>NC_140584.1:1149581051-1150933551 GCF_964204655.1 Triturus cristatus
ATTCTTAATCTTGATCGCCCGGAAGGGTGAAGAGCCAGAGTTGAGTGGCTTGTAAAAAGAGGAACAGCAGATGATGAAGATGAATGATGATGATGAAGCTAATTTACAAAGCACATTCTGGTACCCAGACTGGTGTCGCAGTGCTAAGCAGAACCAGTTAACCAGAGTTTAAATTGCTACAAAAACCATGTTCTCACTCAAGTGGCGGAGAGGAATCTATGCTTGATTGAATAACCAGTTTTTAGGCCATTAAACGAAAGCTGAGGTGGTTGGTAGTGGACCTTATTTGTGGGGACAGTTTGTTTCAAATCTTGGTTGAAAGAAAGGGTAAGGCTCTCCCTCCTCTGCGTTCAAGATTTGTTGGAGGAACGCAAAGGAGACAGTCATCCACCAAGCACAGGAATCTGCTTGGCTTACACGTTTGAAGTTTCTCGGCCTTGACCAGTGGGTCTTCAGTGTAGAAGGCCCTCTGAGCTAAACAGGAGATTTTAAACATAATTCTTAATTCCTCATTTTAACAGTGGAGACATTCATTTTGATGTCTCAATCCAGTCAGAGCCGTGACTGGCCAATTTTGAACTCATAGTCTCATAATGGCTTTAGTCTGCAGTTACAGATACAAATTGTGAGCAGTGCCACCGGTTTGTGTGCTGTTTTTAGGTAGCATGGAAAGGATCACGAATGTGCAGGTATTCCTTTACGGAGTAGACTGCTTTTGATTTTATAATGGAGTTAGCTGCCTTCTCACTGAACTCCCCAGGAATGGCAGATGGGTACAGAAACATCAATTGTGAAAATGATTGAAACCAGATTAACCACCTTCAGGAGAGGGAGAATCAATCCTTTCCTGATGGCTTCCAGGAGGGAACCTTGGGAAAAGGATGCATAGGTGATGCTTGGAAGAGGCAGCATGCTTTCAGGAAGGTTTCAGTAGGAATAGTTGAGAGGATGACATTTTCTTAGTATGGACTCACTTTTAGATATTATAGGAGATTTGCCAGACAATCAACGGCGATCCACTTGAGTGTACTAATGAGAGGAACCCTCGTGGCAATGACGGATGTAGGTGTATTGTTGATGTTCAATCAGAACTAGGGGTGGGCGGAATTTGCGAAATTCAGTTTCGCAAACTATCGCGAAAATGTTAAAAATCTCCGCAAACACGCTGAAATATCGCGAAGACGCGGAAGTTTTTTTCCCGCCCGTTCGCGGTATTTTCTGTGTGATCGTGGCTTGCCAACTTACCCATGCGGTTGCTCACGGGCGCGAGATCTCAAACATCTCATACTCTCGTGGTGCATGATCGCGAGAAGAAAGACGTGATCACGCGACGAATGACGTGATCGCGCGACAAATGACGTTAATGCGGGCGCGAACTGTCGCGAGACAGCGCAAATGGCTACCAACAATCCAACATCTCGTGGAGAACGCGACCGGATCGGGAAAACTTGTCGGCGAAAGCGGGGATTCAGGTAAAGCGAGCACGTGAGAATGTATTTTTTTACAGCGCGAGCAAAATAAAAATTTCCAGTAAGCTGTGGATTGCGGAAATTTTGACATTTTCGCGCTCTCCGCGGAACGCAAAAATGTCAAATTATCGCAATTTCCGCGAGCGGAATGGAATTTTAGCCCAGGCCTAATCAGAACCTACTTTGAAGAAGAAATTGATTGCTGTCCACTTCTTCATAGTGTTTGATTATGGTATTTGGCTCAGGGCGTTTCATAAAGCTTGATTGTGCTTCTGTGGGGGTGCAGATGGTGGTGTGTAGTGATAGATTTGGCCTCTTGATTCGCATGTAAGCGGTATGGAAGGCCTTTAAAGGTATGAAATCTTTATGGCTTTATCATGGTGCAGAGGGTTTACCCTTCATGTAGTTGAGCTTGGACAGCGTCTGGGCATCAATTGTTACTTGCCAGGTATTACTGGTCCATGATGCACTTGCCATCATTGATGTTGTTGTCATAATCACCTACTAGTGATACAGACTAGACAGAGAATGCGTGTTGGGAAGAGCTTGAGTATTCTGACCATCATGTTTGATTGCTTTCCTTGACCTGGATGAGATGCGGGTAACGGATTCAAGGTCGGTTGGTCAATCTATTCAAGTTGGAGGCAGCTTAGGTTGGTTGTTGTGGTGTGAACAATGTCTAGGCTGTGCCATTTGGGGTAGTTAGACAGTGAGACAAGCTGAGGGATGTCTGCAATCTGAAAGGGATATCCTTCCTTCTTTTGGCGGATGTGTCTTTATTCATATATTTATTTATTTGTCAATGCGAATTATTGAATTCATCGTCAACATGCAACAAATGATAATGCATAATAAAACACTGCAATCATAAAAAGTTAAACGCACAATAAAAATATTAAAAAAAAAAATTAACATCTCGAGTTTTAAAAACAAGTTAGCAGCTGGTAAACATTGATCAGTCAGAATAGTGACCAGTGCAAAGTTAGTGCATATACAGGGGCAACATGTGCAGCTTCCTAATCAATGTTTGAGTAGTTCTAATCTGTTGAACCAAGCTGCCTGAAGGAATTTTGTCACCGCGAGCACCGCTATAGGATCCGGGTCTGATTTAAAAAACCATAGCTGCTTCCAGACAATGTCTAAACCTCAAAGATAAACCTATAGGTATAATCAATTTTAATCACTCCTGCCTATACGAGGGGCAAAAGAAAAGGACATAGTCAATGCTTTCACTGCTAAGAGTACATCTTGGACATTTATCATGATCTGATTTTGAATCAGACCAATTTTTCATAAAAGATGCAGACGGAAGAGCGCCTCATCTGAGTTGTATATACAGCTTCCTGGGAAGCGGGGTTTGCAGGTAAGTTAAAAATGCCTCAAAATTGCAGATAAACTTTCAATTTAAAAAGATGCAGTTAAGCTAAAAACGGGAGCCCCGGGTCTTCTATATGCGCCCGACCAGCACCAAGGAGAATCAAGCGCGGCCTCCTTGTAGCGAGGAGATGTTGGCAATGTCGTTTCAGGGCCTCCACCAGCAGTAAATCTGCCTCGTGCCATGGGAGTGCCGGGTCTGCTATATACGCCTGCTCGGCGCAAAGGAGAATCAGATGTGGCCTCATAGCCAGAAGGAGAAATGGGCAATGTCATTTCAGGGCCCCTATCAGTAGTAGATGTCTCCCGTGCCGCAGGAGTCCCAGGTCTGCTATATGTGCCTGGCTCTGTTAGGGAAGAGGTGTGGCGCAGCGGCCAGGGTGCATATCTCCGGACTGTAGTATCCAACTTAATACAGTCTAGTGTTTCTGAGGCTGTAACACACACTAAACACCCACCCACCACAGGCGTCACCAGTCAGGTGACCCTGATAATAAAAGGGGCCGAGCGCACGTGGCCAGTTAGCTACCCTCAATCTGGTGTCTGTGTGCTCATTATTAAAGTATGTGGGCCTAACGCCCCCACCACTTTACACGGACCACGGGGTTCACGGTTCGATCCCCGGCGGCAGGTTGGCCCAGCACCTTGTTACTGTGGGCAATAGCTCGCTTAATCTCCCCGACGGCCCCCAGCACCAGGACACCTCTCCGGAGGTAGCTGTGCACTTTACTTTCTATTTCTGGTGCCAAGGAGAATCAGCTGCGGCCTCCTTGCCGCAATGAGACGTGTGCAATGAAGTTTCAGGGCCGCCACCAACAGTAAATCTGTCCCAGGTCTGCTATATGGGCCCACCCGGTGCTAAGGAGAATCAGGTGCGGCCTCCTTGCCTCAAACAGATAAGAGCAATTTAAACACATAAGAAAATGCATACACGGAACAACCGGCGGCAACAAGACAAGTCGGTCCTTTGCTGGTTTGTCTTTCTTTAATCAAGTTCTTCTTCACAGAATGCAGATAAGCGCAGCCAATACATTTCGACTTGATACAGGCTTTCCAGGGCAGAGTCATGTATTGCGGCATTGTAGGTGGTTGCAAACAGAAGTAGCGTCACAAAGGAAAAAAAAAATACCCCAAAAGCTCTTGCAAGAGTATTGAGGTTGAGTTCACCATAGGTCATAACAGATTCCAGAGTCTGAGGGAGACAGCCATCCATGCTCAGCCATGTTCGGCGTGTCGACTTCTGGCGTCCGGCGTTCAGCCTGTGAATGCCCGTCAATATATCTAATCAATGGCCAATTGGTAGCTGGTTATTAGAGATGGGGAACCTTTGCTTGAAACACATTAAACACTTCAGGTAGTGCAGCAACAGGTCCCCTAGCTGCCGAGATGGGGGCAATGAAAAAAGCCGGTAGGGCTGGGACAGGGTCAGCCACGTTTTCGGTTTGCGACACACACCGTGCCTCTCAAAAAACTGGAAACTGGCAGTGGAGAAGAGTCTTGCCGGTGGCAGTGGCAGGCTCTATCCGCTCGTGCTGTGTTTATTTCATGTGTCACACTGTTAGCGCTGATCCATAGCGTGGTATTTTAATTTTAGCGAGTAAGGCTAAATTTTAAAAGTTTTTGTGTGCTCACTTAATTTCCTGTCACTCACTTCCTTGCCGACTCCCGCCCCGGTCCGCCGCGTCCATTTCTGGGCGTTTGTTTGCGGAGGGTGAGGAGGAGCCAGCACTTCCGGGCTCGGGCGGCCAGGTCAGCGTTCTAGTTGCGCTGTAGGCGATGTGCATTTAATCTGCAGCCTCACGCAGTCGCGCTGTGGAGAAGAGTCTTGCCGGTGGCAGTGGCAGGCTCTATCCGCTCGTGCTGTGTTTATTTCATGTGTCACACTGTTAGCGCTGATCCATAGCGTGGTATTTTAATTTTAGCGAGTAAGGCTAAATTTTAAAAGTTTTTGTGTGCTCACTTAATTTCCTGTCACTCACTTCCTTGCCGACTCCCGCCCCGGTCCGCCGCGTCCATTTCTGGGCGTTTGTTTGCGGAGGGTGAGGAGGAGCCAGCACTTCCGGGCTCGGGCGGCCAGGTCAGCGTTCTAGTTGCGCTGTAGGCGATGTGCATTTAATCTGCAGCCTCACGCAGTCGCGCTGTGGAGAAGAGTCTTGCCGGTGGCAGTGGCAGGCTCTATCCGCTCGTGCTGTGTTTATTTCATGTGTCACACTGTTAGCGCTGATCCATAGCGTGGTATTTTAATTTTAGCGAGTAAGGCTAAATTTTAAAAGTTTTTGTGTGCTCACTTAATTTCCTGTCACTCACTTCCTTGCCGACTCCCGCCCCGGTCCGCCGCGTCCATTTCTGGGCGTTTGTTTGCGGAGGGTGAGGAGGAGCCAGCACTTCCGGGCTCGGGCGGCCAGGTCAGCGTTCTAGTTGCGCTGTAGGCGATGTGCATTTAATCTGCAGCCTCACGCAGTCGCGCTGTGGAGAAGAGTCTTGCCGGTGGCAGTGGCAGGCTCTATCCGCTCGTGCTGTGTTTATTTCATGTGTCACACTGTTAGCGCTGATCCATAGCGTGGTATTTTAATTTTAGCGAGTAAGGCTAAATTTTAAAAGTTTTTGTGTGCTCACTTAATTTCCTGTCACTCACTTCCTTGCCGACTCCCGCCCCGGTCCGCCGCGTCCATTTCTGGGCGTTTGTTTGCGGAGGGTGAGGAGGAGCCAGCACTTCCGGGCTCGGGCGGCCAGGTCAGCGTTCTAGTTGCCCCTACTGCCTATAAATGTGTGTTGGCCAGCGACCGCGCAGCGGACGCGTGCAGCGGGCGCGCCGGAAGCGCGCCGAAGTCGAGCCAAAGTCAAAGTCAAGCCCGTCTGCGCCCGTCCGCGGCCGGACGGGGCGCGGGGCCATACACCCTGGCCTACCAAATCCCCTCCACATACGGTATGATAAACAAACCTTGTTGAATCTCCGTCCTGCTATAACACTACCATGTCTACACTCTATGAAGGCTCTATCATTACACAACTGTTCTATGTGCCCTTTTACTCCTGAAACTGGCTCCATAATAGACCCCCCTAAAAAACTGATAAAAGCCGCACTGCTTAACTGTAGATCTCTCAGTAAACACTGCATCCAAGTCTATAATCTACTCGAGGATGAAGCACTTGATATTTTGCTGTTAACTGAAACCTGGCTTGGCGAACACTCTGACCCAGACATCATAGAGGCGTTGCCTCCTGGATATTCTCTCGCTAGGCTTGACAGGCAAGACGGTAGGGGTGGAGGAATAGCTATCGCTGTTAGAGCCCCACTGGAATGCTCCCTATCCCCCCTGACAATTGACCACTGCGAAGCTGCTTCATTCACTATCACACTGGAGCCCCAACACTCCCTATCAGGTATTCTTATATACAGACCCCCAGGTAGACTGTTTGATTTTACAGCTAGCCTAGTAGAGGCGACAGCACATCTCGCCTTGAGGAAATCCAGACTCCTGGTGCTTGGCGACATGAACATTCATTTTGATGATGTCCAAGACAAGGATGCCTCCTGTATAAAAGCTGAATTACTTTCCCTGCAGCTAGCTCTTAAAAACCAGGACCCTACTCACAGACAAGGTCACCTGCTCGACCCCATATTTGGCAACTGGAATGGAGTAGAAGCGCTTCCTCCAATACCCGTTCCCTGGTCTGACCACTTTGTCATTCCCTTACAAATATGGGTGACCGAGTCTGAAACAAGGAGCGATAGCACGCAGATTTACCAATGTCGAAAGTGGAAAAACTTTAACTTAGACACTTTCATCGACAATCTTAAAGCGGCAGGACCTCTTGGAGGGTCCGACTGTGAGACCGCCTATACATGCCTTAAGAACTGTGTCCTAACTGCCCTAGACAATACCGCTCCCATCCGTAGGTCAGTAATTAACAAGAAGATGAGGAAACCCTCCCCGTGGTTTACTTCAGAACTTCAGGTTGCAAAATCTGCATGCAAAAAACTGGAACGTGAATGGCGCATTAAATTTTGCCCCACAGCCAAAAACCAATATAAAAAAGCGCAAGCGAGCTACTATAAACTTATCCGTTCCGCTAAAGCACTTCATTATAAGACCCGCATTGGAGAGGCTGAGAACTCCTCAAAGGAGCTTTTCAAAATTTTCAAAGAAATTTCGGTGGTAACTAATGAGAGCAATGCCCAGAATGACTCTGTTGAAACGTGCAATAATATTGCTAAATACTTTGCCAGTAAAATCACCAACATCTACGCAAACTTCTCTAAGGATTTGCCCTTGGGCTCTGACTTTACTGAGAATTTGGAGATCACTCATGCTAAGACATGCCTAAACTGCTTCTCTGTCCCTCCTACCATAACCTTAAATAGTATCTGTAAAAGCATCAAATCAGGCTCCCCTCGGGATCCTGCCCCTCCCAAGATACTAGCAGCTAGCCTTAAAGTCTTAGAACAACACTTTAGATACATTCTCCAACTCTCCTTTTCTACGGCCACCCTCCCTGCGGAGTGGAAGAAAGCCATTGTACTTCCGATCAAGAAAAAACCGAACATAAGTCAGGATATCCTAGAAAACCTGCGGCCCATCTCGTTGCTACCTTATCTGGCGAAGGTGGCCGAAAAAATAGCTAACAGCCAACTCATGGCCCATCTAGAGTCTAATAATGCCTTCCACAGTTCTCAATCAGGGTTTAGGGCAGGATACTCCACTGAAACCGCCCTTCTGAGAGCGACCGAAACCTTACGGGCAGGCGCTGATGAGGGCCAGACTATGGCACTGATTATGCTTGACCTTAGTGCCGCGTTCGACACTGTGGCACATTCCATCTTGCTGCAGTGTCTGAACAATGCCGGGGTCACCCAGGAAGCACTGGGCTGGCTAAAAGCCTTTCTCACCAACCGCTGCTTCCAGGTTCAGAGAGGCATGTACCTCTCTGATAGCATAGCTTTAGAACAGGGGGTACCTCAGGGCTCTGCCCTGAGCCCCACCCTGTTCAATCTTTACATGGCCCCCTTGGCTGAAGTGGTTGAATCGTTCGGCATTGAATTAGTCTCATATGCCGACGATACCCAACTCCTCATCTCCCTGTCCCAAGCACCCTCCATTGCTGCCGACAACTTTAAAACCTGCATGCAGGCTCTGGCAGGCTGGATGACCCAGCACTGCCTGAAGCTAAATGGTTCAAAAACGGAGGTTCTGGTAATTGGAGGCAGGGATACGAGCTGGACCAAGGAGTGGTGGCCATCATGTCTGGGGCCGTTACCCACTCCCTGCAAAGCAGCTAAGAACCTGGGGATCTGGGTTGATCCCAGACTCTCCTATGACAACCATGTGCACAAAGTGGTAGGGAAATGCTTCGGGGTGATGAAGACCTTGAACCGTACCCTAGACCTCCTCCCTCTTGAAGCCAGGCGCACTATGACCCAAGCTCTAGTGACCTCGAGGATAGACTATGGAAATGTGCTTCTGCTCGGAACAACACAAAAAAACATCAGGAGACTTCAAGTACTCCAAAACACGGCAGCACGCCTAGTCCTTAGACTCCCAAAAAGATCAGCCTCTAAACCAGCCCTAGCCACTCTGCACTGGCTCCCCATAAAAAAGAGAGTCCTATTTAAAGCACTCCTAATGTGCTACAGGATCATCTCACACAAAGCTCCCCCCTACATGACTGATCTGGCTATCCCCTACGAGCCTAACAGAACTCTCCGCTCTGGGGGAACTGGATTGCTTAAAATTCCCCGCGTCAAGAAAGCCAGAATGGGTGGTTGTTCTTTTCGTGTAATGGCTGCCAAAGAATGGAACTTTCTCCCCATGAGTATCAGACTAGCGGATTCAGAGACCTTGTTCAGAAAACTTCTGAAAACCCATCTGTTTTCCCTTTAATTTCCCTCTCCTGGCCCTGACTTTTCTCCACAGCGCGGGGACACGCCGGGATGGCGTCACCATGCGCTTTACAAGCCCCTTTATTATTATATTATTATTATTATTATTATCAGGGACCGCGCCAGCATAGATGTGGTGCATGTATACACTTGGAGAGGGAACTTGAAAAGTAAAAATGTGTTGCTCTGTTTGTTGAAGCTGCAATGCATGTCATGTGTTAGAATACAGGTGACTGTCCAGTAGACAAAGGCATGATACTTCCTGGATCACCCGCCATAACATAACAGGTGCATTTGTAAAGTACATGGTCGCCCGAAGGGGTCTCTCAACATTACTGACAAATACTCATTGTTACCAACTCAATGGTACTTATTTTATCAAACTTGGAAGGATGAAAAGCTGTAATAATGTGGTAAAACAAAGATTTCTGGTGTGGATGATCAGCCCATTCACCCAGGAGTTCCCAGTCTTACCTTGCTTGGGTCAACCTGAAAGAGGTGATGAGATCACCTATTCTGAAAGCTATGAACATGTGGTTACAACACAGAGCCCTGCATTGTGTAAAAAAGTGTCCTAATGAAAGTAGCTATGATACTATGGAAATATTTAAAATATAATTTCATTCACGGTATACCTTATGGCTCTGCTGTCAAAGACAAGACACCCTAGGGCATTTGAGCGCTTTATAACATATATTTTCATTTTTCATTTCAAAGGATTGAGGGCTTCAATGTGAGAAACTTCGAATTTGGAGCGGGAGATACCTGGGCATGAATGACTGCTTCCAGCCACTGTCTCCCCCAACTCCATGCCTTTTAAATTCCTGAAGTGTGGAATACCTGTTGGAGCTTGAATTAATGGGTTCACATCCATACATTGTCTCTGATTCCAGGGACTTTAATGCTCATCCTTGCCACCTGCAATGAGCAGGTGGTAACTCTGAGCAGATAGGTGGGCATGGGTCACATGATAGTGGGCTGGGGGTCTGGATGGTTTCATGGTTGGCTCTGTTGTGCCTGCGCCCCAGATGCCTTTGCTGGGACTAGGCGGGGGCCAGGCTTTGCCTATAACTCTCCTGTCAGAATCTGAGATAGTTTTGTCACATGCGGGTTTACAGCGAGTACAACTGGGCTCTTGTGTTCAGTTGAGATGATATCCCTCCACCTACTCCTTCTCTTTTCAGTAATTGTTTCAGAATCCTGTTAAACGAACTCATTCAGGGTGCCAACAACAGAATGAGGCTCTGACTGATCATTTCTCTCAGCTCGTTGGTTTTGCAGCACCGGAGGCAGCCGCCCAAGGAATGGTAACAGACTAGCCACTCACGCGTGGCACTTGTGCAATGTTGTTTTTTTTTTAAAGCACTAGAAATGTCCATCTTTGTCACCCAGAAGGTGAAAAAGCATTTAAGGGAGAATGCTCATGTGGCAAGGGAAGGCCGGCGGCTGTGTATCTTTAGAATCTTGGTGCCCACACCCCAAAAGTCTCCACAACAGAGTTTCAAAGCTGACGAAGGAGAGGAGATGTAGCTATGCAGGAACTGTGCAGCTGGTTTTGGAAGGTAAGGAGAAAATAAATATTTCAATGCTGTGTTGCCTGAGTGTTTTCTTAATGTGTATCTTTATGTCTGTGTTTGAGTCAGTGCATGTGTATGTGTGCCTATCCATGTGTGTTTGTATGTATGTGTATATATATGTGTGTGGTGGCTCCTGGCTCAAGCAAAACAATTGGCCATGTATGATCTTGGTACTTCTTGGTATGTTAGAGGCCATCTTTGTTCCTTTGTTGTCCACCCCATGTCAAAATACAGGCCTTGCATATTGGTAGTACGTCTTGGAATATTGGGGTCAGCTTTGGCATTTTGGCGACCACATATTTTCATTGGTACATTGGTGGTTCGTCTAGATCATATTAGCGGCATTGGGAGCAATCTGGTGCTTACCCATAGATAACCACAGGGCCTGGCATATTGATGGCAACTAATGGCATATTTGTAGCATCAGCATTAAGCAGCCCTTGGCATTTTGGTGGTATTTCTTGACCCATTGTGACTAACCATGACATGATGATGTTAACCAGTGGCAAAACCCTGGCATTTTCACATTGTTGGTAATATTCATGACACGGTGGTGTCCACCCCTCACATAATCCCGGAGAATGGCATATGTGTAGTAATCTTGACTGTACATACTTCACGACTCTTATGGTCTCTCTTTCAGCCGTTTCTTATAGTGGACTCTTCCAAAAACCCCATCCCCGCCAGCTCCTCCTTTAATATTGTTCTCTCTCAAGGCCCTCAAAATTCAAATTTTTCAGTGCACCCATCACTTCTCTTCCCTTTAGATGTTCCTCACAGCTCAGCTCCATCCTGCCCCCAGGAAACATGGAAGTTTGCTCCTCTCATTTCATCCACACTGTTCACTGAGTTGTCTTGTGACAATTTTCCTCTACGACAAGGACATCCAATTTCTAAGGACAATTTGTGGATGTCATGTGAATGCCTCTGCACTGAGTGGGTGTTTATCAAGCTACTTTAAATATGCAAAGTGTCTTCCGTTGGGGGGACGGGGGCAGGTGGATCTTTTGGGCTTACCTGGCCCTTGTGCAATTCACCCATCACTGACTATGAGGTTCACCCATCGGCAAAAAGTCCTTGGGGGTTTGCCATGCTGAGGTGTATCGAGTGGAATTCTGTCCTCAGGGGTTGGTCAGGCTGGCATTTGTCTATTGGGATTCTGTCCTCAGGGGTTGGTCAAGCCAGCTTTTATCAATTGGGATTCTGTCCTCAGAGGTTGGTCAGGTCAGCATTTGTCTATTGGGATTCTGTCCTCAGGGGTTGGTCAGGTCAGCATTTGTCTATTGGGATTCTGTCCTCAGGGGTTGGTCAGGTCAGCATTTGTCTATTGGGATTCTGCCCTCAGGGGTTGGTCAGGTCAGCATGTGTCTATTGGGATTCTGTCCTCAGGGGTTGGTCAGGTCAGCATTTGTCTATTGGGATTCTGTCCTCAGGGGTTGGTCAGGCCAGCATGTATCTATTGGGATTCTGTCCTCAGGGGTTGGTCAGGTCAGCATTTATCTATTGGGATTCTGTCCTCAGGGGTTGGTCAGGTCAGCATTTGTCTATTGGGATTCTGTTCTCAGGGGTTGGTCAGGTCAGCATTTGTCTATTGGGATTCTGTCCTCAGGGTTTGGTCAGGTCAGCATTTGTCTAATGGGATTCTGTCCTCAGGGGTTGGTCAGGCTGGCATTTGTCTATTCGGATTTTATCCTCAGGGGTTGGTCAGGCTGGCATTTGTCTATTCGGATTCTGTCCTCAGGGGTTGGTTAGGCTGGCATTTGTCTATTCGGATTCTGCCCTCAGGGGTTGGTCAGGCCGGCATTTGTCTATTCGGATCTTATCCTCAGGGGTTGGTCAGGCTGGCATTTGTCTATTCGGATTCTGTCCTCAGGGGTTGGTCAGGCTGGCATTTGTCTATTCGGATTCTGTCCTCAGGGGTTGGTCAGGCCGGCATTTGTCTATTCGGATTCTGTCCTCAGGGGTTGGTCAGGCTGGCTTGTCTATTCGGATTCAGTCCTCTGGGGTTGGTCATACTGGTGTTTGTCTGTTGGGATTCAATCCTCTGGGGTTGGCAAGGTTGGCGTTTGTCAATTGGGATTCAGTACTTTGTGGTTGGTCAGGCTGGCGGTTGACCGTTGGTATGCAGTATTCTGGGGTTGGTCAGGTTGGGCTTGTGGTCCCTGTGTAGTTCTGAACGTGGTGTGTGGTAGTTTGATGGTATTGTTTTACTGGCGAAAACTGCAATCCAGGCCGCAGCAGTGAAGATTACCAGAACCTATTGCTGGGGTGCGGCCTCTTCTGCTGATAGCTGTTACCAGTTACCACTTGACTCTTCAAGAACTAGAAATTGAGACCTCTCTAAATAGATAAGAGTGACAAAGTGTCACAGTGATGGCATGGTTAAAAGTATGATTGTTTGTTTTTTGCATGTTACTTGACTTTCTGCACCTTCAATATTTTGGAGCAGAAATCTAAGCACATCTGTATGTGCTTTTCCTCCTGAAAATATTCTTAGGGTGTTTGCCTAATGTCAAAAAAGGTTAATGAACCTATCCTATTTTTCCTAAATGTGTGTAAACAAACCCGTCACTGTCTTCTGTCTACAAATAATGTCTCAGGATTACTCACAGAAAAGGATTCAAGGGGCATATCAGCAACACCCTGCGATAATTATCGCTCAGCGTTCTTAGCGTGAGGATAATTATCGCCGGGTAACGTGGATTTTTATCGCTGCGATAGCGTGCTATTAGCAACGCTTATCTCCTCAGCGATAAAAATCCTCACGCTAACCGCCTAACGTGAGATTATCGCTGGAAACCCAGCGATAATCTCACGCAATGTGGCGTTAGCTCGATGATAGGAACTCACAAACTTAGCCATGATATCCTCCTTCCATACGATATCATGGCTAAGTCAGCCCTGAAGCAGGCGTAAGGAAAGTAGCGATAACAGGGGTTATCGCTACTTTTCCTGACGCTATGCTTCATAGCGTGGGGCTTGATGATAGGAGAAATGTCGCTAAGCGACATTTCTCCTGTCATGTTAGGTCAGGAACGCCCACTTTGCATCTCATTAGAGATGCAAAGCTGGGCGTAAAGAATCCCCACGCTAAAGCAAGGTTTCACACGTTAGCGTGGCCTTGCTAATTAGGCGATAAAATTATTGCCACTTTTCGGACGAAAACGGCCGCAAAAGCGCCGATAATTTTTTATCGCCTGCTTGTAAATATGCCCCCAAGTTTGCTCCTCGGAAACGATACTTAAAACAGAAGGGGGCATATTATCAAGACAGGCGATACAATTATCGCCGCTTTTGCGGCAGAAAACTGCCGCTAAAACGGCGTTAATGGGCTTGATAATATGCCCCAGGATCTTTTTGGGATAAGAAAGAAGGATGTCCATTCTTCATGGTCCTGTGGAGCAAACCCACAGTCACAGTGCCTAATGCCTTTATCCGGCTCCATCTTCCTCGTGCTGGCCCAGTGTAATGTCTCTCTCTGTTCGTGAAGTGTAATCAGCGCCTGTTGGAGCCAGGGTCAGGACCCCGCTGATGAATATCGATTACAATTGATAATCCGGCCTTAGATTAGGGGTGGGCGGAATTTGCGGAATTAACCTTCGCAAATTATCGCGAGAATGTTTAAAATTATCGCAAACAAGCAGAAATATCGCAAAGATGCGGAAGTTTTTTTCCGGCATGTTCGCGAGATTTTCTGCATGGTTGCGGGTCGCCAACTTACCCATGTGGTTGCTTGCGGGCGCGGCCATCTTGTTTTGAGTTGTTCTCGCGGTGCATGATCGCGAGAAGAAAGACGTGATCGCGCGACGCATGACGTCACTGCGGGCGCGAACTGTCGCGAGACAGCGCAAATGGCTAAAAACAATACAACATCTCATGGAGAACGCGACCGGATCAAGAAAACTTGTCGGCGAACGCAGGGATTCAGGTAAGGCGATCGCGCGCGCGCGAGAATGTATCATTTTACAGCGCGAGCAAGAAACAAATTATCGCCAAGCTGCGGAAACCGGAATTTTTGACATTTTCGCGCTCTCCGCGGAACGCAAAAATGTCAAATTATCGCAATTTCCGCGAACGGAACGAAATTTTTGCCCAGGCCTACCTTAGATTTGTCTTCACGCTGAGCTAGACTCGCGTGACTGTGCCCCAGAGATCCGAGGTTAGCAAATGACTTTATGTTATGTGCTGTGATCTGTAAAGCGCGTGGCTGCCTCAGCAACGGGCTTCCCAGCTCTAGTTTCCTCAGACCTTATTTGCAGAGATTACACTGCTCGCTAGGTATTGCCAGCTTGAGCTTCACATCTGCAATGGTAAAAATAGGATGTGCAAAGCCACACAGCTGGCCATCCAGAAATGTACCTGTAAAGTAGGTCTTTTTTAATGAAAATGAGAATAAATAAGGCACACGACTAACCAGACAATATGTGTGATGAATAACGCACATACCAACCTGGGAGTGGCCAACAGTGTATTCAACATTTCTTGACATGTGCACGGATCATCTGCAGAAATCACCACTACTTTGGAAGCCTAGTGTTTAGACCTATATAGCATTTTTTCTTCTATTCGTCAAATAACGGGTACCCTTATCCCAGGGGCATCGTTAATGCTAACGTTAATGTTAATGATGACTTGTAAAGCGCACGTACACCGGGTGGTTTCATGGCGCTGCGAAAGATTCTGTAAGCTACCAGTGGACACATTAATTGTAGGCTTGTGCAAATAGCCATGTTTAAAGGGACTTCCTGAATTGCAAAAGGTTGCAAAAGGTCGTTATGGAAATGCCCAGTAGCGTCAGTCCCGTGATCAGCTTCAGTACCACTGGACCACATACCTCCTATTATAGATTTGACAGAGACACCCGCGGGTAGGAACCACCTACTGAGGAGACCCCCTCTTACTCGGGGTCTTCATCAACCTTCATCAACATACTTGACTTCATACCAGGGGTTGATTCGATCTCTTGGGAGAGCTGCAAGGATTGGCTTCAACATCCACATCATTCAATACCTGTGGCTGTGACACCTTCTCCCTGTCAACGAACAGTTCTATGAAACAATATTAATGTCAATAATATCAGTCTGACCCTATGGACAAACAATGCATTGGCAAGGTAAACATACGTAGGATAGTACACATTTACTGTTCTAACTCCACATTTACCTACAGCAATAAAATACAAGCAGATATTGTGGTTTTGACATATCTGCAGATGGATGTTAGAGTATGAATATTGTGACTCGACAACAAGGAGGCACAAGGAAGTTTAGGGTGGTCTTCGCCTTGCCCACTCCTCATGGTTTTGCTGAATTTGTCTTTATTAGCTTTAGGACACTGCATACTTTTGCCACTGCTAACCAGTGCTAAAGAGTTTGTGCTCTCTCCTTTAAAGTAAAGATGGTGAAATTGACCTACACCTAATTGGCACATTTAATTTACATGTTAGTCCCTAGTAAACTGGTACTACATGTACCTAGGAAAAACCAAGCAAAAAATACAATATACTCTACCCCTATGATTGAAAAATGTACAAAGTATCATCTATCTAACTCCAAAACGGGATGACACTCAAATTGGAAAAGGAAAATGTGGCATACAAACACAATGAATCAACATAGAGAAGGACGTAAGGACAACAAAACACAAAACGATCAATATAGCAAAATTATTATTTCCTTTTATTTGGGAATATAGATTTGTTTCATTTATTCATATCACTTTATAGTACATATATAAAAAATATTTTCAGTTGATGCTTCTACCGAAAAACAATCACATAGAATAAAACATGTAATGCAATAATACAGAAATGGAAAAAATTCAATAACGGACAAAGAATACTAGAAATAAGTGCAGAAAGGGATATGACACAAAACGAAATGAAAGGAATGAATAAATAACAGGTTCCCAAACCAGGGGGGAAAAAAAAAGGAAAAAGGGGGGACTGTTTTTAATCAAACATACATGCACTCAAATTCAAACAGCTCACATTCATACAGCATTACATAGTTCATTCAAAACAAGACCAAAAAACACTCGTGGACCCAATCCAAAAGCATGGAATGGATGATCCCAGGATACTTTGATGGTTGATCAAGATAGATGTAGACACACTTATCAAAGTAAACAAATAGAATCAATGGGGGTATGACAGGCCCAATAAACAACGCCGACGCGCGTTTCGGTGAGACAACTCCTAACCAGGAGTACCACCTTCTTCAGGGCGTAACAGACCAACCCCCACAGGCTGGGACCTGTAGAAATAATAAAAAATAATACAAAATAGAAAATCAACTGTACAGATGAACAGAGAAATATATACATCAAATGTGTGCATGGACAAAAAAAGAAAAAGCAGAAGTAAGAAGATGATCACTCACAAACATAATGCAAAGTGTATGCCACACAGCACAGAAACAAGGAATAAATCAACTCCAACCTGAGTGCCAAAGCCTTAAAATAAATAAATAGCTGCAATTTTCTTTATAGAGCTGTTTAATTCGAACGTAGACTAACAACAATGTAATAAAACAAAAATACATATATACGTATATAAACACAGGCACCTAGAGCAACAGTAAACAATAACACAGAAACACAAAAACACACACGCAGGAAGGTACAAAGATAAGCGCTTACCTGCGTGAAAAGCACAAAAGGAGGAGGAAAGGTTTCCTAGCGATGATAGACTAGAGCAGATTCTTCCCAATCCGAATCGAAAAAGGACATAACCAGATTCGATACCTAAGACAACGTAGAGAAATAAAAAAAAAAAAAAAAAAAGAATGAGCGCCAGCCACTCAAAACCCACAAAGGTGGATTTAAGGATGCTATTCAAGAATTAATAGCTCAGTTTAGCCACACTATCCTGCTGGGGGGAACAATATAGGTAAATAAAAAATCGGAGTAGTTTACCTAGATTTCAAGGGAGCTGAAAGACAGAGCGGGAATGCATCCACCCGCTAGATATAAACGGAAAGGCGGTTGGATTCTGTCCCTATTTTTCCTTTCTCAATTCCTGGTTAAATCAACAAGGAGAGGTTCCAAGGGCGGTTCTCGTAGAACCTGAAACCAGAAAGCACACGAAGCGGAAACGTTAGAGAAGGTAGAAAGCACTACACGCACCTTCAAATAGATGTGATATAATGGAATAACGGGAAACAAGACAGTGCGTAAAGGTAGGTTTCAAGTTAACTCCCAGACGAAACGCTAAAAACACTGCGGGACTTGCAATACACAGCCGGTGTAAATAAAGATAACGCCCGATAAGGAGAGGTCAACTAACCTGGGTCCAAAGGACCTCCCCGTGGAGCACACTCCAACAAACAAGTGAAATCAGGTTTTCAGAGGCGTTTTCGATACAGCAAAGCCAAGGTGGTCAGATCGCTAAAGAACAGTAGAGAAAAGAATGGAAAAATAAAAAAAAAAAAACAAGAAGAGTGACGCCCAGGGCAACAGCCTGATACACAGAGCCCCAGACATAACAAGTATAGAGTAGATATAAGGAGCCGCACTTGAGTCTCTCGAAGATTACCGTAGTGAAATGGTCCGATGTCAGGGCTCGAATAGCCAAGGTCCAAGAAGCACAGATATCGCGAGGATAATCGCACGGGGAAACCTATGTCAGAGAGCGAACATTTAAGTCCTCCAAGTCGGATCCTCCCAGACAATCAGCGAATCAAGGCGCGAGGCGAGGCAAATTTAAACCAACCAAAAATGCCAGATTATGTAAACCACTTACGAGGGCTGTACGCGGACCAAGACGAAACAAGGAGACGTCTATTGGTGTACGAAAAAAACAAAAACAATAACATACAGCTAATGACAAATCCGAGAAAATCTTTTTTTGTAAAAATATATATATAACAAAGGAATCCGCTACGCAGAGGGCCAAAATAGCGGTCCTAAAGAGCATAGAAATGCCGAAACAAAAAAGAATAAAAGGATCGGAGAATAGAAGAAGTCCCAAATGGCCAAACGCAAAAACGATGTACCACAAAATTAGGCAAAAAAGACCAAGGAAGAGAAATATACATTCCTAGAAAAGGGAAAAAGTGAAATACATTAAAGAGCAAAAATGAATAAAGATGAAAAAAGAAGAAAACGGCAAGTGGCGAAAAATAAGGTAGAATAAAGTAACATGAAATTAAGGGCTAATCGGCTGAAGAGTTCAGGGACGCAAACAAGGAAGGAGCTCCTATAGAATGGCATTTTCCCATGGAAGGGATTCATTGAGGCCTTTGTTCTTCGTGTCAAGGACAAAAATCCAAAAAACCTCGCGTTTTTTGCGCAGGTTATCTGGGTTCATGCCTTTTTGAGGCTGTACTCTCTCCAAGATAGTCCACCGTAAATCTTCCTCTTTGTGGTTCTTTTCCACCCAGTGTCCCACCAAAGGAGCAGCATGCTTGAGTCGTCTGATATTAGATCTATGCTCACCAATGCGGACTCTAACCTCTCTCGAGGTTTCGCCGACATAGGTCAGAGGACAGGGACACTGGATCGCATAGACACAGTTAGATGTCCTGCAGTTGGTCATCTCTTTGAGGACAGCAGTGAAACCATTTGCACAAAAAGAAATGTCAACTATGGCATTGGCACAAGCATGGCATGTGCCACATTTGTGGTTGCCCCTCACAGGGGAGGTTCCTTCGATCGACTTTTGTAGCCATGTTTTCTGGTCAGGGATCTTAGCTTTAACCAGAAGGTTCCTAAGGTTCTTATTCCTGCGGAAGGCAAAAACAGGTTTGGGCATAGCCAATGATTGTTCACCCAGGTTCAGAAGATGCCACTCAGAGTTAACAATCTGTCTGATCTTATTGTTAAAGAGAGAGTGTTTGGTGACACAGACAAGTTTGTCCATAGATTCCTGGCATTTACTTTGAAAAATGGAATCCCGGTTGTAAAAACGGGCCCGTTTCATGGCATTTCTAACTAGCCTCGGTGGGTATCCTCTGTCAATGAATTTTTGTTTCATGTTTTCTGCATTACTGAGATAATCCTTGATGGAAGTACAGTTTCTGCGTAGACGCAGAAACTGGCTGAAAGGAATCCCATCCTTCTGGCTCCTTGGGTGGAAGCTTTCAAAATGCAGGAGGGTGTTTCTGGCAGTCGGTTTCGTGTAGAGGGACACCATAAGTTTAGAATCACGGTGTTCCACTCAAACATCCAGAAACTCGAGCCTAGTAGTGCTGAAATGGGCAGTGAACTTGATGTTACAGTCAGCCGCATTAAGCCATTCAATATATTCCTTCAGGGAGTCCTGGTCGCCAGCCCAAATGAAAAAGACATCATCGATGTATCGCGACCAGTGTCGCACATTCTCAAAAAATGGTGCGACCTCATTGAAGATGTTAGATTTCTCAAAGTCACCCATGTATAGGCAGGCAATGCTCGGTGCGCAGGCTGCCCCCATGCTAACACCTTGCACTTGTTGGTATAACTGCCCGTCAAACTCAAAAAAGTTCTCTTCCAAGACAATCTCCAGGCTTTTGATCATAAAGGTCTTATTCGATAATGATGGGTCAGACTGGATGATGTTGCTGACTACCCTACCTGCCTCTGTCTGGGGAATATTAGAATACAAAGATTCAACGTCCAGAGTAACTAGGAATTCATGCTCACAGTTGTAATCGAGTCCCTCAATTTTTGAAATAAAATGCCCTGTGTCTTTTACATAAGATGGCAGATCGCCCACCAGGGGCTGAAGGAACCTGTCAAGATATTTCGATAGAGGCTCCGTAGCGGAGCCAATCGTTGAGACAATCGGTCTCAGTGGGGGGTCAAATTGGTTCTTATGGGTCTTAGGCAGGCCGTAAATAATAGGAATGCGGGTATAGGTAGGTGTAAGAAAGAGAGCTTCAGACGTGCAAATGTCCCCTCTTTCTACTCCTTGTTCTACCTCCTGTAGAATACGTCTTTTGATTCTCGATTCAGGGTTAAGCGTGATCTTGCAGTAATGTCTGGGGGAACCCAATAGCTCAAGCATCTTTTCCTTATACCTTTTGGTGTCAAAAAGGACAATGCCGCCACCCTTGTCGCACGGTTTGATGGTAAGACTATTGTCGTTTTTAAGAGAAATAAGGGCAGAGTTCTCGTCCTTAGAGGTGTTAAAAGGGGGAGCAGGAACAAACTTAACACATTTTTCAATTCTGCTGATAACAGCTTTCTCAAATAGGTGAACTTCTGTGCCCAGCATGTCCAGCCCCGGGGTGAAACTTGAGGGAGGTTTTAATCCCGATCGGTTTTCGTTATAGTTACTGGAGTCCTTATCCGAATAGAACTTTCTTAGCCTTACTTTACGGCAAAAAGGCATGCATGTCCTGAAAAAGTTCAAATTTGTTTATCCTTGTTGATGGAACAAATGATAAACCCTTCGAAAGAAGTGAAACAACGGTGTGATCCATAACATGAGAGGACAGGTTGAAAATGGGAATAGTGTTTAAGTTCTCCAGTACTGCTGTTGACGGGTTTGAATGTACCTCTGTGGTTGTGCTGGGTCCTGGTATTGACCCCTCTGGTGAAAGCCCTGAGAACGATTTTGGAAACGATTTTGGTACCTTGGACGATAATTGCCTCGGCGGTTCCCTAAAAAACGATTCTCTGGGGCAGACCGTTCAGAGATATGCCCCTGGGGTGGGTTGCTATAAGGGGAACCCTCACTGTCCGAATCTGTCCTGTCCGAGAAAGTAATGACCCGTTTATTACCCCAATTAGAGTGGTTAATGTTGGGTTGGCCCTCGTTGTTATAGGTATAGAAGTTCTCTCCCAAGAATGGATAAACACGCTCTTGAGAGAAGTTCCTAATATCTTTCCGGAGTTTATCCGTCTTTCTCTTTAAGAGATATTCACTAAAGGAGTCAAGTTCAGAAGCAATATCCTCGAGCCTCTTTTTACATTCGTCAATAGGATTGGACTGTTTCAATTTGTCTTCCAAATCCTGGATTTCTTTATTAAGGAGTTGGATGACCTCTCTAGCTGTTTCAATGATGAGGATCATCCAATCCCTAGAGCATCTGTTTGAAATGAGTGCCCATTTTTCCAAGAACTTTCTGATGTCAACAAAGAGGCCCGGTACGTTCCTCACTCGAAGACCAATAGGGATTGTTCCTGCCCTCAGATACTCTAGCATAAAATTGGCATGTGAATCAGTCCGCTTGGTCTTCTTTTTCAAATTGAATAACTTCGACCAATCATCGTTGAGGCCTTTTGACAGAGTAAAAGGACGATCACCATCGGTAGTCTGACCTAAGAGGCGGGCAAAATCTTCATCAGTGAACCCGAAAGTTTTGATGCTGTCCATAGAAAAGATAAACCAAAAAAATAAATCAAACCAGATTTGCTAAATGCACCCAAATGTACATGTACCTAGGGTCTATCAAAGAAATGCTAATAGGGGGTCTTCAGCACTCATTGTGCCATCCACTTAAGTAGCCCTTTAAATATGTCTCAGGTCTGCCATTGCACCCTGTTGAATGTGCAGTTTAAACTGCCACATTTACCTGGCAAAGTGAACCTTTTGTCAGGCCTAAACCTTCCTTTTTAATACATATGTCACCCCTAGGATAGGCCCTAAACAGCCCAAAGGGCAGGGTGCAGTGTATTTTAAAGGTTGGGGACATGTACTTTTAAGTTTTACGTGTCTTGGTAGTGAAAAACTCTTACATTTCACCACTGCAAAGCCTACCTCTCCTATAGCATAACACTGGGTTGCCTTATTACATTTATTAAGTGATAATTTTCAATTGGGAGGAAGTAGGAAGGTCAAGTTTGGTGTCTAAAGAATTGTAATTTAAAACCCTCTTTAATGGTAGAGTTTGATTTTAAATCAGAATTCTGAAAAATGCCACTTTTAGAAAGGTGGCATTTTCTAACCATTTGGTGATGTCAGCCTGTATCCTGAGTTACATGACTAGGTGTCACTGGTAGTTGGTCTTTGTGTATTACTCCCAGACAGTGAGACAAAGGGGCAATAGGTTTTGGCAGGGTTGGCCATCTCTGACTTGATTGGTGGGCGGAGCTGTCACCTACCACATTTGCACATCACAAAGACTCATGACAGTCACAAAGGGTTTCACACAAGTCTATTGTGCGCCCAGACAAGCTGAGGTCAGGGCACAAAGACAGGAATTTCTATACAGCTCTTCAGGGGGAGGACTCTAGATACTTCTCCTACTTCAAAGTGGGCACAAGGTATAAATATTGGACCCTTGAGACCTAGCTCTTCAGTACACATCTGTACCTGTGGAAGTCTTGGAACAAGAACGGCTGTGCTGCTCTGCTGAAAAAAGGACTACTACTTTGCTGCCATGCTACTCTGCTGCCCTACTGCCTAAGTCAGAGGGACTGGACCTTCATCTTGAACCCAGGACCGCAAGAATGCCCCCAAGGGCTTGTTAGCTGGCCCGCTGATCAGAGCCTTCGTGACAGAAGAATCTCCAACCACCTTGACCCCAGCAGCTGGAAATGGCCTCTGCCAGCGCGGCTCTGGTCCAAGCACAACCGATGTGGCAAGACACACTGCCTCCCATTGAAAACAACACTGCACAACGCATCCCAAAGCATCCCAACACAGGACCTCGCAGCTCCTCAAAGTCGCCACTGCATGATCTGTCCCCGACCTAAGATCTCGCAACGTAGCCTCGCAGCTCCTGGGAATTGCTGCTGCACAACACATCCTTGGCACAGGGCTTTGCATGATAGACCCATAGCACGTCCCAACCGTCATTGCACGATGCATCCTCAATGCACAACCTCACATCACGTGACATATCCTCGAAGCGGGACTGTGCAACACTCTGCAACCAGGATGTGCAGTACTTTGCTCAGTGGGCTTAACATGGTTCCTGTATCCAGTCAGCAACTCATTGTGGTGTGTCTGAACTTGTGACTTTGTTTCAGTGTGGTGAGACCAGATAACCACAGTTGGTGTTTTGTGTTTTAAGCACTATTTTTACTTAAAACATTAAAATCACATATCTTCGGTTCTACTGATTGGATTTTTGCTGATTCAGTGTCAAATAATTTACTGTATGTGTTCAAGTTGGTATGGGATTTTTCTTGTGTTGTGTTTTCACTTTATTGCTGTTAGTAGTGTTCAATAAATACTTTACACATTGCTTCTAATTTAAGCCTGACTGCATTTGTACCAAGCTACCAGGGAGTTAAGCACAGGTTAATGTGGGGTTTGCTTGTGTTTCACCCTAACAAGAATTGTGGTTGCTGCTTGAGTAGTGTTTTACCCCCCTCAATCAATAACTGTCAGTTCAGATATCTTTACTCAGTCGATATTGACCATAAAAGCACATATAAAAATGCCAAACAACAGCAAGAAAAAGAGAAATTCATACATATAAATATATGTTAAAATATACAGTACAGAAAGAGGGAATTACAAATATGAATCAGGCAATGGTAACAGTGTGCAGACAAAGATGTCCTCTCAACATATGCCTCACAACATAAACCCAAGGAGGGTCCGCTATGCTAACTGTGAAAACACGGGAGAGATTTAAACCATGTGCCAACTAAAAGAAAAGCTACTAAAAAATGAATCATGTTCAGTCTTAAAATGGTCAAGTTAAATCTATGCTCTGGGGTAACAACCCAGAACAAATAAGGTACCTAGTGACTGAGGTCATGTTAAGTGTTCTTCCCAGTCTAATGTCCTTTTTATGTGAAACAAAACTCAGTTTAACTATCTCTTAGTGGTCCCGACCGCCTAGTTACGATGCTCACATTTCCCTATGGGAGCATTTGTTATGGCCGTAAACCGACCATAGCTCAAGCTCCCTCAGGGTGCTTGCCATACGGTGCAGGGATCAACAAAGGGGATCAACAAGGTGTCCCACATGGCCTCCAACCGGAGACCACAAACAGAAGGGGGCCCTGCGTGGGGCCCCCAAACAGGCTTTCAGATAGGCTTTCCATGTCGGAAAGGCCAGCATGGAAAGCCTGCTGGAAACCGTGCATTTTAATCGTCCATATGGATTATGGGTCAGCCTCTGACTGACCGATGGGCTCCTTGAGCCCATCTGAAGCCAGCCAGAATGACAGGCCAATCTCACTTCCGACTGCCTAAATTGTAATTAGGCGATCGGAAGTGTAACCGACGATCTTGGTCGGAATGGCTCCAACCTAAGGTCTGAGGCTTTCCGACAGAGATCGTAATAGGCCCCTTAGTAGTAATACTTTCAGGTGTATCGAACAAATGGCTAAGACCCAAGGAATAAAAAGTATCTTTGACATTAGTTAGGAATGGAATGGCAGGCATATTTTCTAAACTAAGGCAATCCATTAGCACCTGTCTGGAACCCCCTGCACTAGGTTTGTGCCATAGCTTTAACCACAATAATATTGGTGCATAAAGCCTATGCCCAATTTCAGGTGTGAAATAAGGCTTGAGGTAGATTTTGAGATTGCAAAAAGCCTGCAGGAAAAACAATTTGCAGCTACCGTGGGAAGCATAGCCCCATACTCCAGCTCCCTATATGGCCACTGATAAACATTTGCTTTTATACAGTTGAATCATCTCCTTAATGAGCTTATGGTCCAATCTTTTAGAAAATTTTAAAACTGAGTCACAGCTTACCCCCATTTTCTGCACTCTCTGAGTTAATAATCTATCCCATGATCCATTTCCTTCTAAAAAGATAATTAAAAACTGGTACCTTTTCGATTGTGGGGGCCCCTTATAAAAAAACCTTTAGATTTAGGGGCCAATTATGATGCCGTAGTAGTTGGAGCCGTTCCTACGGCAGCGGCATTGTAATCAGCTGTTCGGATTCATTTCTGACTGACCCATTTGGATGGAGTCGATCGGAATGGAATCCCAACTGGATTTCCGAATGGCTTCCGACAGGCTCTGAGAGCCTGTCTGCCATTCGGAAAGCCTCCGGTTATCCCAAGGGCAGTTTTTTCCGTCTGAGGGATTACAATGTTGGATTCCGACAGCCTTTCTATGCCAGCCTTTCTGACACAAAAAGGCTGTCAGAAATTGAATTTGGGGGCCCCCAGCAGCGCCCCCATGTTTGCACGGCGTCCGGTTTGAGGCCGAAGGGGCACTTATCGTGCCCCCCTGTTGATCTCTACACCCGTGGCAGGCACCTAAAGGTGCCTGCCACGGGATCCCTGGATGGACTGCACCTCTGTTTTTTTACAATGAGAGCATGCATTCTGGTCGGAATGTATGCTCCCATTGTAAAGAATAGGAATGTGACCAAACAGTGTTCGGTCGCATCCCAATAGCTGGGCTGGGACCGCGAACAGGCAGTCAGGCGGTCACAGTACCGAATCGATGTCGGACGGAATCAGGTCCGTCTGAGATCGAAATTGGGCTCTTAGGGGCAGATTTATGAGCCCCTTGCGCCACTTTTGCGTCACTTTTAACATGGGAAAGGTGACGCAAAAGTGGCGCAAGGGGCTCATAAATCTGCCCCTTAGTGTTTTTCAGCCCACGTCATAACAAACAAATTTTTGTTGGTTCACTTTCAGCTGCAGGTTGGTCATAGAATCCTAAAATCCATTTAGTAAAGTTTGGAGACTATTTGCAGTTGAAGCTAAAAGAACTGCGTCAACCGCGTAAAGCAGAGCAGGAAGGAACATATTGCGACTCAATTCTGGCAATGTCCTTGCTGTATTCGGTTAAAACTTCACCCAAATTAATATAAAATAAGAATAAGAAAGAGGCTAAAATTCAGCCTTGCCTGACCCCTCTTGTAACTTTAATAGGGCCAGTGCAATCCCCAGTCTTTATAAAACGAACTCTTGTAGTAGAGTCCCAGTGTAAACGTTTTACGAGATCTAAAAGGGGAGGCCTCAATACCCGCTTTGGACATCAAGTCCCACAGCAAATCCCTATAAACCAGGTCAAAAGCAGACGAAAGGTCCATGAAAGCCATGTGTAAAGCACCTTTCATGGCTTTGACATAGCAACCAGTAATTCAATTTCCTACATCCACCAATTAAGATATTTCACTTCAGGAAACTGCTGAGGATTAATGGCCATCTATTTTCTGTAATTTTCTGCACTTGTCAGAGTCCAAAACCGCCATTACAAATGCTCCATGCAACAGTGAAAGAGGTGTGGCGCAGTGGCCAGGGCATCTCACTCTGGAGCACGGGGCTCATGGTTCGATCCCTGGCACCGGCAGCAGGTCAGCACTGCACCATGTGACTCTGAGCAATAGCTTACTTAATCTTACCGATGACCTCCAGCGCCTTGACGCCCTGGGGAAATTGTTCGCGCTTTGCAAATACTGGATTTACATTCACTGTGCATAGTCAATGGTGTTGAAAATGGTTTGCAGGCTGGTGCAAACCACAGAGTGTTTCTGTATGGTACCAATAAGTTATTACAAGTTTGCTCTGGTGCACTCTCCCCTTTCTAAAAGGACCCGACGGATGCATCTAAGCATCAGGTGTCACACTATCCATGGGAAGCCTTTAGCCGTGTCTCTGACATAGGTCTGTCCATTGGTTGAACTCGTCCTCTGTCTTCACAAAGCCATTTGGAGCTCGTCATTTCCTTACAAACATCTGTCTCTGGAAACTGTGGAGGTTATAAAAGCTACATTTAATGATTTGCATGTGTGTGCTATTCCTATGGGGCTGGATGAGCACCCAAAGTCCTGCCAAACCATTGAACTGTGTCAAATTAAAAAGTGTTAAATATTTTTTAAGTAGATGTTTACATGCCAAACAGTGGAGCAGCACAACCACCTTAAGACAAGCACTCATCACCCCTCCCCCACCGGTCTTCATTCAATTGAGTCACAGGGTCATATAAATTCCTTGGGACCTTTACTCACAGGACCACATCTCTTAGCATTGCATTGCTAAGCCAGCTGTGGCTGTTACTGATGGTGTCAATTGACATTACCCAATGGGAAACTAAAGTGTTCAATGTGTTCGCAGTGTGAAAGGTCAGCGGTAGTTGGAAGTTCACTAGGTCATGGTTACACCACCCAAGGAGGACTATGAGCGGCCCTCCGCTGTAGGGATTTAAGACTGCACTTCTGGCCCACCTTTTATGGGTTTGCTCCACACATGTGGTGCTTACTAATAACTTTAAGCCTTCTGCTTGCTTGTAAAGCAGCAGACACAGTCCCTGAATAAATTAAATGAATTTTTGCTGTATGACATGTTACCGTCATGCAGCAAACTGGGAGTCTCTTGGCGTGGACAGCTGCATCAGGATGACTATTAATTCACACAACAGCATAGACATTAGTGTTGGAATGGGTAAAAGTGATGTCACGGAATACCGTGATATCTGCAGGCCCAACAACGGCCATACCAATAAAAGCCATGTCAACGTGTGCCATCACCTAAGCCCACACAACGGTGCTGATACAGAAAGTAACAATATAAATATATGCCATAATCCATGCACGAACGACAATGTTGTCACTAGTAAAAACGATCTCAATGCATGTCATGATCTAGTAATGTATAACTATGTCAATGTCAGTAAAAACAATCACAATGTACGCTATGACAACTGTACCCAAACTATTGAGAATGTTGATAAAAATGACACCAGTGACTGCCATATTATTTTCAGGAGTTCAAGTCAACTCGCATCATTGCTGTCGGATTTACCAAAGATGACCTCCCCGTCAACCCTGAGTCAGAGAAACATGGTCATACAGGCCCTGCGACCCACACCCACACTTACAGACAACAGGCCACTGGTGGGGTCTCTCAACCCAAAGACAAACGCACACCCAGGGGAAAGCTTAATCGATCCCACAGATAGATATTTGCACAACAAACAGGTCCACGGCAATTGGCACCAATAAAACACGTTTGAATAAAGGCTCGCATTCCCCAAAAATACCACAAAGCTAGATACCAAATGTAGATAGAAACACTCAGCCGTACAGGCCACAACATGCACATAACACGTAGTGATCATGCGTTCCTAATGCCAGTCGGATGGACACATACACACTGGCCCACACTAACTCTCCCCGAGGCCAAGAGCCATCTGTATCCTTATTAGATTCCCAAACTTATTAGTTTGTGACTGAAATGCTTTTCAAGAATGCAGAAATGGGTTTATTGTAAATCACAAGGTGTCTATACAACCTGATAAAACCTTTTACACCAAGAAACTTACCTCAGACGCATTCCGTCGAGACTCTCCCGGCCACTGCTTTTAATTAAACCAACTCGTTCCTGGTTTGCGAAACGCCTCTTGTCTTTTCATTTCTTTATGGTAAATTCATACCTGAGCAACATTAATTTTAACACAAAAGTGCTGTGATCAAGCCATCCTACTGCATGTCTTCCTCACATCAGGAGAGCCTGAAGCAGGGGAATAGTCCCTAACGTTTACATTACAATTTGTTTATTCACTATACCTCTGCTGTATTGTTGCTAATCTTTTCCCAAGCACCTGACCTTCAGATGACCTTACTGATATCTAAAGTGATAATTTCCTTGTTGCTCATGGGTAACAATAGAGTATCTACCACAGATGCCAAAAATCATACGCAAATGTGTCGAAACGTCGCTACATCAACCCTAATCCTGAATATATGTACTGTCTTTAAAGACCTAACATATCCTTGTAAATCATGACTTGTGACCTTGAATTGATCCTTTGTCCCTATATGTAAACATCCACACCACCCTGTTGGGCCTACTTCAGCCCGATGATTCCTATATGTTGCATCGTAACCCTCTCTCTCCAGGCGCTGAAACTCTCTACGTATTACTGTCTGCACACAAAGCCATTCACGCAATGAGACACCAGACACTTATATTGGTTGTCAAGTATGAGTACCAACAAACTAGAAGGGCGGTGGCCAGGCGAGGTGGCCAAAGGGGGTGGCCAGGGTGGTGGGCACTTAAAAAGAGATCCTCCCTCTCTCTGAACCTAGGGTTCCATACACCTAGCACATGCCCAGAAGCCACCCCCACTCTCAAACTGCATCTGATGTCTACCATCAACAACATCCTGCAGCCTAAGGATTAGAGGTAAATGGTGGTGGCTCTACGTATGTGCCTTGTTAGACCTGGTACCGTTGGCGTGAGTCTCCTCTCCATTTTTCACTGAGTGCCTCCTCTGATTTTGATCTTTTTGCTGGTTTTAGATGCTTCGGGCACTGTGCCACTGCTATTCAGTGCTACAGTGCAAGTGATCCCTATGGTAAATTGTTGTATATATTAGTGACTCCATGATTGGCTAATTTGATTTACTTGTCAGACCTTAGTATAGTGCACCATATGTGCCCAGGGCCTGTAAATCAAATGCTGCAGGTGGGCTTGCAGCGCTGATTGTGCCACCCACGGAAGCAGCTTGTAAAGTGTGTCTCAGGCCTGCCATTGCAGAGCCTGTGTGCAGTCTAGTACTGCCATGTCGACTTGGTAAGTGCACCCACTTACCAGTCCCTAAAACCTTCCCTTTACTACATATCAGACACCCCTCAGGTAGGCCTAAGGGCAGGGTGCATTGTATGTAATAGGTAGGTCATCTCCTGATGTGTGGGGCATGACCTGATAGTGAATTGCAGCCTATTTCGTTTTTCACTATTGCAAAGCTGCCTATCCCCATAGGCCAAAATGGGCAGTTTGATTATAATATCTTATAATCCTAAATGACCCAGGGAACATGGTGGAAAAACGAATTTAGTATGCCTGAACTCAGAATGATAAAATACAGTGAAGTTGGTTTTACCATTCTGTGTTTGAAAATAGCACTTTTAGAAAGTAGGTATTTTCTTGCCTAACCAGCCTGCCTCTGCTAGCTTGTGTATTGTATGTCTGGTTTGTGAGTGACAGGGGCTGGGCGGGCTCCAGGAGACAGGGTCAGTCAGCACAATGCTGAAATGACCCATCTGCATGGAGTGTGGTGGGAGGAGTAGCACCTGTGCCTGAATAGGACTGTGCCTGCCTTTCACAATGCTGGCTCCACCCCTGTGGTGTGTCTGAGGACCCTGGCCCACACTGACAAAGGAAGCGTGACTCAACGAGAAGCAGCGTGTCGCAGTGGCAACTGTTGCCGCCGTATCGCCGGAGAAGCGTGTCACCGCCACAGAGGTCGCTGCCGCATCACCAGAGAAGCGTGCCTTCGTCGCAGCTGTTTACCGACGCATCGACGAAGAAGTGTGTTGCCACCATGAGGGTCGCCGTCGCATCACCGGAGAAACGCGTCAAAGGGCTTGTCGCGGCTCCAAAGCTACAGAGTTCACCGCACGGCCACCGGGCGTGCACGCATCATCTTCACATTGTCGCATCGCATCAAGGGCACCATCTAATCGCATCGCACCGGATTGTCGCATCGCATTGACGCACCATCTTGCCGCATCGTAACCGGAACGCAGTACGAGAATCAACGCATCACCTCCTCTTCGGTAAGGAACAAGATGCATCCCCTACTCTGCACAAGCATTGAGGAGCGACGCATCACCTCCCCGAAGCAAGTAACCGACGCATCTCCCTTCCTGCTAACCTTTTGTTTGTTTTGCGTAACTCATCCAGGTACTTTTGTGAGAAACGTGTCACATTTATCATCAACTTGAACTAAGTTACTTCTACCATCTTTAAGTCTATTTTGAGTACAATATTGTGGATGTTTGTCATTTGTGGTCTTGTGTTAAGTCTATATAACAGGGGCGTAACACAGGCCCCCGAAGCCCCCGCGTTGCGGGGGGGCCCGCGCGCTCCGGGGGCCCCCTCACTCAGCTGAGCCAGCAAGCCTCTGTCTTCATGGTGCGTGCACGCCACAACCTCTTCTGGCTCGTAATCTGGCTTCTAATTAATTAAATGGTGTTGGATTTAAATGGTGTTGGCTGTTGACTCTTACTCTTAAATAATTAAATGGTGTGCGCACGCCCGGCCACTGAGGCTCTTCTGCCTCATCATTAATTACGCGGCGCGCAGATGTCTCCGCGTCTGCGCAGTGGGGTGGGGCATAGAGTGGGGCTGGTGACTACTACTGTCAGTCATGCGCATTTGCAGCGCAACAATTAAAAGACGCGAGCAGGTGCCTCTGAGGAATGAAGGTAGGCCCAAGAGAAGCGGGTCGTGCAGAGCGTTGCTGGGAGTTTTGGAGCAGCAAGTTAGACTGCGCAAGCCGAGGCTGAGTGAGAGCAGGTGCGTAGCTGTTTGCCAAAAATGTTTTTATCTTTCATGACGGATGTTCAAAGGCAAGGTGGCATTTTTCACAACTGTGTGAAAATGACGCTTCATCTGTACTAGCAAGGCGGCCTCTATGGAGACGAAATGACTCAAAATGTATGTTTTCAGATCAAAACAGTGTAACCTGGTGCAATATTGCAATGAATGTGACAGCTTATTATGAACGCTGGTTTCACTGACAGTTAAAAGCACCAGCGAATTACTCAGAAGGCTCTTTATTCTATATGCTAAAATATAATGACATCACAGTAATTGGCCAGTGGGCTATAAGTGTATCCGTGAACAATTTCAAGCTACAGCATGGCAATTCACTGTAAAATTCTGCAGTAATAGGTCGCCACTGAGCACCGCACCCACCGCCCGTGCATTATAGCCCCTCTCGCGCCCTCAGGTCATTGGCCAATTCAATCAATTGTTGCATATTAGAAAAAATATTTTTCTGTAAAGTAAAGCATTGTTTTGGAAATAGCAACCTGCTGCAAACGTTCCTATAAATGTCCTTTTGTTAGGGATACAATGTTCCACGGGTCTTAAAATACAGAGAGTAATATCCCGACACAGCAGTTCGGGCGAGTGTTGTCAAACACCTCACTGGTGTATTCAGACGTCACATCACCTTTATCACCGGGCCTATGCTCGAGATGGGGGGGTGCGAAAGAGAGAGAGGAAGCTGCAGCGAGGAAGGACTCAAAGGCTATATAGAGAGCAAAGGGGGGTGGATAAAGAGAGAAAGGAGAGGGATAGAGAGCGCCTGCGAGATGGGGGAGCGGGATAAAAAGAGACAGTGAGAGAGAGCAGAGGGATAAAGAGAGGAGAGGAATAAAGAGAGGGATAAAAAGAGCAAGAGAGAGCAAAAGGGGGAGAGGGATAAAGACAGAGGAGAGGGATGGAGAGAGTCGGAGAGGATAAAGGAGATGGATAAAGCGAGAGCAAAAGGGGGAGAGAAATAAGGACAGAGAAGAGAGGAATAGAGAGAGAGCGCGTGAGAGGGGGAGAGGGATAACAAGAATCAGAGAGAGAGAGGAGGGATAAAAAGAGACAGAGGAGAGGGAAAGAGAGAGAGAGCGTGCGAGAGGGGGAGAGGGATAAAAACAGAGAGGCGAGGGACAGAGCGATCGCGTGAGAGAGAGGAGAGGGATAAAAAGAGACAGAAAGAGAGAGAGAGACGAGAGTGATAAAAAGAGACAGGAGATGGATAGAGAGAGAGTCTGAGAGGAGTGGAATAAAGAGAGGCAGATAAAAAGAGGGAGAGAGCAAAAGAGGGAGAGGGATAAAGACAGGAGAGGGATAGAGAGAGAGCGCGTGAGAGGGGGAGAGGGATAAAAAGAGACAGCGAAGAGGGATAGAGAGAGCGTGGGAGAGGGGAGAGGGGGATAAAGACAGAGAGGAAAGGGATAGAAAGTGAGCGCGTGAGAGAGGAGAGGGACAATAAGACACAGAGAGAGGAGAGGGATAAAAGAGACAGAGGAGAGGAATAAAAGGATAGAGAGGAGAGGGATAAAAGTATAGAGAGGAGAGAGAGAGAGTGTGCGAGAGGGGGGGAGAGGGATAAAGACATAGAGGAGAGGGATAGAGAGAGAACACGTGAGAGGGGGCTTTTGACAGTGTTGTTACAAATGGCATAGCTTGTATGTAAAGAGTGTTTCCCACTTTCTCATTGGAACTTAGAGAGACAATATAGAGGCATTTCATTTAAATGTTGGAGGTTCCAATCATTTCTGGATGGTAGGGAAAAGTGCGAGGTGGTGGGCCGGGCCGCCGCGGGTGGGGGGCCCCCTCCATGTGCCTTGCAGGGGGGCCCCCTCAAGTTTTGTTACGCCACTGCTATATAAAAAATGACTTATTTTTATAAAACCTGTGTGGTGTCCATCTGTAGTGTTTTCACTGTATTACTGTGTGTGTTCACAAATGATGAACACACTGCCTCTGAGATAAGACTGTCTCCTCGTGCCAAGCTACCAATGTGGTGAGCAGGGGTTATCCAGGAGTGTAATCCCCTTTCCCTGACTTAGAACCAAGGGTCCCTATTTGGTCAAAAGTAACTACCTCTGCCAACTAGAGACCCCCAGTTCTAACATTGGCGGTCAGCAGTGAGGATTCTGGACTTGCATTTTTGACTCATATACAGTAATTGGTGTACACTACTAGTGAGTGCAGACCAAACGCAACCACATACTTTTTGGGTAGAATTGTTTTCCTTGGACTGTTATTTTTCCTGAGAGCTGCCATTTCTTACTGCCATGACAGACCACCATCTGTTGCATCTATGGATCAAGATTTTGAGGAAGAGAGGTTGGAAACCTACAATTTGAAACAGCTCAAGCACCTCTTCAGAAAATGTAAATTTGCTACCCAAGTCATTTCCAAAAAGAATGAGTACCAAAAGGCGCTGAGGGCGTGGGTGGAAGCAAAAATGCCCCTGAACTGGTGGTGGAGCCAGCTGGGGATGCAGATGGGCAGCTGGATAGGCCAGTGTTTCCAGCTAGGGAAGGGGTACCGTCCCCGCCTGGCAGTAGCATCTCTTCCAAAGGCCTGTCCCCCAGAGAGTTGGAAGGCAGGGAGAGAAATAAGGTGCACAGATTGGAGATGGCCAAGCTCAAGATGGACAGTCAGAGGGACCTAGAGAATAGCAGATTGTCCTTGGAGAGAGAGAGAAGGAGATTGGAACATGAGAGAATTTGATGGAGTTAGAGCTCAAAACAAAGGGCTTAGAAATCAATCCCTCTGGTGGCAGCGCACCATCTGTGCCTTCAGAGGCAGGGTATACATCCCCAAGGATGTCATCAAAGATTTCCATAAGCTGAAGATATTGGGCAGTGGTTTGCAGCCTATGAGATAGCAATGTTGGCCCATCAGGTCCCTGAGAAGGATTGGGGTGCGGGGTTGTGGGGCCACTTTGTGAGTGACGGGAGGGATACATTGTTAGACCTACCCAGTGAGAAGAGGATGTCTTATGCCCACATGAAGGAAGCCCTGATGACAAGGTATGGTTTGACCCCAGAACTCTATAGACAGAGGTTCAGGAATTGTAAGAAGCTGGAGGCAACCACTTGGGTAGAATATGCATCTTTCTTTTGCAGGGCTATGGATGGTTGGGTGAAGGGTAGAAAAGTGGATACGTTTGAAGCGCTCTACGATTTGTTTGCATGGGAGCACTTGTCTTCTAATTGTTTTCCAGTGCTATGACAGCACCCTATTGATAGCAAGTTAACTAACCCTAGGAAGCTTGCTGAGGAGGCGGACCGCTGGGTCAGCACCTGTGTCCACAAGGGTCACGTGGGAGACTTCACCAAAGGTGGGCAGGGTCCCCAGCAGAAGAGTGGGGGGCAAGGGTAAACCGAGGGAGTTCCAGAAAGAACCCCAAAGTAATACCCAAGGGAACCAAGGGAAGGGTTCCCAGCCTCCCCCGGGAAAAAGTCAGAGCCCCCGACAGGTAAACCTGTTCACAGGGGGCCCGCTACATGCTTTCAGTGTAAGCAAGTGGAACACCATTGAGATGATCTCCAGTGTCCCCAAAAGGGTCAGTATGTGCCACCCCGTGCACCAGCATGTCAGGTGGCGAGTGTAGCCCTGGGGGGGTGGAGATTGGTGCCTAAGGTGGGTGGAGTCCTGCAGAAATGTCCCTTGTCTCTTTAGGAGACTTTGAGATGGTCCCTAGGACCCAGCTGCCTGATAACACTAAGAAATACAGGCAGAGGGTGACCATCAATGGCCATAGTGTGGAAGCTCTAAGAGACACCGGGGCTAGTGTGACAGCTGTCAGTTGCCGGTTGGTGTCCAAAGAGCAGGTTAACCCCCGTGCATTCTTCCCTGTAGTTGCCGCAGGCAACTCGCAGAGCCAGTGTGAGGTGGCTCAAGTTCCCTTTGAGCGGGGGGTCTCAGGTAATCTTCAAGTAGCTGTGAGGCCAGCCATGCCTGTTGATTGACTGTTGGGCAGTGATTTAGAGAGCTTCCCTTGGGCTAAGGTGAAGAGAAGGTCTCATTCGAAGATGTTGGGTCTGCCTGAGTGGGTGTGTGTGACCACTCGGTCTATGGCAGCCAGTAGGGGTGTTCAAGAGATTCTGGAGCCTGAAAGTATGGCCAGGTACCTGCCTTGAAGAGAAGAGGTAGGGGGCATGGAAAACCAGCCCCCATTGTTCCCATGGTCCAGGAGGAGACAGACCTTGAGGGGGGGATACCCTGGAACCTACAGGGGAGCAAGTTGCTGAACTGGGGGACATGCCTGAGCTGACCCATTGGCAGCAAGAAGGAGGACCCTCCAGGGAGGAATTTTGTGCAGAGTAGAAGAAGTGCCCTTCTCTTGTGGGTTTGTGGCAACAGGTCACAAACCAGGCAGCAGCTGATCAGTCTGGATCACATTGGATCTACTGGGAGAACGACCTCCTGTATAGCGAGCCTAAGGTTGCTGAGCCTGGGTCAGCCTGTGTGCTGGTGGTACCCCAGCGCTTCAGAGCCTTCCTACTGGGTTTGGCTCATGATGTGTCTTTAGCTGGACATCTGGGGCAGGACAAGACCTTTGAAAGGCTTGTCACCCACTTTTATTGGCCCCAGATGTGGAAGAGTTCAGACACTCCTTGTAGGACTTGTCAAACTTGCCAGGCAAGTGGGAAAAGTGGAAGGAAGCAAAAGGCTCCTCTCCAACCTTTCCATGTAGTCAGTACCCCCTTTGAACAGGCGGGCATTGACATTGTGGGGCCACTGGACCCCCAAGACAGCCATGGGCAACAGGTTTATCCTGGTCTTGGTGGACCATGCTACCCCGTACCCGGAAGCCATCCCGGTCAGGACAGTGACGGCCCGCATGGTGGGACGTGCACTGATGGGGATTTTCTCCCATGTGGGGATCCCCAGAGAGGTGGTGTCAGACCGTGATACAAACTTCATATCTAACTATATGAAGTCCCTGTGGTAGGAGTGCGGTGTGACATATAAGTTCACCACTCCTTACCACCCCCAAGGTAATGGGCTGGTTGAGAGATTCAACAGGACCCTTAAAGGCATGATTATGTGCCTTGAGGAGCCTATGAGGCATAAGTGGGTTGTCCTCTTGCCATGCCTTCTTTTTGCTTCCCATGAGGTGCCATAGAGGTCCCTAGGGTTCAGTCCCTTTGAACTGCTGTATGGACATCCGGTAAGAGAGCCTTTGAGTTTGGTCGAGGAAGGCTGGGAGTAATCTCCCATGAAACCTCCCCAGGATGTATACAGTTACATGCTGGCCTTCAGGAACCAGACTAGGCAATTCAGACAACTCGCTCAGGTGAATCTGGAAGCCAGCCAGGAGGAAATGAAGCGGTGGTGCGGTCAGAATGCCACTCTGATTGAGCTTCAACCTGGTCAGAAAGTTTAGGTCATGGCCCCTGTAGAGCCCTGTGCGCTCCAGGACAGGTGGACCGGACCATTTGAGGTAGTGGAGCGCAAGAGTGATTTCACCTACCTGGTGAACCTGCGATCTCCTAGGAACACTTTGTGGGTCCTGCATGTTAACCGCCTGAAGCCCCACTTAGAAAGGTCCGAAGTGGGCATGCTCCTAGCGACAGATGATAGAATGGAGGAGGAGACCGAGCCTCTTCCTGACCTCCTGTCTGCGACAGAGCAAGATCGGTCAGTGGATGGTGTCAGTCTCTCTGCCACCCTGACCCCTGAGCACCAGCAAGATTGTTGCCAACTGTTGGGACAATTCTCTGATTTGTTCTCCCTGGTTCCTGGTGTACCTGAGTGGTGCGTCCATGATGTGGACACTGGGGGCAGTCCTCCTGTGAAGCACAAGGCTTTCAGAGTGACTGACAGGGTCAGAGCTCACATCAAGTAGAAGGTCTCCAAGATCTTTGCCTTAGGGGTAATTGAGTCCTCTAACAGCCCTTGGGCCAGTCCAGTGGTCTTGGTCCCAAAGGCTGCCGCTCCTGGTGCCACACCCAAACTCCGGTTCTGTGTGGACTACCGAGGACTCAATTCACTCACCAGGACTGACACGCACCCCATCCCCAGAGCTGATGAGCTCATTGATCGGTTAGGGGTTGCACGGTACCTCAGTACGTTTGATTTAACGTCTGGGTACTGGAAGAACGCCTTGACTGATGGGCACAAAGAGAGTTCAGCATTCTCCACACCAGATGGGCACTACCAATTCCGGGTTATGCCCTTTGGGATGAAGAATACCCCTGCCACCTTTCAGAGGTTGGTCAACCAGGTGTTGGCTGGACTGAAGGATTTCAGTGCCGCCTACCTGGATGACATTATAGTGTTCAGCGCCAGTTGGAAAGAACATCGGCGCCACCTCTGGGAAGTGTTGATGGCACTGCGAAAGGCAGGCCTTACGAGCAAGGCGTGTAAGTGCCAGATCGGGCAGGGTTCCGTGGTGTACTTGGGGCACCAGGTAGGGAGCGGCCAGGTGGCGCCCCTACAACCCAAGATTGATACCATCCTGGCATGGGAACCCCCCAAGACTCAGACACAGGTGAGAGGCTTTTTAGGACTCACGGGGTACTACAGGAGGTTTGTCAAGGGGTATGGCAACATTGTTGCACCCTTGAATGAGCTGACTTCCAGGAAGCAGCCCAAGAAAGTGAACTGGACTGACACCTGTCAGAAGGCTTTTGACACCCTTAAGACTGCCATGTGCACAGAACCCGTGCTTCAGGCGCCCAACTTCTCAAATTAATTAATTGTCCAAACAGATGCTTCAGAGGATGGTGTAGGGGCTGTTCTTTCACAGATTAATGAGGAGGGCCTAGACCAACCTGTACCCTTCATCATTAGCAGGTTACTTCCACGGGAACAGAGTTGAAGTGCAATTGAGCGTGAGGCATTTGCTGTGGTCTGGGCACTGAAGAAGTTGAGACCATACCTGTTTGGGACTCACTTTCAGGTTCAGACAGACCACAGGCCCCTCAGATGGTTGATGCAGATGAGGGGTGAAAACCCAAAGTTGTGGAGGTGGTCCTTTTCCCTACAGGGGATGGACTTTACAGTGGAACACCGCCCTGGAACAGAACACGCCAATGCTGATGGTCTGTCCAGATTTTTCCGCCTTAGGGAAGAGAACTCCCAAGGAGCAGGGTAGTTTTCCCCACATTTCAGCTGGAGGAGACACGTGTTAGACCTGGTATCATTGGCGTGAGTCTCCCCTCCATTTTTCACTGAAGCCTCCTCTGTTTTTGATCTGTTTGCTGGTTTTAGATGCTTTGTGCACTGTGCTACTGCTATACAATGCCACAGTGCAAGTGCTCCCTATGTTAAATTGATATATTGATTTGTGACTCCATGATTGGCTTATTTGATTTACTTGTCAGACCTTAGTATAGTGCACCATGTGTGCCCAGGGCCTGTAAATCATATGCTGCTGGTGGGCTTGCCGCACTGATTGTGCCACCCCCAGAAGCAGCTTGTAAAGTGTGTCTCAGGCCTGCCATTGCAGAGCCTGTGTGCAGTCTAGCACTGCCATGTCGACTTGGTAAGTGCACCCACTTACTAGTCCCTAAAAGCTTCCCTTTTCTACATATCAGACACCCCTAAGGTAGGCCCAAGGGAAGGGTGCATTGTATGTAAAAGGTAGGTCATGCCCTGATGTGTGGGGCATGACCTGATAGTGAATTACAGCCTATTTCGTTTTTCACTATTGCAAGGCTACCTGTCCCAATAGGGCAGAATGGGCAGTTTGATTATAACAACTTATAATCGTAATTGACCCAGGGAACATGGTACAAAAACGAATTTAGTATGCCTGAACTCAGAATGATAAAATACATCATTTAGTGACATTGGTTTTAATATTCTGTGTTTGAAAATAATACTTTTAGAAACTAGGTATTTTCTTGCCTAACCATCCAGCCTGCCTCTGCTAGCTAGGGGTGGGCGGGATTTGCATAGTCGCTCTACGCAAAGCTTCTTGAAACGATTAAAAATCTCCGCGAGCACGCAGATATTCCACGAACACGCGGAATTGCTTGTTCGCGATGTTTTTTTCTTGTTCGCGAACGCTGTTTGCTTGCTTGGGGGAAAATATCTCGCGAACATGCATTTTGACAACGCGAACAGGCAAACAATTCCACGAAGCTGCGGAACGCAGAATTTTGGACAATTCCGCGATCTCCACAGAAAGCGTAATTACCCAAATTCCGCAAATTCCGCGAGCAGAACGGAATTTACGACCCAGGCCTACTAGCTTATGTATTGTATGTCTGGTTTGTGAGTGACAGGGGCTGGGGGGGTTCCAGGAGACAGGGTGAGTCAGCACAAGGCTGATTAGACCCATCTGCTTGGAGAGTGTGGGAGGAGTAGCACCTGGGCCTGAATAGGACTGGGCCTGCATTCCACAATGATGGCTCCACCCCCTTTGGTGTGTCTGAGTACCCTAGCCCACACTGGCAAAGGAAGAAGTTGTGCACTGGCAGAATGCACCCAGAACTGGTTTGGACTAGGTACAGGACCCTCTGCCTTCAGAGAACAAAGAGAATAGTAGTATAAATATGGGGACCCAGACCCCAAGACTTTAGATCACCTCTGGAACAACAAGACAAACCTTTGCCAAGGAGAAGAACCAAGGAAGCTGCAGGAGTTGTGACTGCCCCCCTGCCAGTGTGCTGTGGTGCTGGGTTGGCCTGCAGTAGTGTCTTCATTGCCAAGGAAGGGAAAAGGAACTTTTAAAGAACTTTCATCATCTTGCAGAATATTTCCCCAAGGGCTTGAACTTGTGCTTGCCTCCTGCTGAAGTCTCAGGGACAAAAGACTTCACCACCAGCTCCCCTCTGAATATCCTTGCTGGGAATTCTGTCTGCAGAAGTGTGTCGCAGTGGCAGCTGTTGCAGTCGCATCGCCGGAGAAGCGTGTCGCCGCCGCAGAGGTCACCGCCGCATCACCAGAGAAGCATGTCTTCGTCGCAGCTGTTTACCGACGAATCACCGGAAAAGCGTGTCGCCACCATGAGGGTGGCCGTCGCATCACCGGAGAAGCGTGTCGCAGCTCCAAAGCTACAAAGTTCGCTGCACAACTGCCGGGCATGCACCATTGTCTTCACGTCATCGCATCAAGGGCCCCATCTTATCGCACCGGATTGTCACATCGCATCGAGGCGCCATCTTGCCGCATCGTAACCGTAATGCAGTTCGAGAATCAATCATCACCTCCTCTCCGGTAAGGAACAAGATACATCCCCTACTCTGCGCAAGCATTGAGGGGTGATGCATCACCTCCCCCGAAGCAAGGAACCGACACATCTCCCTTCCTGCAAACCTTTTGTTTGTTTTGCGTTACGCATCCAGGTACTTTTGAGAGAAACGTGTTGCATTTATCATCAACTTGAACTAAGTTACTTCTACCATCTTTAAGTCTATTTTGAGTACAGTATTTTGGATTTTTGTCAATTGTGGTCTTGTGTTAAGTCTATATAAAGAATACTTATTTTTATAAAACCTGTTTGGTGTCCATCTGTAGTGTTTTCACTGTATTACTGTATGTGTTCACAAATGATTAACACACTGCCTCTGAGATAAGCCTGTCTGCTCGTGCCAAGCTACCAAGGAGTGAGCAGGGGTTATCCAGGAGTGTAATCCCCTTTCCCTGACTTAGAAGCAAGGCTCCCTATTTGGTCAAAGGTAACTACCTCTGCCAACTAGAGACCCCCAGTTCTAACATGCCCCAAATATTAATATTTAGTAGGAGGGTCTTATTTTGTTCAGGTTATGCCTGTTTTCCTATTCTTTTCAATTTGTAGTTCTTCACGGCATAAGCAGAGATGTCTGCCTCTGCTAGGTAAAACTATATTTGGCAAATTTGCAGCTGAAAGAAGCTGTGAAGTTACTAGTGGTAACTTTACAGATATATTTTGATTTGTATGTGTTCCTGCCCTCTCGTGCAAGGGAGTCGGGCACACTCTACTAGGCAAAAATCTCAGACCATTGTGCATAATGAGTTTATTGACTATACTTACAATATTTAAAATACAACAGGAGGTTGTAAGTTAGTTGCTTAAAAAGTCAGGATTGAATGACGGTGTTACACATAACATGGACCACTGAGCAGCTCTACATCTGGATGCAAGGACGAAGAAAAACTCACATTTCTCTTTATGATGGACATTTTTCATTATTTTTATGTTTACTTTAAAGTGTTCTCTGCTTTATTAGTTTCCCACACTTTGACCAAAATGAGTGTGTGGATGTGGATTCCATAATAAGCCCTTTTGCATGCTAATTAATACCAGAGGGTCACAAAGGCAATGCTATTATTATATCTATTATAATATTTCAGCTTATCTTTGGCATGACTGAGGCTTCAGGCCTAATCGTGGTTTTCATTGCACATTTTTAATGAGTGTGGACTGAAACACCTGACAATGACCTGTCTTCCCCTCTACCTGCCTGTGCACCATGAAGCCTCGGTTTTAACCTGCACCGACCACATAACTAGATGGGATTCAGGTTGTTCATTGGCCTTGCTCGCACTGTAACATAAAATGTAATGTTTTGAGTTTCTAAACAGAACAGATTTCACAACTGTATACAAATTGCAGGACATTTCCTTGGCTAAACGGGGGTGTTGTTTATACTCTGAATGCTGTGCTGTTTTCTGTGTAAATCATAGTATAGTGTATTCATTAGATGTTGGACAAATGTCAGTACTGCTGTGTGATGTGCTTTCTAGTTACCTATTGGTAATGCTGTGTATGCTTCTTTGTCACTCCCCAGTGACTGCACAGTTTCTCTGTACAGAAGAGGATGAAGGGTCACCATTTTGGAGAAGAGACAGGTCTTATACTGGCCCTCCTAGGGAGCAGAGTCTATGCTGGTCTGTTCATCACTCTGTACTTGGGATCATGTCAAGCTTCCCTCCTGCCTTACTGAGCAGCGCATGTCACTAATCATTCTCAACTGGGTTGTGCTAAAATGTATTTGGTGCTGGCCATTGTCTAGATTAAGGCTTACGTTGCACTTCTAAAGATACTTTGCATATTTGGCCATTATGAGTCGTTTTTGTTGCATATTCACTAACTATATATGTGGCTTCTTTATTGATTCTTTAGTTTTGATATAACTTAATGGTTTATTTCTTGAATCCTTCTCCAGTGTTTGAATTATCCACTGTGGATTTTATTATGTGGAATTTCCAATATGGATTTGTCTGGGTTTTAATGTAATTTGTGTCAAGGCTTTCGTCTTTAAGACTTACACGTAGCCCTGAGCCATCAGCCCTTTGATGTACAAAGGGCTGACAAATGCATCATAAGAAACAATTTTACTTATTCCTATTTACATTTCTCCTCTCAGACTTTTTAGAGCCAGTGTTCACATCTTAGTACAGTCCCTGGGTCCTTCCTGTACAATGCATGGTTTTAAGGGAACGTGCGTAAGATAAGCACCTCATGGAACCTTCTCTCGTCGCTCCATCTACTTCTGGGCTCAAAGGATTTCTTTGAAGATTAGTTTAGCACGGCTTCAGGATAACATCAGGTAGAATATAAACACGGCAAAAGTAAAAGAAAATCCTTTTCCTTGCATTCCTTTTAAGCAATAGCAAAGCCATCAATTCCATAGAACACACATAGGCCCCTCCCCTCATTTCGGCAAAAGTATTTGGCATATGAATTCTGCAAGTGTCACTCAGGAAGCCAAACCTAAAAATGATTTATAAGCAACAACGTGATATTCAGTAGATCTTATGTCTCCATTACACACAACAATAAGAATTGCAAATCAGACAGCTGTACATAACCAGAATGCTGTATTTTGATTGGCTCTTAGCCAGTTGATTCTGGCGCAGGACATTCATATCAGATGCTGAGACAAGCCTCATTACATTCACGCCCCACGTTTTACTACTTCTTTTCTCATAGCAGCTGCCCGTGAAGATCACAGAGTTCTAGTAAAACCTCATAGCCTGCCGTAGCAGGCTATACAGGCCATTAAAGGCCCACTCTAGCATTAAAGGCCCAAGCTGCAGGTGAGGGCCATTAACAAGTGGGCGGGCCTTTAATAGCCGGTAGAGCCTGCTACAGGGCTATTGAACATTCCACCACTAGATGGAAGAATGTTCTCATTTATGAAACAAAGGCCTCATGGAGCCTGAGGCAACAGCAGTGAAACAAAAATATTGGAATGTTGATGGTCCGGGCTTCTACCGGCCATTAGAAGCCCGGAGCACTCTGTTGTCTTCAATGGAGCGTTCAACATTCCAAAGTTCTAATAAAGAACTTGAATGCCATAATAATTTAAAGCCCAGGGTGGTGGCTCTGTTCATGTGCTCCAATTATAAATATTGGTCAGGAGGCGCTTATTTTTTGTCAGGCGATGACTATTCCCCGATTTTGTTCCGCTGGTAGTTCTTAACAGTGTAGGCCGAGATGTCTGCCTCCACTATGTAGAACTACATTTGACAAATTTGCACCTAAAATAAGCAGTGAAGTTACTAGCGGTAACTTTACATGTGTATTTTGAATTTGACGGGTCCTTACCCTCTCATGTATGGGAGGCGGGTCACACTCCTGCTACTAGGTACATTTCGCTGCAAGGAGTTGGTTAATTGTATTTAGGCAGAGATTTGTACCTCAGCAGAGGTGTAAATCAATGTGTGTGGAAATTTCTGGCCACATATTTACCTTTGTGAATTGGGCCTGCAGTGTTGCCAAGTTAGTACATGCGTGGTGAGCAGTGCAGTTTCATGAAAAATAGGCTAACAGTTATGTTCGGCCCCCAGGAGAGGGGAAAGAATGTGTTCATGATATTTCCCAGTGTTCACATTGGCTTGATTTGCACCGGTACCCGTGTGTGTATGCAGATTGCATACAGACATGCACAGCTAACGTTGAGGAGCCCCTGCATAGCTGCTAGGCGTCCCTTGCCATGTGTGACTCCTTCAGCTAGTCCTGGATGCATGGCCAGCAGCACTATTGTGCATAGTGAGCTAACTGGCTGTGCTTGCAATGTATAAAGCAAAACACCAGGTTACAGCTTAGTTGCCTGAAAGGTGAGGCCTGCCTGAAGGTGTGCCGCAGTACACGCACCACTCAGCAGCTCTGCATGTCAATGCAAGGATGAATACAATTATAAAAAAACGTTTTTATGGAGACTTGCTGCCGGACCAGACAGCTTTCGAATACTTCTCGCTCTATCCTAGCTCAAGGCACGCACCTGCACGGGAGACTTGCTGCCGGACCAGACAGCTTTCGAATACTTCTCGCTCTATCCTAGCTCAAGGCACGCACCTGCACGGGAGACTTGCTGCCGGACCATACAGCTTTCGAATACTTCTCGCTCTGTCCTAGCTCAAGGCATGCACCTGCACGGGGAGACTTGCTGCCGGACCAGACAGCTTTCGAATACTTCTCGCTCTATCCTAGCTCAAGGCACGCACCTGCACGGGAGACTTGCTGCCGGACCAGACAGCTTTCGAATACTTCTCGCTCTATCCTAGCTCAAGGCACGCACCTGCACGGGGAGCCTTGCTGCCGGACCAGACAGCTTTCGAATACTTCTCGCTCTATCCTAGCTCAAGGCACGCCCCTGCACGGGAGACTTGCTGCCGGACCAGACAGCTTTCGAATACTTCTCGCTCTATCCTAGCTCAAGGCACGCACCTGCACGGGGAGACTTGCTGCTGGACAAGACAACTTTCGAATACTTCTCGCTCTATCCTAGCTCAAGGCACGCACCTGCACGGGAGACTTGCTGCCGGACCAGACAGCTTTCGAATACTTCTCGATCTATGCTAGCTCAAGGCACGCACCTGCACGGGGAGACTTGCTGCTGGACAAGACAACTTTGGAATATTCTCCCTGTATCCTTGCTCAAGTCACGCACCTGCAATGGGACACTTTTTGCCGGACCAGTGAGCTTCTGAATACTTCTCCCTCTATCCTAGCTCAAAGCATGTGCTGCAGATCGGCGCATATAAATTCTCCCAGCTTCCACGGACAGAGTAAATCTACAGTCACACGCGCAGTCACACATCATACACTAGGGCCCATATCACTAAATTCACGCTATTACTCTATCCACACTGAATATAGGAGAGAAAACCTAGACCAATCTGCATCTACAATGAGGTCAATGCGACCATAATGACATTGCCTTGAGTCATGATTTTGAACATAAGAAATACATTTGAAACTCAATAAATGACAAAGAATAAACACCCGACACTGTAATTCAAACAAATGCTTGTTTATCTAAAATTAGTTCAAAAGTAAAGTCAATCATTAGCAAAATCGTTATTCTCATAATTACCTATTCTAGCTAAATGGGACAGGACAGGTCTCTCGGTAAAGTCTCTCGAGTTGCCGTCCTCAGCATGAAGTCCAAACGCGATGACCGCAAGGAACGCGATGAATGTAAAGAGCGCAATGAACATGGACCCTCTCTGGTCTAACAATTTTATAGGAAAACTAACAAATCAAGTAACAAATAAATGTTTAATATCCGTTGAGCCACTGAACAGAGCGAGCAGGAAAGGAAGTCTTTAGATACATTTAGAAAATCTCTGCTCAGGAAAAATCACAAAAATAAAAAGACGGAAGAAGGAAACTCGAGTTTGCAAATGTTTCTTTCGAAGATGCTCTTCCTTGATATCTCTAGCAGAACCACCGCAGCATTGTCATTGTTCATTGTGGCTTTATCCTTGTCCAAGGCAATTGGACTCACGCCCAGAGCTGCTGTCCTCACGGAAAACTTTTAGACCAGGCAAAGGCTGTGGTCAGGTGACTCTCGACCATGTTCAGCAAGGCCCTCTCATCAAAATTCGATCACTCGAGTGCAGGCTGTAAAAGGCAGCCATCTTTTTCTAGGCCAAAACGGACCATCTTAATTAAAAGAGACAAAAACAACGTTACCACATCATAATGATTGTACAGTGTTAAACCCCTCTAATACCCTTATGTGTATGTACTTATCTAGCCCTCTGCAACACAATAAAGCATTAGTACACATTATTTTAAACGCACAAAACACTAAACAAATAGCATTTGTGAATAAACCGCACACTATTATTAAGCGACATAAATGCATCCCACGTGTAGTTTCTCTCTCATTAGTAATATTAGTTAATCCGGACAAAACAAACTATTTATTAGTCATTTTAAATCAGTCATTTTAAATCATAACATATAGACGAAACTGGAGCTTAAAACTCGATAAATTTTCAACAGAAAACTCTGCTCCAGCAATCCCCCCTTTGGTGATATCTTATCACCAAAAAAAACACCCCCAAAAAAATAATAATAATTTAGTCCCAAATTTAGGAGAAATTGAAAATGTCTTTATGACATAACATTAAACACCAGATTCTCTCACATCATCCCTCCTTGACTCCAAGTACACACTCTCCCTCAATTCTTCTAATTCTATCTCCTGTGGGTCTCTCCTTGACCTCTTTTGTTTCTTTTCAGCATTGCTTCTAATTATTCTCTTTTTCCCTCCCCTGTTTTTACAACACAAACACCCCAATCTTAATATCAATAAAGCAACAAGTATGCATGTCAAAGGAAACAATACTTTACCAATAATGGTACTACCTATTTTAGTAATAAAACTCTTAACAGCAACTATCTTATTAGCTATTTTAGTCCAGACACTTTCAGCTTCAAGTGGTACTAATTCTTCATGCAAATCAGTAATATTTTTGATATAGACCTTTAGGTCTCTGCTTTCGTCAGGAATGTAAGTGCAACAATGTTGAACTTTCAGCATTCCACAAACTCCACCCTCCTTAGCTAATAGAATATCAAGGGCAAGTCGATTTTGCATAGACATAGCTCGTACGGCAATCATTTCCGTATTCACCAAGAGAAACCCTCCAGCGGTACTTGTCGATAAACGATCCACCACTGTTGACAGTTTCCGAATCCCATAAGCATTCAAAGAAATTCCCACTGCTGGAATTAAAGCACCAAAAATGTCACCCACTATCTCTGACCAATTTTCTCTCTTAAAACGTGTTAGTAGATTAATGTGTTCTACATCTTCTATCCTATCTATATGAAAAATCTTTGGAAAGACCAGGCCCACATAACACGTGCCATACCAATGGTCAGGCAACTTGTAATAAGCCTTGTTCCCACAAACATAATACACTCCTGGGAAAACTGGATCTTCACCACCTTTAAAACCCCATCCTGTTGCAATAAAATATGTATCATGACACTCACTAGTCCCAACAAAGTATGTATCATATTGAGATTTCTTTTTGGTAATGCATAGTTTACCCTTCTGTGGTGCATCTAAAGCCAAAGTTGGACTAGCTCCATTTCTCAACTCCTTTCCCATTTCAATGTCCCAAATTGTCTCACTCACTTTGTATTTCCCTGTCTTCTCATGCATGCTCTTTCTCCTTTCCTCTACCATATTTAGGAAAGCTTTCTCCTCTTCTTTCAGACTGCAAGTTAAATTGTTTCGAAAAATGTAATCTAAAGTTAATTCTTCTTTCTCAACAAAAATCTCACCAAAAATGTTAGCTTCTTTAGCCGGATTCAGCTTTTTATCCATAGGCAATTGCCCAAAAATGTTATCTTTGTTAGACATCTCATAATCTATTTTCCCTAACAAATAAAAAACACTACTTAGCACACTACAAGAAATTCCATACGTAGCTGGTAAATGGTGATAAGTAACACCCTCTGAAACGGATGCAGGTAATTGCATACATACGTAGCAATCCCTAACTTCCATTGTCTTTACGTATTCATACAACAACTTTGAAAAAACATTACTAGAAAAATCATTAATTGACCTACCCTTATGCACATAAGTGTTACTAATTCTAGTTGGAACTACTTTTTGTGAACTCTTCTCTACATTAGTCACATTTTCAGTATGTATTCCTAAAGCGTCTATTGTAACTCTAAAAGTAACTACTTTGATTATTCTCTGTGTTAGCCATTTTACTACTTTGGCAGTGTCTTTTGACTTAGCCTCTTCTACTCCACTACTGTGTTTTTAGAACTCTAAATTATTTCACACAGCTAATTTCAGATTTTCTCGTTTCACTTTTCTCTTTTCTCCAAGTGACTCTTTCAGTTCACTTTCACTTCTTCTTCAGCAACATCAAATTGTATTAGATCATCAACAACATCCAGTGCATCCGACTCTTCTCCAATGTCAGTCAGGATAACTTTTAGAACTCCAACAGTTTTCTCCTCAACCACTTTCCGTACGGTCCCCTCTGGATTTTCTTGACTTTCTGCCTCTTCACCTTCAGACAGCGCCACGTACGTCCATTCCGGTGACCTATACTTCTAGTTAGGTTTTCTGACTCTCTTGATCTCCTCTGGTTCTTTTGTAACCTTTTGTTTTTCACCTTTTGCCTGATTCTGACTAGACACCTCGTTCACTTGTTAAGCTTTCGATGAACTTGCTCGTGTCAGTCTGTATCTCAGTCTCTTTATCCTGTTGGGCCAAAGATCTCCTCTTACAACCCTTTTTGGTCTTATTTCTTTATTATTTCTTTCTCCGATCCAAGTTCTCTTTCTCAGAACTCGACCCTCTGATTTCTCATTTTCACTCTCATCTGATTCTGTCTCATTTGCCTCTCGTTCTTCAACAATTTTCTTTCGCTCCACAGTCTTTTCCACCACCGATTGAGACTTCCCTAATTCTGTCCCTCCTCGGGTCTCCGACACGCAATTTTCTTGCTGTCTACTTGTCCCTTCACCTAGCTTATCAGGAATGTTCCCTACACCTCCTCGGGGGTCTTCCGCAATCTGTCCCTCTCTATCTTCTACTGACCCTGTTTCTTCAGGTGTAATCTCAAGTGGATTTTCAACCTCTTCATCTGATTCAGGTGTAGTTTCTGTGGAATTGCTCCTTTGTCTTCTACTGCTTGTTGGAACTTCAGGCACTCTTACAGAATCTGATCTCTCCTCTGAGACTCTCAATGTTTCTCTTGAAGCCTCTCTTGGAAAAGAGAAAGAATCACTCAACTCTCTTTCACCTTCACCTCTTTCAGGATTTCTCCCCCTTCTCACTGGTTCAGTTTTTGCATCATCACTGGAATCTGGCTCTTCAAAATACTCCTTACCAGTCCCATCCTTCGGATTTGGAACTCTCAGAGTATGACTCGCATGCACCCAGTTTTTCACACCGGCACACTTTACTGCAGTTGTCGTAGTGAGAATGACTTGTCTCGGCCTTCCCCACCTTGGAACCAAGCAATTTCTTCTCCTGTGCACCTTAATCCTCACCCAGTCCCCTGGACTCAGATCATGGGCTTGCTTCTTCTCAAGTGTGGTAGCGTCTCCTCCAACCTGGTGAAACACAGAATGAACTGCGTCAGCCAGGCCTTTACAGTAATCCAAAATCATGTCATCAGTTATTGTCATCAACTTGTTGACAGGCACAAATGCATGTCTCATGGCACGACCCATTAAGATCTCGTGCGGACTCAAGCCTGTGGTTCTATCTGGAGTAGACCTAATGGTCATCAGTACTAGAGGCAAGACATCAGGCCATTTCATTCCAGTGGCTAAACACATCTTACCAATTCTGTTCTTTATTGTGTCGTTCATCTGTTCAACGACTCCAGAAGCCTCTGGTCTGTACGCACAATGTAGCTTCTGCTGTATGCTTAATGCCTCACAAATTAAACCCATGAGTTCATTATAGAAGTGTCCACCTCTATCAGACTCAATGGTCACTGGGAACCCGTACCTAGGAATCAACTCCCTTAACAGTAACTTTGCAACTGTTATTCCATCATTTCTCCTAGTCGGATAGGCCTCCACCCATCTTGAGAACAAACAGACTACCACTAGAACATACCTCAATTTGTTCACTTGGGGCATTTCAATGAAATCTATTTGCATTCTTGTGAAAGGACCTCCTTCTCTGCCTATTGTTCCTAGACTCACCACTGTCTTTTTCCCAGTATTGAACTGCTGACAAATCAAACATCTCTGACAGATGCTCTCTGCAATCAACCTGAACTTCGCATTGTACCAGGTTTGTTTAAAAGACCTGATCATCGCATCCCTACCCAAATGTCCTTGGCCATGATACATTCTTGCCATTGTCGACAACATTGAGTTAGGCATGACTGGTCTACCATCTCTGTAGATCCAAACATGATCTGTTTCTCTTGGGGCACAACCTGCCTTGATCCAATCTCTCATTTCCTCATCTCCTGCCTCATCCTGCAACTGTTTCACTTCATCCCAGGTTTCTAGGACATTAGTAAACATCACAGAACACAAAGACATTTCTCTCTCTCGTGCCCTATTAATCGAATGATTATTTTTGGCACGATATTGTGCTATGTCATTGGCAAATCTATTACCAAGAGTAACAAAATCATCTCCTTGTCCATGAGCAGCACACTTCACAACTGCTAACTCTTTAGGCAGCTGTATCGCCTCAAGCAATTTCCCAATCACTTCAGCATTCTTTATTGGAGTCCCACTCGACGTCAAGAAACCTCTCTGTAGCCAAAGCTGGCCAAAGTCATGAACGACTCCAAATCCATACTGACTATCAGTCATCACAGTCACTCTCAGATTTTTCCCAATTTTGCAAGCCTTTGTCAACGCCACCAATTCAGCCACTTGAGCAGATCTCACTCCTTTCAGAGGTGAAGCTTCCATTACTTCTGAAACCTTGCACACCGCATATGCTGCACTTAGCACACCATCATCAGTTCTCAGACACGATCCATCTACAAACAGCACATGATCACTCACAGGCAATGGCAAATCTCTTATGTCTGGTCTTGGTTTCGTACAATAGTCAAGCACATCCAAACAATCATGATCAACATCATCTCCAACATTCACATTATCAGCATCCGGTAACAACGTTGCTGGATTCACATTCACACATCTCTCAAGAGTCACAGTTGATGCTCCCAGAATGATTTTCTCGTATTTAGTCAGCCGACTATGTGACATGTACTGAGTCCTGCTTCTTGTCAAAAGAATTGCCACATCATGAGGTACGAATACCCTTACAGGATATCCCATTATTATACCCTCACTCTGTTCCAAGCTTCTGCATGTAGCAGCTACTGCTTTCAGGCAACCTGGCAAACCCACAGCTACAGGGTCAAGTGTCGATGAGAAGTATGCAATCGGCCTTCTCAGTTGTCCATGCTTCTGAATTAACACTGAAAGTGCACACCCATTTCTCTCACTGCAGTACAATTCAAACTCTTTATCATAGTCTGGCATTCCCAAAGCAGGGGCTTCACACATTCTGCTCTTTAACTCTTCAAATGCCGCCATTTGTTCCCCATCCAGTTCCAATGGGTCTCTCACTTCACTTTTGGTCAACTTAATCAGTGGCTTTGCTATCAGGGAGAAATTACTTATCCACTGACGACAATAACCCACCATCCCCAAAAACATCCTCACTTCTCTTTGGGTCATCGGGGCTTTCATTCCTCTGATAATTTTAATCCTGTCATCGGTCACTTTTCTCAGACCCTTTTCAATATTGTGTCCAAGATAATGCACCTCTTTCTTGCAAAATTGCAATTTGGCTGGAGATACCTTTAACCCTCCATCTGCCAGATGATTCAGTAAAGCTATGGTATCTACTTCACAAGCTTCACGTGACTTCGATGCCACAAGTAAGTCATCGATATACTGCACTAGCACTGAGCTTTCAGGCATGATCAAACTCTCCAATGACTTTTTCAACAACTGATTGAATATTGAAGGACTCTCTGTATACCCCTGTGGGATACGACACCATGCTAAAATACGCTGGCCAAACCGGAATGCAAAAATCGGTTGGCTGTCATGATGCAATGGAATTGAAAAGAAAGCATGACACAAATCAACCACTGTGTACCACTCAGCATCATGAGGAATCTGATACAAAATCACTGAGGGATTTGGCACAATGGGACAACATGCCACCACAATTTTGTTAACTTTTCTCAAATCCTGTACAATCCTGAACTTTCCATTAGGTTTCTTCAGCCCCATTATCGGTGAATTACACGGGCTACTTAGTATTTCTCTCAAGACACCCTGTTGAATCATCTTGTCAATTATAGGAGTTATTCCCTCAATTATCTCTGGTGTCAGTCTGTATTGTGGGATATTAGGGTAAGTGATTCCCTCCTTCACTGAAATCTTCACTGGATCTACATTATTCATCAATCCCACATCTTCTCCAGTAAAATCCCAAACAGCTGTTTTCACTGTGTGTCTCAACTCCTGAGGCAAATCGTCTGGATTAAACACAGCATATGTACCAACAATCTCACTCTCTCTATTATCTAGAGTTATCCGGTACAAAACATCCTCATCTGGTGTCTCAAAAGCTATTCCATTCGGAGTACAAAACATTGTACAGTTCATTTTGCACAATAGGTCCCTACCTAACAAATTCACTGGACTGGTGTCACAGACAACAAATCTGTGCATATCTGAAAATTTCCCTATTCTCACCCTTACTGGTTCGGTAAGACGAGTCTTAATCTGTGTATTTGCTACACCAACTACTTGGATTGCTTCGTCCGAGAGAGGAAGATTTCTAATATCTGCTGACCTGACAGTTGATCTCGTCGCTCCTGTGTCTACTAAAAAAGTAACACTCTCCCCATTTATTTTCCCATCTACAAATGGTCCTGCCTGGTCTATTTCTAGAGTTGCACCAAGTATGCACTCTTCCTCCTCTCTTCGGCACCGTCAATAGTCCCCTTCAGACTCACTCCCCTCATTCTTTAACCAGTACTGCTGTACCAGGTTAGAACGTCTTGGTTTGTTTACCTGCTCATCATTGTAGAATCCTGAGTCCTGGTTATACTTTTGGGACCCTCTATTCTGCGGCAAGGGCGGTTTTGGCTCTTGACTCTGCTGTCTGACAACCTTCTGCTGTTGCTGCTGTTGATTACACCCCTCGTTCTGCACCTGTTGATTTAAGGGTTTACTTTCATTACTCACTAATGGTGGATTGGTACACTCGGATCTCCAATGCCCCAATTGTCCACAGTTGTGACAAGGGAACTTTTTCTTTGCCTCCTCTAAATTCCCCTTTCCTTTTCCTGCATATCTGGGTCTTATTCCTGGATTATTTGCCTGTTCCATCAACTGTGCTTCTTGTCTTTCAGCAACTTTCACCTGTGCCCACATTGCTTTCTCTTTCAGCTTCCTCTGTTTTGCCTCAATCTCATCACTGAAGTACTTTGCATGTCTCAGGATTTCATCAATCTTTTTACTCTGCCAGTCAACCGCGTGCTCACGTATTCTTTCACTTATTTCAGGTCTCAGGCCATATACAAACCTGTAAACAAAATGACTCAAATCCTTATCACCCAGGTGTTCATCTCCACTGAACTGTTTAAAAGCCAGTATCAGCCTTTCGTAAAAAGCATGAACTGATTCTTTCGTTTCCTGATGTGTCCGATCTATCTTAACCCAGTCTGTCTCTTTTGGGGGTACTTTATTTTTCAGGAATACAATTACCTGATCATATTTCTTCATGACCTCTGGATCTGGTGCTCCTGTTTTCGGATCTCTTGGATACTCTTTAGCAGGCCAATCTACAACTATTTTACATTCAGCCCACAAGTCAGCCGGAACAATTGTATCAAACAGACTATTCAGATCAATCCACAGCACCGTTGACAATTTCACAAACCTGTCTACCTGCCTATACCACTCGACGGGCTTTTCTCTCAGTCGAGGGAAATCATTCGTAAATGATAAAATATCCTGTCTAGTCCATGGGACATGTACATATCCTCCTCCAGGAATCTCTCTCATAGGATAAGCTTCCACTGTTTTCTCCTTTTCTCTCACAGGAAAAGCTGAATACGTCCTGTCCACTGAATCTTCCCTTTTCTTGTACCACCTATCCTTCCACTTTTCTACATCACCCCATTTTCGCAATAAGGCAATCATTTCCTTAATCTGCCCTGTTCTGCCAGCACCATTTAGATTTTCAATATCCTTATCAGAGAAATCCACCCTGTAAGGCTTCTGCAAAACTTTCACTTTATCCATGTCAACTCCCTGTTCACTCGCTATTGCTCTTAACCTTTCATGTATATTCTTAGCCCTCCAGGTGATGCTCTTGCACATAAATAACAATTCTCCATCATGATGGTTTTTGAGTATGTCTGTAGAAATTGTCCCTGCAACAAGCTCCTCCAATTCCATGCGTAACCTGGCTACATCAATTGCCTGTGAATCTTTATCCTTCCTTTGAAGAACTTTCAACCAATCATTCAAATCTTCAGCTGTTATTTCAGTAGATTTTTTCACTGCACCCACTTGTTCTGTCATCCTCTGTGGTTCCAAAATTGTTCCTCCCAAACAACCAGTATTCAATCCTAAATTAGGCTGCAAATCTAATCCTCCACTACATGTGTCATGTCTCGACTGCCTCGAATCATTTCCTCCTGTTCTCAATCTTGATTCCTCCAAAGTACAAGTACCAACCAAACCATTTCCAACATAAGGAACTGTCAAATTATTTTCACCCATTCTTTGTTTATCAAAAATAGGCACAACCGGACCAATAGTTACAGGCACTGTAACTGCTTCAAGATTTTTCGTCAGCTCACGAATTTTCTCAGTCAGCTCAGATGTGGTTCTGGCTAATTCTCTTGTTTTCTCTTCACTGACTCGATTCTCTCTCTCTCGCTCTCTCTCTCTCTCCCTTTCCATGAAAGAGCTACTATTTTTCAAATCAGGTGTCACAACCTCAGTTTTAATAATTCGCAAAGTATCTCTCACAGGAGTAGAAACTGGCATACTCTCTTCTGGTTCTGGTCTATACGGAGGTGGTCTCTTGTAAATCATGTCATCCAAGACCTCATCCTCATAATCAGTAACTCCGTACCTTCTCACTTCTGTATCAGGCACCTTTTCTGCACCTTTCCTCCCTTCCACTTCATCAACAGTCCTCATAGGATATAATCCCTCTGACATACTAGCATCTCGCCATCTCCTCATTCTATCATGATGAGTCTCACGATCATATTTCCTCCCAAAAAAGGACCTATAATTGCCTTCACTCCTCTGCTTCTCTCGCTCATGCACCTCATCTTCCCATTCCACCAACACCTCAAACTGTGTCGGCCTTGGTCCAGGCTCTAGACACATCATTTTTTCCCGTAAATTTCTCAACACGGCCAGATTAAATGAACCATGTTCCGGGAATGCTAAGACACCATCTTCTTTAGTATACTTAGCCCAGTTATCTAACCATATACAGGTATGATACCCATATTTCGCAACCATGAAGGATGCAGGAGTTCTCGTCGGAGGTAGCAATTCACCTTCTCTAGTTATTACATTCTTATCTTTGTCGAACCACCTTTTTATTTTAGCAAACAAAGATTTTTTCTTCCTTTCCTCGGGTTGGTAATACATCCTAACGTTTACCAATATTCTCTAATCCCTTCCGTACAGTTGCGAATTTTGTCCAATAACAGCGCGACTCACACCAACGCACCAATCCTGGAGCGTCTACGTCACTCTGTACTCTTTCCAATCCCTGCGCGGCTCACACCAACGCACCAATCCTAGCGCGAGCACTATTCTGAGTCACTATCCAATCACAGCGCGGTCTGAATGACGTCAACAGTCGCTGCAGTCGCTTCCGCTCCTGTCTCCTGTCTCCTGTCACTCGTCTACCCCTCCTTTACAAAGCCTTCTTGGTAGACTTCGTTTCAGATTCTACAAAATCTATTAGTTACAACATATAAACATCTCCATTGTCTGCTTCGCTAACCACAGAACAGTAAAGAAAATCTTTCTCACAAGAATCCCGCTTCTCTCTAGAACAGCGCTTACCTCTGCCCCACCACGGAATCACTTTCGTTGACACAGTAGCACATCCCTCTACTCTGCCCTTCTAACATGCATCCATTAACTGTTTCCTCTAGGACTGCTCCAAAAGAGTCTTACAATCAATTAAATGCTCATACATTCACGCACTTTCACACCAGAAAATGTAGCACATGCACACAGAATCCTGCCTTTCCCGAGGACAGCGAACAATCTGTCCCGCTACAGAATTATAACACACGTTAACCAAGCAGCCTATCTCTGCCCAGTCCTTCAGACAAGCTCAGAGAATACCTATTACTCCTCCTGCGATAAGCTTTAACGGCGAACCTTTCGGATCCCTGGGACTTAAAACCAAAGTTTCACAGATAACCCAGTGCAGGCTGTAAAAGGCAGCCATCTTTTTCTAGGCCAAAACGGACCATCTTAATTAAAAGAGACAAAAACAACGTTACCACATCATAATGATTGTACAGTGTTAAACCCCTCTAATACCCTTATGTGTATGTACTTATCTAGCCCTCTGCAACACAATAAAGCATTAGTACACATTATTTTAAACGCACAAAACACAAAACAAATAGCATTTGTGAATAAACCGCACACTATTATTAAGCGACATAAATGCATCCCACGTGTAGTTTCTCTCTCATTAGTTATATTAGTTAATCCGGACAAAACAAACTATTTATTAGTCATTTTAAATCAGTCATTTTAAATCATAACATATAGACGAAACTGGAGCTTAAAACTCGATACATTTTCAACAGAAAACTCTGCTCCAGCACATGCACCTGCACGGGGAGACTTGCTGCGGGACAAGACAGCTTCTGAATACTTCTGCCTCTATCTTAGCTGTAAGGCACGCACCTGCACTGGAAGACATGCTGCCGGACAAGACAGCTTCTGAAAACTTCTCCCAGCATCCTAGCTCAAGCCATGCACCTGAACGGGAAGACTTGCTGCTGGACCAGACAGCTTCCGAATACTTCTCCCTCTATCCTATCTCAAGAGACGCACCTGAACGGGGAGACTTGCTGCCAGACAAGGAAGCTTCCAAATACTTCTACATCTAGCCTTGTTCCACACTTGCACCTGCATTGGGAGACTTGCTGTTGGACCAGACAGCTTATGAATACTTCTCCCACTATACTAGCTCAATGCACGCACCTGTACGGGGAGACTTGATGCAGGACAAGACAACTTTCGAATACTTCTCCCTCTATCCTTGCTCAAGGCACGCACCTGCAAAGGGAGAGTGGCTGCTGGACACGACAGCTTCAAAATACTTCTCCCTCTTATGCAGAAGGCTGAAGATGTACATGAAAATGGTTCACTACACCAATGATAGCAGATCTCTGAAACTTCTTTAGTTTTGATGAGTTTGTTTAATATTAAATGGGCTTGCTGACAATGAAAATTATTTTAAACTGTGCAACCCATGATGGTTTCCACTGTTTGTAATGTTTTTCCTTTGACCCAACCATGCAGCAAAGTCACCCTACATGTTAATGAGTTTGAAATATGGATATTATTAGTTAACTTTCAATATAGTCCTTTGTAGGGAGGTGTCACAAGTTAGGTTAATAATTCTGAAACGGTATACCTCAAGCACTTAATAAACTCAATATTTTATGAGAATCTCTGCTAAAACCAGGGTACGAGTACAAGCAGAAGGCAACTCCCCAGCGTGTTAAGTTCAAGCAGTACCAAATACCATTAAGGTTCAGAGCAGAGGACAATAAAATAGCCAACCCATTTTAGGAAAGTCAATAAAACAGTTATGATAACAAGCAAAAATAATAAAAATCAGATAAGAAAATTAAAATCAATGCTCATGTGTGAAATTCAATAAAAGGAGGTAGACTGAGTTGTAGTTTTATCTTGATGATAGTTTTATTCCAAAGTTCAGTCAGGACAGGAACACCTGTAGAATTAAGTAAATCAGATGAATAAGCCCCACCGGGAGCAGCATCCCTGCTGCTCAGCCTACATACACCAACTGACAATTACACTCAAAGAAACACAAAGAGAACCTTCCATGACATCACTGAGACTGGCTGAGCAGCAGAGTACAAAACACAGAGAAGGGGCTAGACAGAGAGAAGAGGAAGATACCACATCATGGTTGACTTGCACCTTGTTGAGATTTTAGGCCAACTGCACTACAGTCGTTGGTTTGGTAAGCCAAATGAGTCTCACCAGTCAAAGATCAGCCAAGGCAGGATACTGAATCCATTGAGGATCTCTTGAAGTAGAATACATACATATCGTTGAACTCCTGCTGAAGTCTTTAGTTCTGGCTCCAGAAGCACTAGGTAAGGGCAGGATTTTGTAGTCGGCAACAATGCTTTGTTGCTGGGGTAGATTTACTGTCTCATCCCAGTCCATGGTTTACCTTCAGATTTAGTCACTTTTAGGGTTATCAAAATCCTTCAGCAGAGCAAGGCTGGAAGCTTTAACTGGACAGGGGTCCACAAGGCTGAATATCTTCACCACAATGTACCTCTCAAGACTTTATCTGTAGGGCAAAAAGCTCAGAGTGGGTCCAAACATTATATTTTGCCCTATTATGTTCCCCCCTCATTTAGGAAACCTCAGGACCTTGTTCTGCTACTCAAAATGTAAAAACAATTAACCAAGTCACACAAAGTTCTTGTTGCTTGAAAATCATATGGTGCTCTCCTATAGCCATAATATTCTCAGGGCAGGCTGCTGGGGACAATTTTTCTCTTCAGCCAGAGATCTCTTAAGGTCCAGTCCAAAGTAGTCAGCTTGACCTGAAGGAGAAACAGGAGAAAACTACTTAACCAGTGCACAGCTGCTCCTTCCTACAGGAGTTATGTGTCATTGTGCTTTCACTCCCCAGCAGTCAGAGTCACCTTTCCATCCAGATCTTTGCTCCCAGGTCCAGGAATTATTTGAAGTCTGAAAGAGGTGCTAATCGTATCCTGTGCATTAGCTCATAAATGGATAATTCCCTACACTCAGTCCTGGCAATTTACTCACCAATCAGCCTACTTCTTCAGCACTTCCTTACCCAGTTTACTGCAATTATTTCCAGTGTCCCTCATCGTAGATTGGTATGCCCTCCTCCTTCTACGTTCTTGGACTCCCTGCTAGTTACTTCCATGTAGGGGTCTAGTATACTCTGCTCTACTAGTTTTCCCTACTGCTGTAAGCACAGGCATAAAGTATTGGGCTGCTCTGGACATGAATGGTTTCAGTTCCTGAGAGCCCTTTTTGGGACTTCCAATTCCCATTGTGTTACCAACAGTTCCTGTCCCACACCCAGATCGCCACCATTGATACCAGTTCAGCCTTCATGCTCCTGAGGAAGCCCCACTGTTCACTGAAAGGACAGTTTTTAATTGCCAGCCTGCATGGGTACTGGGCAAACCAGTGCTAAACTAGTGTGCATTCAGGCAGCGCAAAGTACAGTTTTAAAAAATGTACTTTTCCACTAAACTTTAAAAACTCTACTTTTCGCTATGGAATTAGATTTTTAATAATCAGTATAAAATAGTTTTGGATGAAAGTTCTAGTTTTTCCTCTTTGAAGTGAGTTAAAGAGAAATAGACTTTTACTGCTTACTAGGCCTACTTGTGGAAAATGAAGCTTTAGCTTTACAATTAGCTTTGCCACCACTCACTGTGGGGACATACTTTTCCATAATATCTAGCATGTGCCACTACTATATATGATGCACCCAGCCCTGTGGGCTCCCCTACAATGGGGGTAATTGTGAGGTATGCTGGCAAATAAACAATGTAATCTAGCAGGTGTAAGATATGTGTGATGTACATAGTTTACATGCAGTAGTATGAAACGTGCATTCCAAGATACTCTAGATGTGTGGTGAAGGATTATGGACCAGTCCTAATAAGAGACCTCTGTCTTAAGATCCTGACTCCACTTGTCTCTAAGAACTGTTAAGACTGTCTCTCACCCCTCTCTAATCTCTCTGAATATGTTCGTAATTCTATGTCATTGAGCTAGTATATGTAGTGTGCTGTCCATCTTTAGTTTGCCGTGCACCAAAAATTGTCAGACGGGCAGGGAGTACGCTGTTCCCATTTCATCAAATGTCATGAGGCTCCATGAGTTGAACTGCTGACCCAGGTGTTTGATAGAGACCCTAAACAAGTGCATCTTGTTAGCGGCCAACCCCAATTCTTGAGTCTCGGTAGGCACCACAGCAGCAGTCCAGTGAGTATGCTGCCCGGTAAGAGGTACTGTGACAAAATATTGAGTTTAAAATATCGTCCTACAGAAAAAGCGAGTTTCAAATATCGTGACATGTTAATATTGTCAGCAAGAATGTCAATGTCAAGAATATCGATTGGAAGGTAAGTAATATTGATTATGAAAATATCAAAGTTAATATCATTTGCAAAAATAAAGTTGTTTAAAATATCGTTTTTTAATTACTGTACTTTAGCATATTCTTTAAATGTATATGATGTTATTTTTTTGTATAATTATTGTTTATGATATTTTATATATTTGTTACTTTTTTAGTTGTTAAAAATGTAATTTAATTTAAATTTTATGATTTTTAGTTCTATCGCGGGTAGCGGGTTTATAGGGATATGGGGTAAAGTAATTTATTTATAATAAATAAATGAATAATTTTTATTGTATATGATTTATTTAATTGACATACATTTATGTTAATTGTGCAATAATTTTTTTGATGTAAAAGTATGGGTTTTGGGGTTTATGGGGGTAAAGGGAGGGAAGTAATTAATTTTAATTAATGAATAATTAGTTAATTAACATTAATGAATTATGATAATTGTGCAATTTTCTTTTTAGGTACATGTTTTGGGGTTATGCGGGTAAAGGGTGGGAAGTCATTTATTTTTAATACATTTTTTTATTCGTTTTTAATTAATATTGATTAATTAATTGTTAATTATGTAAATAGTCTCATCCTTTTTTTTAGGTGTGGGTAGGTGATGTTTATAGGGGTAAATGGTAGGAAGTAAATAATTTTTAATTAATTGACATTTAGGGGCCTATTATGATGTCGGTCCGTCAGAGTTTTCTCCGACCAACACTGTGGAGGTCTCGGGACCGACTGACCTCTGGTCCGCGGTTCCGACCGCCTGACTATGATGTGACTGAACACTCCCATTTCTCTATGGCCGTAAATCGGCCATAATACAGGCTCCCATAAAGAAACAAGGGTCTTTGTACAACCCTGCACCCTGTGGCAGGCACCCCACGATGCAGTGCAGGGTTTTACTGGGGAGCGCCCTCGGTACCCCCTCGGCCACCAACTGTAGGCCACGGAGACAAGGGGGCCCTGTTAGGAGCACCCAAAGTCGCTTTCCGACAGCCGTTCCGTGTCGGAGGAGCTGGGACGGAAAGGCTGTCGGAAACCAACATCAATATCCCGATGGCAGAAACGCTGTCCACAGGGGATTACAGTGTGGGTCCAACCGGCCGGAAGACTCTGAGAGGCGGTCGGAGCCACCTCGAATGACCTGCTGGTTAACACTCTGACCTCCGACATCGTAATTCAGCGGTCAGACCGCAAACTGACCGTGTTGGTCAGAAAGCCTCCGACCGCGGTCGGAAAGCTTCTGACTAGCGGTCAGAAGCTTTCCGGCTGACATCGTAATCGGCCCCTAATGTTATTGGTATATGTTTTTATATATTTTTAGTCATAGTTATAAATTATTTAAAAATTTGGAAATAATAATATAAAGAAAAATTATTAGTTTAATTATTGTTTTTTAAGTAGATATATGTAATATATATGTTTTAACTAATATATATAATTCGTTATATTTATTAAAATATATATTACATATTTAATTAATGTTAATATTTTATATATGTAATTTTTATTATTTTATCCTATATATATATCCAAAAAATGATATTTAATACAGCTATATTATTGACATCGATATTTTTTTCTATTTTTTTGTACTAACCATTATAAGTATAGGATGTCGATATTTTTGACATGGATGTTTTGTAAGGAGATCATTTGTCTGTCGATATTCTATTAGTGAACCTCGGTAAGATGACTCACTGACAGAGTTTAAATTATGTGTTATTTCATCTTTACTACAAACGGATTCTAAAAGTAAATTTATGAATATATTCTTGCTTTTGGCATAAATTCCATGAACCCCAATTCTGTCGAGAACTCGTGATTTTTTAAGCCAAAATTAATTTTAGCTGTGTTCACCTGAAAGTGACTCTGATTCAATAGCAGCCAACTGGTAAACACACATTCCCCTGACTTTTTTTCAGAATCTCCCACTTTCCTGTTCTAAACTGGTGGCCAATGTGCACATACTAGGGGTGCCTCCCTGATCTGCTGGTGGTGTTCCCCTACATAATACAGAGTTTGCTATCAGAATAGTCTCTGCTGGCTAGCTCCTTGCATAGTATGGGGTGTGAAATGAATACATGCTGGTGACTAGAAGCTCGAAGGGAAGTAGAGATGCCCTCGTATTCCCCATTGTTAACAGGGGTGGAGAGATTGATATTTTACTTTTATGGTGTATATAGTGTAAGCTACAATTTTCTTACCTAAGGGTGTCTTTCATATTTGCCATGCTCTTCCTGAGCATTTTGAGTGTTATGTTAAAAAAAATGTATCTTAAGGATAGGGATTTCTGCAATCACTGGGTGCCAGATACTGAAGCAATTTTTGCGTCTGAGTTCAAATTCAGTGCACATACATGTCAGTTTGTTAGGGTAAATTGTACTCCTCTTTATAGACTAGTAACGTTATGCACAGTGGAGATGGGAATATACATATTTAAAAGGGGTGCAGGTGAAAGGGTTTCTCTACATGGAAAAGTGATATGTGTAACTGCAATTTCATCAATTATTTATCATGTAATTATGCAAAAAAGTCAATTTTATGGAAATTCTACATGAATACATTTTGTACACTGAAGAAATCTTCCACTGCATAGTTTTCCTGAACTGATGATAGGATAATTCATGAATTAAAGCAGTCAAACAACAGAAACAACATAGGGATTAAACCTTGGGAGTGTTGTTATGACGTTTCATCTTTTTTGTGGATGATCAGGGACATTGGTCTTTCTTGACTCCCAATAAAGTAATGCTGTTCAAGGTGGGCTAATCCTCACAGTTTTAGGATTGTGTTAATGATGGGGGGCTGAAGTAATAGTAGATTGATTACTTTCTGGTGATGTTTTCAACATCAAACCAATACCTCCAAACTAATGATACAGGACTTTTTTGCTCACATTTGCTATAGCTGGAGTGGTCAGAATGGCTATTTAAGAGAAGGGACCAAGGGCTTGATTTAGACTTGGGCTCAATGGAAAACTCTGCGATCTCGAAAGGATTGCATCAATGGAATTTTGATCCCTTAATTTTTTTTGCTTTTTATAAACCACGCACTGTACATCTAGAATGCTTGGAGCGGAGGAGGAGCCTAGCGCGCATCCAAGATGGTCGCGTGAGCACAGGGCTCCCCGGACCCTCGCTGCTCCTCGGAATTTATCCTGACAATATCCTGATGTGGTTTGTGGAATCTGGGAGATGACGACCGGCTGAGCACGTATCTCTTTTCAGAAATTTAATCGGACCTGGGAATCCAGAGTTATCGTTGTTTGAACTTTTGGGACCCACCCGACCGAGGTGCCCGGGGCGACGGTGGACCGTGGAGCCGTGTCGCAATTGAACAACAGCGGCTGCGGCTCGGTGCCAGGGGCCGCTGGAACACTTTCGGTTTCACTTTCAGACCTCAGGGGGCTGGCCGATGGAGCGCTTGAGGTGGCGGGGTGTTTCCTCGACCTCTGCACAAGGCTTTGTCCTCACCTGCCACTAGAGTGCCTATCGCATTGGGCCCCCCCGCACCGCCATATTGTTGCCTCGGGTGAGGCGCTGGTTTCCAGGGCCTGTACCTCAGCTACTTTGATCGGCGGTCCCCCTCGGAGTCCGCGACCACATGGGGGGCAAAGGGGGCCCCGAGGGGCGTAAGACTAAGGCCTCCCTCCGTGGGGGATCAGTCCAGACCAACAACATGGACCGCTACACTCAGGGCAGAGGCTCCCCTGGAACGGCCGGTCCCTCCTCAGACGCCGCCGGTGGTGGCGCATCGGTCTCTTCGGAACTTTCCCTACAGGACATCATGGGCGCCATTGATGGCATCAGGGAGACCATCGCCACGCAATATGAGGCCCTGGCCCGTAAGATCGATACGGTGGCGATTGATGTCACCTTAATACGGGCGGATCTCTCCAAAACAAACGAGAGGGTTCAAACTCTTGATGCGCGGACCTCCACCCTTGGTGCGGAGGTGTCGGGCCTGCAGGCCGCGCTTGGTGACATCAAGGTGGTCAATGATCAGATGGCCCGGCGGCTGGAGGACTTCGAGGGACGGGCCCGACGCAGCAATATTCGTGTCGTTGGCGTACCGGAATCCTCCGACGACCGCCCGGTAGACCTCCTGGTCGAGGAGCTCATCCTCCAGCGGCTGACCCCTGCGGGATTGAGTAAATTCTTTGCCGTTGAGCGGGCTCATCGGGTTCCGGGCGGGCGGCCACGGCCGGGGGCCCCCCCGAGGCCTATCGTGGCCAAACTGTTTTACTACAGAGACCGGGATGCGATTCTGCAGGCCTCACGTGTCCATGGCCCGGTTCGACATGAGAACTCATCCATTAACTTTTATCCGGACTTTACTCAACTTGTCCAGAAACAGCAGATGGGATTCCAGGGGGTGAAACGTCGGCTTCGTGAGTTGGGCCTAAAGTACTCTATGCTCTACCCTGCCAAACTCCGAGTGGAACATGAGGATCGGACTGCTTTCTTTGACTCTCCTGAGGCCGTGAGTGACTGGCTGGACTCTCTACCGGACAGAGTTGGCCGTCCCGGGCCCTCTGCAGGTGCCAACGGTGACGGGTCCCCTTTGGAGTGACTCTTGGTCCTTGATTTTGCCATTTTGCACTGCTCCGCTGGGTTGTACTTCTTTGGTTCAGTGTGTTTTGTTAGGACCAGTATGGGGGGCGGGCGGGGACGGGTCCCTTTCCTCCTCCAGGGTCTTTTTGTAGACTGGGGTTAGTTGGGCGACAGGCACACTGCAAGTTGGGGGGGGGTTTTGGCCCGCAGGGGTGCAGGGTGGGGGGAGTTGGGTGTTGGGGGGGGTGGGGGGGAAGGAGGGGTTGTTTTGTTGTGTGTTTTTTGTTTGAAGGGCGAGGTATTGATTTTCTTCCACTTTTGGGACTTGTGCTACTTGCGGGGGGACCTTTGATCAATTGGAAGGGATGGGGGGGGACGGGTTGAGGCTGATGTCCTGGAACGTCAATGGGTTGGGGGACCGTATCAAACGGGGTGTAGTACTACAGTATTTGCGTCGTCTGACTCCTGATGTGGTGTTTATCCAGGAGACGCATCTGGTTGGTAATGTTTGTCATGCAATGAACAGGGGGGGATACCGCCTCGTGGCTCACTCTGGTTTCACAACTGGCTCCAGGGGGGTGAGCATTCTCCTGAGATCCTCACTTCCGTTGGAGATCACCAGGGTAATCTCAGATGACAGAGGGCGTTATGTTTGTCTGACTGGGAGGTGGGAGGGACATCCCCTTGCCCTGGTTTCAGTTTACGTCCCCCCGGGCCTCCAGAACTCCACCTTTGCGGACTTGGGTCGAATGTTGCTTGAACTTCCGGACAGTCTTCTGCTTATGGGCGGGGACTTTAACTCGGTGGTCTCAGGTGACCTGGATCGTCACCCACCCAGGGCCCTCCCCGCTGCCCAGGCTTGGCTGGGTGGTCTGTTGGAGACCTTCGGCCTGGTGGATAGCTGGCGATTAATGCATCCGACCCAATGTCAATACACCTTTCACTCTGGGGCACATGGGAGTCTTTCTAGGTTAGACTATTTCCTTATGCCCGCGGCGCAGACGGGTCGAATTCGAGAGGTCAGGCACTTGGCGAGGGGTATCTCTGATCATTCCCCGCTGTGGCTTCTCTTTGACACCGAGTCGCGGTCTGCAGGGCGGATCGCTCCTATTAACCCGTGGTACCTGCGAGACCCTACGACTCGCGATAGTCTGGTTAAGGCGATGGACCAATATTTTCTTGAGAACGAGGGGTCGGTGTTGTCTGCAATGTCCCTGTGGGAGGCCTTTAAAACAGTAATCCGCGGACACGCCCTCTCCCAGATAGTGGTGGCTAAGAAGCTTAGAAATGAGGCGGTGGTGAAGCTGGAGACTGACATCTCGGGGCTGGAATCGGCCTTGGAGGCAGGTGTCACTCCGGACGGGCTCCACGCCCTCAGCCTGAAACAGTTTGAATACAGGTCTCTGGTCACTGACGCTGCCAAAACCATGTATAGGGAGCAACAGGGTCGATTGTATGATGCCGGGGACAAGGCGGGAAAGCTGATTGCGTGGCTGGACAAGAAGGAGAGAGTGAATCGGGTGGTCCCGGAGTTGCGTGGCGCGGATGGAGTGTGTCTGACTGAGCCTGGTGATATTGTGGAATGTTTTGCCGACCACCTCCGGACCGTGTACTCCCCGGTGACTGACAGGGATGAGGAGGACTCTCGCCTTCTACTGAGGGACATTGCTCTGCCCGGCCTGTCCGCCGAGGACCGTGAGCAGCTAGACGCTCCCTTGTCGGTAGATGAAATAGCGACTGCGATTCGATCCCTTCGCTCGGGCAAGGCCATGGGTCCCAATGGTCTACCTATCGAATTATACAAATTGCGCCCGGATAAGCTAGCGCCCTTCCTCCGTCGTATGTTTCAGGAGTCCCTTGGGGCCGGTTCCCTTCCGGCCGACCAACGACTGGCCACGATAGTCGTTATCCACAAGGAAGGCAAGCCACGAGACTGCTGTGCCTCCTACAGGCCTATTTCACTGCTAAACGCAGAGCCTAAAATCCTGGCTAAAGTCCTTGCCAATCGTTTGTTGAGTGTCATCTGCGATCTGATTCATCCAGATCAATGCGGCTTCATCCCGCATCGCAACACCGCCCTCAACTTGCGGCGTCTCCATGGCGCCCTCGCCAGGGCAGAGTACCTCTCCGAACCGGCCGTGCTGGTCTCTTTAGATGCCACGATGGCCTTCGACACCATCGAGTGGCCATTCCTCTGGGCTGTCTTGACCAAATTCGGCTTTGGGGAGGGATTTCTTGGCTGGGTGAAGCTTCTCTATGCGGGACCCATGGCTCAAGTGGTGGTTAACGGGCGGGTCTCTCGGCCCTTCGCTCTCGGTAGGGGTACGAGGCAGGGGTGCCCGTTGTCCCCTCTGCTCTTTGCCCTCGCCCTGGAGCCACTCGCTGCTTGGCTCCGCTGGGAGCCCTCGATCAGGGGGATCCGGTGGGCCCCGGGCTTTGAAGATCGGGTCTCGTTATATGCTGACGATATTCTCCTGTATCTTACCTCGCCGCGGCAGTCGCTTAATGTTCTCTTCGATGTTCTGACTTCCTACGGGAGAAATTCGGGTCTCACGATTAACTGGTCTAAATCCTGTGTCTATCCTATCTCCGGCGGCCCCCCTCTCCTGCCGCCTCGGCTTCCGATTCAAATATCTCTGTCTGGCTTTAAATACCTGGGGATACACGTCTCGTTGGACCCGGTGGCTCGTTATGAGCACAATCTCCTGCTTCCACTTCGGCGTTTGAGGGAGGACACGGCTCGATGGTGTAGGCTGCCCTTGTCCCCACTGGGTCGGGCAGCATTGTTTAAAATGATGTCCCTTCCCAGATTCCTCTATGCACTTCAGAACTCCTTCGACATCATTCCAGTGGCCTACTTTCGGGAGGTGGAGAGCCTGCAGAGGAGACTGGTGTGGGACGGACGGGCGCGTATCGCTCTGGCCAAGCTTACTCTCCCCTGGTACGACGGGGGCATCGCGCTCCCCGACATTCGCAGGTATTATTGGGCCTCGCAGCTATCGGCCATTAACCATGCCACGTATGCGCCTGGCTTGAATCCGGCGTATGAGATGGATACATTTTTGCTCCCCGGTGGGAACTATAACAGGGCGCTTTACTCCCGCTCGGCTGGACGGACCCTGACGGGCCCCACTAAGATCGCAGTACGGATCTGGAAGGCGGCCAATGCAGCCATGGGCTGGAGTGAGCGACTAACAGAGCTACTCCATTATTTGCCTCCGACCGACTGGGAAGCCTCTGGACAACGAAGGGGTTTGACCGTTGGGACACGATTGGCATCAGTAGAGTGGGAGACTTATGGAAGAAGGGCGCGGTTAAGACCTTCGCGGTGCTCCAGAGCGAATACGAACTCACGGACAAGGAATTCTTCCGATACGCCCAGGTGCGGCATGCCCTGCTCGCTGTCTTTGGGGAGGGGACCAAGATCCCCGCCTCTTCGCCCCTCGAGGACCGCATCCTCGATGGTCATGTCCCCGACAGTACTATCTCTTTAATCTATAAAAAACGTATTAATAATCGGGCGGACCTCTTGGTGCGCCTTCGGGAGACGTGGACGGGGGACGGGGTGGAATTAGACGACGAGGACTGGCAGTCCGCGCTATCGTCCCCCAAGGAAGTAGCCATTCCAGCCCGTCTCCGCCTGGTCCAGCTAAAGATTCTCCACCGGGTATATGTAACGGGCCCCCGTCTGATCTCGATGGGATTCTCGGACGACGGGCTCTGTAAGCGGGGGTGTGGGCTCAGTGCCACCTTTCTCCATATCCTTTGGGAGTGCCGGGAGGTGGCGGAGTACTGGCGTCGGGTACATGGGGTCATGGGCCAGGTCACCGGGGTTGCGCTGCTGCCGGAGGTGCGTCGCTGTGTCTTGAATGTGTGGGAGCCCAATGATTATAACGCGGCTCAGACTCGGTGGGCGGCCCTGGGATACATGATCGCCAAGAGGGATATTGCGCAGCTTTGGGGCTCCCAGCGGCCGCCCACCGTGTCAGTATGGAAGGAGAACATGGACTGGTGTATGTTCAGGGAGAAGACTGTGTATGTGGCCCGTGGTAAACCCGGGGCATGGGGTAGAATCTGGGGGCAATGGAACGCGTATCGTGGAAGTATCTGTACGCCCCCCCTAGTGGACATCGATATTGCCTTGTCCCCATGACCCTTGATGGTTCCTTGTAACTGGTTGTAAGAAATATATATGTTCCTCTCCCGGTGCCCCCCCCTGATCTTTCGGTACTCCCTCCTGCTGGATAGCGAATTGATGGTTTAGAATAGGGTCCCCCGGGTGTAGCCTGACCCACGCTTTTTGCCCTTATGCCGCGCCCTTAGTTTTGAGTTGTCATTTATGTTAAATGTATGTCTCCTGCTTCTATCGCGCTATCCTGAGCCATCTACGGGGCTGTGCCCCAGGAGTCGCCTACTGCTTTCACTAATGTACGATACTTCCTGCATCTAGCGGCCGGCCCTGGTGGTTGTAGGCCCATACTTGTAACTGATTTATTGTTTCAATAAAACTTTTCAAAAAAAAAAAAAAAAGAATGCTTGGAGCATAAAGTAGCAGGCAGGATCAAAGGCTGAACATATGAAGATCGAATATTAAAATAAAATGCAGTGAACCAGTGGAGTGGTCGAGCAAATTTACAAAATCCAGAAACTAAGAACCACATTGTCAGGTGGACCTCAAGAAAGGAGTTCTATGTTTCGCACGGTACAATGTCGCTGTAATAGGAGGGCTTCTTTAAGAAGTTGAGGGCTAGGTGTACCTGGATATAAAGTTTCAGATCTTCTCAGTGTCCGCAGTGAGGGATTGGGAGAGCGCTTGTTGTTTTGTGTAAGAAAAACAAATTCCCTGGAGTAGGCAGTTCATGTTCTTGAGTATTCATTTGGGTCTGGATGGTCTTAATTTTTTATGGAATAGCATATTTATCATCCAAATGTTCAATGGTACACAGCAGTAATATTAAAACATTGCATCTAATTGCTGAAGCTTCACGGATAGACTCAAGGAGAAGAGCAGAGAATCTGATTTCATCAAAAGATTAAAAAGACAATATTCTCAGCTGATGGCTATCCTTGAGGCAGTACTAACTCTATCAGTATAACTTTAACAAGAAGATGAGTTGGGGAGAAGAGTTGGCCTAACGGCTAGGGCGGTCGTCCTCAAATCTGGGGAAGTGGGTTTGAGTCTCGGCAACGACACTGAACATCCTGTGATTCTGGGCAAATCACCTAATCTCCCGTGCCTACCAAAAAATGAATATGTCCTCATGTAATGCAACTGGTGCTATGTAAAGCGCTCTAATACCTCATTTGTGTCAAGTTCGGGCTAGATAAGTCTCTGTAAAAAAAAAATTTGAAAGGAGAGAGATGGACTAGAAAATAAGGAGGGTGTAATTAGCAATATAGAATGATGATTTCTAGGACAAAAAAATTGGATAGTTAATAACTATGGCAGACTGACGTGCTGTGCTAGTGAAGACAATAAGAGCAAAGCTTCAAGTCAACCCACTTATTATTGTGGCAAATATTAAAGACAATGGAAAGAAACATTATCCATCTCAGGTATCTTCCTATCCTGAGTCTTTCAGGAAAAGGTCCCACATTTGGCTAAGAAGGAGGTATGGGCCCGCCAGTCTGCAGATCTATTGTTCACGTATTGCTGCTGTCACTAGGCCATTCATTCAGTCTTCATGGGAGGGTGTCATTAATTTAGTTTTCATTGACGGACAGAAAAAGTATTTCACACATCACTCTAAATAGGGTGGGCTGTGTAATGTCCTTCCTCCGTGGGTTGCTACTCAATCGAGGAAGCTTTCCAGGGGATTCTGTTGACAGAAAACTACGGTCCTCCCGACCCTAAATAGGGCACTGGTGGCAGGGTACTCCATCGGATTTGCAATTCTGTCTGTGTGCATACCAATGTTGTACCTGCGCACCTTCAACTGCACAGGTCCGTTAAGAGTAACTGAACAACTGGATTGGACTATGGTCTTGGTGGATCTATGCTCAAATAATGACATACAACAATGACAAACTCAATGTCAAGGGTTAATAATGATAATAATTTTAACTTGTTTTTAGATAGGGTTTATCTCACATTTCTACCATTTCTATTACTTTATATAACATATGTTATCCATTTTTATAAAGAATGATAGAAACTTTAAACTTAGTGTAACCCTAATTCTAACACTAGGTTTAATGCTGGTTATTGCTTTGACTTTATCTGTCCCTGCTCCTTTCCCTCTCTGTCTCCCTCCCCTCATCCTCTTTCTCTTTCTCTTCCATCTCCTTCTCCCTATAACTATTGCTCTCTATGAAACTCTCCCCTTCCTCTTCCTCTCTCTCTCTTTCTCTCTATACCCTTCTATATGCCTACATCTAATCCTAACTCTGCATAAACATAGGCCGTTACCTTCACACCTATCTCTATCTCTACCATGCCTCTGCAATCCTATCTCTTTATACTCACACCTATCTCTAAATATAGACATACTTCTTCCTCTACTCTTACACCTGTTTTTCTCTATATATCTACCACTACCTCTCCATCTTCTTCTACACCTACTTCTACATCTGCATATACCTCTACTTCTACACAGACCTCTGTACCTAATTCTAAAATACACCTACTTCCATCACAACCTCAATACCTTCCTCACCAATTAGACTAACCTCTAAATATACTTTAAGACCCACTGTGACCTCTACTTTTACCACTACCTCTGCTTGCACACCTATCCCTGTAATCAGTATATTTACACCTACCTATAGTTCAGCACATACATCTACATTTTTACCTAATCTTAGGTCCTTTTTAATTGATCAGACATTGCTATTTTGAAAAGGACTGAACTTTAAAGTTCCTTACGTGGTAATTATGGTATTTCTTGTAATGAATATATTAAAATGTGATGAGTAATATGGGATTCTGTCTAGGGGTTTTGATTGTACTGGCGTGATTCTCCTATGGCATTCTCATTGATTTAAGGTGAGGTTACTGTGTTAATTTTTCCCTTCCTTCCCTTAACACGAGTCACCCTTACCTCGAATTGAGTGACCATTTGTAGAATTTTTTATAATTTTCTTTTACTCCCCACAGACTACTTTGTTCACTTGACGATATACGTATTTACCACCTCATTTGTCTGTATTCTTGGAGTGGTTACCGATTTTACGGTGAGATCGTGTTTCTGTTCCCTACTACATGGTTTTGCTCTTACTTGGCCCGATCATTAGCTTATGCCGAAATAATTTTTAAAGTACACTTTTTTCTTACTTTATTTATACAGTTCATGCCATCAGTGGCTTGCACCTGGCAGCTATTTATGTTCATGCTTAACAGAGACTTCTGCATTTGACCGATTAATGCCCTACAGGGTTGGAACTATCACCGGTGTAGGGGTAAGGATTTGTGATGTGTTTTTAACTTTTGATTAGATTTATAGCGTGTTTTTTATATTTGACGTATAGCAACAGAGACATAGTGACTCCCTTTTCTATTTTTTCTTTATGATCACTCTTTAGATTATGCTGTTCTGGAATTAGAGCTAACAGGTATTTGGATTATGTACGCTTCACTGTCGTTTCCTTACCTGGATAGGTTCTTCGGTTTTTGTCTTTTTCTATTTTTTACTTTTTTCTGTTGTCCTTATTTTTTCATACTCTTCTTGGTCACTTATACTCGGGTTGATGTTTGGGTCTTTCAATAAACTTTTGAATTTAGATTAACTCATCTTCCATAGGTTTTAAAGATGTTGTAATTATGAAACTGTTTTCATTGATTTGGAAGGGTAGATTTAATTTGAATAATGTAGGGGCATGCTCCACACTAGTTGGTTCCTTTCGGTTTTCTTTCTGGCTCTTGGTCTCCACTAGCGATGGGTGTTGTTTTGTGTTATGAGAACATGTGTTCTTGATTGTTGACTTTGTTCTCAGGTGTTATTTTGTATCATTCCCAGCCCTGAAGATTCAGAGACCTTTGTCTCTCTGATGAAACACGTGTTGGCTGGCTCCTTTGTTCACAACTTATTAAAGAAGACTAGACATCTTCATTGGATTTGGCTCAATTCTATTTTCATGCATTTACTTTACCTATTGTAATATTGTATGTGTGCACAGGTTTTGTTGATCTTTACGTGCTTGTAGCTGCCAGTGCACCTGGTCATAGATGTTAACTGTCAACCATTTACTGCTGCCATACGCATTTCTGCTCCCCCTCCCACTTTGCTAACCAAGTGGCCATTCATCTGCCCTTGTTTGCTGATAACTATTTCTAAAATGTGTTCTTCCCATTTCTGTTCACATGCTTACAGTGCAGAAAACCTGTATAAAAGACCTATGTTCGGTGACTTCAGTGTACTACCTCCTTGCAGCACTTGAGAGTGCTGTGTGCAACGTGGTCTCACTCATGAGTGATTAATAAACTTGTTATTTATTCCAACTCCAGTGCTGATCTCTTTTTTTTTGGTCTCTGGACCCGTGGACAAAAGGGTGACCCTGCACCAGTGTACCCCTAAAAAGGATTTTCACACCATCATTTTTACCTGCAGCAGGTCGTCACTCCTTTAGAGGGAGCCCAGAGATCTAGTAGCGGATAGAAGAACCTTAGAGGCTCACCTAGAAGCCTTTGTCCCTGGGGTTCCACTCCCATCACTGACGAGTCATTACACCAATACAGTAATAACTCCAAGTGTCATGGACCACTAGCCTGAGAGCCAGGCCTGCTGTAGCCTAGATGAAAACGAGATGCAGCTTAACTCACCAGGGATTAGAAATATTCAAGGGTCAGCTTCCCATCTAGCTCCTGTGTGAACCAGATCACTGCAGGTACACAAGCTGGAACATGTTTTGCAAATTCGCATCACAAAGTAGGCATACATCATAAATCTGTACTTAGGACAATGCTGCACAATGCTTTGTAAAACAACTGTGTTCAATAGTGAAAATAAGACACGTGACAAAATCACACCCATAGCACCTACCAACTAAAGTGAACCTTCACCTAGGACAGCACCTGGACTCAGTGACCAATAGTGCCTCTCACAGTTCTCAGCATTATCATTTTTTTTTACTGCACAAAAGTAGAACAAGGTTTCAGAGAATCATAAAACAAAAGAGGCCACTATATCTACACGGTGAAGCACAGACTTTCCCTCCTTTCGAACAGACTTAGGGACAGAACGGGGAGTTTTTCACCGATGTTTTATTTTAAGATGTTGTTGATTGTCCCAATACAGTAGATAGAGTATCTTTTTAATATCTGCAGGTTCATTCTTTTCATTTATAAAGCGTTTCTGATGCAGCGTGGAACAGATATAAAGGGAAGTAATGCATTAAAATACAAGATAGTGAAGCAACATTATTAACTATGAGAACCTGGAAAGAGACAAGATAAGCTCATTTAGGAATCAGCGAAGGAGTGTACAGTATGAGCTGATCAGACAGAGAGAGGTAGGGATTTTCAATGCACACGGGGTTAAAATAATAAAATAGAAAAAAACATTACTCTATAAATGGATAGATCATTTAAAAAACACCAAGAAGGTAGTGAGGGGCCATAAACCTATACCGCGTAGATTGACTAGAATTACATATTAACATATGTGTATATTTACGAAATAGAAACAGGGTCGAACTGAAGATGAACCTGACTCAGTATGCTAAAGATGTTATGGTGCACAAGTTGTAGGTGCGAGCTACGAATACACATTTCAAATAGGCTGTGGCTTAAATGTAATGCTTGTTGCTAAAACATGTGAGGAAAAAATTAAAGCTTCTCCTAACAATACATTATTTACCTTTCGATTACGGTTTACCTGCTCACGTTAAACATTTGCTATGTAGTGCTAATGACAATTTCTATATGGTGATTTATACATTTCTGATGTTTAATTCCATAAGTTCATTGAAATCTCTGAGACATTATGCATTGCTGTGGAATGCATAGCAACTGCTGGTTCAATTTGCAATATGATTGTTACAGTTATTCTAATAGTGTGTAAAATTCTGCTCATTTCAAGAATAAGTGTAGGATATGCTCACTTAAAATCCTACATTTATTGAGGTATTTAACAGACACATTTCATTAACGTAAATAATGACCAAATATTTTATGAACAGTATTAAAAGTCTTAATAAGTTGCTGATCGCATTATTGTCTAAATACTAAGAGGTCCATTAGGATGGCGGGCGGAAAAGCACCCCGACCACCAAGGAAGCGGAAAACAACCGCCCGCCAGCACCGTGGGAAAACCGACGGCCAAATTAGAATTAACCGCCCAGAAAATCCGACCGCGGCTGTACGAGGCCAAGAAAAACCGCCAGTAGCAGGCGGAGATGGCCAAAATCCGTCTGCGGCGGTCGTAATCACGGCAGAAAAACAACAACCAGCCGCAAGGATAGCAGAGACACCACACCGGAAATTAGTATATCCCCGACGGTGCAGCGGTACGTACGGCTGTCTCCGACTGCCGCGGTCGCACAATGGGATGAATGGGAGAGCCAGCGGAAGAGCTGAAGCACAGCCACCACGGTGGACAAACCGTCAAAATTATGGCGGACGAAACCAAAACCTCACAAGAAGGCCAAAAAGTGCACACAGAAAACTAGCCATGTCTCCAAAATACACAAAACACACCCCAATGACACAACCACATGGCAAAAAGAAAAATACAAATCCCAGGACAACACACCTGTCAGCAACACCCCAATTGGACACACCCACATAGCTGAGTATAAAACCAGCCCCTTCCGTGACTATAATCCCTTGCAAAACTCCAGGAGAGAAGGGACACATACCACAGCTGACAGGAGAGGCAAAGGACACAACATCACTAGCCACACCACACACAGCACCACCACCACCTCCACACCAGCACAATTAAACCCCTGCACAACACACACCATACACAGCACAACCACAACCACCACTCACACTCCTGCACCCACAATCACTTTGGAAACCACACACCCTGGCCACACAGAAAATGCCCAAATTCACTGAGAGTGGTTTTAAGGTCATGGTAGATGAGATAGTCAGAGTGGAACCACAGCTTTTTGATAGCCTGGTCCAACAGACACCATTAGCCACAAGGACGCAAATGTGGGCTAGGATAGTCCAAAGAGTCAATGCAGTAGGGACCACCCCAGGATCAAAAAAGGAGATCATGAAGCGGTGGCACGATCTGAAGAGGGTGGTCAAGGAGAGGAGGAGCAAGAACCGTGAGCTGGCTCAGAGGACTGGCGGTGGCCCTCCCATTCCACAAAAACCATTCACACAATGGGAGGAGAAGGTGCTTGCCATACTGCATCCAGAGAGTCTCATAGGAGTAGCCAGGGGAGTGGAGGCTGGTAAGTACAAACTAATGACTACAGCCACTCAGCAATGTACTGCCTTGCACAACTACAAAGCTACACCACCTAGGACACATACCATCCATCTGCACCACACACTCACAGATCCAACATTCACCCACTCCCATTCACCCCAAAAATAGCTAACAACATAAACATGGGGGCATGTGTACAGGCAGACAGCACTACAACTCACACCAGGCCCCCTGGCACACATCTGAGCAGGATGGAGCCCTCCCCCACCCCACCCAGGAGCAATTTGAAAGCCATTGCAGTACACCAAACAAACTTACAGGTAGGTAGCCATCTTCCCTGGGACGGTGTTTGGGGGTGGGGGTCCTGCACCACTACTCCCACCATGCCCCCTATCCCACAGCCTAGCAAGATGGATCACTCCCACCACCCCACCCAGAAGCACGTGTCATCCATTACACAACCCTGATCAAACTTACAGGTAGGTAGCCATCTTCGCTGGAAGGGTGTTTGGGGGTGGGGGGCTTGCACCACTACACCCACCATGCCCCCTGTCCCACAGCCTAGCAAGATGGATCCCTCCCCCACCCCACCCAGAAGCAGTTGGAAGCCATTGCAGTACACCAAACAAACTTACAGGTAGGTAGCCAGTATGTGCACCCACCCATTTTTAACAAATTAAATGGTGCCATATGACAACACCAGCCCTCTCATTGCACAAAGAGGCCTACCTACCCCATTTCCAAGCACAGTGTGCACACAGGTAAGCCAAGGAAACTGTCACAACCACCAAAGTGTGACAAAGCAATGCACAAGTAGAAGAAAGTCAGGGCACAATCATGCACAGCAACTAGTTACATGTGCATCACCATGGGGCAAGTGCAACAAGGACCATTCGAAAAATATGAAAGCATGTGTGGTGGCACAAATCAAGATATGCACATGACAGGACAAAGGGATGCAGGAGATGACAATAGCCAGTCCATGGCCAGATGTGACGTCTGCTAGGTCAGACAAATAAACTATGAGGGCCCGATTCACAGAACAAACTTAAGACAAAATCCTAAACTTAGTACCATTTTGGTATTCACAGAATGCACTTACTACTTCTGGTATTCACAGAATGAACTTACTACTTTTGCGATTCACAGAATAAACTTACTACTTTTGCTATTCACAGAATGGATTTACGACTACTAACTTTACGTCCGCACTCGGGCCGGAAATTCCGGCCCAGAGGCGGAGCTTCTGGCCCAGAGGTGGAGCTTCCAGCCCGGAGGCGGGACTTCCGGTCCGGAGGCGGAGCTTCCGGCCCAGAGGTGGAGATTTTGGCCATGGCTAAATCTCCGCCACTGGCCGGAATCCCCACCTCCGGGCCGGAAGCTCCGCCTCTGGACTGGAATTTCCGGCCCGAGTGCGGACGTACAGTTAGTAGTCGTAAATCCATTCTGTGAATACCAAAAGTAGTAAGTGCATTCTGTGAATACCAAAAGTAGTAAGTGCATTCTGTGAATATCAAAAGTAGTAAGTTTAGGATTTTGTCTTAAGTTAATTCTGTGAATCGGGCCCTGAGTCCTTAATTAAACACATGTTGTGCCAGGCTCTAGATGGCAACAAGTCCCTGTAAACCTCAATTGTGCACGGTTCGCATGGTATGTCTTTACACCTCACACCATGGACAAGTAATGTTTGTACCACTGCATCATGTCAGGAAGTACAGTACTGCACTTAGTCAACAATGTGATGATATGTCAATTGTGCAGTGTACAAAAGGTGAATGACACACAGATAACACAAAGTTCGCCAAGTGCACTGCAATGACCATTTCACATCTGACCCACAGGTGACCAAGAACTCACTGCAGAGGACAACACCAGCAAACTGCAGAGCCAGTCTCCACCCCCGGTACAAGCACTCTCGGATGTTGACTCCCAGGATTCCATGGACGATGAGCTCGAGCCCGGCCCATCTGGTGTGCCAGGGAGCAACAGGTCCCAGGATCCCATTGTCCCCCCACCACATCTGCGGCAACACCAACTCCACAGCAGAACCCTGCTGTCATGGCCTGTGCGGCCACCGCCACCACCACCAGTGCTGCCTGCAACACCCTCCCTGTCCCAGAGGATGCCCAGCGCACACCACTGATGGAGGAGGGCAGGGAGAGGATGCGGGTGCCCACAGTGGTGAGGCAACAGATCCGTGGCAGCAGGGCAGGTGGGAGGGGCAGGGTCACCCACAGACACCAGGAGGCTGGGACCCACTCCCTGGAACACATCACCAGAGTCCTGGGTGCATACGAACAGGCCCAGGGACGAACGGGTCGGTCGGACGAGCTGTTGCACGAGCTCATCCTGCTGATGAGGTTCATCGACACCCGCATGGGACAAATCGTGGACCTCTTGGGCCAGCGAGTGGCGGTACTGAGGGACAGGCATGCACCACAGACAACCCCTCCACCTCTCTCTGGTGGGCTGCACAATGACAGTTCACCATCCTCCCCTGCGCCCGCAGACCCCACCGGCCCTGCAGCAGGCCCCGCCCTGCCAAATGACAAAGGGGCCCTCCCAAGAAGACCCTGGGAGTATCTGGAGGCCAAGCACCTGCCAGACGCCAGTCACGGAGCCAGCCATGAAGGCAACCCTCTCCACCACTGCATTGACTCTTTGGACTGTCCTTCCCCACACTGCCTTGTGAATGGCATCTATCTGTTGGACTGAGTCACCACAGCAATGTGGTGACTACTCGACTATCTCATCTACCACGACTGTCAACTCACTGCTCCACCACACCCCCCGATGGAAATGTACACCCCCTTCGCATCTCACCATAGTAAATAAAATATCCTCACACACATGTTGTGTCTGCTCGGTCTTTATTGCAGGGTGTACAGGCTTCAACATGATCACAATGTACCAGGAGCATTGGCTGTATGTAGGCAAGGAGAAGTCGAAGGCACCTAGGGAAACACAACAGAACAACTGTCACTGGTCTGGGTGCGGCATCACAGACATCACACAAGCCCTAACATCAGGATAACCCAACATGCACATGTCACAATGGCCACCAAGTGTCAACATACACGTCCTGTTGATGATCCTAAATGACATGTCCTAGAAACATTTACAACCACCACTGAGTCTACAACTGGCTGATGCTATAATTCTCACATCCCCCTTCACGACAACAGCAATATCATCAGACAATGGGTATGTTGCACATTGACACCCACCGTCAAGTGAAGTAGCGGGTGATGAGCTGTTCACGCAGGTCAACACCTTCCTCCTCTCCACTGTCCTCATCACTGGACACGGCTTGGTTTGCAGGCTGGGGCCTTGGGTCCTCACCATCATCCAGGAGCAGTGGAATCTCTTTGCGAGTGGCTAGGTTGTGGAGCATGCAGCATGCTACAACACTCTGACACACCTTCTCGGGTGAGTATGCCAGAGCACCTCCGGTCTTGGCCAGGCATAGGAAACGTGATTTGAGCAGGCCAAAAGTACGCTCCACCACACGACGTGTCCTCCCATGGGCCTCATTGTAGCGGACTTCAGCCGGGGTCCTGGGATTCCGCAGTGGGCTCAGCAACCAGGGATGGTTGGGATATGCAGAGTCACCTAGGTATGACAAACACAAATAGACATTGCAACGTCGCAGAGGCTCAGGGCAGCAGGTCACACACACAGCACGCCACACGACTAGGCATACTCACCCACAATCCATGCACGCTCGGAAAGAAGATTACCCATCAGCTGGGGCACTATGCTGTTCCGCAAGATGTAGGAGTTGTGGGCCGAGCCTGGGAATTTAGCACACACCTGTCAGATGGTCATATCTGCCAGGCACACCACCTGCACATTGATGGAGTGGTAATGCTTGCGATTGCGGTATATGTGCTCACTTGCCTGTGGTGGCACAAGACCGACATAGGTGCAATCAATGGCCCCAACAACATTGGGGATGTGTCCAAGGGGATAGAAGTCTCCCTTCACAGTTGGCAATTCAGCACCCCTAGGGAAATGGATGTATCTGTCCTTGTATAGCATCATGGCGGACAGTACATCACGCAGCACCATGCTGAACATCGGTTGTGACATCCCACCAGCGCTGGCCACAGTCTCCTGGAACGATCCAGTGGCAAAAAAATGCAGGGCTGCCATCACCTTATAAGTAGGGGTGAAAGCTGTTGGATATGTCCTGCGTGGCTGCAGGTGGGGCTCCAACAGATTACAAAGGGTTTTCAGGGTGGCTCTGTCCAGGAGGCATTTCCGTATGATCGCAACATGTCCTCCAGCACCGTCAAGTGACGAGTCAAATTTGGCCTCCTCCTATTGGAGATGATAGTGGACACGTGTCAATGCAATAGAGCATGAGATGTGCACAGCATATCACATTCTGGATGACACAACAACAACAATGATTGACATCTATAGTGACTAAGAGACCAGCTTACATGGAGGGACACCTTCAGCTACACAAAGGGCACATGTGTCAACTTACACAAGACAAGTACCTCAAACACCACCTTGGGCAATGTGACTGCACATAGGGATATGGCCACAGTACACATGTGCACGCCTGGGAGTCTAGCATCCAGCATATGTGTAACTAATCAAAACCACTGTCTCATTCCTAGATGCTGTACCGGTCACACCTTAATGCGTCATTACAACGTGGCACACATCCACCACACAATGATCACAGTCGGTGCTGGAATGACAAATGTGTTCATGAGCAGACATGAGAGGCAATGCTAAATAGATCATCATTCATCATGACGAGCATTGGTGTGATTGTCACTGGACCTCAACACATTGACATGTGTACACATTGTACAGTCCAGGATTACTCTGTCCTGCCTACACCAACATCAAATCCTTAAGTGACATGTGATTGGGTAGGGGCAAATCTACGTTACACACACACAAACATGGCATGTGTAGCTATCAGTGGAGTAAATTGAACATTGGCATCGTGTGTGCACAATGATGTGCCATTGAACATGTTGACACTGTACACTGTTGATGTGTGACAGATGGCCATCGCCATTGTATGGCACCCATATATAGGCATCTACCGCCTGGCCCCGGCGGTGTGTAACCAGCACCCCCATTCACATCAGTGCGGTAGTCATGGGCATGGAGACATGTGGAAATGGCCGTTGGCCTGCTCCGCCACCCAAATCGCGGTGACTCGTGTCAATGCATGGCACCCATATCGCGGTAGCTACCGCCTGGCCCCGGCGGTGTGTCACCAGCACCCCCATTCACACAAGTGCAGTAGTCATAGGCATGGAGACATGTGGAAATGGCGGTTGGCATGCTCCGCCACCCAAATCGCGGTGACTCGTGTCAATGCATGGCACCCATATCGCGGTAGCTACCGCCTGGCCCCGGCGGTGTGTCACCAGCACCCCCATTCACACAAGTGCGGTAGTCATAGGCATGGAGACATGTGGAAATGGCGGTTGGCATGCTCCACCACTAAAATTGCGGTATCACACACCGGGCCCCTGCGGTGTTTCACCGCCATGGAGCTCGCCCTAGAGCCAATGTGATGCTCGATAGCGGTGGCATGATGCAATTTTGAAGATGGCGGCAGGCATGCTCCGCCACCATTGAGGTGGACATTGGCTGGATTTGAAAGATGCACTATCACCGTAGCGCACCCCGGGCCCCAGCGTTGTATCACCGCCATGGAGCATGCCCTTACAGCTAATGGGAGCCATGATTGTGGTAACATGATGCAATTTTGAAGATCGCGGTAGGCGTGCTCCGCCAACGCGGAGGCGGTCATTGGATGCATTTGAAAGAGGCAGACTTGGACCACCAATTGCTGCAGCATGGCACCTTTGAAATGACGCCAGGGGGCTATATATGTGGGAGTGAGCCTCACATTGCCACTGCTCACAGAGCCTGCTGCCTGAGACCCCTCACCTGCTGATGCCTGCAGGGACTGCTGTCTGAGACCCCTCACCTGCTGCTGCCTCCAGGGACGGATGCCTGAGACCCCTCACCTGCTGCTGCCTCCAGGAAGTGCTGCCTGAGACCCCTCACCTGCTGCTGCCTCCAGGGACTGCTGCCTGAGACCCCTCACTTGCTGCTGCCTCCAGAGACTGCTGCCTGAGACCCCTCACCTGCTGCTGCCTCGAGGGACTGCTGCCTGAGATCCTTCGCCACCAAAATTTCTCTGCTGTTGTCACCACGTCCACAGTGATGGCAAGGACAGAGAAGATCCGTGCCAGTCCCTTCACGAGCGAGGAGCAGGAGGTCCTGGTGGACGGGGTGCTCACACAGTACCCAAGGCTATATGGTGCCCCAAAGGTAATCCTTCAACAGTGGTGGGGTAGGGCAGTTGGGCCACACATGTAGTTGGACTGATGCAGTATATGCCTGGGAGTGTGGGGTAGTGTCATACACTGCCTGACATGCTGTCTCCAGTGGGAGGGTGTGTGTACCCAATGCCACAGCTTTCCCTCCCTGCACATGTATGTATGAGTGACCTGTGTTGTGTTGTCAGCCATACAGTGACACAGAAGGTTGTTCATGCTGTAGTCAGGACAGTGATTGCTTGGCTGGATGGCTGTGTGTGCCCCTGTAGTCCATCTCCGTGTGAGCTCAGCTGGCCTGCACAGTCCCCGCCTACAAAGACAAGGACAACTCAGTGAACTTACAGACTATGACATCAGTCTTTTCACATAGCACTCCAGCTATGGGCCATCTCAGCACTGTGGTTTGCACACAACTGCCCTTGTGATTGCCATTTTGTATTTGTGATATCATGTCCATCCATGTGACCACCATGACACATTCAAATATTCACAGGACAGGGACATTGATGGCTGCGTAGTCTTGGACACAGTGAGTCCACCTCCAAACACGGGTTGACATGTGATGTATGTGTTGCTCAAGCCAGCAATGGACTGGAGAGAGATGTGGGCAGGCTATATGGGTGTTTCAGTGCTGGCATCCTGCATGTGTGTGAGATGTGCAGGGACTGTGTTCTCCTCACACCTGCATGCTTCAACATCAGCTTTACCAATGCAGGGGTCCCATGTGGGCTGTACTATAGTCTCTGATTGACCTATTGTTGGATATGTGATGATTTTGTATCTTGCTGCTATAATGATAGATATCGGTACATGACACTGTGTCCCTGATCATTTCTCCCTCTTGTCACCAATGCCTGCAGCTCAAAGTACACCAGCGTAAGGCCGTGTGGAGGGCCATTGCAGTGAAGGTGCGAGCCCTGGGGGTCTCAAACCAGCGGCGCACCCACTGCCAAACGAGATGGGACGACATCAGCCGGCTGGCAAATAATATGGCGGAGATGACCCTGAGGCTGCTTCCTCACACTGGGCGTCTGGCACGGCGCAGTATGACACAACTAATGGGGCGCATCTTAGTGGTGACACAGCCTGAGCTGGATGCACGTTTGAAGGAGCATCAGCAGCAAGCCAGGGGTGAGCATTTGGGGAGTCTGACTTTGACTGGGAGTGGCTGCATGTCTACAGAGCCTGTGCCAGCGCTGGCCTCTGTGATGTTGGTAGTGTGATGCTGTGGCATGTAAGTGGCTGCTGGGCTGGGTGCCTGTGGCATGCATTTGCACTACCTGTACTTACAAAGGTGATTTGGATGCTGTGCCTTCACATTACATTCTGAGTTGTGCTCTTCAGGTTTTTTCTGCATTGGTGTAGTCGTGGGAATCCCATGGGGGGGAACGGCAGTGTGCCCAATCTGACTGTGCGTACATCAATGCGTCCATTGCATGCACCCATATTGGGGAGGGCTAGACATCTTACAGCAATGTGCAGCATTCTATTGTCCCCAAGGTACGACATGGTGGGTGGCATTGGCTAATGTCCATTGTGGACTGTCATGTTGTAGTCTGGGTCTGTGTTGTCCCCTCCTGTTCCATCCAGTCTGTCATTGGCAACAAGTAGTGTGCCCCCATCATGTCCCTAGGTGGGCTCAGAACTAGTTGTGTGTCTGTTTGAACAGAGCCACAAGCAGGGTGTTGTGCTGTGTGGTCATCACATGGCTCACTCATGCCTGAGTTTCCAGTTTCCACACACTGCTTGAGTCTTTGTAGTGAGTTGGCACGATGTGATTGCACAGGGTGGTGTGCAACATGTAGATTTGCTCGATTTTTGCCATGCATTGCTTCCAAATGTTTGTTCTGTTTTTGCGACTGACCTGACCCTACATCTCTCTCTCCCATGCATTATCACCTGTGGTTACGGAGGGACAAGAGACAAGTGGGGGTGAAACTAGCACCACAGCTGCCCAGGAGCCCAATGACACAGATGTCACCAGTGCCTCAGAGCGGGACAGGAGTCTGCTGTAGGAGTCCCAGCCTGAGACGCAAAGCACCACATCATCCAATGCCAGCGGGGATGCATCCATATTGGAGGGCACAGGGAACGGGGACTCTGCATCGACATCCACCACACAGCGGCCATTGCCCACCCTCCCAGCCACTTCCTCTGGTGCTGCCCGTGTCCACTTCAGTAAGAGGGGAAGAGTGTCTTTCCCCCCTGGCACCGCTGCCCCTGCCCCTGTCCCCCCTGCTGCCATCAGTGCTGAGTCTGTGGAGGTTTTGCGCCAGCTGTGTGTAGGCCAGACAGCTCTCCTCAATGCCTTCATTGACCACAACAAGAAATTGGCCCAGGTGGTTGCTTTCATGGAGGGCATACATTCCGATGTGGGTGGGCTGCACCGGACAGTCCAGGCTTTGTCATCAACAGTGATGTCTGCCCTGCAACAGGCACATTCTCACAGTCTAGCTCCAGTCCCTTTGTCCACCCCCCGGGCAGTGGCCACGTCTGACGAAAGTGACCACGGTCCACATACATCAAAGTCACGATACAGCACCTGGAGCACACAGCAGCAGCAACCCAAGTGGTACCGGGCTCAGACACCATTCCCACATAAGAACAAAGGCACCCCAGAGCGCAGGGAGAAAAGCCCGTCAGGCGATACCAGTGGACAATTAGCAAAGCAGCCGGCCTCAGGCACACATGCCTCAGTGGCATCCCCATCCAAGGACTCTCCTGCCCCTAAAGCATCATGCAAAGATAATCGTACAGTGTCTGTGCCCACCAAGGAGGTAGTGCATGCCAAGGGTACACCTAGGTAGGGCTCCAAGGCAGTATCACCAGCCACCTCGACTCCCATTCCAAGCCCAGTGAAGCAGGGGCCGGAGGGCACTGTAGGGGTAACACCTAGTAAACAGGGGAAGGGGGGCAGAGGCGAAGCAAGGCAAAGCATTCCACTGGGTCCAGCACATCACCAGAGAGGCTGCCAGCACCTGCACCTGCTGGAGCAGTGGTGGTGAGTGTGCCTGTTGTGCCCACACCACTTCCCATTGATCCACAGTCAGTCAAGCCATTTAGGATCCCCAAGAAGTGGAAGAGCACCCCTCCACAATCTCCCAGCCACACCGTGACTCCCGTCTGCATGACTCCACATGCCACTACACCACCTGGTCCAAGCAGCCCTCCAGCTTGCCAAGCCACTGATAGCTCTACCTCAGCTGTTCCTCTCTCTCCCCCGTCAAGTGCCCCGACAGTCCCCGAGACACAGCCAGGTCCCAGTCCGCCTGACAGCCAAGTCTGAGTGTTAGTCACCCTCACACTCCTGTGTCTCACACAGGTGGGCCTGTACTGCACATTGTTGCCCCTTGACTGTGTTGCTGACCATGGAAAGGTACAGTCACACACATTCCCTGTGGAGCTTCTCATGGACTCAATCTGCACTTTGTCATGCCCACTGGCCTTGTTGTTCACTGCTGTTTTGCCCTTGCCTGTGCAGCTTCTCATGGACATGCTCTGCACTCTGCCCTGGCCACTGGCCTTGTTGTTGACTGCTGTTTTGCCCTTGCCTGTGCAGCTTCTCATGGACATGCTCTGCACTCTGCCCTGGCCACTGGCCTTGTTGTTCACTGCTGTTTTGCCCTTGCCTGTGCAGCTTCTCATGGACATGCTCTGCACTCTGCCCTGGTCAATGGCCTTGTTGTTCACTGCTGTTTTGCCCTTGCCTGTGCAGCTTCTCATGGACATGCTCTGCACTCTGCCCTGGCCACTGGCCTTGTTGTTCACTGCTGTTTAGACCTTGCCTGTGCAGCTTCTCATGACCATGCTCTGCACTCTGCCCTGGCCACTGGCCTTGTTGTTCACTGCTGTTTTGCCCTTGCCTGTGCAGCTTCTCATGTACATGCTCTGCATTTTGTGCCTTACTTTTCTCTTCTCATGGTGCCTATCTATGCAATGTGTGAATAAAGACAGTTGCTCCAGTTGTCTATTTTGTTAGTGTCCTTACTGAATAAAGTTATTTTGCTGTGTGTAAATGGTTTACTGTGCCACATGGTCTGTGTGGCACTTCAAAATGGTCAATGTTTGGGCTCACTTGCTCTCTTTTTTTCAGGGGTGACAGGGTCTTCAGTTCTTCTTGGCCCAGATACTTGTGGTGGCAATGGTGTCAATTTCGAACGGTTAGCAGTAGTCATTTACTTGATTAGATCATGTTGGCTCTATTGTACACATGTCAGGTAGGGGAGCACTGCCAGCACAGAGTGGGTTTCTGCACATAGTATTGCAGGCAGGCTGTCCAGGGTCATCATGTGTGTGTTCTTCCTATACGTGTGTCCAGTGGTGTATGTGTGTGGTTATCTTATGATGGCCAGTCATCCTAGTCCCATGGCTTACATTCCATTTGTGCTCTTGGATGGCCAGGTAGTGTACAGTGTGAAGGGGTGAGTTTGTGGGGAGTGTTGATATGTGCATACCTATGTAATGTCAACTACACACATTTATCACCCAGGAGTTGTGTGCCTGTTGTTTTGATTGTTCATCCCTGTGGATGTGGTTGTATACCCATGTGTGAGTTGTATGTTGTGCACTGTGCAGTGTGTTGGTGTGTCCTTGCAGTTCTGTCTGACTCCTACTTGTTTTGTTTTGTCACTTGTGAGTATGCAGAGGGTGTTACTGGCAAATCAGTGTTGTGTTTTGTTGCACATCCATGTGTCTGGTGGCTGTTTGTGGGGTCTGTGCAGACCTGCTGCTCCCCACTGCCATTGTGGTTGTGTTTTCTCATGCCTTGCTGTCCCATGGTGCCTTGTTGTCTCTAGTGTGGCATGTTGTGTGTCTTGTCATGCCCTCCCCTATATGTGCATTCAGCTGCATACCCATTGTGGGTCTGCACTCCCTCTCTTTGTGTATGGTACACTCCTGCCATGTCCCCTACTGACATGCAGTACACTTCACTTTGGTGTGAGCTGTCCCCTTGGTTTGTATGTGTGTGTGCCTCCCTATGACTTACTTTGTGCCACTGTGCTTTGTGGTGCAGTTCTTTGTCCAGAGTCAATGTGTCACTCCCCAATGGGTCATGTGTGATGTTCTGGTGCTGTTTGTCAGTCGTGGTTGCTCCTATGCAGTTCAACTGTGTGTGCTGCCCAGTCGTGTGGTCAAGTTGTTTCCAGCTTTGTGTCCCAGACTTGTGCATCAATTGGGTGTTGTGTTGGATGTATGTGTGTTGTTTGTGTTATTGCTTCACTTCCTGGGTGTGCTGTTGTCTTTGTGTTGTGTTGTATGGTGTTGTGTGGGTTGCTGGTCTGTCACTGATGTCTCTGTGTGTCTGGTATGCACAAACAGCTTGTTGTTCATGCAGTGCTGTGTGTGTATGTTGCCTTGTGATTGCCTGGTGTGCATCCCCTGATGTCCTGCTGTGTTTGCTATGTGATTGTTCTGCCTGTGCATCTGTTGTTTGGTTGCTGTGGCTGTGTTGTTATATGATGGGGCACTTCTTGTGTGTGTTGTGGTATGTTGTCTGTGCATTGTTCCTGAGTGATGAGGTTGTGCACTCCTGTTGTGTCTGTGCTCCCAGTGCCTTTCCCCAGTTTAACTGCACAGGATATGTCTGTTGTTGTGGCTCTGTGTGTGTTTCTGTTGGGTTATGTGTTTGTCTGTTGTATTTGTTTCCACATTTGTGGTGGCATCCCTGTGTGTGTGTGTGATGTTTGTGGCTGTGCCCAGGGTGTGTGGTTGTTTGTGTGTGTATTGCCTGTCAAGTATTGCCAGCCTTCAGTGTGTTTGGCACTGGTGTTGTGTGCTACTGGTGTGAGGGGGGTATGTGTGTAGATTCTTACTGGTGTTTGTCAGTCCTGAGGTAGGTAGATGGTCCCTGTGTGTTGTGCTGCGGGTGTACTCCTGTGAAGTAGTTGTATGGATGTGTGGCTGTTCCCAGTTTGACTTCAGGGCCTTCCTTTCATCCTTTCATCATTGTGCCTATACATGGTTTGCCTTGCTGTCTCCCTGTGTTGTTGCACTGAGCTGTCTTTGATTTGATTTCACTGACTGTGCCAGCCATGTGTGCTTTGATGGTGTGAAGGTGTTGTACTCTGTTCCTTGTGTTGATGTGATGTACATATGCTTGTTGTGTCTCCATGGCCTTCCATTTGTGTGCAGCCCACTTTTGTTTCCCTATTTCTTGTGCTCCATTGCTGTTCGCATGTGGGGTGTGTATGTGTGTGTGTGTCAGTCTGTGATATGTATGTGTGACTTTGCAGGCTGTGTGTCCATTTGGATGTTGATTCCTTGTGTGTGTTCATTTGTTGCTTGTTCTCATTGCTTTTTCCCTGAGTGTGGTGGTGTGTGTGTTTCCCTGTGCCTGTGCTATTGTGCTGTGTGTTGTGTGTTCCTGTGCAGCCACTCCTGCATTGTGTGTCTCCATGATTGTCTGTTGTGTGGTGCAGGGTAAGTATTGCCCGGGCTTGTTGTTGTGCATGGGGTGCACAGGGGGGGGCACATGGCATGTGCCTTCATGGGGTGTGCTAGTGTGTTGGTGGAAGTGGGTGTGGGTGTGGCTGTTTGGTCTTTGTGCCCTGCCCATGCCTGGCACTGGCCCTGCCTTCTGCATTGTGCGCATGTATTTGCTTGTGTTCGCCGCTGCGGTGACGTGACCGGGACATTGCTGCATGGTGGCAGTAGCTGTGTGTCCAGGATGCAGCGGGGTGACTTTGTGGCAGGTGGGTGATGTGTGGGTGTCCTTGTGGATGTGTGCCTGTCCCCCCTAGGGTGTCTGATGTAGATTTGGACCCTGTATCAGGCCGTGTGTTGTGTTTTGTGTTATTGCGTACCTGCGGCGGCGTCCACGGCGGTCCATGAGTTCCTGGTGAAGTAGCAGGTACAGCACTGGAAAGACGTGCAGAGCTGGGTCCATGGGGGTCGTGACCGGGACTCTGGTTTCACGCTCCGCTATCGAGCTTCCGCCATCTCTGGTTGGGCGGTGTCTCTGATGCAGTGCGTCTGCTTGCTTGTGTCATCCTAATTTATGAAACGGGGCAGACGTCATTCCGCACGGCGGAGTGTCTCCATTGGCTCCCACCACCGCGGTGGTGGGCGCACTTTGATGGGAGTGCGCATCGTACCGCGGCGGTTAGAAATTGGCCTATGTTTGACCATACTAATATGGCGGGCGTGATGTCCGCTGCTGGCGGGCGGAAAAAGGAATTTTTCCGCACCGCCAGCGCCGCGGTGGTCCCACCGCCCTACATCCTAATGGACCCCTTAATGTGGTGACTTTGCAGATATGCTTCATGCCCTGCAAGCTGTGAACAGTGACATCCCTTGCACTACAGGGTTGATAGAAAATTATGTCAAGGTGTATCTTGCTAAATACCTTCTAATTATAGAAGCTTACAGAAAACTGTCACATTCATTCACAGCCACTCTCATCTGTCAACATCACGAAAGACAACATTGCAGTTCTAGAGTCCAGCATTACCCATATCAAATCTCTCAACACCCTCCTCCAATCCAGTCTATTCACCCATGCTAACCCTAACTGATTATTGATTACTTGGTTAAAAAGCTCAACCAATCTGTTGCTTCTTGAGGGAAGTAATTACAAAATGAATTCCCACCGCTTCCTTGAGACCAACCGGGGTTCATTATCTTTGATCAACCCATGAGCAACCTTTCCTATAAACAATGTCCTTCATAAACTCAACTTCAGTTCTAGTACACATATTTTCAACAAATCTTGATTAGCGCCACTTTGTCGTATAGTCAACATCACCAATGCAAACTGTTGCAATTCCACTAAATTGACCTGCAACGTCCTGGGCTACGTTTGACTATGGGTGTGCAGCTATTGCAACGGAATTCACAGGGCTCAGTATAGTGGTCCTATTTCTATAAGCATGCACATTAGAGTCACACACAAATGCTTTGTGGCTTTGTCTAGACTGGGACACCCACATTCCTCCCACATTTTCCACTTTACTGTACTAATAACAATGTAACATTCTGTCTGAATTTTTAAGTCTGAATTGAGACATTCATGCAAGAAGGTCACGAATCATCATAGAAGTGCTTAGGTTTGTTGGCCGATACTGGAGAATCTGGAGGATCGACTCTTGGTAGTGGTTCTATATAGCTTCCCTTAAGGTCAGAGGTTTTGGCAGTGGTTCCAGAGATAGATACTCCTGGGTCAGGGGTGGCAGTGTTAAGAAGTGACATGTAGGTTCCTGGAAAAGAGGTGAGAACAAGCAAGTTGGCGCCTGGCAACTACATTTCTTTGTTTTATGGTTCCCATTCTCTCTAGTTTTTCACAGCTACCGTCCCTCACTTTTGTTGTTTTTCTCCCTCCTCAGTTTATGTTCCGCTCGTGTATCGTGGGAGAACTAAGTGTTGAGCCCATCTGGCTACTGACACCAGTGCTACCCTGAATAATGTCTGTATATCTTAGAATTGATCTGCTGATGTCTGTGTTACCGGATGCAACTGGGTAACACAGTGTTTCCTGGAACCTACAGGGCTCGTCACAGCTCAGTCATCCAATGGAGTCAAAGGCTGTGAAGAGGTCAAGGAGGATAAGGGCAGCCGATTCTCCTCAATCTAGGAAGTTCCTTATGTCATCTGTTGCGGCAATGAGGGCTGTTTCGGTGCTTTGGTTCGAGGGGACGCCTGGTTTGGAGAAATCCAGTAGGTTGTTTCTCTCCAGGTGGTCTGTGAGCTGGTGGTTGATGGCTTTCTCAAGGACCTTTGCCGGGAATGGGAGGAGTGAGGTGGGGCTGTAGTTCATGAGGATGTTGAGGTCTGCGGTGGGTTTCTTAAGGAGGAGTCTTCTGTGTGTTTCCAGCAGCAAAATCAGCTTGCGAAGCTGGGCCTTCTGGCACGATGCCATTCGCACTGATTTTTCTGTGTTCCCGTCACTAAATCACAGTGCGAGCAGCGCAACGTGCCTATTTCTGCCCATTCACGGAATTGCACAGAATCTTGTGGAATTTTTGGGTAATCTGTCGAGTTCCGTAGCGTAAAACTCCAAATGTCCCCCCTGGCCTAGTCCTTATACTTTCTTGAAATTATTCTGCTGGAACCACAAGGGGTGCAATGCGACATCCTTATTACATAGGCACATCGAGCAGGAGCTTGCGTTCTATCACAGAAGCACATCAAATAGGAGCTTGCGTTCCTGTTATTCTGGGTTCAAGAGCATTTCTGCATGATGTGGTACAGACGCCCACTTATGACTCTCCCACTACTCCAGCCAAGTGGGACCTGTTGCATTCCTGGCACAGCTGATTCCCAGCAGCCGCTGCTCCTTCCCAGCGCGCGCTTTAATGAAGACCAACTCCCAGTACAACCATGGACTTCCAATGCCAGGGTCACCTCCCACCACCCCTTTATGGGACACGTTATAAGTTAACAATGAGCCCAGGACACATCTGTTCTGGTCTTTAATTACACATGCATCATAAGGAGGAAAAGGCAAGTGATGCAAAGCATGTTCCCCCTGTGGGTCCACTTTTCCCTTCTGCTTGCTGCAGTCCCCTCTCTCATGCCGCGTAGGCGGCAGTGGCATTTGCAGTGCTATCAGCTGAGTTACCAGCGGTCGTGGGGACAATTTCCAGATTACTGGAGTCCCCATCACAATGTATCCAGTAGTGTGCAGTGCCAGTGAAGAAACAAGGCAACAGATTTTAGAAAAGTGCACACCACGGAGGAATTCCAGTCCTTCCAGAATTGATTCCTCCAGAGCCCTTGGCTAGAGCTGCCTCTTAGCTGTGTCTGGTGTGGCAAATATCCAGGCCTGGCATTTACTGAACAAACCAGGACATTCTGCTAAATGTAAACCTTGTTAGCTTCTGTTGAACTAACTGATCTAAGACGTCTGACAATAATTTGTAAAAGGAAAACAAACAGCAGGGGTCTGTCAGCTGGGGGGATTTTGCATTTCAACCCCTTGTACTCCCTGTGCTCATGGAAATGCTGCCTGCAGCTATCCCTGAGGCTGGCAGCCAAAACCAGGAAGATCATTTTCCGTCCCAGAACATTGCTATGGAATGAAGTCCCTGTGACTATCTGAACTCACTCTAATTTCCTCCCCATCGTTTCTGCAAGATGGATGCCCCTGCTAGTTCACAGCTGAAAGGAAGCTTGGGGCAATTAAGTTGCTCTGCATAAAATATTTAATTCATTTATTAATTCTAGAGTTTACTGAAATATACTGGATTTCAGGAAGCAAATCAATGCCTGGCTGTTCAACTGATCCCCCTTCGCCTGCAGGGATCACAGCGCCTAGAGGCCCTCACGGGTGAATAGCCCCGCCTTACAAATGCTGATTGATTGGTTGAAGTAGCTGGCATGCACTTTACCATTGAATATATTCATTAAGCTGTGTTAGCCATCCAATTGAGCATTTATGAAGCAAACCAAAGCATATTTAAAGCCAATATAACGACAAAACCATCTCCCTTTGATTACGTGCAAGACAGAGATCAAGCATGATAGACAAAAGAACCACAAAATACCCAAATGACTGATACCACCTTCAAAACTTGGAGTGAGAATTGATGAACAAACATTAGCAGACATGCAAGTTAGAGGGTATGATAAGATGCAATGGCGGCACCGCCTGATAGTGCTACAGCCAATATCCTATCACAGAGATATCAGAATAGAATTCTATTTGGCCCTGAATCCTTTCCAACAAAGCAGAACAATTAACTGCATAAACTTACAAAGGAGTGACATGGTAACATAGACCACTGGGTACGTCAATTTCAGTTACCTTCTTGAGGGCTGATGCACCTTTGTCCATCTGGTCTCTCGCAAACACATCATCAGCCACCAATTTTCTCCTCGCGAGAGTGGACACCACAGTTTCCATGCCATGTCCACCTCGAACAAGTATACAATAAAATGGGGAAATGTCATATTCATTCTTGTCTGACCTCTCTATTAAACTGGCCTAAGATTCTCATAGAGCAAATGCACAGAGGGTAATGTGATGCAAACTCCATGCTCCCCCTTATTTGGTCCATGACAGACTGCAAAATGTCTTTACTAATATCTTTGACCTTTCTATCGGTTGAACTGGCCTTCTCCACTGCATGTTTCCTCCGAGCCAAGGTCATCATCTGAATCTGAGAGGTTGGCCAAGAAATGGGCGTAATCCAATTACTCTACATTCTAGTGCATATATAACCTATGTATCAATGTAGAATACGATTTACATTTGGAGATTATAAAACAACATTTGGCTTCTTTCACAGCTGAGGATAAGCAGCTCAGGATGTGAGGAAAGGTAACCATACGCCTGTACATTTACAGTTCTTCCATTTACTCTCAAAGCATCTCATGACACATTTTAGAAGATGATTCTTCATGGTCCCCTTAATCCAGATCAAGAGTGTTTTGCTGGAGGTATAGAAGTGAATACCAGGATTGTGCATGGATTGTATCTATGCCGGATGGAGTGAAAAGCCTGCTAGGAAGACCGGTGGGTTGACTTTAGATATGGGGTTAATAGCTTTACAAACTAGAGGGATGCAAAACAAGCTGTTGCAGAGGGTATGAGACACAAAGTAGTCCAGAATTCTGCGGCCAGGCTTCTTTGCCAACTTCCCAGAACCGCCCCAACCTCGGGTGCACTTCGTGAACTTCATTGGCTGAGAATTGAGAACCGCACCAAATTCAAAGCCCTATGCTACATGCACAGAATCAATACGGGTTCAGCTCCCAACTACCTTAGAACTTTGGTCCAACGCTATCAGCCCTCACGATCACTCCGATCCTCCAATCAACAAAAATTTCAGGTGCCCAGAATCAAACGTGCCAAAATGGGGGGATGTCCTCTTGCCTTCCTGGCTCCTTCCCTCTGGAATTCTCTTCCTACTTACTTACGTCACGAAAGGGTGTTTATTAGATTTCGTAAGGAACTTAAAACATGGCTCTTTAACCAGTAATTCTTCCAGGTTGACTTCTTGATCCTGCCTCTGTCTTGCATTGTCCTAGGCGCCGGGAAACCTCCCGGTAGCTGTGCGCCATATAAATTCAATAAATAAATAAATAAAAGTGAAACTAACTAATAATTTGATCATCTAATGGGGAAGGGAGATCTTGCTCAACTCGGAGCAGCAAGACCAGCAGTTAGGATTAAACCAGTTGTATGAACAGAGATGTGAGTTCAGCATTTTAGATCTAGCTTTGCAAAGCTGATGTCTGTATCAACTATTGTTACCAATATACGCAGAGAGTGGGCTCCCCAGAGGATTATGGGCTAGATGTATGAAGGTGTTTTGCAGTCACAAAAGATCCGAATGGCAGAAATGGGCTGTTTGCAACTGTAAAAAGACCTTTTAGTATGTATGAACCCCAAATCGGTATTTGGGAGGCATCTTTTTAGGGAGTCTCTTCCAAATAACGATTTGCAATGTTATGTATTCATGTTTTGCAAAGGAAATATGGTCTCAAAACATTTATGTTTTACCGAATACTGAAAGGTGATGGTAAGGCATTCACAAATGGGAAGAGGTCCCAAAAGGACCTCTTCCTGCTTTGTGAATTTTGACAAAGACATTTATTAAGACTAGGAAGTTAGGAAGTTAGACCACTGCCTACTTTTAACAATGTTTCTTAAACTTTTTTTTTTTCAATGCATTCCGTTTTCATTTAAGTATTAGTACATAGACCTATTAGTTCACAGGTCGGTTTGCAAAATACAACACTGCGACCAGTAGTTTGTGACAAGTATTCATGGAAACCGCATTTGTGCGTGCCTCTGTTTGCAATCATTAGCTCATTTAAAGCGAGGCCTATTGGCTTTGCCGATGTTTATTACTCATTGCACCAATCAAGCGCTTGGCTCGGTCATTGAGAAATGTAGATGTCATTGATCTTCCAGCATCATCTATTGAGATACAGGAGTCACCTGTGATAATGGGCCGGTTAGCACCATTACAAGTGAGGTGGCAAGATCAATAAGTCTGAGTGGAAGCCAGTGTTAAAGCTGGGGGGGGGGGGGTAATCAGTAAGTAAATGGTTGATAGGGACAAGGATGGAGTCTTATGAAAGTAAATAAAGATTTAAATAATTTAATGTTTAGGTAAATAGAAAGAGACACCCAAGGAAGGGGTAAGCACAGAAAACAAGGGAAGGCGAGAGAGAAAGCAGTGAAGAAGAGGGGCAGAAAATGTACATGAATCTGCTGGGGGGGGTCCTTGAGATGGTGTAGGAGGAAGGGTGTGTTAGGGGCTGCCCCTATACAGGAGCAAGGATGTGTTTCCCCTGTTAAATAGGCATTTGCAATGCAATAGGTCTCGCATTTACGAGAGTTTGAGCTATTGGTATTGTAAATGGCAATGCCTTTAATTTATGTGTTGTTTTTAAAACTGATAAATGAAAGCCGTTGTCATTTACAATGCCAGTAGCTTAACCTCTCGCAAATGTGAGACCCATTGCATTACAAATGCATTTGGCATACATGCTAAAAAAAATGTTTTAAAAAAAGCATTAGGAGAGAGCTTGTCCTGCCTGAAGCAGCAGGCAGGACAAAGCTATTTGAGAAAACAATGCTCAGAGGCTATAATTAAAGCCTACCCAGTAACAACACACATAACAGGGGGTGTCGCCATGGGAGTTTACAAAATGAGACAAGGAGGGACTACAAAGCCTATTGACCAATGAACAGCCACCGTGGGTAATGACCCAAGCCAATGAATAATATGGGTGGAGCTTCAAGTCCCTATCTGAATACAGCATGCCTCGCAGAGCAGCGCATGCGCTGCTCAGGCTCGACCTAAAAATCACAAGGCCTCAACAACTGCTAAAGCAGACAGACAGTAACCGGTTCTATTAACGACAAAGCGTGCCTTGTTGCCTACAATATTTTGGAGTGCTTAGAATGTAGATAATGTGCAGGTAGTTTGTATCCCACTTTAAGGCTCCTTGTCTTAAAGTGGTCATTGCCATAGGCTGTGAATTGTGCAGTCTGGGACTCGCTGTCTAGGGCCTCTTTCCGCAGTCTGGAAAGCTCCCTAGTGGAGGCCTCTTGTCCATTTCAGGGCAGAGACAGGTCAGTTTTCGCTCTGTCTGTCTGGGCAGTGAGTGAAGCATGGGATAGGGAATACTCTTCTGGCGGGCTAAGCCAAGTCATAAATCAGACAAGCTGCATTCAAGAGCTGCCGCCAGAGATACAGAAGTTAATACAACCCCCGCGGGTACCGACCATATAACTCAGGCTGAGTGATTATGAATAGAGACGTATGTTTGGGGCTCTTGGTAATCTGCCAGACAGAAAGAGCAAAAAAAAAAACATGCAGGCTTAAGGCGCTCCCTTCGTCTTTGGTTTCTGAGCGGGTGGTATCTGATGGAGTTGTTGAATAGCCAGCAGGTTGGGTCCCTGAGCAGTGCATAATTCAGGTATTATTTGCACAATGATGACACATATTCTTTTTGTGAACTTGACGATGCTGAAGTCCCTGAAGAAGGCTTAACTTGTTTTGACTTAGAGTACCTTTACAGCTGTCCAGCGTGTCTTCCTGATAGGTGGTCCTCCCTGAATCCGATATGATGTATGGGGGTCTGATCAATCTACAGCAGACATTCCATTATATGGATACGCAGAAAAGGGTTTTCATAAGAACAGGATTTCCGTCTTTATAGTTTGAGCACTTAACAAACAAATTGCTGCTTGGTGTAGACATGTTTCAGCGCTACACATAATAATTTAGGGTTACGTGTTGGCTTACATGTTGACTTTTGGCCTCTTTCCAGCGTGTCTGGCCCATTGGGTTAAAAGGGGGTTTTGTATGGATCTCCCTCTGCTGGGTGGGTGATGTCTGTCTAAAGGCAGGTGTTACCACAGAAGCCATTTTTGCTGTGGAGAAGTTCCAATCAACCTGTGGAGAGAGCTGGATGGATTGTTAGTCAGTTGTTGCAGTAGATGTTGAAACCAATGTGTAGTATTTGTCTGATCCTCATTGCCAGCATTGACGACAAAATGGCCTATTCCCTTGTCCAAAACAGATAGTGAGGAGTGAGCCGCTGCATGTCTGAAAAGCGATGTTTTCGGCTCTTTCCAGAACCTTTGGTAGTTTGTCGGTCTCTCTCAGTGAGATGGCTTGCTAGCTCCATCAATGTGCTACCTGAATCCTAATATTCATTTTTGGTCCATGGCATCTTTGTTTGTACAATGTCCTGTGCGCCAATCACACTGACACATCAGACAAGGAAGAGAACTTTCAAAATATTTGATCCTTACTCCCGTGTCCAACTGAGTGATATGAAATATGTGGGTGCTGGCGAGTTCAGCTCCAGAAGGGATGATGCCCCACGCCCAGCCTGAAAATAACCCTGCATATGGGGTCACTCGCCCGGAAATCCTACCCCAGACTCAGGATCTCTGCGACCCTGAGGTCAAGGAACCACCTGTGGTGGACACGTGTGCTGATCTCAGGAGAGGGAGTCACTGGGGTACATCCTAGTTACATTCAGAAATAAGGAGGCAGACACATGAATAGATCTATTTCATTTTTTTAGCAATTCTTTTTTAATGGTTCCAAAATACATAAGCACAGAACACATGCAACGAGCATTCGCATAGCTGAATGACAATGACGCAATTGTGGCATTCTATAGGACCTGTAAGCAGGGCTCTGCTCTGAAGGGAGCCAGGGGTGAGTATGGAGAGGCCCGAGGGCGGGGGCAGGGCGGGGCAGGGCAGGCAATACTGGGAGGGGAGGGCTGAGAGATTTAAACGGGCCTGATGGTGACAAGAAGGGAAGATCATGTGCTGAACAGAATACATGTTGGATTCAGAGGGAAGTTTATAGGTGAAAACATATCTAAACAGGAGAGGGAGATATCTGAAGAAGCAAAGCCACAAACTGTAAATGTCTTAAAACAAAGATCATGCATGGAGCAGGCAGGAGCCCCCCAGCTCCCCAGCAATCATGGCATCTGATCACTCTGCAATGGGCCTAAGGAAGGACTCCACATCTGGTTGACATTGACTCATTGGTCCTGAGACTGAGATCAGGTATTAATGGGATGTCATGTGCATCAATTCAGACAGCCACGTTTTGTATTTTGGGGCAGCGGTTGAGCCGCAGTGTATAGAGCTCACGTTTTGCCGCACCATGTGACCTAGGCATGCAGTGCGGCTCACGTTAGTGACGGACAATATACCATAGACCAGCAAGAGACAAGGTCATGACAATCTCACACGATGTGCCCAAGGTCACACACTGGAGAACTACATCTCCTGCAGCGAGAGTGAGGGCACAGGCCTGCTGAATGCGGAATTAGGAGGCGCTGGGTTCCGGCCCAAACCACGGAGAACTTTTAAGTAGCAACATGTCAGTCCGTTGTCAACATCAGAACCAACCAAACCTTCTCATCACAGTCATGGGAGATAAGTAGCTGTCGTTTCTGGGGCAAAGTTTATTTCGAGAATATAAAGTCAGGAAACCACTCCTTTACACAATGAATAATGAGTTAAAATAGGTTAATATGTAGGATGTTGATAGAAGAAATGGGGTGGGTCCACGTGGACTTTCAGGAAATATTGTGGGTTTGTGTTGACCAGCGCAATACCACAGTGGATGTATCTTTGTGAATGACTTCACAGACCTTCAACTTCTTTTCCCAGCAGGACATGATTCAAACCTGGGAACTGAGTTCACTTGGAGGACATCAGGAGGGGACTCCTCACTCAGTGCTACAATGAAATACACCGACAGCTTCTCACAATATGTTCTGCTTCATTCATTAGCCATGCGCCCTACTTACAAGGCTGTGTCTGCATTAGATTTGTAAATACCATTGTAAAATAAAGATCATCTATGGTGTTGTTCTGTGGCAGCAGTATAGGTGGGAAGAGGGCAGTCATTAAACTAAATGGATTTTTAGGTCTGGCTTGAAAGTAGCTGTCACATGACCTTTGAACCCACAAAAATATTAATCTACAGTTCTTTACTTTTCCCAAGCACATATCCATCCCCATGCTATCTACCTGTAATGCTCCACATTACCGTACGACATTCCTTTAAAACCAGAGCTACTGAGATTTCTAATGCCTGTTAGGTTTTGCGTGACAGTGCAGTTATTCAGCAGAGTATTTGTTATTTGTCTTCAAAAAACCTATACATACAGAGGGCTTCTGAAGTCTATTACTTTCTCACCATATCCTGTTATATGCTTGGTATATCATTATGCCTTATATATGGAGCGCCATACCATACCATACTATATTACGATTGGCAGTACAATACCATACCATGACATCCCATACCATACAATGACAGGCCATACCATTCTATTTAATACTATACCATACCATACCATATAGTACCATACTAGTCTATACAATGACCCATACCATGCCATAAAATGATAGGCCGCACCATACAATACCATAAAATACCGCACCATTCTATATCACACCATACCATACTATACAATACGATATTATGGAGTGACAGGCCATACCCCACCACATTATACCATACAATGCCATACAATACCATACCCAGGCCTCAAAAAATCATAAAATAGTTACTAAACCTGAACCTACTCAATCTAATTATAATGCTCTTGACCCAGAAACTGGTTTCAAACTATGTGATCCGGGGCAAATATTTTAATTCACTGAGCCACCATTTTCTTTTATATCACATATGAGAGCACCTTCGAAATGCGCAAGTTCAGCATGTCTGCGGTACAAAATAACACTTTTGTTTGATTCAATAGAATAAAGCTTTGCTCCGTATATAATACAAATCTAGTCAAATATAGGATAAACATGACCACAATATTGCCTCTTAGGTCATTAACCACATTGTCATGAGGGCATGAGTAGTAATATTTCTCAACTCATGTTTAAAACTATCACTTTTAATAAATACATACCTTAGTCATTAAGTGGTAGCACACTTATTTGCAAGTAGCAGATTTTCCATTGAAATGGCCACAACATTACCCACTGACAAAACGATATAGTGTACTATGTTTGGAAATTGAGTTTCTGCAAATATTTGCCATTTGTACATCCCCAAGTAAAGTGTTCTGATTTGGTTTGCTCCTCTTTAATTCTTTGTTTGCATCACACTTCTGAAGTACAAAAAAAAATCTTTCCTAATTCCTGATATATTTTGGAATACTTGTACTTTTCAGTGACTAGCTGTTTAAATGTTGTGTGTTAGAAAAAAAACCTGACATCTTACAGACTTTTGTTTCATAATGATTGTCAGACAGCTCACTTTACAAAAAATCTAACCTCTAAAAGAAAAGTAAAAACCATTTTCCAGGATAAGATAAGCAACAATTAGTAAAGCGACAAATTGACATTTGACCACTATCCTTAAACAGTCAGCAAATGTGTCAAGATAAAAAATAAACAAGATTTAAAGGCCTCTTTATTGTTCTTTCACTCACTGAACAAACAGAACACCTCTTCCTTTCCAGCTTAAGTTCACTCACCAGAACAGACATGTAGGTGCTAAAAAAATCTCGACCTGATAAAATCTGACTCACCATAACAAGTGGGTGAGTAGATTTTTAGAGGCCTCACACCATACCATACCATACCATAGGAAAGTGCCTTTTTTATAAGGTCACCCCCACAATTTTTGCCCCAATGCTGATGGGGGACTCTGAAAGTGCACAGGAGCCTGCTGCGCTGGCCCCAGTGACAGTGCTCTCTCCCTAACACATGATGAAGCAAGTTGGTACTCCACATTGGCATGGCCTTTAACCATCTTATAAGTCCCCAGTAAAGTGTTACCAAGGGTACACAGGGCATGGTTGCTAGAGGGGTCACCAGGGCCTGAAGCACTAGTTGTGCCACCCTGAGTGACCCAAGGAAACAGATGACTGCAGGCCTGCTATTGCAGACTGCAGGCAAACTGCTCCACCTGGACTCTGCCTTCAACATGTGTGGCAAGGTCAGAGCACTACCGGTAGCATATATTAATCACTCATAACATAGGCCTCCTACACCCAGGGGGAAAGGTTAAGTATATTAAAGGTGTGGACATGAAAATTCCAGTTTATATGCCCCTATATTAGCCCTTTCTATTAAAGACTACAATACGTTTTTGGCAGTCCATGGGATAACATTGGTCGGCAACCGGGCACATTCGAGGTTGCTAGCTCTATTATGATACCACCGAATATGGTCATGTTTGATATCAAACAATGTACCTTCTCACCTCTGACATGATTCATGTGTCTAGGCTGATGAGGCATGCACCTTGGTGGCTACCTTAGAGGTTGCCCACCATGTTGCCACAGCCTTTCCTGTTCTCTGGCTGTCAGCCTGCACTTTCTGCTGCCAAGACAGGAATCTGACCTCCTGCCAGGCTCTGATAAAACATCCAGGAGTTATAGAAAAAGACGGCCAGGAAGGAGGTAACAGCTTACCCTGAACAGGATGGCTAGTGAAGTGGCACATCAAGGCTGAGAGCTTCAAAGCATTTACCACCTCTGATATGCATGCAGGCTGCTTCCCAGAGGAAGAAACAGCCCTACACCTGCCCCCGGGCACATTTACATCCTGGCAGATGGAAAAATTAGTTATTCAGGAGGTGTACACCACCGGAAGGCTAGCCACAGCTTTGGGGTGGGCTGCCTGGTCTGTAAAGCTAAAGAAGACTTCTACTGTTTTTAAAAGTGGTAGAATAGTGGGTACTGGGTAGGAAAGGTGACCTACACAACCAGATGTGGTCATCTCAGGGGCGGATTCGATGCTGGGGCAAGTAGCCCATTGGCCACATGCACCCACACCACTAACACCCCTAAATGTAGGATTTAAGGGACACCCCTGACACCAGAACCTCAGATTTATGAAGACTGCAACAATAGGACAAAGAAGAGGCGTTTTTTACAACAACAGTAGCTGCACAAACCAAAGGTGGACCCTCTGCCCCGGTGATAATGCTCCTGGAACAGCACAACTGCAACTCGCCCGGGACAAAAGACTGGCTCCCTCAGACAGAGGGACCCCTTTGTGAGCCAAAGGCAACTCCTGGCTCCCTTCTACTAGTGGCACTAGTCACCTGCACACCACAGGTAAAAACAACATCTTGGAACCAAAGGATCATTTGCTATCGGGCCCGCTGAGGGATCGTCCAAAAGTAGATGTCCAGTGCATTGTGGGAAACGTAGTCCTGACCTCCAGCAAGTTTCAGGCAGCTACAGTGTTCCCCAAGATCTCTGGACATCGAAGTACCAAATTGCTGGTCATACTGCTACCAAGGCTTGTTGGTGATCAGTCCATTTACCACTCCCTTTATTTGACGCTGCATCAAGAGGGAACCCTGACGCCCCTTCAATCGTCCACAGCTGTGGCCCCATTGTTGAGCTTTTGCATCTATTTCCCCCCAGCACTGTATAAGTGGTAAAATCAGCACCCGCTGCTCCTGTTCAGCACCAAGGAAAACCAGGACAACTCTGCACCCAGGCCTCTCGGGCCAGGTCAAATTTAACCTGCATCACCTTACCCGTCTGTAGGTTCCACATAACTCGATGTTTAAATTACTTATTGGCACTAGCACCTTTTGCTCATTGACCACAACGGTAAAGTTTCATCATTGAAGTGCATTGTTCTATGATTTGTTCTAAAATCCATAAGTCTGATTATATGTATCCAATCTCTTTCATTTTGGTTTCTAAATTCATACATATATTTGCTTCATTTTTATAAATTAATGTCAGAATTCCTTCGAGTTGTGTCAATTACTTATTGTCCATGTTGGTACTCTGAAATGCTTAACACATGTTTCTCTAATAAAGCCTGCCTGCTTCTTGGCACAATACCAGGACTGAGCTACAGATTTATTACTGTGAATCCAAAGACCATCTTTGAGGTATTGTGAGAGTACTGCATGGTGAAGCCTAACCAGCATCGCCATTTCATACTCCACCTTCTTACATTGGCAGCGTGGGATCCTTAACTTGGGTTTCACAGAACCACTTGGTCATAGTTGAATTATGCATGACGATTCCACTATTGAATTTAAGAATCAAAATTTGTTCATTTAAATTTTTTTCGTAAACGTTTTTATTGATATTTCAGGGCCCTGTGTAGACCCCCATTCCAAAAGTTAAATTTAAGATAAAAGTGTAAAAAGTTATTTTTTTTAAAAGTTTTAAACGGATCTCAACTTCCAGTTAAAAAGGTTAGGCACAATGGAGGCTGCACAGAATCTTGAAATGTCGGTTATTTCAGACCTGCAATCAATGATCAATGATCTAAGAGCTTTGTGCAAGATTAGAGCATTGTCTATAGGTCAACTACCACAAAAAGGAACTTAAAAGAAGCCTCCACTCCCTTGAATAAGAGAAGCTAGAGAGGGAGAACCATTCTTCAGAAGATTACCCTGAAGAGGGTGAGAATGATGCCCTTGCCGCAGCCACAGCCCGTGCAAGTGAGAGAGGTGGGGCCAGGGGGGGTTGTGGAGGGGGAATTTTGACAGACGAAGATGAGGTAAAATGTATTATTTAGTTAATTTTCCCATGTGTTCGTCTGTCGAAACCCCCCCCCACCCAACCTGGCCCCACCGCTCTTACCTGCACAGGCCGTTGCTACCTAGCCCAAAGAGAAAATGATGGGGAAGAAGGTGAAGACCTAACATCTGCATCTTTTACCAGAACCCCTTTAACAGTGGGAAGTGACAGAAGTCACTCTAGTAGACCCCCCTATTGGAAGGTGGTAGGACCCTACGAGGAAGAGCTTGACCTACTCTCCCTGGAGGAAAAAAGCTTGTACTCAAGGAAAGGAAACAAACCCTTGCGGAAAGAAAGGTCAAGGTAGGCTTAAGGCCCAAAGATAATGGTAGCAGCAATTTTAGTAGACAAAAAGACAAAAGCTTTGACCCTAAGATCCCCAAAGAGATTATCCCAAAGTTTAGTGATGACATCGAAAAATGGTTTGCAGCCTTTGAGAGGGCCTGCAAAATGAGGAGGATAGCACACCAGCACTGGGGCTTTTTACTGTGGTAGCTATTCTCAGTGAAGGGCAGGGGTAGGCTTCTGACCCTTAATGAGGAAGTGGCTGAGTCTTACATATATATGAAGGAGACCCTCATAAAAGTACTTGGACCCACCACAAAAGTGTATAGGCTGTAGTTTAGGGACACCCCTAAAGGCCAAAACCAGACATGGGTGGATTTCGTAGACTCCTCAGTCAAAGCATTAGAAGGCTGGATAAAAGGCAATGAAGTGGACATTTATGATGAGCTGTATAATTTAATTATGAAAGACCATGTTTTGTCTAATAGTACCACATAGAAATTGCATCAGCATCTGGTGGATTCAAAGTTGTCTTTTCCCAGAGAGCTGGCAAGGATAGTTGACAAGTGGGTCCGCACCTGGGTGACCACTGAAGGCCCACAAGAAGGGCGGTCAGACTTCCCAGCAGGGCAAGGAGGTGGGCAGCAACAAAGATAAAAAGAAGGAGCTTTCTAAAGGGCCCCAAAGTTCTTCTCAGGAAGGTGGACCCGAGACTCATCCCAGACCAAGGGTAAGGGTTGCCAAGGTAAGAATTGAGATCCTACAAAGTCATTTGGGACATGCTTTGTTTGTCAACAGACAAGACATAATAGAGGAGATACAGTATGCTCCAAAAAGTCCCCTAGTGGTGAACAATCCAAAGGGTTAGCTAGCACATGAGTGGGGGTGGAAGTTTACTCTGGAGAGACCAGAGGATGCACTGAGGCTACTTTAGTTTCCGCGGTTGAGGTGAGCCCTGGTGACTACCTCTAAGCATGGAGAAATACAAACCAATACCTAAAATCAATGGACTGAACTAGAGGGTCAGAGGGATACATGGGCCAGTGCCACCAAGGTGGCAGCTAAACTTGTTTCCCCTGTTCAAATGATACCTGGTGTCAGTCACCAGGTTGCCAGTGCTGAGAACGAGCCTACGCTCCATCAAATGGCGTTGGTAAACTTAGAGCGGGAGGGGGTTACTGGCCCAAAGAAGGTGGTTGTTTCAAATGCCATCCCAGTGGAGTGACTGTTGGGAAATGATCTTAAGACTTCTGCATGGGCAGAGGTGAAGAGGAAGGCTCATGCATAAATGCTTGGTCTCTCTGAGTGGGTATGTGTTACCACAAGAGCACAATCAGCACATCAGGGAAGTCATGGGAGCCCGGAGCCTGAAATGATGGACCAGGCCTCCAAAAGCAAGAAGAGAAGGCAAGATGTCTGCTAACGCAGTTTCTAAGAGATCACATGACCGGGGGAGCATTCTCCTGAGGGAGATGCCCTTGTGTCCTGGTGCCCCAGGAGGGACCTGTAGAGGAAGGATCCTGGCCTGACCTTCCAGAGCTCCTTAGTGCAGGGGGACCTTCCAGAGAGGACCTATGCCAAGGGCAAAAGTTGTGCGCTACTCTTGAAGGCCTTCGGCAGGAAGCTGCAAGGCAAGAAGAGGAAGATGCCAGTGGTACTCACAGGGTCTACTGGGAAGATGGGTTTCTTTACTTGATGTCAGGGACCCTAAACCAGGGGCTGCCACAAGAATGGTAGTCACTGAAATGAACAGAAAGTTCATTCTGATCTTGGCCCATGTCATCCTCCCTGCTGGACATCTGGAAAAAACCACAACCTGGGACAGTTTAGTTGCCCATTTCTTTTGGCCCTAGATGTCGAAAAAGTGAAGAAGGTTTTTTGCTCCTGTATCACCTGTCAAGCCAGTGGCAAGACAGGGGGACAACCAAAGGCTCCCTTATTTCTACTTCCAGTGGTTGGGACTCCCTTTGGGTGGGTAGGGATTGACATTGTTGGTCCCATTGACCCTCAAACTGTATCTGGGAACAGATTTATTCAAGTGGTAGACATGCCACTATGTACCCAGAGGCAATTCCCCTCAAGACTGCTACTGCTCCTACAGTGGCAAAAGCCCTTCTTGGTATCTTCATCAAAGTTGGGTTTCCTAAAGAGGCGGTTTCAGATAGGGAGACACACTTCATGTCTGCATACCTAAAGGCTATGTGGGAGGAATATGGTGTGAGGTACAAGTTCATGACCCTTTATCATCCTCAGAACTTGGTTAAAAGGTTCAACAAAACCATGATGGGCATGATAATGGGCCGCCCTGAAAAATCCAGACTGAGATGGCTTGTCTTGTTACTTTGCCTCTTGTTTGCCTACAGAAAGGTGCCACAGGAGTACTCTGACTTTAGCCCCTTTGCCATTCTGTTTAGCTACCCTGTAAGAGGTCCATTTAGTCTAGTGAGGGAAGGATGGGAAAATCATGTCAAAGAGTGCAAGAAAGACATAGTGGACTACGTACCTGACCTACGTTCCCGCATGGATGAGTACACGAAGAGAGCATACAAATAGCTGGAGGCCAGCCATGAGATTATTAAGCACTGGTATGACAAGACGTCAGCACTGGTTGACTTCCAACCAGGTCAGTTGGAGTGGGTGTTGGAACTTGTGGCTCCCACAGTCCTCCTGGACAAGTAGACTGGGCCCCTTGATTTTGGAGAAGAAAGGGGACGTCACCTACTTGGTAGACTTAGGCACCCATAGGAGCAATCACAGGGTACTCCATGTAAATCGCCTAAAACCACATCAGGACAGGGCTGACATGACCATGCTGCTGGTCACTGATGGTGGTGAGATGGAGGAAAGTGAACTTATTCCTGACTTACTGTTAACCAACCCAAAGAATGGTTTGGTAGAGGGTGTTGTCTTGCCAGACTCCATTACTGGCCAACAGCAGACGGAAAGCAGGTAAGCCCTAAATGAGTTTGATGAGCTATTCTATTTGACCCCTGGACAGACAACATGGTGTGTACATGACTTGGACACTGGTGATGTCTTCTCTGTCAAGAAAAAAATACACAGACTGTCTAACCAAGTCAAAAAGTTAAATCAAGGTTGAAGTGAGCAAGATGCTAGAGCCAGGGATGGTAGAACCTTCCCACTGGCCCTGGACCATCGCAGTGGTACTGGTTCCCAAACCTCACTCAAAGGGTGGAAAACCAGAGATGAGGTTCTGTGTGGATTACAGAGGGTTGAATGCAGTCACTAAAATTGATGCACACTCCATTCCAAGAGCAGGTGAGCATATTGATAAGCTGGGTGCTGCCAAGTTGCTCAGTACTTTGGATTTAACATCATGGTACTGGGAAATTGGACTCATCCTAGGAGCAAAGGAGAGATCTGCATTTTCTACCCTCTAAGGCCACTTTCTGTTTAAGGTGATGCCTTTTGGTGTGAAAAATTGACCCACCACTTGTCATAGGTTGGTGAAAAGAGTACGCTCAGGCCTGGACAACTTTAGTGCAGCATATCTGGATGATATAGCTGTATTTAGTTCCAGCTGAGAGGATCACCCGGTCCATCTGAAGGAAGTTTTACAGGCCCTGCAGCAGGCAGGCCTAACTATCAAGGCCAATAGGTGCCAGATAAGGAAGAGATTAGTTGTATACTTCGGCCACCTTGTAGGTGGGGGTCAAGTACAACCTCACCGCCTCAAGATCTAGACTATTCTGGAATGGGAGGCTCCCAAGACCCATACCTAAGTCAGGGTTTTCTTGGCTTGACTAGGTACTACAGGAGGTTTGTGAAGGGATATGGTACCATTGTGGCTCCACTCATTAAGTTTACTTACAAAAAGCAGCCTTAGAAAGTCACCACAGAATCCCAAAAGGCCTTTGACACCCCGAAAGATGCTATGTGCTCAGCACCTGTCCCGAAGCCCCAGACTATGGAAAGGAGTTCATTGTCCAAACAGACGCTTTTCAACATGGAATTAGGGCAGTGTTGTCACAATCAAATGATGAGGGCCAGGATCACACACTTACCTGGCGACTCCTCCCTAGAGAGCAGCATTGAAGTACCATTGAGAGGGAAGCATTTGCTGTGGTTTGGTCCCTGAAGAGGCTGAGTCCAAACCTGTTTAGGACTCACTTCAAAGTTCAAGCCCACCACAGACCTCTTAGGTGGGTGATGCAGATGAGAGGAGAGATCCCCAAATTGTTGAGGTGGTCTATTTCTCTACAGGGTATGGACTTTACAGTGCACAAACCTTTACTACTTTACCTAAACACAGACACCCCATGACACTATCTGCTTTTCCTGTCATTAATAAAGAGTGCCTTACTGAGTTGTTGTCTATAGACAAATCAGGCTCTCCAAATTATATTTGCCCCCCACATGTACAAAAAATAATTTTCACCTGCCTGCCTGACATCTCTCTTCTCAATGTATCCCTTAGTTAGGGCAAAGTCCCTCTCTTCTTTCAGCAGGCTGTTGTGGTCCCTACCTTAAAAAATTTCTTGGGGAGGACCCCGCCATTTTAAAGAATTATAGACCAATTATTTTGCTCCCTTATTTAGCAAAACTATTAGAGACACATGTTGCACCACATCTTCGCTCTTTTTTGGAGGAGTCTGGCTTCTTTAACTCCCATCAGGCTGGCTTTCGTCCTGCCCATTCAACAGAGACAGTAATTCTGTCTGTAATGGAACACATGAGGAAAGAAGTGGACAATGGTACCACACAGGCACTGGTACTGTTAGATCTTTCTGTTGCCTTTGACACTGTCGAGTATGATATATTGATCGACCGTGTCAGCACCATAGGATTGCAGGGCATTGCCCTGGATTGGTTGGCCTCCTTTCTTAAAGATTCGGTCCAATCAGTTTATCGTCCCCATTTCGCTCTGCGATGTTTCAACTAAATTGTGGAGTACCCCAGGGAACCTCTTTAGCCCCTCATATGTTCAATCTTTATATTCGCCTTTGTTACATTCCCTTCAGGAGCAAAAGATGAAAATATTCAAATACGCTGACAATATGTTGCTGATTTTCACCATTGACGACACCATGGAATGAAAGATATTTTTTCAAAATATCATGCTTTATATGTGGAGCTGGATGAATAGTCGCTAGTTGAAATCAAAGTCCAACAAAACCCAAACGGTGGTCACGAAGACAAACTACATGAATGGAATCCCGCCTTCTGGCCCCCTGAGATGGGATCCCCTCCTGTGCAATGAAAGCTGTAAAAAGTCTAGGGATTTTCATTGATCTATCCCTGAAACATCCACCCACTTTCTCCAACTTCGGAGAATAGGGAAAATTAGGAGATATTTCACGGTGGAAGCAATCATTCAAATTCATTTTTTTTAAACATCTTTTTATTAACAAAAAGAACAAATGCTTTCCAGTCAATGAGACAATATACTCAGCAGTGGGTCAGCCAATACAGTTATATGGCATTATTCACACTGCACAGTTCCCTTAGTTCTCTAATAACTAGTGGCGATCCCGGATTACCCCAGAGCCCCTCTGCACTTTGGTTGGCGATACCCCTCAGTCAGTCAGTAAATCCCCCCGGTATGTCATCCAGGCCTCCCAGATCTTTTCCCACTTACGTGTGTTCTGCCCTTTGACACCAGTCGAGATCCTTTTTCCAGCCCTCTATCGATGGAACCTCACTATCACCCCAAAGTCTGGCTATATTTAGTTTTGCCACAATGCCCGCTAACGCGAGCCAGGTTGTAGCCCATTTGGGTCAAACTAACTCCCCTCTCACTCCTAGGATATGCCACCTGGCGTCTACCGGAACCGTTAAGCCCACCACCTCGGATATGACCTGCGCTATGGATTCCAAATACCTTTGTATCAGAGGACACGCCCACAGTATGTGAAAGAATGTCCCAATCTCGTTACATCCCCGCATGCACTTGTCAGACCCACAATAGCCAATGCGATACTGCACTGTCCTAGGAACATATGAACGATGAAGAATTCGGAGCAGAACTAGGCGGAACCGTGCCCTTACCGCTATTTCTCTGGGGCTCCGTATGTCCTACGCCCAGTCGTCATCCTCGAGGAGTCCAACGTCTGATTCCCAGGCCTCTCGTAATGGTCCCAGAGGGTCTGGCGTGTTGTTTATTAGTTTTTTGTATGTGAGTGAGATGGCTTTATCAACCATTGGGTCGAGCAGAAGCCTATCCTCTAACGGAGATCATTCAAATTCTTATTTATTTAGTGATGTCCTGGGGTGGTTATGCCAATGCACTTTATCTGGGACTCCCTATTGCTTAATCACAGGTTGCAATTAGCTCAAAATAAGACAGGTGTTCGGTCAGTCAAGCCATTGTAACACAAAGACTTTGATAAAAAATCTACACTGGGTTCCAGTAGCTCAGAGGTCCTGCATTAGTTTTAAAGCTCTTCATGGCAATTACCCAGCTTTTGTGTCCTCTAGAATTCAGTGTTACATTCCAAATCGCCATATTAGATCTGCTCACCAAAATGTACTCACTGTCCCAAGAAGTACAAGGAAGAAGGTAGGAGGGGTTAGATTTTTCTGTATTGGCTCCCCACACCAGGAACACTTTTACCCCTGACATTAGATCATCAATTAATTATGTGGGATTAAGGAACTCTTAAAAACCTGGGGGCAGATTTTTGTTCCCTGGCGCATCCCTGCAAATCAGCATGGATGCGCCAGGGAAGATGCGTCACGAAAGTTTACCCTTGCGCCACAATAGATGCGCCGCATTTACAATGCAGCGCATCGTGGCGCAAGGATAAACAGATGCGTGACGCATCTGATGGCGGAAGGTTGGCACATTGCTGGAGTTGCAACGCAGCTCCAGCAAGGCTCGGGGGTGCCCTATCGTTACAATGCTGCGTCAATCCTTACACCGGCTTCAAGCAGGCGCAGGGTTTTGACGCAGCATGGCCGGAAAAGTGACTGAGTGAAATCTTGTAGATTTCACTCAGCCACTTTTCGGAGGCGTTCCTGTGCCGGAATGCTCCTCCCTGTGCATGTACGCCCACATGTGGCGCAAGCTTTACAACGTGACGCATCTCCCTAGATGCGTCACGTTGTAAATGGGGCGCAACATGGCACAGGGTTTACGCCGCCGCTGCGTCACAAAAGTGACGCAACGGTGGCGTAAAAGTGGCGCAAGTCCGTTATAAATCAGCCCCCTGATGACAAGCATATGGCTAACTAGGCTGAAAGTTGCTGCTTCCACTACCTTAGGGCCAAGAGACCTTATGGTGTATGTGCACTCTACAAGTTCCAGGAAACAAAAATGTTTTCACTGCCTTTCTGAAAGGCAGCAAAGTGGTAAAGTAAAGTAAAGTGGTACCAATGGTACAGCTCACCACACAGAATACCACAGCCAACCACAGACACCTGTTCCCACCACATTTTGAACCTCAGGGCAAGAAGATCGGCAGTGATCTCCCTGCCATTTTCAACGCATCCATCACCACGGTCCCCTTCCCCCAAAAAAAGAAACACTCAGAAGTCAAACCACTTCTTAAGAAACCATTCACTGACCCCAGCAAACACAAGAACTATAGTCCCATCTCTCTGCTCCCCTTTCCTGCCAAAGTCCTCTAACAAGCCATCAACCGCTAACTCACAGAACACCAGGAGAACAACTATTTCCTCGACAGCTCCCTATCTAGATTCCATACCAACCACAGTACCAGAGTCGCCCTGACCACTGCACAGACGACATCAGAGCCCTCCTTGACTGAGGAGAAACAGCAGCCAACATCTTCCTCGACCCCTCTGCAGCGTTCACCACCATATCTCACCTCACCCTTATTAAGAGGCTTCATCAAATTAGAATCCAAGGAGATGCCCTCAAATGGATCACCCCCTTCCTCACCAGAAAAACTCAGTGAATCAACCTACCACTGTTCACATGGGAACCCGAGAACATCATCTGCGGCATTCCTCAAGGCTCATCCCTCATTCACACACTGTTAAAAACCTACATGACTCCCTTGGCCAACATCGTCAGTACCCATGGACTAAGCATCATACCCTACACAGACGACACCCAGCTCAGCTTCTTGGTATGAGAAGACCCCTCCACAACAAGGGCCAATTTCTAAAGTTGCATGACGAGCATCACCGACTAAATGACAAGCAAATGCCTAAAACTCAACACAGACAAAACAGAAGTGCAGATCTGCAGGAACAACACCTCTCCATGGAAAGACTCCTGGTGGCCCTCCAAACGGGGACCTCCACCCACTCCGACAAATCATGCCTGTAACTTTGGCATTATCCTGGGCAGCAAGCTCACCATGAAAAGCCAGATCAATGCAGTCACTTCCGCCTGCTTACGCACTCTTTGCATGCTCTTGAAAATCTTCAAATGGCTCCCCATCCATACCAGATGAACCTCAACTCAAGCCATAGTCACCAGCCAACTGGACTATGGTAACACACTATACATAGGAATCACAACTCATCTTCTGAAGAGACTTCAGACCATATACAAGTCAGCAGCCAGATTCATTCTTGACCTTCCCAGATGGACCCACATAATCATCCACCTCAAGAAGCTCCACTGGCTCCCAATTCAAGAAGAGATGCCAATTAAAGATGCTGATGGACAGCTACAAAATCCTACACAATCTAGGACCAGCATACATCAACCACTGCCTGCACTTCCACCAACCCACCTGATACCTGCGCTTCAAAGCCCTCTCCCTCGCACACAACATCTGCCGTACCAACAGTGGAGGACACGCCTTCTCCTACCTCGCTGGTAAATCCTGGAACAACCTTCTCATCACCTCCAGACCTCATCCACTCTTCTAGAATTCAGGACGGAACTCAAGACCTGGTTGTTCAACTGAACCTGCCTGAAGCAGCACGGCCTTCAGCGCCTGGATGCCTCATGAGTGATTAGTAACCTTGGGCAATGAACTCCGCTCCGCTAGGGGAGTTTGCGGAGATTTGTTAACTACGCATTCCATTTAAAAACCCACGTAGCAGAGTCAGTTACTAAACTGCACCCAAAAATGCTTTGATAAAGCAACTTTACATACTAAAAAGCATATAACCAATTCTCAAAAGTCAACTTTTAAAATGAAAAATATCGGGCAATGAGAGAGGTGATGATTTTGGGGGTCCCCCCTAACCTAGGGGGAGGACCAAGCAGATACCTTGAACACAAAGACATATCATGCTGAACGATTCAGTGGTGGTCCCATCCTCTTAGGACCACCCCAAGCACAGTTATGGTCAAAAATACAATCCCAACCAAAGGCCCTGCAAAGCATTATGGGACGAGATTAGCAGTGGTCAGTGAATATTATAGTATCCACTATCAAAACATTCCTCAAGGGACAGCAGCTCTCGGGCTGAGCTGAGAGCCAATACTATAAATTCTACAAAGAGCTGCAGTTCAACTAGTCGTTGCTAGGTGCCCCTCAAGTCAAATGCTTTTGCATTTTACTCATGAGGGACACCTAGTAACGACTAGTGGAACTGCATCTTCATGAAATGGTTTCAATGTTTTTGCATTAGACTTGTGAGGGACACCTAGTAACGACTAGTGGAACTGTAGCTTGATGTAATAATTTCAATGCTTTTGCATTTGACTCGTGAGGGACACCTAGTAACGACTAGTTGAACTGCAGCTCTTTGTAGAATTAATTTGATATTGGATACTATAATATTCACTGCCCACTGCTAATCTCGTCCCATAATGCTTTGCAGGGCCTTTGGTTGAGATTGTACTTTTGCCCATAACTGTGCTTGAGGTGGTCCAAGGCATCTGCCTGGTTCTCTCCCTAGGTTAGGGAGGATCCCAAAATCATCACCTCTCTCACAGCTTGCTAAACTTTCCTTTTTACTATTGTGAAATGACTATATGCATTTTAGCATGTAAAGACAGAGATACTTATTATTTTACCGAAAGTATATGAGGTCTCTGTTTTATTAATTGGAGTTCAGACGGAGTGAAGTTGCGGAATTCACAGAGGAGTTTTTGTTCAACTTTGTGGAATTCTGCATTGTAGTACTCTGTCAACTAAGCCCACCCCTATGGTTAGCCATGCTTTATAAATTCTGACTGATTGACTGAAGAGTACCAAGGGAATTGAGGTAGAGGGGTCACCAGGGCTTCAAGCACTTTTTTCCACCCTGTGTGACCCCAGTAAACAGATGACAGAAACCCTGCCTATGTAGACTGCAGGAACAGTGCAAACAGCTTTAATCAGAGTGTAATTAAAAATAACACAATAACTGTAAAAGAGTAGTTTAATTCACAAGCATTCAGGGCTATACCTTAGAAAAGGACCTGTACTTAATTTACCTTCGCTGAGCTCTGAACAAATGGTGGGGAGAGGGGGATGCAGACTCCATGGCGGACCAAGATGCCTCAAATTACAGTTCTGCAGCTTCAAAGACCCTTAGCCTCTTGACACCCAAAGGAAGATGCTGTAGAACAGACAGCCAAGCAAAAAGAGGACAAGGAATGAGAGAATAAAGGGCGGTGGCGCAGAGGGGTTGCTGGCGTTCAGTAGTTTTAATTAAAAGAAATAGGTGGAATGCTGCATGTACATTAGATAGATATCTGTCGGCATGAAGATTATAGTGGAATAGTTAACTGAAAAATAATGATTCGATTTGGTTCTCGTGTTTGGAGACCGAATAAAAAATACACGTATAGTATGGTTCAATGTTTTTATGCCTGATAGGTGTGAATAAAAACACATACAACGCTTTGTTTAGATGGCCCTTAAATACCAACTTGTGATCCAGATGGGCATGGATTCCGGAGTACTTTCACAATCAGGCATACTTCAGTTTTGGAAGTCCCCATGTTTGTCTCCTAACCAACAGAAACTTGTGCCTCAGTCAACCATGCCTGCCCTCGGGTAGTTTACAGCACTGGCATACCGAGCTTTAACTATGGTACTTGATTGTTGCCCTTACTTAATGATATAATTTGAAAAGGAATTCCTTCAAATAAATAGCTTACAAAGCAAATAAATGAAACGATCCCGGGAAATGAGATAACCTGCAAAATTTGCTTGCATGCTCATACCTGCCCAAGCACAAATCAGGCTTTGCTCTTTATTGAAGCACTTGAAATGACAACCACTCTGAAGCTCAGCTTCTCGCATGAATGAGCCCACTTCGCTGCACCCTGCAACATGCCCAAGTAAAGGATATGGTGCAGCGATGAGAAATGCCGACTTGGGAGCTGGGAATCAGTATTGGAGTCCGGTGTCAGCCTGATTGTTTAAGTTCCCCCGAGCTCATGGATAGGTGCTATATAAATAAAAGCTAGAAATGTAAAATTTCCTAAGAATTCAATGCTCGGGCGGGCAAGCAGTGTTGTGAGCAAAACAGCAGTGGCCTTAGAGGAGTGATGGGGGCCTGGAGCAGTGTTGATGGAAGGGTGAGGGGGAAGACATGAGAAGATTAATAGGCCAAGCAAATGAAGTGACAGGACCACAAGCAAATTAAGCTACAAATGTTGTACTGCATAAGTAAAAGAAGAAATACTTTATTTGTTGATTAATAAAAATAATTTCAAACAAGAATAAAAAACACACTGGGCCCGATTCACAGAACTAACTTAAGACAAAATCCTAAACTTACTACTTTTGGTATTCACAGAAGTTAGGATTTTGTCTTAACCAATACCCTATTTCTCACTAGTTGCAGGAGATATTCCTTCAAATTAAAGTTAAAATGTTCACAATGGAACAGCCACGCTACCCTCAATTTTTTAAAATTCCCATTTCAATATACCATAGTTGAGGTGCAATTGGTAAAGTGCATTTGTACAGTGTCTTACATCTAACAGCAATAATAAGAGTGCACTTAATTAAACCAAATCAATCTATCTAAAATTGCAACTGTAAATAAAAAAAGCACATGTAATACAATCTAATACGAGTAATATCAAGGTACATTATAAAATTGTTTCATATTACGCACCAATCAAAAAAAGCATTTCTCCAAATGGAAGATAAAAACCTTTTCAAGGGGACTGCCTGCCCTACCCTCAATTTTGGAATACATACGTTGGTGTTTCAAAAATTATGATGTACTAAATAAAGTGTAACTGTGCAATATCTTACGGTAAGCAGCAATGGTTAGAAGCACTTGTGCAGAGTCTTGCATTCAGCAATGACAATTAAAGTGCAATTGTGCATAATCTAACAGTTACAAAACGTTCTGAGCTATTAATTAAAGTGGATAATTTCTCGTCGTCAGAACGGGCCTACACTATATAGATAATTGATTTAGCATTAGGATTTTACCAGATACTACGAGCAATTAAAATCTTTTAGAAACCCGTTTTGTTTTTCCAGTTACAGTAAACATTAAAAATCTTTTAGAACTTCAGATTCGGGGCCATACACAGAACTGTAGGAACAATTTTTGGGATTGCAATTTTTCCTTTAATATTAATGAGATTAACAATGTTATCCTGCAAAACCATTAATTAATAATAATCTAGGCATGCGACTGATGTTGGGTGTCCCAATCAGAGAATAGCTTTTTTTCTGCGATGAGGACGAACTTTACAAATTTTGGATCAGACAGGGCGTATTACCAGTGAGACAGGTTATGATAGCTTGTCGACATGTTCTCACCCCTAATTCATTCAAGATGGATTTCAACAGAACATTCCTCTTTTCGAATAGCTGAGGGCAAGTAGTTACAATGTGCATAAAAGATTCTTCATAAAAGCCACATAACCTACAGTTTGGGGACCAATTTCGTTCCCATATCGGGATTCCATCCTTTGTGGGATATCTCCCAAACTGTAACAACATAAATCTATCCCTTAAAAATGATTTTAAATCGGTTGTGAGATATGATTGAGGTTCTAATTTAGTAAATGAGTTGATAACTAACCAAGAGTGACTCTCTTTTTTACGAGCTCATCCTTATCTAAGAGAATTGATAGAAAGGTAGCTGATCGATTTATTATCTGTTTATACACTGCTTTGCTCCTGACTTCATCTTCAAAAGACGGAAACTTAAAATTATTTAAACTCTCCATTAGATAAGTTCTTTAAGTCCTAGCATACTCATACCACATTATCTCCTGCCAACATTGGTTTGCGCAGGTGCCCTAGTCTGAGCGGAAAAAAGAATATAACGATTTTAAAAAGGCAGATTGCCTTAACAGAGTTTGTCTTTTCAGACCAAATTCCAATCGGACATTGGCATGCCCCATATACCTTGGAACCCTAACAACAGATTTAAAAACTTTTATTTGTAGGTTATCAAGGATTTTTGCGCCTTTCCCTCGAAAAAGCATTGAACCGTAGGCCAAAGAAGGAATCAGCTTTGCTCTCATAACCTTAAGTAAATGCCCGTGGTTTGGGCATGCCAACCTATCTCTCAACTTTCTAAAAGCAAAGGACAAAGCTGTGTTACTGCATAGGTAAACAGAAGACTTAAGGGGCAAAGATTCCGCCCAACCAAAAAATAAAGAGTTCTCGCTAAGTAGAAATAACCTGAGCAGTAAGAACACATGTAAGAGGGCCAGCCCTCATGGAAGGATACACAGTTCCAAAAGGAGGGACTACTAAGTGCATTCACCAATGAAAAGCCAGCATTTCTAAAGGACAGCAATAGGAACCAATGAAAAAGATGGGTGTTTTTTCAAGCCCATATCCTAGATATAGCATGTCTCGAAGAGACATCACAAGCGTTGCCTAGGCGAGACCTAAAAAGAAAGCAAGATGATTTTACGTGCCTTGTAGTGTTATCTCTAATTGCCACATTCTAAGTATACCAGAATGAAGTGTCTGCTACAAGGGTGCGTGTCGGTATCCGCATATGCATAAAATACACCACTGAAAAGTGCCCAATATTTAAAGCACCCACTCAACAGAAGTGTATACCATAGCACCCAGAAGTGCAAAGCACATAGAACAGCGAAAATAGAAGAAATACTCAAATGTGTAGTGTATATCCAGAAAATGTTGAACAAGGTTGAGATACGACTCTGACATGCACCATGAATGCAGCAAGGGACAATTTAACGTGATGGCTCTAAATAAAATAAAAATGTTGTGTGGAAGCATCTTAATGGAAATTAACCATGTAACCAGTGCAATAAATGTGTAAATGAAATCATATAAAAAGCTAACTGAAAAGATTATACAGTTACTGTTTTGAAAGAGATAAATTGCATCAATGACTTTATGTCATAAAAGAAACTACATAAACAGAAACAGCGTATCACAAAGTAAATCACTTCCAGTATGTTCAACCCTCTGGCTTGTAGAGTGTCAAGTCTTTTTATCCGGTAAGTTTCTCTTTGGGATACATGTTTTGGGTTGTCAGTTTCAGGGTTGATTTGAACCACTTCCAAAATGTGAAATTTGATTTGCTCAATATTGTGGTTCTCCTCAACCCAATGCAGTGCTAAACTAGAGTTTTTGTTTCGAATAGTACTGTTGTATTCAGCTATTCTGATTTTCATTTTTCTTCCAGTTTTGCCCACATATAGAAAGCCACGTGGACATCTGATGCAATAAACCACATTCTTGGTGCTACAGTCTGCTGAATGTTTTCATTTGAGAGACATTGTGGGGATGAACAACCTCATTGCTATAGATTACATTGTTCCAATGAATGCAATTATGGCATTTCTTAGTGAATGTGTATGTTTCAGTAATCACAGTTTTTTTTTAGATGCCAACAAGTCTTTGAAGTTTTTGGAGCACTTCTAGATGAAAAGCGATTTTTGGATGGAAGCTGTGAAAGTGCAATGCGTTATTGCGATCAGTTGGTTTTTTAACACTTTACTTTTAATGCCTGCGGGTGTTAACCTGACTAATATGTCCGACAATTAGATGTTTTTGTGGCAGATTGTCGGAAACCACCTCTATCTACAGTGTACTACAATTAAGTACATTCTGTAGAGAGTGTGAGAGATCCCCAAAATGCAGGTAGAGGTAATAGTACATAATACTAACTCTCTTTTTGTGGCAGTGTGGGTGAGCAGTTAGGCTTATCAGATGGTATTGTTAAGCATTTATTGTACTCACAGAGACAATAAATGAGGCATGCACTGAAGAATAAATCCGAGACCAATTTGTAAAAATAACATTGCTTTTTATATCATTTTTAATACCATAAACACTGTTCTCACATAAGTACTTTCTGGGTTACGATTTATCAAAGTTCGGAAAATATATCACTTCTATGCGCAATTACCCACCATTGGAAACAATGGAGAAAAAGCAGACAAATGCATAGAAATTCAGGCCCTTTTTTCATCAAGTTCACCTTTTCATTTTAGGTTGATGTCAGTACCAGGTACCAAGTTCCAGCAGGAGCAGTTCAGGAGTGTCCCGTAACTATCAGGAGCATAGGTGCTGAGGTCTTGGGAGCTGGTGCGCAAGATGAAGGGGGCCACTTAAAAAAACACTGCACAGAGGGACCTACAGGTAAGCCTGGTGGGTTTTCTTAGCAGGACCACGGGAGCAGGGCTGGTTGGTCGGTGCTGGGGCCGGTGGGTGATCAGGTTAAGGCATGCATGGTAAAGGCTTATGCTTTGTTTTTAAAATTACATGTAAGTAAACTCACCATATATATATAAAACACTCCACTTGCCACTGCCACTGGCGCTTCTGTCAGGAAGAATGGAGGACGGACCACAGCTAAGGTGCTGTATGCTTATTTTATTTTACCATCGGCATGACGGCCACTACGCGTTTCGGCTCCTGAGAGGAGGATATCCTGCTCTGATCTTTCTGGAAGACTGACTTTTCCCAAGGCAATCGTAGTATCAGAGCACTACGCAAAAAATCAACTCACATGACTGGTTTTGTTAATAATTCCACACCAACATCATTGCAGGTAAAATATAAGAAACAATAATGAAGATAAAAACAAGGACCTTAATTGTATTTTACCAAGACTTTTACACTGCATTATGGGAAATGTATTTTTAATACAAGTCATGTGACCAAAAGCTTTTATGCATGCACGTACGCACTTTTGCAACTTTATTGATTCCAACTGTGAGCAAGGCTAACGCCGAAACTCGTAAGGGAATGGAAGCATGGTGTGCTGCTATGCATTGGATTAAATGCCACGTCGCCAGAACTGGGCCTCATATATATATATATATATATGTCATGTATCACCTTCGCTGGTTCATTACTGGATTATGTGGCACTATTTTTTCTGTTTTATTAGTGATATTTTATCCTATTTATTAACAGTTTTTATATCGTGTTACATTCTTTTATCCATTACCAGTGTTGTTGTTGTAAATATATTTATATATGTATTTACATTATTTTTTCACTTTGAATTGCACGAAGTGAACCAAGTGATATATATTTAACGATGATGCTGTTTTAATTTTATTTGTATTTATACAGATATATTGCATACATCATCTAGTAATTGTGTGATGCATTTAAGCAATTTATGGCGAGTATATAATGAAATGTACCCAATCTGTCTTTTTTGCAAGTCTTTTTCTTGTGTCTATGATCACCTGACACAGGAAGTGAACTCACCCTGCATGTTTAAATGGCTTTGGCAAACTGTTACCTGTGTGTGATCAAGGGCACGGCTGTGCTCGAAACGCGTCACTAAGCAGAGGAGCAGAAATAAAATCTTCCTGCCAGCAATTGGGGTCCGTTTACTCTGTTCGCCGCTGCTGCTGTGTGTTTGTAGCGGAGGTTCGAGGAGTTCAAGGAGTTGCATTCGAAATTGCGGAAGTAGGTTGCTTCCGGCAACGGACCCCCTCCCTTTGAGTCGGCGGCCGTCCTCAACCAAAAAAACGAAGAGGAATTCCGGAGAGGAGTATTTGACGGCAGCCCCCTGCAGCAGCCGAAATCGGTGACACCATTCACGGGACGACGGAGGACGGGTCGGAGGACTCGCCAGTACGTGGTTCCTGGCGGTGAGTTACACGGCATTGGTGCGCAGGTGGGGAGGTTATTGACTATCGGCAGTGAGTACGTGAGCGGCGGACGCCAACCACGTTTGAAACTTCATCTGCTTGTAAACATGTCTGCCAATACAGATAGAGAACGTAAAGCAGCGGCAGATATATTGTTTGGAAATCTGCCCAACGTAACTGCAGGCGTAAGAAGCATGCACGATAATGGGACTGACGCTGATAAAGATGTAAAAAGTCTGTTGAAAACCTTAGAGAAAAAAATGAGGAGTGAGACTACCAAGTGGTGGGAGCATAAGTCTCTTTCCAAATATGAAGAAGCAGGCAGAGTCCCCCGTGGACTCAGAATTTTATTGGCACCTAGCTTTGAAGAACCTAACCCTGAGATGCTTAAGGAATGGGGTGAAAGTAATTTGATTGCTTCAATGAATCTTGTGAAAATTTTGATCAAATATGCAGCTATTGATCGGCAAAAATTACTTAAAGATATAGAACAAATCAATGAGGACCTGGCAAAATCTGATCTTAAGGATTACATCACTAAAATCAAGGCAGAAATCGCTGAAAGACTCGTGAAACATGAGGATAAAATTAAGAAACGCAAAGTGTTTAAATTTGCCCGTGATCTAATGGACTACCAACAAGGACAAATATACACATTTGCGAGAAAATTTGAACATGCCAAAAAATTACGCTTTGAAGAGAGACGTACTGGTAAAATTCCTCAGCCAACACACACGGACATGAATAAAGATGATGAAGCCTCAGGGACAGATGGCGAATCTTTAACAAGCGATACTGGCTCAGAAGGTGACATTTTGGTCAGTAATATGGATGGAGGTGTTTACAGCCTGGGAGAAGAGGTTGATTTTTTAGCCATCGACAGGCGCCACACGTTGAGACCGAGGAATCGGAACAATCAACCAAACGAAAAAAGAGGAATGCCAGAAGAAAAGCAAGACGGAAATGTCGGAAAATCAACACAAAAGAAAAAACAGCAATGGCAGAGAAAGAGGCGATAATTGAACAAACAATAATCAATTTGTCTAATGTCGAACTATCTAAAGCAGAAAAACAGCTTCTTTCCCTAGGACTCAGCTTCTGTCCTGAAAGCTCCTTCAATTATGCCAACACCAGAATTGATATTTTCTGCTTCATTCGCAAACTAAAATTAAAGAAATTCTTTGCGGTTAAAACTGGCCTGGATACATGTCAAACAACGCAAGACAATTTGCCTGGGAACATGCTGGGTTTACAAGCTGCGGATATACCGACCCTTTTAACTATGCAGGAATTGAGCAATGAACAAGCGGTGGTACAACCTGATACAGAGGCGGTTTCTAACACCCAAAACAGACTGTCCAATGAAGGAATTGTTTAATATGGAGCTGGGATCAGTCCGTTTAAACCAAAGAGCACCTTCATTCCCATGATGCCCAAAGATTCAGTGGATGTATTCCATGACCGTGTGACAGATGATATTAAAAAATTGTATATCCAAACCAGAAAGAAACCAAAAAATTCATCTTATATGAACAACCAATATGATCGTCTGATGACTAAACTGGGGAAGAACAATTAAATTATCATTATGGCATCTGACAAAGGGGGCAACATCGTACTCTGGCCAAAAAAGGAGTATATTATTGAAGCAAAAAGCCAATTAAACAATCAAGAATGCTATGGTAAATCAAGCCTTAAAGAGTATAACCTTGCCAAAGAATCACTAAGGAAGCAATTATTAAAATACAAAAGGGAGAGTCTTATTTCTTCATCGGAATACAAATTTCTAGACATGGACTTCCCTGTGTTACCCACACTTTACTTGATCCCAAAGGTACACAAACTAACTCAACCAGTACCAGGAAGACCGATTATTTCCGCCATCAACAGTGTCAGTGAACACGTCTCCCAGTATATTGACTTTTTTCTACAGGACTTTGTAAAAAAACTCCCCAGCTACATCAAAGACACTGGTGATTTCTTAAACAAGATCAAAGACATCACATGGGAGACGAACTTTTTATTGATTGCTTTAGACATTGAATCGCTATATACTAGCATCAATCATACGGATGGGCTGAATGCTGTTAAATATTTCCTTGACTCAAGGGGGAGTGAATTGTTTCTTCATAACAGAATGCTAATCAATTTGATAAATTGGTGTCTTAATAATAACTTCTTTTTATTTGGGAATGACATTTTCAAACAGCAAAGAGGCGTGGCTATGGGATCCTGTTTCTCCCCCAGCTATGCCTGTTTACATGTTGGCTGGTGGGAGGAACAGGTCCTCAAAAAACAACATGGGGAAATTTTTAATCATCATGTGGTGGATTGGCTACGCTATATAGATGATGTCTTTGTGATTTGGAGGGGAAATGAGGAAAGTGCAATCAATTTTATTTCTACCATCAACCAGAATCATATGAATTTGCACTTCACATCACAAATCAGTACAACCACGGTCGAATTTTTAGATGTTAGAGTGCTGATTGAAGATAACATACTTGAAACAACCTTATTTAGGAAGCCCACAGCAGGCAACAGCACTCTACATGCTAATAGCAGCCATCCTAAACATTTAATAGAGAGTATTCCGTTTGGTGAACTACTGCGGATCAAACGTATCTGCAGTACAACGGAACAACTTGACAAATGCACCAAGGATGTGTTACACAGATTAAAACAAAGAGGGTACAGTGACCAAATTCTGACCCGTGCGATGTCGAAAACACGAGACAGACCTAGAGACACCCTTCTACATGGGACAGCCAAAGAAACTGACGTAACTGAAGCTGACTCATGTCCAAGGTTAATCACTACATATAGTAGACAGGAGAGAAAGATAAAAAATATTATTAAAAAAAATTGGCCCATAGTCCTTACAGATGGTGTTTTGGGTCCTCGTCTACCTGATATTCCTACTATCACTTTTAGAAGAGCAAAGTCTATGAGGAGCCAGTTAGTTAAAAGCTGCCCAGAAACAGGAACCTCAGGCACTTGGCTGAAACCAAGAAAGGGTTTATTTAAATGCTCCACGTGTCGTGCGTGCAAGTTTGGTGTTAATACTACACATTACACCACCCCATTTTCGGAAGAGAAATGTGTTAGCCATGGGAGTTACAACTGCCGCACTGAGTTTGCGGTGTATGTTTTGGCGTGTACCTGTGGCTTGCGTTACGTTGGTAGCACCAAGCTACAGGTGCACGTCAGAATTCTTCAACATATTCGGGCTATAGTTAATAATGACTCTTCCTATCCTGTAGCCAGACACTTCAAACGAGAACACAACAACGATCTCAGCTGCCTCTCGTACTTTGTCATCAATGCGATTCCCCCCTTAAGAAGGGGTGGAAACAAAGAAAAGAAACTAAGGCAATTAGAATCTCGCATTATTCTAGAACTGGATAGTAAAACACCACATGGGTTAAATACAACTGAAGATCTGCACAACTTCCTTTAGTATCATGTGGCTGTTCCCTCTTTTACACTGTGTTGACTTCTCTTTGGACCTACTATTTTGTAGATTGGTTATGAGCTTTTATAAATAGTTTTTATAAGCTTTTATGAATTTTCATGGATTTTTTTTACGGGTTTTGGTAGATTTTTATAGGTATTTTAGTCACATCTCTGTTTACCCAGCCCTCACTCCTCCGTAATATCTTGAAGGGTTTTTCAACTGGCTCTATTTTGTCTTTTTTGTCAGCACTATTATAGAACTCCAGCTGCTTTTGCTCGTTTTGCACATTTGTGGTTTTTTAGATTTTTTAGATTCTTTCAGGATCTTTTAGGGAATTTTCATGGGTTGTACTTATTGTAGATTTTCCTTTTTTCAATAGAGATGAAAATAAACTTTCTGAAGGAAAAGATAAATCAGGTCATGCTTTTGCACATAATTGTGGCACTTTATATTTATTTCTACCTCAGACTATGCATTAAGACATGTAATAACCACACTCAAGCCATATTCATATCATTTACTAGCATTCAGGCTGTCATGTATCACCTTCGCTGGTTCATTACTGGATTATGTGGCACTATTTTTTCTGTTTTATTAGTGATATTTTATCCTATTTATTAACAGTTTTTATATCGTGTTACATTCTTTTATCCATTACCAGTGTTGTTGTTGTAAATATATTTATATATGTATTTACATTATTTTTTCACTTTGAATTGCACGAAGTGAACCAAGTGATATATATTTAACGATGATGCTGTTTTAATTTTATTTGTATTTATACAGATATATTGCATACATCATCTAGTAATTGTGTGATGCATTTAAGCAATTTATGGCGAGTATATAATGAAATGTACCCAATCTGTCTTTTTTGCAAGTCTTTTTCTTGTGTCTATGATCACCTGACACAGGAAGTGAACTCACCCTGCATGTTTAAATGGCTTTGGCAAACTGTTACCTGTGTGTGATCAAGGGCACGGCTGTGCTCGAAACGCGTCACTAAGCAGAGGAGCAGAAATAAAATCTTCCTGCCAGCAATTGGGGTCCGCCGCTGCTGCTGTGTGTTTGTAGCAGAGGTTCGAGGAGTTCAAGGAGTTGCATATATATATATGTGTCCATAAACCTCACAACGCAAAGACCCATACCCACCCTAAATCCTAAAAATATGATTGGCACCCAAAAACTCCAAACCCTCCCTAAACCCTAAAAATAATTTTGCCACCCAAAAATCCATACCAACTCTAAACCCTAAAAATACTCTTGCAACCCAAAAACCCATACCCACCCTATAAATACCCTTGCTACCAAAAACCCCATTCCCATCCTAAACCCTAAAAATACCCTTGCCACCCAAAACCCCATAGCCACCCTAAACCCATAAGATACCCTTGCCACCCGAAAACCCATACCAACCCTTAACCCTAAAGTTACCCTTGCCACCGAAAAACCCATATCCACCCTAAACCCTAAAAATACCCTTGCCACCCACAAACCCCTACACACCCTAAACCCTAAAAACCCATACTTACCTAATACTTATATTTAAAATGTATATGTCTTTACCAATCATGCCTTTACAATGAAATTTGCTGTAAAGGCATAAATGGTAAATGCAAATGTGTGGTAAAAGTTTGCTTTGTAATGGTAACGCATTGTAATGCTATCTGCATTGTGATAACCGTGTTGTAATGGCATGCGCTGAAACAACAGCTATGTAATGGTTGTTTCCTAAGTAGAGCGCATCATCTCTGAAGACAGCTATGCATCTACCAGGGCTGAAAGGGAAGAAAACTTCAGCTACGTGTCCCAGAGCTGAAAGGCAGTAAATGCTTCTCAAGCATGCACTGGCAAGGCGGACTGTAGCAACATGGGCACCCCCCTTAGAGCCCGGTAAAATATATGGAAAGAGGGAAGGGCTGGTAATGGTCTCCGTGGGGACGGGAGGAGAGGGGATTTCGGGGGGGGGGAGAGGGTAGGTTGCGCAAGGGCAAGTATGTTTTAGACATAAGGCTGGGTACAGAGGACGAAGGTAAGAAGGATCCGGCCAAGCCAGTGATTAGCAAAGGCGCAGAGAAATCTGATGAGGGAGGAACCAGCGGAGATAATAAAGATAAGCTTGAAAGTAAAGAGTTGTAGATTAGGAGACTTCCTTATATGGGAGTGACTCTGCCATTGGGTGCGCATTTGATGCTGGCGACTAAAGAGCGCATCTGGAAAGGTGAATACGTTTAAATGCTGAAATTATGGCACAGGGAAATGCGCGCATAAGGAGGGTCTAAAGAAGAGCAATGCGAGCTGGCTAAGCGGCCAAGGGTTCCTCTGACCATAGAGAACTGGACAGCAGCTTTCTTGATTTATGTTAGTGTTTACTGGGAGATATTCCCGGAATGCTGAGTAGCACTATTCAAGTATGTGGAGGTCATTCGCAAAGCATAGATCACAGGGGGGGCGTTATGCATGGGCATAATTCGATGAGGAATTCAAGGCCCGTATGGCCTGGGATACTGAGGCAAAAATGGGGGGAACTTGACACGGATTATGGCAGCACACGATTGGGGCTTCCAGGGGCATGGGGGGCCTGCTGGGATTTCAATAAAGGGCGGTGCACCCACAAATTTTGCAGATTTCGCCATGAGTGCTCAAAATTCGGGGGGGAAACATCCCTTGGTCAACTGTTTTGGGGGTAGGAGAGGTTTTCAGCTAGGTGGGCAGCAGTAGCAGCTGGGGGGCAACACAGGGGGACAGCAGCAGCAGCATTTTTGGGGGTCAAGGGGAGCTAAGAGTTTTCTGAGACAAAAGGCTCATTTGCCAGTTAAGGCAGATAAATTGGAGGCAGCTTTACAGAGTTATGACGGCATAGAAGGCTGCAGAAGAACTAAGGGAAAGGTTCAAAGTGGGGTTTTCGTTTGGGGTATGCAGCGCCTAGACACAGGCTTTGGTCAAAAAAAGTCAGCAAAGAACATTCACAGGTTGGGCAAGAGAAATGATACAAAGAGGTAAGGAAAGAGAGAATGGCGGGCCCTTTCCCAGTTTGGCCTCTGGACAACTTGATTGTGTCACCAATTGGGGTGGTGACCAAAAAAGAACCTGGACAATTCAGGCTTATTCAGCTTTTATCATGGCCAGAAGGGTGCTCGGTGAATGATTTTCTCGATGAAAAGGAAGCTACTGTTTTTTACTCGTCAGTTGACGTGACCATGTCACTGATAGTGACGGCGGGCGCAACGGCAGAAACGGCAAAATGCAACATAAAATCGGCTTTCCGGTGGCTTACAGTCCATTCAGATGCTTGGGATCTTCTGTGTATCCATTTCAATGGTGAATGGTACTTAGACAAGGCACCACCGTTGAGCTGTTCTATTTCATGCGCATTGTTTGAGTGTTTTAGCACCTTTAAGCAGTGGTTGTTTCAAAAAAGGACAGGGCACATGTTAGTGACCCATTACTTGGATGTTTTTACTTTTTTGGGACCTCTTGCTCCACGGTGGCCCTGGAAAACTTCAAAGAGCTGACGGAGGATTTGGGAGTGCCATTGGCACACGAAAAGACAATGGGCCCCAGCACGGCACTGTCTTTTCTTGGAATTGGATTGACTCCAGAAAAATGCAAGCCTGGTTGCCAGATGATAAAAGGGATAACATGCTGGAATTGCTTAATGCCATGCTGGCACAGGAAAAAGTAATGGTCAAAGAGATACAGGCCTTGCTAGGGCATCTAATGTTTGCATGTAGGGTAGTGAGAGTAGGGAGAACCTTTTGCAGGAGGCTAGTGAGGGCATTAGCGGGGAGCAGACTGCCTCATCATCATGGGCCTCTCTCTGCAGGCGTAAAAGAAGATTTGAGAATGTGACTGCAAACTTTCAACGGCATTACACTAGCACGAGAGGGGGATCTCATTAGGGATGTGCAGATATTTTCAGATGCTGCAGGCAGCAAAGGTTTTGGTGTGGGAAGTGGTGTGCCGAGCAGTGGCCGGCAGAATGCAAGGAAGGGGGTAGGTCCATTGCATTTCTGGAGTTCTTCTTCTTAGTTGTGGCAGTGACACTATGGGGTAGTCAGCTTGCACATAGGAAGGTGACTTTTAGAGTTGATAATAGAGCGGTTGTAGAGACTGTGAACCGTCAGTGGGGGCCGAACAAGTGTTGCAGTTGCTGAGGGCTTTGTCCTAGGTTGTTTGCGTCATGATATAGCGTTTGGAGCACTGCACGTCCCAGGTGTAGACAATGACAAAGCAAATGCTTTGTCGCGTTCGCTGGGGGGGAGATTCTGTGGGTTGGCCAAGGATGCCAACAGGAACCCGACGCCCATGCCTCAGCAGTTGTGGTACTTAGGCAACACAAGATGCTACAACTGGTGGTAGGATCACTGGCTAAGTCTACTAGGATAGCCTATAATCTAGCACGGAAGGAGTTTTGCTGTCAGGTGCCCAGCGGCGCTCGAATGAGTTACAGTGAAGGGACAATGTGATTCAGTTTATCCTGGATATGATTGGAAAAGGCTTACCCAGGGTGTCAATTGCAAGGAAATTAGCGGGAATTGCATTCATGGGTAAATTGCTTTGGGGTTACATGACTTCAGTGGGTGAATTGGGCTCAAGGATGCCAGAAGGGTGGGCCAGGGAGCGTGGCCAGCTGAATACAGTCAGGAGATCCTTGTCATGGCAGTTGCTGAGTGTAGGAGAGTAGGATCTGCACTTATGTTGCCCCCATTTTTTTTCCTGATGTTTACACTGGTTTCTGGCTATAGTCTGACTGGGTCCCTGCTAATCAGGACCCCAGCCACTCTGTTCTCTCTAAACAACTTGGAGTGCATATTAGATGGGTGTCAATTGCAAGGAAATTAGCGGGAAGTGCATATTAGATGCACTAGTGATTGGATACTGTGGTGCCTTATGAGCCCCTAGTATATGGTACCTTAGGTACCAAGGGCATAGGCACTTCACAGGCCTGCCAGGGGCTGAAGCATGTATTATGCAACCCCTGGGAAGCAGACTAAATCTGACACCACAAGCCTGCTACTGCAGCCTGCATGAGGTAGTGTTAGCACTCCTCACTGAGGTATAGGTTCCCTATATCTCACCTTACACACACATATAAACCTATCAGTCACCCCTAAGGTAGGCCCGAACAATCCCGAGGGCAGGGTGCTTGGTTTCCATGTGAGGGGGAGCCTCTGCATGAGCAGAGCCCCTCTGCAGCTCTCAGAGTCCATTCTCTGTAGCAGCTTGTGGATGCGGTTAAACCATATACTCTTAAGTGCATTATAACCTATCGGTAAATGCTAACTTTGGGATGGCTGCATCAAGACATGTCGTGTTTGGTGTCAAACGCTTTGGAATCATACCCCCACACCGGTAACTGGTGTGGGAGTATGATCCCACCCTTCTAGAGGGATAGACATGTACCCACTGTGGAAACACGGTAGAATCCTGAAGAGCCCTGGCATCACAAAATGGATGCCACCAGCACAGACACTGGGATGCCCTCCTGCTGCTGACCGAAACTCGCAGTGGAGGAGGCCCAACAATAGGCATCCTGTCACAGGGAGGTGTAACCACCTTCCAGACAGGATTTAGTGTATTGGGGCTAGGTGGGTGCACTCCTAGAGTGCTTTGAAGTCCTGCACTGGGGGAGCAGTAGGCTCCTCTGTGCATATGCCAGCTCAAACCGGTTCAGGGGCTACCAGCCCCTGCTCTGGCATGAAACTGGACAAAGGGAAGTGGGTGTAGCCACCCACTCCCCTGACCCTCCCATAGTAGTGGTCATAGAGCTAGTCCCTCCCTTCCTTGTAGTATAAGTTAGGAAACCCTTGCCATTGCAAACTAGATATCCCTGGACGATGCTCTGAAGAAGAATCCTGGACCTTCGATGTTCCACTACCTTTGGAAGACTGAAGAATCACCCTTGGAGTCAAGGAGTGACTCCCCTGCTTGGCAGGCACCTAAACTTTGTATCAACGGTCACAAACTTTCCCGCTCCCGCCGGAGTCCGAAGTATCTGCAGTCCTGGAAGTAGATTTCCTGACTTATCTATGGCCATCGTGAGTCCCCTGCGACGCTCAGGCAAGTGGACCCCACGAGTCACGAGGAACAGCAATACCCGGGTACCATGCACTATTGTTGAGTGCAACCCCTTCACGATGTTCTATGAACTTGTGCTTTGGGCCACGTATGGTCCAAGCCTCCAGCAGGATTTCCTCTGAAGATCAGAGGCCTACCTCGTCCCGAGTGACCGTGGGCTCCTGGTGAGAGAATCCTCCCGAGGCATCTTTGCGATCCCTTGCCGGCTGGCTTGTGGGTCTCCAGAAGACTTTTCTACAGAACCAAAGGGCTCCCCCGGTTTCTCCAAGCCTGCCCTGACTTACCCTCGCTGGGTGAGTCCCTCAGACCTTGCTGGTCTGCACCGCTGACTTTCTTCACTTTCCAGTAGACTTGCTGTTGCCAAGGCTTGTTGGCTCTAATCCGGTTGCCGACACCTCAGTTAGCTGCAGATTTTGTGGGACATACCGAATCCAGCTCCTGGTCATTGTCAATGCCTCCTGGACCTCGTGGCTGAAGAGTCAAGACACCCGTGATCACCTGAAATCACCCGACTACTGTAGGCATCCAGCTTTCTGGCCCCAGGTCACTGGCAAGTGACTTTGAACACTGTCTCCTCTGCTTTCAGGTCTTCTTTCTTCTGAATCCATCCTTGGATTCCACCGGACACTTCTCCTGTCTTCCCAAGCAGCAAGTCTTCTTTGGCTCCCATTGAAAACGACGCCGCGACCCGACACCAAAAGACACCTATGCACCCGGCTTCCCTGGGTGAGGTAACTCGAGTACTCAGGTGCTCCTGTGTGTGTTTGCTCTAGAACTACTCTCCCGAAGTATCCTAAAACTTTAAAATTCCAACCGCAACTTGCTCCATTGAAGTCTATTGGGATCCGCGGCTGTGTTCTCACACTGCATGCGTCTCCCGTGGGTCCTTTACTTACCTGCCTTGGGTGGATTAGTGAGGCCCCAGCACTTCTGAAGACCTTAGGCCTTCTCCCTTCTCAAGTCGTTCTTCTTATACCTCTTTTTTAGTATATGGTCTGGTACGCCCCTAGGGCCCCAGCCATATAAGTGCTTAATTTGTTGTGAAATGTTGGTTTGTGCATATGTCCTTGACTTCTAATCCCATAAAGAGATTAGTAGAGTGTGTCTAGTAATAAATACATATATATTTTATATATATACCTGTGTGGTGTCCTTTCATTTAGTGATTCAAGAGATTATAAGGTAAAACAAGCTGCTTTACATTCCTCTGAGACTTAGCCTGAAGGCTGCTCTCCACAGCTACCACTAGGATAGCTTTCTTTAAAAGGTTGTCTTAAACCTATCTACCATAAGAGTCGAATTGTACTGGTGAAAAATGGCCACTTTAACTAGTGACCAGCATGTACCAGGCCAACTTCTCACATTGGTGGGCAGCGTGTGGTATTACAGCTTGCGATTGTTTTACCAGAAAATCTCTATTTAGATTACTAACTGAAAACCACTAAAGGTACTCAAGGTACATATAAAGTCAAGCTTAGTATCAATAAGTTCTACTGAACTTAGAGCTGTGTGTGAAGGGATAGCACACCCATGCTACAGCTCAAGCTAGGTTCAGTAGGCCACAAACTAGTGTAGGTAGTACAACACTGCACAACACTAGAAAGTCCTTAAGGATTGGAACCAGTGGGTCCACCCAGCCTCAGTATAAGGACATGGCTTTCTTTGACTTGAAAGCCATGTGTGCTGCAAGGCACCTGAGGATAGGACAGAGTCCCTCCACACTACACCTGATAGATCTGCTGACAGCAGATGATCTTAGATTAGCTCTAGGAGCTAAGGGGTCTGAATCAGTGGGTGGGTCAGCTATAGTCTCTGGGTCAGATGATGAAAATCAAGATGACCTGGACTCTGTAGTTGAAGGGCCAGACAAACAAGGGTCTGAAAAGGACAGAGGAATTCTCCTTAAGAGAGCTGACAGAGTGGAAGAGAGGCCTAGGTCCCCTTCAAGCGAATCTGACCACTCCTATCACTCTGGCAGAGAATCTGTCCAGCAGAGGAACTCATACTTTAATAGAAGAGAGACCTCCTCTGAAACAATGTACAAACTTCTGCAGTATGAGGAAGCCACAGTAGCCCTCAAGGCCAAGCAGTTGGCATTAGACAGAGAAGCCTTTGAGCTCCAGAGAGCTTCTAGAAAAGAGGGGTTGGAACCCCCTGGTGGCAGCAACAGTGTCCCTAGAGTCAGAGATTACATCCCAGACCATAGGAACCTGTCCAAGGTTGTTCCTCCCTACCAGAGTGGGGATGATATCCACAAATGGATAACTGCTATGGAGAGGGCCTGTAGAGTACAACAGGTCCCCCAGAAACAGTGGGCAGCAATCGTGTGGCTCTCCTTTTCAGATAAAGGCAGAGACAAGCTCCTCACTGTTAGAGAAGAGGATGCTGATGATTATGAAGTCCTGAAGAGTGCATTAATAGATGGGTTTGGCTTAACCACTGAACAGTACAGGTTGAAGTTCAGAGACACCCAGAAAGCACAGACTCAGGACTGGACTGACTTTGTAGATTGTGCAACCAAGGCTCTGGAGGGTTGGCTGGTTGGTAGTAGAGTTACTGATTTTGAGGGATTGTATAATCTTATGATGAGAGAACAGATCCTTAATAATTGCCAAAACCAGTTGTTGCATCAGTAACTGGTGGACTCTGATCTGACCTCTCCCTAAGAATTGGGAAAGAAGGCAGACAAATGGGTCAGAACCAGGGTAAGGCAGAAAACCAAGAACCAAGGAGGTGAAACTAAGAAGCAAGATCCTAAAGGCTCTGAGAAAAGTGGGGATAAGTCAAAAGACCAGAAGTCTTCACAAGGGCCCCAAAAATCTGCATCTGGTGGGGATTCACAGTCTAACGAAGGGAAAGGCCAAAAGAAGCCCTGGTGCAAATTCTGTAAACAGAAAGGGCACTGGACTTCTGATTGTAACAAGTCCAAAGACCAAACCACCACCACTCCTGCCCCTAATGAAACTGTTCCCCCTAGTAGAGCTACTGGTGGAGGTGGTAATCAGAATAAGGGTGTAGTAGGGTTGACCCTGGGTTCTGAAATTGACTCTGGCCTAGTCAGAGTACCCACTCAGGCATTGCTGATTTGTGATGGAGACATTGATATGTCCTTCCTAGTGAGCCGCAGTAATCTGGGCAAATACAAACAGCAGGCTGTAATAAATGGCAAACAGGCTTTGGCATTCAGGGACACAGGTGCTAGTGTCACCATGGTGGCAGAGGATCTTGTGGACCCTGGGCAGATCATCCTGGGTGAAATATACTAGGTTACCAATGCAAGCAATGTCAGGACCAACCATAGTCTGGCAGTTGTGAATTTCTCCTGGGGAGGGATAACTGGCCTCAAGAAAGTAGTAGTCAGTGCAGACCTCCCTGTCGAATGTCTATTGGGCAATGATCTAGAGACTTCAGCCTGGTCTGAAGTAGAGTGATGGTCTCATGCTGAGATGTTGGGAATACCTGCAGAGGTATTTGCTGTGACCAGGTCACAGGCCAAAATGCATCAAACTGAACAAGCTCTGGATCCTGAAACTATGGACCAGGTGCTACCCAAGAGGAGGAGCAGTAGGGTTAAGGCAGTGCCTTCCCCTCTGTCTCAGATCTCAGATTCCCCTCCTGAGGGAGGAGAAGCAGATCCTGAAGAAGGAACTGCCCCAGAGGGAATTGAGCCTGATCAGGTTGAGTTCTTGGGGGCAGGGGGGCCTTCTAGGGAAGATCTGAGTAAGGAGCAACAGTGCTGCCCCTCTCTTGAACCCCTCCTACAGCAGGCTGCTCCTGAGGCTGCTGCGAGTGCTAGTGGGTCCCATAACATTTATTGGGATGAGGGACTCCTATATTCTGAGGCTAGAGATCCAACCCCTGGAGCCACCAGGAGGTTGGTAATACCTCAGAAGTTTAGGGGGTTCCTCTTGACCCTAGCACATGACATCCCTTTAGCAGGTCACTTGGGCCAAAGGAAGACCTGGGGCAGGCGTGTTCCACATTTTCATTGGCCACATATGTCAGAGGACACCAAGGAGTTTTGTCACTCCTGTGTCACTTGCCAAGCCAGTGGCAAGTCAGGTGGCACAACAAAGGTCCCCCTGATACCACTACCTGTGGTGGGGGTACCCTTTGAAAGGGTAGGGATTGACATTGTTGGTCCCCTTGACCCTCCAACAGCATCTGGGCACAGGTTTATCCTGGTGGTAGTGGATCATGCCACCAGGTACCCAGAAGCAATTCCCCTGAGGACCACCACAGCCCCTGTGGTGGCAAGAGCCCTCATAGGAGTTTTCTCCAGAATGGGTTTCCCAAAGGACGTCATATCTGACAGAGGTACCAAGTTCATGTAAGGATATCTAAAAGCAATGTGGAAGGAGTCTGGTGTAAATTATAAATTCAATACTCCCTATCACCCACAATGCAATGGGTTAGTTGAACGCTTCAACAAAACCCTAAAGGGAATGATTACAGGCCTCCCAGAAAAGCTTAGGCGAAAATGGGACCTTTTACTTCCCTGCCTTCTGTTTGCATACAGAGAGGTTCCACAGAAGGGGGTTGGTTACAGCCCATTTGAACTTCTGTTTGGGCATCCTGTAAGAGGTCCATTATGTTTGGTGAAGGAGGGCTGGGAGTTACCTCTCAAACCCCCTAAACAGTATGTGATGGACTATGTACTTGGTCTCCGCTCCAGGATAGCCGAATACATGAAGAAGGCAACTAAAAACCTGGAGGCCAGCCAAGAACTACAAAAAACTTGGCATGACCAAAAGGCTGTGCTGACTGTGTACCAGCCAGGACAGAAAGTGTGGGTGTTGGAGCCTGTGGCCCCAGCAGCTCTCCAAGACAAGTGGAGTGGCCCTCATTCAATTGTTGAGCAAAAGGGAGAAGTCACCTACTTGGTGAATCTTGGAACTCCCAAGGGGGCTCCATGTCAACATATTGAAACCATATGTTGACAGGGCTGACATGGGCTTGCTCATGGAAACTGATGAGGAACAGGAGGAGGAGAGTGACCCTCTCCCTGACCTGCTCTCACAGAACCCTGATGATGGGTCAGTAGATTGTGTTGCTTTGGCAAGCAGCCTCACTGATCATCAGCAAACTGAGTGCAGACAAGTTTTGCAACCGTTTAGACATATGTTTAGCCTGACCCCTAGTCAGACTTCCTGGTGCACACATGAGGTGGACACTGGAGTCTGGTTGTCAAGAGTAACATCTACAGGCAACCTGACCATGTCAGGGACTGTATCAACACTGAAGTCCAGAAAATGTTGGAATTAGGTGTGATTGAGCCTTCAGATAGCCCTTGGGCTAGTCCAGTAGTCCTAGTACCCAAACCTCATACCCAGGGTGGTAAGAAAGAAATGAGGTTTTGTGTAGACTACAGAGGCCTCAATGCAGTCACCAGGACTGATGCTTATCCAATTCCAAGGGCAGATGAACTGATTGATACGTTGTCCTCAGCCAAGTATCTGAGTACATTTGACCTAACAGCTGTCTACTGGCAGATCAGGTTAGCTGAGGATGCCAAAGCCAAAACAGCATTTTCAACCCCTGGTGGGCACTACCACTTTGTGGTGATGCCCTTTGGTTTGAAGAATGCACCTGCCACTTTTCAGAGGTTGGTGAACAAAGTTCTGACAGGGATGGAAACTTATTGCTCAGCTTATCTAGATGATATTACTGTCTTTAGTTCCTCCTGGCATGATCACCTGGTCCACCTCAGAAATGTTTTGGAGGCCCTGCAAAAAGCAGGCCTCACTATCAAGGCCACCAATTGCCAGATAGGGCAGAGTCAGGTTGTGTACCTGGCCACCTTGTAGGTGGAGGCCAGGTTCAGCCTTTCCAGAGCAAAATCCAAACCATCATGGGATGGGTTGCTCCAACCACCCAGACGCATGGTAGAGCCTTCTTAGGCCTGACTGGGTGCTATAGGAGGTTTGTTAAGGGATATGGATCTATAGTGACCCCCTTAAATGATCTTACCTCAAAGAAAATGCCCAAAAAGGTTCAGTGGACAGCTAGCTGTCAGAAGGCATTTGAAGACCTAAAGCAGGCCATGTGCACTGCCCCATCTTACAGAGTCCAGACTACACCAACAAGTTCATTGTCCAAACAGATGCTTCTGAGCTGGGTGTGGGAGCTGTACTGTCTCAACTGAATGATGAGGGTCAAGACCAGCCAGTACCTTTTATAAGCAGAAGGCTGACCCCTAGAGAGAAACGTTGGTCAGCTATAGAGAGGGAGGCCTTTGCTGTGGTGTGGGCCCTGAAGAAGCTGAGGCCATACTTGTTTGGCACTCACTTCATAGTTCAGACTGACCACAAGCCCCTCCTATGGCTTAAACAGATGAAAGGTGAAAACCCAAAATTTTTAAGGTTGTCCATTTCCCTACAGGGGATGGACTATACAGTGGAACATAGACCTGGGACCCAACATGCCAATGCAGATGGACTCTCAAGGTATTTCCACTTAGAACACGAAGACTCAACTGGTCAAGTTTAGTTTAGTGTCCCTGCGTTTGGGGGGGGGGGTTGTGTAGGAGAGTAGGATCTGCACTTATGTTGCCCCCATTATTTTTTCTGATGTTTACACTGATTTCTGGCTATAGTCTGGCTGGGTCCCTGCTAATCAGGGCCCCAGCCTCTCTGTTCTCTCTAAACAACTTGGAGTGCATATTAGATGCACTAGTGATTGGATACTGTGGTGCCTTATGAGCCTCTAGTATATGGTACCTTAGGTACCAAGGGCATAGGTACTTCACAGGCCTACCAGGGGCTGAAGCATGTATTATGCCCCCCCTGGGAAGCAGACTAAATCTGACACCACAGGCCTGCTACTGCAGCCTGGGTGAGGTAGTGTTAGCACTCCTCACTGAGGTATAGGTTCCCTGTGGAGAAGTGTGGCTCAATGATTAGAGCGGCAGACCCTGATGCAGAGGTCTAGCCTGGGACCAGGGTTCAATTCCCCACCTCGGCGGGTCTTGGGCTCAAAAATTCCACGGACCTGATAATTCTCGCCTCGGTGCTTAATCCAATCATGGAGTCCCACTCTGCAACTCTGGGCAATAGCTTGCTTAATCTCCACAACGGACCCCACAACGCTAAGGATACCTGGCCTCCTCCTTGGGGGTGCCCAGGAGTGGACGCCTCACAGGGAAAGCCAGGATGGGTTCCACAGCGGTATTCGTACAAGCGCCTTGAGACCCTTGCGGGTGAATAGTGCGCTATACAAGTACCAAATTTACATTTATATCTCACCTTACACACACATTTAAACCTATCAGTCAGCCCTAAGGCAGGCCCTAACAATCCTGAGGGCAGGGTGTTTGGTTTCCATGTGAGGGGGTGCCTCTGCCTGAGCAGGGCCCCTCTGCAGCTCTCAGAGTCCATTCTCTGTAGCTGTTAGTGGATGCGGTTAAACCATATACTCTTAAGTGCATTATAACCTAGTGGTAAATGCTAAATTTGGGATGACTGCATCAAAACATGTCGTGTTTGGTGTCAAACGCTTTGGAATCCTACCCCCACACCAGTAACTGGTGTGGGAGTATGATCCCACCCTTCTAGAAGGATAGACATGTACTCACTGTGGAATCACGGTAGAATCCTGAAGAGCCCTGGCATCACAAAATGGATGCCACCAGCACAGACACTGGGCTGCCCTCCTGCTGCTAACCGAAACTCGCAGTGGAGGAGGCCCAATAATAGGCATCCTGTCACAGGGAGGTGTAACCACCTTCTAGACAGGATTTAGTGTATTAGGGCGAGGTGGGTGCACTCCTAGAGTGCTTTGAAGTCCTGCACTGGGGGAGCAGTAGGCCCCTCTGTGCATATGCCAGCTCAAACCGGTTCAGGGGCTACCAGCCCCTGCTCTGGCACGAAACTGAACAAAGGGAAGTGGGTGTAGCCACCCACTCTCCTGGCCCTCACATAGGAGTGGTCATAGAGCTAGTCCCTCCCTTCCTTGTAGTATAAGTTAGGAAACCCTTGCCATTGCAAACTAGATATCCCTGGACGATGCTCTGAAGAAGAATCCTGGACCTTCGACGTTCCACTACCTTTGGAAGACTGAAGAATCTCCCTTGGAGTCAAGGAGTGACTCCCCTGCTTGGCAGGCACCAACACTTTGCATCAACGGTTGCAAACGTTCCCACTCCTGCTGGAGTCCAAAGTCCCTGCAGCCCCAGAAGTGGATTTCCTGACTTCTTCAAGGCCATCGTCAGTCCTAAGCAAAGCTGAGGCAAGTGGACCCCATGAGTGACGAGGAACAGCAATACCCGTGTACCGTGCACTATTGTAGTGTGCAACCCCTTCATGACATTCTACGAACTTGTGCTTTGGGCCACGTGTGGTCCAAGCCTCCAGCAGGATTTCCTCCAAAGATCAGATGCTTACCTCATCCCGAGTAACCGTGGGCTCCTGGTGAGTGAATCCTCCCGAGGCATCTTTGCGATCACTTGCTGGCTAGCTTGTGGGTCCCCAGAAGACTTTTCTACAGAACCAAAGGGCTCCCCTGGTTGCTCTAGGCCTGCCCTGACTTACCCTTGTGTCGTAAATAAAGTATTACGCACTCATAATTTCTATAATATCAATATGATCATGCATAAAGCAAGAGGCAGAGTCCGTGGTATCAGGTTCAAAAGGGCTTTTGGGAGAATAGTTCCATCACCACAAGGGATCAGGAAGGGTCTTCTGATCAGAATTCTCAATCTTTTATTCACAGAGTACAGTATATATACATTCTATATTATACGTAAGCAGGAGTGCTTCAGGCAGAGCAAGAGAGAAAGAGATAAGAGCATGTGGGTGTGTAAGTAGGCGTGAAGGTGGGCGGCCATGTGGGCGTCCACGTGATGATCATTGGTGAATGTCATAGGTGGGTGGATACCTGGAGGGGGTTGCGTGATCAGCTGGAACTTTACTGGAACTTTGCCTTACTTGTGCTCGACTCGAGCATGACGTGTAACTGACGTGGGGAAGGGCTGCTTGTGCAATCGGGGAGTCTGGAAGTGAGGCCTTCAGTGTCAGGACGACCAGCACATCTTGTATTATCTGATATCTAAAGTCTGGGGCAGGGACTGATTTGTGACATAGTTTGCCCATCACCAAGAGCCAATGTGGCATCTATTTCTTCATTCACTGCGTAGGCCTTACATGGGGGCTATGGGCTTTTCACTGACGTGAGCTTTGCAATCACACGAAAAGAGACAGAAAGGCTAGGCTCTCTCCTTTGCAGACGGGTGGTGTTTATTCCTCCTTCTCCAGGCAGGAATGTGGTTCAGTAGGAGTAAGCAGATAACCGTGCTCAATACTGTCTCGGCACCTCGGACAGGGCCCCTTTGGCTGAGGCCCAAGTGTGCAAGGCCAAGGATACGCAGCTGCAGCTCTCAGAGCGTCTGAGGCCTGAAACCTCTTTTCGGCTCTGGCTGAGCCACAATAATGGGCTTTCATGAAATGACACGAGTACAGGAAAACATGATGCAAAACGTGTAGGCCTCAATGCAGATTTGTCGTTTCTCTCATGGGAGACTGGATGATGGCAGGCCACGTTATAGCATAAGCATCATGATAGACAGGCCATGGAGGGGAAATGCATGGGATACATGCATGTGTACATATAGCGTTGGGGGGACACATGGGGACACAGAGGTCTCACAATTTTTATTTCCTCATTCCCTCCTTGTCCCCTAGTGGACCCTTCATGTCACATCTATTCTCATGAGACAGTCGATCTGTTCTTGCAGCATTATTTTTCCATTTTCAATGCTCTATAAATGGGGATGTGGAACACATGCAGTAGCACACAGACCGCAAACGGCCGGGCCACACTGCAGACATAGACAACAACTGAATATCATTAGTAGTATTAATCCACAGACGGTCAACACTTTCCATCCCCATGCCGATATTACTCCCCAGAGCCAACTGGACCAAGTCCACGTGCCTGGGTCTTGATGTATGCTTTGGGCAATCTTGTGGAGCCTTGTTATTGCTTTGTATACAGACGGTGCGTTATTAGGGATGAAAACGCAACAGCTGGAGCCGATGACCCTACAAGCCCCGCCCCTATCCGCCAGGATGACGTCAAGAACAAGACGATTCTGAAGAACGACCATTCTCATAGCAGACTGTTCCTGGGTCAAGTTCCCCAGGGCTGATGCAGTCTCATTTGCAACTGTTTCTAGAATCCTTGTTAGCCTGCGGATAAGTTTACTATTCTGGACGGGACCTATGAAGAAAAAGAATCCTTTGTTGAAATCTGTATATTGCTCACAAGCTGTCTCAGTCTGGTCAATGCCGGAGGCATCGAGCCCTCGTCTGTGTCTGATAAGTGCTAGTTGAAGATCTTGATGATAGTTCGATGGGGCCAAGAAAACGGGTGGTAAAAGAAATGATATGTAGCACGTCCCACCCCAGTCTAAGGGCAGTTGCACATAGGCTGTCTGGCCACAAATAAAGTAGGTGTGTCGTGATGCTCTGAAATAGGACTTTCCTTTGTCTTTAAACACTAGTATAGTATTACACTCGCTGTGCCCCAAATGTACTGATCCTTCTTTTCTGACACACAAGTTCCCTTTTACTGGCAGGACTGTAATTGAGGATGGACCTAAATTGTGTATGGGCTTGACATTCAACACTATAAAGTCAAGGGTCGCATTTCCTTGCAGATACTCTTCATTTTCTAGATCTGTACCTTTCCTTTGGGGAAGACCTTCTTCATCTGGGAAACAGGCTTCATTCATGACTTTATTCAAGTTACCCCATACCCAGTCGCCTCTACACTCCTTGTCTTGACATTCTTTGGCATCACCGTTGATGGATGTCATTAAGGCAAACCATGCTCCGCAAGAACCATTATGGGAGAATGGAAATGGGAAAAGAGGCAACACTCCCTTCACCTTCTGATACGGGGGAAGTCGGCCACAGACCCAGCAGTCTGTAGCATTACTAGTCTGATGTGAACGGTGCAGCATCTGAATAAAGGTATTGTTGCGTAAGGCAAGTCGATATGATAGCTCATGGGATGGCAGATCACTAAATGTGTGCTTTATGGTATCATTAGTGGAGGAGTGTAAGAGTGAGGCAATAGGAGGAAAAATAGCATGTAGTATTAAGCTGATACATATTATCGTGATGCACAGAAGAAATAGAAAAATCAAAGTCACTATACATCTACCACGTAATATTTTACAGTATTGGCTTTTCATCTTGCTCTTTTTATCATTATTATTGTCCGAGATCTTATGCAAGCCAGAATACATGTTCAACCGCTTCACCACCTAATGGACTTAATTGATCAAACGGGTTCTGACTTTTTAGATCTAAGTTTAGCTTTGTACTCCTGCTGGGGAGTCTCCTCTAGTAAAGGGGGCTCAAAGTCTGAAAAGTTTGTGTCCTTTTTAAAAGAATCGTTATTCCCGAAGTAGCGTTTACAATGATGAAGATGAACCCATCCTTTCCGTCCTTCGACTTTAACGGCTGTTCTCGTGGTCAATAGCACTAACTTCGGCGCCTTCCACCTCGGCTCAAGAGGACTTGATCTATCAAAGTTCCTTATTAGGACATAATCCCCAGGAGCGACGGAGTGTTCTTTGACCTGGGTGTTGTCAGGGAAGGCGGCAGCAACCTGCGAACGACAAGAGAGTAGTGCAGACATCAAGGAAGCCAGGTAATCTGTCAGCATGTTACTATCAACATCAGTAATCTTTTTAGGCATTGGAGTGCCCCACATATTCGGTGGTCTACCAAAGACCACTTCATAGGGAGATAAGCCTGTTCTAGAATGGGCTACCATTCGCATGTAAAAGAGGGCAACCAACAGGGCTACCATCCAGTCTACACCTTTGTCTGCGCAAATCTTTGCTAGTTTTATCTTTAAGGTCTGATTATGTCTTTCTACAAGGCCTGCTGCCTCAGGATGTCGTACACAATGGAACTTCCAGGTATACCCTAACAGAAGGGACACCTGTTTCATGAGTTCAGAGGAGAAAGGCTGACCGTTGTCGGAATATACGACACGTGGTAATCCATAACGTGGGAAAAACTCTCGCACCAATTGTCTGGCGGTAGTTACAGCAGTATAATCAGGAACTGGATAAGCTTCTGTCCACCTTGTCAGTGAACATACTACTACCAGGACATATTTGTAACCTCTACATCTGTCCATTTGGATATAATCCATTTGGAGGACTTCAAAAGGGTGGTCAGGTGGATGGAATCCACCTTGTTCCATCGGAATGCCTATACCTGGATTGAATTGGCAACAGATCATACATGTTCTGACCTTTTGTTTCGCTGCTGCACGTAGGTGCTTGTTGAACCAGATATTCTGTAAGCTGTCTAGCATTGCTTTCTCTCCTAAGTGTGCAGGACTATGTGTGGTATTTATGATCACTTGTACCATCGAATCAGGAAGAAACCATGTTGTTTTGCCCTTAGTCATCCAACCCTGATCAGTCAGTACCCCTCCTTGTTCCGACCATTTCTTAAATTCGTCTAGAGTAGCATGTGTCTGTATGTCTTGTACATCCCTGGAAGGATCCCTGACTGTCATGGCTTTGGTCATTGATGGTATCTGTGAGTTCGTCATGTCTAGTGGGGTCTGAGCTGTCTGTTCAGCAGTTCGATCTGCCAGATCATTGCCTTGAGAAATGGTATCTGTTGCTTTCGTATGTGCTTTGCATTTCAGGATAGCTATGGCTGTCGGTAAATGTATTGCTTCCAGAAGGGCTTGTATAAGGGGGCCATACTGTATCTTGGCCCCGTGAGAGGTCAAGAAACCTCTTTCTCTCCACAGTACTCCGAAATCATGAACTACCCCGAATGCGTATTGTGAATCGGTGTAAATGTTTACTCTCAAGTGCTTAGCTCTTATGCATGCTTGTGTCAGGGCGATGAGCTCTGCTGCTTGTGCTGACAGTATGTCTATTCTTTTAGTCTCTATGATTTCAGTAGCAGTGGTCACTGCATATGCTGCCACTAATTCTCCCGCCCCCGTCCTCATGCATGAGCCGTCAACATAGAGTGTTAGGTCAGGGTCTGGGAGTGCAACATCTGTCAAGTCTTGTCTTGGTTTAGTCACGGTATGTATCACTTCAACACAGTCATGTGGTGGAACGTTTTCTGTACTGGAGGGCAAAAGAGTAGCAGGATTCAGTATGTTGCATCGTCTGATCTCTATGTGTGGTTGAAATAACGTCAGCTCATAACGTGTCAGTCTCGCTACAGTCAGGTGTTGGGTTTGTGTTCGGTTCAAGAGAACCTCCACTGCGTGCGGTACTTGTACTGTCAAGGGGTGGCCCAGCACTATCGAGTCACTTTGTCTTATGGCTAAGGCAGCTGCTGCAACAGATTTTAGGCATGCAGGCATAGCCTGTGCTACTGGGTCCAATGTACTGGAAAAATAAGCACAGGGCTTGTGTTTTCCTGCATGATCTTGTGTTAGGACAGATAGTGCTGTTCCATCCCGCTCTGTCACAAAAAGCATAAAAGATTTGTTGTAATCAGGGATCGCTAAAACTGGTGCTTGACATAAAGCTCTTTTTAATTCTTCAAATGCCACAGTGTGTTCTTGTGTCCAAGGGAGGACATTAGTAGAAGCTGCCTCCTGTGTTGTCAACTGTATTAGGGGCTTGGCTATGTAAGCATACTGGGGGATCCACTGCCTACAATATGAAGTGAGGCCAATGAATGCACGTACCTCCTTTTGTGTCTTGGGCTGTGAAAGGCCAGAAATCAATTGAATACGTTCTGGTGTCAGTCACCTACCCTCCTTGGATAGCAAGTGCCCAAGGTACGCCACTTGCTGTTCACAGAATTGCAGCTTCGAAGGGGACACTTTGTGCCCCTTGTCAGCCAGGAAGTGTAAAACCGTGAGTGATGCTTTTTCACAGTCAGTTTCCGATCTTGCAGTGATGAGAATGTCATCTACATACTGTATCAGTGCTGTAGTGGTAGGCATATGAATACTGTCTAGTTGTCGTTTGAGTGCCTGACTGTAGATGCTAGGACTTTCCGTGAAGCCCTGTGGTGCTCTTGTGAATCTGAAGCTGCGGCCTTTTAAACTGAAACCAAAAAGATATTGGCTGTCTGGATGTATTGGGATACTGAAAAATGCGTTCTTCAGATCGATAACTGTAAAGAACGTAGCCTTCGCATCAATAGCAGTCAATAATGAAGAAATGTCCGGGACCACAGGGTACTGTGGCACCACACATTTGTTTAATTCTCGCAGGTCCACAACTAATCTATAGACAGGTGTTGTATTGGAATCAGTTCGTTTAAGAATAGGAAGTACAGGTGAGTTGCATATGTTTGAATCCGTCTCTACCACCACCCCTTGTGCAATGAGTTCATCGATTATTCTCAGTAACCCTACTTCAGCCTCAGGTGGGATTTTGTATTGTCTAATCCTTGGCAGCACTACTCCTTCCTTGAGATGTGACCTGGTGTGGTGTAATGTTCATGAAACCTACGTCAGTCGGGCCTTGTGCCCATAGGTGCTGTGGTACATTTCGGAGCCTGATGTCAATATCTTTCATTACAAAATGTCCCTTGAAATCACGTAAATACAGTGGCACTCCTTCTGGCGAACAACAGATAATTGCTCCCAGTTCCTTTAATGTCTTTATACCAAGTAAGTTTTCTGGACATGATTTAGTAAGCAGTAAGTCTGTTGTATGTATTAGTGGACCAACTCCTAAAGAGACTGGTTCTGAAACCTCATTAATAATAGGCTTTCCTGAAAAGCCCAGGGATATGCTCTTTGAGCCCGAGAGGGGTGCCCCTGGAACCTCGGAATGACTGATGGTAGTTCTACTCGCCCCGGTGTCAATCAAAACCTTTTTATCTTGTCCTAGTAAACGTGCATGTACATAGGGACCCTCTTGGTCCACAGGAACTGGAATAAGGGGCAAGTCGAATTCCCTCTCTGGGCTGTTTCATGAATATGCTTGGTATTCTGGATAGTTAGCTTGAGCGTGCTCATACATTTGTGTTGTGGCGTGGGCTGGTGCAGGTGCATGGACAGGCGGTGGTGGAAACGTATCTGAGGTCTGATGTGTGTTACTTTCCTTGGGAGGATAAGGACGTGGCTTTGTTTTACCTATAGCTATATTGTGTTTCAGGACGGCACATTCATTTACGAAGTGGCCTGGCTTCTTGCAATAATTACAGGTCCCACCAGTTTGTTTCGTGCTATTCTTGTTCGTGTTTGTGTTTGCCGGTGTCGATTGGGCCACCAGCATTTTCATCTTTGTGTCTTTCATGCGTCTCTTTTCCTGGTCGTGTTCTTCTCTAATTCTGTTCTGGTGATATTGTAACATCTGTAACATTTGGGACGGGCTGTTTGCTTGCCAAGTACTCTCAACCTTCAGTACCCTATACTTTACCTCTGGTAGGGAATTTTCTACTAGTTTGCTCATGAACAGATGGGGATATGAATCGCTACCGGGCTTAAGGCCACTATTGATAGTAAAACATTTCTCAAACCTAGAGTAAAAATCACTAGTGTCCTCGTCTGGTTTCTGTTTACAGGCTGAAATAGCATCCCAGTTTTCCTTCTTAGTAACTAATAATTTAGGCAAAACTTGTACAAGGAGTTCAGGTAAGTCTTTAGCTCGGGGACCCAGACCAACCCCCGGGCCTCTTTCTTCTTCCTCTGTTTCCAACAGATCCCAGCTAATCTTTTTCTCTCCCACCTCCCAGTCCTTTCCTTTAAGCTTCTCGTAAATACCAGCAGGCAATAGTACTTTTAATAATTTTAGAATGTCAGCATATGTATATTCTCCTAAGCGGAGAATGTCTTTTAGTTCTCGGTGAAAACCCCCCGGGTCTTTATCATGGGAGGGCAACATTTTTTTCATTTCCAGTATCTCTAATTTTGACAAGGGGGTGTAGACATACACCCGTTGCAGCGCATTGTTTGCATCCTTTACAGGATGAACCACTCGTAGGGGGTTCAGCTTGTCGTATAACTGTCCCTTATCCTGTGGTGGAGCGGGAAGCAGGGACCTAGTCACGTATACTATATATTTGTGTCGCTGATCCAGGATGACATTGATCAATTCAGTACCCATGTTCATCCACCTGTCTAGTATTATGTCGTCCAGCAACTTATACAATAGACCAGGACCAGAATATTGACTCTCATACAACGTAATCAAATGTTGGACCATGTAAACACCAGCTATGCGCTGTTCGTTTGGTGGGAGGCTCAAGAACGTCTGTGCTACGATATCATTATTATATGTATCATATTGGGATACCCACAGGGTGGCTGACCGTGCTAATTCATTTTCGGTCGGGGTGAGGGGCTGATCGTTACCTAACCATTTATTCACCGCTTTTTCGGTGATTTGGAATAAACTTTCAAGGGAATATCTTTCTTTTATAGCCATTCCCTGTTTACGGTGATTGAGGCCCTTGGGCCTCTCGAACCGTCGGGCATGGCCCACATATAGTACTCTGTCTTTGTCCCCTGCTTCGTCATCAGAGGCTGACTCAGCCTTTTCGTCCGGTCCTGCTTTGTGTGAGGCTATTATTGCCTCTCGGATTTTGGCCAACATGTTATCTGTCTGACCTGATTTATCATGCTGACCGGCATCTATGCGATCACTCCAACCAATATAACAATGGTCTACGTCCCTGTCACCTTCGTCTTTTTCCCTGATCAGACAGTTAATCAGGAAGCGAAGGATATAGTTCTTAATAATTACTTTTCTATTTTGTATGGCTTCTGTTATGCACTCAGGACCTTCCCCTGTTCTTATGAATGTGTACATTTTCTTTAGATGTTTATCCATGTCTGGTAATTTCTCCAAATCTGCGACTGCTCGTCTAAGCCTTAGTGAAAACACGAGCATTCTGCCCTTTCCTGGATCTGGATCATATATACATTCGGAGATGTCGACTTTTAATGTCGGCCCCCCTCCTGATGTTGTCCCGGATCCTCCCTCCCCGCCGTCCTCGAGCTCCTGGAGCTGGGATTGCGTTGGTGGTGCAGGGAAAGATCCGTCCACGTATGCTGGTGGGGATTCCTCTAGGTAGGTGTTAATAAACTTTTCGGATGCTGTTGGTTTTATTTTTCGGGGTACTTGCGGTGGCACTCTAATGGGTCTTTCTACTGGGGCCACTCTTGCTAGTTCCTCTGAAAGGACGGGATAAATACCAGCAACGACAGTATTTCTTTCTCTTTCAGTCTGCTCTCTTTTTACCCGTTCCCCTTCCTCCTGTAATTTCTTTTCTTTGGCTTTTTCGGACTCCTGTTTACTTCTCTCTGCTTTGTGGAACTCTTTCTCTGTTCTTCTATGTGACTCCTTGTGCCAAAACTCAATGGCATCCTTCTCAGCAGGTCTACATTTTCTCTTCCATAGCTCTTCCTCTACCTTCATGATGCATTCCGCATCCCACGTTCCCGTGATAGGCCATCTATACTTTGTCTCTAAATCCTTCGTGTAATCCACCCATAGTTCTAAAAACAACACGGCATCTAAACCATGCTTACAGTACATGAAATGTCCAGGTGTGTCTCTAGGCGGAATGTTAACTGGTTCCTCTAGTACACCTTTTCTGGTACATATCTTACGCAGTTTCGAAAACAACGGCATGTTGGAATGTAACCGAAAACAAAAATCACAATAACTCAAAAAACAAAAATCACAATGAAACAAACTTACATAAAAACCTGACACATTCAAACCTAACTGAACCTGGCTAAGACAATAACATTCATACAGTTATATCGGTGCACCTGAATACTTGAATTACTTTAATTCTTTAATTCTTTAATACTTTAATACTTGATGCATGCTCTTGAATCCTGGAAAACTTGAAAACATACCGGTCTCACAAGTGAGACACGTCTTTACCGTGTTCATTAAATGAACCCGTCTTTATGCAACCCCCATGAAAAACTCACCGGGAAGCAGAACTTGAAGGCCTCGGACACTTGACGCTGCGCAGGGAATGGCGTATCTTTGGTGGATCTCTAGAAACCTCGGACACAGCTCTCTCGCAGGGTGGGCTCTGGGTCGGGACGATCCGCAATCCTCACCGCCTCGTATGGATGCCTGGTCGCAGTCCGTCTCCTTCGTTGGCCTGAGGGAGTTGGCGGGAAAACCCGCGACGTGCGCACTTGAAGTCCGTCACGGCTGTGGAAGGGGGCAAAACTGGACCTTCATCTCCGGCGCGTGGGGAAAGAGATTCGTCCCTATTCGGGCGCCATTAATGTCGTAAATAAAGTATTACGCACTCATAATTTCTATAATATCAATATGATCATGCATAAAGCAAGAGGCAGAGTCCGTGGTATCAGGTTCAAAAGGGCTTTATTCCAATAACTCGAGTTATAGGGAGAATAGTTCCATCACCAAAAGGGATCAGGAAGGGTCTTCTGATCAAAATTCTCAATCTTTTATTCACAGAGTACAGTATATATACATTCTATATTATACGTAAGCAGGAGTGCTTCAGGCAGAGCAAGAGAGAAAGAGATAAGAGCATGTGGGTGTGTAAGTAGGCGTGAAGGTGGGCGGCCATGTGGGCGTCCACGTGATGATCATTGGTGAATGTCATAGGTGGGTGGATACCTGGAGGGGGTTGCGTGATCAGCTGGAACTTTACTGGAACTTTGCCTTACTTGTGCTCGACTCGAGCATGACGTGTAACTGACGTGGGGAAGGGCTGCTTGTGCAATCGGGGAGTCTGGAAGTGAGGCCTTCAGTGTCAGGACGACCAGCACATCTTGTATTATCTGATATCTAAAGTCTGGGGCAGGGACTGATTTGTGACATAGGTTGCCCATCACCAAGAGCCAATGTGGCATCTATTTCTTCATTCACTGCGTAGGCCTTACATGGGGGCTATGGGCTTTTCACTGACGTGAGCTTTGCAATCACACGAAAAGAGACAGAAAGGCTAGGCTCTCTCCTTTGCAGACGGGTGGTGTTTATTCCTCTTTCTCCAGGCAGGAATGTGGTTCAGTAGGAGTAAGCAGATAACCGTGCTCAATACTGTCTCGGCACCTCGGACAGGGCCCCTTTGGCTGAGGCCCAAGTGTGCAAGGCCAAGGATACGCAGCTGCAGCTCTCAGAGCGTCTGAGGCCTGAAACCTCTTTTCGGCTCTGGCTGAGTCACAATAATGGGCTTTCATGAAATGACACGAGTACAGGAAAACATGATGCAAAACGTGTAGGCCTCAATGCAGATTTGTCGTTTCTCTCATGGGAGACTGGATGATGGCAGGCCACGTTATAGCATAAGCATCATGATAGACAGGCCATGGAGGGGAAATGCATGGGATACATGCATGTGTACATAAAGCGTTGGGGGGGCACATGGGGACGCATAGGTCTCACAATTTTTATTTCCTCACTTGCATGGTGAGTCCCTCAGACCTTGCTGGTCTGCACCGCTGAATTTCTTCACTTTCCACGAGACTTGCAGTTGCCAAGACTTGTTGGCTCCAATCCGGTTGCCGACACCTCAGTAAGCTGCAGACTTCATGGAACACGCCAAATCCAGCTCCTGGTTGTCGTCGACGCCTCCTGGACCTCGTGGCTGAAGAGTCAAGACACCCGTGATCACCTGAAATCACCCGACTATTGTGGGCATCCAGCTTCCTGGCCCCGGGTCACTGGCAAGTGACTTTGAACACTGTCTCCTCTGCTTTCAGGTCTTTTTTCTTCTGAATCCAGCCTTGGATTCCACCGGACACTTCTCCTGTCTTCACAAGCAGCAAGTGTTCTTTGGCTCCCATTGAAAACGATGCCGCGACCCGACACCAAAAGACACCTATGCACCCGGCTTCCCTGGGTGAGGTAACTCGAGTACTACGGTGCTCCTGTGTGTGTTGGCTCTAGAACTACTTACCCTGTAAGTGACTTGCTTGTAGACTCTCCCGAAGTATCCTAAAAATTCCAACCGCGACTTGCTCCATTGAAGTCTATTGGGAACCGCTGCTGTGTTCTCACACTGCATGCGTCTCCTGTGGGTTCTCTACTTACCTGCCTTGGGTGGATTAGTGAGGCCCTAGCGCTTCTGAAGACCTTAGGCGTCTCCCTTCTCAAGTCGTTCTTCTTATACCTCTTTTTTAGTATATGGTCTGGTACGCCCCTAGGGCCCCAGCCATATAAGTGCTTAACTTGTTGTGGTATGTTGATTTGTGCATATGTCCTTGACTTCTAATCTCATATAGAGATTAGTAGAGTGTGTCTAGTAATAAATACAAAAATATTTTATATATATACCTGTGTGGTGTCCTTTCATTTAGTGATTCAAGAGATTATAAGGTAAAACAAGCTGCATTACATTCCTCTGAGACTTAGCCTGAAGGCTGCTCTCCACAGCTACCACTAGGATAGCTTTCTTTAACAGGTTGTCTTAAACCTATCTACCATAAGAGTCGAATTGTACTGGTGCAAGGTGGCCACTTTAACCAGTGACCAGCATATACCAGGCCAACTTCTCACACTGAGCATCGTAATACAGATTTTACCTAGGATTTGCACGGTCATGCCTGTTTTCCACATTGATGGTGGATGTTTTTGGTGCATTTAGACTGTCTGAGTTGTTAGGGGACAGACGGGGTGGGGGGATCGATTGGGAAGATGTGGTCTTGTGCAATGCGGGTATACATATATGGTTAAAAAAGTCCAAAAGGGATCAGAAGGGCAAGGGAAAATGGGTGTTGTTGCAGGCTCCATTGCCTAAGCTTACTTGCCCTTATAGATGGGGGCTTCACTGGCAAGCAGCATCCAAGGATATCGGGGAGTCAATTTTTGTGCATGCGAATGGGAAAAGAGTTACAGCCTTCCAACTGCTAGCGGTGCTGAGGAAGGCACTGAAGGAATTGGGCATACACGGTGCAGGTATTGGGGACACACTCTGTCCGGATTGGGGCAGCATCTGAAGCAAGCAATGGAGGGTGGGGACAGGGTGATATCATGCACTTAGGTAGCTGATCCTCAGATTGTTATAAGCGATACTTGCGCAGCAGGGTTAAGGAATTTAGTGTGGTTGTTACAATGCATAAGTTCACGAAATGTTTCTCGTTTCAGGTTCGGTGGCTGGCCCCCCTTTCGTTGGAAATGTCTATCTGGGTTGTGGGACCCTCCTTTGTGAAGTGGGCGTACGAGAAAGTTATTTCGGACAGTATATTGGTTTTAATAATAAACTGTTTAAAGTGTTATGGAAAGGAAAAGAGAGCATGTTTTGGAAGGAGCAGATTCCGTGTCTTAACGGTCTGCTAGTTGGGGGTCGGTGTCCGGACATTTTGTTCGTACATTTGGGTGGAAACGATTTGTGTAAAGAGAAGGGCATAGTCCTGAGGACACGCATAAAGAGGGACTTAGCACTTATTAAACAACAGTGGTCAGTATGTTTTGTGCTATGGACTGCGTTGTGCCCCTCCGGGTCTGGCGGGAGGCAGTTAATCCAGGAGCAGTGGACAGACCCAGGAAGAAGCTTAATACAGAGATGTCTCGTTTTTGCAGGGAATTGAGTTTTGGTAGAATTGTTCACAGGGACATTCGTTTTGATGCAGTGGAATTTTTTGGGAGGAGACAGGGTCCACTTGTCAAGGCTGGGGATGGACCTTTATTTGTTGGAAATTAGGGAGGAGTTAGCCAGAACGTTAAATGTTCAGAGCACCCTAGAAAGTAAGAGGCCTATATGACGGGGGGGGCAGAAAAGGGGGCTAGGCAGTAGTGGCCGTCACCCCCCCGCCCCTTTTTCCTGGGTGGCGGGGTTTTGAAAAGTTGGCCAGGGTTGGCACGGGTTTTTCGTTAAGTATTGGAAGTCTGTGAGCAGGGGCAGGAAAAGGGTAGGCAGGTAGTCTAAGTTTCAGGATAGAAGTTTGTTAGTTACAGTTGCAGGAAGGCAGGTAGGGAACCGGGTGTCATTGGGGGAAAAAGTTTTGACTGCAATACTGTGTAATGTTGTTGTTATGTTAATACCAGGGTGAGGTAACTTTTGAGGAGATCGTAGGGGCGGGGGGTCAGGGGTCAGCTATTTGATGTATAGCGAGACTTTAGTTTTGTAAGGCAGTTGCCAGTTGGTTTTTTTGTAATTTGCACCTGTTTCAATAAAGCGGCCTTTTTCACACACAAAATGGGTCTCGGTTTGGCTTCCCCCTCCCTCCCAAGCGCCGTGAAAACAGCCACGCGCGTGCTGCTGTTCCATGTGTTCGCTGTAGATTTTTCTCGCAAATGGGGAGTAATTATGGATAATGCTATAATGGAGGCAAAATCTGAAACTGACCAACAAGGCCTTATAGTCTGCTGTTGTTAATCTTATGTTAGAAATAGAGGGAATCCATGTTTGGTTTCTTCCCATGTATGTTTTGTCTCGGCTGTTAAGTTTCAGTAAAAAACTTTTAGTCATAATTGAGCCTCGATCTTGTAAAAGAATCCAACAATGCCCTTTGATAACTTTATTACAGCAATTTTAGTTCAAAGCACTTATGCCTTGGTCGCTTTGAAATAAGCATCAGTACTCAAATGTACCACTATGCGGTGTAATATGTACAGCATGCTTCCCTTCCAAAAGCAACCTGAAACAAGACAACCTAACAAATACAAAATAAACATACAATATTCATGGAACGGTTTCTCATTTTTTTCGCAGGTGTTCATTGAGGTTGTATTTGAAATTACTTTAAGTGGAAACTAAAAAAAAACGATAATAAAGTAAAAATGGTGAAGGCATTAAAGAATCAAGAGTCACAGACATTAATTAAGGAAGGATTAAAAAAAAAAAGTCCTGTAGCCCTTCTGTGTTTTTTCCTGCTGCAGAAGAGAACCCACAGGCCTCTTTTCCCAAGCGGTTTATATGGAAGAAATATCCCGTTTTTGTTTGGAGCCGGAAAATGCTTCCTCCTGATAAGTTTCCTTCCACATGTGGCCATTATTGCCCCCTTTAGTTTAAATTACCATCAGCCGGGCCGGAAGTCGCTGTTTTAATGGGATTTCTCTTCCCGGCAAGCAGGTGTTTCTCCAGACGCGTTGCGCTGCTGTTTGCTGCTCAGACTGCAGTGCGCTGGGAGGCGGTGAATGGGTTTACCAGGTGGGGGGAACAGATGGTGCCGTCCAGGCCGCAGCACTGCTGCCCAGGTTTAATGTGCTCTCCCCTGCCCTCGTCTCGGTCCAGGCGGGGAAGGGACCCCCTGGGCTCACGTGCTCCCCTTCTGTCCGGCTGCTGGACCCACCTCTTCCGTATTCTAATTAAACAGGCCCTCTGTTTATTGTGAGCTCCGTGTTACTGTGACGGTGAGCTGCGCACCCCCCTCCACAGGTGCAGAGTGGTCTGGTCGAACTCAGTCTGGCAGGCAGGCTGCTCCGACCAGGCGTTTTATCAATTGTTCCCTCTCAGTCCCGGGCCAGGCCCCCTCGGTATAGTTTTACCAGGAGGTTGGGCTTTATTATGCTGGAAACTTCCTATTGCGGGAGGAGAGTTGACTCTGGAGTAGCAACCACCAGTGGACTGTATTCTACCATATAAATAACAACATGGAGAAAATTCATCTCTTGAATTTCCATGTGCTTAGATCAGTGCAATAGACCTTCACCCACTTATCAACGAGTGCCGGAGGGTGAGTCAGGCAGAGGCCAAAGGGACACGAAAACAAATAGACGCGTATGCAGAAGAGGGCAGATGTTTTTGCTCAAGGCACACTTAGGTAAAGCAAGTTTTCTCCAATCCACATGTGGGTGCTTGATATCAGATTAAGATATAAAATAATTATAAAATAGGTTTAATCTTTCCTTTTTTAGAGCCAATGAGTGGGATGAGTGCAGAACCTAGAGTTGGATAGACAGGCAGACAGACAGACAGATAGATAGATAGATAGATAGATAGATAGATAGATAGATAGATAGATAGATAGATAGATAGATAGAAGTACAAATGAACCTGGTGTCCGCGTGTATGTGACGTACAACCCGAGCGGTGAATTCGTCCCTCTGTGTGTATTGAATAGCTAAGGAGAGTGTCCAACAAGGTTTTGTGGTGGTCTGAGCTGCCTTCTCCCTTTCCTTCGTCTGCCCCCCAGAGCAGCTCCCCTTCCACACCCCCAGACACCATTGTAAAGCCAAATGTTTGTATCTAGCATGAAATTACAAAAAATTAGAGTGGGGAATGAAGGACTCTATCTTCACTTTCCCTAACCAGGTAGCCTGGAGGATGCAGATCTGTGGCCAAGGGCGTGGACAAAGCTGCAGGGCCCGCCTGCTCATCCTCAACGTACTGTGTCCCGCTTTGAACACGAAGCCAGGACCCAGCATCAGTTCATGAGTGGACAGTGTGAGTCGGTATCCAACCCAAATCACTGTTACTTTAAAGACATGTCACTCCCCGAGAATTTGCAGTAGTATTTTTTGAGTATACTGTGAGTGGAGCCGGGCCCCCACCATCCGATAATCCTCACTCCAACTGCTGCTCACAGAACTCATTCCCCATTGTACGCCAACAGTCTGTGGGGGCACACGCCACTATCACCGTGACAAGTCACCTTGGTAGCTTGAAGCCATGGAACCGGGCAAGCCCTTTTGAATGATTGGGTTCCACCTGAATTTTGAAGCAACTTTAATATTGAGTGGTCAGATGGTGTGAGACCAGGTGCCTCTCTTTCTATATGTAATAGACCCTCTTTGGTTTATTCAGTGTTCATTTTTGACGTAGTTGCATTCTGTGCCTTGAGGCAGAGAAGGACTGATATCAGAGACAGCAGCACCCATTTGTCCTGGTCTTGAACTAGTAGCAAACATGCTCCAGGACGGCAGAAGAAGCTTTACTGGTGCTACAAACCTGCCTTACATTCACACCAAAGCCGAAGTCCATCTATCCAGAAAGTTGCTTCAATGCTGCCCAGTCCGACTAAGACCATGATACTGTCAATTCCTGGTCTGATCTATATCTACTTATTCCCCGGTTAACCTGTGCAAATGTATCTATGCATTGTTAATATATATATCTATATCTATATCTATATATATATATATATATATATATATATATATATTACCTACTGGCGGTCGCCAGTAGGTAGTTATAGTTAGGACCCTGTTTCCATAGGAAATCCGCAACATTCTATTTAGAATAACTTTGGCGCCGGTCGACGAATCCTCGCGAAATTTTCAAAATAGGTGGGGCGCTACGCTCCGCTCCTACCCTGAAAGTCTCGGGGGGATTCGTCAAGCGGGGGCTGAGATAAAAGGGGGGTCCCAAAACGCGTTTTTCCCATGCATTTTTCCATAGGACCTTTAGACACAGCTACAGACCGAACGGCTGAACAGAGTTACTTGAAATTTGGCAGAGAGGTAGTCTACAGGTCAAGGAAGTGCCTTTTGTAGGTTTTGTGTAAATCTGTTCAGTAGATACTGAGAAAATAGCCTTTAAACCAATATATATATCTGTGGCAGCTTACGGTGCGCTTACCGTGCGCTTACCGTACGCGTACGGTGACGTGCGCGAGCGCGATTCTGATTGGCTGTTAGATCTTAGTAAACATTCGAATCGGTCGAAACCAGGAAGCGGCGGCCGCCATTTTCTATTTCGCACTCAGAGGGGGTTGAAGAAAAACAAAGGCAAAAAACATATAAAGGGGCTGTTTAGACTGCTCCCAACCACCTAGCCTTAATGAAGGTGTCCTCAAAGAACCCCCAAGGGCAAAAAAGCAATTTTAATTTTTTTCAAAAAATCGCCGAGTACGCGTACGGTAAAAAAACTGAAAAAAAAAAAATATCCATATTCTCCACACCCCGTGTGCAAATGGTGCCCGAAGGTCACCATTTGTGCATGGCTTTTTTGTAACAACATATCACAACAAAAAAACAAACATTACCTTTTACAACGAAGCGCATAATATGTCCTCCATGTGCGCACCGTGCGCGAAGCGCACCGTGCGTACATGGCCCATCCAGCGTAACGTGGGCACGCGGTGCGCATAGCGCACCGCGTGCCTACCCTGCGTGCACGGCACTAACTGCGTAAAGTGGGCGCGCGGTGCGCGAAGCGCACCACGTGCTCACTGTGCGCGCACGGTGCGCGTAGCGCACCGTGCGCGCACGGAACGAGCTGCGTTAAGTGGGCGCGCACGCCACGAATGGCATAAAGTAACTTAGCATTTAAAAAACCGTACAAATTCACTGAAAAAACCATAGGTTTCACACACGTTATAGTTAGGAATTAGCATTTAAAAAACCTTGCAAATTCACTGAAAAAACCATAGGTTTCACACATGTTATAGTTAGCTGGACATTTTACTGATAAAAAACCAATGAAATTCCCCCGTTATAGTTAGTGCAGGCAACTATAACTCACGCGACCGCAATCCTCTGCTGATGACATATGTGTCTTTATGAAAAAAAAATATTTGTAATATATGTATAGCTAAAATTTAATGGAAGAAGACATGGGCAAATAAGTGTCTAAATACAGTATTAGCATCAGCAGAGGATTGCGGTCGCGTGAGTTATAGTTGCCTGCACTAACTATAACGGGGGAATTTCATTGGTGTTTTTATCAGTAAAATGTCCAGCTAACTATAACATGTGTGAAACCTATGGTTTTTTCAGTGAATTTGCAAGGTTTTTTAAATGCTAATTCCTAACTATAACGTGTGTGAAACCTATGGTTTTTTCAGTGAATATATATATGTATATATATATATATGTTGTGTTCTACTGCAACAATGTATCAGCTACTGATCCTAATGTCTTCATATATTTTGCGTACGCACGCCACAGCCCAAAGTTAATCTTTGATCCTATATATATATATATATATATATATATATATATATATATATATATATATATATACATAAGTGTTCTACCTCAACAATGTATCAGCTACTGATCCGAATGTCTTCATATATTTCGCGTACGCACGCCACAGCCCAAAGTTAATCTTTGATTCTATGTTTCTTTACTTACAACCCCATGTAATCCTATGCAAATGTATCTAAGTATTGTTAAAATGTTTATATATACATTTATGCTGTTGCTACCTCAATCGTGTATCATCTACGGATCCTAATACCTTCATTATTTCGCTTACATAATGCCACTATGTTGTTATACCTACCCAAATAGGTATTGCTACTATACGCTGTGAAAGCAATATCATAAGCTGTCTCTAACTCAGAGTAGCTTTAGACATTTCGCCTACCTACTGCCAGTATGTTTGTATGCCTACCCCAATGTGTACCGCCACTATGCACTGCTAAAACAATTTATATAGTTAGAAACATGTATTAGCTGCTGATCCTGCCACCTTCTCATGTTTTGCCTATGTACTGCCATGTTGCCTGTAAGTATACTCTAATATGTAATATGTAAACAACCTAATTGCTTCTATGTAAACAATGTGAAGCGTTCTGATGCCTTTGGGTCAAGTTCGCGCTATATTAAGCTCTACAAATAAACGAAATAAATAAATGAACCAGAGGACGAGCAGAGAGCGGGAGGAGTTTTCCACATCATTACCTCTGAAAGTGAAAACTTAAAAATGGCACATGTCAATGAACGGAGCTTGCCTTAGTGTCTGGCTACTAGGGCTTCTGGGACAGTGGAAATATTTGCCGCAAAAGTTGCTTAGTCGTATTGCTGGAGCAGAGTTTTCTGTTGAAAATTTATCGTGTTTTAAGCTCCAGTTTCGTTTATATGGTTTAACTAATATTATTAATTTAAAATCACTAATTCATAGTTTGTTTTGTCAAAGTTGGATTAACCAACACTACTAATGAGAGAAATCTACATGCGGGGATGCATATATGTTGCTTAATAATAATGTGCAGTTTTAATTAAGTGAATGTCGCAAAGTGCTATTTGTTTAGAGCACAGAACGCTTTTGAAATAACGTGTATTAATGCTTATTTGTGTTGCAAGAGGCTAGATAATTACATACACATAAGGGTATTAGTGGGAATTACCACTGTTTTATCATTATGCTGTGGTAACGTTGTTTTGTGTTTCTTTTAATTAAGATGGTCCGTTTTGGCCTAAACCAAGATGGCTGCCTTTTACAGCCTGCGCTCGAGTGAGTGAATTTTGATGGGAGGCCTTGCTGAATATGGTCGAGAATCACCTGACCGCAGCTTTTGCCTGGTTAGAAAATCTTCCGTGAGGATGGCAGCTCCGGGCGTGATTCCAGCTGGCCTTGGACAAGGATAAAAGTACAATGAACATTGTCCAGATTGCGGTGACTCTGCTAAGTTATCAAGGAAGAACATTTACGAAAGTAACATTTGCAAACTCGAGTTTCCTTCTTCCGTCTTTTTATTTTTGTGGTTTTTCCTGAGCGGAGGTTTTCTAAATGTAACCGAGAGACTTCCTTTCCTGTTCGCTCTGCTCAGCGGCTCAACGGATATCTAATTTTTGTTTGTTACTTTCGTTTGCAACATAACCTATAAAAATGTTAGACTAGAGAGGGTCCATGTTCGTTCGTCCATTCATTCTTTCCTGGTGGTCATCGCGTTTGGTCGTTACCCATGCTGAGGACGGCAGCTCGAGAGACTTTACCGAGAGACCTGTCCTGACCTTTTTAGCTAGAATAGGTAACTATGAGGATGACAACTTTGCTAATGATTGACTTTCATTTGAATTAATTTAGATAAACAAGCATTGTTTGAATATCAGTGTCGGGTGTTTAATCTTTGTCATTTATTGAGTCTCCAAATGTATTTCTTATGTTTAAAATCATGACTCAAGGCAATATCATTCAGGTCGCATTGACCTCATTGTAGATGCAGATTGGTTTAGGTTTTCTCTCCTATATTCAGTGTGGATAGAGTAATAGCGTGAGTTTAGTGTGATGGGCCCTAGCGTATGATGTATGTATGTGCGTGTGACTGTAGATTTACTCTGTCCGTGGAAGCAGGGAGATTTTATATGCGCCGATCTGCAGCAGTTTCCTGGTAGCAGTATGATGGTTTGATTATTGTCTTGATCAGATTAGATTGCCTGTACATTGGTTTTTTGATTTATTGATTATTGATTGATGTTGGTATATGTACTAATACTATTTGTTGAAGTCGTTGTATTGATTTTTTTGTAGTGCTTCTGGAACTTGGGAGCTGGTAACAGTTCCGTAGTAGGGCAGAGGGAAGTGTGTGCTGCTCTCGGGAAAAACAGGATTGTTGGAATTACCTGTACGTATGCAGGAAAAACGTGTGACAATTGAAGTTGCGCGTCACATTGTCTGGGTTCGGAATCAGTGACATTGTCGTGTGTTACTACTAGAGACATATTTGTGGTATAAAAGGAGTGTGTATGGTAGCGAAGGTTATCTGTGAAACTCTGGTCTTAAGTCCCAGGGATCCGTAAGGTTTGCCGTTAAAGCTTATTGCGGGAGGAGTAATAGGTATTCTCTGAGCTTGTCTGAAGGACTGGGCAGAGGTAAGCGCTGCTTGGTTAACGTGTGTTATAATTCTGTAGTGGGACAGACTGTTTGCTGTTCTCGGGAAAGGCAGGATTCTGTGTGGTTGTGCTATATTTCTCTGGTGTGAAAGTGCGTGAATGTATGAGCATTTAGTTGATTGTAAGACTCTTTGGAGCAGTCCTAGAGGAAACAGTTAATGGATGCATGTTAGAAGGGCAGAGTAGAGGGATGTGCTACTGTGTCAACGAAAGTAATAATTCCGTAGTGGAGCAGAGGTAAGCGCTGTTCTAGAGAGAAGCGGGATTCTTGTGAAAAAGATTTTCTTTACTATCCTGTGGTTAGCGAAACAGACAATGGAGATGTTTATATGTTGTAACTAATAGATTTTGTAGAATCTGATACGAAGTCTACTGAGAAGGCTTTGTAAAGGAGGGGTAGACGAGTGACAGGAGACAGGAGCAGAAACGACTGCAGCGACTGCTGACGTCATACAGACCGCGCTCTGATTGGGTAGTGAATCAGAACAGTGCTCGCGCTAGGATTGGTGCGTTGGTGTGAGCCGCGCAGGGATTGGAAGGAGTCACCCTGTGACGTAGACGCTCCAGGATTGGTGCGTTGGTGTGAGTCGCGCTGTTATTGGACGAAAGATCGTACCGTACAGTTGCGTTACGGAAGAGACTAGAGAATACTGGTAAACGTTAAAATGTATTACCAACCGAAGGAAAAGAAGAAAAAATCCTTGTTCGGTAAAATAAAAAGGTGGTTCGACAAGGATAAAAATGTAATAACAAGAGAGGGTGAATTGCTACCTCCGACGAAAACTCCTGCATCCTTTATGGTTGCGAAATATGGATATCATACCTGTATATGGTTGGAGAACTGGGCTAGGTATACTAAGGAAGATGGTGTCTTAGCATTCCCGGAACATGGTTCATTTAATTTGGCCGTGTTGAGAAATTTACGGGAAAAAATGATGCGTCTAGAGCCTAGACCAAGGCCGACACAGTTTGATGCATTGGTGGAATGGGAAGATGAGGTGCATGAGCGAGAAAAGCAGAGGAGTGGAAGTAATTATAGATACTTTTTTGGGAGAAAATATGATCGTGAAACTCATCATGATCGAATGAGGAGATGGCGAGATGCTAGTATGTCAGAGGGATTATATCCTATGAGGACAGTTGAAGAAGCGGAAGGAAGGAAAGATGCAGAAAAGGTGCCTGATGCAGAAGTGAGAAGGTATGGAGCTAATGATTACGAGGATGAGGTCTTGGATGACATGATTTACAAGAGACCACCTCCGTATAGACCAGAACCAGAAGAGAGTATGTCAGCTGCTACTCCTGTAAGGGATACTTTGCGGATTATTAAAACTGAGGTTGTGACACCACCTGATTTGAAAATTGGTAGCTCTTTCGCGGAAAGGGAAAGAGAGAGAGAGCTAGAGAGAGAGCATCGAGTTAGTGACGAGAAAACCAGAGAATTAGCCAGAACCACAACTGAGCTGACTGAGAAAATTAGGGAGCTAACCAAAAATCTTGAAGCAGTTACAGTGCCTGTAACTATAGGTCCGGTTGTGCCTATTTTTGATAAACAAAGAATGGGTGAAAATGGTTTGACAGTTCCCTATGTTGGAAATGGTTTGGTGGGTACGTGTTCTTTGGAGGAATCAGGAATGAGAACGGGAGGAAATAATTTGAGTCAATTGAGACATGACACCTATAGTGGAGGATTAGACGTACAGCCTAATTCAGGATTGAATACTGGTTGTTTGGGAGGAACAATTCTGGAACCACAGAGGGTGACAGAACAAGTGGGTGCAGTGAAAAGGTCTACTGAAATAACAGCTGAGGATTTGAATGATTGGTTGAAGGTTCTTCAAAAGAAGGATAAAGATTCACAAGCAATTGATGTGGCCAGGTTGCGCATGGAGTTAGAGGAGCTAATTGCAAGGACAATTCCTACAGATATACTCAAAAACCATCATGATGGAGAGTTGTTATTTATGTGTAAAAGCATCACCTGGAGGGCTAAAAGTACACATGACAGGTTAAGAGCAATAGCGAATGAACAAGGAGTTGAGATGGATAAGGTGAAGGTGTTACAGAGGTCCTACAGGATGGATTTTACAGATAAAGATATTGAAAATCTAAATGGTGCTGGTAGAACAGGACAGATTAAGGAAATGATTGCCTTATTGCGAAAATGGGGTGATGTATAAAAGTGGAAGGATAGGTGGTACAAGAAAAGGGAAGATTCAGTGGACAGGACTTATTCAGCTTTTCCCATGAGAGAAAAAGAGAAAACAGTGGATGCTTATCCTATGAGAGAGATTCCTGGAGGTGGATATGTACATGTCCCATGGACTAGACAGGATATTTTGTCATTTACAAATGATTTCCCTCGACTGAGAGAAGAGCCCGTCGAGTGGTATAGGCAGGTAGATAGGTTTGTGAAATTGTCAAAAGTGCTGTGGATTGACCTGAATAGTTTGTTTGATATAATTGTTCCGGCAGATTTGTGGGCTGAGTGTAAAATAGTTGTAGATTGGCCTGCTAAGGAGTATCCAAGAGATCAGAAAACAGGAGCACCAGATCCAGAGGTTATGAAGAAGTATGATCAGGTTATTGTGTTCCTGAAAAATAAAGTACCTCCGAAAGAGACAGACTGGGTTAAGATAGATCGAACACATCAGGAAGCAAAAGAATCAGTTCATGCTTTTTATGAAAGGCTAATACTGGCTTTCAAACAGTTTAGTGGAGATGAACACCTGGGTGACAAGGATATGAGTCATTTTGTATACAGATTTGTATATGGCTTGAGACCTGAGATAAGTGAAAAGATACGTGAGCATACAGTGGATTGGCAGAGTAAAAAAATTGATGAAATCTTGAGACATGCAAAGTACTTCAGTGATGAGATTGAAGCTAAACAGAGGAAGCTGAAAAAAAAGGCAATGTGGGCACAGGTGAAAGTTGCTGAGAGACAAGAAGCACAGTTGATGGAGCAGACAAATAATCCAAATAATCCAGGAAATCCAAATAATGCAGGAAATAGACCCAGATATGCGGGAAAGGGAAAAGGTAATTTAGAGGAGGCCAAGAAGAAGTTCCCTTGTCACAACTGTGGACAATTGGGGCATTGGAGATCCGAGTGTACCAATCCACCATCAGTGAGTAATGAAAATAAACCCTTAAATCAACAGGTGCAGAACGAGGGGTGTAATCAACAGCAGCAACAACAGAAGAGACAGCAGCAGTCTCAGACAGCAGAGTCAAGAGCCAAAACCGCCCTTGCCGCAGAATAGAGGGTCCCAAAAGTACAATCAGGATTCGGGATTCTACAATGATGAGCAGGGAAACAAACCGAGACGTTCTAATCTGGTACAACAGTACTGGTTAAAGAATGAGGGGAGTGAGTCTGAAGGGGACTATTGACGGTGCCGAAGAGAGGAGGAAGAGTGCATACTTGGTGCAACGCTAGAAATAGACCAGGCAGGACCATTTGTGGATGGGAAAATAAATGGGGAGAGTGTTACTTTTTTGGTAGACACAGGAGCGACGACATCAACTGTCAGGTCAGTAGATATTAGAAATCTTCCTCTCTCAGACGAAGCAATCCAAGTAGTTGGTGTAGCTAATACACAGATTAGGACTCATTTTACGGAACCAGTTAGGGTGAGTATAGGGAAATTTTCAGACATGCACAGATTTGTTGTCTGTGACACTAGTCCAGTAAACTTGCTAGGTAGGGATCTATTGTGCTAGATGAATTGTACAATTTTCTGTACTCCGGATGGAATAGCTTTTGAGACACCGGATGAGGATGTTCTGTACCGGATGACTCTAGACAATAGAGAGAGTGAGATTGTTGGTACATATGCTGTGTTTAATCCAGATGATTTGCCTCAGGAGTTGAGACACACAGTGAAAACAGCAGTTTGGGATTTTACTGGAGAAGATGTGGGATTGATGAATAATGTAGATCCAGTAAAAATTTCAGTGAAGGAGGGGATTGTTTATCCTAATATTCCTCAGTACAGATTGACACCAGAAATAATTGAGGGAATAACACCTATAATTGACAAAATGATTCAACAAGGTGTTCTGAGAGAAATACTGAGTAGCCCGTGTAATTCATGGGGCTGAAGAAACCTAATGGGAAGTTCAGGATTGTACAAGATTTGAGAAAAGTGAACAAAATTGTGGTGGCATGTTGTCCCATTGTGCCAAATCCTTCAGTGATTTTGTATCAGATTCCTCATGATGCTGAGTGGTACACAGTAATTGATTTGTGTCATGCTTTCTTTTCAATTCCATTGCATCATGACAGTCAGCCGATTTTTGCATTTCGGTTTGGCCAGCGTATTTTAGCATGGTGTCGTATCCCACAGGGGTATACAGAGAGTCCTTCAATATTCAATCAGTTATTGAAAAAATCATTGGAGAGTTTGATCATGCCTGAAAGCTCAGTACTAGTGCAGTATATCGATGACTTACTTGTGGCATCGAAGACACGTGAAGCTTGTGAAGTAGATACCATAGCTTTACTGAATCATCTGGCAGATGGAGGGTTAAAGGTATCTCCAGCCAAATTGCAATTTTGCAAGAAAGAGGTTCATTATCTTGGACACAACATTGAAAAGGGTCTGAGAAAGGTGACCGATGACAGGATCAAAATTATCAGAGGAATGAGAGCCCCAATGACCCAAAGAGAAGTGAGGATGTTTCTGGGGATGGTGGGTTATTGTCGTCAGTGGATAAGTAATTTCTCCCTGATAGCAAAGCCACTGATTAAGTTGACCAAAAGTGAGGTGAGAGACCCATTGGAACTGGATGGAGAACAAATGGCAGCATTTGAAGAGCTGAAGAGCAGAATGTGTGAAGCACCTGCTTTGGGAATGCCAGACTATGAGAAATAGTTTGAGTTGTATTGCAGTGAGCGAAATGGTTGTGCACTTTCAGTGTTAATTCAGAAGCATGGACAACTGAGAAGGCCGATTGCGTACTTCTCATCGACACTTGACCCCGTAGCTGTGGGTTTGCCAGGTTGTCTGAAAGCAGTAGCTGCTACATGCAGAAGCTTGGAACAGAGTGAGGGTATAATAATGGGATATCCTGTAAGGGTATTCGTACCTCATAATGTGGCTATTCTCTTGACAAGAAGCAGAACCCAGTACATGTCACATAGTCGGTTGACTAAATATGAGAAAATCATTCTAGGAGCATCAAATGTGACTCTTGAGAGATGTGTGAATGTGAATCCAGCGACACTTCTACCAGATGCTGAGAATGTGAATGTGGGAGATGATGTTGATCATGATTGTTTGGATGTGCTTGATTACTGCACAAAACCAAGACCAGACATAAGAGATTTACCATTGCCTGAGAGTGATCATGTGCTGTTTGTGGATGGATCATGTCTGAGAACTGATGATGGTGTGCTAAGTGCAGCATATGCAGTGTGCAAGGTTTCAGAAGTTATGGAAGCTTCACCTTTGAAAGGAGTGAGAGCTGCTCAAGTGGCTGAATTGGTGGCATTGACGAAAGCTTGCAAAATTGGTAAGAATCTGAGAGTGACTGTGAGGACTGATAGTCAGTATGGATTTGGAGTCGTTCATGACTTTGGCCAGCTTTGGCTACAGAGAGGTTTCTTGACGTCGAGTGGGACTCCAATAAAGAATGCTGAGGTGATTGGAAAGTTGCTTGAGGCGATACAGCTGCCTAAAGAACTAGCAGTTGTGAAGTGTGCTGCTCATGGACAAGGAGATGATTTTGTTACTCTTGGTAATAGATTTGCCAATGACATAGCGCAATATTGTGCGAAAACAAATCAATCGATCAATAGGGCACGAGAAAGGGAAATGTCTTTTTGTTCTGTGATGTTTACTAATGTCCTAGAAACATGGGATGAAGTGAAACAGTTGCAGGATGAGGCAGGAGATGAAGAAATGAAAGATTGGATCAAGGCAGGTTGTGCCCCAAGAGAGACAGATCATGTTTGGATCTATAGAGATGGTAGACCAGTCATGCCAAACTCTATGCTGTCGACAATGGCAAGAATGTATCATGGTCAGGGACATTTGAGAAGAGATGCGATGATCAGGTCTTTTAAACAGACTTGGTACAATGCAAAGTTCAGGTTGATTGCAGAAAGCATCTGTCAGAGATGTTTGATTTGTCAACAGTTCAATACTGGGAAAAAGACAGTGGTGAGTCTAGGGACAATAGGCAGAGAAGGAGGTCCTTTTACCAGAATGCAAATAGATTTCATTGAAATGCCCCAAGTGAACAAATTGAGGTATGTTTTAGTGGCAGTCTGTTTGTTCTAAAGATGGGTGGAGGCATATCCAACTAGGAGAAATGATGGAATAACAGTTGCAAAGTTACTGTTAAGAGAGTTGATTCCTAGGTACGGGTTTCCAGTGACAATTGAGTCTGATAGAGGTGGACACTTCTATAATGAGCTCATGGGTTTGATTTGTGAAGCATTGAGCATACAGCAGAAGCTACATTGTGCATACAGACCAGAGGCTTCTGGTGTTGTTGAGCAGATGAACGGCACAATAAAAAACCGAATTGGTAAGATGTGTTTAGCCACTGGAATGAAATGGCCTGATGTCTTGCCTCTAGTGCTGATGACTATTAGGTCTACTCCAGATAGAACCACAGGTTTGAGTCCGCACGAAATCTTAATGGGACGTGCGATGAGACATGCCTTTGTGCCTGTCAACAAGTTGATGACAATAACTGATGACATGATTTTGGATTACTGTAAAGGCCTGGCTGACGCAGTTCATTCTGTGTTTCACCAGGTTGGAGGAGACGCTACCACACTTGAGAAGAAGCAAGCCCATGATCTGAGTCCAGGGGACTGGGTGAGGATTAAGGTGCACAGAAGAAGAAATTGCTTGGTTCCAAGGTGGGGAAGGCCAAGACAAGTCATTCTGACTACGACAACTGCAGTGAAGTGTGCCGGTGTGAAAAACTGGGTGCATGCAAGTCATACTCTAAGAGTTCCAAATCCAAAAGAAGGAACTGGTAAAGAGTATTTTGAAGAGTCAGATTCGAGTGATGATGAAGAAACTGAGCCTGTGAGAAGAAGGAAGAATCCTGAAAGAGCTGATGGAGAAAGAGAGTCAGGTGATTCTTTCTTTCCAGGGGAGGCTTCAAGAGAAACATTGAGAGTCTCAGAGGAGAGATTGGATTCTGTAAGAGTGCCTGAAGTTCCAACAAGCAGTGGAGAAAACAGAAGAGAAAAGAGCAATTCCACAGTGACTACAACTGAATCAGATGAAGAAGTTGAGAATTCACTTGAGATTACACCTGAAGAAGCAGGGTTGGTAGAAGTTAGAGAGGGACAGATTGCGGAAGACCCCCGAGGAGGTGTAGGGAATATTCCTGTTGAGTTAGGTGAAGGGACAAGTAGACAGCAAGAAGATTGCGTGTCGGAGACCCGAGGAGGGACAGAAATAGGGAAATCTCAATCAGTGGTGGAAAAGACTGTGGAGCGAAAGAAAATTGTTGAAGAACAAGAGGCAAATGAGACAGAATCAGATGAGAGTGAAAGTGAGAAATCAGAGGGTCGAGTTCTGAGAAAGAGAACTTGGATTGGAGAAAGGAATAATAAAGAAGTGAGACCGAAGAGAGTTGTAAGAGGAGATCTTTGGCCTAACAACAGGATAAAGAGGCTGAGATATAGACTGACACGAGTAAATTCATCGAAAGCTGAACAGGTGAACGAAGTGTCGAGTCAGAATCAAGCAAAAGGTGAAAAACAGAAGGTGACAAAAGAACCAGAGGAAATCAAGAGAATCAGAAAACCTAACCAGAAGTATAGGTCACCGGAATGGACGTACGTGGCACTGTCTGAAGGTGAAGAGGCAGAAAGTCAAGGAAATCCAGAGGGGACTATACGTAAAGTGGTTGAGGAGAAAACTGTTGGAATCCTGAAAGTTATCTTGACTGACATTGGAGAAGAGTCAGATGCACAGGATGTTGTTGATGATCTGATACAATTTGATGTTGCTGAAGAAGAAGTGAAAAGTGATGAGAATCCAAACTGAGTGAACTAAAGGAGTTACTTGGAGAAGTGAAAATAGAAAATCTGAAATTAGCTGTTTGAGATAATCTAGTATTTTAAATCCCAGTAGTGGAGTAGAAGAGGCTAAGTCAAAAGACACTGCCAAAGTAGTAAAATGGCTAACACAGAAAATAATCAAAGTAGATGTGCCTTCTTGAAAAGATGGTGTAGAATGTGCTGCTGCTGTACTGGATTATTAATGCTATTATGGGGTGTACTAGCTTTATTAGTTACTTTTAGAATTACAATAGACCATTTTGGAATACATACTGAGAATGTGACAAATGTAGAGAAGAGTTCGCAAAAAGTAGTTCCAACTAGAATTAGTAACATTTACATACCTAAAGATAGGTCAATTAATGATTTTTCTAGCAATGTTTTTTCAAAGTTGTTATATGAATACGTAAAGACAATGGAAGTTAGGGATTGCTAAATCTGCATGCAATTACCTGCATCCGTTTCAGAGGGTGTTACTTATCACCATTTACCAGCTACATATGGAATTTCATGTAGTGTGTTGAGTAGTATTTTTTATTTGTTAGGGAAAATAGATTATGAGATGTCTAACAAAGATAGTATTTTTGGGCAATTGCCTATGAATAAAAAGCTGAATCCAGCTAAAGAAGCTAACATTTTTGGTGAGATTTTTGTTGAGAAAGAAGAATTAACTTTAGATTACATTTTTAGAAACAATTTAACTTGCAGTTTGAAAGAAGAGGAGAAGGATTTCCTAAATATGGTAGAGGAAAGGAGAATGAGCATGCATGAGAAGGCAGGGATATACAAAGTGAGTGAGACAATTTGGGATATTGAAATGGGAAAGGAGTTGAAGAATGGGGCTAGTCCAACTTTAGCTTTAGATGCACCACAGAAGGGTAAATTATGCATTACCAGAAAGAGGTCCCAATATGATACATATTTTGTTGGGACTAGTGAGTGTTATGATACATACTTCATTGCAACAGGATTGGGTTTTAAAGGTGGAGAAGATCCAGTTTTCCCAGGAGTGTATTTTGTTTGTGGGAACAAGGCTTATTACAAGTTGCCTGACCATTGGTATGGCACGTGTTATGTGGGCCTGGTTTTTCCAAAGATTTTTCATATAGATAGGATAGAAGATGTAGAACACATTAATCTACTAACACGTTTTAAGAGAGAAACTTGGTCAGAAATAGTTGTTGATATATTTGGAGCTTTAATTCCAGCAGTGGGAATTTCTTTAAATGCATATGGAATTCGAAAACTGTCAACAGTGGTGGATCGCTTATCGACAAATACCACTGGAGGGTTTCTTTTGGTGAATACGGAGATGATTGCCGTACGTGCCATGTCTATGCAAAATAGACTTGCCCTTGATATTTTATTGGCCAAGGAGGGTGGAGTCTGTGGAATGCTGAAAGTTCAACATTGTTGCACTTACATTCCTGACGAAAGCAGAGATCTAAAGGTCTATATCAAAAATATTACTGATTTGCATGAAGAATTAGTACCACTGGAAGCTGAAAGTATTTGGACTAAAATATCTAATAAGATAGTTGCTGTTAAGAGTTTTATTGCTAAGATAGGTAGTACCATTATTGGTAAAATATTGTTTCCATTGACTTGTGTAATTGTTGCTTTATTGTTATTAAGATTGGGGTGTTTGTGTTGTAAAAACAGGGGAGGGAAAAAGAGAATAATTAGAAGAGATGCTGAAAAGAAACAGAAAAGGTCAAGGAGAGATCCACAAGAAATAGAATTAGAAGAGATGAGGGAGAGTGTTTACTTGGAGACAAAGAGGGATGATGTGAGGGAGTCTGGTGTTTAATGTTGTGATGAAAAAGACATTTTCGATTTCTCCTAAAATTGGGACTTAAATTTGTTTTTTGGGTTTTTTTTTTTTTTTGTTTTTTTTTGTGGTGATAAGATATCACCAAAGGGGGGATTGCTGGAGCAGAGTTTTCTGTTCAAAATTTATCGTGTTTTAAGCTCCAGTTTCGTTTATATGGTTTAACTAATATTATTATTTTAAAATCACTAATTCATAGTTTGTTTTGTCAAAGTTGGATTAACCAACACTACTAATGAGAGAAAACTACACGTGGGGATGCATATATGTTGCTTAATAATAATGTGCAGTTTTAATTAAGTGAATGTCGCAAAGTGCTATTTGTTTAGAGCACAGAACGCTTTTGAAATAACGTGTATTAAGGCTTATTTGTGTTGCAAGAGGCTAGATAATTACATACACATAAGGGTATTAGTGGGAATTACCACTGTTTTATCATTATGCTGTGGTAACGTTGTTTTGTGTTTCTTTTAATTAAGATGGTCCGTTTTGGCCTAAACCAAGATGGCTGCCTTTTACAGCCTGCGCTCGAGTGAGTGAATTTTGATGGGAGGCCTTGCTGAATATGGTCGAGAGTCACCTGACCGCAGCTTTTGCCTGGTTAGAAAATCTTCCGTGAGGATGGCAGCTCCGGGCGTGATTCCAGCTGGCCTTGGACAAGGATAAAAGTACAATGAACATTGTCCAGATTGCGGTGACTCTGCTAAGTTATCAAGGAAGAACATTTACGAAAGTAACATTTGCAAACTCGAGTTTCCTTCTTCCGTCTTTTTATTTTTTTGATTTTTCCTGAGCGGAGGTTTTCTAAATGTAACCGAGAGACTTCCTTTCCTGTTCGCTCTGCTCAGCGGCTCAACGGATATCTAATTTTTGTTTGTTACTTTCGTTTCCAACATAACCTATAAAAATGTTAGACTAGAGAGGGTCCATGTTCGTTTGTCCATTCATTCTTTCCTGGTGGTCATCGCGTTTGGTCGTTACCCATGCTGAGGACGGCAGCTCGAGAGACTTTACCGAGAGACCTGTCCTGACCTTTTTAGCTAGAATAGGTAACTATGAGGATGACAACTTTGCTAATGATTGACTTTCATTTGAATTAATTTAGATAAACAAGCATTGTTTGAATATCAGTGTCGGGTGTTTATTCTTTGTCATTTATTGAGTCTCCAAATGTATTTCTTATGTTTAAAATCATGACTCAAGGCAATATCATTCAGGTCGCATTGACCTCATTGTAGATGCAGATTGGTTTAGGTTTTCTCTCCTATATTCAGTGTGGATAGAGTAATAGCGTGAGTTTAGTGTGATGGGCCCTAGCGTATGATGTATGTATGTGCGTGTGACTGTAGATTTACTCTGTCCGTGGAAGCAGGGAGATTTTATATGCGCCGATCTGCAGCAGTATCGCTTCAGGAAGGGTGGGCTTCGGTCCTGAAACGCGCCCACAGCGAAATCGAGTGAGTTTGCAATGTTCCCCACATTACCTTCAGCTTTCTCGGTGGAACTTTTCCTGCAAATTGCAAGTTTATTTTATCTGCATTGTAAAATCATTTTCTCTCTATTCAAAACACGGAAAAACAACGCTGGGCCTCATTACCAGTTTCTCGGTAAATTTCCAAAGCGGCGCAAGCGATCCTCAGGCCGAGCTTCTTATTTCTAGTGCAGCTAAGGGTGAGCAGATCGGGTGTTTAGGCGCTGTGCATATCTTTCCCTGTGTCACCTACATGAATGTGTACTGGTTTATTCCCAGTTGTGAAGTACATGGATCATTGAACAGCGCTGCACCAGAGAGAACATTTTGGGATAAGTTTAACAGCAAGGGTTCCATGGCCCCGAATGCAAGCAAAGAAACGGGGGTTCCAGCTTGAAAGACCATCATGAGGTGAGCGGGCTTCTCACACCGGTGTGCTGTGGTTCAGCTGCACATGATTTATCAGTCATAGCTATGTAACAACATTGAATGATTATGGGCTGGCATGTGTTAAAGCAGTAACCAACAACGCTTCTATTTTTCAAATGTCTTTATTGCATTTTTACTTTATTGTAACAGAACCACATCTGGCTTAAAGTAACGACACTTCATGTCGGAGGAAGTAAGTCAGATACATTCCAATCGTATTTGTTCGTAATACCTTCTAATACAGTGCCCTCCCCCCCACCGAGACCCTGTGTCACGAGAGGGCCAAGCGGTACCCGAGCAGGATGACATGCAGCATTGGCCAACCGCAAACAGATATAGCTTCATTGCACCAAAATATAGGCAGTTGCTGCAAAGACATTTACTCCTCAATATCAACAACACAAAACAGAGCAATCCAAAATCAAAATCAACCCCCCTTTCCTTTTAAACTGCGTGTGTGTGTGTGTGTATGTGTGTACATGTGACTAATCTGAACCTACCCCTACAACCTGTATCTTCCACATCCCCCGTGTGTCACCAAGCCGTTGCCAGAGTTTCTCATAGTCAGCAAGCTCACAGATATCTCCACAGGTCTAGTCAGTGCACGCGACCACCCAATCCCTTGATCTGCGTAAATGGTCAGTAGCATTGTGACCTGTCTGTGCTCCCCCATATCAATGCCTGCACAGGGCCAGCGACAATGACCTCAAGGATGGCGACCATTCGTAATCGCTTCTAACTTCTCCTGGTAAGTGTCCCAGCACCAGGGGTCTATTTTAGCCCCCCTTGTCCGTGACCGTCTATGGACCGTTAGTCTAGCCAGTGCCCATTTACGTATATCAGTCTGCCAATTCTTCAGTGGGGGTGCCAATGCAGACTTCCAGGTCATCGTAATGCAATGTTTGGTCAAAATCAGTGTCAGATTTTGGAACCGCAGCAAACCCTTGGTTTTCTTAGTGACATGGCCTACATCCAGTAAGCACCAAACAGGATCCAGCGGAAACAGACAGACTGTCACCTCTGACACCGTTTTCGTTACTTGCACCCAAAAGGGGTGTATCATCACACACGACCACACCATATGGGTAAAATCTGCTTCCTCCACCCGCACCTGGGGCATTTGCTAGTAACCCCCAAATACATCCTACCAATCTTCTGTGGGGTGAGATAGGCAAGGTGGAACTGCATATCTGGAACTGAATGAGGCGAAACCACACATTGCGAGTCACCTTCCAAACTGAGTGAAGGCACCGTTCCCAGTTTGTCTGAGATAGTAGTTCCAAGTGCTAGTTTCCACCAGTCACGCAGCTTTTTGCTCTCACTAGTGGGTCACCGTGGCAGGGTGGAGTATTGGCGTGTAATGGCCTTGTTAGAATTTCCCCCTTCAGTACCGCCTCTAATGGTGACCCTATAGGGGGTATTTCCCAGTCAGATCCCCACGTTCTCCGCATCACACCCTAAAAGGCCGAGTAGAGTAAGAACTCTTTAGACCCTAGCCCGTGGTCTTGTCCTAATATATCAAAAGCACAGGATCCCTCCTTGAACACCACATCCACCCAGGATGCAATCCCCGCATCTTCCTAGTCCCTAACGTGATATGTTGCCTTTAGACCTGCACATTGAGGCATTGTCCATATCGGTAGACTAGGTGCATAGGGTGTGTTCCGCATATTGTCGCAGGCATTCCATCTCCAGACAAATAGAGCGGTTCACAGTAATACACAGTCTGTGTCCCGAGTGGGAACAGTATCCAATTGTGTGTTCAAGAGGGGTCGTCCCGCTAGTTCATCCAGAATGCCCCCACATTCGAGTGGCGGAACACCAACCATCCATCGCATCGGCCACTGCAATGGAGTCACAGCATAATAGAGCTGGCAGTCAGGGGCACCGAGACCTCCCCTCATCAAAGAGGGCAAATAACTTACTAGGAACCACCCACGCCGGCTGCCTCCCCATATCAAATTTGTCAAAACGCCCCATAAATCCTTAAAGAAAACCTCCCGTATAACCAGCAGGAGGGCAGCAAAGAAGTATAACAATCTGGGCAGTACCAAAATCTTGGCAAAGGAAATCCTGCTCACCGGCGACAGTGGTAACTCTGTCCAGAAGTGGAGCGAGCGCTGAACGGAGGTCACTTCCTTCCCCCAAGTTCCCCACCATAAGGGCATCTGTCTCGTGATAGACCTGCACCCCCAGGTACTTGATGGAATCGAACTGCCAGGCCACCTTTATGCACGCTAATGCATCTCTCTGATCATCAGGTTTTGCCATCAGAGGAAACAAGCAGGACTTATCCCAATTAATATGGAGCTCCAACATCAAACCAAAGGAATCCAGCACTGTCATAACCCCCGGGAGCTCAGTGTGGTCTGCTCTCAATAAATCAGTGCATCATCCGCATATAGGGATATGATCTGGTGACTTTCCAGGACCACAAGACCCCACTGCAGTGTGCGGTCCTGCAGTGTGCACGCTAAGGGTTCCATCACCAGGGCAAACAATAATGGTGATAGAAGGCAGGCCCACCTTGTGCCTCTAGCCAATAGAAATGGGTCTGATATCACTTTCCCTGTGCGTACCCAGGCAACCTGCGCAGTATACAGTAACGTCACCCATCTAAGGAAGGGCTGTTCAAACCCCATGTGTGTAAAAACCACCCTAAGATAGGGCCGTTCCAAGGTGTCAAATGCCTTTTCAATGTCATGGGAGGCGACCTAACTCACTGTCCCTGTGCGCTTCACCCAATCCATTATTTGGAATAATCTCCGCAGAGTAATGAATGTGTTGCGCCCAGGGATAAAACCGTTTTGGTCTGAATGTACTAAGGAGGGGACCACTGCTGTGAGACGATTGGCCAGGATTTTGTACATAACCTTTTAATCAAGGTTTAGAAGCAACAGAGGGCGATAGGATGTTACATTTAAAGGATCACACCCAGGTTTAGGAAGGACCACAATCACTGCTTCCCTCGTGGAGGCTGGCAAGGTTCCGTTAGTCACCTTCAGCAACTGATGGGCCAACTGGGCTTGGCAATGCGCATAGAATACAACCGGAAACCCGCCTGTGCCTGGTACCTTCTCACGGGCTATCTCTGCTATCACCCCTTCCACTTGTTCCAAAGTAGTAGGACTGTCCAATTCCTGCCGATGGAGGGTTCCCACCCTCGGAGTGGCAATGTGTGCCAAATACACGGATTCCTCGGTAGATCCTACCACTGTGGATTTCCTGTTCAGCCCACTTTAATATTCCTTGAACGCCCCATTAATGTCAACCTGAGTGTTCACCACCCAGCCCGTCTGGATTCGGAGCACAGTAATCGGCATCTGGGAGTCTCTGAATGTAACAACCATGCCAATAATTTGTTTGTCGTATCCCCATGTTTATGTTGGTGCTGCAGATAGACCTTATAATCAAATATGGATAACCTGTTAACCAGTGCTCTGTGTTCTCTCCGGAAGGCCAACATGGCCGCATGCCTACTGTGGTCAGTCAAACATTCCCTCTCGAGCCTCCCAAGACGGACCTCTGCATTCAGTACTACCACATTCAATCCCCAACATACACTGTCTTCAAACACACCACACATATAACCACTTTAATGCTTCCCATTCAACCAGAGTGTCCGGAGCCATCCCTTCATTGTCCTGGAAGTACTGGTCTATGGCTTCACCAATATTGGACCTCAAACTAGGCCTGGGCGAAGCACTACGCTACGCTCGCGTAGTTTGCGAAGTTCGCGCTACTTCGCACTACGCGAACTGCACGTAGCACAGTGCGAACACGCGTAGCGTAGTGTTGCGTAGTGCTGCGGTCATTTTTTGCTTGCTCGCGACCGCGAGCAAGCAAAATGACATCCTGGCGAGACTTTTTCCTTGTTCGCGATCGCGAGCATGGAAAATAAACCTCCCGGCGAGATTCCCAACGCGAGAAGGTAAGGTTTCTCATTGCGAGGGGTCGCGTATGCTCGCGACCGCTCGCGATGAGAAACTACCAGTTCGCGTTGAGAAAGCTGCAGCTCGAGTAAAAATCTACTCGAGCAGCAGAAAACTACAGCTCGCACTGTGCAAGATGCCATTTTCAATGATTGCACAGTGCCGGTTGCTTGACCGCACTGTGCAATCATTGAAAACAACATCTTGCACAGTGCGAACATGTTACTTCGCAGTTCGCAAAGTGCTACGCGTAGCTCGCGTAGTGCGAACTTCACTTTGCGTAGCTTCGCGAAGTGCTACTTCGCGAACTACGCCCACCCTTACCTCAAACCCGCGTTGTCTAAAGCAGTGGTGGGCAAGCACCAAGTGGGGATCTTCTGCCTGGACCTGCCCCACCCAAGTGAGATCAACAAAGGATTGTGGTCCGACATGGTACTTTCCAGATATTCTGCTCGCGTTCACTGAGTTACCAATTCCTCTCAGGCAAAGATCATGTCCAGTCTAGACTGCAGCGCATGTACCATTGAGTAATGGGAGTACTCCCTATCAGATGGGTGTAAAAGTTGTCGGAGTTCCCTCACCTGCATATTGTGAGCCCAGGTGTTCAGGTACTGAGAGACGGAACATGATTGAGGTCCCAGTAGGTGGGGGTGGGGTGGATCCGTCCACCACCAAATCTAAGATCCCATTATAGTCCTCGCACCAAAGCGAGAAAGCCCTCGGATCCATTAACAGGGGGGGCACCATGGTCATAAAGATGGCCGCCTGTCCCGCGGTCGGGCCATTTACCTCCACTAGAGTCCATGGCAACCCATTGAAATTCCCCTCCCACCACAGCAAAGCAACCTTTTGGATCTATTTTAATGTGGGATGCCGTAAAAGGGACCCGTGGGGCCACCCACACCAACACTCCCCTCGCCTAGTCCGAATATTTAATTGTGTAGGGTGTATCTCTTGGAGACATGCAAAATGCACCTTGCGCCTCCTTAACTAAGCATAAATCCTGTGTTGCTTAATTTATTAGCCAATGCATCTCACGTCCCACATGAGGAGTCTATATCCCTGCAGTACCATGGGCAAATAAACCTACATCTGTGTAATGGCCCCATGTGTAGAAGCCAAAGAGGAGGTACCAACACGCCGAACCACACACTCATGTGTACCCGAATGCAAATGATATCTCAAACTCCCTTCCCCAGGCCACTGTACAACAGTGCATCATCTGGCCACAAACCCTACAAAGTGTATAAAACAGACAAAGATAAAGTCCTGAGGATGGTGTGGGGTTCTACGTGGCAACCATAGTATGTAGCAAGAAGAACCACAGTGTCCTTTAGTGCCCCCACCAGTGCATAATCCACCTCGCCCGCCACCATGGCATGGCAAAATCACAGCAGTAGAATCTGAAGCAATCATTGCATAAATAGCATTCCCCCCCCCTACATCCAGAAAAAGGGGGGTGGGATATGAGTACAACAAAGTTATCAGAGAAGATCAGCTGTCATCGGGAAGACCTCGGGACCCCCCTTTAGAGCCTCTGGCATCTCGTCTGAAAGGGAGCCACCCAGTGAGTGTGTATCCAAGGGATCCAAGACGTCAGTGCCGGTGCTAGATCCAGGGGATCCCACTCACTCCAGTGCAGCCACCACTTGGGCTCTTTCCTTCGCTGCCTGCTTCCGAAAAGGGTGAGAGCAAGACTTGCAGAGTGATCGATGCCGATTCCATGCCGGTGTCCAGCCCTCCTCATTATCCAGTCGGTTTGATGGTGGATGCTCCTATTTAGATTACAGCCAGTCCCAGGCCTCATGAGCGATTAAAAAATGAGCACCTTGTCATCATCCATGACTGTAAGTTTAGCTGGAAAAATCAGTGCATATTTAAGCCCCATCTGCCACAGTCTGTGCTTCACTGTAGAATAAGATGCCCTCCATTTTTGAACATCAGCAATGTAATCTGGGAATATCATAACCACCTGGTTTTCAACTTGCCAAGGGCCTTTTGTGCAGGCAAACTGAAGAATGTTATCCCTGTCTCGATAATTGAATAGGTGTGCCACCACCTGGCGTGGAGATGCACAAGGAGGGGGCGGCGGGACTGCTCCATGATGTGACTGTTTCACTGAAAAAAAGGTGGAGGTTTTCCCCCTGAGAATTGTTTGTGCCAGCCATTGTTCCAAATACAGATCTATACTCGGGCCCTCAGTCTTCTCTGGCAGGCCCACCACCCTAATACTTTTCCTGTGTGAGCGCCCCTCCGTGTCTTCATCTTTACGTTTCAGGAGGTTCACTTGTCGTTGGAGGGCCGCAAGTTTGGCAGGCTGCATCTCCGCTATGGTCACTGCATGACTGGACACTTTTGTTTTCAATTTATTATACTCTTCTGGCATATGGCTCATATCGATGATCAGAGAGGTAGATTTTGGTTCCACGGTTGTCTTTAGACAAGGTACGGCAGCAAGAAGTTCTGCAAACTTAGCATTAACGTCTTGTAGTACAAGGTCAGTATGGAGGGGCGCCCCCATAGGGTCAGTCCATAATCCCAGACAGGGAAGAATTCTGTTACTTGTCCCCTAGTTTGGAACTTTTTAGTCACACAATCATGAAACCTACAGAGGTAGGTGAGGGGTGTGAAAAGAAGCCAACGAGGCCGTCTGCAGCGTTCCACAGGCAGTAGTTCATGGTGACCTCCCCTGACCATACACTAGCACTACTCCATGAAACCCCCCTCTAAGCTCCTGTCACGTCAGGTGGCGCGGTAGGGACTGTCCCACAGATATTTGTGGAGACCCCGTGTGAAGCGAGATGGCGTCACGCAGTCGTAAAACGCCCCCATGTCACAGGATGGCAATAGTGTATAGCCAGAAGCCAAGACCCTCATGCCTGTATCTACAAGGGCCCTCCTGGGTGGCCACCTGCCATGTTTCCAGTAAATGTGCCTCTAAGATCAGCGGTCCCCCCCAGACAGAGTGGCAGTCAAGTGTGCGGGCTTCCAGTCACCACCCGCAGATGTGACGTCCTCCAGTGCAGCCGCTCATCTCCAACAATTAATCCAGTAGTGGGCTCTGCAACAAGAAAGAGAGGGGGGTACTGCGACTCACCACTGATGTCTAAAGTCTCCTTTCACTGGCACAGGGCACCTGCCCCAATCATGTGGCCCACCAACATGCGTGACAGGGAAGAATGTCATCCAAAGTTTATGCAAGGAGCTGTTCAGTGAACCCCCTCGAAGATTCAGAGGGCACCCAGGAGGAGTCCACACCAGAAAAGGGGCTCAGTTGTCCAGAAATCTGATGTCCAGCATGTGATGGGGGACCAGGGAAGGCACAGGCAGCTGGGCCCTCAGGGTAAATCGTAAGGGGATCAGGGGTCAACAAACCACGATGTCTCACAGTCTCCCTCTGGTAAGGATGAGGATCGGGTTCCATCTCACAAGGCAAGTTGTTTCAGGTCATTAGAGGTAAGGGTCTGACTCCTGCTGCACACCACAGGAGGCCTCCATTCAGTGCGGGGACGAAGCTTCGGGAGTGATATAGGCCTTAAGGCCTGCAGCAACCACAGTGAGGTGTGAGGGCCAACTCACCGCTCCCGTCGTGGTCTCCTCCATTAATAACAGGTCCCGGCACTCCTGCTGGTGCCTCGGGCGGCACTGAGCCAACAATGTGCTTCGCCTCTATGCCAAAGAGGGGAGCCTCCAGTAGATCCATCAGAGACAGGATGGCAAGCCTTATCTGTCATGGCCTGGAATGTGATTGACCCAGCTCCGCACCACCTCTGCTGACACGGCTCGCTCTGGCGGTCCCAGTCTCCCCTGAGCAGCAGCAATGTAAATGCTGAGCTGGATGACAGCCGCTGCTAGGTGGGGGGTGTTATCAGACCCCATGTTTTAGTCAGGAGAATTACAGCGCTGGGATGGAGTTCGTGTCTGCTCCCACCACCATCTTGCCCATGCCCCCAGTAACCAACAACATCAATGTGTATCTGAATCTGCTGAACACCTTTGTTAATGTACTGAGCCAAACCCTGCAGTTCACTAAATCAAGGGGTTTCCGACCGATAAACTTTTTGTTAGTATTTACTTAATCACTTTAACGCTTAGGTAAGTGCCTGCCGAAGTGCAAAATGGGTTTAGAAATGCATACCGAATCGCAATTTGGAAGGGATGTATTTTGGGTGTCCTTTCAACATTGCGATTCAGAAGGCTATGTATTAATGGTTTGCGACCACAATTTGGGTTGCAGTATATTGATATGATACCAACTCCTCAAAGGGAAGGGTTCCAACTTGGGCCCTTTTCCCAATGTCAATGGAAAAAAAAAGGTTTGTCTCTGGAGGCCAACTCATAAACAAACTTTTTTCAAAAAGGTTATGCTTTGCATCAACAACAACTTCTGTATGCAACTTCGGATCAAAGTAGGCCATTTCAGAGGCGTTCTCAATTGTATGTTTGATTTTCTTAAAGCTTTGTTCACATTCATGTGACGGTTGAAAGAAAGAATTATGTTTCGTTAAGTCTCTTAAAGGAGCACCTATGAATTGAGAACATTAACCGGCCATGCCAAGAAAAGAGCGTAACATGGTAACATCTCCTGGGGGACATGTGGCTGACAAAGCCTGTACTTTAGCGAGATCTGGAGTCATTCCCCCATCAGAGAAAAAATGGCCAAAGGATTTGAATTTTGTGAAACTCACACTTCACTGAATTCAGAATGAGACCTGCATCAGCAAGTAAATGATACACTTGTGTTAGAGCTTTATCTTGCTCTTTTCGTGAGGCCCGAAAAACTACATTTCATCAATGTAATTGACAGCTTTTGTGACAGGTTGTATTAGGCAGCAAAGGACATCTTGGAAAAGTTCTGCAGCTAATGGCATACCGAAACGTAATCTTTTATATCTGAAGAAACCATTATGGGTAGAAAAGGTAGTAATGTACCTGCAATTTTCTTCAAGTTCCAATTGATGATACCCTTTGTTCAGATCAAGGTGAGAGAAGACTTTGGTACCATTCAGCTGGGTGATCATATAAGCAATGTGTGGACTTGGATGCAGATCTCTTTCAATTTCCTTGTTAGCTTGACGCAAATCAACACAGATGCGTATATCTCCTTCACTGTCCTTCTTGGGCACTACTATTATGGGTGAAACCCATGGTGATGGACCAGTAGATTGCTCAATGGTATCATGCTTTATTAAGATCTTCAGCTCCTTTTCAACAGCTTCCTGTAAATGAAATGTAATTCGATAATGTCCTTTGGCAACAGGACGAACGTCCTCATTAATATGCAGTTGTACTTTCATTGTTTTCAGTTTTCCTAATGAATGAAATATCAATGGAAACTGGCTTACTATTTCGTGATTAGCATTCATGTTATAGTTTACAGATATCAGTCCCATCTCAGCAGTAGTACTGAAACATAGTAAACAGGCACTTAACGCAGTACCTTGAAGTACTTGAAAAGGTGCTTGGACTTTTGTCTGCTTATGGTTCATGGTTGCTACAAATGAGCCCTGACTTTTTAATAGTATTGATGCAGCACATGTATACACTTTAGTGTTTGACGATGTAAGACTGGGTATTGGAAACAGTTCATTGTACTTCTTCTTAGGCATGATGTTTATCAATGCACCACTCTCTATGATGAAAGATATGGAACATCAATTCACCTTTACCTTGGTTTTAGGACAATGTCTGACTGAATTTTTTGTCACTTTACTTGTCGGCTTTTCTTTGACTCGCATTTTTCCTTGCATGCGACCAATCCGACATGTGCACGTTTCTCTGAGGTAATCATCGACATCACATATCCATATTCTTCACTGTTGCTTGACAATGACATTGAAGAACATTTAGACAAAGATTTAGACAACAATCAACTTCGTTTGGTGTTGATTTGCCTCAACTGATGTTGCCACTTGGGCTTGTGGGCTTGTGGGCATGAGTAGAACGTCGCTATAGGAAATTTGGGCATCCATTTTGTCTTCTCGGCGTGGCACACATAGTCTTTCCTTTGCCTGGTGAACTGATTCAGAATAGTTCTCTTTTCCACAGCCCTTACAAACTTGTCAAAAAGCGGGACATTTACCTTCATGTGGAAATGAAAATCCAAATCTGAAGCACAGTTTCTTTTTCTTTGGAGACATCACTCGGTGTCCTTCAGCCTTGTATTTCTGCTTACTTTTTATGTTCATGAGTGACTCACTTTAGGCACCTCCAACCTCCATGTCAGCAGCTTGTCAATCTGCCCATTCCTCAGCTCTGGCAGCCATGTGTACTCACTCGAGACTCTGTGTTTATCTCAGCATTTGTCGTCTGAATGAATCAGACAAACAACCATCTATAACTCTGAGATGTATGACTTCTTCATCATACAGCTCATTGAACTCACAATGTTTGATGAGAGTATTAAGTCTTACAACAAATTCATTGACCATTTCACAAGCTTTCTGTCTTTCCTGACTGAAAATGTACCTTTCATAGTCGACATTTGGCATTGGATTGTACTTGATGTTTAACGCTTCTTTGATTTGACGGTACGTTACTTTATCATGTGTGGTAATTTCTTCATCACTTCTTTTACTCCTTCGTTCACCAAATTCTTTAGATATTTAATGATCTTTTTGCCATTTGCTTCTTCCAGGGCATCAATGAAATCATGGAAGGATACGATCCAGGCAGTTGAGAATTAGCAGCATCATATTTATTTATTTGAAAAGTTTTATAAAGCGCGAACATGACCCATGCGGGTATCAGAGCACTGTACATAGTGGCGAAAGCATGAGAAAAACCAACACAATGGTGCAAATGAAGTACAAAAAGGGGGGAAACAATCAAGGACTGGGACCAGGCAGTCGGCCCAGCTAGTACAGTTTCAGAAGGGCCATAGAGCGAAATACCAGTTTAACAGACAAGCATGAAATAAATATAAACGACATACTAAAATAAGTATCAATTCTGTAGACTGGGTGGCTTGAGAAGGAGTACAAGTTGATGCTGTTAGTGTTCACTCCGGAATAGCCATTTGGCATGTTTCTTGAAAGATTTTCGAAAATAACAAGGACCCCCTGGTAATTCTGATTCCTAGGACAGGGTAATATACATTGAAAAATAACAACCTAGGCAATCATCAAGAATAAAAGCAAATGCTAAATGTGTGTCTCTTAGTCAAAATAACTCAAATCAACAATAAATAAGATATAAAATGTAAAAAATATATTTGTTTTTTTATTATCATTCATTTGTACATTCATAACATGCAAATTGCATGAAAAGTAAAACACAATTTTATTTTACACAAATATATAATAAATTAATTACAATCATGAAAATCAATATTTATATAAAAAAAGTAGACAATGCTGTGGCAAAACTGTTTACTTTTCGATGCGCGTTTCGGCGTAAATTACACCTTTGTCTGGAAAAAGCCACAATTCCTGTACTCCAGGGTGGATTTACTGGAGTTCGGAAGACTAAAATATCTCCAGTGGATAAATACCTTATTGGTTATGTATTGATCCAACCAATGGTTATGGGTCAATCAGGGTAGTAGATAGCACTTCCTTTTTATGTTGTATAAGAGGATAATTCTAAAGGTGATCAAATCTCAATTAGATGGAGGACCTATCCAGAAATCAACTATTATCACTCGCTTAGATGGCGGGCGTGTCTCATGTAAATAGCAAATATATTACAGGTTTGATGTAACCTCAATTAAAAATATTCTTCTAGCGGTAAGGCTTTCATACGATAAAGAAAGTGGTATGTCCCTGGATGACAAATGGGACGTAAAAAGGAAGTGCTATCTACTACCCCGTTGATGTAGGATGGTGCTTGGTTTTGAAGAGCTTTGTAGGCGTGTATAATGATCTTGAACTGGCATCTCTTATGGATGAGGAAGCAGTGGAGGTTTCTGAGGTGGGGAGTGATGCAGGTTAATTTGGGGAGATCTAGGATGAGTCTGGTCGAGGTGGCTGGTGACAAAGGCCTGCATGATGGTTTTTCTTGTGTTGATTGGGATGCATCTGAAGGTTCGGCAGAGCATGCAAAGTGTGTGGAAGCAGGAGGAGGCTACTGCGTTGACTTGTCATTTCAAAGGTCAGATGGCTGATGAGGATGATGCCCAGGTTGCATGCATGGTCGGTTGGTGTGGGTGTGGGTGTGGGTCCGAGTTCGGCTGGCCACCAGCTGTGGTCCCATATGGAGGTGGACTTCCCAAAGATCAAAACTGCTGTTTTGTTGGAGTTGAGTTTAAGGCAGTTGCAAGAGTTGAGTTTGATGCTGTTACAAGAGTAACGAGGCATTTCTAAATTCGTCCAATTCTGCCAGCAGATTTAAAAATTCCAACCATTCCTAGTGCTATCATTTGGATTGTCACGCCTGCTCTTTGGTGGTGAGGTGCTGTCTTCCTCTTTGGTGGTGAGTAGCGGCTTTGTTTCTGGCAGAGGGACTTTACCACTCTCACCTCTTTGCATTGTACCTAGTTTCTCTGTGTTTATCTGCTTCTACACACTGCGTTCTCTTGCACCTGGCTGTCGCCGCTCGTAGCTCTGTCCGTACCTGGTTATCACTGCCTTTAGTGTTTCTTTGTGTCAGAAACATTTCCGGTTTTAGCACTTCCTTGCACTCGACATTCACTACCTTTGGCACTTCTCTGTAACTGGTTTCTCTCTTCAATGTTATCATTCCAAATGACCTATAGCTAGGCCTGGGCAGTAAATTCCGTTCCGCTCACGGAATTTGGGTCATTTCGCGTTCCGCGGAGAATGTGGAATTGGCCAAAATAAATTCTGCATTCCGCGGCTTCGCTGAATTTTTTGCTTGTTCGCGTTCTCAAAATGCGTGTTCGCAAGATATTTCCCCCCGAGCACGCAAACAGCATTCACGGACAGGAAAAAAACATATCAAACAAGCAATTCCGCGTGTTCGCAGAATTTCTCGTGCTCGCTGAGATTTTTGACCATTTTGCGGAGCTATGCTTAGCACGACTACACAAATTCCGCCCACCCCTACCTATAGCACAGTGTTGTGGCACTGTACCTTATTTACAGCCTTACCAGCAGGCTTCTGGCCAGTGGTAAGTAGACTTCTCTGGGAGCCATTTGTTCCCTTCGAGAGCTTTGCACTGGCTGGAGTGGCACTTTGATTCCACATACGCTAGATGCCGATCTTCACTTTGACTAAGGCACGTGTGACACACATGAGCAGTTTGCTGGACCATGGCAAAATCTCTGGGAGAGCACTGTCGATTCTTCGGGTTATGTGTTTCCTATCTTGTTGCCAGTTGTAACTCCCTCACCAGCGTCTGTACATGCAGCTGACTACACCACACACGGAGCTTGGTATTACACGTCTTTTTTTATCAGTGAGCAACCGCTAACTCAGCATTTTAAATCATGAAGTCTATCCCGACACCCGAACACTTACAACACTGTTCTACGGTGTCTGTCAGGAACCAAAAGGGTCCTGTCATCTCTAAGCACAAGATACTACAGAGTCCTTCATTTTCTTTTCATCAGGCTGCTCGGGAAGAGCAACCCGAGCAGCCTGATTGTGTTTTTTGTGTGTACTGTAATGATGATCAGTGTGCACCCTAACAAAAAAATAGTCTTTTGATTCAGCTCTGCATGTTCTTGAAAGCTAGGAAGATGGCGACTTTAGCACAGCAAACTGTTCGTTGATGCCATTTTTAGGAAATAAACAGACACTATCATCAAGAGCACTTTTTCCTATTTTTCCCTAAAAACTCAAAATGTGGCTATATTTTATCTATTATCTTGGTCCCCTTCATAGAAATCCAGAAACCCTGTGTAGCTTTAGAATCCACAGGATTTTTGAAAAGAAGGACGCAAATTTGTCGTGTATACCTCATGTGGAAATAAAGTTATGGTGTCCCTGAGTGCAAACTAGCCTAAATACCCAAAAAAGTGCCCAGCACTGGAGGAAAAAGGGCCAGCAGTTACGGGGTTAGTAAAGAAAGTACTGCAGTCACAGGCATGGCCACCCTCTGAGGGAATCCAATTGTAGTGAGTCGCAAATTGCGACCTATTTCAGAAACAGCAATGAGGTCGTCTGCTTTTCGACCCACTCCAAATGGTGATTTTCAGAACCGACCAAACAGTAAATAGGTTGGTTTGCAAAATCTCTTTGGATTTGCAAACATTTGATGCCCAATTTTTGACCTCTTTTTGTGAATCCTTTGTTAGTACATCTGGCCCATAATTCAGTCACTCATCAAACTCCTTGGTCAGAGTAGTTATTCTATGATGCTTCAACTAAGAAACACAATGGCCATGCCCTCACATTCCAGCCACATTTTAAATGTGTTAAAAAGTGAAAGTGGTGAGGCTAATCTTCAAGAGACCAAACCACTTCAATGGCTGCCCGTTCAGATCCAAATAGACCCAAAGTCCCTGTGCCTCATTGGAGAAGGTTGCCGGTCATGGCTTAGTATGATAGTACATCATTGCACCAGGAGTCCATACACCTGGTGTTCATTTACAATGCAATCTTGCAGGTAAGTTTTGTTATTAATGTGTGTGCATCCATCATGTATGGTCACTGTCGAATTCATTTGCTCGACAGTTAGCTTCCCTAAATAAATACAACATGTAAATGAATAGTTGACACAGCAATTCCCTGTCTTTCCATGCTTGCAAAAAAAAAAAAAAAAAAATGCTAAGGTCTCTTTTTAGAGCATTAGTCAGCACACCTGCAGCCTTAATGCAAGCGTCTTCCAATGAATTCTGCCCAGTGCCTGAAAAGAAACATTGTAAAATGGGATCCCTTACTGCTAAAAAGTTACATTGTCCCATGTTGCACTTTGTTTTATTTATTTCGTTTATTGGACACTGAACAGAAAACACTAAATGAATTTGAGGAAAAAACAAAACAGGTTGCCATCTTCAACAGTGGCTAAAAGTATGTTGTTTCGTTTTGTTTGTTTCGAATGCATTGCTAGGTGTTGTCCTGTACACATGATACAAGTGTGTTATCCTTGATTGAATTCTGTTTCATGTATTTCTTCATATAATCAAACAGACATCCTGGTGTGAATTAAATGCATAACAATTTGAAATGCACTAAGGCCTTGATTGACTAAGAAGTCATGGAATGCAAAGCAGCAAGACAACTTGAGGCGCTGCACAGCTAGGCAGGGAGAGAGCAGGAAGGCGCCATATCTACTAGGACCTGAAGCACTCCTGTCCCTCCCTGCGCTGGTGCACTGAGTGCGGCCTAGCGTTACCTCCGGGATGGTGCAAGGGTACCTGTGATACAGGCCGGATTGTTGTTGTGCAGGAAGGAAGGGATCCCTTCCGACACAAAGTCATTCCTCAGTAGCCTTTCACTCTTTCTACTTGTACTGGAGTATGTAGCATATGTAGAAAGAGGAAATAAGATGTAGAATTAAAAATATTTCTGCCCGTTACAACTCTGTTGGGAAGGAGCAGTATTTTGATGCATTCCCAGGTTTATTATTCTCAGTGAATCTGGGTATGCAGCAAAATCCATGGGTGGGTGCGTGTGAACACCAATGATGCACCCATGGAATGCACTCCCAATGCAGGCAACGCAAGGCAGCGATTTGAGCTGCATTGCATTACTCTATATTTACTGAGCCACGCAGAGCCGACAAGGTTGCTCTGCGTGGTTTAGTAAATCTCAGTAAAGCTCTTGCATTGCCTTGCACTGCCTCGCACTGCCTTGCACTGCCTCGCACTGCCTTGCACTGCCTTGCGTGAAGCAACGGCAATGCAAAGGCTTTGTAAATTTGGGCCTAAGTGTGACTCCAGACAAAAATGTACACATCATTAGAGTGTCATGCATCTGAACTCTCGTAGAATATATATCATGTCTCTTAACCGATAGAAGGATATTTTGTAAATTGAATGATTATGGTTGAATCCTCACGGGGGCTAAATTAGAAAAAATAGGATTAAGTGATTGAAAAATAAACTCTCTCCGATTATCTGTTTCAGCCTGTCCCTCTTTGATGGGAGAAATCAATCACCTCGACATACTTAAACAGGGCAAAGCCATACGCTTTCATTCTATAGCGGCTGTAGAAGAGTGCAGGTTTTTAGCACATTTGGGGTCTCTACATGTTTTAAACCTAAATCAGCATCGGAGATTGGATGTGACAGAAATATGGACAGGGGGACCCATTCGCTTTGGTGACAGATGCCAACAACTGAACCACAGGGTAACTTAGAGGAACCATACCTTTTAGTGTGTAATAGTTTTTATTGTATCAGTAGCACATAGCAGGTAGAACAGATATCACCATATGAAGGCTTATGCCTAAAACCATTGATGACCTCAGCTGGCTCCTTGTACGTGTATCACCCCCATATTATTCACATATATACTGTGGTTCCAATCAGCAGGATAAGTTCCAGCAATGAGTACACAATGGCTCGGAGTACGCCTAATGGAGGGAAAAGGGCAACAGCACAGTCAGAAACAGTATGGAGTAAACAAACATTGGAAGTGCAAACCCACAATATTCTTCCCCCCTAGGGATGGCATCATCCCAACCTCCAGGGACTGATATGATATGCTTCCCCACCCTACCAAGGCAGCCCCCCCTGGCAGACAAGGGTATCTCTTGTTACAGACATTATTCACCCTTCACACTCAACCAAACTCTGCCGGAATGCCATAGCAGCATCACTTGGCAAACAACTAACTTCACTTTGTAGCACAGTTCCAGTTGCACAGGGAACATCAGTGAGACTTTTACACCCCTGTGCATGTAGGTCTCCTATGTGCTCAGTATCTTTAGTTTTCGAATCAAGGTATCTGCCACTGCTGGAAAAGTGGGGAATTGCCATTCACTATAGCTTTCACTTTGAAAACGAATTGCGACCCGACTATCTGTTAAGTCCGTCCCAATCACCACCTTCTAACTTGTAGTAGGATCTCCTCCTGTCACTCTGTAAGAAAGACTTTCTCCTTGTGTACCTCGAAGCAAGTGTCACCTTCCGAGCATCTTATTAGTAAGCCTGGGCAAAGCACTACGCTACGCTCGCGTAGGTTGCGAAGTTCGCGCTACTTCGCACTACGCGAATTGCACGTAGCACAGTGCGAACACGCGTAGCGTAGTGTTGCGTAGTGCTGCGGTCATTTTTTGCTTGCTCGCGGTCCTCAACGTCAAGTTGGCGACCGCGAGCAAGTAAAATGACATCCCGGCGAGACTTTTTCCTTGTTCGCGATCAGCAACATCAAGTTGGCGATCGCGAGCATGGAAAATAAACCTCCCGGCGAGATTCCCAACGCGAGGAGGCCAGGTTTCTCATTGTGAGTGGTCGCGTATGCTCCCGACCGCTCGCAATGAGAAACTACCAGTACGCGTTGAGAAAGCTGCAGCTCGAGTAAAAATCTACTCGAGCAGCAGAAAACTACAGCTCGCACTGTGCAAGATGCCATTTTCAATGATTGCACAGTGCCGGTTGCTTGTCCGCACAGTTCAATCATTGAAAACGACATCTGGCACAGTGCGAACAAGGTACTACGCAGTTCACGAAGTGCTACGCGTAGCTCGCGTAGTGCGAACTGCACTTTGCGTATCTTCGCGAAGTGCTACTTCGCGAACTACTCCCAGGGTTACTTATTAGTTCTTTCAAGGTTTACTTGTTCCACGGATTATCTAGAAGAATATGTGTCTGCTTTTGAGGACACTCCGAGGACTTCATGTGGTCCCTGTCTAAGAATGTCCAGCAACTCCATGCATTGTTTGAGATTTGCCACGCTTCTTCACTTAAACTCTTCCTGGCTGCTCAGCATGCCAGATGTTGTTTGACCCTCACTCTCCAGTTCCATTTCACAGGATACAACACAGATTCCATCTGTTCCACTCGCCAAATGCAATACGAAAGACTCTGAGAGTCTTCTGCACTAAATCATCCTGGATAGCATTATTTGATTGACACATGAGCTGCTCTCTCTCTGCCTGATCTGTTTGCATAAGTATCCTCTTGTGTGTCCTTTGCACCAAGATGCCATCCTCAGACAAGAAATAGTCTCAGTCTAATTTCTTCTCTTTGTCCACAATTACTGAAGGTGCGAGTGAGGTGGGTCAGAAATGGTGGATCATAATACTGCGGTAAGCGTCAAAGGGGCATGTTAACAAGGAACAGGGAAAATTAACGCTAAGGGCGCTTAGCGTTAATTTTTTTAACGCCCACTATCGCTGGAAAATATCGCCTGGTTATCGCGTTATTAACAACGCTAACCGCCTAGGCGATAAAAAATCCAGCGATAGCGGCATTTTGGGAGATTATTGCTGGTAATGCAGCGATAAAACTACAAGGATAGGGATATCCTTGTTGATAGCCCATGGTGGATGTAGCCATGTAATCCACCTCCCATTGGATTACATGGCTAAGTCTGAAAATTAGGAGGCGTAAAAAAGCAGCGTTAACCGTGGTTAGTGCTGCTTTTTTTGTATGTAACAGGGTTAGCGTGAAGCTTGATAATGGGAGAAATATTGCTTAGCGACATTTCTCCTATTATTTTGCTCTGGAACACCCACTTTGCATCTCATTAGAGATGCAAAGGGAAGCGTAGTGAAAAAGGGTGCCAACATGCGATTTTGCATGTTAGCACCCTGTTGTTGATAGGGCGATATTTTTAGCTCCACTTCTTTGGCTTTTAAAGCCAAAAAAGCGGAGATAAAGCCCTTGTTAATATGCCCCAAAGTGAGGAAGCTAACCCTGGAAGAAACATGGGAAGGGGACTCAGGAAAGTTTCTTCAATCTGCTCAAGAGCAGCAACCCCCAGAATCAGGTCTAGTGTAGAGGCCCTGGTTACAGAGAGGGAGGGATGGGATCCAGCAATCTCAGCAGATACTAGTCTGACATGTTGCCGGCGACGTCTCCAGCGAAACATTGCATCTGTTGGCACCCACAAACTCTTTAAGTACAGTCCATGGCCACAGTTCACGTTTATACTTTATAGCTCACTCAGAGCTCTGATGCACTCCTCAGTCTCCCTGTCACTCATCACATCCTGCAGGCACAAGGGTCATGACTGGGGTAAAAGAGGAGTTGACAGTAGTGTGTTCCTGTCTCTCCCTCAGTTCCAATCAGCCTCAAGCTTTTCCTCACTTGTTCTGCTGCAAGTGCCTATGACACTCCTGTCCCAGGGCACCTGGGGACCATGATGGTGGGACAGGAGCTCCATGAATTTGAGTTTTACATGTGACTTTTCCTAAATGATCTCACAATCACTTACTGGTGTTATCTTTTTATTACACACACCGGTACAGTTCAGTCCAGTATTGCTACCTACACTAAGTAGTTGGAGTAACACATCACTTCTGAGACAACTGTGATATCCGATCTGTTAGTACTTTGGAGTATTTAGTACAGGGAGTGGAATGTATTGGACTCTGCCTGTCCATTCTCTCCCAGAGATTCTTTTAGGAATTCTAGTGTTGTCAGGAAGCTTTATAGTGTAAGTGGAATGTTACTGTTCAAATGATGGCGGGCGGTTGGAGCTGGAAGGGAGCAGGCTGAGCAGTCCAAGTCTGCAGTGAAGCCTGTACAATAAATCTACTTAACTCAACATAGATTCAGCGTAATTACTACAAAAATATGACAACGTGGATGGGAGCTTTTGGCTTGTCTGTGGGCAGTGGAAAGTTTCGCCCATATGTATGGGATAGGCGTTTTTTTTTCTGAACAGATTACAAGCCATTAGTCAATATTCTCAGCACAGGCTCTAACAAGTGTTGCACCCCTAGGATATTGAGAATTGTTTCTTGTTTAATGCAATATCAGTTTGATGTGGTGCATATATCGGGTGATTGGAATGGTTGGGCTGATTTTTTGTCTCTGTTTCCTTTGAGAAGTGATGAAAGTGATGGTCAGGAATTTCATGAATTATGTGGTGATGACACTGAAGACTGCTTCGTAGCAGCATTAGAGATACCTGAGCTAAGTCTTAGCTTGGAGGAGAATTGGATGAATGCATTGAGGGATGATATGGTTTTGTAGCAGGTTTGCAATTTAGTCAGGAGTGGTTGGCCCAGGGAGAAGGTTTTATCACCTCTCTTACAGCCTTATTGGAAGGTTGAGGCAGAAATATCTCTAGAGGATGGGCAGTTGCTGTCCTCAGATAAACTTATTCATCCTCATAGTATTAGAAGTATTATTATCACAAAGCTCAGGAAGGTCATCTGGGCGCAAGTCTCACCAAAACGTCACTTCTGCAAGACTCTCTGGTGGCCTGGTATGGATGCTGTGATCAGCGAAGTGGTGGAGAATTGTGTGGTGTATGGGGTTGCAGACAAAAGTTTGAAAGTGGCCACACCACCACTACTCCCCATTGAGTGTCCCTCTGGTCCATGGGTCAAGGTGGGTTTAGATGTCATGGGACCTTTTGAATCTCTACCTGGGGGACCTCGCTATATTTTGGTGCTGGTGGATTACGCATCCAAGTGACCAGAAATAAAGTTGGTCAAGGACCCTAGTACGTCCAGCCTGGTGTTGTTTCTCAAGGAGGTATGCATAAGGGAGGGGTTCCCGGAGGTACTGGTTTCCGATAATGGGACCCAATTTGTGAGTGGAGAGTTTAAATCTTTTCTTGATTCTTGCAACATAAAGCACTTGAGGAGTTCCCTTTATCACCCACAAACTAATGACCTAGCAAAGCGAATTAACAGAGTGGTGGGTGAGTGTGTCAGGTGAGCAAAGTCAGGGAACCATGATGTGGGCAAGTCTGTGGACAGTATATTGTGGTTTTATAGAACTACTCCTCACTCCACGACCAAGGTTTCTCCTTTTGAATTGTTTTGGGGAAGGAGAGCCAACACTAGTTTTAAACCAGGATGGATGTATAAGTGGATCAAATCTGAGTCTGATGTTGTGAGTCTCATGGACATTGTGAAAGAAAATGTGTTAAAAGCCCAAACTAAAGAAAAGTGCTGGTTTGATCAAAATAAAGGAGTTAAGACTGTTCCAGTGGTGGTGGGTGACATAGTCCGGGTTATGTCACCCGTCCATGTGAAAAAAGGCTTGGACAAGTTTGGTGCACCCACCACTGTGATAAACCTCGGGAACAATGCTGTCCAAGTTGAAGGAGGAAAATGGTGGAAAGTGAGGAGGAGGAAGAATGACGAATTTGATTGTACGGGGAATGAATTCATGCCTAATTACAGGGAGGAAAATGAAGGGAATAATGAAACTGAAGTAGAGGGTGACTCACAAGGTGTTTTCTTTAGGAGAAGCTCCAGAACCAGAGTCACCCCCAGTAGGTATCGGGTGTAATCTTCTGTAGGATGTTGTGTATTATCGCTGTGAATATCTTTGTAAATATATATTTTTTCGTTGTTAAGGAGGAAGGAGGATATGTAGTATTTAGTACTGGGAGTGGAATGTATTGGACTCTGCCTGTATTAGGAATTCTAATGTTGTCAGGAAGCTTTATAGTGTAAGTGCAATGTTACTGTTCAAATGATGGTGGGCGGTTGGAGCTGTATTACTAGTAATAATTACTCAAAGTGAATACTTTATTATAGTGTCCTATTCAGGGGCTGGGTGTTGACTCGGCCCACAGACAACAAGGTCCCTATAGATCCTTCTTAATTCTCCTAACTTGATACATTTTGCTAGTCATGACCAGAGCTTGTCTGTGGCTAACCATCCTCATCCTTGGAGCTCACAAAACTGTCTGCACCTACCCTCCCATGTCTGTCCAGTCTTAGCTACAGGAGGTGGAGTCCAGAGTCCAGGGCCTGGGTTGGTTTGAGTCATACAGTTCACATGTGAGGACCCCTCATCTGTGCACTCTGAGATTGCACTTACATCAACCTCAAGAGGCTATAGAAAGTTCTGCACTCTGAAGGCCTGATTCACAAAACTATTTATATTCGTAAAGTTTGGCTAACATGCACAAATCGACTTTTTTATGAGTGTAAAGCCACTAAACTGGCTCATATGCCATATGTTATGGTGGGGTTTAGTGTAAGAGGACTCTATTTGTCCATGGGGACAAACGCTTTCTTGTTGGAGGAAATAAAACCGATAAAGTGGGGCCATTGCACTAAAGCGACGCCGCTTCCACGTGTTTAATTCTTCACAAAAGGTTCCCAAAAGCACTCTTCAAACCCATGACTGCGGCAGGTTTCCGTGCATACTTTTCAAACCCATGACTGTGACAGGTTTCCGTGCCTACTTTAGTAACCTTTTTTGATACCTTGAAAGTTGTAAATCTGCACTAGTGCGAGGTGGTGGGTGTGTCAGTGCACATGATCACTTTCTGTGAGAATCAGGCCCTGGATGTGCAATAAAAGTGATTCTCAGAGAGTTCAGGAATGCATTACCCCTGACAGTCCTGTAATGTGTACCCTTCGCGTGTACAGTAGTACCTGCCTGCTGAAGATACAACAAACCTGTCCAGGGGCTTCGCTGCAGGGGAGTTGGATGGGAGGTGGGGTTGATGGCAGGGGGTTGGGGGTGTTACATCCCCCTCATAAATGCTCTATTTTTAGAAATAGTTGGGTGCAGGAGCTTTCAGTCGGGTATAGTAAGATGTCTGTTTGATTTCACCTCGGATTTGTACCCAGTCACTCAGGCATAACAAAAATGAAACACACACAGGTGCGCACACACACACGCACACACACATCTCTGTTTTGAAGGTCTTTAAACCTTGTGATTTTACAAAATATTGTGGAGCTTCTTTACGGGCTCTTGCGTCATTTTTGCACCGCCAGTGCGTCTCTTTTTGTGACGCACCAGCGGTGTAAAAAATGTGCCATGTTGCGCCATATTTACAAAGTGATGCATCTAGGTAGATGCGTCACTTTGTAAACCCCTGCGCCACATTATACCTATGCCAGGTATAATGTATGCAGGGGGGCATTCCGACGCAAGAAAGTGTCGTAGAAGTGATGCAGCTGTGCCTCTTCTAGGACGCAAATGTGTCAATAACACTTTCACCCCTTTTAGCGAAAGTGACATCAACAAAATTCTTCAGAATATCAACCCATCCAATCACTTCAATGAACCACTTCCACCCTCCGTCTTCAAAGAAATCAAGGAAGTCCTCACCCCCCTCTGGACAAAGATTGTTAATGCCTTGCTGTCTCAAGGTAATGATCCCTGACTGCCTAAAAGCAGCTTAGGTTTCCCCTATCTTAAAAAAACCTAATGCTGATAGTACAGACCTTAACAACTTCCGCCCTATCTCCAACATCACTACTCTGGGCAAACTCCTTGAAAAATGTGTCCAATCACAACTTTGTGCTCACATTGAAAATTTCCAACTACTAGACCATCACCAATCTGGCTTTCGGAGCAGACACAGCACTGAATCGGCTCTTATTCATGTTTTTGAGGACATTCTAAAAATGCTCGACCACAACGAATCCTGCCTCCTGATCCTCCTTGACCTCTCCTCTGCATTTGAAACTGTAAATCACGACAATCTACTATCAGTTCTGGAACACAGGATGGGCCTCTCTGGTCTGGTGCTTCAATGGTTCTCGTCCTTCCTCCACCACAGATCCCAAAGAATAAAGGCGAACCACTCGCTATCCCAGCCCTCGCCTGCATCCATGGGTGTCCCACAAGGGTCCGCCTTATTCCCCCATACTATTCAACCTATTCTTGGAACCACTTGCAAATGCACTAAACTCAATGAACATTCTCTTCCATATGTGCGCAGACGACACGCAACTTTACATGAAAATCTCCTCCCCTGACACTCTCACATCACTCAACACTACCCTCATGAACACTCAAAACTGGCCAACGGAGAACCACCTCCTACTCAACACCTCCAAAACCGAATTCTTGCTCATTTCTCCTCCAAATCATGCCCCCAAGGTAGACCTCTGGTTGAACCATCTCTCTGCTTTTAACTCCCCCGTCATCATTGATTCAGCCAAATCGCTCGAAATCCCCCTGGACAAACACTTACATTTGAAGAACCACATTAGTAAGGTCTGCAAGGGAGCGAATCACCAGATGAGACTACTCAGGAATCTCAAACCTTTCCTCCCACAAGCTGACTTTAAGCAGGTTGTTCAATGACTGGTTCTGCCGAGGCTAGATTATGGCAGTGCTACACTATGTGGCCTCCCGAAATATACTTTGGCCTCACTTAAAGCGGTATTGAATGTGGCAGCCAGACTGACCACGAGTGCTAAAAGATCTGCGCACATCTCCCCAGTCCTAAAATCTCCAAATTGGCTGCCTTTTGAAGCAAGAATACAGTTAAAGGACACTTGCCTGACTCACAAAGCTCTCCATCTCAAAACCCCTGAGTACCTATGCCAAAAGCTGGAACTATCTGGAGGTGGTAGATCCTCAAGAAGTGCTAACACCTTTGTTGTAAACAGGACACAGGAGGCAGATGATGAAGAAGTTCCTGTTTATTACAGTGGATCCTACGGCCTCTCACTCGAGAATGCCAACATTCTAAGAGGAGCGCCCGCTCCAACATTCTAAGGATGGGCAAGCCCATAAGGCGAGGTAGGGGAGGGGGGGGGAACAGAGGAGGGAGGCAGGACCAAATTACAACACATCTCCCTGCAAGGCAGAGAAAAAAAACATGACATAATATATACAGAAGAAAGTGACCCTTAGCCAAGGAGGCAGAAGGGGGAACTCATATAACAGTACATTTTTCCGCAGGCAGGAGCACATGGAATACCGTTATACAAAGATGGCATCAGAAGTACAAAATACAGTTCCACAACAGTTCCCCTCACCTGAAGGCTATCTAACCCATGCGGAAAGGGAGGTTGGTACGTGGGAACTTTAACGACCCATTTTGTAGTCCAATTGCCAACTTGGAGGTTTCCGTACCCTTGCCACCTTGAGTTCACCCTTATTGGACATTCCAGTACTATACTCATTCTCATCGGTGCGGTTGGAACTATTAGTGCTTGGACATCTAGCTATGTTGTCCATGCTCCACGTTCCTCCGTCTTCCAGCACAACTGAATTGTTGTTGACCCTTGTTATCCTCAGAGGTTTGGAAAATGAAGAGATCTTGGATTTAGACAGAGATGGCCTCTTAACGACCACCCACTGGCCTTCACTCCACTTCTTCTGTGAGACTCCCCAGTGACTGTCGTATCTGAGCTTGTACTCTCGTTGATGTTTGTGAGTTTTTTCCAACACAGTATCTCTATCCACCCACACCGGGGTTCCACCGTTTAGCCAGTTGGGAGTGAGTTTGGAACCCGGGTTCCTGCCTTTGAGAGAAACAAACGGTGACACCCCGGAGACAGCATTGGGCGATGTGTGATATGACCACAACATTTTCCTAATGGCTTCCTCCACCGGAACCTGGGAGCTCAGTGCTAGTTGGATGGTGTCCTTTATCATCCTGTTCGCCCTTTCCACCAGTCCGTTGGCTTTGGGACAATAGAGTGGGGCCTGGATGTGTGAAATGGACAGCGTGGACATGAACTGCTTCATTTCCTCTGAAGTGAATTGAACTCCGTTGTCTGTTATTATGACACCAGGTATGCCTTCCTTGGAAAAGGTATCCCTCAAGAAATTCAATAGCGACGCTGTGGTGATAGAAGATACCATTCTCGTTTCAATCCAATGAGAGTGGTAGTCTATAAGAACAAACATGAACCTTTGGAATTGGTTCAGTAGATTTAATGGACCAATTATGTCCAATCCCAACTTTTCCCATGGTACGGAAGGCACCTCCACAGGGATTAACGGTGCTTTGCGGACAACTTTGGTTTTGTCACAATAACCGCAGGTTGCACAATTCTTTACTTGATCTTCTACTAGCGAATCCATGCCGGGAAACCAATAGTGTTGCCTGATTTTACTTTTCGTCATGCTTCTCCCTGGGTGGCCCTCATGGGCAATCCGTATTATTCTTTCATACATGTTCTTCGGAGGAATGATCTTACTTCCTCTGCAAATGCGGTTCTCAACAATAGATAATTCATCTTGCACCGGCCAAAAATGGCGCATAGACTCCGGCACTTCCTGCTTGTCGCTAGGCCAACCCTTCCTGATTAAGTTCCTCAGTGTGGCGAAATCACTGTCATCTCTTATAGATTTCTCCCACTCCTCCTGATTGATGGCTGGAATTTCGACCAACAGAATAGTCTCCTCAGGTGGGTTTTGCATAGGGTTCCCGTTGGTCATTGGTAGTCTGGAAAGACAGTCCGCTACCCTATTTTCACTTCCAGGGACGTAAATCATGGTGTAGTTGAACCCTTGTAGACTCAGCACCCACTTCGATATGCGTGGAGTGGTATTTTCCAAGCGCTTGGAGGAGAATAACGGTATTAAGGGTTTGTGGTCCGTCCTCAACACGAACGGGATGCCCCATAAGAAATACTTGAAATGGTTTATGGCCCAGTAGCATGCCAATGCTTCTTTTTCTATAGTTGAGTGGTTCAGCTCAGCATCTCTCAAAGTTCTAGAAGCAAAGGCAATCACTGTCTCTTGACCGTTAATCCTCTGCGTGAGTGAAGCTCCCAAACCCTTCGCGCTGGCGTCTGTGGTGAGAGTCGTTCTAGCATTAGGATTGAAAGCACTCAGAATAGGTGCATCCACAATGGCCTCCTTGATGAGTTGGAAAGCTGATTGGTGATCTTGCTTCCAATCAAATTCCGACCCTTTCTTCAGCAACTCTCTGAGGGGACGCACCTGATCCGCGAAGTTTTTAACGAACTTCTAAATGTATTCCGCCAACCCCAGGAATGATTTGAGTTCCTCCTTGTTGTTGGGTGCAGGGGCTAATTTAACGGAGTCCACCAGACTGGATTTAGGTTTGATTCCTTCACTTGAGATGGTGTGACCTAAATAAACTACAGATTCCACCCCAATTTTACATTTGTCTTTCTGGGTGGTGAAACCCGCCTTACTAAGTCTGATCAACACTGCTTCCAGGGTTTTATTGTGTTCTTCTGCTGAGGAACCATGAATCAGGATGTCGTCCTGGAAACAGAGCACTTTTCCCAGACCTTGCAGAATGTGCTGCATGACCCGTTGAAACACTGCTGCTGCAGATGCCAGGCCGAAAGGCAGTCTGGAAAATTGATAAGCTCCATGCGGGGTTATGAAAGAGGTGAAGGGCTTAGAATCCGGGTGGAGAGCGACTTGGTGGTACGCCGATGATAGGTCAAGCACTGTAAAAACTTTGGCTCCATGGATGGCAGACAGCATTTCATTGATGTTGGGGAGGGGATGTCAGTCAATCCAAATGTTGGAGTTCAAATCCCTAAGGTCAACACACAGCCGAATCCCTTTGTTACCCCCTTTGGCTGCTACCACGATGGGCGCCAACCATTCAGAGCTCTCAATCCTCTCTATGATTTTGCACTCTTCCAACCTGTCCAGTTCCTTCTTAAGCGGTTCCCTCGTCAACAGCGGGATAGACCTAGGTTTGTGGATGATAGGTCTGGCATTGGCTTTAAGCTTGATTTTGTGGAGGAAACCTTTCAGGAGTCCGAGTTTATCTGTGAACACCTCTGGGAAACGATTGCAGATTTCCATTCCAACACTGGCCCTGTCGATAAGGTACACAGGTTCCGGCGCGTTGGGGTCTAATTTGATTCCTAAATCCTTTTGGTGTTTCCACCCTAGTAAGTTGGACCCATTCCTTGTGATGTAGACTTTTCCCACAGTTGATCTGTCCTTAAAGTTGATGTTCATGAGTCGCATTCCCACCAGTGGTATGGGATCTTGATTATAACCTCCTGGTTTGATGTCTGGAGGTGAGAGACTATACCCACTTGTTCCAGAATTAGCCAGAAACGTGGCTTCATTTACGAGTGTATATGGGGAACAGGAGTCAGCGTAGACCTCATACTTAACATTGTCCAAAAATATTTCACACTTTGGGTAGGAAGTGCTGTTGCAGTCTGCAAAATTGGAAACCTGGAAAACTATATCCTCGCTAGGTAGTTGTGGATCATGCTCACTGCCTATCATGTGGGTGACACTGTTCTTTGCATTGTGGCATACTTTTGAGAAATGGCCTCTCTTCTTGCATTTGCTGCATACAACCCCTTTTGTGGGACAACTTACACTGTTGGCTAGATGATTGGGATTCCCGCACCTGTAACATTTCGGCTTGTTCCCTGATGCAGTATGAACTTCAGGACTGGAGGGGGCAAGTTTGAGTTTGTAGTCTTTATTGGAAATCTTGTGTACACTGCTCTCCGCCACTTGTTTTACCTCCACGGCTTCCTTCATTTCGTTCATACAGTATGCTGTATGTTCTATGCTCTTGGCAATATCGATAGCATGTTTTAAGTCCGGGGCTTCTGCAAGAAGTCTTTCTTGGATCTTTTTGTTACTGGTACACCTTACAAGCTGATCTCTAATTAGTGACTCAGTTAACGTGCCAAACTCACATGTAGAGGCTAAACCCCTCAGGACAGCGATGTAATTTATCACCTTTTCATTTTTCCCCTGAATACGCAAAAAAAATTTGTGGCGTTCCAACACAATATTAATCTTGTCTCCGAATTGAGCTTCTAGTTTCAACAGTGTTAACTGATATACATCATTATGGACATCCCCTCGCCTCCTACACCCTCATTAGCATTTTCAACAATGGCATCAGGCAAGTCATCAAAAATATCCCTCCCGTGCTTTCCCAGATTGTGCAGCAGGACATGTTGTTTACGCACAGCGGAAAACCTATCCCCCCCGATGGCAATAAGGTAGGATTCGAACAGGTTTATCCATTTTTTCCAAGGGATAACGGGATCCTCACAATCATCCAGGAATGGAGGGGGTTGAGACATTGCAAATGCGGACATTATGAAGAGCGGGAAAGAAGAAAAATGGTAAAGGAGGAAAAGAGAATGGAAATAGAATGAGAGAAGGGAGGGTGAGGGTGGAAGGAAAAGAATCGCAAAATAGGCAAAAACGATAGTAGAATAAGTCGCCCTAGTCAAAATACCAGTGATCCCACCCTCTATGCAATGAAAAAGAATCAAGTACAACCATCCATAACTTGCGTGAGCTGAGCCTGTCAGCGATAACTATGGCAGGCTGGATAATGAAGGAAAAGGTTGGTATGTACAGTTAAACTTTCACCCAGCAGAGGGAGCAGTACCGGAGAAAACAGGGATCAGTGTCTCAGCACAGAGCGGTCTCCGAAGCAAGCGTTCAGTCAGAGGAGGGGCTGAAACGCAGGTGAAGGAAGAATGTCCTGAGAGGAACAAAGAGCGACGTCGATGCTGCCAAGACAGGAATCCAGAAGGCAGACACACCACCGCTGAAGGAACGGGCAGCTCACGGTTTGCGGCGCACAGCTGAGGAAAAGCAAACTGCCATCCACGGTACACGGCTTCTCTCACACTCCGCGCTGATCCCAAATGACAACCACCAGCGGACAGCAAGCTTCGGCCCCTGTGACAATCCCGGGAGCAACAGGCGGTTCCGCTTCAACTGGCACAGCGTCGAACACCTCATGCACACGGGGACTCACCACTGGTCCAGAAGGAGTACAGGTCGCTTTACCTCATACAGCGACAGCCTGGATCGCCGATCACCACAGCTGCCGGCGAGAAGTCACCACGGAGACAACCCCAGGCAAAGTTCCAGACAGTAGCAGCAACCGCCAACTAGGGGAGCAGCGCCTGGAGGCTTGACAGGCCACTCTCCACACAAGGTCAGCAACGATGTAGGAACCGATCCCCCTAGAAGCAGGAAGGGGAAGGGACCACCGTCAGGCAGGATCGATGAGAGGCAGAAGGCACTGGGGGAAGGATCCAGACCGTCCCCAGCACGGTAAGGTAACTCGTCGCCAAAATAAAGTGTTGTAAACAGGACACAGGAGGCAGATGATGAAGAAGTTCCTGTTTATTACAGTGGATCCTACGGCCTCTCACTCGAGAATGCCAACATTCTAAGAGGAGCGCCCGCTCCAACATTCTAAGGATGGGCAAGCCCATAAGGCGAGGTAGGGGAGGGAGGGGAAACAGAGGAGGGAGGCAGGACCAAATTACAACACACTTCCTTCTTAAACTACAGATATTTCGAAAAAAGAGAACTTGTCAAAGAGCTTTCTCCGGCTCAGCTCCACGGATCTGAGACTCTCTTCCCCCTGAAATTTGCAGTCTCACCTCCACGGTTGCCTTCAAAATTGAAGTAAAACGATTCCTTATGTGCAGGTTCTTACCTTAATGGGGCTCTGATCTTTTGCTTGAAGTTACTGGACTTACTCCCTCATTCATTGTATTTGCTGTGATGATGTGTTTGCACCCTTTGTAATTGTTTCCTGTGTTATGTATTTGATGCCGCCTAACCTTGACCAACTGTAATTGTGAAGCGCTCTGATATCCCTCGGGCTCATGTTCGCGCTACATAATACTTTATAAATAATATCTTACGCCTGCCTCATGGCAGGCGTAAGACTGGCGCAGGCACATTTAACATGGGACTTGCCCATGCGTCATTTTTGCGCCTACAGATACGTCAGAAATACTGACGTATCTGTAACTCCTTGCACCATGATGCGTTATACTGTAAATATGACGCATCATTGGTGTCACAAGGAGGGCACAAAGAAAAGTGACGCATCGCTGTTTTCTCACAGTGATGCGTCACTTTTCATAATTGAGAGCCTGTGTTCTAAGATCCAGTCGCAATCGACACTCCTTTCCACTGGCCCTTAAGAACCATATAATGATTAACAAAAATAAATATGCCAGCAGGATTGGCTGAAAATCTGACGCTCATCCCCCCTTCCCCCGCCCCCCGAGCGTTACTGACCAAGCTACGCCCCTGAACCTGTCATGTGACAATGCTGTCCACTGAATCTACTTCACCTATGATTTTACTAAATTGGGTATATCAGAAAAAAGTGCTATGAAATGGCACTTTTTTTTCACTTATCCCTTTAGCATTTCTGGAAAAGAGGATACTTTAAAACCCTTTCATCTGTCGGGGATCAGTTCTGCTGATGCATTTCAGACATTTCACATTTCGGTGTCACAAAGATACCTTTTCCTAGACTAACAGCAGAGCAGTAGCAACAGACCAAAAGTGTAATGCTTCAGGTGAAAGAAATTGTCAATCACTGGCTTCATAACATAGCCCCTCACTGATTGATCATGTCATTCCCTCCTCTTCTCCTCTGCAGCTCCCTCCTTAACAGTGCAGACGAAAGGAAATCGCCTCAGAGGCTGAACCAAAGCAAACACAAATTGTGAAGACATACACCTTGACTGAAAAAAACAGAAAAATGCATTCTTTGAAATGTAAACATCTCACCCAGAAAAATATCCCATCCATCTTCCTGCGGGAGCTGTCAGTGTCTGCACATTCCGCGAGCTCTTTCGCAGAACTTTGTCATTTTGGAGAAGTTTGGTAAAATGTTTTCATCAGTGGTCCATGGAAAATCGCTAGACTGACTGAAGAGGCCGAGGGCCCGATTTATGAATTTTACATACGCAAAAAGTGGTTGCAAATTGCACAACGACTTTTTATGAATGGAAAGCAATTTTAGGAACCAATCTATCTAATGATAGGTTGGAACACAAAATTCTGAATCGTAGTCGGTCGCAGTTTCGACCTAACTCATTAATATGCATGAGGCAGGAATCACACTGCAACCCACTACGATTAGCTAGAGTCACAGGCATGGTGGCCTGCAGAGGTTAGCAAACCTAAAAGGAAACCAGGACCTATTTTCAATAATGAAAAGTTAAACAAAGTTTTTTTAGGGGTAGGCAAGGGACCTGTACCACTGTCTGCTGCAAAAAGACGTTTTTGTCAACATTTTAAAAGGGGAAAGGGTCCCAGTTGCAAATGGCTCACCATCAATTTTGAATTGGTGGTAAAATATTAATATTTTGCGGCCAGATTTTGGTCATAAAACATTAATATAGCTCCTAAGGAATCGTTAATGGGAAGGGACGCCCTTAAAAAGCCCCTTGCAAATAGCAATTCCTTAATATTTACTTAACCTGTTAATAATTCTGAAAACCTTTTCCAAAAAGTTAATTGGGTGTAAGACATTTTAAAAAGTAATTTTGCGGTTGCAAACCCTCAGATTTTTAAAATCTGATGGTTTGCGACTGTTAAAGCATTTTGTAAATCAGGCCCCAAAAGAAGTGATATCTAACGGACTCTACTCTCACTCTGAAGGCCTTTCATGGAGCTTGACCACTTCTAATATTGTTGGTGTAGTTGTCACGATGCAAGAATTCAGGGGCATATCAACAACAACCGGCGATAATTATCCCTAAACGCACTTAGCGCTAGGATAATTATCGCCGGCTAGCGTTGATTTTTATCGCTGAGATAGCGTGCTATTAGCAACGCTTATCTCAATAGCGATAAAAATCCTCACGCTAACAGGCTAACGTGAGATTATCGCTGGAAACCCAGCGATAATCTCATGTCAGCTTGTTGATAGGGACAGACAAACTTAGCCATGATATCCTCCTTCCATAGGATATCATGGCTAAGTCAGAAAAATACCAGACGTAAAAAAGCAGCGTTAACCGCGGTTAGCGCTGCTTTTTTTGTCTCTAACAGGGTTAGCGATATTCTTGATAATAGGAGAAATGTGGCTTAGCGCAATTTCTCCTATTATTTTGCTCTGGAACGCCCCCTTTCCATCTCATTAGAGATGCAAGGGTAAGCGTAGAGTAAAAGGGTGCTAACATGCGAATTTGCATGTTAGCACCCTGTTGTTGATAGGGCGCTAGTTTTATCTCTGCTTTTTTGGCTTTTAAAGCCAAAAAAGCAGAGATAAAGCCCTTGTTGAAATGCCCCTCAGTTCTTTGTACATTGCTTAATATCAATATAATTATTTACTTCATTCCTAAGTTTCTCAATTTTTGGCAGCAACAAAAACGGTGAGAGAAGAAATATTCTTTGATCCAAAGTTAAAATCATGGTCACTACACCCAACATCCTGGGTACCAAAAAAACCTGCAAAGGTCATTATGAAAAACTCTCCTCATGGAAAAAAACATTAAAATGTTCTCAAGCGCACAAGTATTTTCATGTCACTTCTCCGAGTGAATCACAAATTCCAAGGAATACTTGTGGAATTCTTTTTGAATTCCTAAAACTTGCTGCAAATTTTGGACTAAGCACGCCAAACAAAAGGGCTCAAAGTCCGCCCAACACTGTAGTGGTGATTGGGTCCAACCGCCATGCGTAACGCGGTCCCGCATATACAATTATGATGGGACCGCCACTGCTGCGGTCGGATTCCGCAGCTTTAACATTGCGGCAGTGGCTGCTGACAGCAGCACCGCCGCGATACAGCAGCACCGCCGCGATGTTAAAAAGAGCATGTTGTGCATTTCACTGCACTACGTGACAGCCCCCACACTGTGCCTGCCACTTGGTGCAGTGAAATGTAGGTGGGTACCATGGGTACCCCCACACTGCACCCACACCTCCCCCAACACAAGGGGGGCCCGCATCGGGCCCCTGAAGACATTCCCCGTCAGCCTTTCAATGGCATTTCAACTGCCACGGAAAGGCTGGCTTCCGCTGGCATCATAATAGGCTCCGCCGCCATTGTGAGCATGCTGACCGCTCCACCAGGCAATTGTGATGATTGCTACTGCCGGAAAAGCGGCGGACTGACTTTGCATCCGCAGGGATACCCACCGACATCATAATGTGGCGGGGTAAATCTAATGACGATGGTGGAACGATCGCCACCGCTGGCCCGGCGGTGGCTATTTTTCCGCCATCGTAATGAGCCCCATATTTCCGACAGTTTAGCACTTTTGTGAATTGGGCCCAATGTTGGTAGATGGTAGATCAGTTGGATATGGAAGAACGACATTGAAAGACGTAATTTGTGTAGCAATCAGAAAATGCTGAGAACGGGTGGAGAACGAGGTACAGAGAAATAGAACAAAAGGGAGAGTCTTGGCGCACGAAGAGAAACTGTGGGTGGTAAAAGCATTGAGGAACCTGTCACATTCACTCAGGTGAGCCTAACAATGTGTCATAAAAGAAGCACTAACAAATCAAATAGGTCTTGCTATTTAAAAAAAAAAAGATCATTAGCATTGTCAAAAGGCATTTTATATGCTAATGCATGCAAACGCAGGAATTCACAAATGCAATTCCCATGAGTTAGCACATTAAAGTTAAACACATTGACTCTGGCCATATATGGTTCACGCAGAGTGAGTAGCACATCCCTGCTGTACCACAGCCTGCTCCTATGTGTCCCAAGAGTAAGCAACTTAACCATGCAGTACCACAGCCTGCACCTAGGTGTCTTGAGATCAAGCAGCACAAGCCTGCAGTCACACAGCTGCTACTAGGTGTCCTAAGAGCAAGCAGCACATGCCTGAAGTACGACTGCCTGCTACTAGGTGTCCTAAGAGCAAGCAGCATATGCCTGAAATACCACAGCCTGCTACTAGGTGTCCTCAGAGAGAGCAGCACAAGCCTGCAGTACCACAGCCTTCTGCTACTTATCCTGAGAGCTAGCAGCACAAGCCTGCAGTAACACAGCCTGCTACTAGGTGTCCTCAGAGCGAGCAGCACAAGCCTGCAGTACCACAGCCTGCTGCTACTTGTCGTGAGAGCTAGCAGCACAAGCCTGCAGTATCACAGATTGCTAGTAGGTGTCCTTAGAGCGAGCAGCACAAGCCTGCAGTACCACAGCCTGCTACTTTGTGTCCTGAGAGTAAGCAGCTTAACCATGCAGTACCACAGCCTGCAACTAGGTGTCCCGAGAGTGTGCAGCACAAGCCTTTAATACCACAGCCTGCTACTAGGTGTTCTAAGAGCGAGCAGCACAACCCTGCAGTAATACAGCCTGCTACTAGGTGTACAGAGAGTGAGCAGCACAAGTCTACTGTACCACAGCCTGCTACTATGTGTCCTAAGAGTAAGCATCTTAACCATTCAGTACTACAGCCTGCTACTCATTGTCTTGAGAGCGAGCAGCACGAGCCTGCAGTACCATAGCCTGCTATGAGGTGTACTGACAGCTAGCAACATTAGCCTGCAGTACCACAGCCTGTGACCAAGTGTCCTGAGAGCGAGGAACACGAACCAGCAGTACCACAGCCTGATACCAGGTGTCCTGAGAGCTAGCAGCACAAGCCTGCAGTACCACAGCTTGCTACAAGGTGTCCTGAGAGCTAGCAGCACAAGCCTGCAGTACCACAGCTTGCTACTAGGTGTCTTGAGAGTGAGGAGCACAAGCCAGCAGTACCACAGCCTGCAACCAGGTGTTCTGAGACCTAGCAGCATGAGCCTGGTTTACCACAGCCTGCTACTAGGTGTCCCGAGAGCGAGCAAAAGCCTGCAGTACCACAGCCTGCTCCTAGATGTCTCGAGAGCAAGCAGCACGAGGCTGCTGTACTACAGCCTGCTACTACGTGTTCTTAGAGCGAGCAGCACATGCCTGCAGTACCACCGCTTGCTACTAGGTGGACTTAGAGTGAGAAGCACAAGCCTGCAGTACCACAGCCTTCTACTAGGTATCCTTAGAGTGAGCAGCACAAGCCTGTAGTACCACAGCCTGCTACTGTGTGTCCTGAGAGTAAGCAGCTTAACCATGCAGTACCACAGCCTGCAACTAGGTGTCCCGAGAGTGAGCAGCACAAGGCTGCAGTACCACAGCCTGCTACTATGTGTCCTGAGAGTAAGCAGCTTAACCACCACAGCCTGCAACTAGGTGTCCCGAGAGTGTGCAGCACAAGCCTGTAATACCACAGCCTGCTACTAGATGTCTCGAGAGCGAGCAGCATGAGGCTGCAGTACCACAGCCTGCTACTACATGTCCTTAGAGCGAGCAGCACATGCCAGCACCACAGCTTGCTCATAGGTGTCCTTAGAGCGAGCAGCACAAGCCTGCAGTACCACAGCCTGCTATTAGGTATCCTTAGAGAGAGCAGCACAAGCCTGCTACTATGTGTCCTGGGAGTAAGCAGCTTAACCGTGCAGTACCACAGCCTGCAACTAGGTGTCCCGAGAGTGAGCAGCACAAGCCTGCAGTACAACAGCCTGCTACTATGTGTCCTGAGAGTAAGCAGCTTAACCATGCAGTACCACAGCCTGCTACTAGGTGTCCTTACAGCGAGCAGAAAAAGCATGCAGCCCTACAGCCTGCTACTAGGTGTCCAGAAGGCGAGCAGCACAAGCCTGCAGTACCACTGCCTGCTACTGGGTTTCCTGAGAGCTAGCAGCATGAGCCTGCAGTACCACAGCCTGCTACCAGGTGTCCTGAGAGTGAGGAGCACACGCCAGCAGTACCACAGCCTGCTACCAGGAGTCATGAGAGTCAGGAGCACAAATCAGCAGTACCACAGCCTGCTACCAGGTGTCCTGAGAGCTAGCAGCATGAGCCTGCAGTACCACATCCTGCTACCAGGTGCCCTGAGAGTGAGCAGCAGAAGCCTGCAGTACAACAGCTTGCTACTAGGTGTCCCGAGAGCCAGGAAGAAAAGCCTGCAGTACCACAGCCTACTACAAGGTGTACCGGGAGTCAGAAGCAAATTGCCTGCAGTACCACAGCCTGCAGCTAGGTGATCTGAGAGTGAGCAGCACGAGCCTGCTGTTCCACAGCCTGCTACTAGGTGTCCCGAGAGCGAGCAGCATGAGCCTGCAGTACCACATCCTGCTACTAGGTGTCCCAAGCAGCACAAGCCTGCAGTACCACGGCCTGCTACTATGTGTCCTGAGAGTAAGCAGTTTAACCATGCAGTACCACAGCCTGCTACTAGGTGTCTCGAGAGCAAGCAGCATGAGCCTGCAGTACCACAACCTGCTACTAGGTGTCCAGAAGGCGAACAGCACAAGCCTGCAGTACCGCAGCCTGCTACTGGGTTTCCTGAGAGCTAGCAGCATGAGCCTGCAGTACCATAGCCTGCTACCAGGTGTCCTGAGAGTGAGGAGCACGAGCCAGCAGTACCACAGCCTGCTACCAGGAGTCCTGAGAGCTAGCAGCACAAGCCTAGGTGTCCCAAGAGTGAGCAGCACAAGCCTGCAGTACCACAGCCTGCTATTAGGAGTCCCGAGAGTGATCAGTTCAGGCCTGCAGTATCACAGCTGCTACTAGGTGTCCACAAGCGAGCAGCACAAGCCTGTAGTACTATAGCCTTCTACTGGGTGTCCCGAAAGTGAGCAGCATGAGCCTGCACTATGACAGCCTGCTACTAGGTGTCCCGAGAAGGAGCAGCACAAGCCTGCAGTACCACAGCCTACTACTGGGTGTCCCCGAGAGCGTGCAACAGGAGCCTCCAGTACCACAGTCTGCTACTAGGTGTCCCAAGAATCAGGAGCACAAGACTGAACTACTATACAGCCTGTTAGTAGGTGTTTCAAGAGTGAGCAGCACAAGCCTGCAGTACCACAGGTTGCTATTAGATGTCCCAAGAATAAGGAGAACAAGCCTGCACTACTACCGCCTCCTGGTAGGTGTTTCGAGAGGAAGTCGCACAGGCCTGCAGTACCCAATCCTGTTAGGGGTTGTCCTGAGAGTGAGCAGCACCACAGCCTGTTAGTAGATGTCCCAAGAAAGAGCGTAGCTACTATTGATGCAGCAGGTGCAGTGCACCGGGGCCCAGAGCCCTGAGGGAGCCATTGATTGCAGTCTTTTACTACCCCAGTAGCAGTCAAAGGGGCAATTTTTCTTTATTGCACCAGTACGCTGGCATCCAAGCTACCCCACTGCTCCCGAGAGTGAGCAGCGCAAGCTTTCACTACTATACAGCCTGTTAGTAGGTGTCTCAAGAGTGAGCAGCACAAGCTTGCCCTACTGACAGCCTTTTAGTAGGTGTCTCAAGAGTGAGCAGTAGAAGCTTGCACTACTATACAGCCTGTTAGTACGTGTCTCAACAGCCTGTTAGTCGGTGTCTCAAGAGTGAGCAGCACAAGCTTGCACTACCATACAGCCTGTTAGTAGGTGTCTCTGCAGCCTGTTAGTAGGTGTCTCAAGAGTGAGCAGTACAAGCTTGCACTACCATACAGCCTGTTAGTAGGTGTCTCTGCAGCCTGGTAGTAGGTGTCTCAAGAGTGAGCAGTACAAGCTTGCACTACCATACAGCCTGTTAGTAGGTGTCTCTGCAGCCTGTTAGTAGGTATCTCAAGAGTGAGCAGTACAAGCTTGGACTACCATACAGCCTGTTAGTAGGTGTCTCTGCAGCCTGTTAGTAGGTGTCCCAAGAGTGAGCAGCACAAGCTTGCACTACTATACAGCCTGTTAGTAGGTGTCTCTGCAGCCTGTTAGTAGGTGTCTCAAGAGTGAGCAGTACAAGCTTGCACTACCATACAGCCTGTTAGTAGGTGTCTCTGCAGCCTGTTAGTAGGTGTCTCAAGAGTGAGCAGCACAAGCTTGCACTACTATACAGCCTGTTAGTAGGTGTCTCTGCAGCCTGTTAGTAGGTGTCCCAAGAGTGAGCAGCACACGCTTGCACTACTATACAGCCTGTTAGTAGGTGTCTCAAGAGTGAGCAGCACAAGCTTGCACTACTGTACAGCCTGTTAGTAGGTGTCTCTGCAGCCTGTTAGTAGGTGTCTCAAGAGTGAGCAGCACAAGCTTGCACTACCATACAGCCTGTTAGTAGGTGTCTCTGCAGCCTGTTAGTAGGTGTCTCAAGACTGAGCAGCACAAGCTTGCACTACTATACAGCCTGTTAGTAGGTGTCTCTGCAGCCTGTTAGTAGGTGTCTCAAGAGTGAGCAGCACACGCTTGCACTACTATACAGCCTGTTAGTAGGTGTCTCAAGAGTGAGCAGCACAAGCTTGCACTAATATACATCCTTTTAGTAGGTGTCTCAAGAGTGAGCAGCACAAGCTTGCACTACTATACAGCCTGTTAGTAGGTGTCTCAAGAGTGAGCAGCACTAGCTTGCACTACTATACAGCCTGTTAGTAGGTGTCTCAAGAGTGAGCAGCACAAGCTTGCACTACTATACAGCCTGTTAGTAGGTGTCTCAAGAGTGAGCAGCACAAGCCTGCACTACTATACAGCCTGTTAGTAGGTGTCTCAAGAGTGAGCAGCACTAGCTTGCACTACTATACAGCCTGTTAGTAGGTGTCTCAAGAGTGAGCAGCACTAGCTTGCACTACTATTCATCCTTTTAGTAGGTGTCTCAAGAGTGAGCAGCACTAGCTTGCAGTACTATTCATCCTTTTAGTAGGTGTCTCAAGAGTGAGCAGCACTAGCTTGCACTACTATACAGCCTGTTAGTAGGTGTCTCAAGAGTGAGCAGCACTAGCTTGCACTACTATACAGCCTGTTAGTAGGTGTCTCAAGAGTGAGCAGCACTAGCTTGCACTACTATTCATCCTTTTAGTAGGTGTCTCAAGAGTGAGCAGCACTAGCTTGCACTACTATACAGCCTGTTAGTAGGTGTCTCAAGAGTGAGCAGCACTAGCTTGCACTACTATACAGCCTGTTAGTAGGTGTCTCAAGAGTGAGCAGCACTAGCTTGCACTACTATTCATCCTTTTAGTAGGTGTCTCAAGAGTGAGCAGCACTAGCTTGCACTACTATACAGCCTGTTAGTAGGTGTCTCAAGAGTGAGCAGCACAAGCTTGCACTACTGACAGCCTTTTAGTAGGTGTCTCAAGAGTGAGCAGTACAAGCTTGCACTACTATACAGCCTGTTAGTACGTGTCTCAAGAGTGAGCAGCACTAGCTTGCACTACTATACAGCCTGTTAGTAGGTGTCTCAAGAGTGAGCAGCACAAGCTTGCACTACTATACATCCTTTTAGTAGGTGTCTCAAGAGTGAGCAGAACAAGCTTGCACTACTATACAGCCTGTTAGTAGGTGTCTCAAGAGTGAGCAGCACTAGCTTGCACTACTATACAGCCTGTTAGTAGGTGTCTCAAGAGTGAGCAGCACAAGCTTGCACTACTATACATCCTTTTAGTAGGTGTCTCAAGAGTGAGCAGCACAAGCCTGCACTACTATACAGCCTGTTAGTAGGTGTCTCAAGAGTGAGCAGCACTAGCTTGCACTACTATACAGCCTGTTAGTAGGTGTCTCAAGAGTGAGCAGCACTAGCTTGCACTACTATTCATCCTTTTAGTAGGTGTGTCAAGAGTGAGCAGCACTAGCTTGCACTACTATTCATCCTTTTAGTAGGTGTCTCAAGAGTGAGCAGCACTAGCTTGCAGTACTATTCATCCTTTTAGTAGGTGTCTCAAGAGTGAGCAGCACTAGCTTGCACTACTATACAGCCTGTTAGTAGGTGTCTCAAGAGTGAGCAGCACTAGCTTGCACTACTATACAGCCTGTTAGTAGGTGTCTCAAGAGTGAGCAGCACTAGCTTGCACTACTATTCATCCTTTTAGTAGGTGTCTCAAGAGTGAGCAGCACTAGCTTGCACTACTAATCATCCTTTTAGTAGGTGTCTCAAGAGTGAGCAGCACTAGCTTGCACTACTATACAGCCTGTTAGTAGGTGTCTCAAGAGTGAGCAGCACTAGCTTGCACTACTATACAGCATGTTAGTAGGTGTCTCAAGAGTGAGCAGCACTAGCTTGCACTACTATTCATCCTTTTAGTAGGTGTCTCAAGAGTGAGCAGCACTAGCTTGCACTACTATACAGCCTGTTAGTAGGGGTCTCAAGAGTGAGCAGCCCAAGCTTGCACTACTGACAGCCTTTTAGTAGGTGTCTCAAGAGTGAGCAGTACAAGCTTGCACTCCTATACAGCCTGTTAGTACGTGTCTCAGCAGCCTGTTAGTAGGTGTCTCAAGAGTGAGCAGCACAAGCTTGCACTACCATACAGCCTGTTAGTAGGTGTCTCTGCAGCCTGTTAGTAGGTGTCTCAAGAGTGAGCAGCACAAGCTTGCACTACTATACAGCCTGTTAGTAGGTGTCTCAACAGTGAGCAGCACAAGCTTGCACTACTATACAGCCTGTTAGTAGGTGTCTCTGCAGCCTGTTAGTAGGTGTCTCAAGAGTGAGCAGCACAAGCTTGCACTACTATACAGCCTGTTTGCAGGTGTCTCAAGAGTGAGCAGCACTAGCTTGCACTACTATACAGCCTGTTAGTAGGTGTCTCAAGAGTGAGCAGCACAAGCTTGCACTACTATACATCCTTTTAGTAGGTGTCTCAAGAGTGAGCAGCACAAGCTTGCACTACTATACAGCCTGTTAGTAGGTGTCTCAAGAGTGAGCAGCACTAGCTTGCACTACTATACAGCCTGTTAGTAGGTGTCTCAAGAGTGAGCAGCACAAGCTTGCACTACTATACATCCTTTTAGTAGGTGTCTCAAGAGTGAGCAGCACTAGCTTGCACTACTATTCATCCTTTTAGTAGGTGTCTCAAGAGTGAGCAGCACTAGCTTGCACTACTATTCATCCTTTTAGTAGGTGTCTCAAGAGTGAGCAGCACTAGCTTGCACTACTATACAGCCTGTTAGTAGGTGTCTCAAGAGTGAGTAGCACAAGCTTGCACTACTATACAGCCTGTTAGTAGGTGTCTCAAGAGTGAGCAGCACTAGCTTGCACTACTATTCATCATTTTAGTAGGTGTCTCAAGAGTGAGCAGCACTAGCTTGCACTACTATACAGCCTGTTAGTAGGTGTCTCAAGAGTGAGCAGCACAAGCTTGCACTACTGACAGCCTTTTAGTAGGTGTCTCAAGAGTGAGCAGTACAAGCTTGCACTACTATACAGCCTGTTAGTAGGTGTCTCTGCAGCCTGTTAGTAGGTGTCTCAAGAGTGAGCAGCACAAGCTTGCACTTCATACAGCCTGTTAGTAGGTGTCTCTGCAGCCTGTTAGTAGGTGTCTCAAGAGTGAGCAGCACAAGCGTGCACTACTATACAGCCTGTTAGTAGGTGTCTCAAGAGTGAGCAGCACTAGCTTGCAGTATCTCAGGCTGCTACTATGTGTCCCAAGAATGAAATAAATGTAAAGTAGCAACACATTTTGCAGTGTAATGCAGCAACCGCCTCTCCTCTGCCTTTGGACTGATGGAATTGGAGCCAGTAGGCCCTTCTGTAGTCTTCGAAACTTTAGACAGCAGTTCCAAGACTTTCGACTGCTCTTTAGACTTTAGAGAGCAGTTCCAAGACTTTCACCTTTAGAGAGCAGTTCGAAGACTTTAGACTTTAGAGAGCAGTTCCAAGACTTTCGCCTTTAGAGAGCAGTTCCAAGACTTCACACTTTAGAGAGCAGTTCCAAGACTTTCGCCTTTAGAGAGCAGTTCCAAGACTTCACACTTTAGAGAGCAGTTCCAAGACTTTCACCTTTAGAGAGCAGTTCGAAGACTTTAGACTTTAGAGAGCAGTTCCAAGACTTTCACCTTTAGAGAGCAGTTCGAAGACTTTAGACTTTAGAGAGCAGTTCCAAGACTTTCGCCTTTAGAGAGCAGTTCGAAGACTTTCGACTTTAGAGTGCAGTTCCAAGACTTTCGCCTTTAGAGAGCAGTTCCAAGACTTTAGACTTTAGAGAGCAGTTCCAAGACTTTCGCCTTTAGAGAGCAGTTCCAAGACTTTAGACTTTAGAGTGCAGTTCCAAGACTTTCGCCTTTAGAGAGCAGTTCCAAGACTTTAGACTTTAGAGTGCAGTTCCAAGACTTTAGACTTTAGAGAGCAGTTCCAAGACTTTAGACTTTAGAGAGCAGTTCCAAGACTTTCGCCTTTAGAGAGCAGCTCCAAGATGCAATTGTAATCAAGTTGGACTTGCACCACAGGAGGCTCTACGACTGTGGTGGGACAGATGTTACAGTGCCTCAATGAGAGCTGTCATATTTTACACCATTAATCATCTTTAGAAACAACAGTTTTATTATTGTGAAAGGGCTGTTTTTATTGCAACTGAGCGCACAGCCTGCCCTTTGTTAAAATACTTTTACTTGGCAAGCTTGCAAGCTGCGGTGTGAGGTTACACATAGGTGATGGACATGTGTGCTTGTCATGGGGGTGACATAAATGTACCCAGTAACTAATCAGTGCATATTTAAACCTGATACTAGTGGGTAGTAAAACTCCTCAGACATGAGAACCCCTTCCTTGGTATCCTCCGAGCTCCAAATCCCTGGTGATACATCTCTTCCCAGAAACCCCAAATCAACGTGACCAAGCAGTGAAACCTCCGATGATATCTGTCAACAAAGCAGGTCTGGTTCTTCGTTTCTGTTCTAAACCTGGATTAAAACACAGATGAAAATATGTTCTGCAAGAAAAGATGTGTGGACATGTATAATGTTTGGTGGTGTCACATTCCCTTGGCTTTCACCACGCCAAAATAGAGTGCAGTAAATAAAAGGTCTCTCCTAGAACAGAAGGTACGAAAAAAGTTAATAGTTTTTTCACTTACTACATAACAAATCAAAACACAGAACAAAAAAAAGCAACCAAAATGGGCTCGTAATAAAGAAACCTCTTTCGAAAACACTGTGCTGTAAAATAATTGCTTCTTAGTCATCCAACTTTAAATGTAGAGGCATTTTGCCTCGGACTCTTTCATTGCAACTGATGGGTGGCAGTGCTTAATTTGAGCCGGTGTATGTCGGTGCTCAGAACCATCCCCCATACCTTAGGGGCTCATTATGATGGCGGGTGGACATCAGTCCACCCGCCATCATAGCGGTGATGGGACCGCCCGCCATACATGCGGCGGTCCCACCGGCCCAATTAGGATGTGCCCGCCATTATGGCGGGTGCATCCTGGCCTTTTACCATTGTGGACGGTGGTGCTGGCTGTAGCACCGTCCGCAATGGTGCAGGGAACTGCAGGGGGGTACCATGGGTACCCCCCTGTGCACCCCCTCAACCGCACATGAGGGGGCCCGCAACAGGCCCCAAAGCCAATCCCCGGCATGGAAAGGCCTATACACCACCCTGATCCTAATATGACGATCGCCACTGCCAGAAAAGTGGCGGACGGACTTTGCGTCCGCCGTGATACTCACTGCCATCCTAAAATGGGGGTGGGTAAATCTCCTTACGATGGCGGAACGATCACCACCGGCAGATCGTTCCGCCATCGTAATGAGCCCCTTAATTCTAAAAACCTGCACTTATGATAGTCGACCACATGGTGGCACTGTTTGTCGAAGTTAGAGGGGAAGGCCACAATAGTGTGTTACATAATGCAATATATTTTCAAAAGTGAAAATACCTGTCACCCAGGCCATTATTATAGCTTTGTGTGGCCTGATATTGTCCAAAGTGTCACTCTTGTAGGAGTTTGATAGTTAGGAGTTGCTTTGGAACTGGCACCGCTGGCAAGAACAATGGGTGGTGGAAACTGCGATGGCCTCCTGAGAAGGACCCTGGCACTGACGTTTTTACAAACTGTGCACTACTTACAATTGGGGGTTCTTGGCACTTAAGTCGTCAATGTGAGGTGAAGCAAAATATCCAGCTGGGCAGCGCACTGGGTCCTGCTTAAGGGTAGTGGCAGATGGGATACTGAATAGCCAATGAGCAGGCCTGGCCAGTTCATGTTGTATCTGAGATCAGATCTGCTGGTGCTCTTCTCTCTGAGAGCCACTTGCAATTGGTCGGTCAGAATTTCACTCCCTGCTGCCTCACTCTTGCCCCACCAACATGCACCTCCAACATCCATCCAGCGTTTTGTCGCAGCACACAAGGAAGGCTGCAGGGGGTGCCCTCCACAGATGCCATGCTACAAGCACTCTCATGGTCCTACCATCTGAATGTTTTGAGCTATTGAATAGTAAACGAGCGACGTTGATCTCCATTCACCATATAGTATTCGAAGACGATGTATACTCAAGCCCTGGCCACTGCGCTGTCTGGGAAGAAAGAAAGAGTGCAGCAGTGCCTGGTTGAGGACAGAAAGGAATGGAAGGGAAAGAACAGACCACCAAGCAGGACCAAAACACTGGTTGAGATGGAGGGAGGTGGAAGTGATGGGAAAGTCCAGGTGAAGTGCGAGAGTGTGTAGGACGGGGAAAGTGACAAGACATGAAGAGAGGGAAGACCAGTAGCAATACAAGGTGTCCCACACCACCGGAGCTGTCTGCAGTAAAACCTAAAAAAGAGTCCCTTCAAGTTTGCAGTGGAAGAATACAACTCATCCAATCAAAACACTGTGAGACCAAAATGCTCCTGGACTTGATAAACATAGGAATGGGAGGAAAGCCATCAAATCAGGGCCAGACAACTGAGACAGATAAAGACAATCATTCATGAGCATATATTTCATGTATTGTAAACAATAGACATGCAAGCAGACTTCTAAAGTTGTCTATAGGTGAGACCTAAGAAGGAGTCTGTTTAATGTGGTAGATCAGATGTTTCTTCACTAGAACAGTGGTTCTTAACCTTTTGGCTTCTGTGGACTCCAACTTCATCATTATTGGGACTCGAAGACCCCAACTGAATTATTTTTGGAATCCTGGGACCCTTTCTGAGTCAATACTGGAAGCTCGGGACCCGGCAAAAACATTTTCCGATGATTTGAACCGCAAAATAATACACACAAAAAAAAAAACAAGCATTCATCAGACAAATACAGAAATTTTGAAATATTTTAATTCACAAGCACATACTAAAAAAACATAATCGCCCATATTAAGATATCCTGCTCGATCCACTCTGAGAGTAGTAATTTTTAGCCTCTAATTTCAAATTCCTTCAAGTTAACAGAACATTTAAAATTCTTCCAATTTTATATTTAGCTTCTTTATCTATATACACTTTATTAAATAAACTGTTAACGACTGGCCCGCCGCGGACCCCCTGAGGTGGCTTCATGGAGCTCCAGGGCCCCTGGACCACAGGTTAAGAACCACTGCACTAGAATGTTCAGCATGACAATGGAAGCATTGAGAGCACCACAACGCGCTCTCGATGTGAGCGCGTCATGCTGACCACACAAGGTCCCATATTCACTAAAAGTCACGTAATGCAGCAAAAAGTTAGCAGCACTGAGTTGCATGAAGGGTAGTAAATACTATATTGCAGGATTTAGAAACAGTCAATCCCTTAAGATGTTATTAGCCGCCTTGCACAGGATAAACCATTTTTGCGAGACTCTGTGTGTTGCACCATGATGTGAAGATGAGCAATTGTCACCTAACATAAGACTTCTGCTCGAGGTCACTCCCCTATCCAAATATAAATCTGAAAACAACCAGAAAAAGTATACATTTTACAAGTAGGAAGATTGCACAAGTTTCCATTTGCCGATTTGCGCCTGCTTTCACTAGGAGCTAGTATGTCACACAAAACCAGGCCATGCTACTTTCAAATGCTTGGCTTTCTATGTAATCCTAGGAGTGTTTGTATTGTATTGCATTGTAAATGGGCTGTTCCTGTCTGTTAATTCCCTATTATTTACATTAGCAGGAGATCTGTAACCAGTGACGGCTCACAAAGGTAAAGCTGTGGGGCTGGGAGGCGGGGCGGGCGGGGCTGGGTGGGGGTTTAGTGGAGTCCGACATACGACGGCAAAGGTGAACGTAAATAAATAAATATCTGCCGTCATATGTCGGACTCCACTACCCTCCACCCAGCCCCGCCCCAGCTCCCCGCCTCACAGCGTTACCTTTGCGAGCCGCCACTGGCTGCAACCACGGACGTCAATTCCCCAAAATGCCAGGGTTAGCAGAAGTGACATCATATGCCCTTTGACCTTTACTTTCAAACACACATATATGCATTACCCTTAGACACACTCTGCTTATACTGCATACATGCATACACACGCTCTCACCATCAAACCTGCAAGCGCGCACACAATAGACATTTTAAAGCATTCTTACTGACCTCTGCTCTAGAAGATCACACTCCAACTATTTCTACAGCAATACAATAACAGCGAATAGGGTAATATGTAATATTAGTATAGTAAAAAATATACAGAAAACAAGAACAGTCGAACCCAAACGATGCCCATAAAGACGAGGCGCCCCTGTGTTTCTGGCGCTGATTTTACCACCTCTGAGCCCAGCGGTCGCAAAGGCAGTGCCATGGGTCTCAGGGGCCACCCAGGGTTCGCAGCAACATCCCCTGGCGACTTCTAAATGACGCCCATTTATGCGACTCACACATATCAACGTTTCTGTGCAAAAACACTTAGCACACAACATTTGGCCCCGTTTTTATAAACTTTTAAAGATGCCAATACAGCAAGGGAAGTTTGTATCAAAGGGAGAGAGGAGAAATTAGGCATATCTATTAAGATTGGCACAGTTCAGCTCTCTTGTAGCGCTGGCACATTCCTGACTGCCTACACACAGGCACCCCTGCACAGTCACCGAAGGGTTTCTTTGTTGTGGTCAGAATAGTTTCATTTCAGGAAGGGATACCTTCCTGCACAAAAACTATTCTTAGAGAATGTTTCCTTGTGTGCTGCAGGGTGCAGCATATATGCACGGAGAAGTAAAGGTTACCCGAAATGCCCCCGGGTGAGTCGTGCACTATAGAAGTAACTATAACATAACAACATAACATAACATAACGCGAGCCTCGACTATGTCCACCATTTTGGGGCAAACCATGTTTACTGACCTTAGTAAATTTAGGTTTGCAGCAAAATGCAAAGGTGGATGCACTGGAATGTCCAAGGTCCTGCTCGACGCAGGGCAATGACAAGCTCTTATGGCTGCCTCCCCTCCCCTTCCCTTCTGAAAGCATTATTGATAATCCTGCATCTGAAGAAAGTCTGCCTGTGTAGATAATGCTCATCAAATATTTGATTTGTGGCACAGCATTGCCAGCTGCTGCAGGCTGACAGGATGCCTGTTCTCAGCCTCAGACTGGGCTCTCTCTCTTGCACCCCCAGCAGGCCTCACACGCCTGCTGAGGGCTGTGGAGAGGCCTGCCTCCTTTGTTCCCTTGGAATGTGATGTTTACCCTCCTGGGACATGGATAACTGACTGCTGATCTACCGTAGGCAGTTATTTTTAATTCCTTAACCCTCGCTCAAGTGACTTCAAGTCTCATCAAGGTGCTTTTCAAAGTGATGAGTCTGGGGCCTACTTGAGAGGTCAGCTTAACCCTTTCAGGATCCCCATCTCTCTCTGCCTCATGGAGCAACACTAACCGGAAAAGAGAAACTATAAATGCTTGTCTCTCTTTTGTCTGGCCTCCCTCACTCAGGTCTGCTCTCTCCTTCACAAGGGAATCACCGCATGCATTTTTAGGAGGATTCAAAAGTGCACCAAAGTGTTTTCATCTTCTGCCACAAAATCTCTCTTTTCGGGTTTGGCATGCTTTCGACCCTTTGATCAGAGCCACTAAATTGATGTGATTCTTTCCGCAGCCGTGGCATTTCTGCATAGTTATGGGTTTGCTGCATAATCTGTAGATTTTAAGAAAAAAATTGCTTCCAGCTCTAATTCATCAAAGGTTAATGAAACCATGGGAATTCAGTGCTTAATTTGAGGCGGCGGTTTCCGGTACTTGGCACTGTCTTTCATTGATGCCAGCAGCCAGTGCTTAGTTTGAGCAGGTGGTTTCCAGTTCTCGGCATCGGCACCTTATTGTCAATACTGGCACTTATGACAGTCGACCACATGGTTGCGCTGTCTGTCTAATTTAAAGATGGGCACAACAACAGTTGTATATTAATTCAAAATACACTAAAGATGTCTAATACTTCCCACCCAAGCCATTCTTATAGCTTTGGGGGCCTGGAATAGTCTGAATTGTCACACTTGTAGGAGTGTGATGGTTAGTAGTCTGTCTGTCATTGGCAGCGCTGGCAGCGGCAATGGGTGGTGCAAGTTGCAGCGGGCTCCTGATGGGAGCCCTGACACCTATTATTTTTACAAATTAAGCACTGCCACCCACACTTATGATAGTCTGCTATGTAGTGGCACTGCTTGTGTAATTTAGAGACAAGCACAACAAAAGTTGTTTATTAAATCAATATGTGTTACAAATGACCAATACTATTCTTACAGCTTTAGGGGCCAGGAACAGTCTGAATTGTCTCAATAGTAGGAGAATGACGGGTAGTTGTTGTGCAGGTTCTGTCATTGGCACTCCCGGCAGGGGCAATGGGTGGTGCAGGCTGCAGTGGCCTCCTGACGATGGGCTTTGGCACTAATGCACAAATAAAGCACTGGCAGCGGCGTGTTCTCGCACGGTGGAGGCCCTTCTCAAAGGTTGACTGGTCATCTATCAGTTACTTGTTGCTATATTTGGTTGTTACTAATGAGCTGAAATATTTGTCCAGGGAGTGTTCCCAAGTTTAATAAAAAAAAGCACACGTATCGAAGTAATGCTATCACAAATTGTGCTACTTGTGCTGGATAATTTGCATTTTCCTGCTGCATATGTCAATGCTGACACATAATTCGGTCCTCCCCTGCCACATAATTCCAGCAGCCCTGCGGTTGATGCTGGTGCACATGCTGGTTTATGGGGAGAGTGATCTGCAGGGCATCTAAAGAGGTTTGAATAAGGGCCTTGCTAGTTACCAGTTATTTGGTGCAAGGATATGGAGGGGCTGGGGGGGCACACTCTTCCACTTCGGCCTGCACCAAATAACTGGCAAAGCGTGTTACTCCACCTGGAATGGGGAATAACATGCAGATCTGTGATTTCAAGTTTATTTTCCTATCAAACTACACAGGCCGGGGGGGCGTGGGGGTATGGGTGAGGGGGCCTCGAGGCTACCTGTGGCATCCTGGGTTGTGCCCTGGCTTGAGGGTGTTGTCTTTGCCTCTGTGGTGTTCGGGAGCCGGGTGGTGCCAGTGCCTACAGCCCTTGCCCTATGTAGGAACGAAGCAGAGGCGTATATATGGGTTCGGAGGTTTTATTCTACAACAGCCCAACACCAGTGTGCGGTTCACAGGCGGGGATCAGAATGGCGTTGGGACCGTTGACAGTCAAGGGTGATGTCGGGTTAGAATGTGGAATGTTGGGGAGCCAATGGGAAGAGAGAGAATGGTATTGGAGGCTCTCGTGCAGGAGAGTCTGTGGACAATTACTGTCACGCGCCAAAGTTGGCGCGTGGCAGTAACTGTGAATACCACACCCTACCCGGCCTGAGGTGTAGACCACTTAACTCCAACAGTGCAACTTACTGGCAGACATCAGAGTCTTTTCACAAGAATGGAAAAACAACATTCTACAGAATGTGCTAAACATTCTAATCTTAAAGCAACAGATACCTCCCTGGGCAGCACGTGAAGAGAGCCGAAATGCACAACAAACATGGAAATGTGGATTTCCACAGGGTGTTAAAAATTCTATTTCCACACAGCAGGAGGTCAACATGCCAGTGGCATAGAAGGGGTGCCCTTGGACTCTAATATAGGCAAAGAAAATTCTCACCTAACCCGAGAAGGGTAGTAACAGACACCTTTTTATTGAGGATGCAGTGGGCCCACAGTTATGGTGCCACTGAACCTGATACACTAATGATAGCTACACCCCTGCAAAAGATATTGACAAGAGGTTTGCACTGAATGACTGCACAAACAGGGCATGGAATGAGGTAGCATACACTAGAAACTGATGGTCGAATACACAAAGCAGTTGTGGGCATGCAAGCATGCGCTGCGCACCCACTAGTGAGACTTGTCCCATTGTACATGTATGCATAAAGCAGGTACGTACATGACAATACAAGTCAGTGTTTATGTAGCATCGTGCATGGGTGCACAAGTGGTCCTGATGCTGTGCTCTGATACCATGAGATGCTCATAAGACCATGTACTCACATAAGCCACCTTGCTCAGAAACAAAATGGCCATTTGTTCACCTTTTATGATTCTGCAAAGGACCAGCCATGAAACCTAAGGAGAACTTTATATAAAAGCGTCTGTATACTTTTTTAAACATGGCTCTTCTGTCTTTGTTCACTTTATCAGTCAGCCATCATTAAACCAGATCGTGAACACATTTTAAATTGATTTCTTTTTGTTTACTGTTTAAAGTATGTACTCACGAGGAGGATGAAAATGCCGGTGTTTAGGTAACTTTTGTACTTTGTTTTGTAAAAACACTGCGGGTCGATGCTGAATTCTGGTAACCATGTTATGTTCTGCCGGGTGACGGGAAAATGTCACCGGTGCAGTTGGCAAACACGCAAATCTTTGCACTGCCTGCGAAGTTTCAGACTAAGTTCAGAATGTCCGAGTATTTCCCCAATAATGCTTTTTTTCAGCTCAGAACGTCAAATACCTTGACGGACGGGACATCCTTTAATTGGAAATGGCCTCGAAGGTTACCACGTAAGCATTTTGCTTTTTGGGTCGCTGCAAAGGAGACAGTGCTTGAGGTTTGTCCTTCAAACCATCTTCATTCCAGCAGCAGACCATGGAAGATGGGAATGCTTTGCACACACTCTCCCGAAGGCTGCAGGCTCTCCTGCGCACACTTGCAAGGGAATTGGCAGAATTTAAAATACTCCTTTAAAAGACTTGGAACCAAACCTCTGACCGCACTAAGCAAGCGCTGCCAGTGAGCCTTGGGTTTGACAGGCCCTCGAAACGCACCCTTGTTTCTCCCATCCAAACATCTCTCCATTCACCCCTTCACCATTGCATCCGCTCACTGATATCCACCGTTTTACCTTTCCCTTTTACCGTTTCTCCATTTCTGTCATCCATTAGTTCTTTCATCCATCATTCCATCTTTCAACCTTTCATCCATCCACTGGCCATTCCATCCATCCATGCATCTGTTCACACATCCATCATCTGTGCACGCACGGCATCCATCCATACATCCATTGTTTGACTTACCAATTCACCAGAAAATCTATCCATCCACCTGCACTCACAAGTGTCCCGTGTACTCAGTCTTCCTTTCCCCAGTCTACCCACTCAACTCGCCACTTATCCACACACTCACCCGTCCATCCACTGGCCATTCCATTCATCTATGCGTTTGTTCACACATCCATCATGTGTGCATGAATTGCATCCATCCACACATCCATATTTTGCCAACTCACCAGTAAAGCTCTCCATCCATCCATCTGCCCTCTCAGGTTTCCCTTGTTCATAGTCTTCCTTTCCCCAGTCCACCCACTCATCTGTCCACTGATCCATCCACCCACTCACTCGTCCATCCTATCACCCTACTTTTCTTTCACCCTTCTTTTCACCTCTGCTTCCAACCTTCCATCCTCCTCTGTCTTTCTAGCAACACATCATTCTTATAAAGTTAATTATGAGCTGTTGCCTGTCCACGACGCCCCTGCACAGTTGTGACATTCTGCTACACTCAACGACATCACCTTTTTCAGGGCCTAAAAGTGAAACGTGCCTCTATAGACCCTACAAATATATCACAGTTTTTCATTCGACTAAAAGCTCAAAAGGTTAATTGGGTTAGTTCTTGCTTGGTTCTGCCAACATCAAGCATTGTGAAAATCATGTATTTGGCAGAGACATAGAAACAGGACCTACCTTCGAAAAGGACCTTACTTGCTAGTCTGTCTGCAGACTGTTTCAATATCTAGAAGACCTTATGTCATCAATTGGTCCAAAAAGATAAGAGGATGGGCCAGAGGGAGGGGCACTTGGGTCAGCCCCTTTCACCTACTTCCATGCTTATTAGGTCTCGCCTAGCATTGCTGCGCATATGCGCAGCTCGCTCGGCGAGTTTATTGCTAATGAGTACTTTTAGAAAAGTGCTTTAAGCCCCGCCCTTCATTTACATTGGCCAACATCACTGTTTCTGCTAAACGTTGGCTTGCCATTGGAAATGAGGGTTTTTGGTTTCCGCCCTTTGGCATGCGATCCGGACTGGGAAGCCTGCTTCACGGCTGTCGTTAAACACTTTCTTATCTTTATTGGGCCATGTGTTTGAAACACATGGCCCCATAAAGACAAGAAATTCCCATGCTCCGGCTGCAGCGCGGTCCTCTTTTCACTTTCGGGACCGCGCTTGTTAGATGCTGTCGCCTCGGGCACCTCACCCAGAGATACCACGTTTTTCAACAAAGGGAAGTGGCCGAAGACATGCTTGGAAACTCCAGTGTCCACAGTCCAAGTAAAGTTCTTTCTAAACTCTAAAAGGATTGCATGGCGTGCTCTGATTTATGTAGAAAAACAAACCCTCCCACCGTGAGATGTTTATTGTTTGATGCTGCACAGCTCCCAATAATCAATAATCGAACGAACAGCACAGCCAAACAAGAAGAAGCTGATGTCATATCTCATTAGTACATCAATGGTATTTTCTAAAGAGTGGGCTTCTGTACAATAATATTCCACAGAAAACATACAGAGTATTTAATAAATACATTTCTATAGCTAGGATAGACAGAGAGTGAGTCAACCCACCCAGCGCATCTCTGGAGAAAACATAAAATAAATCTCTTGAGTGCTTGTAAAAGCGCCTTTGTGCACTGGAGCTGTGCTGTGAAGGTGTGCGCGTGTGTGTGCAGCAGTGGTGTGCACAAATGCCTGCTTCTTCCTCTGTATAAGCCCTCGGGTGTGTGTATTTCTCTGCATGTTTCTGTCTGGGTGTGTGCGTGCATGTTTCCAGGTGTGTTTTGTGTGCACCAATTTATAAATATATGTTGTGTGCCCTAACTGCATGTGTGCACGTGCCTGCTTGTGAGCGGTCCTTCGTCTTCTGTGTGCCTTTGTGTGCTCGTGGGTCCGTCAGTGTGTACATGCATGTGTGCGTGGGTGCATGCGACTGTGGGTGTGTGTGTTCGTGCGTGTGCCCACACACATCCCTGTCTCTGAACCAGGAAGCAGCATTTTATCTCTCACAGCCACTGTGAAATTATGGGATGCCTGACGTAGAAACAGACGTTCATGGGGCACAGCTCGCAGGTACTTGCCCCGCGCCCGGTAAGTACACAGACACCTCTGGTGCCAGCAGCTGCAGGGCACAGAGGAGAGCCCGGGTATTTTCTAAAGAGTGGGCTTCTGTACAATAATATTCCACATTAAACATACAAAGAATTTAACAAATACATTTCTATAGCTAGGATAGACAGAGAGTGAGTCAACCCTCCCAGCACATCTCTGGAGAAAACATAATATAAATCTCTGGAGTGCTTGTAAAAGCGCCTTTGTGCACTGGAGCTGTGCTGTGAAGGTGTGCGCGTGTGTGTGCAGCAGTGGTGTGCACACGTGCCTGCCTCTCCCTCTGTATAAGCCCTCGGGTGTGTGTATTTCTCTGCATGTTTCCGTCTGGGTGTGTGCGTGCATGTTTCCAGGTGTGTTTTGTGTACACCAATGTATAAATATGTTTTGTGTGCCCTAACTGCTTGTGTGCACGTGTCTGCTTGTGAGCGGTCCTTCGTCTTCTGGGTGTTGTGTGCCTTTGTGTGCTCGTGGGTCCGTCAGTGGTGTGCATGCATGTGTGCATGGGTGCTTGCATTTGTGCGTGTGTGTGTTTGTGCGTGTACCCGCACACACCCCTGCCTCTGAACCAGGAAGCAGCATTTCATCTCTCAGCAGCTAGTGTGAAATTATGGGATGCCTGACGTAGAAACAGACGTTCATGGGACACAGCTCGCAGTGTCAGGTATGTGCCCCGCGCCCAGTAAGTACACAGACACCTCTGGTGCCAGTAGCTGCAGGGCACACTGGAGTGCCTGGGTATTTTCTAAAGAGTGGGCTTCTGTACAATAATATTCCACATAAAACATACAGAGTATTTAATAAATACATTTCTATAGCAAGGATAGACAGAGAGTGAGTCAACCCACCCAGGGCCTCTCTGGAGAAAACATAAAATAAATCTCTCGAGTGCTTGTAAAAGCGCCTTTGTGCACTGGAGCTGTGCTGTGAAGGTGTGCGTGTGTGTGTACAGCAGTGGTGTGCACACGTGCCTGCCTCTCCCTCTGTATAAGCCCTCGGGTGTGTGTATTTCTCTGCATATTTCTGTCTGGGTGTGTGCGTGCATGTTTCCAGGTGTGTTTTGTGTACACCAATGTATAAATATGTTTTGTGTGCCCTAACTGCATGTGTGCATGTGTCTGCTTGTGAGCGGTCCTTCGTCTTCTGGGTGTTTGTGTGCCTTTGTGTGCTCGTGGGTCCGTCAGTGGTGTGCATGCATGTGTGCATGGGTGCGTGCGTTTGTGCGTGTACCCGCACACATCCCTGCCTCTGAACCAGGAAGCAGCATTTCATCTCTCATCAGCTAGTGTGAAATTATGGGATGCCTAACGTAGAAACAGATGTTCATGGGGCACAGCTCGCAGTGCCAGGTATGTGCCCCGCGCCCAATAAATACACAGACACCTCTGGTGCCAGCAGCTGCAGGGCACAGGGGAGTGCCCGGGTCACGTGCTGCAAACAGACTGATGCCAGGGCTCACAATAAAGCCAACCCTACGACGGTGCCAGGGAATGCTTGCACGAGAAGCGACCAGTGCACGGCGGTGGCACATGCAGTGCTGCTGAGTGGTGCTAAACCTGGGCAGAAAGGGTCACATCTGCACAGAGAGGCCCCCATCTCACTGCATGTGCTTGATGGCACGTCAGACCAGCCTGTACTGTGCGCCTTGAAGCACAGAGCACACAGGAGGCACCGCTGGTCTGGAAACACCAGTGCAATACTGTTCTAGTATCGTGAGCAGGGGTTTCAAAAAGTCTCTTACTGGACCGACGGCCCATTACACCTTCAAGAGAGTCTCAGTGCTGCAACCTCTGCTGAGCATCCCACCCAAGCACCGCCGTGACTCGCTACAGTACCAGTGCGTCACTCAATCAATCAATCAATCATAGCATTTGTAAAGCGCAGTACATACCCGTGAGGGTTTCAAGGCGCTGGGGGGGGGGAGAAGGTGCTACTGTTCGAAGAGCCAGGTCTTGACAAGTCTTCTGAAGGTCAGGAGGTCTTCCGTCTGCCGTTGGCAGATGGGGAGGGTGTTCCATGTCTTGGCGGCGAGGTAGGAGAATGATCTGCCGCCGGCGGTCACTCTTCGGATTTGGGGGACGGTGGCGAGGGCGCGGTCTGCGGAGCGAAGCTGGCGGGTGGGGGTGTAGAGGCTAAGTCGGCTGTTGAGGTACGCTGGTCCGGTGTTGTGGAGTGCCTTGTGTGTGTGAGTGAGGAGTTTGAAGGTTATCCTCTTGTTGATAGGGAGCCAGCGCAGGTCTCTCAGGTGGGGTGTGATGTGGCTGCGACGAGGGATGTCGAGGATCAGGCGTGCGGAGGCGTTCTGGATGTGTTGGAGCCGTTTCAGGAGTTTGGCCGGGGCTCCTGCGTGGAGGGCGTTTCCGTAGTCCAGTCTACTGCTGACGAGGGCCTGGGGGACCGTCCACTCCCGGTGAATGTCTAAGAGGGTCTCACTGCTGCAACCTGTATTAAGCACAAATGCTACATTTGTTTACATCTAATATTCATAGGTCCTGATGTGTGTTTTCAGTATTGTACGTTATGAACTTCTTTTGCGAAAAAACAATAACAACATTTTAATAAATATCTGACATAATTTTAACATGCCTCTTGCTTCTTTAGACATGGCACTCTCATGGTAGATGTAGTAATCATGGGTAGATATTTTTCAACGTGTGGTCCCCTTGACTGCATAGCTTTTACAAAACAGCAAATAAGGAAAGCTGAATGTTATTCAGGGATTCTTTACAACCTAGTGTCAGTGAATTTTATATATGTGTTGCTTTAAAAACACACATAAATAAAAGGCATGACAATGCCAATAGCTTAAAATCTCCCAATTGCGAGACCTATTGCATTGCAAATGCTTGTTTTTCAAGGCTTGCCAGTGCTTGGATGGACTGCCCATCAAGGCCATGGCATTATGCGAATGAGGATATTGTCCCAATTCTTTTACCAATGACCTTTTGGTCACGAGGCGTCAATTAGTGCCTTTGTTAGACTGCTGATTGACCATTACACATCACTTGTCATTGAAAGACAGTGTGGATTTCCGCTATATTTACTTTACTGATACCACAAACTTTTTGACTTCTGATTTCTGGCCATGTTCTTCAAGTAGTGTGTGCTTTTTCAGTAACAGGCAGTAAAAAAAGACTCATAGTTATTCATTAATCACCCTTGTGAGGTTGTAATTCGCTGTCATGATAGCATTTTGTTGGAGTAATGCCCTGTTGTTCCTCAAATAAAACTATGCAGGGAGGCAGGGCTTCCTAAGGATGCAACAAAAATACTGGCCTCTTGTGTATGCGCTTCTGCTGTTACCGTTCGACAAAGTAAAGACGGTTGTGTATGTAGGCTTTTCATATATCATTAAATATATATATATATATATATATATATATATATATATATATATATATATATATATATATATATATATATATATATATATATATCAAGCCAATACTCCCTCTCACTAAGAAAGAGTGCGGGACAGCTCCGGAGTGCAGAAAAAGTGGCTTTATTTGTTAAAAAGCGCTGGCATTGCGAGTCCATGAAACGCTGGCAGACGCGTTTCAGCCTTCAATAGCTTTCCTCAGTGCCCGTTTCCATGTTCTCCTTCCATCTCTGGGGGTCAGCTACTACGATCTTTAAATGGCGACCACAACCAGTCAGCTGATCACTTGCCTGCAACTTGGGTTGTCATATATATATATATATACATATATATATGTACCTGCCTTTTGTCTATTGCTCTGCTATTGCAACATTATTTTTATGCGATATGCACTCCTTGAGAATTTTCGTAAGTTCTGGACCTGGGCAGCGGCCTTTTTCATGTATTTTAAATTGTGTATACCTGTCATCATTACTTGAAAGCAAACTGTGATAGTTAATGTTGTCACCACTGCCTATGTTCTAAATAATGAATGTGCGGAGACGGTGGATTGAATAAGCTAGCCTTTTTACGGTAGATCTTCATTGTCGCGCATTAAGCACCCCTCCCATTTCCTAGCCCCACTTTTTTATTCCAGTTTTTTGCTTTTATGTTATTTTTTTTGCATTTTGGTGGCAAAGACGTGAACGCACAAAGTCTTCCCAAAGCTGTGACAGTGTTGATGTCAGAGAGAACATGTGTCTGTGTGAGGGTTGACTGTATGTGTAAATGTATGAATGTGAGTGAGTGTCAGCAGGTAACAGGTAGTGAGAGAGATTGTCAGTGAGCATGAGTCACAGTCAAAGTGAATGCAAGTGAGAATACATGAGGGTGAAGGAGTATTAGAGAGTGTGGGTGAGAATAGGCGTGAGGGAGATTAGTGAGTGAGAAAGTGGGAGTGAGAGTAAGTGTGAGGAAATATATGAGTTAGTGCGAACAAGGGAGTGTGAATGAGTGAGTATGATTGAGTGGGAATAAGAGTGAGTCTAAGAGAGTGGATGATAATAAATAAGGATAAGTAAATGAAAATGAATGTGAGAGTGAGAATAAGTGAGTGAATGTGTGCATTGAGGAAGAATGTGGTATTATACTTGCAAGTCTGTTGTTGGCTCTAGCGTCATGAAGGCAATTATTGTCTCACAAAGGCACCCGTTGCAGAATACTGGCAATGCCATACTGGAGGCAAATCTTGTCTCATAGAGGCACCCGTGACACAATACTGGCACTGCCATACTGGAGGCAACCCTTGTCTCACAGAGACACCTGTGGCACAATACTGGCACTGCCATACTGGAGGCAACTCTTGTCTCACAGAGGCACCCGTGGCAGAATACTGGTACTGCCATACTGGAGGAAACTCTTGTCTCACAGAGGCACCCGTGGCAGAATACTGGCACTGCCATACTGGAGGCAACTCTTGTCTCACACAGGCACCCGTGGCAGAATACCAGCACTGCCATACTGGAGGCAACTCTTGTCTCACACAGGCACCCATGGCAGAATACCGGCACTGCCATACTGGAAGCAACTCTTGTCTCATACAAGCAGCCATGGCAGAATACTAGCACTGCCATACTTGAGGCAACACTTGTCTCATACAAGCAGCTGTGGCAGAAAGCCGGCACTGCCATACTGGAGGCAACTCTTGTCTCATAGAGGCACCCTTCGGAGAGTAGTTGCACTGGCATGCTGAGGCAACCCTTGTCTCACAGACACACCCGTGGCAGAGTGACGGCACTGAGAAAAATGCTGAATAGATCACAAGTATGGAGGCTTGTGTTTGCTGCGCACTGTTCACAGGTGTGTAACCACCACTATTTTAGACATGAATCTGCACATTTTTCATTTGTTAGCTTTTTGAAAATATTTACTGTCCATAGTTACATGATATCACATACAATTGTTTCTAATGACAATTGACTCAATAGTTTGTAAAGGGTGACAGTACTCATATACTCAAACAGAGACAATGCATTTGCAAATTTACAAATTTATTCAATAATAAATACTGAAGCCGAATGCATTTCGGAACATACTAGCATACCTTCAAAAGGTAGTTTATGTCTTATGTAATCCGATTGTCACAACGGGATGAAGTCTGAAATGCCAAATAGTAAAGATGTTTAGATTCTGACCTAATGCCACTAAAAGCGTGAAATAGTGAAAAGAACACTGATGAACCAAGCTTACCTCGTGGAGGTATAACATACGTGCTTGTCTGAAACGAAAGACCAAAAAGGAACCTAGGGTCAATACCACTGTACTAGAATGCTCTGCAAAGTAACTTAAAAACACTAGGAACACTTCTGTAATAAGTAGACTTGCTTACCTATGTAGCACCCATTTAGTCGAGTATCTACACAAAAAAACGATAAGCAGAGAAGTTAGGTAATGACCAATCCCCAAAGCGTCTAAAAGACGCTCGAATTTAAAACAGAAAACCGGTCAAGTTTGAAAATGCCTCATACCTGGAATATATGTAATCACCTTCGTCAGAATAATCTGCCGTGATGCTGAAAGATAGTATTCCCCTTCACTCGCAGGTTTAAATCGCGCGATCATGGCGCGCGCTATGGATAGCAATGACGGACTAATGCTACAGCGCTAATCTCTTTGTGACTCATGCGTGGGCGCCATGTTGAAATGTATCGAAAAAACTGCAATGCGATATTCCTAATACCGAAAGGATATTTCCCCCTAGATTAAAATTAATAATTTGTAAAAATAATGTGTAAAACGATCTGCTGAAACTCATGGGAAGAACAATTACCAAAAAGTAATTGGATAGCTATTCATTGTGAACCAGGATTAATATTCCAGGATAACGATGCTGCATCTCTCGGCTGATAAATCGGTGTGAACCAGAACCATAACGTGCCATACACAGTGATAAAGTGGCAAAGAGTATTGACGACAACCGTATCTGATGGAATGCAAAATGTTGTATGAGAATGTCATTATACATGTGATGCAAAAGAATATAATGATAGAAGATGGCGATAAAGAAACTCGTGATTAACGCGCTGGAGACCTGATGTTAATCTAGTGAAAACCTGATGTTAAAAAATATATTGTTTGTGTAAGAAGAAAAATGGGAAAAAAGAAGTGAGAAAGGAAATTGTTCTATGGACTTATGATGGTCATAACTAAAACATGACATGGCATTTGGTACTATGTAAAAAAGAGCCATATGAGAGAAAGATAGCCTATGTTAAGTGCACCTTATGTGATCAGCTATATGAACCATGACATATCTAATCTGTCATTCATTCCCGTTGGGACCATGGTGTTCAGAGTTTTTATCCAGTAGACCTCACGTTGAAGTAGTTTGTTGTTATTGTCTATTCCTGGTTGAATTTTGACTCTCTCTATGATTTGAAACCTAAGTTGAGAAATTGAGTGGTTTGCCTCTGTCCAATGGACGGCTAATGATGAATTCAAGTTCTTGGTTCTTATTCGACTTTTGTGTTCTGTCAGTCTGATTTGTATTTTTCGTTCAGTTTTGCCAATGTAAATTTTGCTGCATGGACATTTTATTGCATACATTACATTGGTGGTATTGCAATCACTCGTGTGCTTTAATGGAATTCTTTTCCCAGTAGTAGGATGAGTAATGTAGTTGCCCAGAATTACGTTATTACAATGTGAGCAGTTGAAACATCTGAAGGTACCTTTGAATGTTGTCAGAATGGAGTCTCCATGAGTTTGAGATAAGAATTCTCTCAGGTTTTTCCCTCTTGTATACGCATGTAGAGGAGGTTCTTTGAATATATTATTGAAGTCCGCTTCATTCGCCAGTAACTCCCATCTTTTGTTAATAATCCCTTTAATCGCTGAAGAGCTGGTTGTATATTTAGATACAAATACTATGTTATTACTCTTCGCTGGTTTCTGCTGACTGATCAATTCACTTCGTTGTTTACTTGCTGCTCTTTGTATACATTCTTGAAGAATGTTGTCTGGGTATCCTCTTTGAATATATCTTTGTCTGTATTCTTCCGTTTTGTTCAAACAAGTTTGGGGATCAGAACATATGCGTTTAATCCTCATAAACTGAGAATACGGTAGATTTCTAATGAGACTTCTTGGGTGAAAACTTGTGTGGTCTAGAGCATTATTGCGATCCGTGGGTTTGGTATAGATACAAGTTTGTAGACCAACTTGGTCACGATTTTTAGTGATAGTAACATCCAGATATTCAATTTTTTCTTTGTCAATTTTATGCATAAATTGAATTCTAGGGTCAAAAGTGTTCATTGTTAGGATCTTCAGGCCCGATTCACAGAATTAACTTAAGACAAAATCCTAAACTTACTACTTTTGGTATTCACAGAATGCACTTACTACTTTTGGTGTTCACAGAATGCACTTACTACTTTTGGTATTCACAGAATGGATTTACGACTACTAACTTTACGTCCGCACTCGGGCTGGAAATTCCGGCCCGGAGGCGGAGCTTCCGGCCTGGAGGCGGGGCTTCCAGGCGGAAGGCGGAGCTACCGGCCCAGAGGTGGGGATTCTGGCCAGTGGCGGAGATTTAGCCATGGCCAAAATCTCCACCTCTGGGCCGGAAGCTCCGCCTCCGGCCCGGAAGCCCCGCCTCTGGGCCGGAAGCTCCGCCTCTGGGCCTGAAGCTCCGCCTCCGGGCCAGAATTTTTCGCAACAAATTAAGATTCTTAATAAAGGATTATCGTTTGTACCGACTAGTACTACTAACATCCTGGAATTAGAGGTTTCGCTATTTAGATTTATGCGCTCTTTACGGTTACGACACTTTTTTTCTAATGTGGCAACATCTGAACAACAACAGATCTCTGAAACTGTGAGATTCAAGCCTAAAAGTAAATTTCAAGCCCCAACCTCTCATAAAATGTTAGACACATTTGAAATAATGGTCAATAAAGACATAAAATTTCTGAACCTCAAGAAATGCAATTATCAGAATCTGACCAAACACGACAGAGCTATCATTAAATCAATAGCAAACAATCCTGAAATAACCATTCAGCCAGCTGATAAAGGTGGGGCAATAGTGATAATGGACACTACATTCTACCAACATAAAGTTAACTTACATGTTATGAATCCTGAAACATACTTACCTCTACCAAATGATCCGACTTCGGAACTTTCCGACTTATTGGACAAGATTCTAAAACATGCAGCAGACATGAAATGGATTGACGAATCCACTAAACAGTACCTGACAACAGCCAACCCTCAGAGACCACGTCTATACATGATACCAAAGATACATAAAAACCTTGAAGACCCTCCATTTAGACCCATTGTCTCGGGTTGTGGATCTGTATTTGACCCAATTGGCAGATATTTGGATTATTTCTTGCAAAAATTCGTACAAAGTTGGACATCGTATGTCAAAGACACCACGGACTTCTTAACTAAACTAGAAGATACACGGTTTGAGACACAAACATCCTGGCTGTTGTGCACCATCGATGTGGTAGCTCTCTACACCTCCATACCATATGCAGCGGGAATAGAAGCAGTTGAGTGGGCACTACTACAACGAGATGATATTGAAGCAGAAAAGGTTTTTCTTCTACAACTCTTACACTTCTGTTTGGATCACAGCTATTTTAAATGGGAAGAAACATACTATGCACAACTTTCGGGCACTTCAATGGGTTTCTCTGGGGCACCTGTATATGCTAATATTTTCATGGCTGCTTTTGAACATCAGCAAATCATGAGTAACCCACAATGGTGGTCCAAAATTAGATTATACTGTCGCTTTATAGATGACATATTTCTAATCTGGACGGACTCAAGAGAAACTCTGGAACATATGATCCTAACAATGAACACTTTTGACCCTAGAATTCAATTTACGCATAAAATTGACAAAGAAAAAATTGAATATCTGGATGTTACTATCACTAAAAATCGTGACCAAGTTGGTCTACAAACTTGTATCTATACCAAACCCACGGATCACAATAATGCTCTAGATCACATAAGTTTTCACACAAGAAGTCTCATTAGAAATCTACCGTATTATCAGTTTATAAGGATTAAACACATATGTTCTGATCCCCAAACTTGTTTGAACAAAACGGAAGAATACAGACAAAGATATATTCAAAGAGGATACCCAGACAACATTCTTCAAGAATGTATACAAAGAGCAGCAAGTAAACAACAAAGTGAATTGATCAGTCAGCATAAACCAGCGAAGAGTAATAACATAGTATTTGTATCTAAATATACAACCAGCTCTTCAGCAATTAAAAGGATTATTAACAAAAGATGGGAGTTACTGGCGAATGAAGCGGACTTCAATAATATATTCAAAGAACCTCCTCTACATGCGTATACAAGAGGGAAAAACCTGAGAGAATTATTATCTCAAACTCATGGAGACTCCATTCTGACGACATTCAAAGGTACCCTCAGATGTTTCAACTGCTCACATTGTAATAACGTAATTCTGGGCAACTACATTACTCATCCTACTACTGGGAAAAGAATTCCATTAAAACACACGAGTGATTGCAATACCAGCAATGTAATATATGCAATAAAATGTCCATGCGGCAAAATTTACATTGGCAAAACTGAACGAAAAATACAAATCAGACTGACAGAACACAAAAGTCGAATAAGAACCAAGAACTTGAATTCATCATTAGCCGTCCATTGGACAGAGGCAAACCACTCAATTTCTCAACTTAGGTTTCAAATCATAGAGAGAGTCAAAATTCAACCAGGAATAGACAATAACAACAAACTACTTCAACGTGAGGTCTACTGGATAAAAACTCTGAACACCATGATCCCAACGGGAATGAATGACAGATTAGACATGTCATGTTTCATATAGCTGATCACATAAGGTGCACTTAACATAGGCTATCTTTCTCTCATATGGCTCTTTTTTACATAGCACCAAATGCCATGTCATGTTTTAGTTATGACCATCATAAGTCAATAGAACAATTTCCTTTCTCACTTCTTTTTTCCCTTTTTTCTTCTTACACAAACAATATAGTTTTTTTACATCAGGTTTTCACTAGATTAACATCAGGTCTCCAGCGCGTTAATCACGAGTTTCTTTATCGCCATCTTCTATCATTATATTCTTTTGCTTCACATGTATAATGACATTCTCATACAACATTTTGCATTCCATCAGATACGGTTGTCGTCAATACTCTTTGCCACTTTATCACCGTGTATGGCACGTTATGGTTCTGGTTCACACCGATTTATCAGCCGAGAGATGCAGCATCGTTATCCTGTAATATTAATCCTGTTTCACAATGAATAGCTATCCAATTACGTTTTGGTAATTGTTCTTCCCATGAGTTTCAGCAGATCGTTTTACACATTATTTTTACACATTATTATTAATTTTAATCTAGGGGGAAATATCCTTTCGGTATTAGGAATATCGCATTGCAGTTTTTTCAATACATTTCAACATGGCGCCCACGCATGAGTCACAAAGAGATTAGTGCTGTAGCATTAGTCCGTCATTGCTATCCATAGCGCGCGCCATGATCGAGCGATTTAAACCTACGAGTGAAGGGGAATACTATCTTTCAGCATCACGGCAGATTATTCTGACGAACGTTTAACATATATTCCAGGTATGAGGCATTTTCAAACTTGACCGGTTTTCTGTTTTAAATTCGAGCGTTTTTAGACGCTTTGGGGATTGGTCATTACCTAACTTCTCTGCTTATCGTTTTTTGTGTAGATACTCGACTAAATGGGTGCTACATAGGTAAGCAAGTCTACTTATTACAGAAGTGTTCCTAGTGTTTTTAAGTTACTTTGCAGAGCATTGTAGTACAGTGGTATTGACCCTAGGTTCCTTTTTGGTCTTTCGTTTCAGACAAACACGTATGTTATACCTCCACGAGGTAAGCTTGGTTCATCAGTGTTCTTTTCACTATTTCACGCTTTTAGTGGCATTAGGTCAGAATCTAAACATCTTTACTATTTGGCATTTCAGACTTCATCCCGTTGTGACAATCGGATTACATAAGACATAAACTACCTTTTGAAGGTATGCACTATCATCATGTTTCTGACTACATCATAATCACATAAACTGAAAATTCCCATATAAAAATCACACTTTTTGTTGTTAACACATCTTTTTTGAGCCTCCATGTGGACAGACAAAATAATATTGCTTTATTTATTTTTCCATTTCAGAATTTCCCCTGAGGAAGGAACTAGAATGTTCCAAAATGCATTGGGCTTCAGTATTTATTATTGTATAAATTTGTACATTTGCAAATGCATTGTCTCTGTTTGAGTATATGAGTACTGTCACCCTTTACAAACTTTTGAGTCAATTGTCATTAGAAACAATTGTATGTGATATCATGTAACTATGGACAGTAAAGATTTTCAAAAAGCTAACAAATGAAAAATGTGCAGATTCATGTCTAAAATAGTGGTGGTTACACACCTGTGAACAGTGCGCAGCAAACACAAGCCTCCATACTTGTGATCTATTCAGCATTTTTCTCAGCAACTGTTGACAGCTCTTGCTTGCTGCAGCACCGATAGATTTTCTTGAAAAATATTTTTGATTAACCGGAGAGTGCACCCCCTACCCCATAACTCACAGAGTGACGGCACTGGCATGCTGGAGGCAACTCTTTTCTCACACTGCCACCCGTGGCAGAATACTGGCATTGCCATACGGGAGGCAACTCTTGTCTCATACACGCAACTGTGGCAGAAAGCCGGCACTGCCATACTGGAGGCAACTCTTGTCCCACAGTGGCAACCATGGCAGAGTGCCGGCTCTGGTACACTGGAGGCAACTCTTGTCTCATACAAGCAGCCGTGGGCAGAATACGGGCACTCCCATACTGGAGACAACTCTTGTCTCACATAGGCACCCATGGCAGAGTGCCGGCACTGGCATGTTTGAGGCAACTCTTGTCTCACAGAGGCACCCGTGGCAGAATACTGGCACTGCCATACTGGAGACATCTCTGGTCTCATACAAGCAGCCATGGCAGAATAAATGTAAATGTAAATGTTGTAGACTTGTAAAGCGCACAGCTGCCCCAGCAACGGGGCGTCCCGGCGTTGTAGACCGCTGGGGAACCCGTCCTGGCTATCCCTGTGAGATGGTCCCTTTCTGGGTATCTCCAAGGTGAAACCAGGCATCCCCGGCGTCTGTGGGGGGCCGTTGTAGAGATGAGGCAAGCTTAATGCCCAGAGTTGCCGAGTGTGTTCCTGGTTAGAGTAGGTACCGAGGCGAGAATTATCGAGTCCGTTTTGACCCTGGTCCACGACCCTGCCGCGTCGGGAATTGAACCCTGGTCTCTGGCCGATTCTCTGCTTATGGATCTGCCACCTCTAACCAGTGAGCCACACCTCTCCACTAGGCACTCCAAAGGCACTGCCATACTTGAGGAAACTGTTGTCTCACACAGGCACCCATCGCAGGATGCCGGCACTGCCATACTGGAAGCAAATCTTGTCTCACAGAAGCACCCGTGGCAGAGTGCCAGCACTGGCATACTGGAGGCAACTCTTGTCTCACAGAGGCACCCATGGCAGAATACTGGCACACTGAAGGCAACTCTTGTCTCACACAGGCACCCTTGGCAGAATACTTGCATTGCCATACCAGAGGCAATTCTTGTCTCACACAGGCACCTGTGGCAGAATACCGGCCCTGGCATACTGGAGGTAACTCTTGTCTCATACAAGCAGCCGTGGCAGAATGCTGGCATTGCCATACTGGAGGCAACGCTTGTCTCACAGCGGCACCCATGGCAGAATATTGGCACTGCCTTACTGGAAGAAAATCTTATCTCACAAAGGCACCCATGGCAGAGTACCAGCACTGCCATACTGGAAGCAAATCTTGCCTCACAGAGGCACCTGGGGCAAAGTGCCGGCACTGGCATACTGGAAGCAAATCTTGTCTCACACAGAGGCACCCGTGACAGAATACTGGCACTGGTATCCTGAAGGCAACTCTTGTCTCACAGAGGCACCCATGGCAGAATACTGTCACTCTAAAGATATGAAGGTATGCTGTTCCTATGTCACTGCCATACTGGAGGCAACTCTTGTCTCATACAAGCAGCCGTGGCAGAATACCGACACTGGCATACTGGAGGCAACTCTTGTCTCACACAGGCATCCGTGGCAGAATACTGGCACTGCCATACTGGAGGCAACTCTTGTCTCATACAAGCAGCTGTGACAGAATACCAGCACAGGCATACTGGAGGCAACACTTGTCTCATACAAGCAGCCGTGGCAGAAAGCCGGCACTGCCATACTGGAGGCAACTCTTGTCTCATAGAGGTACCCATGGCAGAGTACTTGCACTGGCATGCTGGAGGCAACCCTTGTCTCACAGACACACCCGTGGCAGAGTGCCGGCACTGGCATGCTGGAGGCAACTCTTGTCTCACACTGCCACCCGTGGCAGAATACTGGCATTGCCATGCTGGAAGCAAATCTTGTCTCATAGAGGTACCCGTGGCAGAATACTAGCACTGCCATACTGGAGGCAACTCTTGTCTCATACACCCACCGTGGCAGAAAGCTGGCACTGCCATACTGGAGGCAACTCTTGTCCCACACAGGCACCTGTGGCAGAGTGCCGGCACTGGTATACTGGAGGCAACTCTTGTCTCATACAAGCAGCCGTGGCAGAATACTGGCACTGCTCTACTGGAGGCAACTCTTGTCTCACTGTGGCACCAATGGCAGAATACTGGTACTGGCATACTGGAGGCAACTCTTGTCTCGCAGAGGCAACCGTGGCAGAATACCGGCACTGCCATACTGGAGACAACTCTTGTCTCACATAGGCACCCATGGCAGAGTGCCAGAACTGGCATTTTTGAGGCAACTCTTGTCTCACAGAGGCACCCGTGGCAGAATACTGGCACTGCCATACTGGAGACATCTCTCGTCTCATACAAGCAGCCGTGGCAGAATCCCGGCACTGCCATACTGGAAGCAAATCTTGTCTCACAGAAGCACCAGAGGCAGAGTGCCAGCACTGGCATACTGGAGGCAACTCTTGTCTCACAGAGGCACCCATGGCAGAATACTGGCACACTGAAGGCAACTCTTGTCTCCCACAGGCACCTGTGGCAGAATACCGGCCCTGGCATACTGGAGGTAACTCTTGTCTCATACAAGCAGCCGTGGCAGAATACTGGCATTGCCCTACTGGAGGCAACTCTTGTCTCACAGCGGCACACATGGCAGAATATTGGCACTGCCTTACTGGAAGAAAATCTTATCTCACAAAGGCACCCATAGCAGAGTACCAGCACTGCCATACTGGAAGCAAATCTTGTCTCACAGAGGCACCTGGGGCAAAGTGCCGGCACTGGCATACTGGAAGCAAATCTTGTCTCACACAGAGGCACCCGTGACAGGGTACCGACACTGGCATAATGGAGGCAACTTTAATCTCACACAGGCACCCATGGCAGAGTACCGGCACTGCCATACTTGAGGCAACTCTTGTCTCATACAGGCACCCGTAGCAGAATACTGGCACTGTCATGCTGGAGGCACAATGTCTTAGCATGACAGACATCTGTGACAATATACTGGCAACTCTTGTCTCATACAGGCACCCGTAGCAGAATACTGGCACTGTCATGCTGGAGGCACAATGTCTTAGCATGACAGACATCTGTGACAATATACTGGCAACACCGATTGAATTATATGGATATGTTTGTATGCCAGGGAAGATTACCAGCAATTTGAATAATTAACCAAATGGTGTGGTGTTAAACTAGAATAGATTCAAGTTAATATATTATGCTCACCTGGTGACAGAGTTTCTTGAATTATTGATAAACTGATATACCGTTTTCAGCGCCATCTTGGATGGGGATGGCTCAACACTAACGCTGATTGGCTGGTATCGCGCTCTAGTCGCCAGGAGGACGCTAGGCGGATACTTAAGAGAGGTAAATCTCCTGCTCTCTCTCTATAGCTGGCAGCTGATCTGTGCATGTTCTTAATGCACTGCAGGAACCGAGCTGCTGCTCGTTTTTAATATTGCCTCGTTTGTGTCATTTATTTTAAATTCCTCATTTATTATACCCTGCTTTTAACTAGCGCTTATTGCACCTGGCCCTTACTTGCATTTAAATTGGGACACCCACCGCTGTTTGGCGGGTCCGCTTCCCGGCGCAGGTCCGTTTTCAGCGCCATCTTGGATGGGGATGGCTCAACACTAACGCTGATTGGCTGGTATCGCGCTCTAGTCGCCAGGAGGACGCTAGGCGGATACTTAAGAGAGGTAAATCTCCTGCTCTCTCTCTATAGCTGGCAGCTGATCTGTGCATGTTCTTAATGCACTGCAGGAACCGAGCTGCTGCTCGTTTTTAATATTGCCTCGTTTGTGTCATTTATTTTAAATTCCTCATTTATTATACCCTGCTTTTAACTAGCGCTTATTGCACCTGGCCCTTACTTGCATTTAAATTGGGACACCCACCGCTGTTTGGCGGGTCCGCTTCCCGGCGCAGGTCCGTTTTCAGCGCCATCTTGGATGGGGATGGCTCAACACTAACGCTGATTGGCTGGTATCGCGCTCTAGTCGCCAGGAGGACGCTAGGCGGATACTTAAGAGAATCATGTATACGCGCTGCGGATACGCGCTGCGGGGACGCCAGACTGACGCCGGAGTTACGCCAGAGTTCAGCCCGTCTGCGCCCGTCCGCGTTGAGGACGCGCTGCAGGACGGGCTGGACCCTGGGCCCTCCGACGTTCATCCTTCCCCTCCATTAGAGATTCTGTATGGTACTCTTCTTTCCTTGAGACCTCGTGCACTTTGTTGCCATCACCGGCTTAGACCTGAAGTCCTGAGCCGGGCCCGTTTATGTCCCTCTTGCAATAGCTTTTTTACTCGTCCTACTCAATCCGGTACTCGTGCTACCCCTCTTCAGTCTACCAGCCACATCTGTCAACCCAAACAGGGTTTTTTGGTCAATGCTCGTTCCCTGATTAAACGTGGGATCGAATTTCATGATTTCGTCAGTTTGAGGAATCCAGACTGGGTCTTTGTCACTGAAACTTGGGCTTCTGAGTCCGCTGGTCATGATTTGCTTTTGGCTATACCTGAAGGATACACCTTTCTAAGATTAGACAGAGAACGTTGTAGAGGAGGTGGAATAGCCATTCTTTTTAAATCTACTCTCTCCTGTATAATAAAACCGGTATCAGTTTCTACAGATCCTTTTGAAGCGCTTTATTTTTGTATTACGCACACTCCGGTGAGCTCTTTTTCTGGCATATTACTCTATAGACCCCCTGGGTCTAGAGTCAACTTCTGCCCAGAACTTTTTAGAATTTTAGAACCCTATTTTGGTAGGCCTTACTTTACCATTTTGGGCGACATCAATTTCCATTTAGAGGATTCTATATCAAAAGACACCTCCTCTCTGATTAATTCCTTGGAGGCATGTGATTTTGTCCAACTCGTTCTTCATCCGACCCACCAGGCGGGGCACACCCTTGACGGGATCTTCACCAACGATTCCAGACTAGAAGTCGGTTTGCCGGTACCAATTACATGGTCTGACCATTTAGCAGTCCCGCTGTCCCTAGACATTTCCTGTCCTGATGTCACGGCTGACACCGGTAAAAAACAATCTAAAAGGAGCTTCAAAAATTTTACTAAGGAGACACTTGCACCTTTTATCCGCAACATCAGTATTTCAACTAAACAGAAGGTTGATGACTCGGCTCAAGATTTAACTGATGCCATTATCAAAGCTGCTGATGAGCTAGCCCCCCCTTCCTTTAAATCTGCAGCTAGACAGAAGCCATCCGCCCCTTGGTTCTCTGCCGATCTGCGGTTGCTCAGACAAAAATGTAGACAGAAGGAACGTGGCTGGCGTAAATCTTGGGATTTAAAAGATAGAGAAGGTTATAAGAGTCTACTACGGGAGTATAGAAAGCGAATCATTAAGGAAAAACAGGACTATTTTTCTAACTTAACCTGTTCGTTAACATCTTCCAGAGAGCTTTTTAAAATTGTAGACTCCCTTTGCTCCCTTCAGGTTCCTGATCCAGTAGTTGCTTCCCAGGAGCTATGTGATGATATATCGAATTTTTTTTATACAAAGATAGACGATATTTACATAGCCCTAAAGACGCAGAGGAACTCACTCAGTTTGGAGGATTCTGTGCAAATCACACGATTGGAGGCCTGGAATGTAGATTCTCCTCAGTCCCTTGAACACTTCCCGGCTCTTACGCTAGAAGATCTCAATAGCCTGTTGGATAAAACTAAATCTTCATCTCCCCTTGACCCACTGCCCCTCAGGGTGCTTAAAAACTGCAGAGAAATCATTCTTCCTCCGATGCTTGAGGTAATGAATGGAGCCTTGGAACAGGGCATTTTTCCATCACTTTGGAAGAGAGCCATCGTAAAGCCGCTTTTGAAAAAGACCACCTTGGACCCTGGAGTGCTGAAAAATTTTAGACCCATCTCTCTGCTGCCAGCCCCTGCTAAGATGTTGGAGACCCACTTGAACTTCCATCTTTCGAACTTCCTCGACGCCTCTGGCTTCTTGGATGGGTCCCAACACGGCTTTAGAAAGCTACATAGCACGGAGTCTGCATTGACAAAAGTCATGGATAACATCCGCAGAAAAGTAGATTTGGGTCTTACCTCCGTACTGGTGCTGCTTGATCTTTCAGCAGCTTTCGACACCCTGTCTCCCCTGACTTTAACATCTAGGTTAAGGGAGGCAGGGGTAGTCGGACCAGCGCTCAGTCTCATGAGCTCCTTCTTACAACATCGAGAGCAACGTGTCATGCTAGGTGAATACCTCTCCCCTGTCAAGTCGTTGCAATGTGGGGTGCCACAGGGGTCGGCATTGAGCCCGACCCTGTTTAACATCTATGTGGCCCCCCTTGCAAGACTTGTAAGATCTCAGGGGATGGAGGTAGTGTCGTATGCGGACGACACGCAGATTATGGTATCCCTGACCCACTCTGTCAGTAAAACTGCCTCTAACTTTAGGGCCTGCATGCAACTTGTTGCAGATTGGATGGTCTCCAACTCCCTAAAGTTGAATGGGGACAAGACAGAGGTCCTGGTCTTTGGCAAGGACCAGGACATATGGTCAGATGACTGGTGGCCCCCTTCTTTAGGTAGCTGCCCTATACCTACCAAATCTGCTAGAAACCTAGGTGTCATCTTTGACACTCAGCTCTCCATGGAGCTACAGGTGAATAGAACGGTGGCGACCTGTTGGGGTGTCATCAAGACCATAAAAAGGATTGTGAATTATTTGTCCCCACAGGCGCGGAAACAGGTGGTGATTGCCCTTGTTGGCTCAAGGCTTGATTACTGTAACTCTGTGTACGCCGGGGCCAACAAGGGCTTGCTCCAGCGTCTACAGGTCATACAGAACGCTGCAGCGCGGTTTGCCCTCGCTTTGCCCTGGTTGTCATCAATGACCTTAGCGAGGAAGAACCTCCATTGGCTCCCCATTCCGTCAAGGATCACTTTTAAACTTCTTTGCCTTACATTTAAGGCTCTAACTGCAGGCTCGGCTGATGCTCTTGGTTCATTACTTACCAGATATGTTCCGAGTAGATATCTACGTTCCAGCGAGCAACACCAACTGGTAATCCCCAGAGCCAAGAAGGTTAGATGGGGGTCCAAAGCTTTTTCCATATTGGCACCTCTAATGTGGAATTCACTCCCCCTTGAAATCAAACGACTTCCTTCCCTTGACCTCTTTAGGAAGTCCTTGAAAACTTGGCTCTTTATTAAGGCATACCAGTAGGTTCTGTTTCTGTCTGCTATCAGCTCTATATTTTGGTTTAGGCGCCTTGACGCCCACTGGGCATAGCTGCGCATTATAAATAATATTTCATTCATTCATTCATTCATACATTGAAACTACAAGTGAACACAGAGTGAACTGTGAAAGATGCATTGCTTACTAAAGAGTTCTTTAAAGGACCTTCTCCAATAGGGGGAAAGCTTACATTGGCTTTACATTAGTACCCAATAGGTTTGGAGGGCACTCTTTGGCAGCTCCCAGTAAAGCCTTTTGAGGTGTGAATTGGCAAGTGATTAAAAGGTGTGCTGACTACAGTAGACAGTTACTTAACCCCTTCGCCGCGGCAGGAATTCTGCCCCGGCGCTGGGGGGGGTTTGGGAGCAGCGCGGTGGTGCTGTGCTCGTGATGGAACTGCTCCGTCACGAGCCACGGTTGAGCTGTGCTCATGACGGAGTGGTTCCGTCACGTCTCCGCCTACTGCGCTAATCGCCCGCACAGGTGGGGAATTAGCGCCGCTTGGGCGGAGCGGCGGCCAACGGCCGGAGCATGACGGAACCACTCCGTCATGAGCACAGCGCAACCGTGGCTCATGACGGAGGGGTTCCGTCATGAGCAGGGAAGGGGTTAAAATACCGGCACCAGCATATTGGAAGTAATTCTCAGTATAATTGGCACCCAAGGTAAAATACTGGTACTGGCATACTTGCAGTAATTCTTGGCATATGGGCATCCATAAACAAACGGTGGCAGACTTGAGGAGTTTCTTGGTATAAGGCCACCCGTGACAAAACGCTTGAACTAGCACATTGAAGGAAATTCTTGTCATGAGGGATGACAACCAGACCATATAGGAGGAGGGTAACTAGGGCAAAATAATGGCCCTGAAATACCGGGGTAATTTTTGACATGTGTCAACCAAGGTATATAAATGGGAAATAATATTAGAATTCTGGCACTTGTATATTGTATGTAATTATTGTATGTAATTATTGGCCTAAGGGGGCACTGGTGAAATATAGGGGGCACCCATCATGAAATCCTGGCCCTGGCAAGATGGATGTAATTCATCTTGGGGCTCCCATAGCGCATTTGAAAAATGGACTAAACTCCTGAGGAGCATCAGGTCCCATTGGCTCACCATGAAATGACTTGCATAATTAATGAGTGTGCTTTCAGAACCGATGCCTTTTTAGAAAATACATCAAAAGTGTCACTTTACGATGCACTTTCTGACCCCTTTATCTGTTAAAACATTTCAGGGGCGAGCCACCGCGACCCCCTCTTAAAGAGCTCTTGTTCCCTCCCTTCACTCATTTAGTACAATTCAGGGATAATATTACACCCCAGCACCTCCAGAGACCACGTGAGCATGTTAGGTAGGTGGTATCTAAAGTAGACATTTGTCCATGTTTTTATGGAACTTCAGCATAGTCACTTATTGTAATGCTTTCCGGGATAAAGGCCATGCAACGTGACTTCCAGTGTCAAAGGTCATATTATGTCACTTCCTGTGATATTATGAGGGTCAAAGGGTGATTAATATAAATGCCACCACCCCTTGCATTTTGGTGACTCGACATCCATGCTCTAATATGATTTCTATCTTGAAGTGCACTTTTTATTAATACCCATAAACATTGGGTTGAATAAGATATAGAATAGTGCATGCTGATTGCATTTGTTATCCTAGATTGAACACAATTATTATTATTTAGGCCTCATTCATACTTTTATAACAATTTACAGCTTAGACACATGTATCTGCAGGGGATGCTTGGCCCATTGGCTCATTAGGCCTAAATTTCAAAGCATTGTTTGTGAGTGGCTGTCTCCTACTCCCAGCTTAGGTAAAATGTACCCATGTGTATCTAGTAATACAACACATTCAGCTTTGGTCAAGGGTTTTCAGAGAAACAGGAGAAATGACATATTGCCATTTGTGTGCTCCCCTTCCTCCAGAAATGAAGGGCCAAGCGATGAAAAAAATAGTAATTCCTCACCTGTAGATTTCCATCCACATGTGGGTGCAGATGTAATCCTTTTTCGTTTTTCAACATTATTCCCAAAAGTACACCTGGAATGCTGCGCAAGTCGTAGGTTTCCAGATGAACTCCTTTGAACGTTAGGTGACTTTTCTCACAAACTCCTGTTCCCCACTAGGCAGATTTCTTTTTATAGCAAGGAAGTGAAAACAGGGAAAATGGGGTGCCGTGTGCAAACTCATACTTTTTTTTCCCTGCAGAGAAAATAGTTAAGAAAGCTCTTTCCTTCCAGCCCACTCCAAACCTGTGGATGATTCGATCCCTTTCATGATAGGAGAGTTATTCGAGCTGCAGGATGGAGGAAATCTTTGACCCTTTCCAGGATGGAAAGGATTGTGGAGGAATTTGGAAAGGCCACAACCCTACATGTGTGTGGGCATTCACACATTTCCAAAGCAAACCACAGCTTGGACCACCCATTTCCTAGCCCTTCAGTGGGTTTTACAAGTACCAATTTCTCCATACTCCGGGATTCCGGTGGTGTTTAAAAAAGATGGAAATTCAGTTGTAAACAGATGTTTATGGCATCATTTACCTTTGTGAACCAGACCCAAAGCATAGGAGACCCCTTATGGCAATCCAGGGTCGCTTTGCGGCCATTTGAAGCCCCTAAACATGACATTTGTGATGACTTCCCCCACCATGCCCTTTCCTATCCTTCTCCCTCACCCACCGCTACCCCCCACCCAAACTAAGATGTATTTTAGATGTTTTATATGGCATGGTCTGAGAGCAGCAAGCTTGCTTAAGGGTTTAGGGCCTAATTTCCAACAATTTAAAGCAGGGCAGCGCTGACGTCACCTTGCTCCACTGCCCTGCGTCAAAAGAATAGGGCAGGAATGCACCAAATCTATGAGATGCGGCGCACATTCCTGTACTCTTTCACAGCTCTGGAGCGCAAACGGGGGTCTAGTGCCAATGCAGAATTGTTTTCGAGTAGGGAGGGGCACCTTACTGCACAAAAACAGTCATTACGCCTCTCCTGGGGAGGCACACGGTTTTGCCGTATTCCCCAATCTAAGCTGTGTTGTAACTCTGGGAATGTGTCAAATTCCATAGCATTGAGTGGGAACACCCACTGCAAAGCCCATGGCATGCCTCCCCGACACAGTGTGAGGCAACACAGCAACTTGCGCGGCGTTGCATTACACCATATCTATGAGGCCATGAAAAGTCAGGAAGGATGGCTTTTTGTGGCCTCATAGATATGGCTCTGCACCAAGGGAATGTAAAAAAAAGTGATGTTCCGGTGGTGCACGAGGTTTGTACATAAGCACCTTCATTTTTTGATGTGAATTGGGAGGCTGCATTGTTTACATCTGTTTTGTGCTCTGTGTAATTTTTACTGATCAGGTGGGCTAATATCTTGCCTGGTGCTCCATCCAACCCGGGCTATTGGACCCACCAACATGACATGGGCCTTGGCATTGATCCTCCCCTCCCAATTAACCATCTTAGGATGGGTGCTACTCCACTTTAATTCACCTGTCCATGTTTCATTTGTAATCTGCCTCCCTCCATCTAACTACTTGCCTGGTAACTTTCAAAAGGGACCTCAAGCTCCTCCTTTTTGACAGACATCTTGGTTAAATCCACCCTCGCTCTGACCTATATTTTCCCCCCACTTTCGCCTGACCTCGTTTTATGATCCCACCACCTAAATCGATGCTTTTACTGTGTATCTCCCCTGCTCATTTGCTGTAGCTATTTCTTGTGATAACTCCCGCGCACACCCACCATTGTTCACGTACGAGATTAATTACTAGTATTGTAACCCGCTGTAACCCATATATTCTGCTTGTTGTAAAGTGCTCTGATGCCTTCGGGCCATGTCAGCGCTATATAACATTGCAAAAAGAAATAAATAATCATTAACTGTTGACAAAGCTTATAGGTGTGGATTATAGCTTAAAGAGGCAGCCACACCCATTAGGATCGCCGATACTTGGTTAGTATTACTCTTAGGTGTTGGTAAAGGTGGTAGTATTTTAGTATTTGCATAGTATGTTGCTGCCTCCGGTTCCACTGTGTGACTCTCATGGAAGGTAAAAGAGAAACAATGCCCATGAGGAGAACAATGCATGTGTGCAGATCTAAACTTGTCCTCTCCTGAACAGCAAGAATGTCTGTGCAGGGTAGCTTTCCTCCTGAGCTGACCTTGGAAAAATGCAAGCTAGCCCTCTCTGCTTTGAGACATCAGCTGTCCCTACTCATTGCTCGCCATATATCACTGTGCGAGACTAAATCTGAAGCATTTCACTTGTTATCCTGTTTTGGATAGCTAGAAATGTTTCTAATGGCAAGAAGCCTTGTTCTTTTAATTATATTGTTCACCTGTGAAGCCATAAAGCTCTATGTTTGAATAAGCCTCGCCTCATGGGAAATTAAATGACTGGAGTTTTGTGTAAATAATTATTTCTGTGTTCCCAGTCTCAGGACGAGTCTGGTGGCTGACTTAGATGTTTTCATCAGTCAACATACTACCTCAGTTGCGTCTAAATTAATGAGTATTTTGGAATTACCCGATGAGATGCGAAAATTGTGTTTTTTTTTATTTCACAGAACATGATGCTGGGTGCGCCGAGGACCAGGTGCATGCATTTTGATGGCTGCAGAGTAGACGGACATCTAAGGGGGGGTTCAGCTGTGCCTGTAGGCCCACTGTCTACACTCACGCCCTATTACTGCAGCCTACACAGGTTTACAGAATATAGATGAGAAATAGGAAATGGGTGTGTAAGGGGTAAGAGTTTTGCAAATACAAAGAGCGTTTCTGGGTTCTAAGTTGTAGGTTCTAAGTGCTGGGTTCAAAGTGCTACATTCAAAGTGTGAGGCTCGAAGCACTAGATTTAAGGTGCTATGTTTAAAGCACTAGGTTCAAAGCAATAGTCTTGAAGCACTATTTTCAAATCTGTAGGTTTTACAGTACTAGGTTTGAAGCACTACGTTCCAGGTTCTAGGGGGCCTATTGTACAATGCATCTTGTAGAACCTCACATACAGAGTATGAGAGAATAATCTTTGACCAGGTCTGACTCTCGAACTCAGCAGACCCAAGGTTCTCACACATGTCGAGTTCCTTGAACACAAGGGGACTCTTGTGAAACCTTAAACCAATAGACGATAATTCTGTCTACTTCCTTTGTTTCCGTATTGTCCTTTTCTTTAATTTTTCTCTTCCCACAATGAACCTTCTTTGTGCCTGAAGACTGTATTAATACTTTGTGTCCTAGCCTTTAGTGAGCAATATCATGAAAAATAGAAAGCAAACGCTACACAACTCCATCTCCTTCTGTGTCTTTGTTGCGAAAGTGTCTAGTATGAATAGTCGTCTGGGGATCACAATTCATTATATTTATGTAGATTATAGGGACAGAACATGCACATTTTTTTTCAAATAGACTTGGATAAAATAGTGCACTTGATAGGAGCCATTTAGGCAAGGAGAGGCCCAGGTCTCCATGGAATGCATGTATTGATTGGTGTGAAGATACTTCTAAGAGAATCCAAGAGTCTCGAGTGAGGAGTCTTAAGAACTTCCAGGAAAAAATAAATGAACAATTGAAAGAATTAAAGAAATATGCAGCCAACACTTGACTGATGACAGGGCGACAGAGAAAAATGGCAAAAACTTGACAGGCCCACTGCCATAAAGTAGCTATACCTTAAAGAACCCCTATTGATTATGCAGAGACTCCTAAATACATTGCTGTTTTTTTCTCAGGGTTACTTCCTCCTACTCCACCCATTCCTTACATACTTACACACTCAGGTAACCTCAGCACCCCAATGACCTTGTCCACATTACCTCCTGCGCTATCTACAGATATGAGGACCTGAGGACAAGCACAACCATGCAAGATCCCACCTCAAAGTCCCCATGCTGCTCCCAGTGGAACAATGGTTTATAAGTCACAAATGACCCCAAGGCAAACAATAATACAGCACAAGAGAGATTTCTTCAGTCCTCTAGTCTTTAGTAGAGCGTCGAGGTTCCAGGATTCAGCTTCAGAGTTTCGTCCAGGGATATCTAAAGTTCTGGTTACAGAGGTTCCTTACTTATACCTAAGGAAGGGGTTGGACTAACTCTGGGGAGCCACCTATAGGAGGGTTTGGAAAGAGGGGTTACTACACCCATTTCCTTTGTCCAGTTTCGCGCCAGAGCAGGGGCTGGAAGCCCCTGAACCGGTTTGAGCTGGACTATGCACAGGGACACCAAATGTGCCCCCAGTGCAGGACTTCGAAGCACTCAGAGAGTGCTCCCACCCACCCCCAATACACATAAGCCTGTCTGGGAGGTGGTTACACCTTCCTGTGACAGGAAATCTATTGTCCAGGCCTCCCCTGCCAGAGTTTCGGTCAGCAGCAGGAGGCCAGACCCGTGTCTGTGGCTGCAGCATCCATTTTGTGATGCCAGGGCTCTATTAGATTTCTACCGGGTATACCAGTACTGCCATGTCTCTCCCTCTAGAAGGGTGGGATCATATCCTCACATCAAGAACTGATGTGGGGGTATGATTCCAAGGTGTTTGACTCTAAACACGACATGTTTCCGTGCAGTCAGTCCAAAGTTAGCATTAACCGTTTAAGATATAATGCACTTAAGAGTACATGGTCAGGCTGCACCACTGACAACCCCGGAAAAGAGATTCTGAAGGCTGCCGAGGGGCTCAGCTCATGCCTGGGCACCCTCTCACATATAACCAAGCACCTTGCCTTCAGGATTGATAAGGCCTGCCCTAGGGGTGACTGATAGGTTACTATGTGCAGTGATAGGTGAGGTATAGTGAACCTATACCTCATTAAGGGGTGCATGCACCACCTTAACCAGGCTACAGTAGCAGACCTGAGGTGTCATTTTGGAGGGCTTTCCAGGGGTGGCACAATACATGCTTCAGCCCCTGGTAGGCCTCTGGGGTACCTATGCCCTGGGTACATGGTATACCATATACTAGGGACTCACAAGGGTACCCCAGAATCCAATCTGGAGTGTACCTAAAGTACATGGAATCAATGTATCAGAGAAAGCAGATGGGCTGGGGACCTGAATAGCAGGTTCCCAGCCAAACTAAGTCAAAAACCATCAAAACACCAGGAAAAAAGCAGGGGCAACCATGTAGTCAGATTCCACCTTCTTCAAAGGGTATACCCAGTCTTGGGTCTCATGCTCACTGTGCCAATGGGTGCCAGATAGACTGGCTGATGAAGGGTGATACACCAAAACTGATCCCAGGATGCTTCTTTCCGGTTCAGGGAGAACCTGACCTGGCAGCTCAGGCCCAGGAATTCAGGGCTTAATTTATAGCTTGGTAGACAGGGTACTCCAAACTCTCAGTCCACCCACCCCGTTTGGAGATGAGTGAGCTGTAAGCCTTTCATTGAAGGAGTCCCTATTGGCTCCATCAATGAAAGATTTCTTGTAAAAGCTGAATGGATTTGGAGCTGCCTGAGGAAAAGTATTACACTGCCTGCCATATTGAAGGGTGGATGGTATACTGTTATTGTTTCTGTCTGTCACCGCCAGGTTGGGACGGAAAAAAACCAAATAATGACCTACAAGACCTGGAGAAAACGCCCAAGGCGTGGGGGTCATAAGTGTTTTTATTTATTTTTCAGAAAGAAACTCCCAGTTCGGGAGATTCTTTCTGAAAAACAAAAACGTTTAAAAATGTTGAGAATGCAATTAAAACTGATGGCACCTGTTCACCAAACTATTTGTACTTGAAGGAAACCACCATGATCACGGTTCAATTAAGGTCCGGAGATGACCGCTCAGTTAGCAGTCCGCTCAGTTAGCAGTCCGCTCTAAATTTGATGGAGAGAGTACTTCTGGGATGGCGGAGGTAATGCCCTCTGTGAAACATTGGTGTTGGGTGTGAGGTCATGCAACCTGGAGCTTGCCACTGTGTGCATGCTTTAGTTGGCATTCAACGCTGGGTATAAAGAGTGGCAGCTAGGCCGGCGTACTTGGGTCTGTCTTTGAGTATGGCAAATTGAAGCAGAACAGGTGCCTCAAACAGATTTAATTTCTCTATCTGCCTTGCACGACTTATTCATGGGAGCACCAGGTCATAAATGTTCATTGAGCATTCAGTTACAAAGTGGAGTTGGCCTTGGTGGGACATGAATGTGAAAGAATCATTCAACACAGATTGAAGGACATATATTGTGGGGTGGATTGAAACTGGCAGTCGGAGCACCTAGGTTTTCTGTTTTTTTCTGGAATGAAAGGTGGTCTGTCAGTTTGCTTATTCACATCGGTAGGATGTTCCAAAGCATATGTGTGAAATGAGAAAGCAGCACTGTGCTTAGATCTCCATCTTGGTAGGATAGGAACTTGCGTTCCAGGAAGAAGGGGCCTGCACCACTAACTTGGAACCAGTCTAGTGCTCCTAAGGTGAGAAAGATGTGGTAGAGGTGGAAGCGTGGTATGCTGATTATCGGAATTATTGGCACAATGTTTGAGTCCGTGATGAGACTCTTGTAATGCACGAAATACGCACAATATATCACAATACAAGATATTAAGTTTAACATGGCTGCTTAACGTCAATAAAATAGCATACCATAACGAGATACTGCATACCATGATAACCCAGAAGATAACTTAAAACAGTATTACACCATATAATAATATATGGCATATAATATGATACATAACATAATATAACAAGGTATATGTTAGACCTAACAGCCTTGGGAGGGTTCCCATACTTTTTTCACCTCCCTCCCCCCCATTTTCTGTACCCATTTTTGCTGACTCTAGGACTTTGCTCACTTTAGTGCTACTAATCAGTGCTAAAGTGCTTGTGCTGTCTCCCCCCTAGAAATTGGCTCGTACCTAATCGGCATAATTAATGTACTTATACGTCTATAATAACGTGCATTACATGTGCCCTGTTACACATGTAACTAGCCCCTTAACCATGTCTCAGGCCTGCCATGGCAGGGCCTGAGCATGCAGTATGCTGTCACTGTGAATTGGCAGGTAAAACTACTTGCCAAGCGCTGAAATCCCTCTTTTATTACATATAAGTCACTCCTAAGAGCCTAGAGGGCAGGAGGCTATGCAAGTAAAGGAAAAGGCATGTGCTTGTACGTTTTACATGTCTTTGTAGTGAAAATAGCCTATTTAGTTTTTCACTACATTGAGATCTATTCCCCTTATATACTAGCACTGGGAATTTGCTTGGGTGCCTCTAAGTAGTAATTCCTGATCCCAGGGGAGTAGATTCATCATGTTTGGTATGGGTGGAAAAGTAGTGATAAATGCGCTTTGCTGGTAAGGTTGGATTTAACACCAGTAGTACAGAAATGCCACTTTCAGGCAGCGGGCATTTTTCTGCTCTTAACTTTGCTCTATGTGACCTCCAGCCTATCGCCAATACCCATCTGGACGGGGTGACAGTTTCCATTCGTGTATTACACCCCGATTGCCATAAACCCGGGAAGGCCAGGGGTGGCTGAACACCCCTCTGCATAAATCTGCATTACGATGGCCGGCCTGGGCAGACAGGAGGAAAGCTAACCCCGGGACATCAAAGAGTAATGACCTGACTCCAGGTGATCCCAGGTGATCCCCATAGATCCCCATAGATTACCTGGCAGACAGGACTGGCTTGAAAGGGGTTCTGGTGCACTTCAAAACCACTCTTAGAAGTTTTCCCTACATCAAAGGCACATTTGGATATAAGTACTGGGTCTCTCACTCTCTCTAATCAAACACTTCTGGATCTTGAACTGAGCCTCTGTCAGTGGACTGCAGCCCTGCCCAACGGACTCAAGTGGACTGCCTTTCCAGAAGGACTGCATTCCTGCTTGTTGCCCTATCACTTGCTGCTCCTTGACTCTGCTGGAAGGAGAGCTGGACTCTGCCTCCCATCCAAAGTGATCTTCAAAGTCTTGTTAGCTTGTCTCCTGTTTCTGTAGTCTCAGGGACACAAAAGACTTCCTGCAGTTCTGCTGGTGCTGCGTGACGCTGACTTCTGTGAGTCCTACCCTTGCCTGTGGTGCCCCCTCCAAGTTCTGGGCCTCAGAAGTGGGTTCTGCAGCTGAGTTTCTGCAAAGCCTTACCATGCAGCTGACAGCTCTTGGAACAGATACCGGATGACGGGGAGCCTGGCAAAGCCGCACCGCACAGCCTCTCAGAACTCACGCTGGACGGCGCAAAGCCTTGCTGCGCAGACTGCATCCAGGATCCAAGGTCCTGTGATAAGCGGGCCAGGTGGGTCCATGCAGCGGCCCGCGCTCCATCATGGTGGGCCTGAACTTTGGATTCACATCGGTCCCTTGTGACCTGTAGTAACCTTTGTAGTGTTTCCTGCTTATAAACTCTTCATTGCATTTATTTCTACAAAATACAATATCTCAACTTTTACTTGATGGATTTTGATCATTTTGGTCTTCTTTTACTCAGATAACTATTCTCTATTTTTCTAAACTGTTGTGGAGTCTTTTTGTGGTATGTTTGGTGTGTCGTTGTATGGGTTATTGCAAAAATACTTTACACTTCGCCTTCTAAATTAAGCCTGCCTGCTCCCTGCCAAGCTACCAGGGGTGAGCACAGGATAGTTTAGGATTGTGTTGTGACTTACCCTGACTGGGTCTGTGGTTCCTCCTTGGACAGGGTGCATACCTCTGCCAACTAGATACCCGACTTCTAACAGTATATAATATGACATTGCATTACAGCATGTGTATAATCTAATCTGAAAAGTGTTATGCAGCAAGCATATACTACAGAAAACCTTACTAACATATTTACTATGTAACATATACCTTGCAACATTCAGTATCTAAACTACACTGTATAACATACAGTGCATATTACAAAATAGATATAACAAAATGTAGCATATATGTATCATAATGTATACAACTTTATATCACATCAAATGTCTTAACAAATAAAATATTGCATCATATATCAATAAATTAAAATATCATCAAATAATCTATCACAACATACAGAGTATCACATGAAAGATAAGATGCTTCCCCAGTGAATGTCTTGTGAGAAGCAGCAGGTGCAGTGGAGTTGGCAGACACTGCAGGTCCTGGCCTGCCAGGTATGTCTGGTATGCACAGCAGGTTGAACTTGTCGCTCGGTTTGTTCTTGACTTGACTTGCAGCAGTTCCTGCCCTCATGGGGAATTAGGAACTGCAGACAAGAGTCAGGGACAGCAAGGCAGTGCAGTGGCGGGAGGGAGTCAATTGTTCTCGATAGATATCCATTCATCACACCATCAGGGTCCTCCTGACCTGGGAGGTCTGTGTGATGCGCTGATTAAAGAAGATTGAAGATGTTTTGATTATTTAATGTTAAGGTATCAGGGGCGGTGTCATCACCAGGGTTCGCCTCTTTGCACGTCTCCCTTCAAACAGTTGCAGATGCGCCTGTGCTGATCATAAGCTGAAAACATGTCAGGGTAGATTTACAAACATTTTGCACTGGGGTTGGGTCACAAAAGGAATGCAAACCAGCTCAAAATGTTTTTTTATTTACTTTCCACAGCAAAAACGAGTTTTGCACTTGGAATTTGCCTAAAAGTAACTGCTGTGCGTAACTTTGCATCAAGGGGGAATTAAATGGGCATTCCCATGCAACCACCAATGCTTTTTGACGGAAATCCCTATGTAATAACAATAGCAGTCAGTGTTCAGAGCTAAAAAATAACACTGCTTGGGGGGGCGTGGCTTCGCTGCGGCGCAAGATGGCTGCATTGTAAGTGAGCTCTGCCGGCTGAGCCTACAATCCGCCATGCTCTGCATCCTAGAGGGCCCATCTAGCACTCACCTTCCGAGCGCTACCTCCCACAAGAGTCAATGACACAGCGGAGGCGACAAGCACCCAGAACTGTGGCCGGAGACGGCACTGGCTGGATGGCCGAGAGAGGCGACGGGAGCCCACCTGACCACTCCGGCAGGCTGAAAGACTCGAGGACGGTGGAACGAGGCCTCACCGAGAACATTGTCGGAGACTGCTGATGCTGCATACGCAGCATTGGCGGGTGAGCGAGACCAGTGGATGAGGCGGATCTACCGGCGCATTCCAGGCCTGATACTCGGTGAGTGCGGCCTGCAGAACATGCGTGGTGGGCTGCTCTGGGGGTGCCCTCTCCTCCCTCTCTAATATGTCAGCAATATCAGCAGTGGCAGAATGTCCGGAAACTTCCCACAACTACGACCCAGTTGCCATTCCACAAGAGCTTTGGGGCCCATCTGATACCCCCTCCTCGGGCGTTGTGCCCTGCGGGCGCTGGGGGTAAACGGGAGGTGCCAAAAGCCAAGTACTGGGGCCGGCCTACTGTGTGGACCGGACGGACCAAAAGCGGGGGAGACCTCAGGGCCCCCCTGACCTGCTGGGAGGCGCAGGAGCAGCTAAGCAAGGCTAAGAGAACAAACGCTGACGCCGTTGGGCCGAAGGTGTCGAGTGACCCGCAACGGAGTCCGGGTTGCGGCACTGAAAATCAGATGCGCGGCGGGAGTGAGACACCATCCTCATTGAGGTTGTGCTGCTGCGCTAAGACCTGAGAACCTCCGTGCATACCATTGGAGCTGAGTTGCATGTTGGTGTGAGTGGTCCCTTCCTCTGTCTGTCGCAGCTCTGTACCCAGGCAAACTGAAGACCAGAGAGGGTAACCCCTGTAAGAATTAAATGCACTGTTGCGCATCAGGGGTAGCAGCATCGGGCCCCGGTGCTAGTGCTTTGGGACCCGTGTGGCTGCCTCATCGAAGACCCATCGTGGCTGAGGCGGAGGAGGTGAGTTGGACCCGGGGCAGCGGCACAGGGAGGTGAATGCTCGGTTGTCCTCCTCTGGCGGTCTGGTGCCTCAAGATACACTTTCCCCTCTGAGACAGGCCGGACTGGAGCCCCCTGTCTTCCAACAGCTATGGGAAAGCCGGAGTGCAGGCAGTTCAATCTCTCTTTCGAGAAAAAACGCAGCACTAGGCTGGTGTCAGAGGTCAAGGGAACCTCACACTAGCAGGCAGGCAGAGAACGCGCCTTGCGGGAATACTACAATTGCCGGCAGCCTCGGCGGACGTCTGACGTAAGATGCACCTTCACACGTGACTTCCGGGACCGGAGATAAGGCGTTGCATCGGCAGAAGATGCTGCAGATTATTCCTGGTGTCCGGTTCATTGCGCTGTCCTGTTCTTCGCATATTTGGAGTTACTTGGTCCAGTAAGGGTGCCGGTTGGCACCGCTTATCTCTACTTTATTTTGGGAAACGCTGTGAGAGCGTTATCTTTCTTGCTCGTGTTTAGAGCATCTCTCGAACTTGCTCTCAGTACATTGTTTGTTCCCTCGTTGGCGAGTCTGCAATACCTTCTCATTTGCATGCAGACTCATGCGAGGGAACAGGTGATCATTATCACTATGATGTCCAGGTGTCTTACTCTCATGTCAAGTACTCCATGTATGAACCCGTGATTACCTGATCCTCACCCCATCTCTGCACAACAGCATCTTCTCTTGCATTTTCAGGTCTCCTTCCCCGCTGTCCCCATCCTTCCCTTCTCCCGCTTGACCATCCTAACATCTGTGTATATATATATCCAGACTTGGGGCTGTCAAGAGGTGGACCCCTATGAGCATCAGTTCGATCTTGAGGATATGTTCAAGCCTGGGACAGCTGGCGGACCCCGAGGCCGGGAGAGGTACTGCCTCACAGCAGCCAGATCAGACCGATACTGACGAGCAAGAACTGGACCTGGGGGGAATACTCCTGGACAGGCAATCCAGCTTAAAAATCATTGATGCCAAACTAGACCTGCTTACCTCTCGCCTGGATAAGGTTAGAAACAGAGTCGACACCCATGACACCCGGCTTGATCATCTGGACACCAGGTTCTCTGAGTCCGATGACACCCAAATTGCCACCTCTGAGAGCCTCCTGCAAATTTACAAAATACTGGACCTGATTAAACCAAAAAATGAAGACCTCGAGGCACGTTCAAGGCTCAATAACCTCTGCGTAGCCGGTGTGCCCGAATCCACCTCGATTTCCAAGATGGAGGATTTCATGGAGACTCTGCTGCGGGACCTATTCAGGGCTGACTTATCCTCCGCCTTCATCGTTGAGAGAGCCCACAGGTCCCTGGGTCCCAGACCCCCTCCTGGGGCTCCCCCCGTCCAATCATGCCCCGCCTGCTAAATTATAAAGACCATGACATGGTTCTCCAGCTTGCCAGGGAGTGGGGACAGATACAATACATAGGAGACAACATATCATCCTTCCCAGACTTCACCATGTCGGTGCAGGCGGCCTGCCGCGATTTCCTCCCAGCTAAACGTCTTCTACAACAGGCCAACATCAAGTATACCATGCTATACCCCGCCAAACTCAAAATAACCCAGGATGGCAAAATACTCCACTTCACAGATCCGAAACTCGCTCTCAAGTTCGCATAGCAACAAGCCAAGAGAGGAAGTTCCCGGAAGGGCCAGGGCCATTCCCCATCGGAGACGTGACTAATGGCCAAACGATGCCGTCTACTACAGCATGTACAAACTTAAACACTGTTCCGTTCGGGTGGGAGAGGACTGTCCCTGTCTGTAAAGCAGCCCCTGTAGACTTTATTTGACTATGCTAAGCGCTACTGTCTGATTATAATACCACAGCGCACTTTTGGGTGGGGTGGGATGGGGCCTCCTAATATACTGACGCTCAGCCACCCAGCTTCACGGCTGGCAGTTCCCATGGAGATTCCACTGCCCCCAGGGATGATTCCCAGAAACTTCTGTTATGGGGAGGGCATCTTAACTGATTTGGGGAGTTGGAGTGGGTGGATTGGGAGGGACGTTTGTTGGGAGTTGTTCCAGTTAATTTTATGTATTGTACTAAAATGTTGGCATTATGGCACAAGAATGCACGTCCTTCTTGTGCGCCGGACACCGTGGTGTCTCTATAGCTAAACAAAATGGTATTTTCAGATCCATCCGCGGGACAATATCGGTACTCGAGGCCGACATATTCGCGCTTGGGATCCAATTCCATCATTCTACTGATTCTGCTGTCCTGGATGAAATACGTAGTAAAATATCGGCATATCAGGGAGGCGCTAAGAGAGGTTCATATCCAGGGCAAAGAAACCCAGGCTCGCAGGTATGGAGAGGGAGATTGCCCGGGTAAAACACTAGCCAGGATGCTTCAGAAATCTTGCGCTGCTTCCTATTTTTCTGAGCTTATCGACGAGGAAGGCCAACGTCACTCCTCAACTCCAGACCTGCTAAACATCATGGCCACTTTCTTCTCTCGCCTTTATTCCTCCTCCCAACCAGCTTCCCCACCGGACTTACAAGCTTACTTCGATGACGATGAGTTAGTGTGGCTCTCAAACTCGCAACGAGAATTTTTAGATCACCCTGTCACTGCTGAAGAGATGAGGCAAGCAATCGCCAGTCTCTCTCCGGACAAGTCTCCTGGCCTGGATGAACTGACGGCCCATTTTATAAAGAATACTCTGATTTACTAATTCCCAAATTGCTTGACGTCTACCACGATGTGCTGGAGGTGGGTTTGCTTCCCCCGTCGATGCGGGAAGCCGTGCTCTTTACACTCTTCAAGCCCGACAAGCCAGAGGACCAATGTGACTCCTATCAACCCCCAACCCTTTTAAATATAGATAATAAAATCTTCTCAAAAGTACTGGCAAACAAACAGACTGCAACTCCTGTTGCTGGTGATGATCTGACACGATCAATCCGGGTTCATACCAGGTCGTTCAACCACGCATAATTTTTGAACTATGTTCACAGTCATGCACTAATTACATCCCCAATCCACGGCAGTGGCAGCTCTGCTCGATGCGACTGAAGCATGTGACACACTGGAATTGGGGAGCTTCTCTTCCCACTGTTAAGCAGAGTAGGTCTCGGTTTGACTTTTCTTGCACAAATTCGCCTTCTTCATACCCTGCCCACTGCCAGGGTATGCCTCAATGGGCAGATATTGGACCCATTCGCGGTCAGCGGGGGCACTAACCATGGGTGCCCGCTTTCCCTCCTGGTTTTCGCCATCGCGATGGAACCTCTGGCCGCACGTGTTCGGCAAAGACATGCGAATCATGGGTAGTGTTCATAACCCATGGTCTCACTGTGTCCCTCTACGCTGACGATATTACTTTCTATGTGAATAAGCCAGAGTAGAGCCTCCCCTCACTAGTTCGGGAAATAATACACTTTGGGGGCCTATCTGGAGTTCAAATTAACTGGACTAAATCCGTGCTTCTTCCACTAACGGAAGACACAATCCCATTTCCCATAGAATATCCATTTCAGTGGGCAATTTGCCCCATCAAATATTTGGGAATTTACATCAGCAGAGATATGGCTGAACTCTGGAAATCTAATTATGGCAGAACAATCACATGGTTCAAGGTCCGGATCCCGCTGTGGTCCAAACTCCCATTGTCCCTGGCGGCCGGATCGCTATTGCGAAAATGGTCGTACTGCCAAAATTCCTTCATCTATTTGTCAACCTACCCAGCATGATCACAAAGGCTTTCTTCAAACGACTACAATCCAATCTTATCACCTTGGACTGGGCAAGCCGGCAACCACGGGTAAACTGCAAATTGCTAACTCTGCAGCAGGCTCAGGGAGGGTTGGGGGCGCCAGACCTACAACTCTATGCACTTTGCACTCAGGCGCACTTTCTGCATTATTGGACGCACCCCACTCCATTCCAACTGCATGTTGCAGTGGAGATATATGCAGTATCCCCAAGGGCACTTTCGACGGATTTGTTCCTCCTGTATAAACACCCAGAAACTGAAGTAGATACTCCGCAATGCTTGCAGTGGGCATGGGCAGGATTGCCGAAAGCCCCAATTCTTTATGCCCCATCAATCCCAGTGGTGAACCATCCCTTACTACCCCCCCTTACAGGACGCTGGCGTGTGCAGCCGCGCAAGCTGGCTTAACATATGTACGTTTGCAGACCTCTTTCCGGGGTACAGTATTAACTGCCCCAACCCTGTGGGACGACCCTGGCATGCCCCTTGATATCTTCCTATATTACCAACTTCTGGCGACATGTTGGGCACTATTCGACACATTCCCAGCCCCACCAAGTACACTGACAGCTTTAGAATATATATACACCACCGCCTCTTCCCGTAAACTGATCATGTCCTTATACAAACATACACTGCTCACCACACCCTCAGCGCCCACACCCACCTGTGAGTCTTGGGCAGTGGATCTCAACCTCCCCCTCACTGACACACAATGGTCATTTTGTTGCAGCCAACTTCAACTTTTATCTCCAAATTACAGGCTAAGGCTCATACATTTTAACTTTTTGCACCGCACTTATCGAACCCCCGTGTTGATACACCAAATGGCTTCCTCCGAGGATTCTCACTGCTTGCGATGCCATGCTCCCACTGCAGACATTTTTCACCTCGCCAGGCAGTGTTCCACAATAGCCACATACTAGGTAGAGGTATTTGCTGTAAATGAGAAAGTAATAAACACACCAATGGCTGCGTCACCTCTGATCGGCCTGTTGGGCTATGTATTGGGGGTGGCCAGCGACTCCCGAAAACTCACTGCATTGATGCTCCTTCTTGCTAAATGCAGAGTTGCGATATGCTGGGGGGGTACGTTAGACACCAAACACTCAAGACTGGTTCAAAGACATAACCTATTGTCACAAACAGTTATCAAACTATTGGGACCTAATGCCCCTAAAGTCTCGCCCATGGGCTAGACTGTGATAATGCTGCACACCTCACTGTAAGCATATTCATACACGTAGTCCACTATCCAAAGACCCTCCCAGACAACTTGTTGAGGATGAGCTGTACCATATCACTGGCTGGGGGGTCGGGGAGGGACGATAGTGGACGAGGGGGAGGCTGAGAGAAAGGAACTATAAGACCTCATCATAGACTCTTCTTGATGCACTTCCTGCGGTCAAGTTCTGCTATGTCATTGTCGAAGTTGCCAAACTATTTGAAATTTCTGTATGTACATGCATGTCAATCGCCAGCAGTTATGAATAAAACTCAATTTTTTTAAAAAAAATAGCACTGCTTGAAAGCAGGCGTTAAAAAGATTAATATTTACATTTCTCCTTTCTTTTCAAGCTTTGCATGTGTGATGCACTGTGCAGCACACTTACAAAGTAGTAAAAGTTTTAAAACTGGTTTAGGGCATAGTATTTCGTACTAGAAGGGAGCCCTTCCAGTACAAAACCTATGCTAGACTCTCACACACACCTTTGCACTATGGCGCAAAGATATGCATGGTCCTCGGCAGCAAAATTAAGTGCCGTGATACGAGAGGGGAGAAGAGGGCCTTATCTCTGTATATTCGCTGCTATCTTGCTCTGTCACTCAATGCTGCGTTTGTGGCTGCTGCGCTACGTTTAGTGGAACTTTTGTAAATCTGGTCCTCTCTGGTCAGGTGCAGATTCTCATATTACATTTTTCAACAGTTAGCACGTTTGATTGAGTTGTTCCTAAAGGACAATATGTATATAAAAGTTACCTTCCTCTCTTTAACCATAATCTGAGTTACGAACAACTTTGTAAAACGTGCACTAACAATCACCACCTGAGAACCGATCGTGGCTTTGGACTCCCCCCTCCCACATGAACTGTGCAGAGTGGTCCATCAGAGGAAGAAGAAAAGGTGTAGGGTCAATGTTCTGGCCTCTCCTCCTGTTGGAGACAGGACCACACCAAGGGTTTTCCCTCTTTGGGTCATGAGTAATCAAAAATGTCAACAAATCTTGTGATGTATACAGGAAATTAACATACATGCAAATAGTCACCCAAATGATTTAAAATCCTCACACACGCCTACAAGGCTCTCCACGACGCAGGACCAGCATATCGGAACCACTGCGTCACATTCCATGTACCTTCCAGACACCTTCGCTCCGCCCAACTGGCCCTGGCCACCGTCCCACAGATCCACAAGACCAGAACCGGAGGAAGATCCTTCTCCCACCTCACCAGCAAGACCTGGAACTAAGATGCTCACCCACCTAAGAGAATCCCTGCCGCTGACCCAATGCAGGAAGGACCTCCATACCTGGCTCTTCGACTGAACACCTGAGCCTAGACAGATCAGCAGCCTGCCCCCCTGCCCCCCACCTCAGCGCCTTGAGTCCCTCAAGGGTGAGTAGCCGCGCTATATAAACCCCTGATTGATTAATTGCATTAAAATATTTTTACGCATTACACCTGAAGGAGGAATAATGCCTATTTGTCCGGACATTCTTTGTGAAGGTCCTTGTGCAGAGGGGTAGCAGTGTTCTCTTACGCACGCGCCAGACACACTGACCATTCCTGATATTTTGTAAGCCTTGGGGGAGGAGAACATTGGACCCCGGCCCAGTGCACAGTCCTGGCTTCTCCTAAAAGAAATCAAGGTCACACTATGAAACTGACAGCTTCTGACCTCAGTCACCTCCAACTAAATCACGACTGTTGCCTAACACACATCCCTTCCACTTCCTGAGCATTTTCACACATGGCTGCCTTATACCTGTTAAATTACTCAATGTTTCTGGCAAGTATCTTGTAAAATATGTTCATTTCGTTGTGTACAAATTATTGTGGTTCGTTTTTAAATCAGCGACTTTAATTTGACAGGCCGAGCGCAGGAAGAGCGACTTTTACAACCTTTGTGGATGCTTGTAAAACTGCGAAATACACATTTTACAATTCAAATGAGAGTAAAGCGTAATGAAAAACACCCCTTCTGTTCAGGACGTGTTCACGTTGGCTGAGGAAGGAGGGAGGAGTCTTGATTTTGTTAAAGGCACGACCACACAAATGAAGAGGCAGACTTTTTGGTAAGAATGCATCTAGTTCTGGGACAGGCCGTTTCCTGGTATACAACTAGGTAACTTTTTGCGGACAAACCTCTAACTGCTATGAACTTATCGTTTTGGACAGGCCTTTTCCTTTTATTCTCCTAGTATCCAGGACAGACCTTTTCATTTGAGCATCTCAAAAAGCAAATTCACTATGCATTTTTCATTGACTTTCTTAGACAGCCCTACAGCAAAAACTGCTGAACGGGTTTACACTAAATTTGGCAGGAGACTAGATCATGGTCTGCAGATTGTGCTTTTTGTGATTTGGTGTAAATTCATTTACGTAATTTTTTATAAATTAAGGGTAAAAAATATTTGTATATCTGAACGGTTGGATCTGCGAGAGGCTCTCGAGACTGTTGCAGGAGCGCCAATTTTAAAATGGCGTGTTCTGATTGACCAAGAGAGCTTTATTTCCCTTGGACAAATTTGCTCTTGCCGGAGTCAGGATCATGCGGGAGTGAGCGCTCTGAATGGCTGCCAGCAACATGAGTACAATGTTGCTAGCAGCCGTTCAGGACTTGGGGACATAGTCCTCTGCCCTGAAATAAACAGAAAAATAAAATAGGAGGGTAGGGTAGGGATGCCCTTTCCCGTAAACCCCATGGGGGGGATCCAAAGGGACACCCCCAGGACCAAAATTATAAAAGAAAAATCATCAATTTTCACCAGGATTCTGTGGGACTCCTGCCGGATAGAAAAACAAATTGTGTCTGGGGCTGCATTCCTTAATTATATGCCCCCTTGAACCCACCATTGGGGCCTTATCATTTATTTAACTGGAGGGGGTGCATATCCCCCTTCCTCAAGCAATTAGAGGCTGCAAGGAGCCCACTCCTGGGCCAAAATACCCAAAAAAGAGGAGGGGGCATGAGGCCAAACGGTCCTGATATATTTAATCAACATATTTCATTGAAGGTCAGGGGAGCCCACTCCCAGGCCCAATTAATAAAATAAAAGGGCCCTGAGCCTTTAAAGGCCCTGGGAAACCAACTCCATTTGGCCGCTAAACTTTTTGAAATGGTAGCCCACCTCACTGATCCTTCAATGGCCAATTGGACCCCATCCCCCGGGTCAGCTCACATATCGAAACAGCAGTTTCTCTGCCTGTACAGGCGTATGCAGGGAAACCTGTAACATTTTTAATCTCCCAGTACGCAGGAGAAAACATAAGTCTGATCCCAGCGGGCATGAGCTCTAAAAATGCTCCTGCCAGCTGGAAGCAGACTTTGGATCTTTTTCCTGGCCCCCACTGATGAGGGCAGGGAAACAGACCATGAGATTGCTCCCGCCCGGAGGCAGCAGCATAAGTAGCTGCTCCCTGCGTGTGTAGGAATGTTGACTCCCACAGAATACAGGGAACCCAACAAACCAACAAATGTATAGTGGGTGCGGTAGGTGGGCCCCAGGCCACCCTCATTTAATTAATGTGGGACTCAGTGAAGGGGCTCCCCAGGACGGAAAACAGCTCAGGGAGGGGTAGCGCAGCCCCCTCCTCTTTAAAAGTACACAGCCCTGGGGGATGATGTCCCCAGGACCTTTCTAAGGCTCGTGGACTGGGGTCATGCAGCCTCCCTGCCCTTTTTAATACATTTGGGTTCTGAGGGTGGGCTCCCCGGGGCCTATAATGGCTCTGGGCCCTTTTATTTTATTAATTGATTGCTAAGAATGCATCTAGTTCTGGGACAGGCCATTTCCTGGTAAGTATCTAGGTTTGCAGCCCAACCTCCAACTTCTATGAACCTATTGTTTGGGACAGGCCTGTTCCTTTTATTCTCCTTGTATCCTGGACAGGCCTTTTATGTTGAGCATCTCAAAAAGCAAAATCACCATGCATTTTTCATTGACCTTCTTAGACAGGCCTACAGCAAAAACTGCTGAACGGGTTTACACTAAATTTGGCAGGAGACTAGATCATGGTCCGCACATTGTGCTTTTTTTATATATATTTTTTTATTTCTTTATTGAATTTTGACATTTGCTCCCCCACAGATATCAGCACAGTAAACACAACTAAATAGAAAGCTACAACAATGCAAGGTTTTTAGAAGGAAGTGGACATACAAGATAAACAAAGAAGATTAAAAAAAGGAACTGGAAACAAACAAATAAAAACCACAGGTCTCGATTCACAGGAGCACACATTTGAGCTAAGCTCATCCAATTAGCTCCGACATCATGCTGAGCTTATTCCCCTAATGCCTATCAGTTATTCTGATTCCTTCCATCTTGCTAGGGGAGCTCAAATATTCCGTTCTAACAGCTTTGATTTCTTGCCCTTCCTTTCGTAAATCGCTCTTTCCAATGTATATATAGAGAGTAGCCACGCAAGCCATTGCTGAAAGGTGGGGGAGAGAGGGTCTAACCAGGCAGAAGCAATATTAATCCTTAGCACAGCCATAGCAACGAAAAGAAACTGATAAGCCCTCTCATTTTGTTCAGAATTGCTTATTCCCAGCAAAATTAATTCGAGGGTTAATGTCGTTTTTAATCCAAGTGACGATCTAAAAATTCCATAATAGATTCCAGTAAACCTTACAGACGTGGCAAGTTGCAAACATATGCACGAGATCTGCTGCCATCCCCGAACACCGTGGACAGGTGATCCCTGATAGCCGCCCCCCCACTGTGCTAATCTAGCCGGAGTGTAGTATAGAGAAAAAACAGTTCTAAAATGTTGCGCCTGAAGCCCGGCAGAACACAAAACTGTCCGGGCCAGCTCTAAAGATTTTGTAAATACATCTGGAGCGGCCCCCACGCGCTCCACCCATTTATTCTCATGTTTAGCTAGGTCGTCTTGTTTTAAGCTGATCAATCCTGCATATATTAGCCTGATAGTACCCTTAGCACTGTCTTGCATGATGTCAATAATTAAATTACTATTAAACCCGCAAACCCCCCAATCTTTTTGCCAAAAAAGCTACGCAGCTGCAAATATTTAAAAAAATTACCCTTTTCCAGCCTGAACTCCAGCTGAATATCCCTGAATTGGCGAAACCCTTCCTTCCCGATTAGATCACCAGCCTTTCGGACTCCCTTTATTCCCCATCCTGCCATGACCTCGTCAGAAAAAAATTCAGGATGGGTGGGGTTTTTATAGAGCAAAGTGTAGTGATTAAGTCTCCCCAAACCAATCTTCTTTTTTAGAGCCCCCCCAGATCTTAAAAGCAGATAGCAGAGTCTTGCATTTTGTCCTCTTGTAGTAACTAGGCTCCATGAATTTCCAGAAACAGTTCTCTGCATGTTCCCCCAATAACATCTTGTAGACATCAGGTGGCTCTCTTTCCCCATCCATATCCTCAGGGCATGACCCAACCAATATACCCATGTATTGAAGAGCGTCTGCCCAGTAATAGCTTCGAAAATCAGGAACTGAAAACCCCCCTTTCTCCCGTGGCAAAGACATAAACCGAAGAGCCCTCCTAGTTTTCACATATGCTCAAATGAATCGATTAACTAAGCCTTCTAAACTAATAAACCAGGATTTTTGAAATTCCAATGGAATCGCCCTAAACAAGTACAAAATCTTTGGTAAAAACATCATTTTAACGACGTTGCACCGTCCAACAAGAGACAGGTGAAGGTTGTTCAATCTATCAAAATCCGTTCTCGCCTTCCTAATTACTGGCTCAATATTTTTAGCCACCAAGTTTTCTAAATCAGACATAATCCTTATACCTAAATATATTGCCGATTCTGTAACACGGGGATCTTCGAAGTTGACAAATCGGTTCTATATAACTTGAGTCTTAGATCTATTAAGTGCATACCCTGTGTAGGTGCCAAACTCTTGGACAATTAACTCGACCACTGCCAACGCCGAGAGCGGATCCGCGGTAATAATGGCCACATCGTCGGCATAGGCAAGGACTTTAGATTCTACACCCTGACATACAACTGAGCAGATTCCATTGTTAGCCTTGAATAGCCGTATTAAGGGGTCCATATAGATAGCAAATAGCAGGGGCGAAGATGGGCACCCCTGCCGTGTCCCCTGCTGGATGTTAAAAGGGAAAGTGTAGTTACCATTTAGCCTTAGGCGAGCTGCGGGTGCCTAGTAAAGCACTTGGATGGATTTAATAAACCCCTCCCCCAACCCAAACCATCTCATTGATTTCCACAGAAAGTCCCAGGAGACCTTATCGAATGCCTTCTCAGCATCTAATAACAAAGCAGCCATAGGGTCTCCTGAGACATCCGTTGCGTCAAAGAGTGTAATCACCCGCCGTACATGCTGTGTGGTTCCACGACCCATTATAAACCCATGTTGACAGGGGTGGATAGTTTTCTTTAATATGCCATTTAATCGCGTAGCCATTACCTTAGAGAAGATTTTAATGTCGCTGTTCAATAGTGTGATAGGGCGATATGAGCCCGGCTCTCTGGCTGGCTTGTCCTTTTTCAAGAAAACTACAACATCTGCGCCTGCTCACGACTCAGGTGCAGGCCCCCCAGCCAGCAGCATAACCTCGATCAAATCTTGTCCGATAGAGTCCTTAAAAATGTTATAAAACTCCAGCGGAATCTGATCCGGACCAACTGCCTTTCCAGATGGCAAGTCTTGCAAAGCCCCAATTATTTCCTCATGGGAGAACACCCTCTTGAGGTCCTCCCTATCTGCAGAGTCTACCTTCTGTACAGCTACTTTGTCTAAAAACTTTCTGATGCCCAGAGATGCCACTGATGGTCCTCTGCTATATAGGTGCTAATAAAAAAGCCTAAAGGTCTCTCGGATACCTGATGCGTCTGTTATAACCTTCCCTTCGGCATCATAAATTTCAGAGATCTCCCCGGCTGCCATTTTTGCCTAACTCTTATAGCCAAAGTATGTCCCACCCTCTCGTTATATTCATGGCAGTGCTCTTTTTTTGCCAGATAGATCTCTGCTGCTTTCGTAGCAAAATGATCCCCCGCCTCAGCCTTATTTATAGCCAGCTGAAGTGTTATTTCATCTATCGGTCCGCCCGTGCTGATGGCAGTAGCTAAAGCCTCTTCCAGTTTGTTTAATTTTTCCCTGACATCCATCTCCCGCTGTCGCTCCTTCTTTTGGCGACGCAGACTATAACTAATAGTTTCACCTATCACCCCCACTTTAAAAGCGTCCCAGACTCTTCCCTCATTAGTGCTCCCTCGGATGAAATCCCAGAATTCCTTAATCCAGCCCTTCAAGAATACGACATAGTCAGGATCATATAACAACCTCCGTTCAAAGGTCCATCACAGATTTTGCTTCTCCCCCACCAAGAGATTAAATGTAAGAACTAGCAGGTTGTGATCCGACACTATCCGAGGATGCCTCTCAATGCCAGAATTAGAAATAAATTTATTTGACACAAAAAAGTAATCCAATCGGGAAACAACCTTGTGCGGAGCTGAAAAAAAGGTGCTACCTGGATCTAAGGGTTTCAAATATGCCAATAAGTCTATCATACCATTATTACGAACCAGGTTAGTTAAGGCGAGACCAACCCTTCTTTTTTTCGCAAGATACTTACTTCCTGGCAAACCCCACTGTACCCCCAAACCATTGATGTTAAAATCCCCACAAATATTCATAGGGGTGGACCACATGGCCAGACTAGAGTCTAGCTCTTCGAACAACTCCGGGTCATCACATGTTGATCCATACAACGAACAGAGTGTAAATTTGCATCCATTTATCAGACATTCGATCACCACCCACCGACCCCATTGATCTGTGGTCTTTCTAAGAGCCCTTACATCGTTCCTCCGGGTGAGAATTGCCACCCCCTAGTACAAGAACCCTGTGTCGTGTGTGCCAAAAGTTTAAACCCCAGTTGATCCATTATACGAACTCTGCTGCCCTCTATATGTGTCTCTTGAACACAAAAAAAATCTACACGTAGAGACTTCAACCAAATTGCCACCTTATACCGCTTATTTTGGTCATTTAGCCCACAAATGTTAACTGTTAGAGTCCGCAAGCTCATGGCTTAGGATTTATCATTTGTTTAGAGTAAGCCCTGCTTTCATTTAGTCTCTCTCTACCCGCATTTATGTTTATACTCATTCGAATCTCCTTAGATAACCAAACAGAAACACTTTGTATCCAATTATGCCGCTCCTTCATTGACCTTGCAAATCGTAATACCTCATACTGTGCTGAACCCCCACCAAACCCCTCCAAAAGAACACCCCCCCTCGCTCCCACAACCCCCCTACATCCCTTACAGGCAATTAGGTCAGACATGACCTAAGTATGGCTGCTGAAGTTCCAGCTCCGACAGTGCCAACCTTCCCACCCCCCAAGTGTCCCCTGACACCAGATGCTGCCTAGCCTCGATGGACAAACCCTTAAAATCATTCCATCAATAAGATCCAGCCCCAGCCCCCGGGTTTCCAGCAGGAAAAGTACCTAAGCAGCAGACAAACAATATACCTCATAATAAACTTTCCCTTGCCCCATAAAGCATTAATAACAAATGTTAACTAACAGAGTTAAGCTTCGTATTCAATTAGCATCTTAAGAAAAACATCGATCATTCCATCAGTCATTCCCTGTTGCCCCCCTTTCTGCAGTATTACCTAGGGCTCTCTCCCCCCGCGATTCAGTTACTTCCGTAAGAAATTCTTGTGCTTTTATCTCAGAGAAAAACATTCTGACCCTCCCCTTATGGATAACCTTAAGCCGTGCAGGAAAGAGCAAAAAAGCTTCGCATCCCACCCCCTGAAATGATGCAATCATCTGTCGTAACCTCCATCTCTGCTCGAACGTTGTGTGGCAAAAGTCTGGCAGAGCGAAGAAGGTGTGTCCCTCAAATGTTCTTTTTGAATCAGGTCTAGCCCGATCTATAATGGCCTGCCTTAGCAAAAAATTGCCAATAAAGATCAATATGGCTCTAGGTCGTTCTCCTTGATTTTTCGACTGGGTTCTCTTAAACATTGGGAAACTATGAGCCCTCTGTACTTCCATCTCCCAATTCCAATGGGCGAGATCTGGGAAAGCGCCCTTCAGTAGCTTCACAACAAAGGCCATAATGTTCTCTCCTTCCACGTTTTCCTCCAGACCAAGCAGCCGGACATTGTTACGGCGCTGCCGAATCTCGAACTCCTCGAGTTTCCAGCATACATCTTGTGTTTGTTTTTCCTGTGTAGCTTTAAATATATACAATTTCTCGACCTCCTCCTCCACAGCAACAGTTCGCGGTTCCACATGGGTTATTCGTTCCGACATGTCCGTACATAACATATTCGTTTTGCGGATGGCCCCCTGAATTTTCTTAGTGGCAAGTTGCGATCTCTTACTTTCCTGCCTTGCCTCCCTCTGCATTTGTTTAAGAGTCGCATACAATGACTCCAGTGTCGGAGATGGAGGCGCATTGCCAGAGTTGCTGGTATCACCTGTACCGCTTTGTAACTCATTTCCTAAATCAGACACGCTACCGGTGCAAACTGTCAGCGTAGATGCGGAGTAGTCCCATTCAAGCCGCCTGCTAGTTGAATCCGAGGATCTACCTTTGGCCCTGGCCCGTCGTCTAGAGATCATAGATAGATTGCGGTGCCTCTTCTGTGTGGCCGGGGAATAACCCCCTGAGACACTCTCTTGCGATGATTCCTGCTCACTAATCTGAGATGTGTCCGAATCATCATTCAGAGAGAAGAACTTATCTCCTTCTGGGGAGAGTAGGGGTGCGCTCGACCAGGTAGATATAGTCCCTTGATTATTCTGCTCCCCTGAGGCGCTGCTAAGATCGCCATCATCGAACTCCAGTGTATCTGGCACTAATTGAGCTTGTGCGGATATTTTGACCTGGCCTTAAATTGACTGGTTAGCTATTTTCTCATCGACTGTTGCTGGGCTGTCTCGAATGCCAGAGGCGTCATTGCTTTTCTCCTTATCCAAGCTGTTGCAATGTCCGCTTGCTGTAGTAACCATCATCTGAGAGTTTGCCCCTTCCATCGCTAGGGCGGGTTGAGGTCCGCCTAACATATTTCCATCCACCTATTCATTCACATTCACATGCCTTGCGCCACTTAGCTCCAAGAAGATTTTCTGATATCTGAGGCGAGGAATAGAGGCAAGAACTACCAGGCCCAGAATCCACCTGACCGGCTGTTGGAATATCATTTCTCTGTGCACAATAGCCCGGATCATCTGCTGGAAGAGATAGACCAACATTGATTCTGGGTATGACAGATACGATAGAGTTTGGAGCGGGGGCGCAGACCGGAGAACAAATATTTATATGTAGCATTTATCACCCCAAACGCCTCCAAAACCGACGGCTGGCACATAGTGCCCTCTGCGGCAACGACGATCAAAGCTCGTAGCCTTGTACTGCCCGCCACACCGACATTCAGCAGTTTGTTCTCCTCACCTCTCTTTTTGGGGCCTCCACGCCGCGTCTGCCCGGAGATTGCACCAGTGTCCTGCGTTCCCGGGATTGCTTTCCTCTCCTTGATCTCCCTGGCCGCATCCTTGGAGTCTTTAGCATCTCTGATATCCTTAGAGTCCTTCGCGGCACTCTGATCTTTCATGGTTTTTGTTGTCTTCGGGGCCATCCTAGTTTGAAGCCGCAGTGACCACTGCCGGACGGACATGAGAAGCCGCCACAGAGTCGCGTAATCGGTAGGGGCTGCACGCTGCTGTGCGAAGCCTCGTAAAGGCGGTCACGTGAGCAAAGCCAGCTACCCCAAGTTCTGTAAAAGCTTACAACACCGGGAGCCTGTGGAGTCCGAGCAGCCTCACAGCAGATCCATCGAAGCATAGCCCTTTAAACTAATCATCCATTGTCAGCGAGGATTCACAAAGGGAGAGGAAGGTCAGTCAGCGGCCATCGTGCTTTTTGTGATTTGGTGTAAATTCATTTACGTAATTTTTTATAAATTAAGGGAAAGAAATATTTGTATATCTGAACGGTTGATTCTGCAAGTGGCTCTCGAGACTGTTGCGGGAGCGCCAATTGAAAAATGGAGTGTTCTTATTGACCCACAGAGCTTTATTTCCCTTGGACAAATTTGCTCTTGCGGGAGTCAGAATCATGCGGGAGCGAGCGCTTTGATTGGCTGCCAGCAACAAGAGTAAAATGTTGCTAGCAGCTAATACAGGACTTGGGGACATAGTTCTCTGCCCCGAAATAAACAGAAAAATAAAATAGGAGGGTGAGGTAGGGATGCTCTTTCCCCATAAACCCCATGGGGGGGATTCAGAGGGACACCCCCAGGGCCAAAATTATAAAAGAAAAATCATCAATTTTCACCACGATTCTGTGGGACTCCTGCCGGATAGAAAAAAACAATTGTGTCTGTGGCTGCATTCCTTAATTATATGCTCCCTGGAGCCCACCGTTGGGGCCACATCGTTTATTTAAATGGAGGGGGGTGCATGTCCCCCTTCGTCGAGAAATTATAGACCGCAAGGAGCCCACCCCCAAATACCCAAAAAATAGGAGGGGCCATGTTGCCACCCCTCCCCGAGCCTTTAAAGGTACCATTATATTTATTCAATATATTTCATTGAAGGTCAGGGGAGCCCACTCCCAAGTCCGATTAATGAAATAAAAAGGGCCCGAGCCTTTAAAGGCTCCGGGAACCCAACCCCATTTGTCCGCTAAACTTTTTTAAATGGTAGCCCACCTCACTTAGCTTTCTATGGCCTTCACAACCCCATCCCCCGGGCCAGCTCACATATCGAAACAGCAGTTTCTCTGCCTGCACCCACGCAGGCATGGAAACTTGTAACATTTTTAATCTCCCAGTATGCAGGAGGAAACACAATGTCTGCTCCCCGTGGGCAGGAGCTCTAAAAATGCTCCTGCCAACTGGAAGCAAAATTTGGATCATTTTCCTGGCCCCCACTGATGAGGGCAGGGAAACAGATCCATGGGCATATCACCAACAACCGGCGATAATTATCGCTAAGCACACTTAGCGCTATGATAATTATCGCCGGCTATCGCTGGTTTCTATCGCTGAGCGACGCTTATCTCATAAGCGATAGAAATACCAGAGATACGTAAATTTTGTGCGATTATCGCTGGAAATCCAGCGATAATCATACAACGATCGGCGAAACGTTGGTGATAGGGGAGGGCAGACTTAACCATTATATCCACCTTCCATTGGATATAATGTCTAAGTTAGATTAAAAGCAGGTGTAAGAAAAGTAGCGTTAATCGCGGTTAGCGCTTCTTTTCTTATCGCCAAGCCAGTTAGCGGGAGGTTTGATAATAGGAGAAATATTGGTTAGCGACATTTCTCCTGTTATTTGGGGGAGGAACGCCCACTTTGCATCTCATTAGAGATGCACAGCTGGGCGTTCAGGGAAAGGGTGAAAATGCATGGAAACACGCGCTAACGTGTCCATGCTGATAGGGAGCTAAGATTATTGCCGCTTTAGCGGCAAAAAGTGCCGCTAAAGCAGCGATAATGCCCTTGATGATATGCCCCCAAGAGATTACTCCAGCCCGAAGGCAGCAGCTGCTCCCTGCGCATGAGAGGAATGTTGACTTCCACATAATAGAGGGAAACCAACAAATGTATGGTGGGTGCTGTAGGTGGGCCCCAGGTCACCCCATTTAATTAATGTGGGACTCAGTAAATGGGATCCCCGGGGCCGAAAACAGCTGCAGTCTTTCACGGCCAGGCTGCCGTGCTAAAATCCAACCAAACAACTTGCCCTGAAGCATTGACTGACAGTCACTGCCTATGATTAAGGGGCAGGAGCCCCGAAACTTGTCAGATAAGGTAAAGAAATTCTTTGTAATGCAAGTGCTATTTTTTTAATAAAGCTTTGGATGAAAGATTTCACTGTTGAGTGCATCTTTGTTTCAGGGCAAGTTGTTTGGTTGGATATATATATACATATATATATATATTATCTACTGGCGGTCGCCAGTAGATAGTTATAGTTAGGACCGAGTTCCCATAGGAAATCTGAAAATTCTATTTTGAATAACTTTGGCGCCGGTTGACTTATCTTCGTGAAATTTTCAAAACTAATGGCTGTCAGCACTTCATCCAAGAAGTGTTGGCAGCCATCTTGGGACCAATATACATGATAGCACCTCATTAAAAAGCATTGCAGTTAATAGAAGGTTTTAAGACTTTAGTTACATTATAAATCATTTGTTGATGGTACCATACTCATTTTAGGAATTGTGGTGTGTTCTAAGGTGATTTTACCATGTGAAAAAGCCTTCTGCTGTGATATCATGAATCATGTTTGAGAGAAAACTATTTTCTCATGCTTTTCCCACAGAGCTTTGGAAGGTGATCTATAAGCTAAACTGAGAGCATATTTTCTGTAAATTCACATTATCTTTCTCAGTCATGTGAGAATGAAGTCTGACATTCTCAGTAAAACATGTACATCCAAAAAGGACAGAGACTGTGAGTTGATTCCTTTGTGTTCTACTGCAGCTTCCCAGAGTGTTCTAAAGAACAACTAGAGCGCTAACAGTCCTACTTATGACAAACATATGGCACATCTGAAGCCATCTTGGTTGGAATAAAGTGGTAACTCTTAATACATTTAATTTAAAAAGGAACAAAATGAGGGGGTTCATTTTGCCATAGAAAGTATGATTAGTGCTGCAGAAAGAAAAATTAGGGCACATTTTGAGTGACTTCTCAAATCCTCTTCTATTTCATTAAAAAATTCTGACATGCAGACTGAAACATGCACTTTCAATACCAGCAGCAGACTTCCCTGGTGAGCAGTAGCTTTACTACAGTGATCTAATAAGCAACTAGAGTGCTAACATTCTGAATTTATGGCAAATGTGTGACACATCTGAATGCCTTCTTGAAGGAATCAAAGTAAAAAACTGAAAGTATTTCCTACTGAGGAGACTGTAGTAAATGAGGAAATTAGGAAACTTCCTAACAAATAAGTCTCCCAAAATGGCCACCAGAGACAAAAGAGCCCAAATGTAGCCCAAATATCACCCAGATGTAGCCCAAGTATAGCCCAAAGACATAATGTCCCAGAGTGTTCTAACGAACAACTAGAGCGCTAACAGTCTTACTTATGACAAAAGTATGGCACACCTGAAGCCATCTTGATTGAAATAAAGTGGTAACACTTAAAACATTTAATTTACAAAGAAACAAAATGAGGGGGTTCATTTTGCCATAGAAATTATGATTAGTGCTGCAGAAAGAAAAATTAGGGCACATTTTGACTTTTCAAATCCTCTTCTATTTCATAAAAAAATTCTGACATGCAGACTGAAACATGCACTTGAATACCAGCAGCAGACTTCCCTGGTGAGCAGTAGCTTTACTACAGTGATCTAATGAGCAACTAAAGTGCTAACATTCAGAATGTATGGCAAATGTGTGACACATCTGAATGCCTTCTTGATGGAACCAAAGTAAAAAACTGAAAGTATTTCCTACTGAGGAGACTGCAGTAAATGAGGAAATTATGAAACTTCATAACAAATAAATCTCCCAAGATGGCAACCAGAGACAAAAGAGCCCAAATGCAGCACAAATATCACCCAGATGTAGCCCACATGTAGCCCAATGACAGAAGTGTGCAAAACGCTTATTTTTTGTGCATTTGCAGTTTTATATAGTGCAGACTTGTCAGGTATTGGAGTGCTTTTCATGAGCATTGGTTACATCACACAAGATCAAATTCATTTTGGTTGTAGACATGGGGAGATTAAGTGATTTGACCAGAATCACAGAATGTTGAGCTGAAGCAGAAACTCCAACCTGGTTCCTCAGTTGCAAAGTCTGCAGCTCTGGAAGTAACACCACATCCTCTCCCCTAGGTGCAACATTTAATCAAGTGGTCAAATGGATAAAAAAACATACAAATAATTTAAAAGTTCTTTGTCGCTATTTGAAAACTCAGAAAATGTGTCCTCATTTTAGTTTTTTAGAGCACTAACCATAATTTTGATGCAAATAAGACCCTCTCATATATGTAATTTCTAAAGGAAATACTCTAGGTATTACAGTTTTGATTACATCAAGATGACGTCAGGCGTTCCACACTTTTGTAATAAATATAGAATGTTAGCAATCTAGTTGTTCATTGGGATACTGTTGAGAGGCAGAGGCCAGGGGCACGGACTCTGAAAATTGAAGGCAGGTAGGAGAGTGCAGAGGCAACAATTTGACCACACTGGGCAGGCAGGAAGGGCAGTGGCAGCACAACAGACTATAGAGGGCAGGGGCAACAAACCAACAATACAGGACTGACAAGAGAGGCTGTGGCAATATAATAGACCATTGTGGGCAGAAGGAAGAGGCAGTGGTAGTACAACCATACATGCCAACAGACCCGTTACAGCCAGGAAACGTCCAATGTTTTTAAGCTCAAATGGGCTTTATTTGATCTGTCTCCTGTCTACAATCTCCTCTTTTTCAATGTAACTCAAAGGGGAAAATCAATACCACCGTTTTTTTCAAAATCTCCCTCTTACCAAGTTCAAAATGTTCGCAAGTATGGTACATTGGATCACGGTAGGCAGGAGGAATTGGGGTAGGGACATGGACTCAGATAACAGAGGACAGGAGGGACATGGAGAGGTGCACCAAACTGACCCTACAGGGCAGGCATCAGGGTTTGCAGCAGCACAATACACCACACAGCGCATGCGGGACGGGAGTGCAGCACAACAATCCATAGAAAGCAATAGGGAGGGGACAGGACCATGCACATGGACAACAGAGAACAGAGGGGAAAGAGGCAATGGTAGCTTGCTGACCATGATGGACAGACAGGAGAGAAAGCTGCAGCATAACAGACCATAAAGGGAAGGAGGGACGGATCAGGGGCATTACAATGGAACAGACAAGCCAGGAGGGAGGGAATAGGGGTCTGCACATGGAAACAGAGGGCTGGGGGGCAAGGGGGCAGGGCAGGATCAGCAAGATGACCATGGAGGTCAGGCAGGATGGGCACTAGAAACAAGACACACCATGGAGAGCAACAATGAGACTATGATGGCATACACACAGACCATGGAGGGAAGGTGGGAGGGGGTCAGGGGCAGCTAGCTGACCACACAGGGAAGGTGGGAGAGGCGATGGCAGCACAGAAGACCATGCATGGCAAGCTGGAGGGTTAGCGGCAGCACAATGGCTATGATGGGCAAGAAGGAGGGTGCAGGGGCATGCACAAAGGACCATGGAGGATAGAAGGGAGGGTCAGGACCTGGGCACAGACAAGAGAGTTCAGGGGAAGGGGCCTCACAACAGACCGCGCGGGGCAGGCAGGAGGAGCAGTTGCAACACAACAGACCAGGGAGGGCAGAAGGGTGTGGCAGTAAAATGGGCCATGGAGGACAGGATGAAGGGGATAGGGGCATGGCATGTGGACTGGCAGGGTTGGAGGTGGCAGGGATAGATTACAGTCATCTGACAATGCTGGGCAGGTGGGAGGGGAGTGGCAGCTCAACAGAACACTCAGAGTAGATAGGAGTGGCAGGTCCATGGAACATGGTGGGCAAAAATGATGGAGCAGGGGGAAGGAGAATAGGGGCAGCAAGCTAAGCACAGAGGCTAAGTAGGAGGTCAATGATGGGCCATAGAATTGGGCAATGGAGGGCAGGAGGAGTGGACTGGTACATCATGCTAAATGGAGGGCAGTGGCAGCACATCAGACCATGCATGGCAGGAGAGAGGAGGCTAGTCCATGGCCATAAGTAGCCTGAGGAGGGGGGCAACGCAGCCCCCTCCTAAAGAATTAAAAAAAAAGGCCATGACCCGGGGGTTGGGGTCCCCGGCGCCGATTAAGGCCTTGGGAGGGCCAAATTATTTTTTTCAACAAAAAAAAATGAGGGTGCAGTGCAGGCCCTGGGGGATGGGGTCCCCAGGGCCAGTAAATTAGAAAAAGAAGGGGGGCCACACAGCCCTCCGTCTTAAAAAAATAAAATAAATAAAAGACCGGCATCGCGCCGGAGGCCACGCCCCCTCCTTGCAGCACTCTGCAAACGCGCCCCCCGGCCAGTTGTAAGTTGGGGAATTAATTCCTCTTCAATACTGAGGGTCCCTGAGGGCCAACTAGCCCAACAGGTATCTCCAGTATGCGCCAGGGAGCTGCGTTGCAGACAGGTGTTCTGCGGCCACGCCCCTTCTTACACCTCTATGCAACGCAGCTCTGCGGCGCTTTCTGGAGGTACCTAGTGGGCTAGTTTGACCCTAGGGACCTTTAGGATTCAAGGGGACTTAATCTCTCAACTTAGAATGGCCAAAGGGCGCGTTTACACAGTGGTGAAGTGAGGGGACGGGGCCTGAGCTGACGTGGGCAAACACGCCCTGTGGCGCGTTTTAAGTTGGGGAAATAATTCCCTTTCAATCCTGAGGGACCCTGGGGGCCAACTAGCCCACCAGGTGCTTTCAGTAAGCGCCACTGCTCTGCGTTGCAGAAAGGTGGTGCAGTCCGTGCCCCTTTTAACACCTCTCTGCAATGGCGCTTACTGGACGTACCAAGTGGGCTATTTTGCCCCTAGGGATCCTCAGGATTTAAGGGGACTTAATCTCCCAACTTAAAAAACGGCCACAGGGCGTGTTTACACAGTGGATAAGGGAGGGGGCGGGGCCTGAGGTGACGTGTGCAAACACGCCCTATGGCGCGTTTTAAGTTGGGGAAATAATTCCCCTTCAATCCCGAGGGCCCCTGGGGGCTAACTAGCCCACCAGGTGCTTCCACTAAGCGCCCCTGAGCTGCGTTGCAGAGAGGTGGTCCAGGCCGTGCCACTTTTTACACCTCTCTGCAACGCTGCTCTCTGGCGCTTACTGGAGGTATCTAGTGGGCTAGTTGGACCCTAGGGACCCTCAGGATTCAAATGAACTTAATCTCCCAACTAAAAATGGCCACAGGGCGTGTTTACACAGTGGTGAAGGGAGGGGACGGGGCCTGAGATAACGTGTGCAAACAAGCCCTGTGGCATGTTTTAAGTTGGGGAAATAATTCCCCTTCAAACCTGAGGGACCCTGGGGGCCAACTAGCCCACCAGATGCTTCCAGTAAGCGCCACTGCGCTGCGTTGCAGAGAGGTGGTCTAGGCCGTGCCCCTTTTTACATCACTCTGCAACGCAGCTCTGTGGCACTTACTGGAGGTACCTAGTGGTCTAGTTGGACCCTAGGGACCCTTAGGATTCAAGGGGACTTAATCTCCGAACGTAAAACGGCCACAGGGCGTGTTTACACAGTGGGGAAGTGAGGGGACAGGGCCTGAGGTGACGTGTGCAAACACGCCCTGTGGCGCATTTTAAGAGGTAGTTTTAATACCCTGCCCTATTATATACTAGGGGCTTACAGAGGAGGTCATGCTGATCACAGGGGGACCCCAACGCATAGTGTTCTCTAGTGTATGTAGGTGTTTTCACTGTATTCTGAGTGTCCTTTAACATAGCACTGGCTCTAGGACTGGTTAGTCAGACTCAGTTACCACAAGTATCCATCTGAAAAAGTTGAGGGTACAGGATGATTTTGCAACAAGGCTTCTTTCTGCTCTTGTGTTTGTTCTTTCTGCACGTTATCCTTCTTCCTGCACTTTTCTTCGTCTTTGAGGACTTCTGTTGCTTCTTTCTGCATTTCTTTTTTTTCTTTCTGTGCGTTTTTTCTTCTTTCTTCACATGTCCTATCTCTGTAGGCATAGTTAGAAATTAGCATTTAAAAAAACCTTTGAAATGCACTGAAAAAACCATAGGTTTCAGGCATGTTATAGTTAGGAATTAGCATTTAAAAAACCTTAGAAATTCACTGAAAAAAACACAGGTTTCAGGAGCGTTATAGTTAGCTGGACTTTTCACTCGTACAAAACCATTGAAATTCCCCCATTATAGTTAGTTCAGCTAACTAGAACTCACGCGCCCGCAATGCACTGCTGATGATGTCACATATTACATCACTCATGACATGGTCAGTGACATCACTCATGACATCACTGAAGACATCTCAAATGACATCACTGATGACATCATCCTTGTGATAGAGTGGCAGACCTCCTCTCCCCCTAATATAACCTTTGATACACACATTCAAAAATAGAAACTAACATTTTCAAAACAATGGACTTACCAATATCAGTTACAACAACCTATTCAGTAATTCTAAGATCCACATACACATCCACTCATTCACCAACAGTCCTATACAGTCACTCATACATGTACTCACTCATCATATGTACTCATACACCTATACATCCTGTTACACAACGCCACTCATCCATAGAGTTACTCACACACATAGTCACTCATGCTAATAAAGAATCAAACATCCATTTACTTGCATATACAGTTATACACCCACCACCACACTTACTTCTACAGAAACGTACACATACATAGTCTTTTAAACAATCACTTATAGAAACACATACTTATTCATACAGGAACTCTTTCAATCTCTCACTCTCACATATACTCACTTATATACACCAATAGTCACATATACTAGTTTAAAACATATGTAGTTACTCTTAAAGACACTATTGAGACAGACATTCACTCACTAACACACCCATGTACACACTCATCCACCCATACAGTCCTGCGCACATGCTGTCTTCAACACATACAAACAGTGAGTCACTCATTCATGCACCTATGCACTACGTAATACCCCCCACCGAACCACACAGACACTCAGACACTCATACTGATTCTCAAAAAAACAACTAATAACCTATATAGACACTCATGTAGCTACTCACCAACCCATGCAGCCACTTATACACAAAGTGAGAGACTGATACAGATATTTACATATTTAAACATTACTCACTAAGCCATGTATTCACTAAGATACACTTAATCAGTCAGTTATACAATCAATTTTTCAAAAACAAATCATCCATTTAGACACTTATTTACCCATGTATTCTTCCATCGACCTTGAGATATACATATATAAAACATATGTAATTTTCAGAAAAACACACATTCACTGGATGATGTCATCAGTGATGTCATTTGAGATGTCATCAGTGATGTCATGAGTGATATCACTGACCATGTCATGAGAGATGTAATATGTGACGTCATCTGCAGTGCATTGCGGGCGCGTGAGTTATAGTTAGCTGAACTAACTATAACGGGGGAATTTCAATGGTTTTGTACGAGTGAAAAGTCCAGCTAACTATAACGCCCCTGAAACCTGTGGTTTTTTCAGTGAATTTCTAAGGTTTTTTCAGTGAATATATATATATATATATATATATATATATATATATATATATTCACTGAAAAAACCATAGGTTTCACACACGTTATAGTTAGGAATTAGCATTTAAAAAACCTTGCAAATTCAGTGAAAAAACCATAGGTTTCACACATGTTATAGTTAGCTGGACATTTTACTGATAAAAAACCAATGAAATTCCCCCGTTATAGTTAGTGCAGGCAACTATAACTCACGCGACTGCAATCCTCTGCTGATGCTAATACTGTATCTAGACACTTATTTGCCCATGTCTTCTTCCATTGAATTTTAGCTATACATATATTACAAATATTTTTTTTTCATAAAGACACATATGTCATCAGCAGAGGATTGCGGTCGCGTGAGTTATAGTTGCCTGCACTAACTATAACGGGGGAATTTCATTGGTTTTTTATCAGTAAAATGTCCAGCTAACTATAACATGTGTGAAACCTATGGTTTTTACACTGAATTTGCAAGGTTTTTTAAATGCTAATTCCTAACTATAACGTGTGTGAAACCTATGGTTTTTTCAGTGAATTTGTACGGTTTTTTAAATGCTAAGTTACTTTACGCCATTCGTGGCGTGCGCGCCCACTTAACGCAGTTCGTTCCGTGCGCGCACGGTGCGCTTTGCGCACCGTGCGCGCACAGTGAGCACGCGGTGCGCTTTGCGCACCGCGCGCTCACTTTATGCAGTTAGTGGCGTGCACGCACGGTGGGCACGCGGTGCGCTACGCGCACCGCGTGCCCACGTTACGCTGGATGGGCCATGTACGCACGATGCGCTTCGCGCACCGTGCGCATATGGAGGACATATTATGCGCTTCCTTGTGAAAGGTAATGTTTGATTTTTTACACCTATGATGTGCCATGTACAAATGGGGCCCTCCGGGCACCGTTTGCACACGGGGTGTGGAGTATGTGGATAATTTTTTTTTTAATGAATTTTATTACCGTACGCGTACGGTAAGCGTAATTGCCGATTTTTCAAAAAAATTTACATTGGAATTTTTTGCCTTGGGGGTTCTAAGGGAATACCTTCATCAAGGTTATGTGGTTGGTAGCAGTTTAAACATCCCCTTTACACGTTTTTTGTCTTTTTTTTCCTCCTCCCCCTCAGAGTGCGAGATAGAAAATGGCGGCCGCAGCTTCCTGGTTTCGACCGATTCGAATGTTTACTAAGATCTAACAGCCAATCAGAATCGCGCTCGCGCACGTCACCGTACGCGTACGGTAAGCGCACCGTAAGCGCACCGTAAGCTGGCTCAGATATATATATTGATTTAAAGGCTATTTTCTCCGGATCTACTGAACAGATTTATACCAAACCTACAAAAGGCACTTCCTTGACCTGTAGACTACCTCTCTGCCAAATTTCAAGGAACTCTGTTCAGCCGTTCGGGCTGTAGCTGTGTCTAAAGGTCCTATGGAAAAATGCATGGGAAAAACGCGTTTTGGGACCCCCCTTTTATCTCAGCCCCCGCTTGACGAATCCCCCCGAGACTTTCAGGGTAGGAGCGGAGCGTAGCGCCCCATTAGTTTTGAAAATTTAGCGAGGATTCGTCGACCGGCGCCAAAGTTATTCCAAATAGAATGTTGCGGTTTTCCTATGGAAACAGGGTCCTAACTATAACTACCTACTGGCGACCGCCAGTAGGTAATATATATATATATATATATATATATATATATATATATATCAAAGAAAAGTGGGCTGTCTTAGCACTTCCTCTTGGCGAACCAAAGACAACACGAGTCCCAAATTCTTAGGCACAAATATTTTATTCTTCGAGCTGCAAAATCTGACTCGTTTCGGGCGGGTGCCCTTGCTCACAGATAATATATACTCACTGGAAAAAACCATAGGTTTCAGGAACGTTAAAGTTAGTTGGACATTTCACTTGTATAAAACCATAGAAATTCCGGCGTTAGTTCAGCTAACTATAACTCGCACCCCCGCAATGCACTGCTGATGACATCACATATTACATCATTCATGACATGGTCAGTGACATCACTGATGACATCACTGATGACATTATCCACGTGAAAATCTGATGCACCTCCTCACGCCTGAATATAACCTTTGATACACCCACTCTAAAATACAGACTACCATTTTCGTAAAAATAGACACATCAATACCAGTTACAAAATATGCACTGACTGATTCCTAGGTCTACACACACATCCACTCATTCACCCATACAGTTACTCATACATGCAGTCACTCATCAATATAACACTATCATATGCACTCATACACCTATACAGACACTCACACACTGCCACATATCCAGAGTTACTCACACACCTAGTCAGTCATGCAAAGAATCAATCATACTTCCATTTACTCACCTATACAGTTATACAGACACCACCACATCACTTATTCATATAGATACTAACACATAATTACTCTCTTATTGACTCACTGATACAAATACACACTCATCCATGCAGCCACTCTCACAATTACTGACTCTCACATATAGTTATTTATATACACCATCACTCACATATACTGCCTTTTACATATGTAGTTACTTGCACATGTACCACTGAGATATCCATTCACTCACCAACACGCCCATACACACACTCACCCACCCAAACAGCTGTTTCCACATGCACTCTTGAACCCATACACCCAGTGAATCAACCACTCACACATCTATACGCAGAGTCACACACCTCCTGCCCACCCACACGCACACTCAGGCAGCCATACAAATACTCAGGCAAGCAATCAATAACCCATATAGACACTCATGCAACTACTCACCAACCCATGCAGCAGCTTACACAACAACAAACAGACTAATTCAGACTTTCACTCAGTTTATTCACTAACCCATGCATTCAGTAAGACACATTTAATCACTCACTTATACAGTCAGTCAAGTACCTACTAAATCCTCTATACAAACACTTATACACCCACTCAGTCTTCAATACAGCTTGGCATATATATAAAACAAATTTAAATCCTGTCCTATATAGTTGTCATAGGATGAACAATTACAAAACCTCAGTTCTCCCAATACCAGTGCATCAAAAAACAAGTGCAAAGTACTCCTTTTCAAAATATAACTGTGATGATGTGCACTAATACCAACATATTACATAACTCCAAAATCATACGAATATAAGTCCTTATAAGTTACTTACTTTCGGTAACGCTTTTTCTGGAGGATAAAGTATCTGCCTGTGGATTCCTCACTGTCCCACCCACCTCCCCATTGCCCACCTGTTTCTACTAAAAAGATTCTATTACTGTTTGGCATGAATTTTTTTTAAAAGTCTTAATCATGCGTATGTTTTAATAGTGAAAAATGCTTGATCTGTTGCTATTTCTTTATGCCTTTATTGGTTATGCATTTGTATATATATATATATATATATATATATATATATATATATATATATATATATATATATATATATATATATATGTTTAGTATACTATGTATACATGTGAAAATGCCTCGGTCGGTCTGTTTGCCTCTGTGGCACGGAAAAAATGGGGGGAACTGACGTCAGCACGCCGACGAGGTCCTCTTATGGCTCCGATGACGTCATACGGTGTCGTGAGCGGAGCCGTGCTATTATGACGTCCTCGGCGACATGGGAGAGCTAGGAAAGAATTTCCATGGAATGATGGTGCAGGGGATATTCACCTAAGTGTTCAGGCTAGTCCTTTGGGAGCAACTGTTTATGTTGCCACTCCAGAAACTGAAACCAGTGATCCGAGGGCAGAGGCCTTGCAGATGGCACACAAGGTAGGGTGCCCAGTCGTTTGCACCGGTGGGGCAGCGAAGTGACGAGCACCACAACCCACAAAAAAGGTCACGAGGGCACTGAATAACACAGGATCTTCTCTTGGTATCTGGCAGGAACAACGAGGTTAAAATGCCCTAGTTCCAAAATGTAGAATTAGTGCTTCAACGGTCTTCAAGAGGACCTGCGATTCCGCTTCTGCCTCCCGTACCCTGGAGGCGGCACATGGGTCACGTGTTTGTGTAGTGTAGGGGGTTGTGCTGGGACTAGTGTTTTAGGGTTTAGGGTAGTGCAGTGGTGTTTGGGTACTGTAGGGGGTGAGGCTCGAGGTAGTGTTTTAGGGTTTAGGGTAGTGCAGTGGTGTTTGGGTAGTGTAGGGGTCACGCTGGGGGTAGTGTTTTAGGGTTTAGAGTAGTGCAGTGGTGTTTGGGTAGTGTAGGGGGTCATACCGGGGGTAGTGTTTTAGGGATTAGGGTAGTGCAGTGGTGTTTGTGTAGTGTAGGGGGACGTGCTGGGGTAGTGTTTTAGGGTTTAGGGTAGTGCAGTGGTGTTTGGGTAGTGTAGGGGGTCATACTTGGGGTAGGGTTTTAGGGTTTAGGGCAGTGCAGTGGTGTTAAGGTAGTGTAGGGTGATCGTGCTGGTGGAAGTGTTTTTGGGTTTAGGGCAGTGCAGTGGTGTTTGGGTAGTGGAGGGTGTCGTGCTGGGGGTAGTGTTTTAGGGTAGTACTGAGGTGTTTGTGTAGTGTAGGGGGTCGTGCTGGGGGTAGTGTTTTAGGGTTAAGGGTAGTGGAGTGGTATTTGTGTAGTGTAGGGAGTAATGCTGGGGGTAGTGTTTTAGGGTTTAGGCTAGAGCAGTGGTGTTTGTGTAGTGTAGGGGGTCGTGTTTTAGGGTTTAGGGTAGTGCAGTGGTGTTTGGGTAGTGTGGGGGGTCGTGCTGAGAGTAGTGTTTCAAGGTGTAGGGTAGTGAAGTGGTGTTTGTGTAGTGTAGGGGGTCGTGCTGGGGGTAGATTTAGGGTTTAGGGTAGTGCAGTGGTGTTTGTGTAGTGTAGGGGGTCGTGTTTTAAGGTTCAGGGTTGTGCAGGGGTGTTTGTGTAGTGTAGGGGGTCGTGCTGGGGGTAGATTTAGGGTTTAGGGTAGTGCAGTGGTGTTTGTGTAGTGTAGGGGGTCGTGTTTTAAGGTTCAGGGTTGTGCAGGGGTGTTTGTGTAGTGTAGGGGGTTGTGCTGGGTGTAGATGTAGGATTTAGGGTAGTGCAGCGGTGTTTGGGTAGTGTAGGGGGTCATGCTAGGGGTAATGTTTTAGGCTTTAGGCAGTGCAGTGGTGTTTGTGTAGTGTAGGGGGTCGTGCTGAGGGTAGTGTTTTAGGGTTTGGGGTAGTGCAGTGGTGTTTGGGTAGTGCAGGGGGTAGTGCTGGGGGTAGTGTTTTAGGGTTTCGGGTAGTGCAGTAATGTTTGGGTAGTGTAGGGGGTTGTACTGGGGGTAGTGTTTAAGGGTTTAGGGTAGTGCAGTGGTGTTTGTGTAGTGTAGGGGGTTGTGCTGGGGGTAGTGTTTTAGGGTTTAGGGTAGTGCAGTGGTGTTTGTGTAGTGTAGGGGGTAGTGTTTTAGGGTTTAGGGTAGTGCCGTGGAGTTTGTGTAGTGTAGGGGGTCGTGCTAGGGGTAGTGTTTTAGAGTTTAGGGCAGTGCGGTGGTGTTAGGGTAGTGTAGGGGGATCGTGCTGGTGGAAGTGTTTTTGGGTTTAGGGCAGTGCAGTGGTGTTTGGGTAGTGTAGGGTGTTGTACTGGGGGTAGTGTTTTAGGGTAGTACAGAGGTGTTTGTTTAGTGTAGGGGGTCGTGCTGGGGGTAGTGTTTTAGGGTTAAGGGTAGTGGAGTGGTGTTTGGGTAGTGTAGGGGGTCGTGCTGAGGGTAGATTTAGGGTTTAGGGTAGTGCAGTGGTGTTTGTGTAGTGTAGGGGGTCGTGTTGTAGGGTTCAGGGTTGTGCAGGGGTGTTTGTGTAGTGTAGGGGGCTGTGCTGGGTGTAGATGTAGGATTTAGGGTAGTGCAGCGGTGTTTGGGTAGTGTAGGGGGTCATGTGGAGAAGTGTGGCTCAATGGTTAGAGCGGCAGACCCTGATGCAGAGGTCTGGCCCGGGACCAGGGTTCGATTCCCCGCCTCGGTGGGTCTTGGGCTCAAAATTCCACGGACCAGATATTTCTCGCCTCGGTGCCTATTCCAATCATGGAGACCCACTCTGCAACTCTGGGCAATAGCTTGCTTAATCTCCACAACGGCCCCCACAATGCTAAGGATGCCTGGCCTCCACCTTGGGGGTGCCCAGGAGTGGACACCTCACAGGGAAAGCCAGGATGGGTTCCACAGCGGTATTCGTACAAGCGCCTTGAGACCCTTGCGGGTGAGTAGTGCGCTATACAAGTATCAATTTACATTTACATGCTAGGGGTAATGTTTTAGGGTTTAGGCAGTGCGTGGTGTTTGTGTAGTGTAGGGGGTCGTGCTGAGGGTAGTCTTTTAGGGTTTGGGGTAGTGCAGTGGTGTTTGGGTAGTGCAGGGGGTAGTGCTGGGGGTAGTGCTTTAGGGTTTCGGGTAGTGCAGTAATGTTTGGGAGTGTAGGGGGTTGTACTGGGGGTAGTGTTTAAGGGTTTAGGGTAGTGCAGTGGTGTTTGTGTAGTGTAGGGGGTCATGCTGGGGGTAGTGTTTTAGGGTTTAGGGTAGTGCAGTGGTGTTTGTGTAGTGTAGGGGGTAGTGTTTTAGGGTTTAGGGTAGTGCCGTGGAGTTTGTGTAGTGTAGGGGGTCGTGCTAGGGGTAGTGTTTTAGAGTTTAGGGCAGTGCGGTGGTGTTAGGGTAGTGTAGGGGGATCGTGCTGGTGGAAGTGTTTTTGGGTTTAGGGCAGTGCAGTGGTGTTTGGGTAGTGTAGGGTGTCGTGCTGGGGGTAGTGTTTTAGGGTAGTACAGAGGTGTTTGTTTAGTGTAGGGGGTCGTGCTGGGGGTAGTGTTTTAGGGTTAAGGGTAGTGGAGTGGTATTTGTGTAGTGTAGGGAGTAAGGCTGGGGGTAGTGTTTTAGGGTTTAGGCTAGTGCAGTGGTGTTTGTGTAGTGTAGGGGGTTGTGTTTTAGGGTTTAGGGTAGTGCAGTGGTGTTTGGGTAGTGTAGGGGGTCGTGCTGGGGGTGGATTTAGGGTTTAGGGTAGTGCAGTGGTGTTTGTGTAGTGTAGGGGGTCGTGTTGTAGGGTTCAGGGTTGTGCAGGGGTGTTTGTGTAGTGTAGGGGGCTGTGCTGGGTGTAGATGTAGGATTTAGGGTAGTGCAGCGGTGTTTGGGTAGTGTAGGGGGTCATGTGGAGAAGTGTGGCTCAATGGTTAGAGCGGCAGACCCTGATGCAGAGGTCTGGCCCGGGACCAGGGTTCGATTCCCCGCCTCGGTGGGTCTTGGGGTCAAAATTCCACGGACCAGATATTTCTCGCCTCGGTGCCTATTCCAATCATGGAGACCCACTCTGCAACTCTAGGCAATAGCTTGCTTAATCTCCACAACGGCCCCCACAATGCTAAGGATGCCTGGCCTCCACCTTGGGGGTGCCCAGGAGTGGACACCTCACAGGGAAAGCCAGGATGGGTTCCACAGCGGTATTCGTACAAGCGCCTTGAGACCCTTGCGGGTGAGTAGTGCGCTATACAAGTATCAATTTACATTTACATGCTAGGGGTAATGTTTTAGGGTTTAGGCAGTGCGTGGTGTTTGTGTAGTGTAGGGGGTCGTGCTGAGGGTAGTCTTTTAGGGTTTGGGGTAGTGCAGTGGTGTTTGGGTAGTGCAGGGGGTAGTGCTGGGGGTAGTGTTTTAGGGTTTCGGGTATTGCAGTAATGTTTGGGTAGTGTAGGGGGTTGTACTGGGGGTAGTGTTTAAGGGTTTAGGGTAGTGCAGTGGTGTTTGTGTAGTGTAGGGGGTCGTGCTGGGGGTAGTGTTTTAAGGTTTAGGGTAGTGCAGTGGTGTTTGTGTAGTGTAGGGGGTAGTGTTTTAGGGTTTGGGGTAGTGCCGTGGAGTTTGTGTAGTGTAGGGGGTCGTGCTAGGGGTAGTGTTTTAGAGTTTAGGGCAGAGCAGTGGTGTTTGTGTAGTGTGAGGGGTCGTGCCGGGGTAGTATTTTAGGGTTTAGGGCAGTGCAGTGGTGTTTGGGTATTGTAGGGGGTGTGCTGGGGGTAGTGTTTTAGCGTTTAGTGTAGTGGAGTGGTGTTTGGGTAGTGTAGGGGATCATGCTGGAGGTAGTGTTTTAGGGTTTAGGGTAGTGCAGGGGTGTTTGGGTAGTGTAGGGTGTCAGGCTGGGGGTAGTTTTTTAGGGTTTAGGGTAGTGCAGTGGTGTTTGGGTAGTGCAGGGGTCACGCTGGGGGTAGTATTTTAGGGTTTAGAGTAGTGCAGTGTTGTTTGTGTAGTGTAGGGGGTCACGCTGGGGGTAGTGTTTTAGGGTTTAGGGTAGTGCAGTGATGTTTGTGTAGTGTAGGGGGTTGTACTGGGGGTAGATTTAGGGTTTAGGATAGTGCAGTGGTGTTTGGGTAGTGAAGGGGGTCATACTGGCGGTAGGGGTTTCGGGTTTAGGGCAGTGCAGTGGTGTTTGGGTAGTGTAGGGGTATCGTGCTGGTGGAAGTGTTTTTGGGTTTAGGGCAGTGCAGTGGTGTTTGGGTAGTGTAGGGGGTCATGCTGGGGGTAGTGTTTTAGGGCAGTACAGTGGTGTTTGTGTAGTGTAGGAGGTCATACTGGGGTTAGTGTTTTAGGGTTTAGGGTAGTGCAGTGGTGTTTGTGTAGTGTAGGGGGTCTTGTTTTAGGGTTTAGGGTAGTGCAGTGGAGTTTGGGTAGTTTAGGGGTTTGTACTGGGGGTAGTGTTTTAGTGTTTAGGGTAGTGCAGTGTTGTTTGTGTAGTATAGGGTGTCATGTTTTAGGGTTTAGGGTAGTGAAGTGGTGTTTGGGTAGTGCAGGGGGTCGTGCTGGGGGTAGTGTTTTAGGGTTTAGGGTAGTGAAAGGGTGTTTGTGTAGTGTAGGGGGTCGTGCTGGGGTAGATTTAGTGATTAGGGTAGTGCAGTGGTGTTTGTGTAGTGTAGGTGGTCGTGCTGGGGGTAGATTTAGGATTTAGGATAGTGCAGTGGTGTTTGGAACGTGTAGGGGGCCATGCTGGGGGTAGTTTTTTGGGGTTTAGGACAGTGCAGTGGTGTTTGGGTAATGTAGGGGGATTGTGCTAGGGTAGTGTTTTAGGGTTTAGGGCAGTGCAGTGGTGTTTATGTAGTGTAGGGGTTCATGCCAGATATTTCTCGCCTCGGTGCCTATTCCAATCATGGAGACCCACTCTGCAACTCTAGGCAATAGCTTGCTTAATCTCCACAACGGCCCCCACAATGCTAAGGATGCCTGGCCTCCACCTTGGGGGTGCCCAGGAGTGGACACCTCACAGGGAAAGCCAGGATGGGTTCCACAGCGGTATTCGTACAAGCGCCTTGAGACCCTTGCGGGTGAGTAGTGCGCTATACAAGTATCAATTTACATTTACATGCTAGGGGTAATGTTTTAGGGTTTAGGCAGTGCGTGGTGTTTGTGTAGTGTAGGGGGTCGTGCTGAGGGTAGTCTTTTAGGGTTTGGGGTAGTGCAGTGGTGTTTGGGTAGTGCAGGGGGTAGTGCTGGGGGTAGTGTTTTAGGGTTTCGGGTATTGCAGTAATGTTTGGGTAGTGTAGGGGGTTGTACTGGGGGTAGTGTTTAAGGGTTTAGGGTAGTGCAGTGGTGTTTGTGTAGTGTAGGGGGTCGTGCTGGGGGTAGTGTTTTAGGGTTTAGGGTAGTGCAGTGGTGTTTGTGTAGTGTAGGGGGTAGTGTTTTAGGGTTTAGGGTAGTGCCGTGGAGTTTGTGTAGTGTAGGGGGTCGTGCTAGGGGTAGTGTTTTAGAGTTTAGGGCAGAGCAGTGGTGTTTGTGTAGTGTAAGGGGTCGTGCCGGGGTAGTATTTTAGGGTTTAGGGCAGTGCAGTGGTGTTTGGGTATTGTAGGGGGTGTGCTGGGGGTAGTGTTTTAGCGTTTAGTGTAGTGCAGTGGTGTTTGGGTAGTGTAGGGGATCATGCTGGAGGTAGTGTTTTAGGGTTTAGGGTAGTGCAGGGGTGTTTGGGTAGTGTAGGGTGTCAGGCTGGGGGTAGTGTTTTAGGGTTTAGGGTAGTGCAGTGGTGTTTGGGTAGTGCAGGGGTCACGCTGGGGGTAGTATTTTAGGGTTTAGAGTAGTGCAGTGTTGTTTGTGTAGTGTAGGGGGTCACGCTGGGGGTAGTGTTTTAGGGTTTAGGGTAGTGCAGTGATGTTAGTGTAGTGTAGGGGGTTGTACTGGGGGTAGATTTAGGGTTTAGGATAGTGCAGTGGTGTTTGGGTAGTGAAGGGGGTCATACTGGCGGTAGGGGTTTCGGGTTTAGGGCAGTGCAGTGGTGTTTGGGTAGTGTAGGGGTATCGTGCTGGTGGAAGTGTTTTTGGGTTTAGGGCAGTGCAGTGGTGTTTGGGTAGTGTAGGGGGTCATGCTGGGGGTAGTGTTTTAGGGCAGTACAGTGGTGTTTGTGTAGTGTAGGAGGTCATACTGGGGTTAGTGTTTTAGGGTTTAGGGTAGTGCAGTGGTGTTTGTGTAGTGTAGGGGGTCTTGTTTTAGGGTTTAGGGTAGTGCAGTGGAGTTTGGGTAGTTTAGGGGTTTGTACTGGGGGTAGTGTTTTAGTGTTTAGGGTAGTGCAGTGTTGTTTGTGTAGTATAGGGTGTCATGTTTTAGGGTTTAGGGTAGTGAAGTGGTGTTTGGGTAGTGCAGGGGGTCGTGCTGGGGGTAGTGTTTTAGGGTTTAGGGTAGTGAAAGGGTGTTTGTGTAGTGTAGGGGGTCGTGCTGGGGTAGATTTAGTGATTAGGGTAGTGCAGTGGTGTTTGTGTAGTGTAGGTGGTCGTGCTGGGGGTAGATTTAGGATAGTGCAGTGGTGTTTGGAACGTGTAGGGGGCCATGCTGGGGGTAGTTTTTTGGGGTTTAGGACAGTGCAGTGGTGTTTGGGTAATGTAGGGGGATTGTGCTAGGGTAGTGTTTTAGGGTTTAGGGCAGTGCAGTGGTGTTTATGTAGTGTAGGGGTTCATGCTGGGGGTAGTGTTTTAGGATTTAGGCCAGTGCAGTGGTGTTTGTGTAGTGTAGGGGGTCATGCTGGGGGTAGTGGTTTAGGATTTAGGGCACTGCAGTGGTGTTTGTGTAGTGTAGGGGGTCATGCTGGGGGTAGTGTTTTAGGGTTTAGGGCAGTGCAGTGCAGTGGTCTTTGTGTAGTGTAGGGGGTCATGCTCGGGGTAGTGTTTTAGGGTTTAGGGTAGTGCAGTGGTGTTTGTGTATTGTAGGGGGTCATGTTTTAGGGTAGTGCAGTGATGTTTGAGTGGTGTAGGGGGTCAGGCTGGTTGTAGTGTTTTATGGTTTAGGGTAGTGTAGTCGTTTTTGTGTAGTGTAGCTTGTCGTGCTGGGGGTAGTGTTTTAGGGTTTAGGGCAGTGCAGTGGTGTTTGGGTAGTGTAAGGGGTTATGCTGGGGTTCGTGTTTTAGGGTTTAGGGTAGTGCAGTGGTGTTTGGGTAGTGTAGGGTCTGTGAATACCGAAAGCCTTAAAATTAGGATTTTTCTCAGTTTAGTAATAGTAAAGTTAGGAGTCCTAACTTTAGGACTCCTAAACTGAGAAAAATCCTAATTTTAAGACTTTCGGTATTCACAGAAGGCATTTAGGAGTCCTAAAGTTAGGACTCCTAACTTCTGTGAATACCGAAGTGAGTAAGTGTCTTCTGTGAATACCAAAATGAGTAAGTGCCTTGTGTGAATACGAAAATGGTAGTAAGTTTAGGATTTTGTCTTAAGTTAGTTCTGTGAATCGGGCCCTTAGGGTTTAGGTTAGTGCAGTGGTGTTTGTGTAGTTTAGGGTGTCATCCTGGGGGTACAGTTTTAGGGTTTTGGGTAGTGTAGTAGCGTTTGTGTAGTGTAGCTTGTCGTGCTGGGGGTAGTGTTTTAGGGTTTAGGGCAGCGCAGTGGTGTTTGGGTAGTGTAGGAGGTCGTACTGGGGGTAGTGTTTTAGGGTTTAGGGCAGTGCAGTGGTGTTTGTGTAGTGTAGGGGGTCATGCTGGGGGTTATATTTTAGGGTTTCGGGTAGTGCAGTGGTGTTTGCATAGTGTAAGGGTTCATGCTGGGGGTAGTGTTTTAGGGTTTATGGTAGTGCAGTGGTGTTTGGGTAGTGTAGGGGGTCGTGCTGGGGGTAGTGTTTTAGGGTGTAGGGTAGTGCAGTGGTGTTTGTGTATTGTAGGGGGTCGTGCTGGGGATAGTGTTTTAGGGTTTAGGTTAGTGCAGTGGTGTTTGTGTAGTGTAGGGGGTCATGCTGGGGGTTACATTTTAGGGTTTAGGGTAGTGCAGTGGTGTTTGCATAGTGTAGGGGTTCATGCTGGGGGTAGTGTTTTAGGGTTTATGGTAGTGCAGTGGTGTTTCGGTAGTGTAGGGGGTCGTGCTGGGGGTAGTGTTTTAGGGTGTAGGGTAGTGCAGTGGTGTTTGTGTATTGTAGGGGGTCGTGCTGGAGATAGTGTTTTAGGGTTTAGGTTAGTGCAGTGGTGTTTGGGTAGATCGACAACAATAGATCTCGCCATGCGTGCAGCGCATGCGATGCAGCGCTAGTCGAGACCTAAAAGCATTGCACCAAGATGGCTCTCAACACTTCCTGGATTGAAGTGTTGTCAGCCAATTAGAGCCAAGCTTGTGCTTGTGTAGTTAGGTCCCGCCCAGATATATAAACACATTTTTCCTTTAATATCTCAAAAACTACTGAACGGTTTCAGCTGTAACCGTGTCTAAAGTTTCCAATGGGAAATTGATTTTCCAACCTCTATTTTTTTAATTTGTCCTGAACTACCAGCCGCGGTGCGTCCATTGGGGCGTAGGGGCATAGCCCCACCAGCCGCGGCTGCCGTAAAATAAATGTACGTGCTATTAAAATAAATGTACGTGCTTTGTACGTGTTTAGCACGATATTTATCCGGCGCTGCCGGGCAGCACCCGACTGAATCGGAAGTGCGCAGGGGGGGCGGTAGTTGGTTTCCCGCATGTATGCTTCGGGCAGCAACTTGCCCGAGCATGCGCATTAAAGTCGGCCCCATTAGCTAGTAGGGGGGGGTGCAGGTTATGCTGGCGGCAGCCCCTGGCAGCAAAAGGGCGACAGGGCGAGCAGTTAGTGTGCCCTCCAAGCCAATCCTGGCGCTGCATGCAGCACCAGGATTGGCCGGTCACCGCGCAGCACAGCAGGGGCAATCCATATTGGATGCCGAGCGTGGGTGGTTTCAGCCACCCTGCACAATGGCCAATCACTGTCTCTGACTTAATGTAGTCATGCAGTGATTGGCCATTTGCGGCGCTATTGGGATCCGGTTCAGCCTGGTTAGGTAACGGTTCACTCGCCTGAGTCGCCTCGTGGACCTCGTGGGATGATTGAAGTCCTTCGATTCTGGCATGCAGTACAACCCGAAGACTGAGGTAAGTAAGTCACTGCATACTCCATTACTGCATGCCTCGTAGAGCCGCTATAGGCTCGACCTAAAAACTATGAAGTGCACGTTTGCACGATTGTCTCAACCTAATATATTGGACATCCGTTTCCCAATCCTGTGATTCTGGGCAAATACCTTAATCTCCCAACACCTAACAACAACATTAAATAAAAACTGAATCGGGCATTGTATAACGAAATCTGCTGCTTGTGTGAAGCGTCCCTGAGGTCGAGTTCGGATTTGAAACCGCAAAAAACAAAATAAATCATAAAATAAAATAAAGGCGGGTGATATGCTGCTAGAGCAGCAGAGGAGATGGGTCCGGGGTCTTTATCTCTACAAATATGTGGTATATGCCCTTCCCCCTCCATTTCGGTTGATAGTTCATGGCCTTCCAGCCGACCCCAACCCCATCCTCCAGACCTCCCCCCCCACGGAGTTCACACACATTGGTTCCTATGTAAATGTTTCCGAGAGTGGCCCCTTTTGTCTCTCGACAGCTGCTGCAGATAGAAGGGTTGGGGGCTGAACGTGTTGGGGGACGAGCATTGTGTGCTTTAATTACCCCACTGCTATTCCTGCCCCCCTCCTAGTCGGCAGTGGGTGCTGCTGGGGGCAGCAGATGGGGGGGGTGGATCCCTGGTTTCAGCCTCAGAACAAACTTCCGTCGGTGTGACTGCGTTCTACCAGCAGGCTGGTAAATGTATGTATGTGTTTAGAAACGCAGTAAATAACCTTTCGATTGGAAACGTTGTACAACCAATCAAAATACAAGAAACAGAGCAGGCAAACGTACATACACGCGCGTCCTTGCGTGTTTTGTCAGTGAGGATTGTCATCGCATGAAAGGAAACAGAATGGACTAAAAAATACCCAGACCCCAACTAGGAGTGCTACGGTAAATGCAGATAGATGTGTGTGGTAAGTCTTGTCGCCGAACATCGGAATGCCCGGTTACTCGACGGTAATCTTCAACTGGTGATGTAGTAACACATTCCACCCTGTGGTTCTTCCGTGGTGCTATGTGCTGCACACTACGTGTTTCTCTTGGAATACAAATGTGCATCTCAAACCGGATAAAATTTGCACTAAACCCCACTTGGAGCCCAGCCGCCATTCCCCGTACCTGCCCTTACTTCTAGGACTTCTTGCATTTATTTAGTTGAGATTTTTTGTAGTCCAGACCACATGGAAGCAGATTTTACATTTGGAGCGAAGCTAAACTATACATACAGATAAACAAACACATCGTATATTAATTACATTATTAGACTCATCCGCAGCCTCACCGCAACCTAACCACTGTCCCAGGTAAGCCCAGGGCGGATGAACCCAGCTGCAGGACGCCCTGCGGGCAGCATCAGCTCAGCGTGCGCATATAAACTAATTTTGACTTGCACTTATGTTGGCTGTCTATTTACTAACTTATCTACTATTGCACGACCTCCTCTGATGTTACTGTAAAACGAACCGTTTGTCCCGAATTTTGACCTAATGTCCTGAATTTTTACTCTCACAATCCTGAATTTGCACCCATGCCAGTTGTTTACCCTAATTTACGTGGATGCCTTTTTTCTGCGATTACAGTGGAATTTAACATTGACTCTGTGTGGCTCGGATCCATCCATAGCAGTCCAGAGTTGTTTGTTTGTATCAGGTCAACTGTGTGGGAGGTGGGCCGGCTGGATCAAGTATGCTTCTTTAGTGAGTCACACAATTAAAAATCCATTGCGGTGTTCAGAAATGTAGTGAAAATAAGTTAAAAATGAATCTTAAAGAGTTAATAAAATAGCATTCATTTTTGTTTAATAATCTCAGATTGTACCCTGGGCGTATTCTGCAGACAGTTTAAAGTTTTTGAAAAAGTTAGAAAACGGAGTGTATTTATGTTGGAAAGGCGTTCGCCGGAGGGGGGTTCGATGCCCGTCTTGCCCACCCCTTTGACCCACCTCTCCCACGTAGGCCGAACTAGGCGCGCACACCCTGATATACACTACGAACAGAGCGACACCACACGTAGTCTTTGTAGGACGATAGGTCTTTTTTATCGATGATTTTCAAGGGATCTTTATGATCCAAGATGCAAGTAGTACAGCGGTGGCACGAAGTACCACAAATCGGTCATGGGGAACGGGGGTAGCGGGACAGTCTTTCAAGATAGTGTCTCTGCGAAATACCCTGCGGATAGCTCACAATCCTCGAGCTGGAGGGTGTCGATTCTCTGGGCGATCTCTTACCGAGTCGTCCTCAAGGGGAGCGCCGCGAGTCTCTCAGCAGGCACAGGTGGTCGGGGTTCGGGAGCCGAGATTCCGTCAGCAGGGCTCAGATGGTTCAATAGCTGGGGGCCGCGAGTCACTCAGCAGGCCCAGGTGGTTCAGTGCTCGGGAGCCGCGACCTCGTCAGCAGGGCTCAGATGGTTCAATAGCTGGGGGCCGCGAGTCACTCTGCAGGCCCAGGTGGTTCAGTGCTCGGGAGCCGCGACCTCGTCAGCAGGGCTCAGATGGTTCGATAGCAAGAGGCCGCGAGTCACTCAGCAGGCCCAGGTGACTTCAGCGTTCAGGAGCCGCGACAGCGTCAGCAGGCTCGGATGGTTCCAGGTCTTCTCTGCCTTCGTTTCTCCGGCCCCCCTTGTTATACTCCGCTTGCTCTTTGAAGTCCGAGGTCCTCGCAGAGGGGGGACTGAGGTGACGGAGGGGGTTCGGCGGGATTTCTTGCCACTCACTTCTTTGGTCTTTTCAGGTGGGTCTGGGAGGGACCCCAGACGCTCGGCAGGGGAGGCGCCTGCTCCCCAGGGGCCTGGTGGCCGATCGAGTCTTCCCGGGGAAGGCGACCCGAGGTGTGACTGGGCTGGCGCCTTTGGGTCTGGCTCGAGGGTTCCCGCTCCCTCGGTCGGACATGCGTGGTAGGGTGTCGAGTCTGTCAGGGCTCTGGCCGGCCCTCGGATCTGGGTGGCTGGGGCGGCCGGAGTCGGAGATGTCGTGTCTTGAGGGTGGTTGCAGGTTGGCTGGATGATTGGGAGGGCAACGCCGTGAGGCCGGTCTCACACGCGTCCCCCCCAGCTGAAAGGCGTGGAGAACTACCCATCCACTGAGGGATTCTCCTCGCCGAAGCGGAAGAACCGGGACAGGCCGTCGGCGTTGGCATGATCCGCCCCGGGGCGATGTTCGACCGTGAAATCCATCCCTTGGAGAGGGATGGACCATCGTAGTAGCTTGGGGTTCTCCCCCCTCATCTGCATTAGCCACCGCAAGGGCCGGTGGTCCGTTTGTACTCGGAAATGGGTTCCGAACAAGTAGGGCCGTAGTTTCTTGAGGGCCCAGACTACGGCAAAGGTCTCTCGTTCTATAGTACTCTAACGCTGCTCTCGCTGCAGCAGCCTTCGGCTGATGAAGGCTATGGGCTGATCGATGCCCTTGTCGTCGAACTGCGAGAGGACGGCCCCGATGCCGTGTTCGGAGGCGTCGGTCTGGACCACAAACTCTTGGGAGTAGTCGGGGGCCTTGAGTACGGGGGCGGTGCACATGGCGGTTTTCAAGGCGTCGAACGCCTGCTGGCACGGGATGGTCCACTGCACCTTCTTTGGAAGCTTTTTGGAGGTCAACTCCGTGAGGGGCCCCGCGATACTACCATAGTTTTTAATGAACCTCCGGTAGTACCCTGTAAGGCCCAGGAAGGCCCGGACCTCCGTCTGCGTGGTGGGGGGCTCCCAGGACTTGATGGCGTCGATCTTCGGTTGGAGGGGGCGACCTGGCCATCTGGTGTGGAGAAGGCAGAGCGTTCCTTCGCTCCCTCCGTGAGAGCAATCTGCCAGTACCCGCAGGTCAGGTCAAAAGTGCTGAGGAACCGGACAGCCCCAGGTGGTGGATGAGCTCGTCGGCGCGGGGGATAGGGTGAGCGTCTGCCCGGGTGACCGCATTGAGCCCCCGGTAGTCCACACAGAATCTTAGTTCGGGGGCGACCCCCGGGGAAGCCGCCTTCGGGACCAGGACCACCGGGCTGGCCCAGGGGGTGTCGGAGGGTTCGATTACTCCAAGGGTGAGCATCTTCTGTACCTCGGTCTTGATGCAGGTGCGGACCCGGTCAGGCACCCGGTAGGCTCGGTGTCTCACAGGCGGGCTGTCGCCGGTGTCCACGTCGTGGACACACCAGTCGGTGACCCTTGGAATGAGGGAGAAGAGGTCTGCGAATTGTCTGAGCAGCTGGCGGCAGTCGTCGGACTGTTGGGGAGTGAGGGTGGTTGAAAGTCTTACTCCCTCCACGGAGCCATCCAGGTCTTTAGCGCACAGGGGGTCAGGCAGGGGTTCGGTGTCTTCTTCTGCCCCATCATCGGTGGCCAGTAGCAAACTTAATTCCGTTCTCACGAAGTGGGGCTTGAGACGGTTCACGTGGAGGACCCGGAGGGGGTTCCAGGGGGACTGTACATCGACCAGGTACGTAACCTGGCTCTTCCGCTCGATCACCTTGAAGGGACCAGTCCATTTGTCTTGTAGGGCGCAGGGCTTCACCGGGGCCATGACCCAAACCTGCTGGCCCGGCTGGCACTCGACCAGGGTCGCGTTCTGGTCATACCAGCGCTTCATTTCTTCTTGGCTGGCCTCGAGGTTAGCCTCTGCGAGTTCTCTGAACTTCCTCGTCTGGTTGCGGAGCGCCAGGATGTAGCGGAACACATCAGGGGGTGTCCCCCGGGGGCTTGTCTCCCAGCCCTCTTTGACCAGGCTCAGGGGCCCTCGGACGGGATGTCCGTACAGCAGTTCGAAAGGGCTGAACCCCAGAGACTTTTGGGGAACTTCTCGGTATGCGAACAGGAGGCAAGGGAGGAGGACGTCCCATTTCCGGCGCAGGGGCTCTTCGAGGCCCAGGATCATTCCCTTTAGGGTACGGTTGAAGCGTTCCACTAGGCCGTTGCCCTGGGGGTGGTAGGGGGTCGTGAACTTATACGTGACTCCGCACTGCTGCCACAGGGACTTCATGTAGCGGGATATAAAGTTAGTGCCGCGATCACTCACAGCCTCGCGGGGAAATCCGACACGGGAGAAGATCCCCATGAGAGCTCGGCCCACCACGGGAGCCGTCACGGTGCGGAGGGGGATGGCCTCGGGGTAGCGGGTGGCATGGTCCACCAGGACAAGGATGAACCTGTGGCCCTGGGCGGTCTTCGGATCCAGGGGTCCCACGATGTCGATGCCGACCCGCTCGAACGGGGTACTCACAACGGGGAACGGTTGTAAGGGAGCTTTGCGTTTTCCGCCACTCTTCCCACTGCCCTGGCACGTGAGGCAGGATTTGCAGTGTACTTCTACATTCGCTCGCATCTTGGGCCAATAGAAGTGGGTAACCAATCGCTGATATGTCTTGTCTTGGCCTAAGTGTCCTGCCAAGGGTACATCGTGAGCCAGGCCCAGGAGGAAGCTCCGGAAACGCAGGGGTACCACCAGTACCCGGGCTGCGCCTAGCCCGGCGGACTTTTGCTCGCTGTATAGGAGGCCACTGTCCCAATAGATCCAATGGGTTCCGGTTCGGTCACCGGCGGCCTGGGCTTCGGCTTGTTGTCTGAGTCCCACGAGGGAGGGGCAAATGGCCTGTTCCTGGCAGAATTCTTCCCGGGAGGGCCCCCCCTCACCGCGCCACTGGCCCATCTCGGGCAGTTCTCTGAGCTCAGTCAGGGCCTCCGGGCGGAAGGTTCTGGCCCTTCTCCCGGGTTAGTGTCCTCTTCTCCCTCTGAAGGAGGGTTGTCCGCTTCTGGTAGAGTGTCCCGGCTCTCGGGGACAGTGTTCGGTAGGAGGGCCTCACTGCCCTCGGAGAGAGGCAATCGCGCGGTCATGGAGTGCGTGGTGGCGCAGACCCATTCTGGTAGGCCCATCATCTCCACATGGGCTCTTCGTTCTACTTGCCCCCACGGGGAACTCTCCAGGTCGTTGCCCAGGAGGCAGTCTACGGGCTGTGATGTCCGGACCGCTACCTTCAGTTCTCCGGAGACCCCTCCCCACTCGAAGGGCACCAGCGCCATCTGGCAGAGGCTCTCAGAATTGTCGGAGGATACGACCGGACAAAGGGCACCGGTTAGGATCTGGTCTTCGGAAATTAGGCTGCGGTGGACCGCGGTGACACGCACCCCGGTGTCGCGGAGGCCCTCGACTCGGTGGCCGTTGATGGTCACTTGCTGTCGGTATTTCTTTGTGTTGGCGGGCAAGGGTGTCCCGGGGACCATTTCTCGATCACCAAGGGAGACCAGGGCCATGGCCGCCGGTTCCCATTCTTCGGAGTCCTCCATCTCTTCCCCCAGAGCTACGGAGACCATCCGCCGGGCCGGGGGGTTGGTCGTTGTGGTTCGCTGATACTGGGGACACTGGGGGTCATTGGCGTAGTGTCCGGGCCGTTGGCAGCGGAAGCAGGTGATCCTAGCTCGTGGACCTAGCCGTCCTGCGACTCCGGTGCTTGCTGGAGACGGGGCTGAACCCGCCGCTGGTGGGCTGCCTGGGGGGGCTGGTGGAGGACCCCCCGGTGAAATCTCTTGGTCGGCCGTGGTTCCCTCCGCCCCTCTGGCGGGGGGGGCCTTGATTGTAGCGGCCGTAGTCCCCCACGGGGCCTCGGGTGGCTCGGGTATTCACCCAACGATCAGCCTCAGCGGCCAGCTTCCGAGGGTCGGTGAGTTTGCTGTCCAGGAGATGCTGGCGCAGTTCTACAAAGCAGTTGGCCGCTAAATGTTCCCAGGCAATCAGATCAAACAGTTCTTCGAAGGTGGAGACCTTGCTGCCCTTGATCCACCCGTCCAAGGCTCGGCTGTAAAAGTTCACGTATTCTACCCACGTGGTGCCCGGTATTTTCTTACAATCTCGGAACCGTTGTCGGTACATTTCGGGGGTGAGTCCATACCGGCCCACGAGGGCCTCCTTCATGTGGCTGTAGGAGTTCATGACCGTGGAGGGCAGATCTAGCAGGGTGTCTCTTCCTTCGCTTAAGAACCGGCCCCATAGGCCAGCCCCCCAATCCTTCTGCGGGACTTGGTGAGAGGTCATGGCGACTTCGTAGGCCTTAAACCACTGCTGGATATCGTCGTTCTTGTAATACTCTTTTACCACATCCTTGGGGATGTGGACTTTGGTTTCCCCGGTGGGAGCGGGCGGTGGATTCCCGGGTGGCTGTGACTTTTCGTTTTTAGCCCGCCACTCGATCTCCTTCAGGCTGCGTTCATGTTCTAGCTGGAGCTTCTTTTCGTCGTGCTCTCTTTGGCGTCTCTTCTCTTCGAGTTCCCCTTGTAGCCGTAACTGCTCGACGGCCAACTTCTTCTCTGCTAGTTTTAGTTCTCCCTCGATTTTTAGTTTTGCCAGTTCAAGTTCGTGGTTGCGGCTTCTCTCTCGGTCCGCTAGCTCCTCGGGGGACAGGATCCCCTCTGGCCCGTTGTTTCTCACCGGGATGCTTTGTGGTTCATGGGCAGAGTCTCCTTCCGTTTGGGTCGGGGGTGCCCCCGTCTCGACCCAGGTTTTCAATACTTTCTGGAAGTCTTCCTTTGTGCTTAATCCGGTGGTAGCGAATATGCCAAGGTCTTTGCAAAACTGTTTTAATTCTCTATGTGTGTAATAGTCCAATTGATCCTCTCGGAACGGCGAGCTTATTTCGGTACCTGCGGCACCCAGGGAGGTTTCTCCTTCCATATCTGTTTGGTAGTGTGTCAGTCGTTTACTGCACGCTCTCTTTCGGTGTCGGCTCGGATCCCGTCGTCTGCCACCAAATGTTGGAAAGGCGTTCGCCGGAGGGGGGTTCGATGCCCGTCTTGCCCACCCCTTTGACCCACCTCTCCCACGTAGGCCGAACTAGGCGCGCACACCCTGATATACACTACGAACAGAGCGACACCACACGTAGTCTTTGTAGGACGATAGGTCTTTTTTATCGATGATTTTCAAGGGATCTTTATGATCCAAGATGCAAGTAGTACAGCGGTGGCACGAAGTACCACAAATCGGTCATGGGGAACGGGGGTAGCGGGACAGTCTTTCAAGATAGTGTCTCTGCGAAATACCCTGCGGATAGCTCACAATCCTCGAGCTGGAGGGTGTCGATTCTCTGGGCGATCTCTTACCGAGTCGTCCTCAAGGGGAGCGCCGTGAGTCTCTCAGCAGGCACAGGTGGTCGGGGTTCGGGAGCCGCGATTCCGTCAGCAGGGCTCAGATGGTTCAATAGCTGGGGGCCGCGAGTCACTCAGCAGGCCCAGGTGGTTCAGTGCTCGGGAGCCGCGACCTCGTCAGCAGGGCTCAGATGGTTCAATAGCTGGGGGCCACGAGTCACTCAGCAGGCCCAGGTGGTTCAGTGCTCGGGAGCCGCGACCTCGTCAGCAGGGCTCAGATGGTTCGATAGCAAGAGGCCGCGAGTCACTCAGCAGGCCCAGGTGACTTCAGCGTTCAGGAGCCGCGACAGCGTCAGCAGGCTCGGATGGTTCCAGGTCTTCTCTGCCTTCGTTTCTCCGGCCCCCCTTGTTATACTCCGCTTGCTCTTTGAAGTCCGGGGTCCTCGCAGAGGGGGGACTGAGGTGACGGAGGGGGTTCGGCGGGATTTCCTGCCGCTCACTTCTTTGGTCTTTTCAGGTGGGTCTGGGAGGGACCCCAGATGCTCGGCAGGGGAGGCGCCTGCTCCCCAGGGGCCTGGTGGCCGATCGAGTCTTCCTGGGGAAGGCGACCCGAGGTGTGACTGGGCTGGCGCCTTTGGGTCTGGCTCGAGGGTTCCCGCTGATGAATACAGGCCCCAGCTAGGCCCGCAGGACACAAGGGTTTGCTCTTCTGCAATGGAATCTATAAGGAAGTTGGCACGGAAACTGCAAAGTACAAAGACAAAGTTTATTAACCCTTAAGGGTGGTCCTACAATCCATACAACACCCTTCAGTATTGCATAGAGTAGCACAAAGAACTTGCGTACACAGTCTCCTTTTATACACAAAGAGGGGCTCATAAGTAGGTGGATACAACATGAGGCAAAGAATATTACCTTTTATGGTCATTTTCGATACAGAATCAATATATGGGCGGAGCTGACACACTCCTTGAGCCCGCGAAAACATGGTCAAGCAAGGACTAACTGATAACAGATGTGGTCAAGTCTGGGCATGCGCCAGACAGACAAAGGAGCTATTTATAGACTGTTACTAGGCAGATTGCAAGAGCAACTAACACGAAGATAGGACTCTTCTCCGTGGAGGCATGACAATACAAAATGGAGTCCAGACTTTAGTCAACATAACGAGAGAAACTCGGTCATATAAGGGGAATTCATGTCTTCAGTAAATTCTTCGTTCTACTTGCCCCCACGGGGAACTCTCCAGGTCGTTGCCCAGGAGGCAGTCTACGGGCTGTGATGTCCGGACCGCTACCTTCAGTTCTCCGGAGACCCCTCCCCACTCGAAGGGCACCAGCGCCATCTGGCAGAGGCTCTCAGAATTGTCGGAGGATACGACCGGACAAAGGGCACCGGTTAGGATCTGGTCTTCGGAAATTAGGCTGCGGTGGACCGCGGTGACACTCACCCCGGTGTCGCGGAGGCCCTCGACTCGGTGGCCGTTGATGGTCACTTGCTGTCGGTATTTCTTTGTGTTGGCGGGCAAGGGTGTCCCGGGGACCATTTCTCGATCACCAAGGGAGACCAGGGCCATGGCCGCCGGTTCCCATTCTTCGGAGTCCTCCATCTCTTCCCCCAGAGCTACGGAGACCATCCGCCGGGCCGGGGGGTTGGTCGTTGTGGTTCGCTGATACTGGGGACACTGGGGGTCATTGGCGTAGTGTCCGGGCCGTTGGCAGCGGAAGCAGGTGATCCTAGCTCGTGGACCTAGCCGTCCTGCGACTCCGGTGCTTGCTGGAGACGGGGCTGAACCCGCCGCTGGTGGGCTGCCTGGGGGGGCTGGTGGAGGACCCCCCGGTGAAATCTCTTGGTCGGCCGTGGTTCCCTCCGCCCCTCTGGCGGGGGGGGCCTTGATTGTAGCGGCCGTAGTCCCCCACGGGGCCTCGGGTGGCTCGGGTATTCACCCAACGATCAGCCTCAGCGGCCAGCTTCCGAGGGTCGGTGAGTTTGCTGTCCAGGAGATGCTGGCGCAGTTCTACAAAGCAGTTGGCCGCTAAATGTTCCCAGGCAATCAGATCAAACAGTTCTTCGAAGGTGGAGACCTTGCTGCCCTTGATCCACCCGTCCAAGGCTCGGCTGTAAAAGTTCACGTATTCTACCCACGTGGTGCCCGGTATTTTCTTACAATCTCGGAACCGTTGTCGGTACATTTCGGGGGTGAGTCCATACCGGCCCACGAGGGCCTCCTTCATGTGGCTGTAGGAGTTCATGACCGTGGAGGGCAGATCTAGCAGGGTGTCTCTTCCTTCGCTTAAGAACCGGCCCCATAGGCCAGCCCCCCAATCCTTCTGCGGGACTTGGTGAGAGGTCATGGCGACTTCGTAGGCCTTAAACCACTGCTGGATATCGTCGTTCTTGTAATACTCTTTTACCACATCCTTGGGGATGTGGACTTTGGTTTCCCCGGTGGGAGCGGGCGGTGGATTCCCGGGTGGCTGTGACTTTTCGTTTTTAGCCCGCCACTCGATCTCCTTCAGGCTGCGTTCATGTTCTAGCTGGAGCTTCTTTTCGTCGTGCTCTCTTTGGCGTCTCTTCTCTTCGAGTTCCCCTTGTAGCCGTAACTGCTCGACGGCCAACTTCTTCTCTGCTAGTTTTAGTTCTCCCTCGATTTTTAGTTTTGCCAGTTCAAGTTCGTGGTTGCGGCTTCTCTCTCGGTCCGCTAGCTCCTCGGGGGACAGGATCCCCTCTGGCCCGTTGTTTCTCACCGGGATGCTTTGTGGTTCATGGGCAGAGTCTCCTTCCGTTTGGGTCGGGGGTGCCCCCGTCTCGACCCAGGTTTTCAATACTTTCTGGAAGTCTTCCTTTGTGCTTAATCCGGTGGTAGCGAATATGCCAAGGTCTTTGCAAAACTGTTTTAATTCTCTATGTGTGTAATAGTCCAATTGATCCTCTCGGAACGGCGAGCTTATTTCGGTACCTGCGGCACCCAGGGAGGTTTCTCCTTCCATATCTGTTTGGTAGTGTGTCAGTCGTTTACTGCACGCTCTCTTTCGGTGTCGGCTCGGATCCCGTCGTCTGCCACCAAATGTTGGAAAGGCGTTCGCCGGAGGGGGGTTCGATGCCCGTCTTGCCCACCCCTTTGACCCACCTCTCCCACGTAGGCCGAACTAGGCGCGCACACCCTGATATACACTACGAACAGAGCGACACCACACGTAGTCTTTGTAGGACGATAGGTCTTTTTTATCGATGATTTTCAAGGGATCTTTATGATCCAAGATGCAAGTAGTACAGCGGTGGCACGAAGTACCACAAATCGGTCATGGGGAACGGGGGTAGCGGGACAGTCTTTCAAGATAGTGTCTCTGCGAAATACCCTGCGGATAGCTCACAATCCTCGAGCTGGAGGGTGTCGATTCTCTGGGCGATCTCTTACCGAGTCGTCCTCAAGGGGAGCGCCGTGAGTCTCTCAGCAGGCACAGGTGGTCGGGGTTCGGGAGCCGCGATTCCGTCAGCAGGGCTCAGATGGTTCAATAGCTGGGGGCCGCGAGTCACTCAGCAGGCCCAGGTGGTTCAGTGCTCGGGAGCCGCGACCTCGTCAGCAGGGCTCAGATGGTTCAATAGCTGGGGGCCGCGAGTCACTCAGCAGGCCCAGGTGGTTCAGTGCTCGGGAGCCGCGACCTCGTCAGCAGGGCTCAGATGGTTCGATAGCAAGAGGCCGCGAGTCACTCAGCAGGCCCAGGTGACTTCAGCGTTCAGGAGCCGCGACAGCGTCAGCAGGCTCGGATGGTTCCAGGTCTTCTCTGCCTTCGTTTCTCCGGCCCCCCTTGTTATACTCCGCTTGCTCTTTGAAGTCCGGGGTCCTCGCAGAGGGGGGACTGAGGTGACGGAGGGGGTTCGGCGGGATTTCCTGCCGCTCACTTCTTTGGTCTTTTCAGGTGGGTCTGGGAGGGACCCCAGATGCTCGGCAGGGGAGGCGCCTGCTCCCCAGGGGCCTGGTGGCCGATCGAGTCTTCCTGGGGAAGGCGACCCGAGGTGTGACTGGGCTGGCGCCTTTGGGTCTGGCTCGAGGGTTCCCGCTGATGAATACAGGCCCCAGCTAGGCCCGCAGGACACAAGGGTTTGCTCTTCTGCAATGGAATCTATAAGGAAGTTGGCACGGAAACTGCAAAGTACAAAGACAAAGTTTATTAACCCTTAAGGGTGGTCCTACAATCCATACTACACCCTTCAGTATTGCATAGAGTAGCACAAAGAACTTGCGTACACAGTCTCCTTTTATACACAAAGAGGGGCTCATAAGTAGGTGGATACAACATGAGGCAAAGAATATTACCTTTTATGGTCATTTTCGATACAGAATCAATATATGGGCGGAGCTGACACACTCCTTGAGCCCGCGAAAACATGGTCAAGCAAGGACTAACTGATAACAGATGTGGTCAAGTCTGGGCATGCGCCAGACAGACAAAGGAGCTATTTATAGACTGTTACTAGGCAGATTGCAAGAGCAACTAACACGAAGATAGGACTCTTCTCCGTGGAGGCATGACAATACAAAATGGAGTCCAGACTTTAGTCAACATAACGAGAGAAACTCGGTCATATAAGGGGAATTCATGTCTTCAGTAAATTCTTACTCACACCGCTATTTCAATTTTCAACAGACGACCCTTTCAGCATTTACTGAAGACATCCGGTTTGTTAGGATAATCATCGTATATGTTAATCTTCATCATTTCTTCTATTTCTTTAGTCAGATGTTTCTGGTAAGTGACATTGGCAATAGCTTTCTTATCAGGAATGCAGAGTGACACACATAGGGAACAGAGTAAAGGACCACATTGAATACAAATGCAACAAGAAAACAAAACTGCCACAATGATACAGAGACCAGTTAGGACCTTCCACCCCCATGTGGTGATCAACGCCCAAAACCATCCAGAAAAGGTCCAAGTACCATTTTCTGTATGGATTTCAGCTGCAATTTTATGCAGTTTATTGATAGCATTATAAACTGATGGCGTGTGGTCAGGAATAAACACGCAACAACTACTTCCGATAATTTTACAAGCTCCACCTCGGTCAGCTAACATAACATCTAACACCATGCGATTCTGCAATGCAACAATTCTAGTAATCTGTAATTCTTCCGTAAGATTCCCAAGAGCAGCAGCGGTTTGATTTGTCACAGCCTCTACCACTCTTGTTAGCCTTCGAACTTTCCTACTATTTAGGGCAGCTCCAACAAAGAAAAACAATCCTAAATTAAAATCAATATACTGCTGCAGACTGGTGTCAGTCTGGTCCACGTCATCAATCGATAGAGTACGTTTATACCTATTTACAGTCACATTATTCAACAACTTCAAATCTTTATGATAAGATGCAGGCGCCAAGAATACAGGGGGTAATAGGAATGCTACATAACATACTCCAGACCAACCGGCTGGCAAACGGTAATAACCTTTATTTCCACATACGAAGTATGTATTATGAGATGCTAAGAAGGTACTGTTATTCAATCCGTCGATATTTAGAATAGTGATGCAATCACTAACACCAACAGGAATATAACCCACACTCTGGACACACAGGTCCGCTTGAGCTTGTGCCACTTGAATCACAAATCGGTCTTTCCCCACAGTGTCTCTGGTGTTCGTGAAAATATAAGGAATCGATTCATTGTCTGGTCGATACTCTTCCCATTCCCAAATTGTCCCATTCGCTTGCGGGTATCCATCTTTATCCTGATGACATTCCCTATTAAGTCTGAAGAGTAATCGTCCCACTGTAGGTTTTCGGGTGGCAAAAAGCAAAGTGTACCATGCTCTACAAGAGCCATTATGAGAGAAAGGAAGAGGTATGAATGGCGTTCCTCCTTTCTTCTGATGAGCTGGCATCATACCACATATCCAACAGTTCGTAGCATTTGTGGCAACGTGGGTATGATGCAACATCTGGATGAAAGTGTTATTCAAATAAGACTGACGATGCTTCAATTCCTGATACGGAAGGGTATAAAAGTAGTGCTCCTCAGGCACTGGAGTAGTCAACACAAGTAACTTTCGAGCAGGAGTCACATCCTCCACAAACCATGTGGCTATCCCAACAATAGCTGCTGTAAGCATAAAACCTGTTGCACAAAGGATTTTCTTTTTCTCCATGTCAGAATAAAGAATCAATATTTTCCTGAAACTAAAAGGTTTGTCAGAACTCTTCCCCTTGGGCAGCGGTCGATTTCTTCACCAGCGGGCCAAGGCGGGTGTCGCTACACTAATGCAGGGCTGATCCCCCCCCTTGCCTCATTGGCTCTCCGTTTCACTAACCCAAGGGCCGTTCTGACAACATGTCCTAATACTGAAGAATTCACTTCCTTGGCCTGAGATGATATCGCTTTCCTCAAGGAGTCGCGTGGTCCGGGAAGAGCTCCTCAGTGTCGTTCGGTTCCACAGCACGGCCTTTCTCTGCAGTCAGAATCTCTCGTTGATCGGTCAATACAGCAGGCTCCACCAATCCGGGCGGTACTTTGCGACAGTGCAGGGAATGGATCCAATTCTTTCTGTTGGAAACCCGCACAGCCGTCCTCGTTGCAAGTAGGACCTGCTCAGGACCAACCCATCTCGGCTCCAAGCTGTTCGTCCTTTCAAAAATCTTCACCATAACATAGTCTCCAGGCCGGAGACTATGTCCTTCGCCGGTGGACCGATCAGGGAGCGCCTCCCGGACCTGTTGATGAATAGAAACCAAGTTATCCGTTAACTGCGCCAGATAATCATTCATCATTACACAAGGTACATCATACACAGCCTTAGGTCTTGGTGGACCCCAAATATTCATTGGGCGTCTGAAAATAATCTCGTACGGTGTAAGACCGGTTTGAGAGTGCGGTATCGATCTAATTGACAATAATGCCAGTGGTAAAGCATCTGGCCAAGTCAAAGATGTCGAAGCTTGGATTTTAGCGATCTTGAGCTTCAGTGTACCATTATACTTCTCGACTAGTCCTGCAGACTGAGGGTGAAACACTGCGTGAAACTTCTGGGTGATGCCCAGACCCTTCAGAACATACTTTATAACATCCGCTATAAAGTGGGGTCCGTTATCACTCCACAGAAGTCTACAAACGCCATATCGAGGGAAGAACTCCTTCAATAGCATCTTGGCGGTAGTCATTGCAGTATTGTCTTTCGTAGGGTATGCCTCGACCCATTTACTAAAGGCACATACCACTACTAGAACGTACTTCAAATTGTTGCAGCGCTCAAGCTGGATGTAATCCATCTGCAAAACCTCAAAGGGTGCAGTAGGTGTCGCAAATCCTCCTGCTGGAGTTCGAGTACCCTTTCCTGGGTTGTACCTCAGGCAAATCATACAGGTCTGCACCACCCTCTTTGCCGCGCTAGCAATCTCTGGATGCTCCCAGACTTGTGTAAGCAATTTTACAATTGCGGAAGCTCCAACATGTGCTAGCCCATGTGCCATCTGAACCATAGGTTGTACAAAAGCTGTGGGTAGCTTCCATCTATCCATCTGCTTATTTCTCCAACAACCCTCATCATCCAATTCTCCCTCACTGGACCAGTGCTCCCGTTCTTTATCAGAAGCGGTCCTCTGTATTTCTTCTTCGCATCGTGCCATCTTTCTACCTGCGACTTCACTACATACATGGCAGTAGCACCGGGCTGCATCGCAGTCTCCCGTGCCACCCGGTCTGCTAACGCATTCCCTTCTCCAACTTTATCAACTACTTTCTTATGGGCACTACATTTAATGATAGCAATTTTCCTCGGATATGTCAATGCAGTCAAAAGGTTGTGAACTAACTCTCCATGCATTATTTGTACTCCATGCGACGTTAGAAACCCTCTCTCCTTCCAGAGTAGGCCGAAATCGTGCGCTACTCCGAAAGCATAGCGGCTGTCTGTATAAACATTCACACACAATCCTGTACTGAGCTCACATGCTCGTGTTAATGCTATCAGTTCCGCTGCTTGAGCTGATTTCTGTGGTATGCGTGCTGTCTCCACTATTGTTTGCAGTGTGGTAATTGCATACGCTGCTGAAGTCGTACCGTCTGGTAGCTTCAGGCATGATCCGTCCACCCACAGTTCTCCATCTACATCTGGAAAGGGCGTATCCTGGAGATCAATACGACCCTTTGTTTGTTCCTCAGTCACAAGAATACAATCATGTGCTTTCCGCGCTCCAGACTGAGTCTCGGGGAACGGCAGCAATGTGGCCGGATTTAACGTTACGCACCTCTTTAACGTAATATGAGGAGCCAAAAGCGTCAGCTCATATCCCGTTAAACGGGCACTGGTCAAATGCTGCGTCTTTGTCTGATTAAGCAGGGCATCAACAGCATGGGGGACTAATACCAACAGCTTATGAGATAACACAATTCCCTCGCTTTGGCGTATTGACACAGCTGTCGCCGCAACCGAGCGAAAACAACCAGGCAATGCTCGGGCAACAGGATCAAGTACAGCCGAAAAATATGCACAAGGGCGCTGCTTGTCGCCGTGCATCTGCACTAAAACTGATAATGCACATCCATCTTTCTTATGCACATACAGCGAAAAAGGTTTTGTATAATCAGGGGTCCCTAACACTGGTGCTGAACAAAGGGCCTGTCGTAATTGCTGGAAAGCAGCGTCACACTCATTTGACCAAGGAAGCGGAATAGGTGTGTCTTTTGTCAAAAGGGCTAATAATGGCTTGGCTATGTGTGAGAACCCTAATATCCATTGCCTACAAAAAGAAACAAGACCCAAAAATGCACGCACGTCCTTCTGCGTGGAAGGCGCTGGCGTGTCCAAAATTACTTGGATACGATCTGGTGTGAGTGCACGCCCCTCCTTAGACAAAAGGTGACCCAGATAAGTCACCTTTGGTCTACAGAACTGCAATTTCTTCCGAGATACTTTGTGATTGTGGGATGCCAAAAAGGAAAGCAAGGACAACGTACTCTTCTCACACAACTCCGGAGTGTCAGCCGCCAACAAGATGTCATCGACATATTGAATGAGGGCGACACCCTCGGGCAGAAAAAAGGAGTCCAATTGTCTTTTCAAAGCTTGACTGTAAATGCTAGGGCTTTCTGTGTAGCCCTGAGGAACTCTACAAAATCGATAAGACCTATTATTCAGAGTGAAACCAAAAAGGTATCGACTATCGGGATGAATAGGAATCGAAAAGAAAGCATTTTTCAAATCAATGACTGAAAACGTCGTCGCCGTAGGCGGGACCAAAGTAAGCAACGTCGTGATATCAGAAACCACTGGATATTGAGGTATCACGATCTTGTTTACTTCTCTGAAATCAATGATAAACCGATAAACTTTGGCATCCGTATCCTTTTTCAAAATGGGTAGAATCGGACTGTTAAAAACGTTGTAGGGAACCTCCTCCACTACTCCCACCTTAATCAAATCCTGCACAATCTGTATAAGGGCCTCCTCCCCCTCCTGGGAAATACGATACTGCGGGAGGCGTGGTAACACCGCCCCCTCCTTGACACTAATATGGACAGGCGGAATCACCATCTGTCCTACATCGGTATCCGAAACGGCCCACAAAGTACGGGGGAGAGTTGCTAACACGGTATCCTCTGCAACCACACACATCCGTTCAGACAAAGGGTGATTATCATTTAATATCACACGCACACCAGCGGGGGAGCAGCGGATCATAGCTCTGAAGTGCTTTAGCATATCAAGACCCATAATGTTGTCCGGCGTGTTCGGGGCAAGCAAAAACGGACAGGGTGCAGAAAAAGAATCAACCTGAAATGTGAGGGGCCGAGAAAGAGGGCTTCGGGAGAGTGTACCATCAAACCCTACCGATGTAACCATTAAGCCAGATGGGGGAGCCCTCGGAACCAATTGTTTAGACAGCGCACTACGAGTCGCTCCTGTATCTACTAGGAACTGATCAGTAGAACCCAAAACCTCAGCTGATACATAAGGACCCTTCTGATCAACCGGCACCTCAACTGATTCTAACCCCCTTCCAACGCATTCCTATGCATGCTGAGAATCATGGTACCCAGAGCAGTCAATCCCTGACACTTGATACTGGTTTTGCTGATCAAAGACATTAGGTCTATCTCGGTGCTGCCCGGCAGGGTCAAAACGAGCGTGATCGTTAGAATTCCCCCTAAGATTCGAGAAACTCCCTCTACCTCTCGGGCCACCCTGAGTATGTCCCTGCCGCGAAGCATGCAACGCCGGGCAATCTCTGGCCCAGTGTCCCACTTGTTTACAATACGCACATTGATTCCTATTCAAATCAGATCGGCCCGAGGGAGGACCATAAAATCCTCCCCTACCTCTATTGACACCCCGACGGGGCGGACCATACACTTGCGCTAACATCACCTTCGTTTTTAAATCTTTCGACTTCTTCTCCTCCTGCCCCTTCGCTTCTTGCTCCTGACGCTCATAATACTGAGCTATAGTCAGGAGGGCTGTCGGAGACGCCGTGGACCAAGAACTTTCACTCGCCTTTAGGCGGGCCACTATTGCCGGTAATAAATTCGCCACATATTTATCAGCAAAAAGGTGCCGACCCATATCATCCGTAAGGGACTGACCACTAAAATCATGAAATGTCTCCTCAAAGCGCGTAAAGAAATCTGCAACTGATTCATCGGCTTTCTGCTTACACGAGGCTAACATGTTCCAGTCAATCTTTTTAGGGGGAATGATTGTTTTCAACTTAGTCAGAATAGCAGCAGGGAGATCCAAAATAATTTGAGGTGGTTTCTGCGCGGGCTTCCTCTCCCTATCCTCATCCTCAAGCTCAGACCACCGAGCCTTAAAAGCGGCAACATCATCCACCTTCCGTACGGATCGCCACATATCCGGTGGTAAAATAAGCCCAAAGAACAGATCTATATCTGCTAAGGTCATAGTACAAGAATTCAAGGCCCCCTCGACTTCTTCGTAAAAGGCCGCTGGATTCTTGCGGGGATCAGGCAACGCATTCTTTAATGCCATGACGTCAGCCCTATGCCAGGGAGTATAAACCCAATTGTACACAAAATATCCCTTAGCATCGGCGGAGGTAATATCCGAACTAGTTCCCGCTCCTTTAGGAGGAACATACAAAGGTGCCGCCTCTCGCATTGGTTTAGCATGCACTAGGTCGCTCTTATCTGAGTGGGAGGTAGATGATTGGTCATCACCGACACGTGAAGCCGACTGCTTTTCCTCCTCAGCTTTCTGGCGCGCTTTCTCTTTAAGGTCACTCACCGCGTCCCGTAATGCAAACAGCCGTCGAACCGCATCAGGCGCCTTAGAGGGAGAGAAAACACCATTACGCAATGCTTTAGCATCTGATACCACATCATCAGGCTCAAAGACGCTGGAATATTTCCGGAAAGCAGCAATCACTTCATCAGAAAAGTGGCCCAAAAAATACAACTTCTCTCTATCCTGCCACTTCTCCCAAGAATTCAACAACTCAGCAAGGGATAACTTGCCCTTAAGTGCACTATAGGAAACTTGCCGAAGCTCACCCATTCGGTCAACCGATAACATGGACCGCGTGTCTACCTTACCCGACACCGATCCAGAATCCTGTGGCCCCAGGGCAGACGCGCCAACATAAGGGGGCGGAGAGCGATCTAATAAATAAAAATCATCGTCAGGATTATTAAGGACAGGATAAAGTGACTGACGGACAGCATATTGACCTGAGACTTGCAACCTACGCTCTTTCTCTTGTCTCTCCGTCTGTTCTCTTTCCTCCCGACGCTTCGCTTCCTGTGCTCGCACATGATCATTCTTCCGTTGCTCTTTATCAAACAGCGCTTTCTCACGTTACTCTCGCTCACGCACTTCCTTCACCCATAATCGCACACATTCAAACATGTCTTGACGAGCACGCCGTTTACACATACACTGTTCCACATACTCAATCTTACGCATATCAAACGATCCATACAAAGGCCATCGTAACTCAGGATCCTTTCTGGTATATTTCCTCCATATTGTGCTGTACATTATGGAAGAAAGACCATGCTTCACATACATATCCCTATTAGGAGTCCCCTCTGGGGGAGCTGGAGCAGATTCCTCGAGGTTTAACCGGTTTCCAAAGCAGCAGCACCACTTACGGAGTGCGCTAAAAGCAGGCATGCTCAAAAATAATGCAAAATATGCAGTATTATCAAAAAATGGCACTTAAACGTTGTGCCGTTCAAAGTTACACAGTTCCGGAGAAATATCTCCACATTACCTGCCTATATGTGTTGCAACGCATATATTCTCACAATAATCAATACAAGATATGACCGGTCATCACAAATCAAACTCAAATAGCCAAACCAGGCTTCAAAAACTCGGAGCAAGTACCGTACAACGGTTCTTACCAATCAAGAGTCCAGATTCCAACTGCCAAGCTCCAAAATTCGCCCAAACGGCTGTCACGGCAGGACCGACAGAAGAGGTCTCAGTCGAGGACCGGCGCCACCCAGATGGTCAGCTCGGAAGGGAAGGAAGAAAACCTCGGGATGCCAGGACTAAAGTGCCTCTGGCAGTGATCACATCCCCGGCCAAATTCCTCACCTTCGTCACGACCAATCCGAGTCGCCGATGAGCCCCACGTGACGGGCGCCAATTGATGAATACAGGCCCCAGCTAGGCCCGCAGGACACAAGGGTTCGCTCTTCTGCAATGGAATCTATAAGGAAGTTGGCACGGAAACTGCAAAGTACAAAGACAAAGTTTATTAACCCTTAAGGGTGGTCCTACAATCCATACAACACCCTTCAGTATTGCATAGAGTAGCACAAAGAACTTGCGTGCACGGTCCCCTTTTATACACAAAGAGGGGCTCATAAGTGGGTGGATACAACATGAGGCAAAGAATATTACCTTTTATGGTCATTTTCGATACAGAATCAATATATGGGCGGAGCTGACACACTCCTTGAGCCCGCGAAAACATGGTCAAGCAAGGACTAACTGATAACAGATGTGGTCAAGTCTGGGCATGCGCCAGACAGACAAAGGAGCTATTTATAGACTGTTACTAGGCAGATTGCAAGAGCAACTAACACGAAGATAGGACTCTTCTCCGTGGAGGCATGACAATACAAAATGGAGTCCAGACTTTAGTCAACATAACGAGAGAAACTCGGTCATATAAGGGGAATTCATGTCTTCAGTAAATGCTTACTCACACCGCTATTTCAATTTTCAACACCGCTCCCTCGGTCGGACATGCGTGGTGGGTGTCGAGTCTGTCAGGGCTCTGGCCGGCCCTCGGATCTGGGTGGCTGGGGCGGCCGGAGTCGGAGATGTCTTGTCTTGAGGGTGGTTGCAGGTTGGCTGGATGATTGGGAGGGCAACAACGTGAGGCCGGTCTCACAATTTAAAATGACACATCAGATGGTATTTTCAGTTACTTATTTATACAATCGAAATAATTCACTAAATCGTAGCAAAATACCATTTCAATCTGTTTTTCACGTAAGTGTATTTTATAAACGTGCATTACTGCAAAGGTTTTGTTGTTTCAGACTGCTGTACAGAATGCTAGTGGTTGAAGAAAAACTCAAAATAATAGCTCTGTCATTTTTTTGCCTACCACAATTCTCGCACCCATCACAAATATTTAAAAGGATAGGGATGAGCGGGGATTGAGACAAAAGGCCGGTTCCCTGGATTCAGCCTAGCTCAGTATCTAAACAAAGGGGAATACACGTGCTTTCTTCCCTGCCTTCTCCTCCCGCTTTGGGTCCCGGTTCAGGGTCGTGTTCGGGCATTGGTGGTTTTCGGAAGGAGTACTATAGTATAAATGAGGGCAGCCGAGTGAGGCTCCACGTGTTGAAATGTATTTGTTATTTTGACCTTCAAGTGAAATACAAAACGTGATACCTCTCGTTCAGCTTTGAGTTATTGGCAGCAGGTATCTTCATTTGAGGGCAGAGGCCATCTTCTGAGAGAGTCATTGTAGTATCTTCTTTGTTTATCTGTAGCCTACCTCCTCTAAGGGTGGGTACGTAGCAGTAAGTGGTGGCAGGCAAACCCACTGCTACCTCTCGTCTTCTTTATGTAGATTTATATAGCGCATACTCGACCTAAAGGCATTGGAGCGCTTTACACGAGCACCAGCTACGTTACACAACGACACATTCATTTTTTTTGTAGGAACGTGCTGTAGATTAAGTGATTTTCCCAGAATCACAGGATGTGGAGTCGCCCAAAGGCTCGAAACTTGGGTTCCCAGCTCTAAAGTCGGCAGCTCTGGCCGAGAGACCACATCCTCTCATGGAGTTCATACGAAACTCGCTTAATCACTCTACACCAAACGCGCCAGAGGCGCAGGCCTGAGAGGTAGTAGCACACTTGGATAAGTTAGTAAACTGTTTTCCATGGTTAGAAACTCTAGGGGGCTGGATGAGTGATTAGCCAAAACTGCTCAAGCTGGTTGTGAGATGCTTGCCGCGTACCTTAAGGAGTTTCCCTGACGAGCGCTCGCACTCTAGCTTAACATTGTATATCCTGTGAGCGCCTTCTCAGTTTGCCACTCATGCGTGCCCCATATAATTGAGGTAAAATTTTATTTATTACAGTACCACAGCGGGACACGCACGCAATTAATCGTGTGTCACGTGTTATTTTGCCTCTGCAGCCTTCGGTGACACACTCACCGTGACAGTGTGTCATCCAACTTCAGTGACACGCACACCACTTAGCGCTTCTTGCACATTTCTATTGCCAATAATTCAATTCTCTGGTGGCATACTTTTCCCCACCGTGTGCCATTGTTTTACGTTGATTGACTCACAGCGTAATTCTGCCTCCTTCAACCTTCAGTAACACACTTACCGTGACAGTGTCATCCACCTTCGCTGACACGCACACCACTTAGCGCGCCTCACGCATTTTGTATTATCAGCAGGTTAACTCACCCCTACTGTGTGCCATTATTTTACAGTGCCATACACACCAATTACTAAAGAACTTCTACTAATTGCTCATATCCTTATTGCTTGTTCCAGCTACTGTTGACATTATTATTGTCTTGTCTGTATATTGTACCGTTTTATTCCCTCACGGCTTACTCTGTATACCTTCCATCTCATTTAGTGGTATCTTTTATTGTGGGATATTGTATTATCTTTTCTATCCATTGTACTGTATATTCCTTTATATTATGGCAAGCACCGGTATTTGTCAACACCCGTCCTTCTTAAACGAAAGTGGTGAGCCAGAAAAGTATTGGAAAGATTGGACAAAATTATTTGAATCATATTTAATTGCCATGGGGGAAATACATTTTCTGCATTACGTAAGCAACATATTTTATTACGGATGTATGACGTTACAACGCATACTTTTACAACGCATGCACTTACAACGCAATTTTTACAACGCAACATCCACTACAACGCATTCCATTACATCGCATGACACTACAACGCATTTTTAAAAACTACCTTTACAACGCATTCCATTACATCGCATACTACCTTTACAACGCATACAATTACAACGCATAATATTACATTGCATTTAAGGTAAGTATTGGATAGTATAGGGGTAAAAATTACTATTCTAACTCCAGGGGGTGCAACAGTAGGGTAAGTGTTGGATAGTATAGGGGTAAAAATTACTATTCTAACTCCAGGGGGTGCAACAGTAGGGTAAGTGTTGGATAGTATAGGGGTAAACATTACTCTTCTAACTCCAGGGGGTGCAACAGTAGGGTAAGTGTTGGATAGTGTAGGGGTAAAAATTACTATTCTAACTCCAGGGGGTGCAACAGTAGGGTAAGTGTTGGATAGTATAGGGGTAAAAATTACTATTCTAACTCCAGGGGGTGCAACAGTAGGGTAAGTGTTGGATAGTATAGGGGTAAAAATTACTATTCTAACTCCAGGGCGTGCAACAGTAGGGTAAGTGTTGGATAGCATAGGGGTAAAAATTACTATTCTAACTCCAGGGGGTGCAACAGTAGGGTAAGTGTTGGATAGTGTAGTGTAATATTATGCGTTGTAATGGTATGCGTTGTAAAGGTAGTATGCGATGTAATGGAATGCGTTGTAAAGGTAGTTTTTAAAAATGCGTTGTAGTGTCATGCGATGTAATGGAATGCGTTGTAGTGGATGCTGCGTTGTAAAAAATGCGTTGTAAGTGTAGTGCGTTGTAAAAGCTGCGTTGTAAAGGTTGGTTCCCTTTTATTACATAACCTGGGAGTGCATTATAGCAAAGTATATGAAACATTGCCAGAACCTAAAGTAGAGGATGATGATGAACTAGATGTGTTTAGCTTTACACTTATGAAGTTAGAAATACACTTTGGGGACCAGGTCAATGTAGTTCTTGAACGCCATAAGTTTTTCAGTCGTGTACAGGGCAAACACAAACCTGTGAACAACTACGCAGCCATTGAATGTCTTGCCTGGTTTCATCTGATTTCTGGTTTTCATGTTCCTGACAATGTTGGGCCACATTACCCCAGCATGGATTTTAAGCGTTATTCTAATGTTTATTTAGGCAATAATGGTGATGTTACAAAACTGGTGCTCATGTGTAAAGCGCTCTGATGCCCGATGTCTCGGGTCTACTTCGCTATATAAAACAAAAAATAGAAACATCAGTTGTTGGCCTATATATGTAGGAGCGTTGGCAGTCTGCCAGACTATGTTTGTGGTCCCAGTAGTGAACTAGCAGCAGGCGGCAGCGCAGAAGCTTAATGTGCCTGCTGCAAAGAACATATATACCTGATGCAGATCACAAAATGCATATGATGTAAATAGGTCAGTGAGGCACTGCTTTTGTCAGAGAGATCCTTTTGTTACTTGCAGTTTCTAAGTTAAAATCCTAACATACAACAGAGAGCTATTAACTGTCATCTAAGAGCTGGATGCAAACTGCAAGGAAAAAATTGGAGCGTTATGTTTTTTCCCCACAGTCTTTGTTTCATTACCCTACTGTTTCAAAAATAAATTGTTATCTTTTCATTTTCAGCACCTGACAACCTGAAACATTACCGCATTTTGGGGCAATTTTCCAGCAAACAACAAGAGAACCCCAACCTCCTTTGCTGCTCTCTCACCCGGCCCCGGCTACAACCCAGCAAACACCAGTGTTAAAGGTAAGGAAACTGAAGCTATATATTTTTTTACATGGGAGTTAGGGCTATGTATGTATGTGGTCACTCTCAAGGCCCTCAAGCAGTGTCTTTCAGTGCCTCCAGCAACCACTATGGCACAGAGAGGCAGGAGGCAGTACGGCTCTATTTTTAGCAGTCATTTGAGATGTATTAGGATAATGCACAAGATATATGTATAATGTATTTATACTGAAATTTGATATTATTGCACTGCACCTTATACGTTGTACTTTGATTATTGACAGGTTTCTTTAATATATATATATATTGGTAAGGCCAGCAACACACCATCATGAATACAGTACAAGAGCTGATTACAAAGTCATTCCAGTCACGGCCACTTGAACAAAAACTACAGATAAAACAATTAGGACCTCATCAGCCTGAAATAAACCTACAGCAAACTACCCAGGACAGAGGAAAAATGTCAAAACGTACATTCTCAAATGCCTGGTACACAAAAGCTGATTGGCTTACAGGAAGCCATATAAGAAATTCTCTGTTCTGCTTCCCCTTCTTGCTGTTTGGCGGTGACTTTTCTTGGACACGGCAAGGAATGGTCGACCTGAAGCACATCGCTGAAAAAATAAAGAAGCATGCGCTCACAGGAAATCATCTGGAAACCCTAACAAGACTGGGAATGTTGGGGGAAGACGCACCAATTGAGCAGCAGATAAATGATGCGTATCGCAAATCCATTCAAAAACACAATGAAGCTGTTGATAAGAACAGACAAAATCTATCCAAGATCATTGATTGCATTCGTTTCTGTGGTGCTTTCGAACTGGCATTGCGAGGCCATGACGAATCAGAGACTTCCTCAAAACCTGGGATCTTCCGAGGCCTAGTGGATTTAATGTCAACCATAGACCAGGATTTGGAAAGACATTTAGCACATGCTACAGTCTTTAAGGGCACCTCTAATACAATACAAAATGAACTCCTTGACTGTATGCTCGAAATTATAAGAAGCCATATTGTGCAAGAGTTGCGAAACACAGACTTTGTGGCTATTCAGGCTGATGACACCACTGATTTATCCACTCAAACACAGTCCGTGTTAGTGTTTCGGTACCTTGACAGTGACAGAACCTACCAAACCCACACATTTCTGAAAACTAGACAGCCAGGGGATTCCAGGGAGGTATGGCTTGCGTGGATCCCCCAACGTTTCCTTACCCAGAATGCCCTGCAAACCTCAAATTTAAAAAATCACCTTTTTCACACATTTTTGTGTGGGAAAGTTGTGGCATCACGGGGCTGACACAAATTTCCTACCAACCAGCATTCCCCCGGGTCTCCTGATAAAAACGGTGCCTCACTCCTGTTCTATATTATATCAAATCCAACACTGCACTCACTCTAGGAATGGGTCGCACACTGCTCAGGTGAGTTGTCAAGTGGAATATATTCAAATAAAATATTGCACATAGCGTTTAGTCCAGGGGTCAGTGAAATGCTCTGGCAGACGCTTTTCGCTGTGGGGCTTTCCTCAGTGGCAATTTTACTATAGAGAGGCATTTCACCTGGGGACTTGTTTAAATGTTTGAATGTCCACTCCCTTTGGAGTACTATCTTGGCCCCCCATCCACCTTAAAGTTATAATGCTCCATCCTATGGCTACACCATACGCTACTCCCGCTGCGGACACGCATTTAGTAATTAGACGTTCGTACACCCAGTGGTGTCCCATAACAATCACGTTGGCCCGCAGTCTGCAAATACTCCGTGGCAGCATATCCTAGGGAGTTTGTTGTTGCTGGTAAGTCCACTTGTAAGGCCCCTTCATGAAGTAAATACTGCTTCCTCTCTCCCCTTGCAGTGGTAATAATGCTGTAGTTTTCATCTGCCGGGGGGGCAACGCACTATATTTCATACTTTTCTTAAAACCTGCCGGGTGGCGCGTTGCTCATGACCAAGACGGGGTGCCGGTTGCCAGTGCCTGCAAACTGTCCAAACAACAAATCCAACATCCCATTCAGTAAGATTTCTGAGAGGTGGTCCGAGGCCACGTCCCTTTTTACACCACTCTGCAAACACGCCTCTTGGCGCACTGCTGGTGGGGCGATGAGATCCTCTTGTCTCCTGAGGACCTCAGGGCACAAGTGGACTTCATCCCCCGATCAGCAGTGCACCAGAAGCCGCGTTTGCAGAGTGGTGTAAAAAGGGTGTGTGGACTTTGAGCACCCTCAGCAAACCAGCTATATGGGGCTTACTGGAGGTAACAGGAGGGCTAGTTGACCCCCAGGGACCCTCAGGAGAAAACCATCCCCAAACCAAGAGTGCACCAGGAGGTACATTTGCAGAGTGGTGGAGAAAAGGATCATGGCATGTGTCCACCTCTCAGCAATCCCACTGTGTGGGGCTAACTGGAGGTAAGAGGTAGGCTAGTTGGCTCCTAAAGAACCCCAGCAGCGATGGGGACTTGAATCCACATCCAAGAGCATGCCAGGGAGCACATTTGCAGAGTGGTGGGTGAAGGGGGTGTGCCTGCTATGAGAACGTAGCAATCCTGCTGTTTGGGATTTACTGAAGGTAATAGGAGGTGTAGGTGGCCCCCAAGGATCCCCTTGGTGGCCAACTATCCCTCTTGTTACCTTCAGTAAGTCCCACACAGTGGGATTGCTAGAACCTCTTTGGCGGACATGCCCCCTTTATTCACCCCTCTGCAAACATGCCTCCTAGGAGACTACAGGATGGAGGATGAAGTCCACTTAACTCCTGAGGGACTTTGTGGGCCAAGAATCCATCCTGTTACCTCCTGTAAGTCCTACGCAGCATAATTCCTGAGCGCTTGTCGGAGGCCCAGCACCCTTTCTTCCTTACCCTGCAAACGCGACTACTAGTTAAAGAGGCATTTGCAATATAATAGGTTTCGCATTTGCGAGAATTAGAGCTATTGGCGTTGTAAATGTAAAAGTTTTTTACTAATGTTTTTTGGTGTAGAGTGGATGTACGTTGTGTGTAGTGGAATTCTGTGGTATGTTGTGCAGTGAAATTATGTGAATAGAAAGTATTTGGTATTTAGTGTATAGGAATTATGTGGAGTGGGATTATGTGTTTTGGAGAGTAATTATGTGGTATTGTAGTCTGTGTTGTGGAGTGGTAACCTCAGGTTTAGTCTTCCTCATTTCCATAGAAGCTAAACTATAAACTCAATGAGACACAAAAAAGAAGGAACGATTGAGGAGCACTTCTGGGCCTAGTCAGAGGTATGAGCAGGGCCACTAGAATTATGCGACTGTTCCGCTGCACACATTTTCACATAGTTAAACATTTTCCGCATTTGCCAAATATTCCACAATCTGTTGCCTTATCTGCAGTTCTAAACAAAAAAAGCCTTGTTTCTAGCTCAAACGGCTCAAATGTTCTCAAAAATGCAGCGTCACGCGTTACAGCGTGGTGGAAGGCTCTTTACAAAGCTGGAATGGTCATGTGTTACTTATTGCTAAATGTGGGAGCTAAATTGGTACTCAAGGTGCACAAACCTCTCTTCTTCCTGTGCCTCTCTTGCCTCTTTCTGCATTTCTCTAGCATCTTTTTGCACCTTTCTTCCTCTTTCTGCACCTCACTGTCTTCTTTCTGCACTTCACTTGCCTCTTTCTGCACTTCTCTTGCCCCTTTCATTCCCTTCATTGGCTACCGGTGCAAGAAAGAATTAGTTTTAAGGCTCTTTGTGTTGTCCATAAATCCCTGCAAGGGAATGGGCCACCGATAAACTCAGCCATGATTCGCCCCTATAAGGCCAACAGGAAACTGCGCCCGGATGAGCTTCACCTGGTTGAAGTTCCCAGGATCAAGAAGGCCAGAAGTGGTGGCCCGCTTTTCTCGCATAATGCTGCCAAACTCTGGAACTCTTTGCCACTGTATCTTCGCAAGGAATCCAGTCATCCTGCCTTCTGAAAACAGCTGAAGACATTACTGTTTCCCTAAGTTTCTGCTTCCTCTCTCTAGTCTTGCCCAGCGCTGGGATGCTCCCGGGCAGCCATGCGCTATAAAAATGTTTCTTTCATTTTATTTCATTGATTTCCTTTCTGTACCTCACCTACCTCTTTCAGCACCTCTGTTGCTTTTTTCTGCAGATCTCTTGCCTCTTTCTGCACCTCTCTTACCTCTTTCTGCACCTTGTGTGCCTCTTTCTGCACTTCCCTTGTCTCTTTCTGTATTCTGTACCTCTCTTGCCTCTTTTTGCTTCTCACATTCCTCTTTCTACACCTCACTCTCTTGCTTCAGCACCTCTCTTGCCTCTTTCTGCACTTCTCTTGCCTCTTTCTGCACCTCTCAAGCCTCTTTCTGTATCTCTCTTGCCTCTTTCTGCACCTCAAGTGCCTCCTTCTGCACTTCTCTTGCCTCTTTCAACATTTATCTTGTCTTTTTCTATACCTCTCTTGCCTGTTTCTACACCTCACTTGCCAATTTCTGCTTTTCTCTTGCCTCTTTCTGAACCTCACTCTCTTCTTTCTGCATATCTCTTGCCTCTTTCTGCACCTCAATTGCCTCTTTCTGCACCTCACTTTCTTTCTTCTGCACCTCAAGTGCCTCTTTCTGCACTTCTCTTGCCTCTTTCTGTACTTCGTGAGCCTCTTTCTGTACCTCTCTTGCCTCTTTCTGTACCCCAAGAGCCTCTTTCTCACTTCTCTTGCCTCTTTCTACACTTCTCTTGCCTCTTTCTATACCTCTCTTGCCTCTTTCTTCACCTCACTTGCCACGTTCTGCTCTTCTCCTGCCTCTTTCTGAACCTCACTCAATTCTTTCTGCACCTCTCTTGCCTCTTTCTGCATCTCTCTTGCCCCTTTCTGCATCTCTTGTGCCTCTTTCTGCAACTCTGTTGCTTCTTTCTGCACTTCTCTTGCCTTTTTCTGCACCCTTCTTCTCTTTTTCAGCACCTCTGTTGCTTCTTTCTGGACTTCTCTTCCTTCTTTCTGCTCCTCTCTTGCATCTTTCTGCACCCTTATTGCCTCTTTGTACACCACTCCTACCTCATTCTGCACCCCTCCTGCCTCTTTCTGCACATTATGTTGGTCCTGTCTGCACTGCTCTTGCTTCTATCTGTACCGTTTTTGGAAATGTATGTTACCCTCTTGCCTCTTTCTGCACCCCTGTTCCCTCTTTCTGCACCTTTCCTGTCTGTTTCTGCACCTCTATTGCCTCTTTCTGCACTTATGTTGCTTCTTTCTGCACTTCTCTTGCTCCTTTATGCACCTCTGACTTAGGAGGTAGTTTTAATCCCCCTGCCCTATTATGTACTACGACCTTACTGAGGAGGTAATGCCAATCACAGGGGTACCCCAACCCATAGTGTACCCTAGTGTATGTAGGTGGTTTCACTGTATTCTAAGTGTCTTTCAGCATAGCACTGGCTCCGGCCCTGGTAAGTCAGAGTCAGTTGCCACCAGTACCAGTCAGCAAAACGTTGGGGGCACAGGTAAGTTTCTGCACCTCTGTTGGTTCTTTCTGCATATCTCTTGCTTATTTCTGCACCTTTCTTCATCTTTCTGGACTTCTGTTGCCTCTTTCTTCATTTCACTTGCTTCCTTCTGTGCCATTCTTCATCTTTCTGCACATGTCCTACCTCATTAGGCATAGTTAGAAATTAGCATTTAAAAATCTTTTAAATTCACTGAAAAAACCGTAGGCTTCAGGGACGTTATAGTTAGAAATTAGCATTTAAAACACCTTTGTAATTCCCAGAAAAAAACATAGGTTTCAGGGACGTTATAGTTAGAAATTAGCATTTAAAAAACCTTTGAAATTCCCTGAAAAAAACATAGGTTTCAGGGACGTTATAGTTAGAAATTATGTTATGTTGTTATGTTAAGATTTGGTAGAGCGCATAACAGCTGCGCCAGCAAAGGGGCGTCCCGGCGCTAAAGAACCACTGAATCTTCACAAAAAGCAGGAAAAAACCCGGAATCAGAAACCTAAAGGGGAGGAAATAGATGGGTTTTGACAGCTCTCCGGAAAGCAGACAGATTTTCCATTGAGCGAATGTTCACCGGCAGATTGTTCCAAAGTTTGGCTCCTAGTACTCTAAAGGAGCGCCCACCTGTGCGAGCTAACTTTGTGAGGGGAACTGTCAATAAATGTTGGCCAAAAGAGCGCAGCTTGCGCTGTGGCACGTAAGGTATAAGGAGAGGGCGGAGAAGTTTTGGGCGTCCAGTTTTGAGAATTTTAAAGATCATAACAAGAGCTTTAAACTGGATACGGGACTCAATCGGCAGCCAATGCAACTTTCGTATAGTGGCTCTAGCCGAGCACCTATGGGGAAGTCCAACCAAGGTTCTTGCCGCAATGTTCTGTACACGCTGTAGACGCGCTATCTCAGCTTTATTAGCGCCCAGGAGTAAGACGTTAGCGTAGTCTAGGCGGGACAGAATTGCGGCTTGTAAAATAGTTTGGCGAACCTTGGAATCAAAGAAGCCAAGTATGGGATTAAGGCTCCGCATCAGGCCCACACAAGTGGCCGCTACTCTTTTTTTGGAAATTGAGTGATGAGTCCATCCAAACGCCTAGGTTTTTGACCAGGGAACTGGGGGAAGGAATAGTGCCAAGTGACAGAGGCCACCAATGTTGATTCCAGTAGTTGGTATTCTTTCCAAGAAGCAGCACCTCCGTCTTGCCTGCGTTGAGCTGCAGGCAATTATCCGTCATCCATTGGGCTACGGCAGCCAGCCCATCCCTGAACCTTGCTGCAGAAATAGAGGGACCCTCAGTAAGAGTGATAACTAGCTGCGTGTCGTCAGCATATGACACCAGCGAGAGGTCCCATTCTCTAGCTACAGCCGCGAGCGGCTGTACATATAGGTTAAAAAGGGATGGGCTGAGTGCGGAGCCCTGAGGTACTCCCTGTCCGATGGGGTGGGACTGGGAGAGGAATGGAGGGGCTGACACCCGAAAAGACCTGTCCTCTAAGAAGGAGCGGAACCAGTCTAGTGCACTGCCCGAGATACCTGCCATGTTCAGACGATACAGTAGAATGCTATGTGATACCGTGTCAAAGGCTGCGCTGAGATCTAATAAGACCAGAGCAGCACTCTGGCCGGCATCAAGTATCGTCCGAAGATGTTCTGACGTGGCTAGAAGGGCGGACTCCGTGCTATGGCATGGCCTAAACCCATTTTGGGATGGATCTAAGATGTTATGTAGATCCATGTGTTTGGTCAGGATGATATTAACGTGAGCTTCTGCAAGTTTGGAAATCCATGGAAGCAACGAAATGGGTCTATAGTTCTCCGGTTTGGAGGGATCGAGGGTCGGTTTTTTAATGATGGGAGAGACCCATGCTTGCTTCCAGACAGTCGGGACAGTGGCCGAGGAAAAGGACAAATTTAATATAGATGCTAGAGAGGGTAGAAAGAAATCCAGGGATTCTAAGAAGTGGGCCGGTCTCATGGGGTCTGCTGGGGAACCAGATTTGACCTTCCTGCAAAGTACAGCTAGGTCTTCATGAGAGATTTCAGGTATAAGCTCCATCCTGGAGCATTTATTAATGGGAGAAGGGGAGCTACGCGCTGTCACAGAATAGCGTGGAAAGGATTTGTAAATGTTTTGTACTTTGTTCACAAAGAAAGAAGCGAGATCCTCACATTGCTGTGCTGACATAGCATTGGAGGAAGGAGATCTATTTTTCTGCAGTTCATCTACTAGTTTAAATATAACTTTGGAGGGGTTGGTGCTAGAAGTAATTTCTTCCGCATAGAAAGTAGCCCTAGCGGAACAAATAGCTTTATGATAAAGCTTTTGTTTGAGTCGGTAGGTAGATTTATCTTTGGTACTGTATTCTCGTCTCCATATTCTTTCGGCTGTCTTGCAGTCCTTACGCATGGCTTTCAAGGAATTGGTATACCAAGGGTTAGAAGGAGAGCTTCGTCCTTTAATCCATTTAAGAGGTACAAGGGTATCCAGGCCCTGGTTAATCCAATCATAGAAAGCAGCATATATGGTGTTTATGTCTGCATGTGCTTCTTGATGGAATTCTCCTAAGTTGGTACGGAGGTCGTTATCAGAAAGTTTATGCCATGCTCTTTTGAGATGACGGATAGATTCAGCTTTATTAAACACTTCCTTAATCGGTATCGTAAATTTGACTAAGTAGTGATCCGTCCAATCCATAGGTTTGGGCGTCTCTACTATAGTCACCGGGAGGTTGGTAAAAACAGGGTCTAGGATGTGACCAGCCGAGTGGGTGGCGTCCTGAATCAGGGGGCAAAGTTGGAGAGCAAATAGGTCGGCTAGAAGGTTTTTAATAGTGGGGTCTTGATTCCTATCGAAATGGAGATTCAAGTCTCCCAGTATCGTAAAGTTAGCCGAGCTCACCACCAGGGAGTTCGCCGTTTCAAGGAGAGCTTCAGTAAATTTAGATGAAGAACCCGGGGGCCGATAAATATAGAGGCCAGATAAAGAAAAGTGGGGGCCGGCTATGATCTTAAAGCGAGCGCTTTCACTGTTCGAGATAAATTCTTTAGTGAAGGAGCACAGAAATTGCGTTCTGTAAATGACAGCAATACCACCTCCTCCGGTGTCTCTATTTATCGACTTCATGTGATAGCTCTCTGGCAGCGCAAAATTGATGATACTGGTCATATCGTCATGGAGCCAGGTTTCACAGATAAAAAGGATATCAGGGTTTTCTTCAAGTAAAAGGGTGTTAATTTCTTGGTGGTGCTTACATAGTGATCTCACATTAAGTTGTAAAATGGTGAAAGAGGTGAGTTTATACGCAGCTGAAAGGCGTTTTGAAGAGCAGGGGTTAGGTGTGGAGAAGTGGCACGACTTACAATGTAGGTAAGTCTGTCCAACATTTCCAGATATCTTCTCGCATTTTCTTCCCGGATTTAGGGCAAGAAGGCAATTTCTGTCGTAGCGATGTGCTTCCCTGGTGATTTGATCAGGGGGACAGGCAAGAGGCGATGTCTTGGAGATGACGGGCGCAGACGGGCTTGCCTTAGGCGCGCCTTCGGCGCACAAGCGGCACGCCCGCTGCGCTCGTCCGCTGCGCGTACGGTGAAAGCACATGTTTATCAAGGGGTAGGAAAGTCAGTGGGCGTGGCCTCAGAGTGGGCGTGGCCTCGCGGCTCGCCAGCGATGGCGGCGGGAAATGTTGTTGATTTGGATCCGCTACCAGCCTTCACTTCGGCTGTGCGGTAAGCTCAAAGGGCCAGTCCTGTGGTCCCAAGGAACAAGTGAGTATTTTTAAAACAGAAAATAGCAGTGACATAAATTTAAAATAACAACAAAGAACTCCCGGCTTCCGCCTCAGGAGGATACGTGTTTCTGGGCAGCGGCGCTAGTAGTCAGCGCTTTTATGCAGGGTGGCAGTGGGCGTGCCCTCAGAGTGGGCGTGGCCTCGCGGCTCGCCAGCGATGGCGGCGGGAAATGTTGTTGATTTGGATCCGCTACCAGCCTTCACTTCGGCTGTGCAGTAAGCTCAAAGGGCCAGTCCTGTGGTCCCAAGGAACAAGTGAGTATTTTTAAAACAGAAAATAGCAGTGACATAAATTTAAAATAACAACAAAGAACTCCCGGCTTCCGCCTCAGGAGGATACGTGTTTCTGATTAGCATTTAAAAAACCTTTGAAATTACCTGAAAAAACCATAGGTTTTAGGGAATTATTGTTAGAAATTAGCATTTAAAAAAATCCTTTGAAATTCACTGAAAAAAACATTGGTTTCAGGGACGTTATAGTTAGAAATTAGCATTTAAAAAACCCTAGTAATTCACTAAAAAAACACAGATTTCAGGGACGTTATAGTTAGTTGGAAATTTCTCTCATACAAAATCAGAGAAATTCAGCCGTTATAGTTAAATGAGGTAACTATTAATTGTGCCCCCGCAATGCACTACTGATGACGTCACATATTACTCTAGTCTTATTCCATAGGTCTTCTCGCAACAGAACTAGTTACTGGTGATGTATGCAAAAGGTATTGACATGTGATGCACCTTTTAGAGTCACTGCAATAAACCCCTGCATTTGTTACAACTGGCTTGAGTTCAGCTCTCACAATATGAGATCATAAATTGGGAGCTCTCCTGTAAGCAATGACTGGCAGTTTTGGAAAAACCTTTTGCAATTTTTCACAAGTGGACAGTAAGGGAAATGTTTTTGTATTATATTTCTGTAGTTGGGAGCTGTTGGATGATAATCAACCACAAATGAAGTTCTGTCACTTTTATTTCCACTGTTGGTATTCCAAATAAGTGCTTCCCTGGGTAACTGCAAAGACTTATTCATGTGTTGCTGTATGATATGCAGAGGATAGCCATGCCTTTTAAATAATGTAGCAAGCTCCTGTAGATGGTTCTTACAGGTGTCCTTGTTGCTGCAGATACGTCCTATTCTGAGTGGTTGGCTGTAGATGATGCTCAGTTTAGTGTGGTGTGGGTGACATGAAGTCCAGTTTAGATACAGATGAGCATCTGTTGGCTTGTGGTACAGATCAGTTGTAATTTTTTGTTCATGAATGGTGAGTAGTACATCCAGAAAAGGTAAATTATGCTTCTGTTTAGTATTGCTTCTGGTAAATTTGATGGTAGGATGAATTTTGTTGATATAAGTTGAATTTGAATTTGAATTTAAAAATATTTATTGCGCGCTCGGACACTAAGCGGTTTCATGGCGCTGTAGAGGAAGTGACACCTGAGTGAGTGGGAGTTGTGGCTTGGATATCAAAAAACCTGTGCAAACAAATTGGTTTTCAAGGTGCTCCGGAACTCCTGATACGACGGTGTTGATCTCATTTGGAGAGGAAGAGAATTCCAAAATTGTGGAGCAAGAACAGAGAACATTGAGCCTCCCATTCTGCGCTTCTTGAATCTGGGCGCCACCAAGAGGGACAGAGAGGAGGATCGGAGTTGTCTGCTGGAGATGTAGGGGACAATTGTTGACGTAATAAAAGCTGGGGCTGTTCCTGCAAGAGCCTGGAACGTGATACATCCCATCTTAAAGAGGGCCCTTTCTCTGATTGGGAGCCAATGGAGGGATCTGTGAAGGGGAGTAGTATGGTGTGATTTGGGTAAACCAAATGCCAGGCGGGCGGCTTGGTTTTGCACCAGTTGGAGCCTCCGGATGGCGTATAAGGGGGCGCCGTTGTATAGGGCATTCCCATAGTCCAACCGGGAAAGGACCATGGCAATCAAGATCAATTTGAGAGCTGAAAAGGAAAAGAACCGTGAGATTTTGCAAATGATGCGCAAGGTAAAAAAACAGGAAGAAACCACTGTGCTAATCTGGGAATGTAGAGTCAGTTGTTGGTTGAGAGTAATTCCCAATGTCTTGACGGTGGGAGAGGGAGAAGGAGGGGGACCAAAGGTGGGGGGCTAAAAGTAGGGAGACCAAGGGTTGAGTTTACCGCCAGTGAGAAGAAGCTCGGTCTTATCAGGGTTGAGCTTGAGGTGGTTAAAGCACATCCAATCCCTGATAAAGACCATCACCGACTGGAAATTGGAAATAGAATCAGGGGAGTTAGAGAGGTTAAAAATGAGTTGGAGGTCATCAGCCTAATTAAACACAGTGACCTCCATCCTCTGCAAAGCACGAATGAGCGGGCAGATGTATAGATTAAAAAGAAGGGGGGAGAGGGAAGAGCCCTGAGGGACGCCACACAGCACTTTGCGGGCCTCGGAGGAAAAGTTTGCCAAGTGGACTGCTTGTGAACGGTCGCTCAAGAACGAGCTGATCCAAGCCAGGGCAGAACCTCCAATGCCTGCCGCCTCGACACGGGAGAGGAGGATTGCATGATCAACCGTGTCAAAGGCGGCCGACAAATCGAGGAGAACTAATGCTTGGGAAAGATTGGCGTCTTGCCCCGCTCTGAGTGTATCAATAACAGAGAGCACCACTTTTTCGGTGGAATGGAGGGGGCTGAATCCCGCTTGGCAAGGTGATAAATAGCCGCTGTCCTCTATAAAAGAGCTGAGGACTTTGGTTACGTGGCGTTCGAGGACCTTGGCCAGGTAGGGAAGGAGGGAAATCGGTCGATAGTTTACTAGCGCTGTGGGATCTGCGCCTGGTTTTTTCAAAATCGGAACGATGGTGACTGATTTATGACATGAAGGGACAGTGCCTGATTTGAGGGTCTCATTAAGAAAGATAAGGGGGGGGAGATGGGCAAGTGAGGAAAATATCGCGCAAAATATAGGCCGGGCAGATGTCGGCGGGGGATCCCGACTTGACGCATGGGAGCAAGGAAAGGAAGGATGCTTTAGACAATGGGGCTATGAAGTCAAGGTGAAGAGCATTGGGTTGGGGCTCGGTGTTTAGGAAAGCTTGGGAGTGTGGAGGTATATTGGCCTTAATATCTGCAATTTTATTAATGAAGAAGTTGTTCAATGAGTCGCACAAGTGTTGGGAGGGTATCGGTTTGGGTGAAGTCCTATCCGAAGAGGCTAATTCAAAAACTGTGGCAAATATTTCTCTAGGTTGGTTCTCAGCTCGGAGGATCTTGTTAGAGAAGTAGCAAGTTTTGGCATCAAGGATGGCTTTCTTGTACTCTGCCTGAGTGGAAGAGTACAGTGATTTGGAGGCTGTGCAGTAAGTGCGTCTCCACGCACGTTCTGCACGGCGAGCGGCCAGTTTTTACTCCTTGAGTTCTGGGGTGAACCATTTGTTAACGTCATGGGCACGTCTTACCCTAATGCGTCTAAGGGAGCCACCGGATCGCAGGCGTTGGATAGCCAATTATTTAGTATTGCAGCCTGAAGGGGCGGGGCCTGTTCCTCTATAGCTGGGCTGGAAGATAGTAAAGAGGAACACAGCAATGGAATGTCAACTTTGCCCCAGTTACGGGCCCAGGTGTTTTTGGGCAGGGGAGATTTTGTGGTCGAACTTGAATCCAAGGAGAAGGAGATCAGGTGGTGGTCTGACCACAAGCAAGGGGTAACAGTAGGCTCAAGGATAGGGATGTTGAGGGACCAAATTTGGTCTAATATATGGCCCTGAGCGTGAGTGGGGGTGTGAATATGGGGTATAAAATTCAGATTTTGAAGTGATTCCGTAAAATCTTTGGAGGGGACATCTTCTGCTGGGTCCGATGGCCAAAAATTAAAATCCACCAGTACCAGGACTGCCGAGTTGTTCACGGCTAATGTGGCTAGCAGGTCCTGGAAGGCTGGAAGAAAAAGCGGCATATTTTTGGGGGGCCGGTACATCAGGACACATGTGATAGGGATCTGGGAGGAATTTGAGCGTGCAACTAAGTAGTCCACTTCAGGGATAGGAGTATGAGGTAGTAGTTGGAAATGTAGATCTGAGTGAATAATCAGAGCCACTCCCCTCCCTGTTTTACCAGGGGGTCGATCTGCCCGAAGGGCATAGTAGGAGGGTGGCAAAGCCGCAAGCAGGTTGGGCAGGGAATCCTGATGAAACCAGGTTTCCGTGAGAAACAGTAAATTAGGCTTCTGGGTGTCTAGGAGAGTAAACAAATCAAGATGATGTTTTACTGCCGACCGAGTGTTGAGTAGGAGGGCAGAAATGATCGGTGAGTCACTAACTTGAGCCGGGGTAAAGGTGGTGTAAATGGGAAGTCTAGTTATAGAAGGCAGGTTAGGTGCTAAAAAGGGTAGGGGATGGGCGCTAAGAATCCCAGCCTCTTTGATATGATCCTTTGCTGCTTGATTCAAGTCCCAAGGGCCTTGATAGGCGCACAGTGTTTCAGAGGGGTAAGAAGAAAAATGGGCATGGAACTGAGCCCCTGGCCCCTTCCGGTCGCGGACGGGCGCAGACGGGCTTGCCTTAAGCACGCCTTCGGCGCGCTGCCGGCGCGCCCGCTGCGCTCGTCCGCTGCGCGTCCGAAAAATGCACATAGTTAAAGGCAATGCGGGAGGCGTGGCCTCACGTCAGTGGGTGTGGACTGAGGGGTGATGGCGGCCAAAGGATTTCCCAACCCACGGCAGCACTTACGTCCGCTGCGCGAGGATAATCAAGGTGCGCTTGGTGGGGAAATGCCAGGCAGAAGAAAACAATCAGGTGAGATGAGTACGGTCAAAACAAACAATTTTTAAAATATAAGCATTCACTCCCGGCTTCCGCCTCAGGAGTGTCAGTTCCCTCAAGTTGTAAAGTGTTCCAATGTTCTACATTCTGCATTCCATATTATAAATATGTCATCAATGTATCATAGTCATACCAGTGGTTTGATGCTAGAAGTAGCAAGTATACAGTTCTCTAGTTTGTCCGTGAAGATATTTGCATAGGATGGAGCCATCCGAGTGCCCATGGAAGTCCCTTGTATCTGCAAATAGTGTTTAACATTGAAGGTAAAATTGCTGGATTTAAGGATAACTCTTGCAAAGTTGGTAAGCACATTTGTTGATGGCTTTTTCACACTTCTTTTTTTAAGAGCTTCAGATAATGCCATAAGCCCATGCCCATGTGGTATATTGGTGTATAATGACGAAACATCAAATGTAGCCAGAAGAGTATCATCATCAAATGTGAAGGTTTGGTGTAATTTTTCAATAAACTGAAGGAAGTGACTGGTATCTTTAAAAAATGATGCAAATTCCTGTACAATGGGCTAGAGGTGCAGGTCGACAAATAAAGATAGTCTCCCAGTTGCTGTTTTTGGAGATTTTCTTGTCAGTGTAAGCCCTGTGAGTAACCAGTATACAAAGGTTTATAAGACAAAAAAGAATGCATAGTATCAGCCAGCTACAACCCTTCCAGACATCAGACCCAGTTATTGACTTAACTGGAGGGCTCTTATCACTAGATGAATTGAACCTCTCGAGCAAAGGCCCCTATTTCTGTGCTGTACCTCAGGACCATAATATGGCCAACCCGATGAGAGACCTAAAAACCTTTAAGTGAAGATGCGGAATTGCAAAATGCTTTTACAATAATTCTAATGTTGGTCTGCAAAGCTACCTTCCAGATCCATTCAAGAAGTTCTGCCATCCCAAATCATGGACTCCTCAATGTGGTACAAATCCTGTTCTTGATACATACATTTTATCCAACAACAAACTCATCAAGGAATCAACACCTAAAAGATTTTTGATAACATTACCCAGGAAGAAAGAAAAGCTCTCCACCTCTGTCAACTGAGAAGGGAGGGGGGGGGAGGGGGGATGCCACAGGGACCCCATTAACAAAACAGAAATCTCACATATTTTCAGTAAAACTTCAAATAATTATTTTTACATGCTAAAATACATATAGTCATCAAACAAAAGCGAAAAGGAAAACATAACAAACAGTCTTTGGTTGGTATTGTATTTTTGGAATAACTTTGCTTGGGGTGGTCCTAGGCGGATGGAACCACCACCGAATCGTTCAGCATGATATGCTCTTTGTGTTCAAGGCATCTGCTTGCCTTCCCCCTAGGTTAGGGGTGACCCCAAAATCACCTCTCTTATTGCGTGGTATTTTTCAGAGTTCACTTTTGGGAATTGGTTATATGCTTGTTAGCATGTAAAGGTAAAGTTGTTATATATATATATATATATTGTGGGTGCAGCAGCTAACTCTGCTACGTGGCGGAATCGGAATCATTGCATCAATTCTGTGTTTTCAATGTAATGCGTAGTTAACAAATCTCCGCAGCCTCCGCTAGTGGAGTGGAGTTGATTGCCCAAGGTTAGTAATTACATGTAATTTCACATACTTTTGACCTAATTTTGAGTATTAACGGAAAAGCTAATTATGCACCTTTTGCTCAACCCTACTAATTTCATGTGAAGCCCAACTCCCTAGGTATCCCCAATTATAATCCGATCACAAACTGTGTGTAACATCTATACAGTTAATTGTAAGGGCCACCCTGGGTTTGATGTGGAATTTCGGCGGACAGGTAACTCCATCAAAAATGTAACATAAGTCTCGTCTGCTTTATTACAGGTGTCATAGGATATAAAACATTTGAACTGAGGGGTACAGGAGATCCGTTACATTCATGACAAAGTCACCTGCCTGTCCTGAGGCAGAGTGGACAATGCTGTTGAGGCCGATGACTGGGATCGTGTTGCTTCATCATGTAAAACACAATCTTATTTTTAAGACAGTGATAGTTTACACTAATTTTAGTTTTATACCTATTTTAATTTTATACACATTTTTAGAACTTTATTCATGTTCATAATATCAAACTAATCTTCAGTTTCTTTCACACTGCTGATCAAATTGATGTTCCATACACTCTTTTTCCTTCATATTATACAACAAAATGTTAAGTAAGATTGATAAAGAGTGAATGTGGTTACTCGTGTTTTCACAGTTTAGGGCTGGGCTAGTGTGTATGAGCTATCAAACCTGTGATTGTGTGGCTCTCCTGTGCCCTGGTTCCATCGTACTATGCCGTAGAAATACTGTGTGAAAGAGAGTCTTTCAAAAACATGTAAGCTTTTATTTGTAATATTGAACAATCCTATGAAGTTGGTGAGGACATACAGCACAATATGATTTCAACATTGAAGGTATAATCCATAAAAGTCACAGCTGAGGTAGGCAGCTGAACCACTCCGGCCAGCAGTCACAGGCCATTTTGAAGCAATTCTAATGTGTCCTACTCCATTTCCACTTCTACTTAGATGAGGCCATGGATATGTGCGTGTTGCTCCAACAGAAACACAAGGAGTCCTTTCAAGGAACAATCTACTCAATGTTGTGATGATAATATGTGTAAAGTTAAAGGGTGACTTATTAAACAAAATGGCTAAACTACATTTTGACTTCATTTTTACATTCCTCATCATTAAAAGCATACTTATTTGTATAGGAATAAAAATAAATAATGCAGTGATATGCAATTTCCAGAACTGGAACATTGTAGTCCGGTTGTCAAAGATTCATCTGCTCAAACTTGTACTAGCTCAAATTATTTATTTTACATTTTATCAGACCAAGAGAAAAGTATGTGTAATGTGAATCTGATAAGAATGGATGGAGTTAACACTATTATAAGTAGCTTGATAGTTGTATATACACATGCAGTGTGTGATTGTTTCCTATATGAGTTGTGCAATTGGGAATGCGGGGCCAGAGTGAGTTTATGTGAGTTAGGAATACATAGAGAATCAAGGGAGTTGTGCCAAACATCAGTTGGCATACTTGTGTGAATAGCTAAGCAATATTGTAGAGATTTGTGTTTGGGATTATGGGTGTGAGAATGTAAATTAGATATTGTGTGAGATTTAGTGTTGGTACTTACCAGGCTGCATTCTGCATACAATTTACACAGCACCTTTAGAATGGAATATGGATAACACTTTCTCCTCTCAGGGCTTCAGGTTAAGGGGCCTGGAAGCTCCATCAACAGTTTCCCTAGACTCTTGTTGGAGTCCAGTCCCCTGGAACCGAGAGGCCAGACTCGCTCTACCCCACAAGTCTTACACCACTGAGAGGTGTTCTTTTGTGAGGATCTGGTATTGCAGACATAATTCACCTTCTTCAGGATTCTGGCCCAAAATTGCCTTATCAGGCTCATGGTAATTGCCTTGATCAGTGTTGCAAACAACTGGGACTTAACCCTAATTATCTTATCCACCATGATATTTAACTCATTAAGACATTTAAAAAACACAGAAGATGTAGATATGCTGCGAGTAAGGAATGGTTTGAGTGTTTAGAGGAGTGTGTTTTATAGTGAGAGATGCAGTTGTTCTTAGAGAGTAGATTTTAATCAACTGTGTGTTGGTGGATGCATCCCTAAATGTTTTGTTAAAGATCTTTTTATTGCAAAAGAAACACAAAAAACAAGAACACAAAGTATCATACACTGTAGCATCATGATACGGCAATAAAGATGTACAATTCCATCACTCATAAGAAATCCCCTGTTCTGCCTCCCCCGTCAACAATTCAATGAACGATCCAGGAGGTTGGGCGCCCCAAGCACAAATCATCAAGTTCAGGACTCACTATAGGGGCAGACAGTCCACTCCGGTATTCGCTCCATTTCCCCCAATGTTTGCCCATTTATTAGGACACTCCCAACCCTCATAGGTCACCCGCTCTGCCAGCATGTACTAGTCCATGATACTCTTCCACTTACTCACTTGCGGTGAAGACTCAATACTGCACATCTATGCAACATTGTACTTGCCCACCATTAATCCCAATGTCATCCAGATCTGGTGCATATGGGTTAGGCCAGTAGTCCCCCCAGACATTCAGGAGGCACCACTTGGCTGAGGCCACCATGCTTCCACCATTCACACTATTCAGACAGTGAACGACTGACTCCCAATACACCTGAATTGTGGGGAAGCTCCATAGCATATGGAAAAACGTACCCACTTGACCACAATGCCGAAGGTACAGCGGAGTTGCAGCCCTGCACATTTTTACCATAGTGGTATGTACATAATAGAATCCATGCAAACATTTTATCTGCACCAGGTGGCATCAGGACCTGACAGTCACCTCCTGGGGAATGCCAATGCTTCAGTCCACTCGTCATCTTTTCCCAGTTTAATGAAAGCATCAGGTGTGTTATTAAAGATTTTATCGTAGGTAAGGGAGCTTGCCTTTTTGGGCATGTAGTCATCCAGTAATCTGTCCAAACGTGGGGAAGATTCGGGGAGGTCCTCCTATTTGGCAACGCCTTTGCAACACATGCCGTATTTGTAGGTACCTGTAGGTCTCAGTGGGTGTCAGCTGATATTCACTTTGCAGTTCCGCAAATGGGATCACCCCTTCTTTTATCCACAGGTCCCCCACCCTGGGGTAAACAATCAATTCCCAGTTGTCGAAGCCCCTTGTGTCCCCTATGTGCCAAGTCAGGCAGTGTCCCATAGCGGAGGGACCTGTGTAAGTTTATCCCGCCACCCCAGGTCGTTCAGTGTTGCATGCCAAAGGGTGAGTTTGACTGCTGTTGGGCACGGGAAGGATGCAGCGCACTGCCCTCCATAGATGGCCCTATGGTGGCTTTGTGGTCACATGACCTACCTATCCATGTGGTAAGGTGGTTCCTCCTCTAGGAGATGGTGCCAATGATTAATAACATGATGTGCCACCCGATAATATTTCTGTGTTTTCAGGGATAGCAATGTCTCCCTCATACCAGTTCCTTGTCAGTTTTTTAATGGCAATCCGCACAGGTCCCCTATTCCAGAGCAATGTATGGGTTTCACTTGCGACCGCTTGAAAGTAGGACGCCGGAACTGTTTGGTATATTCTGAAGGATGAAGAGAAAGCGGGGCAGAGCCATCATTTTGAATAGGGTGACTTTCACCAAGAGCGAGAGAGGGAGGGCTCTCCAGTCTCAGACATCTCTCCGGGGACACTAGTGGAGGCCTTACATTTTGTGTAAGGAAGACCCCAGGATCTGCAGTGATGTACACACCAAGGTAAGGTAACCCATCCCCAGTGATACCAACCGCACAGTCTCAGGGCAGGTGAGGTGCATTCCCATGTAGGAGATAAATCAGGGACTTGCTTCAATTGATGGTATAACCTGAGTACCAACGGAACAGGGTGAGGACGTGCATTATTCGGTCATGGGTGGGGATCAGGCTTGAAACACATAATAAGATGTCATCGGCATAAAGGGAGATTCTATCCTCCCAGCCCTCTGACCATTTCAGTCCCCGGATCAGGGGATCACCTCTAAACCAGGCTGCCAGTGGCTTCAGAACCAGGGTTAATATTAATCAATCAATCAATCAGGTGTGGGTGCAGGTTCCAGTCCATCAAGGAGCGGGTCTGTCAAAGAGCCAGGTCTTGAGGCTTCTCGTGAAGATGGGGAATTATGTTGTCTGCCTGAGGTGGAGCGGTAGGGCCTTCCAGGCTCTGGCTGTGAGGAAGGAGAAGGAGCGGCCTCCTGACCTGGTCTTTCTGGTGCGGGGGACCACGGTGTAGGAGAGCTGGGCTGATCGTAGGGTTCTTTCAGGTGCGTGGAATTTGAGTCGGCTGTCCAGGTATGCTGGTCCGGTGTCGTGAAGGGTGTCCGGTGTGTGTGTGGGTGAGAATCTTGAAGGGGATTCTAGTCTTGATGGAGAGCCAGTAGAGTGTGCGCAGGTGCTGGGATATATGACAGTGTCTTGGCAGGTTGAGGAACAGTATTGCGGCGGCGTTTTGGATATTTTGTAGCTTGCGGGTGAGGTTTATTTTATACAGGTGTAGAGTGCGTTGCCGTAGTCGAGTCTGCTGGTGACAAGGGCATGAGTGACGGTCTTTCTGTGCTCGAGGGGGATCCATTTGAAGGTCTTACGTAGGATGCGCAGGGTGTGGAAGCAGGAGGATGCGACGGAGTTAATCTGGGGGTCCATTTTCAGCTCAGAGTCCAGGATGATTTCAAGGTTGCGTGCGTGGTCGGTGGGGGTGTTTGTTCTTCCAAGGGTGGGGGTCCACCAGGTGCTGTTCCAGGCATCGGGGTTTGGGTCCATAAATATTACAGGGGAGATCATGCACTATGTTCTTTAATGAACTAATTTGTATGCCTGGGTTGAATGTAAATATAGCAGGCGTTATTTGTGTGATTTCAGCAGTTCACATTATGCTAGTTATGCAAATTCCAGTCGTCTGCCACGCTGAAGACGAAAGACAGAGTACGTGCCTCAGTTTATTGTCACCTGAGCTGGGGGGAGTTGTGTAAAGGAAGTGCACCCATGTCGTGAAGTGCGACCCAAATCCCAACTTGGCCAAGACCACAAGCATGTAAGTCCACTCGATCATATTGAAAGCCATTCATGCTTGATCATATTGAAAGCCATTTGTGAATCAAATGAGAGCACAAGGGCATCTTCAGGAATCTCCACAGGACATCCCAACACACCATGCAGATGTCGCAGGTTGAGGGAGGTATTTTGTCCTGGATACAGCCAGACTGGTCCAGGTGGACCAATGTCCTCACCATCCTTACCAGTCGAGAGGCCAGCAGTTTAATCAGAAACTACACCACTGCGCTCAGTAGCAAAATTAGCCTATGAGGCACAGACCTCAGGTGGTTTTCCCTCTTTATGAATGACTACAATGTTGGCTAATCTACCATCTCTGGGCAGCAGGCCTGTCTTGCGACTTTCCTTGAACATATGCAGAAGATGAGGGGTGACCTTGGGGCCGTGAGCTTGTAAATCTTGATTGACAGGCCATTAGAGCCCACTTCTTTGCCAGGGGTTAGGTCATGGACCCCCTGCACCACCACCTCTTCTGTAAGCTCCTGTTCCAGGAGGGCTCTGCCCGACTGTGAGAGTCCTGGAAGTTGGAATTCAGCCAACAGCTCATGGTATTTGGCAGCCATGGCAGTATCCGCCTTGGAGTAGAGATGAGCAGTAGGCCACGTAGGCATTTGCCACTCTCTGCTTATCCCTCACCCGTTCCCCTCCCTCTGTCATTATGTAAAGGACCCAGTGTCTAGCTCTTTCCTTTTTGTCAAGCCAGGCCAAACATTTCCCTGCTATATCTCTCACCTAATAGAGGTAATGCTATGTTGCGTGGTGGCTATCTCTATATTTTTCCTATTTCAAAATCAAACTATGGTGCAGATTCTCTTGTGAAGTATCAGTAAGCTTGGACTCCATCTCTAGAGTCTCCCACTCTAGTGTCTTTAGACGGGCCCTTTTCTCTTTAGTATATTCTACTATAAGTGAGAGGCCCTGACCTTTTGTTACTACCTTCTAGGCTTCCCACAGGGTTTGCACCGCATCTACCAAACCCTCATTCTCCTCAAACTATCTCTCCATTGCCTCTTAGAAGCCTGCTCGGATGAGAGGTACTTTTAGGTACCGGAGGTTGAATAGGCCGACCGTAAACCACCCAAACTGGGGAGTGGTCTGAAACTCGTCTGGCGAGGTGGTGGATGTGGCTGAAATATAGGAGGTAATGGGACATGGGGAGGATAGAATCAATATGCGAGAGGCTTCCATGGGCCCCTGAGTGGAATGTGTACTGCTGTGAAGCAAGATTGTGGGCGCGCCAAGTATCAACCAGTCCCTGGGCCCTAGCGAAGTCCGCTAGTGGACATCAGGAAAACCTTCCTGTCTGGGGGGCCAACGGTCGATGGAGTCATTGAAAGATATATTAAAATGACCTCACCCATAGCTAAACTGCCTTCCCGAAGGTGGAGAAGGAGAGCCCTCAACTCAGGTAATATCGCTTCATTCAATCAAGGGGGAACTATTATTGAGTGTCTAGTCCTCCCAGCACCCCAAGAGTGCCACGTATCTCCTGTGTGTTTCCGACCAGTTGCCCTGAATGGTGAATGGCAATGTTTCGCTTATAAGGATGCCCACCCCTCTAGAGACCGAGATGTATCCCACGCGATCCACCATTTTGTACCCCATCTGTCCATTGCCTTAAAATGGTTCATCACTAAATGTTTAAGGATATGCCTGCCTTCGAATAAAATGGCCTGCAATTGCTGTCCTCCTTTGTGATGGTGGGCATTTACAAATATGGCTGACTCATTCCTGCTGTTCCAATGTTGATGGAGAGTTAGCCTTCGATGGTGAAAGTGGGGGACCAATGATGGAGGACTGAGGTTCAGCTGACAGACCGTCATTCAGCATTATCTATGGCAGTCTGTCAGGCTGAACCCTAAATACGGTGGATAGATACCAGGCAGCTTGATAGAAGGATCAGTCCCTCCATGATGGATCAGTCCGTGCACGAACATGACTGATGTTCTGTGCACCTTATTACAAGTGTAATATAACCTATGCCATATGCAATAATGTGGATAGGATATCTGTAAATTTGATGGAATAACCTATCTACCAAATTCTAAATCAGCCCCTTGAATATGTAAAGGTAGGTATTTTCAAATATAAGAAAAAGAGCAATTCTATAGTTGTAGCTATTGACATAGAAAACATGTTTGATAACTTAGATTGGAATAGTTTATAACCAGTCCTTTAAACTCTGTGCTCTAAACAAAGGTTTACATACATCACAGCTTTATATATAGGTTCTAGGGCTCAAGTGTTTGCAAATAATTAAATCTTAAAGTCTTTCAAAGCTCAGAAAGGGACTAAGTGAGGCTGCCCACCCTACTGTTTTCTTTTACACTAGAATTCTGTGCTATTGCTCTAAGAGACTGCAATGACTTTAAAACAATAGAGCTTGTTTTTTTGTTGTTAAAATGTTCCTTCCTGTAGATGATGTGCTGCTCATAGTCTCTGACCCACAACTACAGTGCCAGAATACATAGAACCCACAGTTGATTTGATCAAGCTCTGGCATCTAAATGTTTCTTAACTCTAAAGATAATCTTTTGAGGAGGGAAAAAGCTCACATTTCCATCTCTCGCCTGCAGTGTCTGACATAAGAGGAAGAGGGCTAGTTTAGCAAATATAAATGGATACTTAGAATGCTTGATTCTACAAGAAGCTAGTCAAATATTTGTGGTCAGCTTAGAAACTGAGGAGGCTGCCACGTGGATTCCAGCTGAGAAACCTTTAATAAGTCAACTCCCTGGCTTTGCAGGCTAATTACCATTATTAGAATAAAGAGCCTTTTATTAACAATTGTTTCATGATTTAAACTATAGAACTCTTGTTCCAACATGTTATACCCATGTCATGGACAGGTTTAAGGTACAATAAATGAGTGTTGATTCTAGGATGGATTTTTAAAGCATTGACAGACATGTGCTCTGATTATTTTTTGTATAATGAAATGGGATCAAACTCAAGTGAAATTTTTTCAAAATGCAGAATTATCTGGTCCAATGAGCAGTGATTAAGATATCAAGCGGGTTTAGGGTGTATTTTTTTTTTACCTCAAACAAGAAAGTTCTGATTCATATTTCTGCCTGGCTGGCCAGGCAACAAATATGTTTCAAATTACACATGGCACTATTCAGGATGAAAAAGATGGAGTTGACAAATGTGTGAGACAAATGCAAAAAGGGAATACAAATTGGTGATTACAAACATATACACTGCAAAAAAAGAAGTTCTGAAATAAATGTGCTTTATCCTGAGAGAAACAATTTGTATAAATGAATAACTGGACTCCCGTACAGGATCTTATCTCCATAGTATGAACAGATCAAACTCTGATGACTGCAAACACATTTAATTTTTGCAAATTTAAGTCTAGAACAGCCAACCTCGATGACTGGGTAGAACGCACCAAACTAGCTTCTCTTGAGAGAGTAACTTTTACCAATAGAAATAGTCTTGATTTTATTTCAGGAATTTTTGAGACTGCTTGATTTTACCCTTGTTTTTTATTGCAGTTATAGGATGAGATATTCTTTGAATTCCTTTGAATTGTTATTGTTTTGTGCATCCTTTTGGTGAGTTCAATCTTATGGCTCCTATTTTAGTAATTTTCTCTTGATTTGACTCGATTTATTTGGATTTTTCACTTTTGTATAGGAATTTGCCGAGATGAAACTCACTGGGTTTGTCCAACTGTTGTCATTCACTGGCCTTACTTGATAGGAAGACTTGGATGTCGCTTTTTTCTTTCCATTCAAATACACAGCTAAGATATAATGTCATATTCCTAGACAACTGGTGAGTCGCTTTTCCATTCCCCCACCATTGTCTGTATTTTGAGTTGATCACACACAAGAGACATACAATTGTTTATTCATTTTGCAAGCTGTTCCCCCATCTTTTTGACTGTCCTGAAGAAGAACCCTGCTTGATGTTTTATTTACACGTTCTCTGGTGGGTCGAATCATTGACTGAACTTTCATATATGCTTGCATCTAAAACAATAACATTGGGCAAACTCATTGTTTGGAAATCAAATGAACTCATACCAATTGTAGAGACTTTTCTTGAACTTTGTTCATGACCAGGCTGCTTCAATGAGATATTTATTGAAGATCCTCTATATATATTTTTTGTTTAGGCTTTACGCACTTGTTTTTGCCCTGCATGAGCACTTTTGCACAAATTACCGGACAACCTTGTTCTGAAATCATTGAAACTACAGTCTGACTATCATTCTTTCCTAAATTGTTATTTAGGAATCCTGTTTCTTGTGTGGTTTATGTAAAATTAATTTGTCTTCATCATTTTTACATGTCAAGTGAATCCACAGAACCACTGTTTTGTGAGACAATTGTTTTTAAATTGCAGCAAAGATGCTTTATTATAACTAGTTGCTGGGGGGAATTTAAATAACAACCTGGCACTAGAGAGGAGATGAGGGTGTTTTTTCAATCATACTGCAATATATTTAGAGGCAGCGGAGAGTGCTGGTCAAGAGGGAATATCAGTGTATGCGTCATGCGTGCCAGAGTTGCCATCATTCAGTGGAGTTGTACTAGTCATCACTTACTGTGAGGTTAGACACTATGGGCCCGATTCACAGAACTAACTTAAGACAAAATCCTAAACTTACTATCATTTTGGTATTCACAGAAGGCACTTACTCATTTTGGTATTCACAGAAGGCACTTACTCATTTCGGTATTCACAGAAGTTAGGAGTCCTAACTTTAGGACTCCTAAATGCCTTCTGTGAATACCGAAAGTCTTAAAATTAGGATTTTTCTCAGTTTAGTAGTAGTATAGTTAGGACTCCTAAATTTAGGACTCCTAAATGCCTTCTGTGAATACCGAAAGTCTTAAAAGTAGGATTTTTCTCAATTTCTCAATTTAGTAGTAGTAAAGTTAGGACTCCTAACTTTAGGACTCCTAAATGCCTTCTGTGAATACAGAAAGTCTTAAAATTAGGATTTTTCTCAATTTAGTAGTAGTAAAGTTAGGACTCCTAACTTTAGGACTCCTAAATGCCTTCTGTGAATACCGAAAGCCTTAAAATTAGAATTTTTCTCAGTTTAGTAGTAGTAAAGTTAGGAGTCCTAACTTTGGGACTCCTAAACTGAGAAAAATCCTAATTTTAAGACTTTCGGTATTCACAGAAGGCATTTAGGAGTCCTAAAGTTAGGACTCCTAACTTCTGTGAATACCGAAGTGAGTAAATGTCTTCTGTGAATACCAAAATGGTAGTACGTTTAGGATTTTGTCTTAAGTTAGTTCTGTGAATCGGGCCCTATGTGGATGATGTCACGCACTGTAGTTAGTTTAAGAGGTCTGTGCAATCTCACTAGAGGTTCACAAATCCTGTTACCAGTTCATGGTGTGACGCCTGCTACCTGTAGAGACTCGCTGACATTAAAGTGCGCCATCATCCTCAAGTAATAGATCATGAAACATTCACAAAGGTAAACTGAGACGAAAATTTACGCGTAGTAAAGTTAGACTTTTGTCTCAGTTAAAGGTAAGTTTTGGTCTTAAGTTTAACTGACAATAAAACTGAGACAATGCCCTTTGTGAATACCGAAAGTCGTAAAGTTAGACTTTTGTCTCAGTTAAAGGTAAGTTTTGGTCTTAAGTTTAAATGACAATAAAACTGAGACAATGCCCTTTGTGAATACCGAAAGTCGTAAAGTTAGACTTTTGTCTCAGTTTACCTTTGTGAATTCGGCCCTCAGTGGTTTCATGGAGTTATACCAGCATTGTACAAGCAGAGACTGTCATATTCCTATGAAGCTGTTACGCTACAGTGGTTCATGGTGTGGCACCACCCTTCCCTAGAGGCTGATATAGAATGCAGTCAGCTTTTGGTGGTGTATAGCATCTTGTAGAGCTCACCCATTAGGTCCTGCAGAGAATTCAAGCATATCATAGTATTCCGTAGAGCTGACAGACGATATACTTAGTTTGAGATGTGAGGCCAGTCTCCGTCCAGTCTGTTTATGGTGTAAGGGCAGAGCCGGACTGGGAACCCAAACCGGCCCTGGCAAAGTGCTTGGCCGGCCCCCCCCCCCCGGGGCTAGGGGGTGCGGCCGAGCTGTTTGCCAGGGCCGGGTTTTTGGCCGATTTTGTTACAGGGCCGATTTTGCAGCTATGCCCTGTAACAAAAACGGCCCTGTAACAAAAACAGCCCCCAGGGGTCCAAAACCGGCCTCCACCCGTGCGGCGCACCGGGGGAATGCCTGGTGCCTGCTACGGCCAGTCCGGCCCCGTGTAAGAGCCGCCTCGTGTAGTAGTCACAGACACTGTAGTCAGTTCATGATGGGTAACATGCCCCAGTAGAGACTCATAGATCCCACAGTCAGGTCATGATAGGAAGACAACCTCAGAGAGAGCACAAAGACCATGCAATTTGTGGTGGAAGGCAGCCTTATGTGCAATACACAGATTGTCAGTCCATGGTGTAAGACCAGTATTGTGTACTATCAACAGACCGTGTGATAACAGGCTCCGGCAGAGGCTCAGAGACACCACAGTCTGTTCTTGGTGAAACTAGCCTCTGATAGAGAATCACAGACCATGCAATGATCTCAGGACATGAGGTCCGTCTTTTGTGCTCGCTCACAGACACTAGTCAGTTAATGGAGTACCATTTAAAAATGTCGTCCTGGGTGTGCATTTTTAGGACAAATATATTCATACCAGCGTTTTGCAAAAAAAAAATGTCGTTGTTCCTATGCAGTGTATCCAAATTTATTTGCAAAATAATTATTATTTTCAGCTGAAGGTGACCTGCAGCCATTAGCATACCAAAAGGTTGACTGATCATTGGATACTGTAACATTTGGAAATCTCTCTATAGTCGCTCATTAGTTGTAAATCAATAAAAATGTATGAGAATTATGATTTCTGCTCATGCTAATGAGAGACTGGCAAGACTTTTTCCAGTTATTGGGTACACGAATAAGCAAGTAAAAATCGTCAATTCTATATTGTGTTTATGGCTTCTGTACACATATATATTGTTTATTTTTTTAAACGTGTTAACATTTTTAATTTTAATCAGTGTTGTGATTTCATATTTGCTTTGAATATCAAAATACGTATTGTGAGTCAAACACACTTTTTCGTATATCCGTTCCACACTGGTGTCCAGATCGGGGTCATTGTTGATATAATTGTAAAACTTTTAAAACAATGGGTACTTCCCTTACACCTCTAGGTGATTATTCCTGATTAGTATCTTAGGGACTATCACTCAACCCATAGAACACTTCAGTCCCTACACAGACCATTACTGCTGATCACAGACATTTCAAAGCCGCGCCGTCAGCGCTCTGACTCCCATCTTGAGCCCTAATGGACCCTGGATCTCGTCTCCATCACCCTGGGTCCCTTTAGACACACTCCTGTTTACGAAACCACCAGTCAACCAATCACGAGTTCCCAAGCACCTGAATCTCCAGCCAACTGCATTACTCGTAGCCAGGCACGCTTTAAGCATGGTCCACTTGGAAGTAACAAGTTCCAGTTTTGGTAATTTTATTGGACAGATGATGTTTTATCACACTCAAATTTCATAGAGAACCTTAAAACATGGCACATATTTCATGATTGCCAGTGAAATATAAATTACATCATTATAATGGCAGTCTCCAGTCTCTAAACCTCTCTGTAAAGCTTTTACAGTATTCAGGATTATGCAGCATAAAGAACTAAATTATGTGACAAAAAATGCACATTGCCCATCAATATTATGGATATTCATTGGAGATAAAAGCATTTTTGTGAAATCCCTAAATTTTACAAATTACATGGGAAATGTAGACAATCCATATTTATGAGATAAACACAGCTGCCAAAGAGGTTTTTTTCTGTGAACTTCCAGGGTGTTTTTTTTAACTGTAAAATAAAACTTATAGGCATACCAAACTATCACGTCACTTTAACTTTTGTTTTTTTCAGTGAATATCTGGATTTTCTCATCACATTTACCCAACTCCATTGCTGAGCATACCTTTTGACAGTGCTTAATAGGGGGTTGGACACAGTGCCTGGCCTACTGCAAGGCCCCGCTCCACCCACAACACCCACTGCAGCCAACCCTTTGCCGCTCACAGCCTTCGGTCATGCGCAGCAGACGTTAGCTTCCCTTTGGGGATGCACCCCCGACAGTCATACGACCCATCACAGTCACCCACCCCACATTTAATTTTTTTTTTTTTAAATCACTGTACCTTGGTACTTCTGCAGTGCCATCGCACACATGGCACTCCGATCAATGGACGGGCTTAGGGACAGCCTGCCCCTCATTAGAGATGCAAAGGCAAGCGTAGTGAAAAAGGGTGCTAACATGCGATTTATAGCCAATGATGTTTATGTAGGATATCTGTGTTTTTGTAGAATCCTTGAACTGATTTCCGTTTTGCACTCTCTCTTTTTCTAGTGGGTAAGGACATTCCAGCACTGGCCTATTCACACTGCTAAACTTCAGTTATTGTGCAGAGACCTGGCTTGCTCATGATTTTATTTAAGTGAGTTATATTTGCAGCTGCTTGGATCTAACTAAAATATACGCACATTTATTCTACATTTATTCTAGCTCTAATTGCTCAAAGACATATCCTAGTTCAAGTTTTAAAGAGTTCACGTTTGATGCCTGGATGGGACTTTTAGTGATATGTTAATGTTTGTGGTCTCACTATGGACAGCTTTACCTGCCTGTCAAGGCAGCAGTGTAAGCAATGCTTCCCTATATTCAGCGTGGACTTTGTGGATGACTGGAAGGCTTTCTTGTACACTCCTGCTCTTTGCTTCCGAGTTGATGGTTTCCCTTCTTATTATTGTGTTTGTCCCACAACTGAAATGTTTTGCTTTTGATTGGACAAACGTATCATTCCATAGCTGACGTTATGGAACTTCATGTCATTTTACCTTGTGTTGCAAAGAAGTGAATCCAATCCAGCATAACTCTTTCAGGGGGATATTTACAAGCCCCTATCACCACCACAACTTTTCAGGATGATATGGTAGTGATAAGGGCTTCACCTTATTTACAAGGCAGCCCGAAGCCACTTAGCGCAGCTTAACGCTGCCTTGTAAATAAGGCACCCTTTTACGCTATACTTAGCGTGAAAGGGGAGGGCAATGGGTGTGGGCATTCCACCGCAACCCCCATTGATTTTGAGGCTGCACCCATATTTACAAGGGTGGCGTAAATATGGGTCAGCGCCAACATTAAGACCAGGAAAAACCTGCTCTTACCCTGACAAAACAAGGAGAAATGTTGAATTTTTCCTCGTTTTTGAGGTTTCCATGTGTGCTGCGTTTTGCAGCAGCAGCACACACAGAAACAGCAATACACCAATGATTGTTTATGTGCAGGAAGGTGTCTCTTCCTGAACATGAACAATCATTTAATGAAAATGACATTGTGCAACTTCTATGTGTGCTACTTTGAGCAGCACACATAGAAGTCACATAACTCAATTTAAAGATTTTTTATGTGCATGGGGGAGACACCTTCCTGTGCATAAACAATCTTCCCCTGCAATGCAGACACCCTTGCACTATGGTGCAAAGGTGCAAAGGGGGGTGCGTTGGCGCTGGGCAGCTAAATTTTGCGCCAGCGCGGGAGAAATTGCAGGGCTGCACCATACTCTTTTACATATGGTTTAGCCCTGCGTTTCTAAAGGGATGGAGCGTGTTGTTAGCCTTCTTAGCTTAACGATACACTTCACCACTTCACTAGTAAATATGCCTCTCAGTCCTTAATTTACACCACCTCAACTTCCAGTCAGCTGAGTGGCACATGGTGAAAGTTGTAATTCTTCAGGTGACAGAGCATTACATCTTCAGGGGAAGGGAACAACCACGGGTAAAGGAGAAGGGGGGCGGGAACAGGATGGGAAAACCACTTAAGATACTTAGCACATAACACATATCCTTATCAAAGTAATAAAACAAAGGAAGGTTTAGTCAATAATCAACACATGCAATAAGCAGATATATGCTGATGATTAACAACAATATACAATAAGGCATTAGTACTAATGAGGTTACAGCATGCCGATGCAGAAAAAAGAATATCGGAGGAAAGAATGAAATACATCTCACAACCCAGCAGAAAATCCTTATGCCACCTAGGGGCACAATGAATTCTCCTCAACTGCTTTCCAGTGTCCACTCTGTTGTGTGTTGCCATAGGAATTTGTATGGGTAATAAAGGGCAGGAGCCGATGGCACACCAAGCAATTCTATCTCCTTTCACCTTTGTCCATTCTCCTATTTGAAAATTAGGGGTGTACAAACATTTTAGATGATCATTTCTTTTAATTTATTTGTCTTGGTGAATACTTATTCTTTGTATAATGTCTCACCTGTCAATATTGACTGAAGTATTCCCTGTATCTTAAGAGGCTGAACTTTTAGTTCTCGCTTTTCTTCCCTTCAATGATTTGAACGGCCATACACCTGTGGTACTATTGGGAGTGGTCATATAAGCCCATGTCGTAGCCTGTATAGCCTGAGTAATAGGAAAACACATTTTCTCTGCCCCATTTTCAATCTTTCAATAACTGATTAACACATTCAACCTACCCATTCACTCTTGGGCAGTAAAATGCTGTTCTGAGATGTTTTATGGACATTTAATTGAGAAACTCCTGCATCTGGTGAGATGTGAACTGCACCCCATTGTCTGTAATAAGGACCTCTGTATGCCTTCATCACAAAACACACTTCTCAAGAAATTGGTCAAAGTGTGTGTGGTGATATTGAGGACACATTTAATAACTATCCAACTTGTATGATAATCAACCAAAACCAATATAAAGTGCCCTGTTAGAATCACAGTGTTCATCGCCACTGTTGCAAAGAAGTGAATTCAATCCAGTATGACTCTTTCAGTCCTTTATTTACACCACCACAACTTCCAGACAGCTAAGTGGCACACGGTGATAGTTGTAATTCTTCAGGTGACAGGGATTTATATCATCAGGGGAAGGGAGCAACAACTGGGTAAGGGAGAAGGAGCCGGGAACAGGATTGAGAAACCCCTTAAGATACTTAGGATATAACACCTTGTCTCTCCCTGTAGCTCATTTCTGCTTTCTGCACTCTCTCTCCTGTGTCCTTCCCCAGTCTTTCTATCTCCCTGTTGCCTGATCTTTCTCTCTTACTGTGGCATACCCGTGTTCCTGTGCTCTTTCTCTTCCCTAATGTCATGGCTACTAAATGCAGCGAAGACACAAAATAAATGGCCACCACCTGCCTCTCACTGGTATTGGCAAACATAGGGTGACAATACAAATTTACAAGTAACTTCTGCTCAAAATGCAGACAGTGAATGTAAGGGGATGTACATAGGCATTATATCAATTGTTGTGGACAGGCACAACTTACATCAGGGTGAGCCCTGGCCTTCGATCCACGTGCTGCAGCAGTAACTTAAGAACAAAGCAGCAGCACAGTGAAAAAGAGGTATCATGTTGAATTGTTGAGCTGAGGTGCTTTAGGTTGTCACTCTTTTATTTAATATATTATCAAAATCTATTCTTCTTGGGATTCAAGTGTCAAAGAACATCTGAGCAAAGGGCTGTTTGCTTTACATTGCATGCAGTAGCAAAGGATGTAGGACATTACCCAGTGGTGGTCTTCACTGGGTAGTTATACATTGTGGGCTGTTTCCTTTCTTCTGGTGGAGAGGTCTGCACCCTTCTCTCTGAGCCTCTTCAAGGCCTGGAACCCCATCCCTGGAGGCCAGTGAGTCTTTCTCTGGTTTGGGGGAAGGGGCTTGTCAGGCCCCTCGCGCAGCCATATTTTAGCCCCTAGGTTCCCCATCCCCTGGGATACCACGTCATGGCAGTTTTATTGGAACCCCATCCCACGGGACCCTGCTGTTCCCTGCCCTGGAGAGTTTATGCAGGGAGTAGAAACTTTATTACCTGCTTCCCATCTTCCAGGTAGTGAATACAACTTTGCTCCCGCCTGTCAGGAGCAGAGTAAAATGCTGCTCCTGCCCAAGCAGGAGCAAAGAAACAGGCGGGCTCATGCCAGCACCACAGTGGGTGCTGGCTAGGGGGCCAGCTGGGGGTGCGGTATCACTGAGGCTACACCAGCAGCCCCCAACAATTTGGGGAATGTGGGTGCCCTGGGTGGGCATGGTGGTGCACATTTTGGAGAAAATTTGCCGGCTCCTGCTGGAGTTGGGGGGCTTAAGGCTCCCCATGCAGACCCAAATATTTTTGGTAAAGTGAGTGCCCCGGATGGGCTCCGGGTCATCCAGTTTAAAAAAAAAACGGTAAAAAGGAATAATAAATGAATGGCACGAGTCGCTCATTTGGTATTCACAGCTCCGTTGAAGGAGCGTCCCACAATGTCATAGTAATTTATTAATATTTTTAAGTCTTGATGTTGCCCCTAGAATGGACAAGAACTCAACCAATCCTTTTTAAATGTTGTGGGGGGCTGCAGAGAGTGCAGTGACCCCCTAGCAATATAAAAACAAAACACACAGTAAGTCTCCTGGGTCATTGAACCCATGACATTAGGATAGCTTCTCTACTTTTCAAAGCATGTCGAGCTGGAGCTGCATGCTCTTCAGCTGGTGTGCAAGCCCCCCTCATGGTTGGTTCTATGGCTACACTTTGTGGCTTGAGTTTTTTTTTTTTAAAGACCCAAACACTTGTTAATATTTTTTTATTAACAAGCTTCATTAAAATAATTTGAGACAACCACTATTATTAAACATTGAAATGTGAGAATTTACTACATAAACATTTGAGCATAGTTATTGGTGACTGGAGACAAAGCCAATAGGCTTTATATATATTGATTTTTTACACCGTGATAAAGTCACAAGGTCCACCGTTTTTTGTATTTTGATGATTTTACAAAGCCAGTAGGTCTGCCTTACTTAAAATTACAAATGAAAATTCTCTCTCAAGACCTATATTTCTTTGAATCTGACCTGTTCAGGTTCTGTCCTGCCAACACATAACCTATGCCTATGAAATCATAGCAAAGGTGCAAAAAGATAATTTAAACTCATTTGTAGTCTTTATTTCAAAAGTTTTTTTTCTTTTTTGTATTTTTTAAAACCATGTATCTAACAACACATTTCTCATTTTGAATAATATTTAAGTCAGTTAGAGAAGCACTGTTGTTTTGTACATATTATATAACATCTACAATTTGTACACAAAACACATGAGTTACATATAATACATAGTAACTAACTATATGTACATTGGTTGTGATGACCCCACAACTACAAAAACATATACATAAACACCATACACACTACCACATACATTCATCAATCATCCTCATACTTATAAAATCCGCATGAGATTCAATCCTGTAGGGGGTCCGAACAAATAGGTTGAAGGAAAAACAGAAAAGAAGCTGTTTCTGATGGAACTCTGTCTCCAAGGACCACTCCTCAGGGATAATACTTGGATCTAGGTCTAAGCGCGTTTCGGTGCAGAACCACCTTCCTCAGGACCAAATATAGATGGAAGGGAATCTCAAGCCCAGAAGAGAGGGCTGGGGGTCCTCTTCGGCTATGAAGCTAACTACATGCGATATAGTTGCTAGTCGTCTTTACTGCAGGTGAGCCAGTTGAACAAGTTTCACACAAGCCGGCAAGGTACTAGATTAATCTCCTATTAGCATAACTTAAAGTTGTATAGTAAATCCGGTCCCAAAGGCACAATTAAAAAGAAGTGCAGAGAGTGTCTACATCAAACTGGTAGCCCAAGAATGGGAAGTCACTTTATTGTATGTTCAATATCAAAATGACTCCCAGCTGCATGAAAAAAGTTTCGGGCAAAGTCTCGGTATCGCTGTACTTAAAATTACACCCTTTATATTGTTACATAATATAGTCAGCCAGTCGGGGCTGTGGGTGGTTGGGTGCAGGGCCTTTCCACAGGCAACCGTCTTTCACCTGACCCCACTTTGGACACAGCTGAAGTCCATGCACGGCGGGGGTTGGGCACCCATGGGTTGGGGCAAGGGGCCTTGCTGAAGCCCTCGCTATGCCACTGCTAATTATCTCACATATATACACTCATACACATGCACACACATATATATTACCTACTGGCGATCGCCAGTAGGTAGCTATAGTTAGGACCATGTTTCCATAGAAAAAGTGATTTTTGATTTTGCCTATATCTTTGGCGCCGTTTGATACATTTTCAAGAAAGTTTCCAGAAATAACACTCTAGTCATTCTTGTTGTGCATGGAAAGTTTCTGGGCGATCAGTCAAGTGGGGTGTCAGAAAATGGGGGGTTAGGGGGAAGTATATTTCCTATGTTAATTCCAGAAGGGGTTTTGAACACGACTACCCCCGAACCGCAGGAAAGAATTGTGGGAAAGTGCCATCTTTCTTGCATGGTATGCCCCCACTTTTTGCTGAATTGCTGAATGTACTTTGACTGAGTGTGCCCTGGGCTCCTGACAATCAGGTACCCAGAGCCTACGTTCCTTCCCTAAAAACTGTGCTGAAACCTAAACCCAAATTGGCAAACCCTGGCTACATTCAGCCCCTGGTAAATGGTACACTAGGTACCCAGGGCCTTGTGACCAGGGAAGGCCCCTAAGTGCTGCAGCACTTATTGTGCCACTCTTAGAGGCCCTCTACCCTGACACACACACACTGCCCTTGCAGACTGAGTGTCTGGGTACAGAGCAAAATAGAGAGTTGACATGGCACACATCCCTGTGTGCCATGCCCACAACACACACTGCCCTGGCATACATCAGCCACGCCTCTAGCTGGGCGCCCTATGCCAGTGGTGTGGGTACAGGTGCATGAGCCCTGTGCCCCTACAGTACCCAGGTCCATTCCTGGGCACTGTAAGTACAGTGCTGCCATTTAAGAGTATATGGTGATGGGAGATCGTCAACACGAACTCCACAGCACCATGATGGCTCCACTGAAGACTAAGAAGTTTGGTATCAAACTTCTCAGCACATTAAACCCGCACTGATGCCAGTGCAGGATTTAATGTACAATGCACGACAGAGGGCATCTTAGAGATGCTCCCTGAACCTAACCTACAATCCACGTTTTGTTTGAGGGGCTGCCTAGGCTGCCACACAGCAGACATATTGCTGGACCCCTGGGTAGAGAGCCATCCACTCTCATGGGCCTGCAACAATGCACATCCTGGGCGAGGTGCTAGGTCTCCTCCCCCAGGATGGGCAGGGGAAGCTTCAAAGGCATGCCGCCTGTGTGAGCTTCTCCAGGCCACTTGCTGTACTCAGCAACTGGCCCCTACCGGTTCTAAACCCCCACTCTGGCGGGAGGACTGGAAACCCCAAGGAAGGACAGGGGGTGTGCCAGCCTCCGCCAACCCCATCCCTCAGGTGGGGGAGGTGAGGTGAAGCACATCTCCGGGCTCTAGCCATCTTGAAGATGGGGAGCCCTGCCCAATCAGGACTAGGCCACGGCCCCCCTCCCACAGGAGAGTGGCAGGATAGGGGGTGTACCAGCCAGAGCCAGTGGTCCCTGCCCTTTACCTACCTGTAACGCCCCTAAATTTAGTATTTAGGGGCACTCTGAACCTTCCTTCCTTAGATCCAGATTCCAAAACAGCAAAGAAGATCAGGAAACAAGAAGACCTGCTGTGCAGCTGCTCACAAGAGGAAGACACCAACTGCTTTGGCCCCAGCCCTAACGGCCTGTCGACCCTCGAACCTGCTCCTGCTAAACTCCGGTATCTCCAGTGGCCAGCAACCTCACAAACCCCAGAGGACCTGGCTACCTTGTGACTCTAAGCAACCGGGACTCCCACGAGCAGTGGTACTGCTCAAAGCAAGTAACTGACCCCTGTCATCCACCAGGAGCCGCAAACCCTGCACACTCTGCACCCGCCAAGCCTGGCCTGTGCTGGAGTGAACAAAGGCCCTGAGGACGTCCCCCCGGCGACTGTGACCCCGAATCCAGCACCCACGGACCCCCCTCGACGCTCCTGGCGACGCCTGCAGCCTCAGAACCAGGGACCCCTCCAACCGCGACCAGCCGAGGGTAAGATTTCCCAACACCAAAAGGCACCCCTGCACCCGGCGCCCTGCGGCCCCCTGTGCCCAACTGCTGGGTTCCTACCTATCCTCCAACTACCCAACTTACCTCTCGAAGTGGTTGTCACACCTGAAGAATCTTCGTCCCAAGGCTTGCAGCCTTTTTTCGTTTTTGAGCTTCTCCGTTGCAATCCATTGAGCGCCCGATGGCTCAAAAGCACACTGCACCCAGCCGCCCGAGTGTCCTTGGCAGTGCAATCTCTACTCTACTCTACTTCCCCCTTTGCCCTGAGCAACTGACCAGGAGCCCAGCTCCCACAGCCGCTTGGCCTGCTAGCCAGCCGCCACCAACCAAGGGCCCCCTGCCTCCCATAGGATAACATTGGGCCTAACTCACTCTGCACCCGGCTGCCTCTGTGCCGCTGAGGGTGTAACAACTGTACTGACCTGACCCTGGGAGACCCCTGAGTCTATGTCCAGAACCTTAACTCTGCCAGTCGAGTACTTACCCAAAAGCCGATAACTCCCTTTTCTTCTATAGGGTAACATTGACTGGTTTCACTTGGAAATTCTTCTAAATGTGGAGTTTCTAAACTTTAAAATATTCACCTAAAATCAACCGAGTAACGAAAACAAAAATACTCACCTGCTATCAGGAGAGATCCCAGTGCTGGATCTTGGTGCCCAGCACTGACCCTGAAAAGTAATTACAACCATACTTACCGCTAACCCAATTTTCTTCCATAGGAAACCATTGACTGTTTTTCTGTGAAATTTCTTGTTGATTTTTGCAAACTACAAATATTCTTTAAAAATCGCACTAACTGTGAAAACATAGGGGCATATCAACAAGGGCTTTATCTCTGCTTTTTTGGATTTAAAAGCCAAAAAAGGAGAGATAAAACTAGCGCCCTATCAACAACAGGGTGCTAACATGCAAATTTGCATGTTAGCACCCTTTTACTCTACGCTTCCCCTTGCATCTCTAATGAGATGCAAAGGGGGCGTTCCAGAGTAAAATAATAGGAGAAATGTCGCTAAGCGACATTTCTCCTATTATCAAGAATGTCGCTAACCCTGTTAGAGACAAAAAAAGCAGCGCTAACCGCGGTTAACGCTGCTTTTTTACGTCTGGTATTTTTCTGACTTAGCCATGATATCCTATGGAAGGAGGATATCATGGCTAAGTTTGCCTGTCCCTATCAACAAGGTAATGTGACATTATCGCTGGGTTTCCAGCGATAATCTCACGTTAGCCTGTTAGCGTGTGGATTTTTATCGCTATTTAAATAAGCGTTGCTAATAGCGCGCTATCTCAGCGATAGAAATTCACGCTAGCCGGCGATAATTATCCTAGCGCTAAGTGCGCTTAGAGATAATTATCGCCGGTGGTTATTGATATGCCCCTTAATTACTTACCTGTTTTAGATAGATGTCCCAGTGCTGAACCTAGGAGCCCAGCACTGGATTACAAAAGTAACGAGAACATACTTTACCTTTAACTTGAATTTTCTTCCATAGGAAACCATTGACTGTTTTTATGTGAAATTTCTTGTGTGTCAATTTTGCAAACTTACAAATATCCGTTAAAAATCGCCTGTATAACCTAAACGCATTCTCTCAACTGCTTACAGGTGGTACACTAGTGCTGGATCCAGGATCCAACACTGAACTAGAAAAAGTAACAATAACTCCACTTACCTGCTAAGTGAATTTCCTCCCGTAGGATAACATTGGTGATTTTATTAGAAAAAGTTTCTAAGTGTCAACTTTTAAAATACCAAAATATTGCTTAAAAATCATTACTGTAACGAAAACGCTTTTAGTCAACTGTTTACAGGAAATGTCCCAGGACTTAATCCAGGATCCAGTCCTGTGGTTAGAAAAGTAATCCTCAAATTAACTAATTGCATTTAATTAGAAATTCCCGTTGAGCTCACTGTATTATTGTGTTTGAAATTGTGTTGCCTACTGCAACAACTGTATCTATTGCATTCAAAAGCCTACTGCATATTGAAAGTATTTATATAAAGCCTCTCATTCAGAGAAAGTATATTTTGAAATCTATTGTTGGTTCTAAAATAAAACAACCATATATTTGTATACATAACCATTGGCCTAGAGTTCAGTTCTTGAGTGTGCGAGACCATTTGCTGACTGAGTGTGTGCAACAAATGCTTTACACTGACCTCTGATACTGCCTTACTGCTCGACCAAGCTACCACTTTAGAGAGTAAGGTTATATCTAACTTTAGCCTCTGCCAAACCTCTGGGGACTGTGGACTCTGTGCACACTGTACCTATTTGGCAACAGTATATACAGAGCCACTTTCCTACAAGAATTACACTGAATTTGGCAGAAAGGTAGATTTTGTTACACTGATCACGCTTTCAATTATTTGGTGTAAATATGTTCAGTAGTAGCAGGAATGGCCCATGCAGAAAAGAGTGTTGGGCCGTGGGGTTGGGTTGGGGGACTCGACAGACGATGAGTTAAAATTAAATAAATAATTAATATTCCCTCCTTATCGTCTGTCAAGTGACCCCCCACCCTCCCCCACCGCTCTTACCTGCAAGGGCCATTCCAGTTGTCAAGAAATTGAAGGAAATCCAAATTTGTATATTTGTGGCTGCAGTTACTTCATGAATAATAGAACAAGCTCGTGCAGAGATTTCCAGAGCTCTGATTGGCTGCCAACACTTCAACCAGGTAGTGTTGGCAGCCATCTTGGAACTTGGCTTCAGCTGAGTCCTAAAAACAAACGTAGACAAAATTAAAAGTGGGGAGGTTAGGAATATACAGAGGGACCCTGCCATGGCAGAAAAGCAATTTTTTTTAATTCACTGTGGTTTTCGTGAAATATTCACAAATATCGCTGAGAATGAAAAAGAAATCAAGCATGGACTCCAGCCCTTATTTTAATTGTAGCCCCCAGGTGAGCCTGGTTGCGGGGGCATGCAGTCTTTAATAAAAAAAGGAAGGGGCACACCGGGGCCTCCTCCAAGGGCTTAAAAATGCCCCAGGGACCACCACCTTCCCAGGGATACTTTTAATAATAAAGGGGGCTACGTGGATCCCCACCCAGTGACCACCATCTCACTGGAGCTATACATTGAAAATGATATAGGGGGGCGTACATATCCCCCCATCCGGGCTCTGGGGACCACCACCTACCCAGGGCTAGAATAAACATTAAAGAGGGGGGGCTGCGCCTCCCCTTTCTTGGCCATATATGACACTGGGTACCACCATCTCCCTTGGGCCGACCAAAGTGCAGAGAAGGAGGGGGTCCATGTTGCCCCCATCCTGAAGCTATTTATGGAGACCGCCACCACCCAAGACCAGCTCCGGCTATGTGCCGGGGTGCCCACCCATAAGATACAGCTGTTTGCTTTACTTTGGCAGGAGCCGACAGCTCCCACCAAGCAAAAGCAAACACTCCACTTCCAGCAAGCGGAAGCTGTCAAACTGCTCCCACTTGCTGGAAGAGGAGTTTTCATCTCTTTTCCTGACTGTAGACATGCGGGCAGGGAAAGAGATGAAATATTAGTCTCACACGCAGGAACCTGCATTTCTAGTGGCTCCCTGTAAGCAAGAGCAATGCTGGCTCCTGCAGGAGGCGGGGAGCCAGCTGGGACCACAGGAGCCTTGGGGCTTCCCCGCTGTCCCCATCCTGCACATTGGCTCCCCTGGTTGAGCTCCCCGGAGTCAAAATTGGCATTGGGCCGCATGGTGCCTCTACCCGTTCAGTTAAGGCTGAGCCACAGAGGATGGGGCCCCCAGGACCGAAATTGACCCAGGTAGGGGGGCCATGTAGCACCCTTGTCCCATACAATTAAGACCGTGCCCCGGGGGATTTGGGTCCCCGGGGCCATAATCTGCCCAGAGAGGGGGCTTGTGTGGTCCGAGGGCCACGCAGTCCCCTCCCCCACTGTATTGTAGCTGGACCCCTGGGGATGGGATCCTCTGAGCCGTAATAGGCCGGGGGAGGGGGACCACACAGTACCCCCCACCATTAATTTGTCACCGGACCCCGATGATGGGGTCCCTGAGCTGTTCTGGCCCTGTTGCTCATTTCACGGAAATTAAGCCTCAACATGAAGCACTTGCAGATATAAACGTAGCAGATGCCCTAGTTGAAGCTCTACTTCTGTAAAGGACAAATTATCCTAACTCCTGGGCTTGGAGAAGTCAAAGCAAGTGTGTTTTCTTGGCAATTCCATATTATAATGATCTGAAATCCTTCATGGTGGTGACTGCATTGTTGATCTATCGAAGCGCAATCCAGTTGTGACTGTGACGAGTGGGTTATTTCTTGTCCTCTGCTGGTGAGAGCAGAGTCCATTACTCTCCCTTTAAATCGCTAGGAGTATGCAAATGTCAATATCACTTGGATGCTTCTCTATTTGGCCCCACCTTAGTAGTATCCAAAGGTTTTCCTGCCTTTTGCCAGGATGATGGGCAGCTTAACAAGTTGCCTTCCCAGGACGTTACCCGTCGATTTTGGTGAGGAGTTCTTGATGCTGAGAAATATGAGGACATTTCCACCAAACGAAGAAGTATTTACTTCATATAGGTAAGAGGAAAGACTCTTGTTTGGTAGAGATTTACGTCTTTGTAGTCTTGTTGTCTTCTCTAGAGGAGGATTCATGTTATCGCATATTTCGGGATAAAAAAACGCACTAGAAGCAATCACCAAGTAAAAATGCACACAAGGTCACTGTTGACGTTTTCTTGTTCTCCATTTTGCAGCTGCAGTGCAGAAAGCGTACTGGACATTTACCCAGGGATGTAGCACTTATCAATTAACAAGCAGACAGAACTCCATTTTGGTAGCTATTTTGAGCAAAACTGTGGAATCTTGTTGGATAAAAAGGAAGCTACGGTTCCTTTGTGGCTGAGTCTCTCACACAGCAAATGACATACCTACACAGACACTCATATACCCACTTAAAGATGCACTCAGACTCTCACTCATGCACCCACTCACAGACCCATTCAGCCACTCACGCAGCCACTCACAGACCAATATCAGACACTTATGCCCCCATTCACAGACCCACTCACACACATATATCTAGTCACAGATCCACTCAGACACTCACACAGCCATTCACAGACCTGTCTGGAGACTCACAAACTCACTCACAGATCCATACAGTCACTCACACAGCCATTCACAGATCCACTCAGAGACTCACACACCCAGTCACATACCCACTCAAACACACATACCCTCATAGACTGACACACTCATGGAGGCACTTATAAACCCACTCACACACTCTCACACCTACTCACAGACCCACTGAGGCACTCACTTAAACACTCATGCACCCAGTCAGACACTCACACATCCACTCACAGACTCACTCAGACACTCACACACCCACGCACACTTACAAGACACTTATGAAGCCACTCTCAGACCCATACAGACACTCACACACTCACTCATAAACCCATTGAGACACTTAAATGCTACCTCACACACCCACTGAGACACTCACGCACTCACTCACACACTCACTCTCAAAGGCTACAGGTTACAGTTAGTATTTTTTTTAAACTTTAGAAATTCACTTAAAAACCAAAGGTTGCAGGGGCGTTATAGTTAGGAAATAGAATTTAAAAAACCTTAGAAATTCACTGAAAAAAGCAAAGGTTAATGGGACGTTATAGTTAGGCTCACTTTTCACTCGTGCAAAACCAGTGAAATTCAGAAGTTTTTAGTTAGATGTGCTAACTATAGCTAACACAAAGCATTGCACTGCTTATGACCTCATATATTACAACACTTATGACATGGTCAGTGACATACTCATGGTATCACTGTTGAGATCTCAAATGACATCCTTGGTGGTACTCGGCATATTATTCAACACGCTCTTCAGCATTACACGGTGGACTAGCCCATGAAGGTCACCAGGAACGGTGGGAACTAAGCATCTGCTATGACAAAAGGAGTGGATTCATACCCTTAATGATGTTACGGAGAAGACCGCAGTTGAGTGCCAATTCAGTCAAACACTGTGTATAAAATCTAGCACCACTCCAAATGCTCATATTACTGAAACATGTATGGGCCAATGTGGCTGTCAATTTCTTCCGCTATATTTCTACAGGCCAGCACCTGCTGCTGATGGATGAGGGCTCAGAGTTCCCTGGTATGCTAGAGATGACTAGCACTGCAAATTAAGTTGTTATAGCTGCACTAAAAAGTGCTCTGTACGTTTGGCATTGCCGTTGTTATAAAATTTGACAATGGCTCATTCTTTAAAGGGGGAGACATCAAAGATTTTGCAACCCCCTTGGTTTTGAGCATCACAAGATAGATCCTTTTTGGCCACAAATAAATGAGGTTTTGGAATCTTTTAGAGTTGCACTGAATATGGCCTGACAGATTGCAAATCCTACAAAAGCATCTATCTATGAGATGATATCTCAAACCATGCTTAGTTACAGGAACATGTTTCCTTGTATTAATGGTGTCTCACTTGCTGTACTGATGGTTGAAAGGGAGATAAAGATAAAGGGATCTCATCCTCATTAGGAGACCAATAGCAAGGTGGTTCAAGGGACTTCGGTCCAGGTAAGTGTGGGGGAGAGGTAGGGGGATTCAACATACGACGAAGAGGGGAATATAAATAAAATAAAAAGAAAACCATGGTTGCCAATAACAGTACCAACACAACTACTAAAATAACTACTAACCACCACACAGCTAGCAGTGTGACAATTCTGACAATTCTAGGCATCCGTAGCTATAACAATAGCTTGCTCCACAGATTTTAGACATTTTTAATGTATATTGAACTAGTAAACAAATGTTGTTGTACTGATCTCTAAATTAGAAAAAAGAACAATTGATGAACAGAATGCAGGACAATGTCATACATTCACCCCAGTACAGAGATATGTGATGAATACAGGCCCCAGCTAGGCCCGCAAAGCACAAGGGTTCGCTCTCCTGTAACGGAATCTATAAGGAAGTTGGCACGGAAACTGCAAAGTACAAAAACAACGTTTATTAACCCTTAAGGGTGGTCCTACAATCCACACAACACTCTTCAGTATTGCATGGAGTAGCACACAGAACTTGCGTACACAGTCCCCTTTTATACACAACAGAGGGGCTCATAGTGGGTGGATACAACATGAGGTCGAAGAACATTACCATTTATGGTCATTCTCGATACTGAATCAATACATGGGCGGAGCTAACATACTCTTTGGGCCCGCGAAAACGCATGGTCAAGCAAAGCTAATTATAACAGATGTGGTCAAGTCTGGGCATGCGCCAGATGGACAAGAGAGCTATTTATAGACTGTTACTAGGCAGAATACAGGAGCAACTAACACAGAGGTCGGACTCTCCTCGTGACGAACACGTGGCAGCATGTCAATACAAAATGGAGTCCGGACTTCAGTCAACATAACCGAAGAAAACACGATAACAGGGGAAGCATTAATGTTTTCAGTAAATGCTTAATCACATTCTGCTTTAATTTACAACAGACGACCCTTTCAGCATTTACTGAAGACATCCGGCTTCCAAGAATAATCATCATATATATCAATTATCATCATTCCCTTAACCTCTTTAGCTAGACCCTTCTGGCGAGCAACATCGGCAATAGCTTTCTTATCTGGAATGCAGAATGAAATGCATACGGAACAGCACAATGGTCCACATTGAATGCACATACAGAGAAAGAACAGAATTGCTATAATAATGCAGAGACCAGTTAAGACCTTCCATCCCCAGGTAGTAACCAACGCCCAAAACCATCCAGAAAAGGACCAAGTGCCGTTTTCTGTGTGGATTTCTGCTGCTATTTTATGCAGCTTGTTAATGGCATTATAGACGGATGGCGTATGATCAGGGATGAACACACAGCAGCTACTTCCAATAATTTTACAGGCTCCACCTCGATCAGTTAGCATTACATCTAATACCATACGATTCTGTAATGCAACAATCCTAGTTATTTGTAATTCTTCCGTAAGATTCCCAAGAGCGGCAGCAGTCTGATTTGTCACAGCTTCTACCACTCTTGTCAATCTTCGGATCTTCCTACTATTCAAAGCAGCTCCAACAAAGAAAAACAGTCCTAAGTTAAAATCAATATACTGTTGCAAGCTGGTATCGGTTTGATCCACATCATCAATTGATAGAGTACGTTTATATCTATTTACAGTCACATTATTCAACAGTTTTAAATCCTTATGATATGACGCGGGTGCTAAGAATACAGGAGGTAATAGGAACGATACATAGCATACCCCAGACCACCCAGCCGGCAAAGTAGGTATTATGGGATGCTAGGAAGGTACTATTATTTAACCCGTCGATGTTTAATACGGTTATGCAATCACTGACACCAACAGGGATAAAACCCACACTCTGGACACACAGGTCCGCTTGGGCTTGAGCCACTTGGATCCCAAACTTGTCCTTCCCCACAGTGTCTCTGGTGTTCGTGAAGATATAGGGAATGGATTCATTATCTGGTCGGTACTCTTCCCATTCCCAAATTGTCCCATTTGCTTGTGGATATCCATTTTTGTCCTGATGACATTCTTTATTGAGTCTGAAAAGCAATCGTCCCACTGTCGGTTTCCGAGTGGCAAACAGCAAAGTGTACCATGCTCTACAAGAGCCATTGTGAGAGAAAGGAAGTGGTATGAATGGCGTACCTCCTTTCTTCTGATGGGCTGGCATCATCCCACATATCCAACAGTTCGTAGCGTTCGTAGCAACGTGGGTGTGATGCAGCATCTGAATGAAAGTGTTATTCAAATAGGATTGTCGATGCTTCAACTCTTGATATGGCAATGTATAAAAGTAGTGCTCCGCAGGCACTGGAGTCGTCAACACAAGCGTCTTTCGAGCAGGAGTTGCCTCCTCCACAAACCATGTGGTTATACCAACGATAGCTACTGTTAGCATGAACCCCAACGCACAAAGAATTTTCTTCTTCTCCATGTCAAAGGAAACAATACCCTGATATCTTCCTGAAACTAAAAAGGTCTGTCAGAACTCTTCCCCTTGGGCAGCGGTTGATTTCTTCACCAGCGGGCCAAGACGGGTGTCGCTACACTAATGCAGGGCTGATCCCCCCCCCTTGCCTCATCGGCTCTCCGTTTCACTAACCCAAGGGCCGTTCTGACAGTATGTCCCGGTACCGGAAACCTCACTTCCTTGGTCGCAGATGATATCGCCTTCCTCCAGAAGTCACGTGGTCCGGAAAGAGCTCCTCAGTGTCGTTTGGCTCCGCAGCACGGCCTGTCTCTGCTGCTAGGATTTCTCGTTGATCGGTCAGCACGGCAGACTCCACCAATCCGGGCGGTACCTTTCGACAGTGCAAGGAATGGATCCAATTCTTCCTGTTCGAGACTCGCACTGCCGTCCTTGTTGCAAGGAGGACTTGCTCAGGTCCGACCCATCTCGGCTCCAAACTGTTCGTTCTGTCGAAAACCTTTACCATGACATGATCCCCAGGCCGGAGACCATGTCCTTCGCCGGTAGACCGATCAGGGAGCGCCTCTCGGACCTGTTGATGAATAGAAACCAAATTATCCGTTAACTGTGCCAGATAATCGCTCATCATTACACAAGGTACATCATACACAGCCTTAGGCCTTGGTGGACCCCAAATATTCATTGGGCGTCCAAATACGATTTCGTATGGCGTAAGGCCAGTTCGAGAGTGTGGCACCGACCTAATTGACAATAACGCCAGTGGCAGGGCGTCTGGCCAAGTCAAAGATGTTGAAGCTTGGATTTTGGCGATCTTAAGCTTCAGTGTACCATTATACTTCTCGACTAGTCCTGCAGACTGGGGGTGGAATACGGCGTGGAACTTCTGGGTGATGCCTAGGCCCTTCAAGACATATTTTATAACATCCGCTACAAAGTGAGGGCCATTATCACTCCACAGAAGTCTACAGACGCCGTATCGAGGGAAAAACTCTTTCAGCAATAGCTTCGCTGTAGTCATTGCAGTATTGTCTTTCGTAGGGTACGCCTCAACCCATTTACTGAAGGCGCAGACCACTACTAGAACATACTTCAAATTGTTACAGCGCTCAAGCTGGATATAGTCCATCTGCAGAACCTCAAAGGGTGCAGTGGGCGTCGCAAATCCTCCTGCTGGAGTTCGAGTGCCTTTCCCTGGGTTATATTTCAGACAGATCATACAGGTCTGCACCACCCTCTTTGCTGTGCTAGCAATCTCTGGATGCTCCCAGACTTGGGTAAGCAATTTCACAATTGCGGAAGCTCCAACATGTGCTAGCCCATGTGCCATCTGAACCATAGGTTGTACAAAGGCCGTGGGTAATTTCCATCTATCCATCTGCTTATTTCTCCAACAACCCTCATCATCCAGTTCTCCTTCGCTAGCCCATCGTTCCCGCTCTTTGTCAGAAGCGGTCCTTTGTATTTCTCGCACTTCTTCCTTCGCGTCATGCCATCTCTCCACCTGTGATTTTACTACATACATGGCAGTAGCGCCGGGCTGCATCGCAGTCTCCCGTGCTACGCGATCCGCTAACGCATTCCCTTTTCCAACTTTATCAACTACTTTCCTATGGGCACTACACTTAACAATGGCAATTTTCTTCGGGTATGTCAATGCGGTTAAGAGATTGTGGACTAACTCCCCATGCATTATCTGTACCCCATGTGACGTTAAGAACCCTCTCTCCTTCCAGAGTAGGCCGAAATCGTGCGCTACTCCGAAAGCATAGCGGCTATCTGTGTAAACATTCACACACAATCCTGTACTGAGCTCACATGCCCGTGTTAATGCTATCAGTTCCGCTGCTTGAGCTGATTTCTGCGGTATGCGTGCTGTCTCCACTATCGTTTGCAATGTGGTAATTGCATACGCTGCTGAAGTCGTACCATCTGGTAGCTTCAGGCATGATCCATCTACCCACAGTTCTCCATCTACATCTGAAAAGGGCGTATCCTGGAGATCAATACGACCCTTTGTTTGTTCCTCAGTCACAAGAATGCAATCATGCGCTTTCTGTGCCTCAGGCTGGGTCTCGGGGTATGGCAACAATGTGGCCGGGTTTAATGTCACGCACCTTTTTAACGTAATATGAGGAGCCAAAAGCGTCAACTCATATCCCGTTAAACGGGCACTGGTCAAATGCTGCGTCTTTGTTTGATTAAGCAGGGCATCAACAGCGTGGGGGACTAACACCAACAGTTTATGGGATAACACAATTCCTTCACTCTGCCGTATTGACACAGCTGTCGCCGCAACCGAGCGAAAACACCCTGGCAATGCTCGGGCGACAGGATCAAGTACAGCCGAAAAGTATGCACAAGGGCGCTGCTTATCGCCGTGCATCTGCACTAAGACTGATAATGCACATCCATCTTTCTCATGCACATACAACGAAAAGGGTTTTGCATAATCAGGGGTCCCTAACACTGGTGCTGAACAAAGGGCCTGTCTCAATTGCTGAAAAGCAGCGTCACACTCATCTGACCAGGGGATCGGGATGGGCGTGTCTTTTGTCAAGAGAGCTAGTAATGGCTTAGCTATGTGTGAAAACCCCAATATCCACTGTCTACAAAAAGAAACAAGACCCAAAAATGCACGCACATCCTTCTGCGTGGATGGCCTTGGTGTGTCCAAAATTACTTGGATACGATCTGGTGTGAGTGCACGCCCCTCCTTAGACAAAAGGTGACCCAAATAAGTCACCTTTGGTCTACAGAATTGCAATTTCTTCCTAGAGACCTTGTGGTTGTGGGATGCTAAAAAGGAAAGTAAGGCTAGCGTGCTTTCCTCGCACAACTCCAGGGTGTCAGCCGCCAACAGGATGTCATCGACATATTGAATGAGGGCGACCCCCTCGAGTAAGGCAAAGGAGTCCAACTGTCGCTTCAAAGCCTGACTGTAAATACTAGGGCTTTCTGTATAACCTTGGGGAATTCTACAAAAACGATAAGATCTATTGTTTAATGTGAACCCAAAAAGAAATCGGCTATCAGGGTGAATGGGAATAGAAAAGAAGGCATTTTTCAAATCAATCACTGAGAACATGGTCGCCGTAGGCGGGACCAAGGTAAGCAACGTCGTGATATCAGAAACCACCGGGTACTGAGGTATCACGATCTTGTTTACCTCCCTCAAATCAATTATGAACCGATAGACCTTTGCATCCGTGTCCTTTTTCAGAATAGGGAGAATCGGACTGTTACAGATATTATAGGGAACTTCTTCCACTACTCCTACTGCGATCAAATCTTGCACAATCTGTATGAGAGCTTCCTCGCCCTCCTGGGAAATACGATACTGCGGGAGGCGTGGTAACACCGCCCCCTCCTGGACGCTAATGTGGACCGGAGGAATCACCATTTGTCCCACATCTGTGTCCGAAGTCGCCCATAAAGCTCGGGGGAGGGTAGCCAGCAATGCATCCTCTGATATCGTACACATCCGCCCAGCCCTGGGATAGTTGTCATTTAAGATCACCCTCACACCCTCAGGGGAGCAGCGGATTGTGGCCCTAAAGTACTTTAACATATCAAGGCCCATAATGTTATCCGGTGTATACGGAGCAAGCAGAAATGGACAGGGCGCAGAAAAACAATCAACTTTAAATGCAAGGGGCTGTGAAAGAGGGCTTCGGGAGAGTGTACCGTCAAACCCTACCGATGTAACTATTGAGCCGGATGGGGGAGCCCCCGGAACCAAGTACCTAGACAATGCACTACGTGTCGCTCCTGTATCCACTAGGAACTGATCAGTAGAACCTAAAACCTCAGCCGATACATAAGGACCCGTCTGATCGACCGGCACCTCAACTGATTCGGACCCCCATCCTACGCATTCCTATGCATGCTGAGAATCATGATATCCCGATTGATCGATGTCCGATACATGATACTGGTGCTGGCGATCAAAAACATTTGAGCTATCTCGGTGCTGCCCAGCAGTATCGAAACGGACATTATCGTTAGAATTCCCTCTAAAGTTCGAGAAGCCCCCTCTACCTCTCGGGCCACCCGGAGTGTGCCCCTGACGCGAAGCACGCAACGCTGGGCAGTACCTGGCCCAATGGCCCAACTGCTTGCAATACGCACACTGGTTCCTATTCAAATCAGATCGGCCCGAAGGGGGACCATAAGATCCGCCCCTTCCTCTATTATTATTACCCCGTCGGGGCGGGCCATATACTTGTGCTAACATCACCTTGGTTTTGAGATCTTTCGATTTCTTCTCCTCCTGGCCCTTCGCCTCGTGCTCCTGACGCTCATAATACTGAGCGATAGTCAGAAGGGCCGTCGGTGTCACAGAGGACCAAGAACTCTCACTCGCTTTTAACCGGGCCGCAACTGCCGGTAGCAGATTAGCCACATATTTGTCCGCGAAAAGATGGCGGCCTGTGTCGTCAGTAAGCGACTGGCCACTAAAGTCATGAAATGTTTCTTCAAAGCGCGTGAAGAAATCTGCAACTGACTCGTCAACTTTGTGTTTACATGCTGCTAACATATTCCAGTCAATCTTTTTAGGGGGGATAATCGTCTTTAACTTAGTCACAATTGCAGCGGGGAGATCTAAAATACTCTGCGGCGGTTTCTGCGCGGGCTTCCTCTCCCTGTCTTCATCCTCAAGCTCAGACCACCGGGCCTTAAAGGCAACTATATCATCTACCTTTCGTACAGATCGCCACATATCCGGTGGTAGAATAAGACCAAAGAACAGGTCTATATCTGCTAAAGTCATAACGCAAGAATTCAAGGCCCCCTCGACTTCTTCATAGAAGGCCGCTGGATTCTTACGGGGGTCAGGCAATGCATTCTTCAATGCCATAACATCGGCTCTATGCCATGGAGTATAAACCCAATTATACACAAAATATCCCCTAGCATCGACAGAATTAATGTCCGGGCTAGTCCCCGCTCCTTTAGGAGGAACATACAAAGGCGCCGCCTCTCGCATTGGTTTAACATGCACTACATCATCCTTATCTGACTGGGAGGTAGATGGGTAGCCCCCTGCCGCAACCGAATCCGACTGCTTCTCCGCCTCCGTTTGTTGGCGTGCTTTCTCTCGAAGGGCCAGCACCTCGTCCCGCAAGGCGAACAGCCGCCGAGCCGCCTCAGGAGCCTTAGAGGGAGAAAAAGCACCGTTACGTATTGCTCTAGCGTCCGAAGACACTTCGTCAGGCTCAAGAACATGAGAATATTTTCGGAAAGCAGTAATCACTTCCTCCGCGAAATGACCCAGAAAATACACTTTATCTCTCTCCTGCCACGGCCCCCAAGTTTGAAATAAGTCCTCCATGGATACCTTGCCTTTAAGCGCACGGAAAGAAAGTGTCCGAAGCTCAGCCATTTGCTCGGCCGACAGCATGGACCGTGTGTCTACCTTACCCGAAACCGGGTCAGAATCTTGCGGCCGTGGAGCAGATGCGCCAACATAAGGGGGCGGAGAGCGATCTAGCAAATAAAAATCATCATCAGAATTATTAAGGACAGGATAAAGCGGCTGACGAACAACATATTGGCCCGAAACTTGTAGCCTACGCTCTTTCTCTTGTCTGTCCGTTTGCTCTTTGTCCTCCCGACGCTTCGCTTCCTGCGCTCGCACATGATCATTCTTTCGTTGCTCCTTATCAAACAGCGCTTTCTCACGTTTCTCTCGCTCACGCACTTCCTTCACCCATAAGCGCACACACTCAAACATATCCTGACGAGCACGTCGCTTACACATACACTGTTCCACATACTCAATCTTACGTATATCAAACGATCCATACAAAGGCCATCGCAACTCAGGATCCTTCTTCGTGTATTTCCTCCATAACGTGCTGTACATTATGGAAGAAAGACCATGCTTCACGTACATATCCCTATTAGGAGTCCCCTCTGGGGGAGCTGGAGCAGATTCCTCGAGGTTCAACCGGTTTCCAAAACAGCAGCACCACTTACGGAGTGCGCTAAAAGCAGGCATGCTAGGAATAGTGCAAAATATGCAATATTATAAAGAAAATGGCACTTAATCGTTGCGCCGTTCAAAGTTTACACAGCTCCGGAGAAATTTCTCCACATTACCTGCCTATATGTGTTGCAACGCATATATTTTCACAAAGACAAATTCAAAATATGACTAGTCACCATCAATCAAACTCAAATAGCCAGACCAGGCTTCAAAACTCGGAGCAAGTACCGTACAACGGTTCTTACCAATCAAGAGTCCAGGTTCCAACTGCCAAGCTCCACAATCGCCCAAACGGCTCTCACGGCAGGACCGACAGAAGAGGTCTCAGTCGATGACCGGCGCCACCCAGACGGTCAGCTCGGAAGGGAAGGAAGAAAAACCTCGGGATGCCAGGGCTAAGACGCCGCTGGCAGTGATCACGTCCCTGGCCAAACTCCTCACCTTCGTCACGACCAGTCCTTCGAGCATCCGAGTCGCCGATGAGCCCCACGTGACGGGCGCCAATTGATGAATACAGGCCCCAGCTAGGCCCGCAAAGCACAAGGGTTCGCTCTCCTGTAACGGAATCTATAAGGAAGTTGGCACGGAAACTGCAAAGTACAAAAACAACGTTTATTAACCCTTAAGGGTGGTCCTACAATCCACACAACACTCTTCAGTATTGCATGGAGTAGCACACAGAACTTGCGTACACAGTCCCCTTTTATACACAACAGAGGGGCTCATAGTGGGTGGATACAACATGAGGTCGAAGAACATTACCATTTATGGTCATTCTCGATACTGAATCAATACATGGGCGGAGCTAACATACTCTTTGGGCCCGCGAAAACGCATGGTCAAGCAAAGCTAATTATAACAGATGTGGTCAAGTCTGGGCATGCGCCAGATGGACAAGAGAGCTATTTATAGACTGTTACTAGGCAGAATACAGGAGCAACTAACACAGAGGTCGGACTCTCCTCGTGACGAACACGTGGCAGCATGTCAATACAAAATGGAGTCCGGACTTCAGTCAACATAACCGAAGAAAACACGATAACAGGGGAAGCATTAATGTTTTCAGTAAATGCTTAATCACATTCTGCTTTAATTTACAACATATGGGCCTAAATCCATCATTTTTTTGCTCACCATGCCATTCCAGTTTGAACCCTGCCATATGCAAACCGGTCTTCACCCATGTGCCCAATGGGAACAGTCCAGCCCAAACTGCCAGTCCCTCCCTGGACTGGAACCAAGCATCCTAGGACGGGTTTCGGGGTTTCACCCCTCATCAGCCAGGATAGCTTGACTTCAGTGGAATGGAGAGCACGGGACCCACGTCTGGGCATACCCGCCCCACTCGGAGTGACAAATGCAAAACCCAATTGATGAACAGAATGCAGAACAATGTCATACACTCACCCCAGTACAGAGATCTGGGCCTAAATCCATTGTTTTTTTGCTCACCGTGCCATTCCAGTTTGAACCCAACCATCTGCAAATCAGTATTGACCCAAGTGCCTAATGGGAAAAGTCCAGCCCGAATTGCCAGGCCAGGTCCTCCCTGGACTGGAACCAAGCATCCTAGGACCAGTTTCGTGGTTTCACCCCTCATCAGCCAGGATAGCTTGACTCCAGTGGCATGGAGAGCACGGGACCCACATCTGGGCATACTCGTCCCACTCGGGGTGACAAATGCAAAAAGAACAATTGATAGACAGAATGCAGAAAATGTCATACATTCACCTCAGTACAGAGATCTGGGCCTAAATCCATAGTTTTTTTGCTCGCCATCCCATTCCAATTTGAACCCACCCATATGCCAATCAGTCTTGAACCTGTGCCCAATGGGAACAGTCCAGGCCGAAATGCCAGACCAGGTACTCCCTGGACTGGAACCAAGCATCCTAGGACCTGTTTCAGGGTTTGACCCCCATCAGCCAGGATAGCTTGACTCATGGCATGGAGAGCATGGGACCCACGCCTGGGCATACCTGAACCACTCGGGGTGACAAATGCAAAGAGAACAATTGAAGGACAGAATGCAGAACAATGTCATACATTCACCCCATTACAGAGAGCTGGGCTTAAATCCATCGTTTTTTTGCTCACCATGCCATTCCAGTTTCCACCCAGCCATTTCTGGGGTGGCATAGTGAGCAAAAGAATGATGGATTTAATCCAGATCTCTTGACTGGGGGTGAATGTTTTGATTTGTTCAGCAGGCCTTCCATCAATTGTGAGTCTTTTACTTTCTCATGTGAGCTGGGTATGGCCAGATGAGGGTTCCATGTTCACTGTGCCACTGGATTCAAGCTATCCTGGCTGATGAGGGGCGCAACCCCGAAACCGGTCCTAGAATGCTTGTTTCCGGTCCAGGGAGGACCTGGCTTGGCAGTTTGGGCTGGACTGTTCCCATGAGGCACAGGGTTAAGACTGATTTGCATATGGCCAGGTCTTAACTGGGGTGACATGCTGAGCAAAAGAATGATGGATTTAACCCAGATCTATTGACTGGGGGTGAATGTTTTGATTTGTTCTGCATTCTGTTCATCAATTGTGTGTCTTTTTATCTCTAAATTAGGGCAGTCTGCTACATGGTGGCACTCTTTGTCTAAGTGCCGGTGTTGACTATTAAGTTCTGGTGCTGGGCACCGGAAACAACTACTTCAAATTAAGCACTGACCAGTGCAGAGGAAGAGACACGTAGGCACAAGAATGCAGTAGCAAGGATGCAGGTGTAAGCATCCAGTGGCAGGACAGCAGAGGCGCTATCAAGCAAGCAAGCATAGGCATTTGTATAGCGCACTGCTCACCCGGAGGGTCCCAAGGCACTGGGGGGGTGGGGGGGGTGGGGTGAACGCTACTGCTCGAACAGCCAGGTCTTGAGTTGCTTCCTGAAGGCGAGATGGTCTTGCGTTGTCCGGAGCTGGATGGGGAGGGAGTTCCATGTCTTGGCTGCCAGGTAGGAGAAGGATCTTCCTCCGGCGGTGGCTCTGCGGATGCGGGGGACGGTGGCGAGAGCGAGGCTGGCGGAGCGGAGCTGGCGGGTGGGCTTGTGGAAGGTCAGGCGGCTGTTGAGGAACTTGGGGCCCAGGTCGTGGAGGGCCTTGTGTGCGTGGGTGAGGAGTCGGAACGTGATTCTTTTGTTGACGGGGAGCCAGTGCAGGTCTCTCAGGTGTCCGGAGATGTGGCTGTGTCGGGGGATGTCCAGGATGAGTCGTGCTGAGGCGTTCTGGATCCGTTGGAGTTTCTTCTGGAGTTTGGCGGCGGTGCCGGCGTAGAGGGCATTCCCGTAGTCCAGCCGACTGGTGACGAGGGCCTGGGTGACCATCTTCCTGGTCTCGGTGGGGATCCACCGGAAGATCTTTCGAAGCATGCGCAGGGTGTTGAAGCATGAAGACGAGACGGCGTTGACTTGTCTGGTCATCGAGAGGGAGGAGTCCAGGATGAAGCCTAGGTTGCGTGCGTGGTCCGTTGGCTTGGGGGTGGCTCCCAGGGCAGGGGGCCACCAGGAGTCGTCCCAGGCGGAGGGTGATGATCCCAGGATGAGGACCTCTGTCTTGTCTGAGTTCAGTTTCAGGCGGCTGTTCTTCATCCATTCGGCGACGTCTTTCATCCCTTCGTGTAGGCTGGCTCTGGCGGCGTCCGGGTCGCTGGTGAGGGAAAGGATCAGCTGGGTGTCTTCGGCGTAGGTGATGATCTTGAGGTTGTGTTGACGTGTGATGGTTGCGAGGGGGCTCATGTAGACGTTGAAGAGGGTGGGGCTGAGCGATGACCCTTGTGGAACGCCGCAGATGACTTTGGTGGCCGCTGACCGGAACGGGGGGAGGCGGACTCTCTGGGTTCTTCCGGCGAGGAATGAGGTGATCCACTCCAGGGCCTTCTCCTGGATGCCGGTGTTGTTCTGGCGCTGTACCAGGGTGCGGTGGCAGACAGTGTCGAACGCTGCGGAGAGGTCCAGGAGGATGAGGGCCGCAGTTTCCCCGTTGTCCATTAGGGATCTGATGTCGTCTGTGGCTGCGATGAGGGCGGTCTCCGTGCTGTGGTTGGCTCGGAAGCCGGATTGCGAGTGGTCGAGGGATCCGTTGGTCTCGAGGAAGGCGGCTAGCTGTCTGTTGACGGTCTTCTCGAGGACTTTGGCAGGAAACGGGAGGACCGAGATGGGGCGGTAGTTCTTGAGGTCGGAGGGGTCTGCAGTTGGTTTCTTCAGCAGGGCACTGATCTCAGTGTGTTTCCAGCACTCCGGAAGGTGGCGGTGTTGAAGGAGGCGTTGATGATGTCACGGAGGTGGGGTGCGATGATGTGGTCGGCCGTGTTGAAGATGTGGTGTGGGCAGGGGTCCGTAGGGGATCCGGAGTGGATGGTGTTCATTGTGCGTGTTGTGTCTTCGGTGCTGACTAGGGTCCAGGTGCGGAGGGTGGCGGTGGGGGGCATCGGTTCGGTGGTGGGGTTCGTGGTTGGTGGGCCGAAGCTGTTGTGAATGTTGGCGATCTTGCAGTGGAAGAAGGCTGCGAGGGAGTCGCAGAGGTCTTGCGAGGGAGTGATGTCATTGTTTCCGGCGTCGGGGTTGGAGAGCTCTTTGACGATGCTGAAGAGTTCATTGCTGTTGTGGGTGTTGTTGTCCAGTCGTTCCTTGAAGGCTGTCTTCTTTGTGGTGCGGATCAGTTGGTGGTGTTTGCGGGTGGCGTGTTTGAGGGCCGTCATGTTGTCTGTGGTCTGGTTGGTGTGCCAGGTGTTGTCCAGGGAGCGGCAGTTCTTCTTGGAGGTGATGAGCTCGTCGGTGAACCAGGAGGCTTTCTTGCTGCCGCGTCTGCTGGGAGGGTTCTTCTTCAGTGGTGCGAGGGCGTCTGCGCAGTTGGTGATCCACTGTGTGAGGTTGTTGGCGGCTTCGTTGGGGTCCGTTGAGCTGGTGGGGGGGTTCTGGCTGAGGAAGGTGGTGAGCTGGTCGCCGGTGATCTTGTTCCAGCTCCTGCGGGGGGCTTGTTGAGGGTGGTGGTGGGTCGTCGTTTTACTGAAGCTGAAGTGGACGCAGCTGTGGTCAGTCCACTGGAGATTGGTGGAGTGGCTGAAGGTGACGTATTTGCTGGATGAGAAGACTGGGTCAAGCGTGTGGCCGGCGTAGTGGGTGGGGGTGGTTACCAGTTGCTTGAGTCCGAGGTTGGCCAGGTTGTCCAGCAGAGCAGTGGTGTTGCGGTCCTTGTTGTCCTCCAGGTGGAAGTTGAGGTCCCCCAGGAGGATGTAGTCGGTGGAATTGATGGCGTGCGGGCTGACGAAGTCTGGTTGACGCGGTCCTTCCTGGTGATTTTGTAGCCTTCTGGGACGGCGATGGCGACGTCGGGCGCTGAGGAGGCGTTCATCCAGGTTTCCGTCAGGAAGGCGATGTCTGGTGCTGTCGAGTCGAGGAGGTTCCAGAGTTCGACGGCATGCCTGTGAACGGAGCGGGTGTTGAGCAGGATGCACATCAGGTGTTTGTTGCTGGGGCTCGGTTTAGCAGGTGCGGTGTTGGGTCGGAGGCCGGTGAAGCGGCAGGTCAGGCAGGTGAATGGTCCGTGGGTGCGTCTCGGGGTGGCTCGGTAGCAGGCGGTGTTTCGGCCGGCGTTGAGTGCGTGGAGGGTTTTGGCGTCGTAGATGTGCAGGGTGTGCTGGCGAGGGCGAGGACCAGGGGGTCTGGCGCTGTGCGCGGTCCAGTCGCGGACGGGCGCAGACGGGCTTACCTTTGGCGCACCTTCGGTGCTCAATCGGTGCTCCGGCTGCGTGCGTCCGCTGCGCGGTCGCTCTGGGGGCATCATAAGTAAGGAGCCGGGAGGGAGGAGCAGCTGGGTGGCGGGAGCGGGGCGGCGAATGGAATCACCGGGGGCCGGGGCCGCAGGGAGGCAGCGGCGGGAAATTCCAAGAAGCAGCGGGAAATTCCCAGGAGCAGCGGGAAATTCCCAGGAGCAGCGGGCAGCGAGCGAAGGAATCTGCAGGCAGGAGGTGGCAAAGGCAGGCAGGAGCGGCAGCAGTGAGTGGGGCGACCAAGCCCTGTCGAGCTGAGAGTGGCTGTGTGTCTGCAGAGCACCTCTCAACTCCTCTCAAAAGCAATCATCAATCCAAGTTGCAATACAACTGAAATTAAGTCCTATTTTTTATTAATATTGACATAACCATGATAAGAGAATGCTGTATGTAGTTAGTACACATCTGAGTCGACTGCACTCTGAGGTTCCGTGTGAATTGGAACGACACTTTTGGGTGTGTTTTGAATATGGACGAATCTGGTATCAGCGAACCGCAAATGACGAGTTTAGTGGGTGTACGCGTTTTCGCTACGCTGCTATGCACGGATCGTCTCATTTCTAGGTATGCCCATTCGAACCCCCGGGTTCCATTTTAGATGCGGCATCCATTTTGTCTCGTGCCCTCAAGTAGCCAGCGAACGGACCTTGTCCGCTTTGTGACCCTGGGATTCCCAAGCTTTCACGGAGGACACGTGTTCCTTTGAGGGTGTCTTTTATGATGAGGGAAATGACACGGCAGAGGCAGATGGCCCCGCTCAGGGCTCATCTTGCCGTACTGGTCTATTGTTTCAGTCATGCTTGCATTAGTCACGAGGTCTTTGATTCTGCGATCTGGTTTCCGTTATTACCCTCTACACTCGTTTCTAATCTGTTGTGCATCCTTGTTCTTTCTTTGCATCTGTTTCTGTCCTTCCTCTTAATGTGTTTACAGCCAGAATGGAATGTGCTTAATGTGGGGATAGTGTGATTTTACAGTTGGGAACCGGCAATGAAGCTGAAATTGTATTCCGGGTTTCTGAAACATGAATGCGACCCTTTTGAAGTTTACTGTGGGAACTAAATTGTAACCTTTGTCTGCCATGTTGTCCTATGACCAAAATGTGTATAAAAGGAGCGATCCACTTGTACAATTTGAAGCAGTCTCCCAGAACCTACACGTTGTGTACTTCTTTCGACTTCTGTATCCCTGCAGTAAATAAACGCTGATCTTTGACGCCGCGGGAAGTGTCCCGAGTCTCTGTGTTTTGTACGCCGGAACAGGTAACCCACGAAGGTTTCAGGTGTTGTCCCCTGGCACCGCTGGGCCTTAGAATAGCCCAGTCCTTCAGTTGGCACCCAACGTGGGGCGACATCAGTGGTACCGGTCCAAGCCCGACGATCGTGAGGAACTTCGTGTGAAATCTCCGAGGGAAGGTGCACCCCGCTTCATCGATCCAGTTGTCGAAATAAGTGGCCCGAAGACTTTTCCCGAGAAGATTCCCGCCTCCTGACGGCTGCGATGGACTGATACCCTGACTGTCGACCTGTTTTGGCGCCTGGCGTAGTCCTTTGTACGGCGAGACGATAGACGGGCCTTCCTGGTGACGCCATTGCTCTTTCAGTTAAGTATTTGTGGGTCGCTCCCAGAGTTCTTGGTTAAACTTGGTTGTTTGCATGGTTCCATTGCATTTGTGGTTCTTAGTTGTTGGTTCTTAGTTGTTGGGTTTTATTTGACGATTGCAATTGTCAAAAACCGAGGGTCTTGCATTTTTGCGAGGACATCGTCATTCGATAGCCCTTGAAGTTTGTAAACTCGGTTAGTGTGCACGATGCCTGGCCGTAGTACTTTGTTTGGTTTCCTTAAATGTTGCAGCACGGATTCCCGACTAGAGGATTCATGCCCGATACCTCCGGTTGGAACTCCAATTTATGAGCTCTATAGTCGCCATGGCGTGGGTCCTATTGTGTATAATGAATATTGGATTCGTTACACTAAAAATGATGGTGTTCTTAGTTGGCCATCACATGGTAGTTTCGAAACTGCAATCCTAGATAATCTTGAAGCTAAATTGTTTAAAAAGAAGACTAGGCCGGCCATGTTTGATTCCTTTCGGTTATGGCGCAAAGAGGCCAAGCAGAAAGAAATCAAACAGATAAAGAAAAATAAGAGAGAAGGTGTCATTACGGTGATGCGAAATGCAGAACAGTATCAACGGGACAAAGATGAGAAGGAGCAGGAAGTTAGTGCTCGACTTCATCATATGGCGGTGGATAGATGTTATCCGGCATTGCCGTCTGTTTCTGATCAACCTGGAGAGGAGGTGATAGAGGATCCCCTATTATCTTATCTCTTGAAATCACCACCTCCCTATGCTCCAGATATTGTAGGTCCGGTGATTCCTCCTGTTCCTCGACCTGTTGTTCTGGCGGCTGCTGGTCAGCCTGCCGTTCCTCCTGTTCTTCTGAATCCCCTTGTGCCACAGATTGCCCATCCTCCTTTACCGGCTCCTTTCCCTACTGCTCCTTTACCGGTACCTCACCAGCCTCTCGTTCCCGTTACTCCTGTTACCCCGACTACTGCTACTGTTTCTTCGCTTCCTCCTACTACTGTTGCTCCTGTACCTTCTTCTTCATCCCCTTCCGTTCGTAGTCGACTATTTAATGCTGTCGCTACTCTCTATTCCCCGTTTTTTGGACCCGTACTTGGGTCAAATCTTTCTGATGTTGCTCAGAGGCGCAGTCAAATTCCTGATGGTAGGGAACGTGAGTCGTTAGTGAAAATGGCGCGTAAATGGATTAGGCATCCTGCGAAGTATTCGTCGCGCATAGTTTTCGAGACGTTTTCCCAGTTTAATGAGCCTACACAGAGATTCGTGTATGAGGAAATGTGTAAATTCTTACGAGAAGAGTGGGATACTGATGCGGTAGATAATGTACCGTCCGAGATAACTCAGCTTCAGAATCAATTTTCGACTGGTACGATTGTAGGTGATAAAGTTCGATATGCTCTAGAGCGTTTATTATCTTTTCGCTCTGCGGTACAACCTCGAGCATTGTTTAAGGATGAAACTGCGGAGTGGATGGCACAACCTGGTCAGTATCCTATGCGGGAAGTTCCCCCAGTATGGATGCCAGGTAATCCTAATGCTAATCCTGCTATTCCACCTCACTTTCAGAGAGTTTGGATACACCTCCCGTGGAAGCGATCGAAAGTTTTGCAGGTGAAGCAAACCTTGCCCGACCCCCGTAAAAATCCTGCAGGTTATTATAAGGAGTTGTCTCAATTAGTGGCCGCTACTGTTATGAATCTTGCAGATATCGACATGTTGTTTGGTAACGTAGTACCTCAACCGATTTGGGCGAAAATTCGCCAAGAGGATCACGGAGCTGAGTTAGGCGGTGATTGGGCTGCTCTTGTGGCGGCTGATGCACAGCAAGTTGGTGAGGCTAAACCTGAACAGCTCATTGAGAATCTGCCTCAGAGGATAATTACACTTATGAAGACACTTATGCCCGCCATACGTGTTAATTGGGACAAATTGTCTGCGTGCAAACAAAAGAAAGATGAGAGTGTCTCCGATTTCTTTACGAGATTTGAGGAGGCATTTATTGATCATAGTGGTCAGGATATGAGCTCTGAGGGAGGTCACCGATTGTTTGTTGATAAATTTGTATCTAATTTATTGCCTGAACTGAGTATCAAGTTGAAAAATTCTGAAAGTTCGTGGGCCGTCTCTACAACTGCTCAGATATTAGCCACGGCCCAATACTATGAAAATCGAGAGAAGGAAGAAAGCGAACGCGCAGATAAGAAAACGAAGGATCTTAAAACCAAGGTCTTATTGCAGCAAGCATATCCTCCGCGCTCGAATCAAAATGACTCGCAGCAGTCACATCGGTCACAACCGCAGTTTTCTAGATCACAGCTACGTACCGACTCCTCTACGCCTCGTTTTGTGTTGGGGTATAATCAATGTGCATATTGTAGGGGTGAGGGTCATTTGAAGTTTAATTGTCCAGTGCTGCGTGACTGCAACAATGGTGTTTCGGCTCGAGGAGGTCGCAGTGGTCCTCAACAAGCATCACGTGGTAGAGGTCGCGGTGTTACTCAGAATCAGAATGAGCGTCTTGCCACTTCATCAGATTCGCAAAATTGTTTTGATCGGCGCGATCTTCCGTCTGGACGATCTGCACAGTATCATGTGGATGACTATTACGTCGAGCATGATGCTGACGCGGACGGTACTTACTAGGACAGCCATAGACAAAGAAAGGGAGTAGTATCAGTTCCGGTTGATCAGAGAGGGCCTTATGTTGCAGTTGCCACATTGGGCGTAGTTGAGCGTTTTCTGTTGGACACTGGTGCAGCGAAAAGTTCCATCATGCATTCGAAACTCCCTGGCGCACCCTTGTCTGGCTTAACGAATGTTTCCGTTGGATTCTCTGGCGCCCCCGTTAGCAATCCGGTTTCTAGCCCTTTGCCCCTCACAATTGGGTCTCGAGAGTTAGAAGCTCCTTTGATTTTGACTACTGGTTGTGGTGAGAATCTTTTGGGCTTGGATTTATTGAAGCGGTTACATGCGGGCTTTGTACTGCTCCCCTGCGGGAGTGGAGTTGACGCTAGGTCAGAGAGTGATCTCTCCCATGTATCTGTCGACTGATAAGCTCCCACCGGAATTGAGTTCTCTTCCTGATTCTTTGTGGGCGACAGGCCCCAATGACGTGGGCCTGCTGGACATACCACCGTATGTTGTTCAATTGAAGTCAAACGTGCGATTGCCACGCATTCCCCAGTATCGTATTTCTCTTGATGGTGAACGAGCACTTTTAGCGATCATTTACGATTTGATCGATAAAGATGTTATCGAGGAAACGCGGGGTAACGTGTGTAATAGTCCTGTGTTGCCTATTTTGAAACGAACTGATCCCTCTCAGCCTCCTGTGTATCGTTTTGTTATTGACTTGCGGGAGGTCAATAAATTTGTTGTTCCGCAGTTTCCCGTGGTGCCTGACATTACAGCTTTGCTCACTCTGATTCCAGCTTCTGCGTCATGGTTCTCGGTAATTGATCTGAAGAATGCGTTCTTTAGCATTCCAATTGCTGAGGAAAGTAGAGATTTATTCGGTTTCTCATTAGGTGGTCGCAGCTTCAGGTTTAAACGCGCACCTCAGGGCTACTGTGAGAGTCCATCGATCTACAGCCAGGCTCTTAAGGGTCAACTTGATGTGTTTGTGTTGCCGGCTGGTGCGGCTTTGATTCAGTACGTCGATGATCTGTTGGTAGCTGCTAATACTGAACAGATTTGCAAAACTGCTACAGTGTCACTGTTACAGCATCTATGTGACTTACATCATAAAGTGTCACCTTCCAAACTACAATATTGTTGTCAAGAAGTAACCTATCTAGGTCACTTATTGTCAAAGGCGGGAAGGAGATTGACCCCTGAAAGAATTGCAGCAATTGCTCGAATGACTGTGCCAACAACTCAGAGAGATGTGCGTGCCTTTCTGGGTATCACGTCATACTGCAGACAGTGGATTCCAAATTTTTCACTGTTAGCGAAGCCATTGATAGCTCTCACGTGCAAGGATGTCTCGATTCCTTTGCCATGGACGGAAGAATGTCAGAAAAGTTTTTCTGAACTACGTGACGCGTTGTGTTCGGCTCCTGTGTTAGGTACTCCTGACTACAGTAAGCCATTTACACTATACGTTCACGAGAGAGAAGGTTGTGCTTTGAGCGTTTTGACGCAACAATTTGGTGGTAAGCAGCGTCCATGTGCGTATTTTTCCTCGACTTTAGACCCAGTAGCTAGAGCGTTGCCCAGTTGCTTGAGAGCGACAGCGGCAGCTGCCGTGTCTATTCGACAATCTGCAGGTCTGGTCATGGATAATATGCTCATAGTGATGGTTCCGCATGCAGTTGACACTCTCCTGAATCGGACAAAAACTCAACATCTGACGAGTGCAAGGTTGTCCGGGTATGAGTTGACGCTTTTGGCAAGTCATATACAGATCAAGCGTTGTAATGTGCTGAATCCGGCGACATTGTTGCCGATTAACATGGAACTAGATGGTGTAACATCACATGATTGTTATTTACGAACTGAGGAAGAAACGAAGGGTCGTGTAGACCTGAAAAACACTCCGTTGGCAGATCCTGATGGCACTTTTATGTTGATGGTTCGTGCTTTAAATTGCCGAATGGTGATGTGACAACTGCATATGCTGTAGTGACATTGAGCACGGTTGTGGAAACCGCGAGATTGAGTCAGAATTCAGCGCAAGCAGCAGAATTGATTGCGCTAACAAGAGCGTGTGTTTTGTCTAAAGGAAAACGAGTGAATGTGTTCACCGACAGTCAGTATGCATTCGGTGTTGCGCATAGTTTTGGGCGATTGTGGAGAGAAAGAGGATTTATGACGTCGCATGGTACGAAGATCCAACACGGGCAGCTCGTGAATGATCTTTTGGATGCACTTACATTGCCTAAACAGGTAGCGATTGTTAAATGTAGTGCGCATCAAAAGGTTACGGATGATGTTGGTCGTGGTAATGCATTTGCAGACGAGATTGCTAAGGAAACGGCCAAGAATTTTGCAACCCGAATGTATGTTGCGGGATCAGTGAGATGGCCGACGGAGACTGGTATGTGTGAAGACACTGTTGAAAGTGTGAAATCAATTCAGAATGAGGCCACTGAAGTTGAAAGAACCAAGTGGAAAGAAAGTACGGGCAAGTTGGACATGCATGGATGTTGGGTTGATTTGACGGAACGCCAGAGGTGGATGTTACCGGATGCGTATGTATTAGCTGTCGTAACTATGGCTCATGGGTTGTCACACATTAGTGCGATAGGTATATGTAAGTTATTGTCCCCTGTATGGAAGAATGATGGTATTGCTAAGTGTGCTGAAAGGGTGGTTAAAAACTGTATGGTGTGTTTGATGCATAATCCTGGTAAGGGCACCCCCACGCCACCTGGTCATTTTGCTCCTCCTGCCTGTCCCTTTGAGGTTATCCAACTGGACTTCATCCATATGGAGAGATGCAACAATCTGAAGTACGTTCTGGTTGTGGTTTGTGCGTTCTCCAGATGGATCGAGGCCTATCCTCTTAAGGATAATACTGCTCTATCCACAGCGAAAGTCCTACTGAAGGAATACTTTCCACGGTATGGAATGCCAAGGATTGTGTGGTCACATAATGGAAGCGAGTTTGTGGGAAGTGTGATGCAGAGTGTGTGTAAAGGCCTTGGAATTCGACAGAAGTTCCATAGTGCCAATCATCCCCAGGCAGCGGGTCTAGTTGAAGGGTACAATGGTACCCTGAAGCTGAAACTTGCAAAGATACAGGCTACGACTGGTTTGTCATGGCCTGATGCCTTGCCTCTGGCTCTCTTATCGACCAGAGCGACCGTGCACTCTCGAGTAGGGCTCAGCCCCTATGAGATTGTGTTCGGCCGCCCTGCGAATATTTGGGGAGTCACGAGACCTAAGGCCTTTGATAGTCTTGAGTATCCAATGCTAATTGATTATCTTCATGATCTGACTATTAAACTAAGGTCCATTCATCAACAGGTCTTTGAAGCTTTGCCAGCACAGACAGAGGGTCCTGGACATCGGCTCCAACCGGGCGACTGGGTCGTTACCCGAAATTTTGGTCGAAAACGTAACCTGAAGCCGAGATTCGTGGGACCCTATCAGGTGCTGTTGGCCACGAGGACTGCAGTTTGGTTGGAAGGCAGAAAGAATTGGGTGCACGCCGGCCATACCAAAAAGGTTCCGATCCCTCTCCCGACCGATAGTTGGGTGAGAACTGGTATAGCGGCAACGGAAACTGAGACTCCTTTATGTTTTGTGCCGTTTAGCGATGCCCAGCCTGTAAGAGACAATTTATTGCCATCGCAGTCAGACACACCTGTTGAATCGTCAGTTGAAGAGAATTCGAGGTCTGAATCATCATCCAATCGACTGAACACTGTTTTACCAGCTGAACAATTGTTTGACGAGCAGACTCGAACTGGAAGAGATCGATATTTTCTTCGTCCACGTAACAGAGACTAATAAAATTTTCCCTATATTTTTCCTTTTTCCGTTGCCAAGAACATTACGAACAATTACATCTTTTTCTGTATTTTTGAGTTTTTATATATGCTTTTCACAGCTGAAGAGATTTGTATTAAGTTGCGTGTTTAGGAAAACCTATCATCCGGGTTAACCGTAGGGCCGTGCGGGTACTCCTTTCTGTTTAGCAGGTTTCTGACACTAGGTCGGTTACTTTTTGTCGATTCCTGGGAACTCCTGGGAATTGATAATCGCTACTCAGAACGAAGTGCGTCAAGTACATACGGACGGTTTTTAGAGGATGGCGTTCTCTAAGCTGTTGGAAGTAGAAAGGATGTCGGCGCAAAGATCAAAATTGCACAAGATTGTACGAACGAAGTGTTTTTTGTTTCAGGTGCTTCTGTTATTTCTGACTGTGTCTCTGCTATTGGTGGGTGGAGTGTATTTCGGAATACAGTCGTTGTTGCCTTCCATTTCACCTACTCTTTCTCCTAAACTAAGTTCTACTACCACTGTTTCACCACATTCCTTTCATCCTCTGCCACAACATGAACAGGTTAGACGTGCGGAATTCATGAATAACTCCTTCGTTCAGCTCCTACATCAGCATCAGTTGGTGATGAATACTACCAACTGTTGGGTGTGTGGGTTAATGCCACATACCATGGATAGGGGTATTCCGTATCTGGTTCTTCCTTATAGCTCCCAAGGGTCAGCTCGAGCATTCCAAACTATGTTCCGTAGTGCACTAGATTCCTACCCCAGTCGAGAGCCACGCTCTGCAAACTTTGGTCCTGGTCCGTACCACAAGCCTTTGGTAATAGCGATTGCGGATTTAGATAGAGATGTTTTTGATGCATCGCTTATTCCAGATGAAGAGGTGCAAGCCTATAAGGATCTGAGTGAAACTGAGTATAGTACGTCAGTGGGTGATAGACAGCTCAAGAGCTCGTCTCCAATATGGATTGTACCCCACCTTGGTAATTTCTGCTTGAAGGGTCTTGGTCGAAATCCGAGAGCGCAACTCGGGTACAGCGCTTGCACTGACACGTATGTTCTCCCGATGCTCTCTTCCCCTGTTTTTCTGACTGCCAAGGGTACCTATTTCGTATGTTATGAACGTGCATATACATGGTTGCCCCGTGACTTCTCGGTTACCTGTTATATCGCAAATCTTTTGCCACCGACCTTTTCAGTTGCCTCGGACTATCACAAGACTAGAGTTGTGAGAGGCGTTATTAGTGAAGAGGATACTGCTGGTCAAGAAGCAGGAGACTTCTTTAAGGGTTTCTTGCCGTTCTGGGGACCTATGGTAAATAGTAGAAACCTGAGACAGTTGACCCGTGTGGTAGAGATGACTGCTAACATAACTGCGAGCGCTCTTGGTAATTTAACAGCAGAACTGCAGGCGGATAGACTTATGACGTTGCAGAACCGTATGGTTCTCGACGTTGTTCTTGCAGATAGAGGTGGTGTGTGCAAAGTTATCCATTCGAGCTGTTGCATTTTCATTCCTGACAACGCTCCAACTGTTTACCAAGCCATCTCGAAGTTGCATAAAATTTCTGAGTCCATACACGTGGACGAGGGTAATTGGACACTTCTAGGATGGTTCTGGGGCCTGCTATCCACTTGGGGTTGGAAGATTCTGATGATCGTAGGGGTTGTTGTAACGTTCCTATTCACGTGTTGTCTTTGTGTGCAGTGTGGTCCTGCCTTATCTAGTCTCTGTGCTACAGCGTGTATAAGACGGCCATCTGTTACCAAGGAGACATTGATGGATAGAATGATGTTCCAGCAACAGCTGAACGATCTGATGAATATCGAAATCGACTCTGATTTTGATTAGTGCTTGCCTACATGAGGGCAAAAGGAGCGTCTGAGGTTCCGTGTGAATTGGAACGACACTTTTGGGTGTGTTTTGAATATGGACGAATCTGGTATCAGCGAACCGCAAATGACGAGTTTAGTGGGTGTACGCGTTTTCGCTACGCTGCTATGCACGGATCGTCTCATTTCTAGGTATGCCCATTCGAACCCCCGGGTTCCATTTTAGATGCGGCATCCACTTTGTCTCTTGCCCTCAAGTAGCCAGCGAACGGACCTTGTCCGCTTTGTGACCCTGGGATTCCCAAGCTTTCACGGAGGACACGTGTTCCTTTGAGGGTGTCTTTTATGATGAGGGAAATGACACGGCAGAGGCAGATGGCCCCGCTCAGGGCTCATCTTGCCGTACTGGTCTATTATTTCAGTCATGCTTGCATTAGTCACGAGGTCTTTGATTCTGCGATCTGGTTTCCGTTATTACCCTCTACACTCGTTTCTAATCTGTTGTGCATCCTTGTTCTTTCTTTGCATCTGTTTCTGTCCTTCCTCTTAATGTGTTTACAGCCAGAATGGAATGTGCTTAATGTGGGGATAGTGTGCTTTTACAGTTAGGAACCGGCAATGAAGCTGAAATTGTATTCCGGGTTTCTGAAACATGAATGCGACCCTTTTGAAGTTTACTGTGGGAACTAAATTGTAACCTTTGTCTGCCATGTTTTCCTATGACCAAAATGTGTATAAAAGGAGCGATCCACTTGTACAATTTGAAGCAGTCTCCCAGAACCTACACGTTGTGTACTTCTTGCGACTTCTGTATCCCTGCAGTAAATAAACGCTGATCTTTGACGCCGCCGGAAGTGTCCCGAGTCTCTGTGTTTTGTACGCCGGAACAGGTAACCCACGAAGGTTTCAGGTGTTGTCCCCTGGCACCGCTGGGCCTTAGAATAGCCCAGTCCTTCAACTCATTGAGGACCAGCTGACCATACTTACCTAACTCAGTGCATTTAATATTCCCACTGGGTATGCAGTCTGCATTGAGATGTCCCACCATGTACATAGAAAGCTTTGAAGAGACTGCATTGACATGACCCACCGTGTATGTAGAAAGCTTTGAAGAGACTGCATTGTCATGACCCACCATGTACATAGAAAGCTTTGAAAATACTGCATTGACATGGCCCACTGTGTATGTAGAAAGCTTTGAAGACACTGCATTGACATGAGGCATTGTTTATGTAGAAAGCTTTGATTCTAGTCTGCATCGACATGGCCTACTGTGTATGTAAAAAGCTTTGAAGACACTGCACTGACATGACCCACCGTGTATGTAAAACGTTTTGAAGATAGTCTGCATTGACATGACCCACTGTGTATGTAGAAAGCTTTGAAGAGACTGAATTTACATGACCCACCGTGTATGTAGAAAGCTTTGAAGATAGTCTGCATTGACATGACGCACCGTGTATGTAGAAATCTTTAAAGACAATGCATTGACATGACCCACTGAGTATATAAAAAGCTTTGAAGAGACTAAATTAACATGACCCACCGTTTATGTAGAAAGTTTTGAAGATAGTCTGCATTGACATGACGCACCATGTATGTTGAACCCTTTTGAGACACTGCATTGACATAACCCACCATGTACGTAGAAAGCTTCGAAGACACTGCCAATGACATGACCCACAATGTCCGTAGAAGGTTTGATTGAACACACTGCATTTGCATGACCCACCATGTACGTAGAAAGCTTTGAAGATAGACTGCACTGACATGACCCACCATGTATGTAGAACACTTTGAACACACTGCATTGACATGACCCACCATGTATGTAGAAAGCTTTGAAGAGACTGCATTGACATGACCCACCATGTATGTAGAAAGTATTGAAGATAGACTGCACTGACATGACCCACCATGTATGCTGAACCCTTTGGAGACACTGCATTGACATGACCCACTGTGTATGTAGGAAGTTTTAAAGATAGACCGCACTGAGAGGACCCACCGTGTATGTAGAAAGCTTCTAGGACATTGCCAATGACATGAACCACAATGTCCGTAGAAGGTTTGAACACACTGCATTTGCATGACTCACCGTGTACGTAGAAAGCTTAGAAGATAGACTGTACTGAGATGTCTGACCATGGATGTAGAAAAATTTGAAGAGACTGCATTGACATGGCCCACTGTGTATATAGAGAGCTTTGAAGATACTGTATTGACATGACCCACAGTGCACATAGAAAGCTTTTGAACATAGACTGCACTGATATTACCCACCGTGTACATGGAAAGCTTTGAAGATAGAATGCACTGACATGACCCACTGTGCATACATGAAGCTCTGAAGATAGTCTGCATTGACATGACCCACCATGTATGTAGAAAGCTTTGAAGATTCTGCACTAACATGACCCACCATCTACATAGAAAGCTTTGAAGAGACTGCATTGACATGACACACCATGTACATTAAAGAGACTGCATTGACATGACTCACCTTCAATCAATCAATCAATCAATCAATCAATCAAGTGTTTGTTAAGCGCAACTACTCACCCGTAAGGGTCTCAGGGCGTGGGGGTGCAGGTTCCAATCCATCAAGGAGGGGGGGTCTGTCGAAGAGCCAGGTTTTGAAGCTTCTTGAGAAGTTGGGCAGCGATGTTGTCTGTCTGAGGTGGAGCGGAAGGGTGTTCCAGGCTCTGGCCGGGAGGAAGGGGGAGTGGCCTCCCAATCTGGTCTTTCTGGTGTGGGGGACCACCGCGTAGCAAAGCTGGGCTGATTGTAGGGTCCTTTGGGGTACGTGGAATTTGAGTCGGCTATTCAGTTATGCTGGTCCGGTGTCGTGGAGTTCCTTGTGTGCGTGGGTGAGAATCTTAAAGGTGATTCTAGCCTTGATGGGGAGCCAGTGGAGTGTGCGCAGGTGCTGGGAGATGTGGCAGTGTCTTGGCAGGTTGAGGACCAGTCTTGCAGCGGCGTTCTGGATGTTTTGTAGCTTGCGGGTGAGGTTTTTGTTTATTCCGGCGCATAGTGCGTTGCCATAGTCGAGTCTGCTGGTGACGAGGGCGTGAGTGACGGTTTTTCTGTGCTCGAAGGGGATCCATTTGAAGGTCTTACGTAGGAGGGGGAGGGTGTGGAAGCAGGAGGATGCAATGGAGTTGATCTGGCAGTCCATTTTGATCTCGGAGTCCTGGATGATTCCAAGGTTGCGTGCATGGTCCATGGGGGTAGGTGGGCTTCCGAGGGCGGGTGGCCACCAGGTGCCATTCTAGGCATCGGGGTTTGGTCCCAAGATGAGTACTTCTGTTTTGTCGGTGTTGCATTTTAGGCAGCTGCTTTTCATCCATTTGTCGACGGCTTCCATGCCTTCTTGAAAGCTGTGTCTGGCGGTGTTGGGTTTGTTGGATAGGGAGAGGATGAGTTGGGTGTCGTCTGCGTATGACACAATGTTGGGTCCGTAGGTTCTGACAATGGGGGCGAGCGGAGCCATGTAGACATTGAAGAGTGTGGGGCAGAGAGAGGACCCCTGGGGGACTCTGCAGGTGGAAGGTGTAGGGTCCGAGAGGAAAGGGGAGAGTCTGACCCGCTGCGTTCTGCCAGAGAGGAAGGAGTGGATTCAGTCAAGGGCCTTGTCCCGGATCCCAGCGTCGTGGAGTCTCCGTATTAGGGTGCGGTGAGAGACTGTGTCGAATGCTGCTGAGAGGTCGTGGAGGATGAGGGTTATTGTTTCTTCTATGTCCAGTAGGGAGCGGATGTCATCTGTTGCGGCAAGGAGGGTGGTTTCTGTGCTGTGGTTTTTCTTGAAGCTGGATTGGGAGGAGTCGAGGATGTTTTGCTCTTCGATAAAGGTGGCAAGTTGGCTTGTATGTAGAAAGCTTTGAAACTAGTGTGCACTAACATGACCGACAATGTATGTAGAAAACTTTAAAGGTAGGGTGCATTGACAGGACCCAAAGTGTATGTAGAAAACATTGAAGATAGTCTGCATTGACATGACCCACCGTGTGCATAAAAAGCTTTGAAGATAGACTGCATTGACATGGCCCACCGTGTATTTAGAAAGCTTTGAAGATAGACTGCATTGGCATGACCCACGGTGTACGTAGGACATTTTCAAGATAGACTGCACTGACAGGACCCACCGTGTATGTAGAAAGCTTCTAGGACACTGCCAATGACATGAACCGCAATGTCCCTAGAAGGTTTGAACACACTGCATTTGCATGACCCACCGTGTACGTAGAAAGCTTTGAATATAGACTGCACTGACATGACCGACCATGTATGTAGAAAAATTTGAAGAGACTGTATTGGCGTGGCACACTGTGTATGTAGAAAGCTTTGAAGATACTGCATTGACATGACCCACACTTTATGTAGAAAGCTTTGAAGACACTGTGCTCCAGCGTGGAGTACAAAATCCTTCCCTCTATCACAGACCAAAGATCTCACATACACACATTATCCATACATTCGATGGTGGGGCCCATAACACCAACATTCACTCACCATCAGTCCGTGTGGGAGGCGATTATTTCCCAAACGCTGGTAATGAGAAGGAAATATCACTTCTACCCTAATGAGCGACAAATCTACACCACCTTCGGTTGCCCATTAGGCCCTAAACTTCACCTTTAGTATTCCTCTCATAAATCGGGATGGATCAGTTAGTTGCTGATTTAGCCCAAATTTCTAATTCCCTAATTAACCTTTTCGTTAACACATTTCAATGAATAAACAACCCAACTCATTTCTGTAGATATTCAATTTCAATTTTATATCAATATTGCAAATTAAATCATTCATTTGATCAAGTTGCCATTCATATTTACCTATTCTAGCTAAATGTCGTCCTCTATGTCAAATCTGGCAGTCTCGCAAATCTATGCCCATCAAATTTAGTAAGTTTAGTTCATCAGGATTTCAGGAATTAATTCAGTTCATCAAAGATTCAGGCAAACAGCTGTCCTGCAGTGTCACCGTCCTCTCCGTCAGCATAACATCAGGAAATCGAGAAAGGCCAGAAACGAACCCGCACCAACCTCTCTATTCTACCATAATTTATAGTAAAATCAATATTAAATGTATCAAAGTTTGGGCATCCGAGTTCGCTGATTGGACAATCAGGGATCATCCTTTTTAGGTTCTCACGAAAGTGTCTTTTGGGTTATGACCCTTGTCAGTTCCGGTTCACACAACAGTCTTTGTTCGGAATATTTGGCCGATGTCCCAGGCTGTCCTTGAAGTTGAAAGGTACATGTTCATCTGGGGTCAGGTCCAGGCCACAGTTGCTAGCGTCAGCGCAGGCGCACTTCACCCAAGCCTCGTTCGGTGCCGGCAGTCGGGTTAGGCACCAAAGGCAGCCATCTTTTGATAGGCCAAAATGGTCAACTTAAGCAAAGAAACACAAAACGTAATTAATACATAAAAATAACTAATTAAATGTTATTCCCTCGCTAATACCCATATGTGTGTATATTTATCTAGCAAAAGCAACACTCAATGCGGTTTATACTTACTAAATAACGCACAAATCACAATTACATCACAAAACCGACATATATCATGCAATATTCTAATTGTCTATCATTAGTATGCATACAGAATTTAGTTCACGTATTAATTAAGCCATGCAGATGCAAATCCCACGTGTAATTCATATATTAGTAAGGTTGATAAGTATTTTCGACATCACTCCAATCCATTAGTTCGATTATAATTAATTAATTAATCTAATTAATAAAACAACATGCAAAATGGGGTGGGTATACAAAATTTTGCATAACCCGCTCCGCTTCCGTAGAAGGTTTGAACACACTGCATTTGCATGACCCACCGTGTACGTAGAAAGCTTTGAATATAGACTGCACTGACATGACCGACCATGTATATAGAAAAATTTGAAGAGACTGCATTGACGTGGCACACTGTGTATGTAGAAAGCTTTGAAGATACTGCATTGACATGACCCACACTGTATGTAGAAAGCTTTGAAGACACTGCATTGACATGACCTACATTGTACGTAGAAAGCTTTGAAGACACTGCATTGACATGACCTACATTGTATGTAGAAAGCTTTGAAGACACTGCATTGACATGACCCACAGTGCACATAGAAAGCTTTGAACATAGACTGCACTGACATTACCCACCATGTACATGGAAAGCTTTGAAGATTGACTGCACTGACATGACCCACTGTGCATACATGAAGCTCTGAAGATAGTCTGCATTGACATGACCCACCATGTATGTAGAAAACTTTGAAGATATTTTGCACTGATATGACCCACCATCTACATAGAGAGCTTTGAAGACACTGCATTGACATGACCCACAGTGCACATAGAAAGCTTTGAACATAGACTGCACTGACATTACCCACCGTGTACATGGAAAGCTTTGAAGATTGACTGCACTGACATGACCCACTGTGCATACATAAAGCTCTGAAGATAGTCTGCATTGACTGACCCACCATGTATGTAGAAAGCTTTGAAGACATTCTCTACTGACATTACCCGCCATCTACATAGAAAGCTTTGAAGAGACTGCATTGACATGACACACCATGTACATGGAAGAGACTGCATTGACATGACTCACCTTCAATCAATCAATCAATCAATCAGGTGTTTGTTAAGCACGACTACTCACCCGTGAGGGTCTCACGGCGTGGGGGGTGCAGGTTCCAATCCATCAAGGAGGGGGGTCTGTCGAAGAGCCAGGTTTTGAAGTTTCTTGCGAAGTTGGAGAGCGATGTTGTCTGTCTGAGGTGGAGGGGAAGGGCGTTCCAGGCTCTGGCCGCGAGGAGGGAGAAGGAGCGGCCTCCCAATCTGGTCTTTCTGGTGTGGGGGACCACCGCGTAGGAGAGCTGGGCTGATCGTAGGGTCCTTTGGGGTGCGTGGAATTTGAGTCAGCTGTTCAGTTATGCTGGTCCGGTGTCGTGGAGTGCCTTGTGTGTGAGGGTGAGAATCTTAAAGGTGATTCTAGCTTTGATGGGGAGCCAGTGGACTGTGCGCAGGTGCTGGGAGATGTGGCAGTGTCTTGGCAGGTGGAGGACGAGTCTTGCGGCGGCGTTCTGGATGTTTTGTAGCTTGCGGGGGAGGTTTTTGTGTATTCCGGCGTAGAGTGCGGTGCCGTAGTCGAGTCTGCTGGTGACGAGAGCGTGAGTGACGGTCTTTTTGTGCTCGAAGGGTATCCATTTGAAGGTGTTACGTAGGAGGCAGAGGGTATGGAAGCAGGAGGATGCGACGGAGTTGATCTGGCAGTCCATTTTGAGCTCGGAGTACAGGATGATTCCAAGGTTGTTTGCATGGTCAGTGGGGGTGGGTGGGCTTCCGAGGGCGGGGGGCCACCAGGTGTCGTTCCAGGCATTGGGGTTTGTGCCCAAGATGAGTACTTCTGTTTTTTCGGTATTGAGTTGTAGGCAGCTGCTTTTCATCCATTTGGCGACGGCTTCCATGCCTTCTTGAAAGTTGTGTCTGGCGGTGTTGGGTTTGTTGGATAAGGAGAGGATGAATTGGGTGTCGTCTGCGTATGACACAATGTTGAGTCCGTAGGTTCTGACAATGGGGGCGAGCGAAGTCATGTAGACATTGAAGAGTGTGGGGCTCAGGGAGGACCCCTGGGGGACTCCGCAGGTGGTAGGTGTAGGGTCCCAGAGGAAAGTGGAGAGTCTGACCCGATGCGTTCTGCCAGAGAGGAAGGAGTGGATCCAGTCAAGGGCCTTGTCCCGGACCCCAGCGTTGTGGAGTCTGCGTATTAGGGTGCGATGAGAGACAGTGTTGAATGCTGCTGAGAGGTCGTAGAGGATGAGGGCTACTGTTTCTTCTCTGTCCTGTAGGGAGCGGATGTCATCTTTTGCAGCGAGGAGGGCGGTTTCTGTGCTGTGGTTTTTTCTGAAGCTGGATTGGGAGGAGTCGAGGATGTTGTGCTCTTCGATAAAGGTGGCAAGTTGGCTTGTATGTAGAAAGCTTTGAAACTAGTGTGCACTAACATGACCGACAATATATGTAGAAAACTTTAAAGATAGGCTGCATTGACATGACCCAAAGTGTGTGTAGAAAACATTGAAGATAGTCTGCATTGACATGACCCACCGTGTGTATAGAAAGCTTTGAAGATAGACTGCACTGACATGACCCACCATGTATGTAGAAAACTTTGAAAATAGACTGTACTGACATGGCCCACTGTGTACGTTGAAGAGACTGCACTGACATGACCCAATGTGTACATAGAAATCTTTGAAGACACTGTATTGACATGACCCACCATGTATGTAGAAAGCTTTGAAGATAGAATGCATTGCATGACCCACTGTGTTTGTAGAAAGCTTTGAAGAGACTGAAGTGACATGACCCACTGTTTGTACAAATCCTTGAAGAGACTGCATTGACATGACCCACCGTGTACTTCGAAAGTTTTGAAGAGACTGAATTGACAAGACCCACCGTGTATGTAAAAAGCTTTTAAGATAGTCTGCATTGACATGACGCACTGTGTACGTAGAGACCTATAAAGACACTGCATTGACATGACCCGGGGTGTACGTAGAAAGCTTTAAAGAGACTGCATTGACATGACCCACCGTGTATGTAGAAAGTTTTGCAGATATTCTGCATTGACATGACGCACCATGTATGTTGAACCCTGTGGAGACTCTGCATTGACATGACCCACCGTGTACGTAGAAAGCTTTGAAGACACTGGCAATGACATGACCCACAATGATCGTAGAAGGTTTGAACACACTGCATTTGCATGACCCACCATGTATCTAGAAATCTTTGAAGATAGACTGCACTGACAAGACCCACCATGTATGTAGAAAACTTTGAAGAGACTGCATTGACATGACCCACCATGTATGTAGAAAACTTTGAAGAGACTGCAGTGACATGACCCACCGTGTACGTACAAAGATTTGAAGATAGTCTGCATTGACATGACGCATGCACTGTGTATGTAGGAAGCTTTGATGATAGTCTGCATTCACAGGACCCACCGTTTACGTAGAAAGCTTTGAAGAGACTGAATTGACATGACCCACCCAGTACGTAGAATGCGTTAACAAGACATGACGCACACACTGTGTATGTAGTAAGCTTTGAATATTGTCTGCATTGATATGACACAATTTTGCTCTGCACGGGGTACCCTGAATGTTATGCATACTGTTCGCCAGGAGACCCCTAGAATACCTAGAACATGCTATTTGCTACACTAAGACAATGCATGTGTGTTTGCACCACACATTATATTTCTACTCGAGATATATATACTGCTCGAGGGATGGCTGCTCGAGTGGTAAAGCTCCCTGGGGAGAGCACAAGAGCAGACCCTCCACCCAGCTGTGTCTGCCTGAACAGTTGTTTTCATTCAAATAAATAACCAAATGAAAACAGCTTGTCAGGGTGGCACATGAAAAAGGGCTTCATTTCGCGGCCTCGTGGTCGCAGCTCTTCCGTGTCTCCGGTGCGGGAGCCCTCTCAGGCCGGAGCCTGCCTGGGAGAGGCCGTTTCCGGCTCTCGGCTGAATGTGCGCATTGTCCGGGACCAGCCACCGAGCTCCTGGCCGCCGCGGACAAGAAAGGGCTATTTTAAGGAGAAATAACTTAAATGGGGGCGAGTGACTCGGATGGGGGGGGCTTGATTTAAGATGCTGTTTCAGGTGAGTGGCGTGGAGCGGGAGACCCGCTAGGGCGGCACGCAACAGGCGTAACTCCAGGCCCTCGTCTGAGGGGCTGCCGCAGGGAGCTCGCCACAAAAGGCTCATTAACTCCACGCGAGGAGGGTGGCTTCTCGGCTCCGCTTCAAGGCACTGGTCTAGCCAAGGCAGGGTGTGGTCTCTGGATTCCTTTACTGCTTTGAGCTCCCCTTTCTAGTCAAAAGAAAAACATTTTTGAGGCAATAAAACAGGAATTATAGTTGTCCAGTTAAGAGCGACGCGTGCACTTATATGAAACCCAGGTAGATTCAGAAGGACAAATACAACATTGTTTAAACGCAGTTTTACTCATGTTGGAGAATGAATGAGGCGGGGACATGGCTGCAATGCGAAAAGCCTTTCCAACGCCAATTTGCGCGCTGGGAGTGTCAAGCCCAGCTTATGAGTGTTAAGGCTCGGTTTTGCAGTCAGTTTTTTGGTTGTTCTAGCGCTTTGATTCCCTCGGTGATCGTGCATTCTAAAAATAAATAAATGGTCTAATACACCTATAAATCCCAGGATGCATCATGTATCAAGGCTGGAAAAGCCTTGACTGGCCAACGCTGTCACACCTGGCACGAGTCCACTTGGCAGCTGTGATCCAGGGGGTCCCCTGTGGCCCATGTCTCAGTGACCCCAGTCCTAGGCACTTGGCAGCTGTGATCCAGGGTGTCCCCTGTGGCCCATGTCTCAGTGACCCAAGCCCTAGGCACTTGGCAGCTGTGATCCAGGGTGTCCCCTGTGGCCCATGTCTCAGTGACCCCAGTCCTAGGCACTTGGCAGCTGTGATCCAGGGTGTCCCCCGTGGCCCATGTCTCAGTGACCCCAGCCCTAGGCACTTGGCAGCTGTGATCCAGGGTGTCCCCCGTGGCCCATGTCTCAGTGACCCCAGTCCTAGGCACTTGGCAGCTGTGATCCAGGGTGTCCCCCGTGGCCCATGTCTCAGTGACCCCAGCCCTAGGCACTTGGCAGCTGTGATCCAGGGTGTCCCCCGTGGCCCATGTCTCAGTGACCCCAGTCCTAGGCACTTGGCAGCTGTGATCCAGGGTGTCCCCTGTGGCCCATGTCTCAGTGACCCCAGTCCTAGGCACTTGGCAGCTGTGATCCAGGGTGTCCCCTGGGGCCCATGTCTCAGTGACCCCAGCCCTAGGCACTTGGCAGCTGTGATCCAGGGTGTCTCCTGGGGCCCATGTCTCAGTGACCCCAGCCCTAGGCACTTGGCAGTTGTGATCCAGGGTGTCCCCTGTGGCCCATGTCTCAGTGACCCCAGTCCTAGGCACTTCGCAGCTGTGATCCAGGGTGTCCCCTGGGGCCCATGTCTCAGTGACCCCAGCCCTAGGCACTTGGCAGCTGTGATCCAGGGTGGCTCCTGGGGCCCATGTCTCAGTGACCCCAGCCCTAGGCACTTGGCAGTTGTGATCCAGGGTGTCCCCTGTGGCCCATGTCTCAGTGACTCCAGTCATAGGCACTTGGCAGCTGTGATCCAGGGTGTCCCCTGGGGCCCATGTCTCAGTGACCCCAGCCCTAGGCACTTGGCAGCTGTGATCCAGGGTGTCTCCTGGGGCCCATGTCTCAGTGACCCCAGCCCTAGGCACTTGGCAGTTGTGATCCAGGGTGTCCCCTGTGGCCCATGTCTCAGTGACCCCAGTCCTAGGCACTTGACAGCTGTGATCCAGGGTGTCCCCGGTGTCCCATGTCTCAGTGACCCCCAGTCCTAGGCACTTGGCAGCTGTGATCCAGGGTGTCCCCTGTGGCCCATGTCTCAGTGACCCCAGTCCTAGGCACTTGGCAGCTGTGATCCAGGGTGTCCCCTGTGGCCCATGTCTCAGTGACCCCAGTCCTAGGCACTTGGCAGCTGTGATCCAGGGTGTCCCCTGTGGCCCATGTCTCAGTGACCCCAGTCCTAGGCACTTCGCAGCTGTGATCCAGGGTGTCCCCTGGGGCCCATGTCTCAGTGACCCCAGTCCTAGGCACTTGGCAGCTGTGATCCAGGGTGTCCCCTGTGGCCCATGTCTCAGTGACCCCAGTCCTAGGCACTTGGCAGCTGTGATCCAGGGTGTCCCCGGTGTCCCATGTCTCAGTGACCCCCAGTCCTAGGCACTTGGCAGCTGTGATCCAGGGTGTCCCCTGTGGCCCATGTCTCAGTGACCCCAGTCCTAGGCACTTGGCAGCTGTGATCCAGGGTGTCCCCTGTGGCCCATGTCTCAGTGACCCCAGTCCTAGGCACTTGGCAGCTGTGATCCAGGGTGTCCCCTGTGGCCCATGTCTCAGTGACCCCAGTCCTAGGCACTTGGCAGCTGTGATCCAGGGTGTCCCCTGTGGCCCATGTCTCAGTGACCCCAGTCCTAGGCACTTCGCAGCTGTGATCCAGGGTGTCCCCTGGGGCCCATGTCTCAGTGACTCCAGCCCTAGGCACTTGGCAGCTGTGATCCAGGGTGTCCCCTGTGGGCCATGTCTCAGTGACCCCAGCCCTAGGCACTTGGCAGCTGTGATACAGGGTGTCCCCTGTGGCCCATGTCTCAGTGACCCCAGTCCTAGGCACTTGGCAGCTGTGATCCAGGGTGTCTCCTGGGGCCCATGTCTCAGTGACCCCAGCCCTAGGCACTTGGCAGCTGTGATCCAGGGTGTCCCCCGTGGCCCATGTCTCAGTGACCCCAGCCCTAGGCACTTGGCAGCTGTGATCCAGGGTGTCCCCTGTGGCCCATGTCTCAGTGACCCCAGTCCTAGGCACTTGGCAGCTGTGATCCAGGGTGTCCCCTGTGGCCCATGTCTCAGTGACCCCAGTCCTAGGCACTTGGCAGCTGTGATCCAGGGTGTCCCCTGGGGCCCATGTCTCAGTGACCCCAGTCCTAGGCACTTGACAGCTGTGATCCAGGGTGTCCCCTGTGGCCCATGTCTCAGTGACCCCAGTCCTAGGCACTTGGCAGCTGTGATCCAGGGTGTCCCCTGTGGCCCATGTCTCAGTGACCTCAGTCCTAGGCACTTGGCAGCTGTGATCCAGGGTGTCCCCTGTGGCCCATGTCTCAGTGACTCCAGTCATAGGCACTTGGCAGCTGTGATCCAGGGTGTCCCCTGTGGCCCATGTCTCAGTGACCCCAGCCCTAGGCACTTGGCAGCTGTGATCCAGGGTGTCCCTTGGGGCCCATGTCTCAGTGACCCCAGCCCTGGGCACTTGGCAGCTGTGATCCAGGGTGTCCCCTGTGGCCCATGTCTCAGTGACCCCAGTCCTAGGCACTTGGCAGCTGTGATCCAGGGTGTCCCCTGTGGCCCATGTCTCAGTGACCCCAGTCCTAGGCACTTGGCAGCTGTGATCCAGGGTGTCCCCTGTGGCCCATGTCTCAGTGACCCCAGTCCTAGCCACTTGGCAGCTGTGGTCCAGGGTGTCCCCTGTGGCCCATGTCTCAGTGACCCCAGCCCTAGGCACTTGGCAGCTGTGATCCAGGGTGTCCCCTGTGGCCCATGTCTCAGTGACCCCAGCCCTAGGCACTTGGCAGCTGTGATCCAGGGTGTCTCCTGGGGCCCATGTCTCAGTGACCCCAGCCCTAGGCACTTGGCAGTTGTGATCCAGGGTGTCCCCTGTGGCCCATGTCTCAGTGACTCCAGTCATAGGCACTTGGCAGCTGTGATCCAGGGTGTCCCCTGGGGCCCATGTCTCAGTGACCCCAGCCCTAGGCACTTGGCAGCTGTGATCCAGGGTGTCTCCTGGGGCCCATGTCTCAGTGACCCCAGCCCTAGGCACTTGGCAGTTGTGATCCAGGGTGTCCCCTGTGGCCCATGTCTCAGTGACCCCAGTCCTAGGCACTTGGCAGCTGTGATCCAGGGTGTCCCCGGTGTCCCATGTCTCAGTGACCCCCAGTCCTAGGCACTTGGCAGCTGTGATCCAGGGTGTCCCCTGTGGCCCATGTCTCAGTGACCCCAGTCCTAGGCCCTTGGCAGCTGTGATCCAGGGTGTCCCCTGTGGCCCATGTCTCAGTGACCCCAGTCCTAGGCACTTGGCAGCTGTGATCCAGGGTGTCCCCTGTGGCCCATGTCTCAGTGACCCCAGTCCTAGGCACTTCGCAGCTGTGATCCAGGGTGTCCCCTGGGGCCCATGTCTCAGTGACCCCAGCCCTAGGCACTTGGCAGCTGTGATCCAGGGTGTCCCCTGTGGGCCATGTCTCAGTGACCCCAGCCCTAGGCACTTGGCAGCTGTGATACAGGGTGTCCCCTGTGGCCCATGTCTCAGTGACCCCAGTCCTAGGCACTTGGCAGCTGTGATCCAGGGTGTCTCCTGAGGCCCATGTCTCAGTGACCCCAGCCCTAGGCACTTGGCAGCTGTGATCCAGGGTGTCCCCCGTGGCCCATGTCTCAGTGACCCCAGCCCTAGGCACTTGGCAGCTGTGATCCAGGGTGTCCCCTGGGGCCCATTTCTCAGTGACCCCAGTCCTAGGCACTTGACAGCTGTGATCCAGGGTGTCCCCTGTGGCCTATGTCTCAGTGACCCCAGTCCTAGGCACTTGGCAGCTGTGATCCAGGGTGTCCCCTGTGGCCCATGTCTCAGTGACCTCAGTCCTAGGCACTTGGCAGCTGTGATCCAGGGTGTCCCCTGTGGCCCATGTCTCAGTGACTCCAGTCATAGGCACTTGGCAGCTGTGATCCAGGGTGTCCCCTGTGGCCCATGTCTCAGTGACCCCAGCCCTAGGCACTTGGCAGCTGTGATCCAGGGTGTCCCCTGGGGCCCATGTCTCAGTGACCCCAGCCCTGGGCACTTGGCAGCTGTGATCCAGGGTGTCCCCTGTGGCCCATGTCTCAGTGACCCCAGTCCTAGGCACTTGGCAGCTGTGATCCAGGGTGTCCCCTGTGGCCCATGTCTCAGTGACCCCAGTCCTAGGCACTTGGCAGCTGTGATCCAGGGTGTCCCCTGTGGCCAATGTCTCAGTGACCCCAGTCCTAGCCACTTGGCAGCTGTGGTCCAGGGTGTCCCCTGTGGCCCATGTCTCAGTGACCCCAGCCCTAGGCACTTGGCAGCTGTGATCCAGGGTGTCCCCTGTGGCCCATGTCTCAGTGACCCCAGCCCTAGGCACTTGGCAGCTGTGATCCAGGGTGTCCCCTGTGGCCCATGTCTTAGTGACCCCAGTCCTAAGCACTTGGCAGCTGTGATCCAGGGTGTCCCCTCTGGTCCATGTCTCAGTTACCCCAGTCCTAGGCACTTGGCAGCTGTGATCCAGGGTGTCCCCTGTGGCCCATGTCTCAGTGACCCCAGTCCTAGGCACTTGGCAGCTGTGATCCAGGGTGTCCCCTGTGGCCCATGTCTCAGTGACCCCAGTCCTAAGCACTTGGCAGCTGTGATCCAGGGTGTCCCCTGTGGCCCATGTCTCAGTGACCCCAGCCCATGGCACTTGGCAGCTGTGATCCAAGGTGTCCCCTGTGGCTCATGTCTCAGTGACCCCAGTCCATGGCACTTGGCAGCTGTGATCCAAGGTGTCCCCTGTGGCCCATGTCTCAGTGACCCCAGCCCTAGGCACTTGGCAGCTGTGATCCAAGGTGTCCCCTGTGGCCCATGTCTCAGTGACCCCAGTCCTAGGCACTTGGCTTCTGTGATCCAGGGTGTCCCTGTGGCCCATGTCTCAGTGACCCCAGTCCTAGGCACTTGGCAGCTGTGATCCAGGGTGTCCCCTGTGGCCCATGTCTCAGTGACCCCAGTCCTAGGCACTTGGCAGCTGTGATCCAGGGTGTCCCCGGTGTCCCATGTCTCAGTGACCCCCGGTCCTAGGCACTTCGCAGCTGTGATCCAGGGTGTCCCCTGTCGCCCATGTCTCAGTGACCCCAGCCCTAGGCACTTGGCTTCTCTGATCCAGGGTGTCCCTGTGGCCCATGTCTCAGTGACCCCAGTCCTAGGCACTTGGCAGCTGTGATCCAGGGTGTCCCCTGTGGCCCATGTCTCAGTGACCCCAGTCCTAGGCACTTGGCAGCTGTGATCCAGGGTGTCCCCGGTGTCCCATGTCTCAGTGACCCCCGGTCCTAGGCACTTCGCAGCTGTGATCCAGGGTGTCCCCTGTGGCCCATGTCTCAGTGACCCCAGTCCTAGGCTTTCCTTTGCCAGGTTAGTACTTTTAGGTGTGTGAGTCCAATTGAAGTGAACTGACATTACAACATCTAGAATGCATTGATGTTCTTGTTTGAATTAGAGTCCAGAACTGGACACAAGGTCCAACCAGTGGTCGAAGTGGGCGGGAACGGCAGGGCACGGCGTGCCCCTACTTCTTTAATTCTATAGCTTCCGTTCCCCTATTTTTTTATTTTGAACATGTGTGCCGGGACGTCAGAAATATCCACGGCCTCAGAGAAGGCTTGGCATTAGTGGCTGTTCGGGTATGGACGGGGAGCAGGGAAGGAAAAGGTCTCCGTCTCTTGCTTCCTGTCCAGACGAGACAAGGACAGTGTCCGCTTCTGCTCTGCCGCTGGCAGCTGCCCCCCCACCCACCCTCTTTCTCACTCCTATTCCCTCTCTGTCTGTCTAACTCCTCCTCACTTACCGAAAACCATGACTCAAGAAATGGTTCTCATCCTCTTTCTTTCTGTCGTTCATTTGCTCGCCTGTGAAATGGATGCAAAAAAGAAAACCACTTTTGCTGGAAATGCCATTTTTACATTTTTCTATTTCAAAGTGCAGCCTCGGAAATAAAATGTTCATAATATGAAAAATCAATAAAAAAACAAGTCGAAGTGTTCTTAAAGTGGCCAGATTGGTTTTATTCAAACCCCAAAAACATTAGCGCCACTTTACTGAGTTTGCCAGTGAAGCGCTGTTTTCCCCCGTTGGGGAAGTGCGCCAGACCTGGAGGTACTGCAATACTTGGTTGATGGGTGGATTGGAAAACAAAATGTGTACGGCGGCTTTGTGTTCACGAATTGGGGGGCATATTATCAAGGACACCGTTAAAATTATAGCTGGTTTAGCGGCAGATACTGCCGCTAAAGCAGTGATAATGGGCTTGATATTATGCCCTAGAGAATTCCAATAGAAGTCCAGGTTCACACCAGAACATGGGCTTCTATTGGAATTCTCAAGGGCATATTATCAAGCCCATTATTGCAGCTTTAGCCGCAGTTTTTTGCCGCTAAACCGGCGATAATTATTAACGCCGTCCTTGATAATATATCCCGTGGTCTTTTTAAACCGTACTGCTTACGTCTTGTAAGCATATAAGCAATGGACATTGAAATAGGTCCTTTCTGGGCCCTGTAGTTTTCAGGCAAAAATACTCGTTGATTTCTGCATAAATGTAAAAGCGTTAAGTTCACTATGTTGTTTCTGCTTACATTTCACATGCTTTATTAAATCTTTCATTCCCTATGAGTGTTTGCTTTTTCCAGGATGTTGTTACTTTTTCCTTTAGGCAGCATATTGCTCCGAGTGCGTAATTTTTATTGAGTCGCATCCAGTTGTTTATAGCAGGTCAAATTGGATCGTAGTTGAAGGCAGTGTGAATTTCTCTCAGTGGGGCAGTATGGTGTTCAGTGAGGGAGTGGATGTAGCACTGGGGGTAGAGCTGTCGAATTTAGAACTAAGGAACCAGGTTCAGCCTTCATGAACAGTCCCCCAGACCACTCTCCTGAGGGAGCACTTTGCCATGCTAGACCTTAGAAGGCCCTGCAAAACCGGAAAAGCCCTGGTGTCTTAGCACCAGCGGGTGGACCCTAGCAGTGGCAAGTGTGGGTTCACCTTGAAGGCTTGCCCACCACAATCCATACTGAAGTTCACCTCCAGTCTTGTGGGCAGGCCTACGAAGTAGCAGACCCTAGAGCAACAGTGACTGTCACTGAGGTCACAGGACCCCTGAGAAGAACTGGCTCAAGGGTGGTGCGACCGGTGTGACTGCAACGGGTTCTGACTTTGAGTGGGGGCGTTGTAAATTATGGTTTTAAAAGCACTTGCTGCCTCCTTCCTGGCCTACAGCAATTTTCGGCAATAATAAAATTGTCATGATAACTCCGGTGAATAAACTTCTCCCTAGAGAGAGATCGGAGTTTTGTCAAGTGGAAGTTTTGACTCAGGGAAAGATAGCGCAGAGGGTTAATGTGCCTGCTGCAAAGAAAATGTACCATGCCCATCACAAAGTGCACATATTGTAAATAGGTCAGTGGGTTACTGCTTTTGTCAGTAAGATCCTTTTGTTACTTGCAGTTTATAAGTTAAAATCCTAACAAAGAACAGTGAGCTATTAACTTTCATCTAAGAGCTGCATACAAACTGCATGGTATAAACTAGAGCTTTATGGTTTTTTCCCTAAACCATTGATTATCCTAATGTTGCAAAAAGTGTTCATTTGGATAGAAATCAATAATGATTATTAAAGAGAACCCCTAATCATGGTATCAAGTTTTAAATTCTGAGTTTGTGTTTCTCCAGATCAATCACTATTAAACTATACTGCCTACTAATATGGTTGTCATGTGACTCCTACACCTTGTAGTCCTTTGTCTTATGTAACATTTCCTATACAGTGATTTACACACGTACAATTAATTGCCGCTGTGTATATTGCTGATGACAGAAACTCCATGGCTCGGAAACAAATGGCTTGTGCTTCCATTTTTAAGCATATTTGGAACATTCTGTGATTAGAAACATATCCCTCTTTGTGAATTTATTTTAATGTCAATAACTCATATTAATCGTTAAATAATCATGTGTATCCATTGGTTGAATTACATAACATAATAAGCTGTAACTGGTCAGTGAAATGCCAAACAAATACTAAAGATTGGGATGTTTTGCCAATCCTGGCCACACCTCTAACTCCGCCCACTGACCCCATTCTCGGGTTATTCCTGCCATCTGATTCTCCGCCCATAGTTCCCCTACTTTCTTTTCCCCACTTAGACCACTGGGTCCAACTCTTGTTTTCCCTGAGTCCATGTGCAAGTACCTCAACTGGAGACTGATTTTGGAAGTGTCAGGTCACAAATAGGGTGCAGTTGGCGCTATGACTTTTTGCAGCCTGCCTTTTATTGTGTGATGTGACTGGTGTGCTAATAGGTTGAGCTGCAAAATGTTCAACAACAAGGTGTTGTAAAATGACCACCCTAATGAATATTAATATTGTAGGTAGATGTTTGTAATTGGCTACAAACACAGGGATGGTGGCCTGCAAGCAACAGCAGACCACCATCTCTGTATTTGCATTTTCTAATGGGAAACATTTTTTCTAAAAAGTCCATGTTTATTACAGGAGCTGGTGCTCGTTTAAAAAAAATCCAATTTGAGAATACATCTGGGGGAAACAGACAGTATTGCCTTAGTCCCAACCCCTATGATTTTGTGTATCACGGGGAATGCAAAATTGTAATATATCTGTGTTCTAATTCATGAGGCGATGAATGGGACTATAGGGAAGGATTTTTGTCACAGCAGTACAGCACAATGATGACACAGCTAAACCTTGTGCATACATGACGTGTATCTTGTATCTGTGTAAAATGCGCAACCCATGCATCTACACAGGTGCACCACAGTTGTGTGCTCTATTGTTATTGCACACCCACTAACATGATAGCAGCAAAGGTCTAGGCGTGAGTAGCTACCCCTGTGCCACAGTCTGGAATCAAATCATGATGTCAGTGTTATTTCAGTGCCAAACTGACACAAAAGGAACAAAAAAATTAAACTCATGTATGACACCTTCTCATGCCACTTTCTCCAACAGGGTTTGCTTTTCCACACTGCTGCTCTTGGAAAACATGTTCTTCATGCCTTTTTAGGTCTTGCCTGGCGTTAGCAGCGCGCATGCCCTGCCCTCGCCATGCGAGTGCCTTTTGCGATCGATTCTTCCAAAGCTTTACATGCACGTGTACGGATGGACAAAGATGGCCGGTCTCGCCATTCAGCCAAAGCTAAACATGCACGCGTACATACGGACAGTGGACAGTCAGACGCCATCCTGTTCCAAATAGCTTTGTATTGTTATGGCAACACACACGGAGGGACAAAAAAATGCGGTCTCTGGTCCAAGCCTATTACCCCTTATAAAGGTGATCCAGGCAAAATTAATCCCAGCCATCACTTACGGCAGTGAAGCGATGAGGGGGAGAGACGCTGCCTCAGTAGATGGAACGGTAGCAAAGGCGCTACGCATAATCTTTGGCCATTACTAGGTACACATCGCCCGCTCAGATGAGACTAGAATTTGGGCTACCAAAAGAAGAGCTGGCACGTTAAGGAACCTACATAAAAAGCTGGCACACAGTAAGCAGGGGAGATCCGAAAACATTAAATTCTCTCCTGTGGAAGGAACTTCAAGATAAAGAAACTTGCCCTGCAAGGCTGTACTTGGAGGCCGCTATTGATCATCTCGGCTTACGGCAACAATGGGAATTCCCTGGCTCTCCAGCAGGCTTTAAAAAGGTGGACAATAAGACAGTCCGAAAAGAATCATTGTTGCAGGACAAAGCCGCCATGATAGAGCGCGGTCACGGCTGGCTTACAGTTCAATCGTACACCAAGCCCTCGCCCCAAGCTTATCTACAGACAGGCTTCTCCAAAAAAAGAAAAGTTCCTGAAATTTCGCCTAGGGCTACTGCCGTCAGCGGCCCACCTACCACCATGGTTACGCCTGCAGCTACCAATATCATGCCGACTCTGCGGGAACGGCAAAGAAAACATAGTACATCTCATCACCATCTGCAGCAAACTTATTCAAGAACGTTGCTCCCTCTTGATACCACTTTTAAAACAAACGCAGGATACTGACCTGCAGGCAAGCGGTGCTGGCTTGCTTCAAAGGCAAAGACATCCAACTGAGCTGCCGAATGGTAAAACTCCTGGAAACGGCGGAAACCCGCTTCAAAATGTTGAAGGATATCCAAAAAACCTAGCAGCACCGCGAAGGACGAGAGGATCAATCCACTCTAACCCGGCACTGGAAAAGAAGCAGGTGGCATTATGTCGGCATGAGGGGTGTCTAAATACTCCAAAGCATCCACAAACCAACTCTAGGAGAGCGTGGCCCCGGCAGGGAATCTGACAGACCCCAACGTCTACTGCTTTAACTATCAGGAAAAACAGTAGTAGCACCGAGAGAGAAACATACTAGCAGCCCACCTAAGAGGCAAGCGGATATGGACCCAACAGATGGACTACCCCGTTTCCACCAAACCATCTGCTGAGAATGTCAGGAACACCGTACCGCACTTAATCGCATCAGCCCCTCGAGTATCGAGATCCAAAGCGCGCTCGCACTAAGGCCGAGCCTGAGCCAGACATTTGGTGAGGATGAATAACATGCTGCATCTCCTGCTTCAATTCAAGCAGAAGGGCCATACTAAAGGCCCCTGAATTTTACCCAAGCCTCATGCTGCCATCCACCAAGCCATGACTTTCACTAGGGGGAGGACAATGCTGAAAGCAAACAGCCACTTCAAACTATACTGAATAACACTGACCACATCACAGGGAGAGCCCGAACTGTCATCATAACTAATCACCTTTTCTTTTTTAATGCAAATATGTTTTTATTGAAGTGGCACTTTCTAAAATGCTCTTATTGCACTGGCACTTTACTATATTACCCCTCTGCCGGCAACAAGGATCAACTTACTGCACATCTTATTATGACAAATAGGCTGCCTAAACTGAAATCATACTTTATTTTAACTTTGATGCTGCTGTCTTAGTATGTTTTTTACTGAAAGATTTATTGTCTTTATATGTATGAATTTGACCTATGTTTTATTAACTGAACTCTTTCCTACATCGTAAAGGTTTTAAATAACCATGTACAATAAAGCAGCCTACATAGAGAAAATGGCCTCCCAATAGGCGCCCGGCTGGGCACTGGCCCCACCAATCACAACGCTGCCATTGCAGTGTTGTGATTGGCTTAGGTGAGGGGAGGAAGGCTGCCTGCTTCCTGTTCCTGCCGGAGGCAGGAGAGCAGGAGAGCAGCAGGAAAACGCAGGACCCGGACAGGAGCGGAGGCAGTGCAGGACCCGGTAAGGTAAGTATTTTTTTTTTAATCCCCCCATGCAAACCCTCATGTGACCCCCTCCATCTGCCCCCTCACCTGCGAGTCATGCTGGCCACGACTGTAAGGGAGAGGCTAGAAGTGCCAATTTGGAGCTATTTGGAAAACAAGTAAATTGACAGAGCACGATGATGCACGGAATGAGTGTTCAGTGGCACCTTTCTCTGTGCTCATGAGTGGCAAAATTGTAATTGTGCCCTGAGAGTATGTTAATAGTAGCTGAAAGAATGTCAAGATATTAATATCTGGTTTGAAATGCAGATAATAATGCTATCATCTGATGTGTCACACAATAATATCAATTCTTGACATTGACAATGATTTACAAAAATGTCACAATAGCAAATGTGACAACACACTGCCTTGGACACCAGTAACATCACAGAGTTAGCCCATTTCTACCCTTAGCTCATCCCCCTAAAGTTACCCGATGACTTTAGAAATCCTTTTTTCACCTGTGTTAGTCTAATTACTTCTGTTTTAATAAACCAAGACTAAAACATCCAGAAGGGTCTAATTTCATAGCCCAAATTTCAAGGACAAAAATATCAAAAGGTAAGTGCATATAGGAGAGTTTAGATTTTATATTCGTAATGCCACATCTACGTACCTTGATGACACCAGCTTACTATGACACTGTTAAAAGCTCAATGACAAGTGTCTGAGGCTAGATATCAGGTCAGTTAAAAAATCTAGAGAAGAGCTGTAAGTAGGTAGTGGTGCTGATAGAATACTTATCTAAGTGGATTGAGATTGAATTTGTGTCAAAAATACCTACTAAGGACATTAATGAAATAAAAGAGTGTGAAGGGGGTTTCTTTGAGGGAAAGAGTACCCTCAGATTTTGGTGAAGACAAATGAGTGCATTTGTGGTCAATGGATGGAGATGAGCAGGTTTTGTCAGGACAAGGCATTGAGCGTAGACTGACAAGATTATACATCCTAAAGGGAATGAACTTGTGAATAAGTTTTATTGGCTCATCATGGGTTCTTTGCAGTTGACCTTAAGGAATTGTCATGGTGTGGGGAAATAGACAAATGGTTGAATGGGTAATGCAACCATCATCCATCAACATCCATCTGCACAGCAAGTGGCAACACTGAATTTCCCATCATCCATCTGCACAGAAAGTGACATCACTGGATGCCCCATCATCCATCTGCATAGGAAGTGACTTCACTCCTCTCCCCTCCAGGCCCTCTAAAATGGCTGCCACAGCATGGACATACACCGGACAAGCTCAGAGGGCATGCCACTGGCACACCAAAGACAAGCCCATCTGTGCTTGGTCCACACCTAGTGCCAAGAAATCTGGTCCTCCACTATCCCGCCGCTACCGTGCTGCAATATTCTGTTTCTTCAACCTCGGCCGCTGTTCCACATGCTACTGCCTTGCTGCACGTCAGAAAACCAAAGGAGCAATCTCCTGCATTTGCTGCAAGTTTTCAAGCACTTATCCACACCTAACACTCACAGCAACAACAGCACACAGCACCCCACTTTCTCACACAGTCCTGCAACACACCACCAGTAGCGGCCAGCGAGTTGACAAAGTGGCAGGGTACGGAGGAGACAGGCAACGGGGACACTGGGGGGGGGAGGGAGACAAAAAAAACATTTACATGCTCACCGCATCACGCTCCTTGCTTTTCCAGGCTCCAGGAGTGCATAGCGGCAAATCCTGACTCTGCTTTCATGCTGAAGCAGGATTAGCCGGAGTTCCTAAGATTTGCACCTCACACAGACTGGGAGCCTATGCCTGCTCTTGCCAACCCAGCAATGCAGCTGGGGTTGGAGAGAGCTTCACTGCACAAGTGGGTTTGGCCGGCCTCAACCTCCAGCCTGTCACCACCCTGGCCCAGTCCCCAGGCTTCGGCTCTGAGAGAAAAATGGAACAATAATAAACAAGAGTTTATTAGTTTATTTTCATTTTATTTTTTCATAACACAGGCCTCCCATTTTTCACATACACCAGCTCCAAGACGCTGTGGCATTCGAGCGCTATACAAACATATATCCTATCCTATCCTAAGACCTTCGTAGCCTGGGCCTCACCCAATGAGCAATAGAACCTATCCATGTGGCTGGACACCTCTTCGACCCTATATTCACCAACTTCAGCAACATCTCAGTCAAGGAGCCCACACCAGTCCCCTGGACAGACCACACCCATGTCAAGCTGAGCATACCCTTCGTGGTCTAGCCCACATGCACCATCGCCAGATCAGACAACCGAAACTGGAGCAGTATCACTGACAAGGACTGGAACACAGCCCTCAACATCCACTGAACTAAAAACAGCAACAGCCTCCCCAAAGCCATCAAGAATTTCCACAACTGGATCACTCTCTGGTCCCCCTGAAACACAGCAATACAACAAGATGCAGACCCCAGGCCCCAGTTGGTCCATGGAGGAACTCAGACTGATGAAACGCCACTGCATACAACTGAAGCGCAAATGTAGAATAAGCCAGGACAATGTAGACTGGAGGACATTACAATCCACCTTAAGATGATACCACCAAATGATCCGGACCACCAAACACATTGCTCTGATGGACCGCATTGATGCCAGCAATATCAGAAGTAAATACATCCCTGCTAGTAAAAGATGTCACCTCCCCATCGACCTCCTCCAACTCCTCACAGGACCTCTGCAAGAATCTCCCTTAATCCTTCAGCAACTAAATCACTAACAGACCTAGCCAAAGCCTCCTTATCTTAGCCAAAGAACCGATGCTAACCACATGGCCCACATAACCCCACAAGAAATTGCTACCTCTATGATGTTCATCCACTCACGGATCCCATTAGATCCCTGCCCACACCACGCCTACTCCGGAGTACTGTAACACATGAGTGCCAAGCTCACACCCATTCTGAATGCCTCCACCTCTGTTGTGATCTTCTCAGATACTTGGAAACATTTAACTATCCTCCCATTGCTGAAGAAACCCTCTGCAGACCCTTCAATGCTTGCCAACTACAGACCGGATAAAGTTTTAGAGATATTCATCAACAGACAACTCACTGATTACTTCAACGGCTGCCAGCTAGTCAACACCACTCAATCTGGTTTCAGATCCAACCACAGCACTGAAACTGCCCTCTCTGTCACGGATGACCTCAGCAGGACTCTGGATAGAGGAGTCATGGCAGCCATTATGCTCCTGGACCTCTCTGCAGCAGCGTTTGACACGGTCTCCCACCCCATCCTCATCCAATGCCTACAAGACATCAGAATCCAAGAACATGCACTCTGATGGATCTGCTTCTTTCTGACAGGAAGGATTCAGGCAATCAGCCTGGCACCATATAACTCTGACGCCTGCAGCTTCATCTGTGGAATTCTGCAAGTCCGATCCTCTTAAACACAAGCACGATCCCTCTAACCAGCAGCATTTGCTCTGACAATGTGAAAATCCTCTCGTACTCTGAAGACTCAGAGCTCATTTTCTCCCTTACAGACTAGATGTCCAGTACCCAGATAAAGTTCAATGCCTGCATTACTGAAACCACCTATGGATGAAGATCAGCTGTCTAAAAGGTGAACAGTAACAAGACTGAAATTGTTATCTTCAGGAAGAGCACAGTACAGTGGACTCCACCTGATGGCCAACAGAGCTAGGACCAACACCCACACCAACAACCTCAGGATCATCATCAATAGCAAACTCGATATGACCTCCCTAGTCAATGCCGTCACTACTTCATGCTTCAATACCCTGAAGATGCTGTGGAAGATTTTCAAATGTCTCTCATTAGCACCCTGAAAACCTTCATGCACACTCTGGTCACAAGCAAGCTGGATTATGGCAACACCTATGCTAGGACAAACACTGCATTCACCAGAAGGCTACAGACTCTTCAGAACTCGGCAGCCAGAATCACTCTCAACCTGCCACGCCGCACTCACATCATACCACACCTGAAGGAGCTCCACTGGCTCCCCACACACAAACTAGCACAATTCAAGCTCCTCATCCACACTTTCAAGGCAATAGATAACACTCGTCCAGAATATTTCAACTATTGCATCTGCTTTAAAAAACCTTCCAGACACCTCCACTTTATCCTGACTCCTACTTGCACAAATCCCACTCATACGCAAAACCAGATCTGGCAGTTGAGCTTTCTCCTAAACTGATCTTAAAGCATGGAATGACCTGCTGCTTCACATAAGTACCCCCTCACTTCTTGAATTCCGTAAGAAACTGAAGACCTGGCTTTTCAAGTAGTTCCACAAGGCCCTTGGTGTGCCTAGACTCACACGTGCTTAGTGTCAGGATAGTCTGCTGGGTGACAGTGTGCTCTACAAATCTATATAACATAACATGACATGACATATGACATAGTGTTACTGAGCATACACCATTTGTATTGATGAGAGGTAGGCCTGTAGATAGTAAATTGTGTCTGGTGTTAAAGTGTCACAGAAAGGATTAGCAGAGTTGGAGGTGGTGTTTGAAAGAATTCAGAATGGTGAAGTCAAGTATAAAAGTTGGTACAATGAAAGGAAAATAAGTGATGGTGTGAGCTTGTAAGTGGGTGATTTGGTTTGTGTGAGGATGTCTGGCTTTGTGAGGAAAGGGGAGTCTAAATGTCCAGAGCCATGCATGACTGATCTCATTGAAAAGAAACCTGTGAAAGTATATGGTGTCGGGCGATGGAGTAGGGATAGAGTGGTCAATGTTAGTGGACAATAGCCTCCTTTTTGTGTGGTGTGTAGTTATTACTCCTGTTTGTGAGCTAGATTTTTGTGTTGTGGAACTAGTGCGTGCATGTGTAAGCATGAGGCTGAAATCTGTTTTTGTGCGTGTTAAATTGTTTGTAGGGTGTGTGTGATATGAAGGGAGGTGGTTGTGTCTTGAAAGCTAAGAACGGTTATGGAATATGTTGCCACACTCCATGTCTTTCCATAAAACAGGTGCTCTGCTCCCTGGGTTAACCGTTAAAAAGACCCAAATAACACAAAATATGGGAGAGGCACTCCATAAATAATAGACCAGCTCCTAATTTGACTGAGAGGAGAATTCATGATGCCTATGTACATTTCCAAATAATTGTTCAATCCTTCAAATACAAGAGCACTCGTCTGTGATCAAAGTGATATTCTTTGTTTCCTTCTTACAATATAAATGAAAAACGCAGCCACAATGTGAGTGATGAACACAGCCAATGCATTTTGTTCAAAGACAATGGGACTTCTTCAGGGCTGATAAAAACACATAAGACATAACAGACAATTATTAAAATATTCTCTATAATTGAAAAAAAAACATATAACACAGTGGGCGCAGCCAAGCTCCAGAACACTACGCCACCCTTCTGTAAGCCATTTAAGCTAAAACACAACACTGATCTTATTCTTAAATTTCAGAGAAACTGGGCTTTTCCTAGGTATTGGGCTGCCCTTTCCACTATCTCTGTGCCATTGATTCCTAGTAAATATTCCAGCATGGTTTATGTCTTTCCGGTGCTAGATTTGCAGGTGATCAGTGCTTAATTTGAGCCGGGTTTTACGGTGCCAAGCACCTGCACTTATTTGGTTTCCGGTGCTTGGCACCGGCACCTAATTGTCAACACCATACATTCCGCCACATGTGGCACTGCTCATCTAATTTAGAGATGAACTGAACAACGGTAGTTTAGGAACACAATATACATTAAAATTGCTAATACCTTCTTCCGCAGCCATTCCTTTAGCTTTGGGGACCATTAATAATCTGAACTGTTGCATTTACATGCGAGAGAGATGGTGAGTAGTTATTTTGGCAGCGAAGACAAGGGTGATGGGTGGTGCAAGCTGCAGTGGCCTCCTGGTCAGAGCCCTGGCACTTCATATTTTACAAATCAAGCACTGCAGGTGAGAGTCCAGGCTGTACTGTTCCAGAGTGTGGAGTATGTGTTACTTGGACACATGAAGTTGGTCAGTCATGCTTCACTGCCAGAATGACAGCTTAGGCACTGACAGTTAGGTTCAGTCATTGAGAGTCTTGTTAACTGATAGGTATCTAGGAGAAACAAGAGTCTTTTCAACTCTGTAGCAGATATTGTCAGCCTACTGAGTTGTTGCTTCTGATATAAGTCTCTCTCTCTAAATTGTTTTTCTTGTATTGGATGCCAACCATAACTCCATTCCTTAATTCATTTAAACTAAATTACTTTAAAACAAATTAAATTTAATTTAATTAAAACATTAACCCTACACCTTCATTTAAAATGACTAGAGAAAATGAAATATTTATCTCTATCCCTAATCTTTAATTAGTTTGCATTGCATAAAATACCCGAATCGCAACCCTCATTTAAATAAATCAAACTAAACTCAATAAACAGCCCTAACTCTCACTTAATTTAAATTGAATAAAAGTGTACTTAACCCTATTGGGTGAATTAAATTACCTTAAAATTTAATTAAATGCTTAAATCAATCTACCAAATTCAATGTAGTGGTGTTCTCATTAGTGGCAATTTTTTTGTTTTTGTTTAGTGCGAACTCGACACGACGGTATTGGAGCGCCTTATATGAGCAGCAGTTACATTACACAAGGACACATTCATTTTTGGGTAGGAACAGGAGATTACGTAATTTGCCTAGAATCATAGGAAGCTGAGCTGACACCGAGGCTTGAACCTGGTTCCCCTGCTCCAAAGTTGGCAGCTCTAGCCGTAAGGCCACAACCTCTCCCCAATTCAGTTGTAGTGTGCCATTGATGTCGTAGTATGTGTGTAATGGGGGCTCATGCCCCTTTCTCGTTTTCCCTGCGTGCCCTCTTTATATAATAATTAGTGGGACGAGTGTAAACAGTAAGTAGTTCTTGTAAATAATCAACAAAGTTATTTTCATTCATAAAAAATTGAAAAGCTGGTTTAGAATAACATTTTTGACTATGTTCTGCCTGTGAAATGGATTACCTTGTGTTATCAAACCACATTGATATGAAAAGTTTAAGGTTTGTGTGCACAGAACAACTTGTGGGATAAAACACCTGATCATGTGATGACTAAGCAGTGGCCCCAAGTTTTCCTATCTATTCAATCTTAACAGCTTTGAGCTCTAACTTTTAGTGGCGGCTGCCCTCAATCCCAAGTGGTGTGCCAACGCGGGGAAAATACCTAAAAAAACACGTACTAAATAATGGAAAAAAAAATAAGAGAGTACTTACCTGCCACTGGCGGATGTCGTCTTGCGCCGCTGCTCCTGTCCGATCCTCACCTCTTGGATGTTCATGAAGTGGGGAACACTACTCAGCCTCCCAGAAGCCAATCCTGACGCTGCTCTCATTCTGGGAATAATATTACCCAGAATGAGAGAAGCGCTGGGATTCGTCTAAGCGGCCTGGTTTGGCTCTCAGACAGGCTCTGGCAGCCTGTGTCAGTTCTCCACCTGGCTGTGCAACACAGTCCCGGTTGGAAAAATGCTAAGTGCGCATGTCAGTTTGGCTGTGCTAAGATAGCCAGCCAAACCGAAATGCACACTGACAGTGCCCACCACTCCTCCTCCCTGCTGCTGACTCTCCTCGTAATGGCCCCGCCCCTGCCCTAAGACTCGGTTGGCTCTGTGAAGAATAAAATGATAATAACATGGTTTTATTATCATTTTCACTTTCACGTTTGCGTCTGCTGGCTGTCAGCAGTGGGGCGATGCCCCTCTGTCATAACGGAGGAGCCGCTACTGCCAACTGTCACTTGAAAACACGCTGGACTCCAAACTCTCTCAGTCTAAAGAAACATATTTTCAAGAAATAAAAACTGACTAGCTGCACCTCTCGCTGCCACAGAAAGTGAAACTGCTTCTTCCAGAAAGTGACTTCCGAGGTGCTGTTCTAGCTCCTGAACTCTTACATCTGGATGGTGGCAAAGCTCTGTTCATTGGCCTCCCAGACTCTAAGCCCCCCCCCCCCAAAAGGGCATCCTACATGCAGCAGCACATCTAATCCATAGTCTGAAGAAGTACCCCATCTGCATGGACCTCCCCTGGCTCCCTCCAATGGCCCAAGCTCACCATCTGTGGTGGCTCGCAGCACATCACAGCCAGGATGCCAGCAGAGAGGAGACTGAAATAGAACAGGCCTGCTTCATCCATGCACCCAGGAGCTGCAACAGCAACCCTGAAAGGCTCTGGTTCACAGTGGGCTCCTGGGCACCCCCAGGGGTGCAGGCTTGGTAGGGAGTTGGTTATAGTTAGATCTATGGGGGTTAGATTGCAATCCCTGTGAGAACAGAAGTGTTCGCAGCGATAGACTTTTGAGTTGCGTGGGGATTTTCACACCCTTGCTGTTGTTTTTACTTGACTGATTTCAGGAGGTTGAACCTGCAGAAACCTATCAGGGGAAAAGGTCCGGAAAAAAGGCAAAAAGTGCGGAATTTGGTGTCTTAAATACTGATTCTGCGTGTACTGATTCATTTCCAAGGTGGAAACTCAGAGGGAAGATATATTTTACACCTGGTACATACCGCACCCGGTGGTAATTTACCATGGAATTGACGGAGTGTGGTAAATATCGATCCCTATTCCACACAACTCATAGACAACGCCCTTATGGGAGGCGTGCAGTGAGGTGGGTGAATTCAGAGACGTGCTACAGAAACGGGGCGGTGTGGACCTGAAAAAGGACATGGTGACAAGACCTTCTTTGGAACAGATTGTGGAAAGGACAGCTATACATTAAGCCAGAATGGGTAAAACGATCTTCAGGTAGGAGATACAGTGAACAAACATCTTCCTCAGTGTGCCCGTATGGAATCTTGGTATATAGTTCATAAAACAGGAACAGCCTTAATTTTGGGGGGACTCTGGGCTTTTTTCAATGGACCGTCTTGCCTCAGTCCTGCTGGGTATATAATTGATTGCTATTTTTGTTCAAGTGGAGGCATCATTTTGAATAGTGAGTACTCGGTCCCTCGCCAGAATGAAAACGTGTAATTAGTTAATTAAACCTGTATTCATTTTAATTGGTTGTAAAGAAATGTACCCAAGCATTCATTTAATAGGTCTCTAATAATGCACTGTTTGCAGTTTTATTGCTTTGAGCTCCTGAGCAGAAGGCAGCAGTAAATATAGTAAAGTTTATGAGGAACAGGAAACACATCCAGCTGCTACCCGCTCCAAGCACTGCACCGTCGCCACCCCAAAACGTGCACCGCGACACGCCAACCAGTTGTGTTGTACTACTGACTATGATAATCCAAGATGTGCTTTCTCTCTAGAGGTCTAATCTCTGCTGCCTTAGTAGGACACTCATTAGTGTCAATTCAGCTGCAGTGTGCCATTGATGTCATAGTATGCTTGCAATGAGGGCTCATGCGCTTCTGCTAGTCTTTTCATGTCCTATCATGCAGCCCTACCTACTCATCAGGATGGATGGTAGGCGCTGTGAATGCCGTACATGTACTCTTAAACAGACACTGGACGCCTGATCAGCTGTGATTGTCCAGAGGGTCCATTACCCTAAGGAAAGTTACTAAGATCAACTAAGTTAAATGAGCAATTGCTAAGATTCAATGCTCGGAACGAAATACAAACTTGACTGAATTGAGGAAGTATTTTATGAGATCTAAATCTAAATCCAATATTTGTAAAGCGCGACTTATCACCCCTAAGGGTAACCAGGTGCGGGGGACCGTGGGGTTCATACAACTACTGGAGGGTCTGCGAAGCTGTGTCTTCAGGTGGAGTGCACCTTTGCCACTTCTAGGCAGAGCCCATTGGGTCATGTTACCCTCTAGGCTTCTCTGGAAGCCGGTTCCTTCAATGCGGTACACATCCACCGCTCTTGAGACAATATCTTACATTCATTTAGAAACACAGCAGCTTTGAGCAAGGCCTGGAAAGTTATCTTCTAATAGCTACTTTGCCTTCTGTTGTCTCACCCCTTCCCCAGGTTTGAGAAGTTGGCCTGGTATATGCTGTCCACTAATTAAAGTGCGCACCTTGTACCAGACCAAACAACCCTTATTGATGATTATGTTTAAGACAACCTTTATACAAAACTGTCCTAGTGGTATCTGTGGAGAGCAGCCTTTAGGCTAAGTCTCGAAGGAATGTAAAGCAGCTTGTTTTACCAGATCAGAACCTCCTGAATGACCAAATGAAAGGAGAACCACACAAGAGATATATAAAATATATGTATTTATTACTAAACACTCTCTACTAACCTCTTTATGAGATTAGAGCACAAAGCACACAATAATAAATCACTAGAACGACAGTAAATAGCACAATACACAGCGGGCTCCAGGGGGAGACCGAACCATATACTAAGAAAGTGGTATAACAACCACGACTTAACTAGGCACAGTGCCTAGAGCACGTAGAATCACTGGGACCCCAAGGAACCACCCAAAGTAGTGACACAGGGGACCCACGGAGGACGGGTGCAGAGTGTGAACACAGGCGCGAGCTCCGTACAACCTATGGGAACGACGCGGTTGGAAAATTACAGTTTTAGGACACTTTGGAGAGGACTTCAAGCAAACCCTTTGGAACATAGAAGGTTCTAAGGCCAGCACCCTTGTGAGTACCGAGGTACCTGTATTACCTATCCCAGAGGAGCTGGGTGCATAGGGGTCAAGTGGTCTCGGAAACCCTCGTCGTTTTCAATGGTGTGATGCGAAGAAGTGCTGCTGCTGGGAAGGTGAAAAGTGTCCGGTAGAATCCAAGCCTGGATACGAGGTGAGAAGAACCTAAAAGCAGAGGGGACAGAGTCTGGGTCACTTCAGAGTGACCAGGGGCACGATAGACGAATGCCCACCGATGTCAGGTGCTTCAGGTGTGAAGATGCGATGCTTGACTCTGCAGCCACGGGGACCAGGAGATGTCGACGATGAAAGTCTGGAGGTGAGCTGTCCCACGAAGGATGTCGAGTGCTGGGGGGGTCAGTGTCCGGATCGAACACCAACAAGCCTTGACAACTGCAACCCATGCGGGCAGAGGAAATATGCTTCGGTGAGGACCAGCAAGGTCCTGGGGACTCTCCAAGCAATGGAGAGTCAGGGCAGTTCTGGAGCAACCAGGAAAGCCCAAGGAAAGTCAAAGTTACCTTCACAGGGACCCACAGGCCAACGGACTAGGGATTGTGAAGGAACCTCGAGCTGAATCACGAAATACCAGCCCACGGAACACTCGTGGAGTCCAGGCCGGTAATCTTTGGTGGAAATACTGCTCAGGGTCAGGACTACACGTAGCCCAAAGCACTGCCTCAGGGATTGCCAAAAAAGCATATGCTGCTGCAAAAGTACACGGTGCACAGGGGATCGAGTTGCACAGTCCCCACAAGGGATACTGGTTTCAGAATTGCTGAGAGAGCAGTTCGACCTCAGAGATCTTGGGAGCCCAGCTCCTGTGTTTCAGAAATCTTCAGAGTCCTCAGGAGCTCGGGAGATGCAAACCGGTCAGATGCGTTAAGGTGCCTGCTGCTTCAGGGGAGTAACTCCTTAACTCCAAGGGAGATTGTTCAGTCGTCCAGCGAAGTGTAGACCGTCGAAGTACTTGGTTTCTGTAGCAGAGTTTAGTCCAGGTAAAATCTAAAGTCCTGAAGTCAGGGTTCCTACTTTATACCCAAGAAAGGGGTGGGACAAACTGTGAAGACCCACCTATGGGAGGGTCAGGACAGAGGGGAGCCTACATCCATGTCCTTTATCCAGTTTCACGCCAGAGAAGGAGCAAATGGCTCCTGCAACCGGGTTGAACTGGACTATGCACAGAGACACCAAATGTTCCCCCAGTACAGACTTTCAAACACTCTCAGAGTGCACCCACCCTGCCCCAATACACTAAATCCTGTCTGGGAGGTGGTCACACCTTTAACCTATTGTCAAGCCTTCCCCTGCTCGAGCTTGGCTCAGCGGCAGGAGGACAGACTCGTGTCTGTGGCTGACAGCATCCATTTTGTGATGCCCAGGTCGAGAAAGCTGGTACCGGGTAGACCGTTGACCTACAGTAGTGGTTCTAGAAGAGAGGAATCATACCCCCACACCAGTTACTGGTGTGGAGGTATGATTCCAAGGTGTTTGACACCAAATACGACATGTTTCTAAGCAGCCGTTTTAAAGTTAGCATTTACTGCGAGGTTATAATGCACCTAAATTTATATGGCTGGCTGCATCACAGACAACCCTGGAAAATAGGTTCTGAAGGCTGCAGAGGGGCTCTGCTCATGGTGGAGCACCCTCTCACATAAAACCCAGCACCCAGCCTTCAGGATTGATAAAGCCTGCCATAGGGGTGACTGATAGGTTTATATGTGTAGTGATTTAGAATAGATATAGTGAACCTATATCTAAGTAAGGGGTACATGCACCACCTTACACAGGCTGCAGTAGCAGACATGTGGTGTCAGTTTGAATGGTCTTCCAGGGGTGGCACAATACATACTGAGCCCCTGGGAGGCCTCTGGGGGTACCTATGCCCTTGGTACACAGTGTACCATATACTAGGGACTATAAGAGTACCCAAGTATCCAATCTGGAGTGTACCTAAAGTACATACAATCAATTTAGCGGAGAAAGCAGATAGACTGGGGTTCTGGATAGCAGGATCAGTCAAAACAGTGATATATCATCAAAAAGTGGGGGTAACCATAAGAAACAGATCCTACTCTCCTACACCAGGTGTTCCAGCTCTTGAGATATTACTTTATATTCAGAAACACCTCCTATCTTCCCAGTGTCCGTTTGTGAAATCATGCTTCCTATTGGGCCATTCCCAAACTACACTATTCCTCCTTTCCTCCACCCAGTGTCTCTTCCAGCATCTTGCACTTCTAATCAATCAATCACGATTTATAAAGCGCAGCTAGTCATCCTATAGTGTATCCAGGAGCTTGCAGGTCCGGGAACCTTATTTGAACAGCCAGATCTTGAGGGCCATTCGGAATTCCGGAAGTGAGGTGATGGTCCGGAGTTGCGTGAGGAGGCTGTTTCATGTCTTTGCTGTGATGTGGGAGAAGGAGCGTCCTCCAATTCTGCTTCTGTAGATGCGGCGAGTATGAGCAAGTGAAAGGGAGGCAGAGTGTAGTCTCCACATTAACTATTTACTCCATCAACCATCATTGTCCGCCTATCTTTAAGGGCAGCTCTTGTAGTTAGTTCAATTGCCTTCTCTATACTAGCCCCAGGACAAATTATCATTTCTCCTGCATAATGTTACGTATTTTCTGGCAGTTCACTTTACTCTTTTCACACAAACTGCTCGAAATGACGTAACTTCACCACATCCCATAATTTTCAGATAGTTGGGGGAAAAATCATATTGCAAGAGCACACGAATAACGTAAATTACCAGAACGTGAGCGGCTCCTGATCGTGTCATGTGCGATTTTGCGTTTTTTTAAATACAAAATGAATCCTTGCCTCCGAATCGGACGTGAGGACGCGTGTCACTCTAAAAATAGCACTTAAAATAGTACTAAGTGCCGGTTTCGCTGTTTTCGTAATTTTGTGTAATTGTTCCAAAATGTCACTTCTTTACCCCAACAGAAATTAGGCAAATTTTTCAGACACCAACTCATTACATCAAGTGCCTCGTTCACTGCAAGAGCACAAGAATGATGTTAATGAACAGAACGTGAGCGGCTACTGTTCGAGTCGTGTGCCATTTAGAGATTTTTTTAAAGTACAAAATGCATCCTTGCATCCAAATCCTAGGTGAGGACGCACTTCACACTAAAAATAGCACTAAAAATAGTACCAAGTGCCGGATTCGCTGTTTCTTTAATTTTGCGTAAGTGTCCCAAAATTTCACATAGCTGCACAAACAAATATTAGGCACATCTTGAACACACAACTCGTTACATCCTGTGTTTCATTCATTATTAGTCTCCAACATTCTATCACTACCCTACAACACTTCTGCTTCAATGATTTAACGCAACTAAGCCTTCTCTACTCCCATCAATCCTATTCTTGCGGCCGTCTGCCTTGTATGCTGTGTGTAGAGCAGCCAAAATCCTCATAGTAATCGCCCAACCTCACCTAGACCACACTATAGTTCCAGAGTCTTCCAGACCTTCACAACAGCAACAGCAGGATCAGTGGCTGGTTAAGAGGTACCACACAAGAGCGTCTTGTTAACAGTGATGTCTAACAACGGTCCCCGAGGTCTGAATGCTTGCCACATGTTCAGGGTAAATACTGATTTTATAAATGAGCTCCATTTGAATACATTGATTGTCTATTTAGTCTATGTGCTTCTCCAAAAGATCAGGCATGGATTGGGCCATCCTGGCCATATGTTGGACACCACTGATACAGAACTGTATGCTGAGGGTAGCTGACGCAACAGAGATGAGGTATTGAGGTGTGTCAGAAGGATAAGAGTGTCTATCACACGCAGGAGTCAAAAGTGCAGCCAGGAGGGCTGGATCCATGACAGATTTGCAAGGTGCTCACATTAGCTAAATTTACTCTTTGACATAAACAGAGGTTGTCTTGAAAAGTTCACATTGATCCGGTCCGTCTGCACACCCTTTCTATGGTAGGAGATTGCAGTCTAAACGCTCTAATTAAGCAACGCAGTCATTTTCTCCTTGATATGGAAGAAACAGGACTGATGGCTTTACGACCACCAGAAAATATTAGCTTCAGTCTTCAAAATACCATCGGATGAGATTGTTTTAATGTGGTCCTCATACCCTGGACGAGAGTTGAAGTGTGGTGGAAGCACACAGGTGGATAATGCTTCACCGCTGATTTTTTGAAGGGTAGGGCCTATTTTCTGTTTGAAGTGGGCCCGTCAACCTTTCATCTGGGCCCAGTACGCCTTCTTGGGTGCCACTCCTGAGGGAGTATTCTCTGCAGACAGGCCTTGAAAGAAAGGGAGAACAAGGAAGAAGAGGTGGGGGCGGAGATGTTCCCTTTGGGCTCCATCCATCCTCTGTCTTTGAAATGCTGTTCGTACATAAAAGTATATATTCAAGAACATTGATGGCTAATCCTACCGACAGGTGCCATACGTGTCCTGAAAGCCTTTTTTCATATTTTGCAAATGGTAATGTTCCTGTATGACACAGCAGCGAATGTTACATTTACTCGCAGTGCAGGAGTACAATATTATCTCTACTGGTCTTTTCACCATGACTAGGGGCCTGATTTAGAAGTCGGTGGAGGGAATACTACGTCACAAACGTGAGGCTGTCCCGTACGCCGTATATCGTAATACGGCGAACAGGATATCCGTCACGTTTGTGACCAGTGTTCCCCTCCGCCGACTTCTAAATCATGCCATAAATGCATGAGAATGCCAGATGCAGGCTGGTTGGGACCTGCTCTCCAGAAGTGGAAGAGAGGAGGAACAGGCCTGGGCTGGAAGGAAGGAGGCCACGTGTTGCAGGAATCAAGGACTGGCAGTTTTCAGAAGCCTGGACTCTCCAGCTGCAACTCACTTTGCAGAACAATCCCATGTGGAGGTGGAGGGAAAGCCTAGATATTTCTGATGAAGACTCGATCCCTTCTGGGGGGTGTCTGTGATTGTTGTGGGGAGATCTGGGACAGGTTGAGCCCCTCCAACCCCCAGCTGTAGGGGGGCATTTGCCTCCTGCTTTCCAATTTTAACAAATTCCACTGTCAGTACTCTGTTCAGGTTCCTCTGTTCCGCCAAGAACCGAGCACTAATTTATGTTGTTTCAGTCCTGTTCAAATGTTGTTTTAATCTTGGAGATCTCCCCAAGCACCAAATCCGCGGACGGCTGCGTTTCAAGTTCATGGGAATGCGAAGATATTTGTCTTTTGGCAGCAGGCGAGGCCCATATATTGCAGATTTCCGGCATGCTTCACAGGCCACTTCAGAGGCGCTGTTAATTGAAGCCTGGACCATAAGCGGACCTTTATTGAAATGATGATCCTGCTAACTCGTTCAACGCCAGGTGTCTGACAGGTAAAGCTGCTCAGTCGCTTTCCTGTCCGTGGGGATTTCTCCAGAGCTGCTCCTGTCCGCGCGCAGCGCTGCACATTCTGCAAACACAGGCGGGCTCGCGCTGTTGACAGCATAACTCCGGCCCAGCAGATCAGAGATCACCCTGTGCACTGGTGTTCACTCCTGGCTCGCGCCCTGCTGTTTCCGCCATGGAAAATGAGAAACGGAAGCGACCAGAATGCTTTGCGAGCTAAGAATGCCACGCAGAACTTTATAGACGTCACTGTCAGCCAGGGGATCTGATCTGCGGAAGTTCCTGAGCCACGGGGTGTTGTTTCACCGTTCGGGCTGCCACAAGGCTTTCTCTGTTGGTGGCGTAGCTCAGCAGATTAATGCAACTACTGCATAGAATTGTGTGGAAGGGGCATGTTACAGATTCGCATCCTGCGAAGCCTGGCACAGCCTGTCCTCTCTGGCCAATAACATGAGCGCTGCTGAGTTGAGTAAAAGTGACATCAGACAGTACTTTCAAATATCTGCGTGTTTGTCCTACGTAATAAAAAAGAGCTATTTTGCACATGAATTATTTTTTTCTTTTATACATAGAACTTTACTGATTCCTGTAGAATAACATTCTCAAAGAGAGAGAAACTGAGTAAGAACATAAGAGCACAAACATATACTGGTATAACACATGCAATGTGCCTGTAAATGTCTATTGACACCCCATAGAAACAAGAATTCCATTTTCATCTCGCCTGCCTGACTCCTACTACGGTCTGAACACCACCCTCTCAACTAACACCCATGTGTGGTCCACGGACTCTGGACGGCATTTCACGTTTTTATTTTGTTTCTGGGGTTCATTTTAATATTTCTTCCTCCATTTCACCTTGAGATTGGCCAGTACTTAGTGAACATGTTGCTAAAATGATGAAAGTTGCCAACAGTTGAACTCAAAACTTAGTCTGATCCGCTACCCCTACCCTTCAGCCCCCCCACAGACACAGCGCCTTGAGACCCTCACTGGTGAGTAGCCGCGCTTTACATATCCTGATTGATTGAACATGTAAGAACAAGAAAATGCTGAAAGGATATCTAGCAGACATAAATCTATTTACCCAGGCTCTGCTCTCTCATGTCACAGACAACCCCCGATGTCAGTGCTTAATTTGAGCCGGTGCCTACCGGTGCTCAGCACCGGCACTTAATTGCTAGCACCGGCGCTTATGATAGGCTGACACATTTTATTTTGTAAAACATTTTTTGATTTAATGTTCCAGCAATGCCTTGCGTCATGTTCTTTTTCCATTTGATTAGATCACACTCAGCTAACAAACAAAAGCTGCGCAGGCCGGTAACTGGCCAGGCAGCCCAGGCTGGCTGCCGGCCCCTGCATGCTACATTCTTCGCTGTCAGACGCGCCTGCTAATATGAGCCCCTACCCGAAAAATGGAACACTCACTAGTTGTGCCACACGAGGTGCTGCTAGTATTCCTGACCCTTGTATTTCTGTACGCCATTCATTTCCGTCCCAAGGCAGAGAAACCCTTCACTGCATTGGTCACATCGCTCTCTCTTTCCTGTGAGTGGTTCTGTCTTCCATGACCCGGAAACAGAATCAAGCTAGAAGTAAAATGTAATACTATTGTGGAAAACTTCAGCTTAGCTGAGTGTGATCTAATTAAATTGAACATGACGCAAGGCATTGCTGGAACATTAAATCAAAATTTGGTTTACAAGAAAAAATGTGGCAGCCTGTCATAAGCGCCGGTGCTAGCAATTAAGTGCCGGTGCTGAGCACCGGCTCAAATTAAGCACTGCATCAAGGAAGTGGGGCGACAGCAGCTGCGTGACGATGGCTCTGAGGGCCTCTTTACCACCCTACGGGGCCATATCATCCGCATCAAAGACTCGCTAGCTGCCAGAGCCACGTTTCTGGCTGCCCCAGGGGGTGTCTTGACCTGGTATCAGTTATTGGGGGCATGCTGTGAAGAGCCACATTGCTCTCTGGCTGTGATGGAGCTGTCCACCTCTTCAAGACGCGAGCATGCCCAAGCCCTGAGCTGCCACCTCTTCGATTGAATGCACCTTCTCATTACACAGTGGCTACAACAGCTTTACCAGATCCTGGGTAAATGAGTGCCACCTGTCAGGGAGAGCCCACCAGCAACGCCCTGCAGAGTCTGGCACTGATCGCAGAGCAGGAGGTAAGAGCAACCAGCTGCTGAAAGTGCATCTTGGCACGTGTAGCACACGTGCTGTGTTTGGGGTTAGATGTTGAGAAAATGGACTAAATGTCTCTTTATGTTAATGAGCAATTTCCATCGGTGGTGGGGGGGTCATAGTAAAAACTTGTTATCTATGATTGTGGTGAAGACAATGACCTTATATCCTCTTTGAAGCAGCGCTCACTCACACATTTCGCCCATACATCGTAGGTGGCATCAGGTTATTAGAACCGGAGCAATTTTTAAGACTGTACTTGTCCTGCTGTAGTCTCAGACAACCTAAACCGTTTTTTAGGGCTGGCTTGACAGAGCTGATACCAGACATTATGTAATCAGTTAAGAAAAGGGTTTTAAGTGTTACTCCCAGGTGAGGGGCTTTGGCTCTGCCCTTATGCTGGCAGCTGGCGCACATGTTTTGATTATGAGGAATTTGTGTTCATCCACAAAAAATGCTTGCCCTCCAAGCAGCTTTGATCATTGTGTTTTTGTATCCATCTGTTTTTAGATAATCGATAATTTACAGGGTTTTATTTGTTACTCTGGCAGCAGCACAGATGGGAGGTGGGCAATCATTAACTTAAGACTTCAGAGTGCAGTTGTGTGTTTAAGAGCCCAGGGATACACTAGTGTAAAAGGATTTTTGTGTCTGTCTTCACAGTTCAAAGGGTGCTTGACCTTATCTGATCAACAAAAAAGAGCCTTCGGAGTCATACTGAGGCAGGGGCTTAGGCTCTGTCCACACATTGATACCTCTGCAGCCCTCGAAAAATCATAGCCTCCAGGTATAGTAACTTGAAGAGACCATTCGACCTCACTGTCATGTACATGAACCATAAACTGGTCTCATTATGTCATCCCATGCAAATATTTTGTTTTGCAAAGCCACCTTTTTCTTTTTTATCATATATGAGAGCACATTCCAGTTTGTGAGCTCGGCGTTCCTGCCGTACAAAACAATTCTATTTGGTTTGATTGAATCGACTAACCTAACCGTAAGCTCCGTGCATAACAAGAATCTAGGAGGGGCTGAACCACTAGATTGGAAGAGGTTAGTTACCCTGTTCCAATGGTGGCTGGGATACTGCTTTGAGGAAGGGTCTGCTTTTCCAGCCCTGAAAGCAACTCACTCAGCCCTCCCTCACTCATAGCACACTGCCCCTCAGTCAAAGCAGGAGTCCCTCTATCCCTTTTGCTAGCAGGAGTCCCTCTATCCCTTTTGCTAGCAGGAGTCCCTCTATCCTTTTTGCTAGCAGGAGTCCCTCTATCCCTTTTGGGAGCAGAAGTCTCTTTATCCCCTTTGCTAGCAGGAATCCTGCTATCCCCTTTGCTAGCAGGAGTCCCACTCTCCCCTTTGCTCGAGGGTGCCTATCACAAACACTTAAGAGGAACCATATTATTAAAAGCTGTGGCGTACACTCCACCATTATCCCACCTTCAGCTCAGTGGGTAACACCACCTACCACCGTACACTACCTACATTTGCAGGTTAGATTATTTCGCAGCCATGTGCATTATGGAGCTGCGTTAGATATTTAGGGCGGTATTCGAGCTCTTGTGGCTGCAATTGGATTATACATGGTGGTTGTTACTAGACATTTGTGCTATTCTTGGGCACTAGGGGCAGTGCGTGGATGGTGAATTTGGAGATGTTAGATGCATATGATGACTGTGTAAGCAGCCTAATGCACCTGGATATTTGACGGACATTACCCAGTACATTTATTTTTTTTAAGACATGATCCACTATACATCATGGAATCACGGGGTATTACATCCAACTTTCAGAATTGCGGTTGAGTATGTGGGTAGAGCCAATAGAGTAAGTGGGTGGAGCCTGTGGAAGAAGTGGGTGGAGCCTCCTAAAAAAATGTGAGCACCTGCTCTTAATATTTTACAAATTATGCACTGCCTGATGCTATTCAAATCCAGGGGCATGGCTTCTGGGGGGATGTTTGGGGTGTTCCACCCCCTTAATAAATCTATTTTCTGCTGAATACTCAGGTGCAGGGGATTTCATTCAGGTATGATGAGGTGTCTTTTGGATTTCACCAGGAGTTTTTTCATACAGACAGACACAAATGCGCACACACTCTCTCTGTTTTGAAAGTCCTAAAAAATGTTTAGCTATTTTACAAAATATAATGTTTTGTCTCAGTACTCCTACCACTCCACAGTCCAGTCCCCTCCCTTTCCACTGCCCCTTAGGCCCCCCTCAGGCACCCTGCTAGTTGTAATGTATTTTAACATTATACAGCAGCATTTGTGCGGAAATCTGAAGCTCAAGGCCCCGCCCCCCCAATCTTACTGACCAATCTACGCCCCTGTTCAAATCCTGCTGTTACTTTGTCAATATGCTCCTGAGGGCGAATGTGTTTTAATCATCATTCACCATGTATCAAGCACAATATCCTCTAAATGTTAATTATTCGAACTGTCAATTATCCTATGTCCCACATTTTAGTTGCTGGTTACAGCATATCTTGTTAAAATGTTGCAGTTCTAAAAAATAACAAATACGAGTGCCTGTAACTCTGCTCGGACAGTGGCAAAGTTGACCTGTGAGTTAGATGCATCATGGCGATTATCTTGGAAGTATAGAAAATAAAGTTCGGACATATTGGAACATTATCTTTTATCGTTCCAAGATGGTTGCCACATTAAATCTACATGTTATTTTCGGCCATCTTGGAAGTATAGGAGACACAATTCTAAGATGACTAGTAGCCGCTTTTGTCTTTGCGAATGTCAGCTCAATTTTAAAAGCATTGATGAAGCCAAAAGCAGTGAACAGAGAGTAGTGGGCAAGAGTCAGGGAAATGAGGAAAGAGAGAGAGAAAAAAATGCAGGACATGCACTCCCATGGATTGCTAAATCACAGATGGTTTAAAAACCACTAAGACAAATTATTTCCTGACATTAGTAATGGAAAGATACACTGAACCAATCAAAAGTGAGGATGAAACATAAAAGATCCTGGGCAGAACAAACAACAAATAAGGGTAAAGCCAGGCAGTCATGAGCAAGGTGATCTAAAGCCCAATCTAAAACAGGAAGGGTGTTTTATATTGTAGATCTCTGTATGCAGGGTAATCTGCCACTAATCATTGTTATCTGTAAGAGTAGTGGGCAGGATGTTATTTTAGGCTGACTTCAGGCTCCTGCAAGATTGGTACGGCTGGAAGACGTTAAGGAACTAAGTATACGTGCAACCATTCAATGGCTTATGGAACAGGGGCAAACTTTATTTTCTGATGAGCCTGTGTAGCATTTAGAGTAAGGGTGTGATATTATCTTATCCTGCCAGGTTGAATACGAGTTACGCCACCTCGTGCTGTGGTCATTGTGATTTGGAAGATCCTTATTAGGGGGCTATATATATAGATGGCAACTCAGTAATCCACCTGGAAGTAAATTTCACGGCATCCAATTATATTTTCATATTAAACTCTAGGAAAGGTAGGATTCACAATTGTGTCTAAGGTAGTGGCACATATTCTTGTAACTTCATTTACTTAGGATGTTAAGAAGTAGACACTGTCCAGTAACACTCCCAAGTTGTGTCATTGGTTTTAGAGTTTGGAGTGGCCCATAGTGTCTGGCTATGTATACCATCCATGAGATAAGGGTGAGGGATCCAATGGATCCCAGAACAGGATCTATGTCTTATAACAGAGAGCTCCATCTATAACAGGATGCATTTCAAACACCTTACCAGCCTGTAAAGTTTTCTACATAAAATGGGTAGGATTATCAAAGTGTGCTAAAGACTTTCAGCAGTGATAAAGTGCACAGACCTTGTGAGTGGGTGAGCTTTAAATGTCTTTTGCAGAATTTCTTACCATGTGTTTCATGGCTAACGTGTAGGGGCAGTGTCTTAAATAAGCAGTGATATTGAGTCAAATTGATCAACACTTTTAGCCAGGTTTGTGTCACAAAAGTGACACAAATCGGTGCGAAGCGTTGATATTGAGATTTACATCCAGCACCAAACAAGTTTCATGCTTATAAGTAGCCGCAAAGTAGTGCTTTGCACTACTTTGTGCTACTTCGTGTCAAGGGAGCGTACCATGGGTGATACATGCACATCCCCATCCACCAGCCCATGGATTTTGGCACAAATCCCTATCATTTAACAATGGTCGATGGGGATTTTCAGCAAAAAAATTAGGATTCCTAGAGGCATGCGTGACATTAAGGAAACGTTTTTCTCTTCTCTTCATGTAAAACGCACACATATAATGTTATGAAAGTGTTAAACCATGTCAAAGCATAGTAGTTTGTACTGGAAGGGTCCCTTTCAAATACAAAACCTATGCTTGACATTTCCTGGAGATCCTTGCGTTATGGGTCAAGGGCATGGCGTTGGCACAAGGCAGCCTAGAGTGCGCTAGCACAGGGAAAGACAAAAATAAGGCCATATGTTAGCAGATGTGGCAAAGTTTGGATGTCTCCCTTTCTTGCAATGCAGTGCAGCAACTATAGTTGCTGCACTGCTTTGCATGAATGATTTAAAAATGTGCCCTCTTGTGTATCATAATGAGGCCGGGGTGTAATTTTATTTATGCTGGGGTAATTGTGGTACGTTTGGTAATTCTCATTATTGTTTGGCACAGAATTACCATAATTCGGGGGAAACAATCTTACTGCAAGAGCACATTTATCAACAGCAAGTAGCTTCTTGCTATTTGTGTTCTCCTGCATTTAGGGCTATTTCTCAACAAAAAGTGCATCCTCACGTCCATTTTGGACGTAAGGGTGTATTTTGAGCTAAGAAAATAGCGCTAGATGCCTGAGTCAGTTGGGGGAAAATTCTTCCCCAACAGCACATTTAGCAATATTTTTTAGCACAAAATGCTATCTCACTGCAATTTTGGACGTTATGGGGGCATTTTGTGAAAATGCCCCCATAACCGGTCATAAGTTAGGTGAAAATCCTACCCCAAGAGCACATTTAGCGAGTGTGAGCGGCTGCTCACGTGTTCTCGTGCTTGCTATGATTGTTCTGTTGTATTTAGTAAGCCTGGGCGGACTTCGAGGAGTTCCGCTATGCAGAACTCCGTGAAGTGACAAAAAAACTCTTCTGCGCTACTTGGAGTTCCGCAAGCAGTGGAGTGCGTAGGGTCATGCTGTTCGCAGTGATTTTCGGCACCAGGTGTTTGACCTAGGCTGGAAAATCATCGCGAATGTCACCATGCGCAGTGCAAGAAGGGATTGCTTTCTTTCTGCTGCTCGGGTAGATTTTACTCACGAGCGGCAGCTTTCTCAATGCGAACAGAAGGTTTCTCAATGCGAACGGTAGCGAGCATACGCAACCGCTCACATTGAGAAAACCGACTGCCCCCCTTGAGAAATCTCGCCTGGAGTTTGATTTTCCTTGCGTGTGCTTGCCAACTAGACATTGACGAGCGCAAGTGAAGCAAAATCTCACCAGGAGGTGTATTTTCCTCACTCGCGCTCACCAACTTGACGGTAATGAGCGCAAGTGAGGAAAAAACTCTGCTCTGCATGGCGGAGCGGAATTTTTAGAACTCCGCGAGCTCTGCGGAACACGGACAGCAGAAAACTCTGCAAACTCCACGAGCGGAGCGGAGTTCAGTGCTCAGAGTTAGTATTGAGCTAAATTCTTAGCGCAAAATACATTCTTGCACCCATTTTAGAAGTGAGGGGCATTTTTGTGCTAAAAGATAGCGCTAAATGCAGAATTACTCCTCTCACATAATTAAGCATAATCTCGCAGAATTCTTGAGAAATTCTGTCTCATGAAGCTACACTGAGGTATGCAAATTATGCCCACCCTTAATCATCATGTCTATTTTGGGTTGCTGACCTTTCGGTTCTCCGCTAACTGGTAGGACACCATCAATATACTGACGTAGCGGAGACAGTGGCTGTACCTTATCTACAAAACAGAGTATTAATTCTTCTTCTTTGCTTGTCTAGGATTCCCATGAAGTGTTTTCATCTGGAACAGCCAAAGATATGTTGAGTGATATGTATTTGTTCAGCGTACTTTCAGCCGTGAGGGTATCCTGGTGCTGAGCATGTGTGTTTTGCCGAGCCATGCCTACGCTAGGTTAGTTAATTGAAAAGCTAGATCTTCAATTTCTTGTGGGTTTCAAGAAGAGAGGAGGAGGTTCTGATGTGGAGCAGGAGGACGTTCCATGCTTTAGGCGCAATGTAAGAAATTGACAGCCTCCCTGATCTGAGTCTGTCTATGCATGTGATGTGTGCGAGTTGGAGTCCTGCAGAGCGAGGTGTCTCAGTGGATAGTGGAATGAGATGCAACTGTTCAGGTAGGTGGAGCCTAAGTTGTTTAGTGCCTTGACTATGTGTATGAAGAGTTTGAAATGAGGACATTTGTGTATCGGGAGCCAGTGGAGCTCCCTGAGGTAAGTGGGATGTGAGTTCTGTTCGGGAGGTTGAGGATGAGTCTAGCTGCAGAGTTCTGGATGGTTTTGCAGTCTTCTAATGTTGCTTGGTGATCATGGCTTGGAAGGTGAGGCGTGAGTCATAGTTTTTCTAGTGTTTCTTGGGAGCCTTGACGATCTTCCTCAGCATCTTTAGGGTGTGGAAGTAGGAAGCAGTGACGGCTGTGAGTTGTACCATATCAGGCCTGCTGTTGATGATTATTCCGAGGGTGCTAGGTGTGGGTCTGAGTTTGATCCGCTGCCAGTTGGAGTCCCATGGGGAGGTGTTCTTGATGAAGATCATGTCTTCTGTCTTGTTGGTGTTGTGCCTGAAACACACAAAAGTTGATTTGAGGAATGCTTGCAATTTGCTTAAATTTGTCTACCCAAGCAAACCAAGACCAGTTTTGCCCTGAATGGGGCTCTTCAGTCGGATGTAGCTTGGTTCCAGTGGCACAGGGAGCACATAACATTCTTCTAAGCATATCTTGCCACTAAGGATGGATATCAAGACCCCTAATGGCATTGCTGGGGCATGTACATGACCTCCCCAAATCCAGACGACGTTCGTTGCTATGGCGCTTCTACTTGCTAAACGCGACCTGGCACTTAAATGGGCCAGTAAAATAGCTCCTACTCTTAAGACATGGCTCCTAATATGACATTCTGCAATACCACTAGTGACACATATGCACAGCTACAGCCGCCAACATCTAGGCCAGTTGACATTTGGCAGCCATTCCTGACATATCTGTTGCATGAGAAGGAGGGAGACACCATTTCAACACTGAACCACCTACGCTCATAGCCCGCCCACTGTTGCCTGGGCTCCTTGCGATCTCCACTGCTATCACTTGCTCCACTCCACTTGCTATCATGATTGTCAAACAATACAAATATGGGACACTAAGCCTCTTCTGCAATAGAACTTGGCATTAATCTGTTCAATGATATACACTATGATTATTGTTAACTCTGCAACGAACTTGCTACGCATAGTTGCCTGTATGCCACACTGACTTTGATCTGCATGATCTATAAGATGTATATATTCGCTTTGTTCGCTTTATTTTCCTTTTTAAATATGAAGTACTGCCATTGATGATTGTAATCCTAAGTGTATTAGTTTAATTTGGGAAAATCAATAAAAAAAAAGGATGGATATCAAGCACCTGGTCTGGCAGTTCAAGCTGGACTGATCCTAATGGAGCAGCATCAAGACTGGTGTGTTTATGGCTAATTCCAAACTGAGGTGGCATGGCGGGCAGAACAACAATGATTGGGATGCTATCTGGAGCGATTGTCAGTGGTTTGACTTATTGCAAGCATCCTCCGATCACCTTTTGTGTGTTTGATGATGAGCTTAAGACAATTGGCTTTCATCAAGTTAGGGACTTTGGTCATGCTGGCAGTTAATTTGCTGCAGGTGTTGAGACTCTTGTCCAATGGGGAGAGTGCAAGTTGTGTGTCATCGGCGTAGCAGGGTTGTTGATGTTGTGTGCAAGGATGACATTGGCCAAGGGGATCATGTATGTGTTGAAGAGGATGGGGCTTAGCGATGAACATTTAGGCACACTGCAGCTGAGTTTGCGGGCTTCTGAAAAGTAAGGTGCCAGGCTAACAGCTTATGATTTATATATTTTATACTTGGGATGAGTCTAACTCAATGATGTTGTACTTTCGGGGCACTATGGTTCGGAGAAACTCTCATTGCTGAACACAACATTAACTAAAATACTCTCTCTTCTATGAGACCTTGTTACCATGCTTACTCTGCATCAGAACTGAAGTCCCATTGAGTTCGACGTTTGGTACAGTGAAACAGCAACACACTGAGGAGAATATGTGATAAACTGTGTTAATGTGGTTCAGACTAGGGGCGGGCGGTAAACTCCACTCCACCGGCAGAGTTCGCAAAATGTTTCTGCTTTGCTTGGAGCATGAAGTTTGGCTGAAAAATTCTGCCCACCGCCAGCGGAGTGGAGTTTGCCAGCATGGTCGCAGCTCACCCCTAGTCATCATCTCATCCTGCTAAATCACTCCTCCATAGGTAAACAAACAGGGCTAGAGGGAACGTTTTTGCTCCGTCCTACTCCAAATTAACCTTCTTCCCTCATTCACCCAGCCCATGCCGTGGACCGTGTTTTTCTGCATCTTACCAATTGTCACTTGCCGGGTACAAGTCTCACATGGAGCACAAAGAGGCACAGTAGGGGAACCTGTGGTGGACACAGCCCCCCACCACATTTAAGTTTTAGTATGGACATCTAGTCAAAAGAGCTCGGCCGTAGCCCTACGCATGTACCATAACACTGTAAGCAACAATGCTGTCAGATCGCAGTCTCACCCACTGTGGCAGTAACAACTGTTACCACATAGCCAGGCTTAACAGAACAGCAAATGGCATATGATTCGGACCCCTCCCCTAGAAATTGTAAACACTAGACGGCATGTGTGGGTGGCCGTATCCAGGCGGAGGGTTCCATAATAAGTAAGCAACGACATAGCAGGGAACCAATGGGACAACAGACTTAGATCGCTTACTCTCCTGCTCTATTTTATGGTCGATGAATAGTCAAAATGTAGGGGGAGTCTAGTGCATGGCCCACCAATCCCTGCAAACAGCCAACAGAGACTCTACCGCACTGCACGCCCCCATCCTCTCACACATGTTGCTCTCTGAATCAGCTTGCTTGCCGGACAGGCCGGAAGCAGCTAGGGTGTATCTTGCACCGAAATTAGCCAGACAGGAGGAGCGGTACCTTGGGACAGCCACTGGCGCACTTCACACCTGCTAGTGAGGACAAACACAAGGCATGCGAAAATGGCTGCGGACCTGGGGGAGGTTCTAGTGCCCTACATGCCCACCGCTCCGAATGCGCCTACTCCTATGACTCTCCGGTGAGCGGAGCGTGAGAGCAGACCAGGGCGCTGGGGGTGGACGGTCGTGCTCTAGCAGCACATGCCGCAGAGTCCCCCTCAGTACAGCACTCTATGTACAGTACAGACACCACACACTGCATGCCCTGGGGCACGGCTGATCTTTGTGAGCAGATGTAAAGAGAGGCCCGCTACGCTAGAGTGTGTGCAGCGCCAGCATGCTCATCGCGCGGGTGTCTGCATTATAGGTGAGCGCCTGAGATGGAGCGGAGCTGGAGAGCAGCCATTAGGCAGTCAATAGGCCCGGGATGTGATGATCATGTGAGCAAAGTGGCCCTTGCACTTCTGCTGTTGTTTAATAGGTCACATAGATGAAGTTTAAACCTCCACGCTTAACCTTTCCATTGATGATGTGATACTCCACCCTCTCTCAGATCTCCGCGAAATCTCGCAGAGTTTTTCGGCAACTCTACATAATTCTGTGGACTAAAACTCAGCAAGCTGTGGCCAGGCCTAGTTCAGACAAGGAGTAGAACATTTTTTGCATGCCTGTGTCCTGAGGAACCCTATAAGTGGGTGCAACACGAAGAACGCTGTGATAGATTGTAGCAATGTGGTTCAGACAAGGAATAGATCACTTTTTTGCATGTCTGTGCCCTGAGGAAGCCTATGATTAGGCGAAATGCATTGGCTGCGCCTGTTGAAAAGGAATGGAATAAAAAAAGAAATTGGTGTGTGCTACATTTTGGTTTTTATTGCCTCTCAATTTATGTTCTAAAGTGTCTAATGAATGGCCAATAGGTATCTGGTCATTTTGAGGTGGGCAACTTGGCTTAATAATTGGTGACAACTTCAGGTGGTGCGGCGATAGGACGCCTGGCTGCCAATATTTGTCTCAATTTCTAAAATAAACACCTTCATGGGCAAAGACAATCAGTCTGACATTGTCTGCAAGTCTTTTGGTTTTCTCATTGTTTGTTTTGTCATGCTTTTTATAACACATAAAGTCTGTTCCTTTGAGTCTATCTCCTAGCTATAAAAAATATGTTGGGCAAGGTCTTCCCTCCATAGCCTTCCCATCTTCATGCTTTGAAATGTATTCTCTGTTGAGGCCAAGCAAAATCTTATCTACTGTAGTGAGGAACATTGAGGCATATTTGTGTTTCAAAACTGCGTCTTGTGGCACTACGCTCTTCAATATCGGTTCGTAGTTTATCCTCTCGACTCCTATGTAACATGCTCTGATGTCACTTTGGACCAAATCTGCATGAGAAATAAATTATATTAATACATAAATAAAATACAAAAATCACTTTACCTCAGCCCTCTTCAGGTTCATTGAAAAATCCAAGTTTTCTCCATTAGCAACCTTGGCAAGCAGGGGTCAGCTCTGGGTTTAACCAAGGCTGCCAGGGGACATCTTGGCTGAGAAATTTCAGAGGGTTAAAAAATTCACAAAAATATAATCTGTCAGTCATAACTAAGGGACGGATTTTGATCTTGGCAGATGGATTATTCTGTCACAAGAGTGGCAGATATCACAGCCGCTGAAACATAAATCCAATAGGATATAATGGGATTTATAGTTTGTTGGCTGGGATATCATTTTAGAATTATTCAGCTTAGTCAAAAATAGTCATAATTTTGCTTTGAGAATGCCATCTATGTTCCTCCTCAGCTAGAAGTTTACAGTGCCTGTATCCTGTCTGCTCAGTGCTTTAATTGAATGTAAAATAATTTTAAATACATTTTATGAGGGTACATTATGGGATTTATATTCAGGCGGACGGGATATCAATCACCGTTGTGATGGAGTAACCCATCCACCAAGATCTAATTCACGCCCTAAGTCCTTAAGTTCCACTTCAACTCTGGGGAATTCAGAATGAATGCCCTTCCCAAGTCAACAATGTCAGAACCATTACAGCCAGATGGAGACATGTGAATGAAAACACCGACTGATATATTCCTTCCCGTCCTTTTTCATATGAACTGGAGCCCGGTCAGATCCTGAGTCAAGCCAGGCGGTTTTTCCCGTAAATGGCACAAAAACTTTTGAAATCGGATCTGAGCTTTGCCTCTTGTTTTCGCCGCCTACTGGTTTCCTATCTAGGGGGTGAGTTCCTGTTTTTTAGACGAGATATCAAGTTGACCAAATACCAGTCTTGCTTAACTGGAGAACATTCAGTTTTTGTTGCTATAAGGATATAAAAAACAGAGAAGTGCCACAAGACATGTATCCTCAGTTCATTTATTTTAAAATATTTTACATTCAGCTAAAGCGCCCAGCAGACAGGATACAGGTACTGTAAACCTCCAGCTCAGGGAGAACATAGCTGGCATTCTCGGGTCTAAATTATGACTATTTTTGACAACCCTGGATAATTCTAAGAAATGTGTTTAAATGAGGAAACGCTTTGCTACGTGCTTCTCTTACACAACTCCTTGACTCTCAAATTCCCTAACACTGGGACAAGGTTACCTGGCTTTTCCATTCACAGGGTGGGCATTTCAGTGCAAAATTGAGTTTGTTTTTTGGTTATGGAGATGAGGATGCTAGGTTAATAGGAATGTTAAAGAGTTTTCACTAAAGAGGTACCCACCCTTTCCTTGTGTGTTGGTAGTACTTTAAATGCATATTATTTCAGTATAATAACTTGCTTGATATCTACTGCTACTTACCACATCTCTGCTGAGTTTTGTCCTCGAAATATATAAAATGTTTATAGTAATCAATTCATGGTTCTCAATTCGCTAACCTCGGAAGGTTGGAGCTGTCTGCCTTGCCGGGATTCGAACGCGTGACCTGTAGGACACAACATTTTGTCAGCAGCGAGCATTCTTTCACAAAGACATACTGAACGATTTACATAAATGACTTCTGGACAACACCTCTCAGTATCTTTCCTAGAAACCAAGGTGAGCACAGACCAACACTGGAGTACTTCCAAGGTCATCTCTACATATTTTTGTGGCAGAGACGAGAAGCCATACTGATGGTAGATTGTGCACTACACAAAATCAAATTATTAAAATACACTTTAAACCTGCAAGGTATCACAATATTCCTGCTTAACTGGAAACTGATTAACACTCACTGGCCAATTTCAGAGCACCATGCATTGCGTGGGACGGGCACAGGCTATGCTTCCCTTTTTTAGGTTTGCCCTACCGCCCCCTACACCACACCCTCTCATCCCAACTTAAAAGTGGCGTTGTAACAGGACACTTGTAGCCAGATTTACTAACATGTTTTGTCATGACGCAAAATGCCAGTAGATATTTACAACACCACACAAGACGTGATTTGTGTCGCCGTGTGTTGCTTTGTAAAACAAGCATTGACAAAGGCAATCGGTCTGGGCAATGCAAGAGCTATTGGATTTGTCAATGTCAGTGTGTTTCAGCATTGCATGGCCAGATGGTAAGGGTTCCCCAGGCAGATGCAGTACCCAATCACCCACAGCTGATGCTCTAATGCATCTTTGTGTAATCACAGGCATACATGAACAAGGCATCCCTAATTACATTTACCATGAACAACTGCTGCACAAATTAACTAATAAAATCATAATACTTATTTTGTTAATCTCTCAAGAACAGAAGGTACAATCTGCGTTAGTGCAATTCATACTTGTGACTTGCATGTTACACACACATGCCTACAGCAGGCACTTAACCCACTGAGCTATCCAACAGGCTAGAAGGATCACGGGCAACAATCATCAAAATGCAGAGATCAATGCATGCGTGGATTCAAATTCATGAATCATTTCTTAAATCTGTTCTCTCTTCCTTCTATATGCTCCTGAGTCAATGAAGACCGAGCTTTCCTAAAGCCTTGTGTTGTTGAAATGCACAAAATATCACATAAAGATCTCGAAAGGGTGTTTTGGGCAGGAAAGGTACCCTTTTCTGAGAGCGAAAAGCACTATGCATTGCTTTGCGTCAGAGGGGCAATACTCCTGTGTTACTTTGGTGGATAAGTGCAAACATGTGGAGGAAATGAGTGAACTCCCATTTTCTAAGACAGCCATACCTGTTTTTTGTCAAAATTAATGCCTTCTTGATCCAAGCGTGATCATGTAGAAATATATTCACGTCTCAAAAAACCCAAGCAAAGCTAAAGTGTGCAGATAACATCCAATGCAAGAGATTCTTTTATGTTTGTCTAGACACAAGACTTTGAACATGCTAGAAGGAGTACACTAACCTCTGCAATGCTGTGCATTGCACAAGGCATCCTTTTATAGCCCCACTGCAGGAAATGACAGCAGCGGCACCATATCTTAGTATATATGGCACTGTGCAGTGCAGTATGGTGAAGCAAAGTTGGTTGTTGTGTTATGTTGAAAGAAATTAGTAAATCTGCCCCTATATTGCATTTACATAATGTGTCTGGTTGAACAGAGCCACAAGCAGGGTGTTGTTATGTGTGGTCATCACATGGCTCACTCATGCCTAAGTTTCCAGTTTCCACGCACTGCTTGAGTCTATATAGTGAGTTGGCACAATGTGATTGCACAGGGTGGTGTGCAACATGTAGATTTGGTCATCTTTTGTAATGCATTGCTTGCATATGTTTGTTCTGTTGCTATCACTGACCTGACCCTACATCTCTCTCTCTCATGCAGCATCTCCTGTGGTCGCGGAGGGACAGGGGACGGACACCAGTGGGGGTGAAACTAGCACAACAGCTGCACAGGAGCCCAGTGACACGGATGTCACCAGCGCCTCAGAGGGGGACAGGAGTCTGCTGGAGGAATCCCAGCCTGAGACGCAAAGCACAACATTATCTGATGCCAGCGAGGATGCATCCATGTTGGAGGGCACAGGGAACGGGGACTCTGCATCGTCTTCCACTACACAGAGGCCAGTGCCCACCCTCCCCGCCACTTCCTCTGGTGCTGCCCGTGTCTGCCTCAGTAAGAGGGGAAGAGTGTCCTTCACCCCTGGCACCCCTGCCCCTGTCCCCCCTGCTGCCATCAGTGCTGAGTCTGTGGACCTTTTGCGCCAGAAAGCTCTCCTCAATGCCTTCATTGACCACGACAAGAAATTGGCCCAGGTGGTTGCTTTCATGGAGGGCATACATTCAGACGTGGGTGGGCTGCACCGGACAGTCCAGGCTTTGTCATCAACAGTGACGTCTGCCCTTCAACAGGCACATACTCACAGTCCAGCTCCGGTCCCTTTGTCTGATGGAGCGGGTAAAATGTTTTCTTTTTATATACCCAATCCATTTATATAAGTTTATATTAAAATGATTAATAATTAATTATAATAATTAATAACTTGATGTGAAGGTACTAAACCAACCTGATTAACAGAAAGAACACACGTGGGAATGCATTGCATGGCTAAAATAATAAGTGAACTAAGTTTGTATGCATATTAAAACGATAAATGTTGCTTGAGTAATGTTATTGTGATTTGCGCTTAAATAAATCAGCAATTAACGGCTTTGAATGCTGCATATGGCTAGATAAATGCATACACATAAGGGTATTAGCAAGGGAATAACACTGTATTAATCATTTCTATGTATTAATTACGATTTTGTGTTTCTTTGCTTAAAGTTGACTATTCTGGCCTACCAAAAGATGGCCGCCGACTGAAACCTAACTAAAGTATTTGAACAATGGAGAAAGGCGCCTGCACTGACTTCGTCCGTGTCCCTTGTGTGACCTGTCAGACCATGCCCATGAAGACTACCCTGGGCGAGGTGCCAATGCCCCTGAACGTGAAGCAAATGTTGCTATTTGGAAATATGAACTGTCGAACCCAACCTGTTTCCAACGAACTGATACATTTAGGACTAACGATTAGTCTTTCCCATACATTTGCTGTGAGACTTCTTCCACATGGGAAAATTTGAAAATGTTCCTAATGTTTTGAGATGTATTTGAATTCAGCCAATCGTTGGCTTGGGAAATGAGAAAATGTAACTTTAATATGTACATTTTAGTATAAATATTAGTAGACTAGAGAGGGAATAGGTTCTCTACGCTAGACGCCACTTTATGCAGAAGCTATTGACGGAGAATCGATGATCAGAGATCTTTATGCTGACGGAGAGGAAGGAGACTTTATAACTCTGATGAATTTACTGAGGACCAGTTCTGACTTAGAGAACGACATTTAGCCAGAATAGGTAAATATGACAAAAGATAATATTGCATTATTAAGATTTAATCTGCATTTAAATTAGATCAAGAAAAATCATTATTTGAATTACTGTGTTGGGTGATTATTTCATTGAAATGTTATTTGATATGGTTTGAGAGTTAAAGTGTCATTAAACTAAATAACAACTAAATGATTCGACCGACCTCTTGATGGAGGAATTGTTAGGGTGTTTCAGGAGAAGTGGTTTTCCTCTATCAAAAAGAACAGTTGTGGTTAGGATTTGATATCCCTTTGTAGGCACGGATAGTTAGAGAGAATGAATGTTGGTGTTATGGGCCCCACCAGCGTATGATGTGTGTATGTGCGTGTGACTGAGAAATCATTCTATCCGTGGAAGCAGGGGGTAATTGAGTGATCCGAACTGCACCAGTATTTCTGGTAGCTAGAGATGGTTTTTATTGTTTCGGTTTAATGATTTTGGCATGTATATAACTTATCGATTATTGATTGGTATTGACATATATACTAACACTATATGTTGAAGTCGTATTGAGTTTTATGTTGTCTGTACGGCTTCTGGGAGGTAGGAAGTCGGGAATTGATAACAATTCCGTAGTAGAGCAGAGGTAAGTGCTGCTCTCGGGAAAGACGGGATTGTGGCTGCCCGTAGGTACACGGGAGAAACGTGTGACAATTAAAGTTGCAAGACGCATTGTCTGGGTTCGATTCGGTAGCATCGCCGAGTGTTACCATTAGTGATATTTTCTGTGTGAGAAAGGTGTGAATGATAGCAAAGGGTTACCTGTGAAATTTTGGTCTTAGGTACCAGGAAACCAATTGGCATTCCGATAACGCTTATCACTGAAAAGGTAGCAGGTGTTCTCTGAGCTTGTTAGAAGTACAAAGTAGAGGTAAGCGCTGCTTTGTTAACGTATGTCAAAATTCTGTAGTAGGACAGACTGTTCGCTGTTCTTGGAAAAGACAGGATTCTGTGTGAATGAACTATATTTTCTTGTGTGAAAGTGCGTGAATGAAATAGCATTCGGGTTAATTGCGAAACTCTAGATTTATTTCTCAGGAGCATTGCGTTTCCAACTATGTGTCTTAATTCTGGAGAAAACAGTTAATTGATGCTTGGTAGAAGGGTGAAGTAGAGGGATGTGCTACTTTGCCCACGGACGTAACGATTCTGTAGTAGGGCAGAGGTAAGCACTGCTCTCGGAGAAAACAGGATTCTCGTGGGAAAGGTCTTTTGCTATTCTGTGGTTAGCGGAGCAGACAATGGAGATGTTTGTATGTTGTAACTAACAAGTATTGTAAAATTGAAACAAAGTCTACCGAGTAGTTTTGTAAAGGAGGGGTAGACTGGAGACAGGAGTCAGGAGCAGGAGCTGCTGCAGCGACTGTTGACGCCAGGAAGACCGCGCTGGGATTGGACGGCTAGTCAGAGGGGTAAAACACTCTGGATTGGTACGTTAGTGTGAACCGCGCTAGGATTGGAGATTGTGACAGTGACGTAGACGCTCCAGGATTGGTGCGTTAGTGTGAGTCGCGCAGGGATTGGAGATTGTGACAGTGACGTAGACGCGCCAGGATTGGTGCGTGATTGAGAATCGCGTTGCTATTGGACTAAAGATCGTACAGTTGCAGAAAAGACTAAAGGGTTTGCGAGAGAAAGGAAAATGTATTATCATTCACCCGAGAAAAAGAAGAAATCCTTGTTTAGTAAAATAAAAGGATGGTTTGTGAAAGACAAAGAGATTGTGACTAGGGAAGGACAGTTACTTCCTCCGACGAAAACCCCCGCATCCTTCATGGTTGCGAAATATGGGTACCATACTTGCATCTGGTTAGACAATTGGGCGAAGTATACAAAGGAAAACGGAGTTTTAGCGTTTCCAGAAAATGGTTCCTTTAATTTGGCAATATTAAGGAATTTACGGGAGAGGATGATGAGTTTAGATCCGCGACCTAGGCCTACGCAGTTTGAGGCGTTGACAGAGTGGGAAGACGAGATGCATGAGCGAGAAAAACAGAGAAATGGCAGTAGATAGAGATGTGTTCGGACGGCCGAACGATCGCGAAACTCATTGTGATCGAATGAGAAGGTGGCGAGACGCAAGTATGACTGAAGGATTGTTTCCAGTAAGAACTGCAGGGGAAAGTGAGGGAAGGAAATGCATAGAGAAGCAACATAATGTAGAAACCAGAAGGTACGGAGCAAATGAAACAGAAGACGATGTTTTAGATGATATGTTTTACAAAAGTCCACCTCCATACAGGCAGGAATTAGAAACGCCAAACGCAGGTAAATCAGTGAGGGAGACTCTGCGAATCATTACAACAGAAGTTACGACTCCAGAGGTAAAGAGAAGGAATTCTCTTAGGGAACGCGAGATGGAAAATAAGGTAGGAAGTGAAAATTCGAGGGAACTAGCAAAAACCAAGTTAGAACTAACAGAGAAAATAAGAGAACTGACTAAAAATCTAGAAGCAGTTACAGTTCCTGTGACCATAGGTCCAGTTATGCCCATTTTTGAGAAGCAGAAAGAAAGTGAGCATGGTCTAACAGTTCCATATGTGAACAATAGACAGACAGAACAGCCCCTGATGAGAGCAAAAGAGAATCCTTGGAGACACACCATGAGTGAAGGTGAACTACATGTGTCAAATAACCCTTTTTATAATCCTGATACTGTAGAGAGAAGCAGAATGGTAGGGGGGCCAATACTCGAACCACAAAGACTGACGGAACCAGGGAATGTAGAAAAATCAGTGGGTATAACTACAGACGAATTGAGCGAATGGCTGAAGGGTTTGCAAGGTAAAGAGAAAGAATCCCATACCATTGATGTGGCAAAATTACGGATGGTGTTAGAAGAATTAATAGTAGGGACCATCCCCACAGAAAAGCTGAAAAATTACCAAGATGAGGAATAGTTGTTTTTGTGTAAAAGCATCACTTGGAGAGCAAAGAATTTACATGACAGACTAGCAGAAATAGCAAGTGAAATGGGAATTGACATGGACAAGGTAAAAGCTTTACAGAAGCCTTACCGAGTGAATTTAACGGAAAAGGATATTGAGAATCTGAACACTGGAGGACGAATAGGGCAGATTAGGGACATAATCACAGTGTTGAGGAAATGGGGAGATGTGGACAAATGGAAAAACAGGTGGTATAGGAAGCGGGATGATACCTCAGACAGAACTTTTCCAGCGTTTCCTGTGAGAGAAAGGGAAAAGGTAGTGACAGAGTTCCCCATGAGAGAGATTCCAGGGGGGGGTATATGTGCATGTCCCATGGACAAGACAGGACATTTTGTCATTTACGAATGACTTCACTCGATTACGAGACAAGCCGGTCGAGTGGTACAGACAGGTAGACAGATTTGTTAAATTGTCAAAAGTGCTGTGGATTTATCTGAATAGTCTGTTTGATATAATAGTGCCAGCAGACTTATGGGCAGAATGCAAGATAGTGATAGATTGGCCAACTAAAGAATACCCGAGAGATCCCAAAACAGAAGCACCAGACCCAGAGGTAATGAAGAAATATGAACAGGTCATGGTGTTTTTGAAAAACAAAGTGCCTCCCAAAGAAACAGACTGGGTTGAAATAGATCGAACCCATCAAGAAGCGAAAGAGTCAGTTCACGCGTCCTATGAAAGGCTAATATTAGCTTTCAAACAGTTCAGTGGAGATGACAATCTGGGAGAAAAGGACCTAAGTCATTTTGTGTACAGATTTGTGTATGGTTTGCGTCCCGAGATTGGGGAAATGATTAAGCAGCATACCGTGGACTGACAGAGCAAGAAAATAGATGAGATCCTAAGGCATGCTAAATACTTTAGTGATGAGATTGAGGCAAAGCAGCGAAAACTGAAAGAAAAGGCAATGTGGGCTCAAGTGAAAGTCGCAGAGAGACAGGAAGCTCAGCTGGTTGAACAAGCTAATAATCCAGGTATTAAACCGAGATTTGGCCCAGGAAAAGGAAAGGGTAATATAGAAGAAGCTAAAAAGAAGTTTCCATGCCACAATTGCGGAAGGTTAGGGCACTGGAAATCCGAGTGTAAATATCCACCAAGTACTAATAATGAAAATCCATCATTGAATCCACAGGTGCAGTGTGAAGGGAGTGGCCCACCGCCGCAACAGCAGAACGCTGTTAATCCACAGAATCAGGTGCCAAAACCGCCATTACCGCAAAGCAGGAACACCCAAAGATATAGCAAAGAAACGGGATTCTACAATGAAGAACAGGTAAACAAACCGCAACGCGTGAGCGCTGTGTCACAATATTGGCTGCGAAATGACGAGAGTGAGTCAGAGGAGATTTATTGACGGTGCCGAAGAGAGGAAGAAGGGTGCGTACTTGGCGCAACTCTAGAAATAGATCAGACAGGACCATTTGTGGATGGGAAAGTTAATGATGAAAACATTACTAATCTAGTAGACACTGGAGCTACGCGATCTACTGTCAGGTCAGCAGATGTGAAAAATCTTCCTCTCTCGGATGAAACAATCCAAGTAGTTGGTGTGTCAAACACCCAGATTAGGACCTACCTTACCGAACCGGTAAAGGTTACAATAGGAAAATTCACAGACATGCACCGATTTGTGGTGTGCGATACTAGTCCTGTGAATCTGTTAGGAAGGGACCTTCTGTGCAAAATGAATTACACCATATTCTGTACTCCAGACGGAATAGCATTTGAGACACCAGATGAGGATGTACTTTACAAGATGACAATAGCTAATCAAGAAAATGGACTTACAGGAACTTATGCAGTATTTAACCCAGATGAGTTACCCAAAGAATTGAAGCAGTCAGTGAAGGCAGGAGTCTGGGATTTTACTGGAGAAGATGTAGGCCTTATGAGAAATATAGATCCAGTAAAGATTACACTAAAAGAAGGAGTAGTTTATCCAAACATTCCCCAATATAGACTGACACCGGAAATAATTGAAGGGGTGACACCTTTAATTGAGAAAATGATTCAACAGGGAGTGTTGAGAGAAATAATGAGCAGTCCATGTAACTCACCTATAATGGGACTGAAAAAGCCCAATGGGAAGTTCAGGATTGTGCAAGATTTGAGAAAGATTAACAAGATTGTTGTGTCATGTTGTCCCATTGTTCCAAATCCATCAGTGATTTTATATCAGATTCCCCATGATGCAGAATGGTACACAGTAATTGATTTATGTCATGCTTTCTTTTCCATTCCGTTGCATCATGACAGCCAGCCGATTTTTGCATTTCGATTTGGAGAACGTATTTTGGAATGGTGCCGAATCCCACAGGGGTACACAGAGAGCCCCTCAATTTTCCATCAGTTGCTAAAGAAATCTCTGGAAAGTCTTACCATGCCTGAAAATTCAGTTTTGGTTCAATACATTGACGACCTATTGGTGGCGTCAAAGACACGCGAGGCTTGTGTAACGGACACAATAGCTTTGCTGAATCGTTTGGCAGATGGAGGACTAAAGGTATCTCCGACAAAATTGCAATATTGTAAAAAAGAAGTACAATATTTGGGTCATACCATTGAAAAGGGCTGAGGAAAGTAACCATAGACAGGATCAGAATTATTAGAGGAATGAGACCTCCAATGACCCAAAGAGAGGTGAAAATGTTCCTAGGGATGGTTGGTTACTGTCGTCAGTGGATAAGTAACTTTTCCCTGATTGCCAAACCATTGGTAAAATTGACGAAAAGTGAGGTTAAAGACCCCCTTGAACTGAACAAAGAAGAATTGGCAGCATTCAGACAACTACAGAACAGTCTTTGTGAAGCCTCGGCTCTGGGAATGCCAGACTATGAGAAAGAATTTGAGTTATACTGCAGTGAGAGAAACGGATGTGCACTCTCAGTGTTAATACAGAAACATGGAAGGCAAAGGAGACCAGTGGCATATTTTTCGTCAATGTTAGATCCAGTGGCGGTAGGTCTGCCAGGATGTCTGAAAGCAGTAGCTGCTACATGCCGAAGCCTAGAGCAGAGTGAGGGAATCGTGATGGGGTATCCAGTAAGAGTGTTCGTACCTCATAATGTGGCGATCCTTTTAACAAGAAGCCGAACACAGTTCATGTCACATAGTCGGCTAACTAAGTATGAGAAGGTCATTCTAGGTGCAACCAATGTGAGTCTGGAAAGATGTGTGAATGTGAATCCAGCTACACTTTTGCCTGATGCAGAGAGAGTGGACGTAAGAGATGATGTTGATCATGATTGTATGGATGTGCTTGACTATTGCACGAAACCTCGACCTGACATAAAAGATTTACCCTTGCCAGAAAGTGATTATGTGTTGTTTGTGGATGGGTCATGCTTGAGAACAGATGAAGGATTGTTGAGTGCAGCCTATGCTATATGCACAGTTGCTGCAGTCATAGAAGCATCACACTTGAAAGGAGTTAAATCCGCTCAAGTAGCAGAACTAGTGGCATTGACTATGGCATGCAAAATTGGGAAGAATGTGAGAGTGACTGTGATAACAGACAGCCAGTACGGCTTTGGAGTTGTCCACGATTTTGGCCAACTTTGGCAGCAGAGAGGTTTCCTGACCTCAAGTGGAACTCCTATAAAGAATGCAGAAGTGGTGGGAAAATTGCTGGAGGCAATACAGTTGCCAAAGGAACTGTCAGTTGTAAAATGTGCTGCTCATAGTCAGGGTTGTGATTATATCACTACTGGGAATCGCTATGCCAATGACATGGCTCAGTACTGTGCCCGAAATCTATATTCGATCAATAGGGCCAAGGAAAAGGAAATGTTTTCTTGCTCCATAATGTTTACTATCGTTGTGGGAACATGGGAAGAAGTGAGGCAGTTGCAGGATGAAGCAGGAGATGAAGAAATGAAGCAGCGGGTAAAAGCAGGTTGTGCACCAAGGGAGAAAGATCATGTGTGGGTCTATCGGGATGGAAGACCAGTAATGCCTGATAGCATGATGTCAACCATGGCACGGATGTATCATGGCCAAGGACATCTGGGAAGAGATGCCATGATAAGGGCTTTTAAGCAGACCTGGTACAATGCAAAATTCAGGTTGATAGCAGAGAGTCTCTGTCAAAGATGCCTGATATGCCAGCAGTACAATCCTGGAAGGAAAACAGTGGTGAGTCTAGGCACAATAGGCCGAGAGGGAGGACCCTTCACCAGAATGCAAATAGATTTCATTGAAATGTCCCCTTATAACAAGTTGAGGTATGTTCTGGTGGTAGTTTGTCTGTTTTCCAGGTGGGTGGAGGCATACCCAACAAGAAGAAATTATGGAATCACAGTGGCCAAGCTCTTGTTGAGGGAATTCATCCCAAGATACGGGTTCCCAATAACCATAGAATCAGACAGAGGAGGACACTTTTACAATGAGATCATGAAATTGATTTATGAAGCATTGGGAGTACAACAAAAACTACACTGTGCATATCGACCAGAGGCTTCTGGTGTGGTTGAGCAAATAAATGGTACGATCAAAAACAGAATAGGGAAAATGTGTTTAGCCACAGGAATAAAATAGCCTGATGTCTTGCCTCTAGTCTTGATGACAATTAGATCTACTCCAGACTGAACTACAGGTTTGAGTCCCCAAGAAATTATCATGGGACGAGCCATGAGACACGTATTTGTTCCAGTCAACAAGTTGATGACAATAACTGATGACATGATTTTGGATTACTGTAAAGGCCTGGCTGACGCAGTCCATTCTGTGTTTCACCAGGTTGGAGCGGACGCCACCACCCTTGAGAGAAAACCAGCCCATGACCTAAGCCCAGGTGACTGGGTGAGAATAAAAGTCCACAGAAGAAGGAATTGCTTGGTTCCAAGGTGGGGAAGGCCAAGACAAGTGATATTGACTACAACAACAGCTGTGAAGTGTGCTGGACTGAAAAATTGGATACATGCGAGTCACACTTTAAGAGTTCCAAATCCAGCAGATAGCATTGGAAAAGAATATTTCGATGAATCAGGATCAAGTGATGATTCAGGCGATGGGAATGCAAAATCAAAAGAAAATCCTGAAAGGGGGGAAAAGGAGCCAAGACTAGTTCAGACTCCAAGAGAAGAAATTCTGAGAAAGAGATTACAGATTTCAGATGGTTCAGATTCTGGAGACGGGCAAAACGTCAGTGGCGAGCACAGAAAAAAGAAGAGGAAAGGAAAGAATGTCCCGTCAGAAGTAACATTTACACCAGATGAGAGAGTAGAAGTTCCACCTGAGGAAATTCTGGAAGGAGAAGAAGGGACAGTCACAGAGAGAGAGGGACAGATTGCGGAAGACCCCCGAGGAGGTTTAGGGAACTGCAACACCCAGCTATGTGAAGGGACAAGTAGTCAGCAGGAAAATTGCGTGCCGGAGACCCGAGGAGGGACAGAAGTAGGGCAAACACAAGAGGTGTTAAAAGAGACTATTGAAAAAGAAAAACCAGAATCTGAAGACAGTGAAACTGAAATACCAGAGGGTCGAGTTCTAAGGAAGAGAACTTGGATTGAGGAAAGAAACAGTAAAGACGGCAAAACAAGAGGGAATGCTAAAGGAGACCTTTGGCCAAACAAAATAAAGAGATTGAGATATCGATTGACACGAGTCAAACCCTCAGAAGCTGAACAAGTGAATGAAGTAACAAGTCAGCACAGAGAAAAAGAGGGAGAGACAGAAGTGTCTGAAGCAAACAAACAATCGAGAAAACAAAACCAGAAGTATAAGTCACCTGAATGGACGTACGTGGCACTGCCTGAACAAGGAGAAGAGGTAGATAGTCAAGGAAATCCAGAGGAGGCTTTACTGAAAGTATTGAAGGAAGAAGAAACAGTGGAAATCCTGAGAGTTATCCTATCCGATATCGGAGAAGAAGCGGAAGATCAGGAAATTCTGTATGTGGATGACGAGAAGGAAGTGAAAAACGAAGAGAGGCCAAGCTGAGTGATTTCAAGCAGGTCCTTGTAGAAAATATAAAGGATTGAATAAGAAATTGAAGTATTTGGATCACCTGATAAGGTCCTAACTCTTGCATGAAAACTACCAGAAGCGGAGTAGAAGAGGCTAAGTCAAAAGACACGGTCAATTTTAACAAGATGGCTAACATAGATGATAACAAGAGTAGATGTACCTTTATGAGAAGATGGTGCAAGACATGTTGTCGTTGTACAGGACTATTAATGCTTCTTTGGAGCGTACTCGAACTTTTGATCTCTTTCAAAGTAACTTTAGATACACTAGAGGGACATACAGAGAATATGACTAACATAGTGAAGAGTTCACAAAAGGTAGTTCCATTTAAAACAAGTACTGAGCATGTGCACAAGGATAGGTCTATAACTGATTTTTCTAGCAACGTTTTTTCAAAATTATTGTATGAATATGTAAAAACGATGGACGTAAGGGATTGCTACGTATGTATGCAATTACCTACCTCTGTCTCCGAAGGGGTGACTTATCATCACCTCCCAGCAACTTATGGAATAACATGTAGCGTTTTAACTAGTATATTTTATCAAGTAGGGAAATTAGAATATAATCTGTCTAATATAGATAACATTCTTGGACAATTGCCCATGAATAATGAATTGAATCCAGCTAAAACTGCTAACGTACTAGGTGAGATTTTTATAGAATCTAAAGAACTAACTTTAGAATATATTTTTAAGAACAATTTAACTTGTAGTTTAAAGACAGAAGAGAAAACATTTTTAGGTATGGTTGAAGAGAGGAGATTGAAAATACACAAAAATGCGGAAGGACATAAAGAAGGGGAAAACATTTGGGAAATAGATGGGAAAAAGGAGACAAAGGGTGATGCTAGACCAACAATAGCTATAGATTCACCACAGAAAGGCAAATTATGCATTATGAGGGAAAGATCCCAATATGATTATTATTATATAGGGACAAGTGAGTGTCATGATACATATTTTATTGCATCTGGATGGGGATTTAGAGGCGGAGAAGATCCAGTTTTCCCTGGACTGTACTATATTTGTGGGAACAAGGCTTACTACAGGTTGCCCGACCATTGGTATGGCACATGTTCTGTTGGCCTGGTCTTTCCAAAAATCTTTCACATGGATAGAGTAGAAAATAGTGGACCACATAACCTACTAATGCGTAGCAGAAGAGAAACTTGGTTAGAAATTGTAGGTGATATTTTTGGAGCCTTGATACCAGCAGTGGGAATATCTTTGAATGCAAATAATATTCGGAAATTGTCAACCATAGTGGATCGCTTGTCAACAAGCACTGCTGAAGGATTTCTTTTGGTAAATACTGAAATGGTTGCTATGCGTGCTATGATTATGCAAAATCGACTTCCCTTGATATCTTAGTGGCAAAAGAGGGTGGAGTCTGTGGAATGCTGAAAGTTCAATATTGTTGCACTTACATTCCTGATGAAAGCAAAGATCTAAAAGTATATATTAAAAATATTACAGAATTGCATGATGAAATAAAACCACTGGAGGTTGAAAGTATCTGGACTAGAATTAGTAATAAAAGGGCTGTTATTAAAGCTTTCTTAGGTAAATTAGGTAGTACTATATTAGGGAAAATACTATTTCCATTAACGTGTGTGATTTTCATATTATTAATACTTAGATTAGGATGTATGTGTTGCAGACATAGAAGAAATAAAAAGAAAGTTAGACGAGAAATTTTCAAAAAGAAGGAAAAGAAACAAGAAAGATATTTTAATGAGATAGAATTGGAAGAATGGAAAGAGAGTATGTATGACAAAACCAAAAGGGAAGATGAAAGAGAAAACATTTCGAATTTCCGTAAAAGGGGAAACAAATTAATTTTTTGTGGGTTTTGTTGTGGTGATAAAATCACCAAAGGGGGGATTGATGGAGCGGGTAAAATGTTTTCTTTTTATATACCCAATCCATTTATATAAGTTTATATTAAAATGATTAATAATTAATTATAATAATCAATAGCTTGATGTGAAGGTACTAAACCAACCTGATAAACAGAAAGAACACATGTGGGAATGCATTGCATGGCTAAAATAATAAGTGAACTAAGTTTGTATGCATATTAAAACGATAAATGTTGCTTGAGTAATGTTATTGTGATTTGCGCTTAAATAAACCAGCAATTAACGGCTTTGAATGCTGCATATGGCTAGATAAATGCATACACATAAGGGTATTAGCAAGGGAATAACACTGTATTAATCATTTCTATGTATTAATTACGATTTTGTGTTTCTTTGCTTAAAGTTGACTATTCTGGCCTGCCAAAAGATGGCCGCCGACTGAAACCTAACTAAAGTACATTACTTCATCATTTGAACAATGGAGAAAGGCGCCTGCACTGACTTCGTCCGTGTCCCTTGTGTGACCTGTCAGACCATGCCCATGAAGACTACCCTGGGCGAGGTGCCAATGCCCCTGAATGTGAAGCAAATGTTGCTATTTGGAAATATGAACTGTCGAACCCAACCTGTTTCCAATGAACTGATACATTTAGGACTAAGGATTAGTCTTTCCCATACATTTGCTGTGAGACTTCTTCCACATGGGAAAATTTGAAAATGTTTCCTAATGTATTGAGATGTATTTGAATTCAGCCAATCGTTGGCTTGGAAAATGAGAAAATGTAACTTTAATATGTAAATTTTAGTATAAATATTAGTAGACTAGAGAGGGAATAGGCTCTCTACGCTAGACGCCACTTTATGCAGAAGTTATTGACGGAGAATCGATGATCAGAGATCTTTATGCTGACGGAGAGGACGGAGACTTTATAACTCTGATGAATTTACTGAGGACCAGTTCTGACTTAGAGAACGACATTTAGCCAGAATAGGTAAATATGACAAAAGATAATATTGCATTATTAAGATTTAATCTGCATTTAAATTAGATAAAGAAAAATCATTATTTGAATTACTGTGTCGGGTGATTATTTCATTGAAATGTTATTTGATCTGGTTTGAGAGTTAAAGTGTCATTAAACTAAATAACAACTAAATGATTCGACCGACCTCTTGATGGAGGAATTGTTAGGGTGTTTCAGGAGAAGTGGTTTTCCTCTATCAAAAAGAACAGTTGTGGTTAGGATTTGATATCCCTTTGTAGGCACGGATAGTTTGAGAGAATGAATGTTGGTGTTATGGGCCCCACCAGCGTATGATGTGTGTATGTGCGTGTGATTGAGAAATCATTCTGTCCGTGGAAGCAGGGGGTAATTGAGTGATCCGAACTGCACCATGTCCACCCCCCCTGGCAGTGGCCACGTCTGACGATAGTGACCACTGTCCACATACATCAAAGTCACGATACAGCACACAAAGCACACAGCAGCAGCAACCCAAGCGGTCCCGGCCGCAGACACCATCCCCACAGAAGACCAAAGCCACCCAGAGCGCAGGGAGAAAAGCCCGTCAGGCGACACCAGTGGACAAAAAGCAAAACAACAGGCCTCAGGCACACATGCCTCAGAGGAATCTCCATCCAAGGACTCTCCTGCCCCTAAAGCATCGCGCAAAGAGAAGCATACAGTGTCTGTGCCCACCAAGGAGGTGGTGCATGCCAAGGGTACACCTAGGAAGGGCTCCAAGGCAGATTCACCCACCACCTCGACTCCCATTCGAAGCCCAGTGAAGCAGGGGCCGGAGTGCACTGAAAGGGTAACACCTAGTAAACAGGGGAAGGGGGGGCAGAGGCGAAGCCAGGCAAAGTGTTCTGCTGGGTCAAGCACATCACCAGAGGGGGTGCCAGCGCCTGCACCTGATGCAGCTTTGGTGGTGAGTGTGCCTGTTGTGCCCACACCACTTCCCATTGATCCAAAGTCAGGCAAGACATTTAGAGTCTGCAAGAAGTGGAAAGGCACCCCTCCACAATCTCCCAGCCACACCGTGTCTCCCGTCTTTATGACTCCACCTCCATGTGCCACTACACCTCCTCGTCCAAGGAGCCCTCCGGCTTGCACAGCCAGTGATAGCTCATCCTCAGCTGTTCCGCTCTTTCCCGTTCAGGTGCACCAACAGTCCCCAAGACACAGCCAGCTGCCAGTCCGCCTGACAGCCAAGTCTGAGTGTTAGTTACCCTCACACACCTGTCTCTCATACAGGTGGGCCTGTACTGCACATTGTTACCCCCTGACTGTGTTGCTGACCATGGAAAGGTACAGTCACACACATTCCCTGTGCAGCTTCTCATGGACATGCTCTGCATATTGTGCCTTGCTCTTCTCTTGTCATGGTGCCTATCTGTGTAATGTGTGAATAAAGACAGTTGCTCCTGTTGTCTATTTTGTCAGTGCCCTTAGTGAATAACGTTCTTTTGCTGTGTGTATATGGTTTACTGTGCCACATGCTCTGCGTGGCACTTCAACATAGGCAATTTTTGGGCTCACTTACGAATCAGTTTTCTGGGGTGACAGGGTCTTCAGTTCTTCCTGAACCAGATACTTGTGGGGGCAATGGTGTAATTTTACAATGTGCAGCAGTTGTCATTCACTTGATTAGTTCATGTTGGCTATATTGTACACATGTCATGTTGGGGGACACTGCCGGCACTGAGTGGGTTTCTGCACACAGTTTTGCAGGCAGGCTGTCCAGGGTCATCATGTATGTGTGTTCTTCCTTTATGTGTGCCCAGTGTGTGGTCATCTTGTGATGGCCAGTCATCCTAGTCCCATGACTTACTTTCCAAGTGTGCTCTTGGATGGTCAGGTGGTGTGCAGTATGAAGGGGGTGAGCTTGTGGAGAGTGTTGATGTGTGCATGCCCCTGCATTGTGAACTACACCCAGAAGTTGTATGCCTGTTGTTTTGATGGTTCAGCCCTGTGGATGTGGCTGTATGCACATGTGTGAGTTGTATGTAGTGCACTGTGCAGTGTATTGGTGTGTGTTCTGTCTGACTCCTACTTGTTGTTCATTGCCTGGTGTGCATCCACTGATGTCCTGCTGTGTTCGCTGTGTGATTTATGTGCCTGTGCATCTGTTGTTTGTTTGATGTGGCTGTGTGTTTCTGTGATGGTGCACTTCTTGTGTGTGTTGTGGTATGTTATCTGTGCATTGTTCCTGAGTGATGATATTGTGCCCTCCTATTGTGTCTGTGCTCCCATTTCCTTTCCCCAGTTTAGCTGCACAGGGCATGTCTGTTCTTGTTGTGGTTCTGTGTGTGTTTCTGTTGTGTGTTGGTTTTGTGCAGACATTAGTTGTGGCATCCCTGGGTGTGTGTGATGTTTGTGGCTACCCCCAGGGTGTGTGATTGTTTGTGTATGTGTTGACTGGCAAGTATTGCCAGCCTTCAGTGTGTTTGACATTGGTGTTGTGTGCTGCTGGTGTGAGGGGGGTATGTGTGTAGATTCCTACTGGTGTTTGTCAGTCATGTCGTGTGTCAATGGGCCCTGTGTGTACTGCTGCTGGTGTACTCCTGTGAAGTAGTTGTATAGATGTGCGGCTGTTTAGAGTTTGACTTCAGGGCCTCCCTTTCATCCTTGTGCCTCTACATGGTTTGCCGTGCTGTCTCCCTGTGTTGTTGCACTGTGATGTCTGTGGTTTGACCTCACTGACTGTACCAACCATGTGTGCTTTGATGGTGTGAGGGTGTTGTTCTCTGTTCCTTGTCTTGCATGTGATGTGTGTCTCCTTGGCCTTCCAATTGTGTGCATCCCATTTTGGTTTTCCTATTGTGCTCCATTGCTGTTGGCATGTGGGGTGTATATGTGTCTGTGTGTCTGTGTGTCAGTCCGTGGTATGTATGTGTGACTATGCAGGTTGTGTGTCCATTTGGATGTTAGTTCCTTGTATGAGTTCATGTGGTGCTTGTCCTCATTTTAGTTTCCCTGTGTGTGGTGGTGTGGTGGTGTGTGTGTTTCCCTGGCCCTGTGCTACTGTGCTGTGTGTTCCTGTGCAGCCACTCCTGCAGTGTCTGTCTCCCTGGTTGTTTGTCTGTCTCCCTGGTTGTTTGTTGTGTGGTGCAGGGTGTGTATTGACCTAGCTTGTTGTTGTGCATGGGGTGCACAGGAGGGGCACATGGCATGTGCCTTCATGGGGTATGCTAGTGTGTGGTAGGAGGGGGGTGGCCCTGTGGTCTTTGTGCCCTGCACATGCCTGGCACTGGTCCTGCCTTCTGCATTGTGTGCATGTATTTCCTTGTGTTCACCACTGCGGTGACGTGACCGGGACATTGCTGCATGGTCGTGGAAGATGTGTGTTCAGGATGCAGAGGGGTGACTTGGTGGCAGGTGGGTGATGTGTGGGTGCCCTTGTGGATGTGTCCCTGTCCCCAACAGGGTGTCTGATGTGGATTTGGAGCCTGTGTCAGCCCATGTGTTGTGTGTTGTGTGTTGTGTTCTTACGTACCTGCGGCGGTCCATGAGTTCCTAGTGATGTAGCAGGTACAGCACCAGAAAGACGTGGAGAGCTGGGTCCATGGCGGTCGTGACCGGGGGATGTGGACAGGGACTCTGGTTTCACGCTCCGCTGTCGTGCTTCTGCCGTCTCTGGTTGGGTGGTTTCTCCGCTGCGGTGCGTCTGCTTGCTTGGGTTATCCTAATTTGTGGAGTAGGGTGGACCTCATTCCATACGGCGGAGAGTCTCCATTGGCTCCCACCTCCATGGTGGCGGGCGCACTTTGATGGCGGTGCGCGTCGCACCGCGGCGGTCAGGAAATGGGCTATGTTTGGCCATACTAATATGACGGACATGTGGAAAAAAGCATTTTTCTGCACCGCCGGCACCGCGGTGGTGCCACCACCCGACATCCTAATGGACCCCTTTGTGAGGAGAAAACTGAAATTAAGTGTGCTTCGCCCCACACGTCCTAAAAAAACCCACAATATCTGTACAAACACCCCGTGCCACGGAGATGACATTGCTGGGACCATAAAGTCAAAAATGTGTCCCTGTTGGGCGACAATGAATTGTCATTTGGCAGGTATGTAACGATGATTAGTGTGCAGCGACCATCTTGCGTCACGTGTTGCCTTCTCCAGGAATAAGCTAACTTTGTACATAAGAGCCTGCCCAGATTTTGCTAGTTTTAAAAATGTCATCAAAACCTGCCTCTCTTAATACCTCCTGGTAATGCTGTTCTGTTTTAGAGTGCATTAGCACCTAGAGACCCTCTTGGGGGTTATTTGTTCTTGCTTTATAAATGTAAATAACATAACATAGCAAGTTCCAGGAGACAAAAGGGACTGCCTCTTCTATCACAGGCACAGGTCCATGGGACCACCCCCAAACAAAATACACCTGGTCTAGATATCTGCTCTCAAGAAGGTGCACAACACTAATTTTACTTCAGTAGTACAAAGTTAAAAAAAACATTAGTTTGGCGTTTTCCATACTTTGTCTCTCCAGCTAGGTGATGGCATAAGGCTTCTACTGTACCTTGAATTGCAGGCGAGCTAGCCCTGATTGTCTTGCTGTAGCTCAACACCAAACACATATGTAGTGTGTTTCAGCCTGCACTTGTACAGCCAGCATTCCAGGGGTTGTCGGGTAATAGGTGTTCTTTGGTGAATAGATCGGAGATTTGGCAGGCATTGGAAGGGGGAGTTTGGAGGTAAATGCGGCACAAAATGGTGCATTTGTAAAATCAGTAGCCTCCTTTACCAGTCACAACAGTGTATTATTATAGACAGCTTTACAAGAAAGGGGTGGGCCCAACAAGAGACATTTTTAGATTATTTAAATATATTAATAACCTCTTCTGGAAAACAACTCTCAATCTTGTGACTATTAATAGAAGATGATGTATTTGTACATGAGGCCACTATCACTGGTCACCAGTTGGTAGGATATACACCAGGTGGATTTGAGGTTTCCCATTAGCCGTGAGCTGGTTACATCCAGGACCAGAAACAAGCAACGGCCAGTCTATTCCATGCGGCGTAGCAAAGTGGAGGCTGGCCATGTGATTATGTGCTACAGCAGTGACATCACAAATGTGAATGGCATGTTAAAAAAAGAATGAAGGTCACTGCATTACAGTAGAGCTCCCATGTTGGAAGTACTATCTGGATGATACAGAATGTGAACCCTGTCAAAGGACAACTCAGCTCTACTTCCTGCTCTGGCAATGTTTGTAATAGCAAATAAAGTCATTGCCACAAATGTGCCACCTCATTCTTTTGATGGTGTACCTGAAAGGAAGGTACCTATCACAGGGCTATGATGTGTGCCTACATCATTGCTTCTTCCAGATGTCTTGTTCCAGGTCACAGTTACCAGGATACACCCTGATAGTCAGGTCCCTGGTTGAAACTTCCACACTTTTTTAAAGGAACAGAGGGCTAGTCATTGGCTGGTAAGCAAAGCATGGGGGCACCATCCTGACATGAGTAAGTGGGTGATGTGCTGTCACCAACATAGGGATCAGCAAACATGTTGATGTGCTGGGAAACTGGGTGTTCAGCCCTAGATTGGGTACTAGGGAAGAGCTAGACCCGCCTGGATAGACAGACACTTTCCATCTAGAAGTAAGGGAGATGAATGTCTGGAGCATATACCGCACCTTGAATACTAGACATGTAGATGTGTGACTGTTGGAAGGCATTCCCCGGGGAGGCTGTGGAATGCGTTCCCGACCACCCGGAGGCCCACCTTACCCAGAGTTAGGCCGAGCAAGAGCAGGGAGGCCCTTCCTGGAAGGGTCTCGTACCTAGGATCGCACACGCTGCGCTTACTCTCTCTCTTCGGTTAGAGGGACACCACACAGTAATTCGTTGTAAGACAAGATGCTTTTATCGGTAGTTGTCAGGGATCTTTATGATCCGGCAGGCAGGTGCAGAATGAATGCCACAAGCGGCAGCGATCTCGTGAGGAGGGAAAGGGTAGCGGGACAGTCTTTGGATCAGTGTCTCTTCGAGGTATCCGGCGCACAGCTCTCAATCCTCGAGCTGAGGGGATGTTGCTTCTCTCGGCAATCTCTGCCGTTTCTCTTGCGGGCCGCGAGTCACTCAGCAGGCACCGGAGGGTCGTAGTTCGGGGAGCCGCGACGGCGTCAGCAGGGCTCAGATGGTTCAGAGTTCGGGGAGCCGCGACGGCGTCAGCAGGGCTCAGGTGGTTCAGAGTTCGGGGAGCCGCGACGGCGTCAGCAGGGCTCAGATGGTTCAGAGTTCGGGGAGCCGCGACGGCGTCAGCAGGGCTCAGATGGTTCAGAGTTCGGGTAGCGTTCTTCGGTTCGGTGAGCGATCGAGCCGCGACCAGGTCAGCAGGCTCTCGTCAGTCCAGGTCTTCTCTGCCTCCCGTCCCTTCAGCACCCCTTGTTATGCTTCCCCTCCTCTTTGAAGTCCGGAGTCCTCGCGGAGAGGGGTCTGGTGCCTGGGGGGCGGTGTGTCGGGGTTTCCTGTCGCTCGGCCCTTTGATCTGTTCAGGTGGGTCTGGGAGGGACTCCAGACACCCAGCAGGCGAGGCGCCCGCTCACCGGGGGCCTGGTGGTCGATCGAAACCTCCCTCGGGGGAGAGACCAGAGGTGTGACAGGGTCGGCGCCTCTCGGTCTGGTTTGGGGGGGGGTTTCGCTCTCCCTCGGCCGGGCATGCGTGTTGGGGATCTGGTCGGCCTTCGGGATGTTGGCCCACGGGAGCCGGAAGGCCGTGTCCATGAGGTTCGGCGTGGTTGTAGGGTAACTTGCTGGTCGGAAGGGCCCACGCCACGAGGCCGGTCTCACACGTGCCCCCCCCAGCTGAAAGGCGGGGAGAACTACCCATCCACTTGGGGGTTCTCCTCGCTGAAGCGGAAGAATCGGGACAGGCCGTCCGCGTTGGCGTGGTCCATCCCGGGGCGATGTTCCACCGTGAAATCCATCCCTTGGAGGGAGATGGACCAGCGTAGCAACTTGGGGTTTTCTCCTCGCATCTGCATCAACCACCGCAAGGGGCGGTGATCCGTTTGTACTCGGAAATGTGTTCCGAACAGGTAGGGCCGTAGCTTTTTGAGGGCCCAGACAGGTTACGGAGCCGTGCCCAATTTGGCATTTGCTGGCTTTGATGGTGAGGCCGGCCCGGCGCAGAGCCAGCAGGACCTGACGGAGGTGCTGGAGGTGCTCGGTCCATTGGGAGCTGAAGACCGCTATGTCGTCGAGGTATGCTGCGCTGAACCCCTCTAGTCCGGACAGGACCCTGTTCACCAGCCACTGGAAGGTGGCCGGGGCATTCTTCATTCCAAACGGCATCACCCTAAAGCGGTAGTGCCCATCCGGGGTGGAGAAGGCGGAGCGCTCCTTGGCTCCCTCTGTGAGGGCAATCTGCCAGTACCCACTAGTCAGGTCGAAGGTGCTGAGGTATCGAGCGGCCCCAAGGCGGTCAATAAGCTCGTCGGCACGGGGAATAAGGTGAGCGTCCGCTCGGGTGACCGCATTGAGCCCTCGGTAGTACACGCAAAACCTCAGCTCGGGGGCAACACCCGGGGTAGTTGCTTTCGGAACCAGGACTACCGGGCTGGCCCAGGGGCTGTCGGAGGGTTCAATCACCCCGAGGTCTAGCATCTTCGCCACCTCGGTCTGGATGCAGGTCCGGACCCGATCAGGGACCCGGTAGGCTCGATGTCTCACTGGCGGGCTGTCGCCGGTGTTCACGTCGTGTACGCACCAGTTGGTGACCCCAGGGGTCAGGGAGAAGAGGTCCGCGAACTGCCTTAGTAGCTGGCGGCAGTCGTCGGACTGTTGGGCTGTGAGGGCGGTTGACAGTCTCACCCCCTCCACGGACCCATCGGTCTCTTTCGCCCCCAGGGGGTCTGGAAGGGGCTCGGTGTCTTCTTCGGCCCCATCGTCGGTGGCCAGGAGTAAACTCAATTCGGTCCGTACAAAGTGAGGTTTAAGGCGGTTCACGTGGAGGACCCGGAGGGGGTTCCGCGGGGACTGCACATCGACGAGATAGGTGACTTGGCTCTTCCGCTCGACCACCTTGAAGGGTCCAGTCCATTTATCTTGGAGGGCGCAGGGTCTCACCGGGGCCATGACCCAGACTTGTTGGCCCGGCTGAAACTCGACCAGCGTAGCATTCTGGTCATACCAGCGCTACATTTCTTCCTGACTAGCCTCGAGGTTCGCTTCTGCGAGTTCTCTGAATTTCCGGGTCTGGTTGCGGAGCGCCAAGATGTATCGGAACACATCCGGAGGGGTCCCCCGGGGGGTGGTTTCCCACTCCTCCTTGACCAGGCTCAGGGGTCCCCGGACGGGGTGTCCATATAGCAGTTCGAATGGGCTGAATCCCAGGGATTTTTGGGGAACCTCCCGGTAGGCGAACAGGAGGCATGGGAGGAGGACGTCCCACCTCCGGCGTAGGGGTTCCTCGAGGCCCATGATCATCCCTTTCAGTGTTTTGTTAAAGCGCTCGACTAGGCCGTTTCCTTGGGGGTGGTACGGGGTGGTGAATTTGTACGATACTCCGCACTGCTGCCAGAGGGACTTCATATATCGGGAGATAAAGTTCGTACCCCGGTCACTCACGACTTCCCGGGGGAACCCCATGCGGGAGAAGATCCCCATCAAGGCCCGGCCTACCACAGGGGCCGTCACGGTGCGGAGAGGGATGGCTTCGGGGTAACGGGTGGCATGATCCACCAGGATGAGGATGAACCGGTGGCCCTGGGCGGTCTTGGGGTCCAGGGGTCCCACAATGTCGATTCCTACCCGCTCAAAAGAGGTACTGACGACGGGGAAGGGTTGTAGCGGAGCCTTGCGCTTGCCCCCACTCTTTCCGCTGGACTGGCACGTGGGGAAGTACTTGCAGTGGGCCTCCACATTTGCTCGCATCTTGGGCCAATAGAAGTGGGTGACGAGTCGTTGGTAGGTCTTATCTTGGCCTAAGTGTCCGGCCAGGGGTACATCATGGGCCAGGCCCAGGAGGAGACTTCGGAAGCGTAGGGGTACCACTAGCACTTGGGCCGATCCCAACTCGGCCGACTTCTGTTCGCTGTACAGGAGGCCGTTCTCCCAGTATACCCAGTGGGTGCCAGTCCGGTCGCCGGCTGCTCGGGCCTCGGCCTGTTGTCGGGGTCCAATGAGGGACGGGCAGGTGGATTGTTCTTGGCAGAATTCTTCACGGGAGGGGCCCCCTTCGCAGGGCCACTGGGCCAGTTCTGGCAAGTCCCCGAGTTTGGTCAGGGTTTCGGGGTCAGAAGGCACTGACCCTTCGTCGGGAGCGGTCGGTTCGTCCAGAAGGGGGTCGTTGGCCTCTGGTGGTGTATTCTGGATCTCGGGGATGGTGGCGGTGCTTAGCGGCATGGCCTCTCCCCCCTCGGAGGAAGGTGCCCTGAGAGTCATCGAGCGCGTGGTGGCGCATACCCACTCGGGTAGGCCTATCATCTCGAGATGGGCTCTTCGTTCCACTTGTCCCCACGGGGAGTTCTCAAGGTCGTTGCCCAGGAGGCAGTCCACGGGCTGGGAGGTTCGAACCGCCACCTTTAACTTGCCGGTGACTCCCCCCCATTCAAAGGGGACTAGGGCCATCCGGCATAGGCTCTCGGAATTGTCTGATGATATGACGGGACAAAAGGCGCCAGGCAGGATCTGATCTTCGGAGATCAGGTGACTATGAACCGCCGTGACACTCACCCCCGTGTCCCGGAGGCCCTCGATGCGGTGACCGTTGACCGTTACCTGCTGTCGGTACTTCTTCGTGTTGGCGGGCAGGGACGTTCCGGGGACCATCTCCCGGTCCCCTAGGGAGACCAAGGCCATGGCGGCTGGTTCCCATTCTTCGGAGTCTTCCATCTCTTCCCCCAGGGCTACGGAGGCCATTTGTCGAGCCGGCGGGGTTGTTGTGGTGGTCCGCTGGTACAGGGGATATTGAGGGTCGCTGGCATAGTGTCCGGTCTGTTGGCAGCGGAAACAGGTGATCCTTACTCGGGGCCCCGGCTTCCCTGGTGGCCCGGTGCTGGCCGGTGGTGGAGCTAGAAAGGGCGGAGATTGTCCTCTGGGAGGGCTGAGCGAGGATCCCCCCGGGGGCTCCCTTGGCCGGCCTTGATACCCTCCGCCCCTCTGGCGGGGGGGTCCCTGACTGTGGCGACCGTAGTCTCCCACGGGGCCCCGGGAGGCCCGGGTGTTCACCCATCGGTCAGCCTCGACGGCCAGTTTTCGAGGGTCTGTGAGTTTGCTGTCCAGGAGGTGCTGGCGCAGCTCTACGAAGCAATTAGCGGACAAGTGTTCCCATGCGATTAGGTCGAACAGCTCCTCAAAGGTGGAGACCTTGCTGCCCTTGATCCATCCGTCCAAGGCCCGGCTGTAAAAGTTCACGTACTCCACCCAGGTGGTACCGGGTATCTTTTTGCAGTCTCTAAACCGTTGCCGGTACATTTCAGGGGTGAGCCCATACCTGGCTACCAGGGCCTCTTTCATGTAACTGTAGGAGTTCATCACCGTGGAGGGCAGGTCCAGCAGGGTATCTCTCCCCTCGCTCAGGAACCGGCCCCACAGCCCAGCCCCCCAGTCTTTCTGTGGGACTCGGTGGGAGGTCATGGCGACTTCGTAGGCTTTGAACCATTGCTGGATGTCGTCGTTCTTATAGTATTCTTTCACCACATCTTTGGGAATGTGGACCTTTGGTTCCACGGTGGAGGAGATGGGTTGGGTTTCCGAGGGTCGGGCCTCCGCCTTCTTAGCCTTGAGCTCGATTTCCTTTAGGCTACGTTCGTGCTCTAGTTGGAGTTTTCTTTCTTCGTGTTCTCTTTGTCGTTTCTTTTCCTCTAGTTCTCCTTGTAGGCGTAACTGTTCCACCGCCAGTTTTTTTTCAGCCAGTTTTAGCTCTCCTTCGATTTTTAATTTTGCTAGTTCTAGTTCGTGGTTGCGACTTCTTTCTCGGTCCGCTAGTTCTTCTGGGGATAGGCCCCCCTCGGGGGTGCCGTTCCTCCCCGGGGTGCTTCGTGGTTCGTTGGGAGGCTCTCCTTCTGTTTGGGTCCGGGGAGTTCCCGCCTCGACCCAGGTTTTCAATGCCCCCTGGAAGTCCTCTTTCGTGCTTAGTCCGGTGGTAGCGATTCCAAAGTCTTTGCAAAATTGTTTCAGTTCTCGGTGCGTATAAGATTCTAACTGGTCCTTTTGGAATGCCGTGCTCGGGTTGGTGCCTGTGGCACCTAGGGAAGCTTCTCCTTCCATTTCTTCTTGGTAGTGCGTAAGCCGTCTACTGCACGATCTCTAGGTGTTGGCTCGGATCCCGTCGCCTGCCACCAAATGTTGGAAGGCGTTCCCCGGGGAGGCTGTGGAATGCGTTCCCGACCACCCGGAGGCCCACCTTACCCAGAGTTAGGCCGAGCAAGAGCAGGGAGGCCCTTCCTGGAAGGGTCTCGTACCTAGGATCGCACACGCTGCGCTCACTCTCTCTCTTCGGATAGAGGGACACCACACAGTAATTCGTTGTAAGACAAGATGCTTTTATCGGTAGTTGTCAGGGATCTTTATGATCCGGCAGGCAGGTGCAGAATTAATGCCACAAGCGGCAGCGATCTCGTGAGGAGGGAAAGGGTAGCGGGACAGTCTTTGGATCAGTGTCTCTGCGAGGTATCCGGTGCACAGCTCTCAATCCTCGAGCTGAGGGGATGTTGCTTCTCTCGGCAATCTCTGCCGTTTCTCTTGGAGGAGCGGGCCGCGAGTCACTCAGCAGGCACCGGAGGGTCGTAGTTCGGGGAGCCGCGACGGCGTCAGCAGGGCTCAGATGGTTCAGAGTTCGGGGAGCCGCGACGGCGTCAGCAGGGCTCAGGTGGTTCAGAGTTCGGGGAGCCGCGACGGCGTCAGCAGGGCTCAGATGGTTCAGAGTTCGGGCAGCGTTCTTCGGTTCGGTGAGCGATCGAGCCGCGACCAGGTCAGCAGGCTCTCGTCAGTCCAGGTCTTCTCTGCCTCCCGTCCCTTCAGCACCCCTTGTTATACTTCCCCTCCTCTTTGAAGTCCGGAGTCCTCGCGGAGAGGGGTCTGGTGCCTGGGGGGCGGTGTGTCGGGGTTTCCTGTCGCTCGGCCCTTTGATCTGTTCAGGTGGGTCTGGGAGGGACTCCAGACACCCAGCAGGTGAGGCGCCCGCTCACCGGGGGCCTGGTGGTCGATCGAAACCTCCCTCGGGGGAGAGACCAGAGGTGTGACAGGGTCGGCGCCTCTCGGTCTGGTTTGGGGGGGGTTTCGCTCTCCCTCGGCTGGGCATGCGTGTTGGGGATCTGGTCGGCCCTCGGGATGTTGGCCCACGGGAGCCGGAAGGCCGTGTCCATGAGGTTTGGCGTGGTTGTAGGGTAACTTGCTGGTCGGGAGGGCCCACGCCACGAGGCCGGTCTCACAGTGACGCCCCTCGGGAGGACCATGTCGTCTTGTACAGAAGTGGGACTCATTTGGAAGTTTGTTGTGGTACCTGGTCTCTGAACCCATTAATGAGTAAAAGCTGATGTCTCCCTCGGTTGGTACATAAGGGTCTCCTCACCTGCGTGTTTCAACCAGGGCATGTATTACTGAAATTGTGCATTAATTGATTCAGAGTAGAAGATCCTTCCAGGTTCCGGCCTCCTTGTGACATAGGATATTATAGCTGGAGTCCAGATGTTTTGTGTGGCTACAAACTGCATTCAAAAGTTGTCACCATGAAAGAAAAAGAATGAAAAAAAGACTCAACTCAAATGGTGGTAAGAAGAGAATAAATCTACGTAACGACTGATAAAGTACTTCATACAACCTATTTAGGATATTTTTAAGTTCAGAAAAGCTAAAAAACAGCTGGTATTAAGTGGCAAGACTTGAAATACTTATGTAGAAGCCAGTGTGCTGGAATCACAGACATTTCACTATAGACGTTTAGCTTAGAGGTATAATAGTTTTCTCCCTATGTCACAGACTCGTAATCTCAACAACTCATCCATGCACTCATTCATTGGTGGGGCCCATAACACCAACACACACTCTGTACACAGGAGAAAAGGCGTTGGACATGTGAGTACCTTATTACCTATCAGGATTACATTTCTTTACATCACATACATTATATACACATGCACCTATAGAATCCTGACTTTAACATCAAGGCACTCCACCACTTGGTCGATGGACCAATTAGTTGGACTGGTTGATGGTGAATTAGAACCCGCTAAAACACAGTTAAAGCCTAGGAAAACATTTAATTATTTTCTGTAACCAATTAAAGAACCACAAACACTTTTCTTATTAATTCAAATGTTGTTTATCTAATAATAATTTTCTTCGCATTAGCATTTTTGCACTACAGGTCATAGTATAAATTTGGTTATTTGAAGAGAAAATCGAACATCTAGTAAATAAGCATGAATTTAGAAAGTGCATTTAACAATTACCAAATGTTTTGGGGAGGCAATCGAGAGCGAGAGGCAGCACAGCTGAGAGAGTGCTGCCGATCTGAGCCGCAGGAGCTGCAGGAGCCGCGGGAGCAACAGGAGAGTCGCGGAAAGCCCCGAGAGAGCTGCGGGAGCCACAGGCTCAGCTCCGTCAATCTTTCAGTTCCTTTACTCAACGCTTGTCGGAGGCGGAGTTCCGTGATTTGTGCCGGGCAGACGGCGGACGGTAGACGTGGAGGCGAGGAGCCGTCTCCGGAAGCTACAAGCCTTCAGCGGTGAGTCGAGGTTTCAAGGAGTTGAGCGTCCTGGTGCCCGGGAGTCCGGGAGCCCGTTGAACGTGGTACGCGGCATTGTAAGGCTTTGTAAGCAGAGTTAATAAGCGGAAAAAGCAGGTGAGCGTGGTTGATGCTAAAGTCAGCCCAAAGTGCTGTGCCCTGGTGCGCTGTGGAGGAGGCCCAACTAGGTTGGGAACAGACTGTAGCACCCAGCGTGCCTTGCTCTCCTGCCCCGTTTCAGTGCTGCCTCACTGCGCCGATCACCGACCGCCGATTGCAGATCGCTGATCCCATTGATCCCTGACCGCTGATTGTTGACCGCTGATTGTGGACTGTGGACTGAGGACCGAGCTGCCAGAAACCACGTGGCATGGCACGGTACGGCATTCTCACAGCGGACTAAGGGGCTTTCAGTGGGTGTAGAGCAGAGCGGAGCTGCGGAGTATTCACAAGTGCGGGGAGCTGGCGGGAATTGCGGGAACTGTGGAATTTGAGTGTACTAGGACGACGAGCAAAGAGCAGAAGAGAGGAGCAGCCTGAGGGAAGGCGAGAGAGGCAGGAGGCAAGAGAAAAGTGGTGATCTCAGATCTCAGTCCTATTCCGCCAGAGACGACTATCAGTCTGTCTGACTGTAGGCGGCGGGCTGCAACACTGAACCCACGAGCAGGGGTACACAACAGACTGTCTTAGTCACCATCGTATAACAAATACCCACACGCAGCCATCGATGCCATTTCCGCCACAGTCATCGCCTTTACTATCATCGTCTTTACCCTCACCTTCACCTGTACCAGAAGCAGAAGACCTCTGTGCAAAGTCCTCCGTGTAACGGCAGAGAGCGACAAATACTCCCACGCTGCCATTGCTGCCATCTCTACCACTGCCATCATCTTAACTAACATAGTCTTTACCCTCACCCTCACATTCACCAGAAGTAAAAGACCTCCGTGTAACGGCAGGGAGCCAAGGATACGGAGAGTTGAAGGTTGGAGCTCAAAATAGCTACTGATTCTCAGCTACTGATTTCTCAGAGTCATAATCTCTACTCTGACTGCGGTCCGGACTGCAGGGTTTAGCACATAATAACAGAACAAAGAACGTGGCAACTGGCCGTTGGACCGCTGGTCAGTAGTAAACGATGAGATCAGGCAAACAGAGATCTTTAGCCCCGCAAAAGAAAAGGAAACGGAGAGAAAACTTGGAGTCAGTGAGTCAGGACCCAACAAGGACTCTAATTTCACTGTCAAGTGCTCCTTGCAGAAACTCAGGCACGGTGGCCTTGTGCGATGAAGGATTAGCTGCAGCTTTTCCGAAAAATTTACAACCCAAGATAACGTCTAAATTTGCCTTTCTGAAAGACGCAGGGTCAGCTGTTTTCTCAAGTAACATGAAACTCAAGGGGCTCCCTGCTCCGCTAAGCCCGATAGTGTCTATCATAAAGGGATCTACTGGAGGATGCAGCAACGTCGGTGAAACTCTAACCCAAGGATCATGCACCAACACCCTAGCATTCCCCCCGTTAGAAGAGGGAGGCCTTATCCATCCTGCGTCGACAAATTTGGAGGCACTTGCTGGACCTGTCCAGGGAAAAGTTTTTTTCAAGTCTACAGGACTATTAGCAGAACAAACAGCACAATCAGCTCAGTCAGAGCCTATGAAGAAGTTTACCGACACACTCGTCAGCAGCACAAAATGCTCCTCCGCAAGAACTAATTTACTAAATAAATCTCTTATTCACCCTAAGTCTTCCTAAGGTTGTAACTATTCTGAACCAGCTTCAGAATCTGTCTTAAGTCCTACATCAGGTGGCAGCTTGGAGGGGAGTAAACCTACAAACATTTTTACTCCAATATCACCAGCGTCACAAGCACTATCTGCTTTGGAGGTGGAAGGAAAAACCGTCTCAGAAGTTAGCTCTCATCAAAACGTAAGTGGGCAAACTTCCTTGCATAGCGGCCAAGCCACGGAGAGTGCAAGCGCGGTGGAGTGTAATCTCTCTTTTTTCAACACTAATGAATGGGATAACTTAATGTTCTCACACACAAGGGAATTCCCTATTCATTCTCAACCACCGCTACCCCCCCCCCCCAAGAGAGGATTTAAAAGAAGTCGCTGGGTAAGAGAAAGCATGGACAACAGCTTTGGAAATCTTGCAAAGATCAGCGGATGCAATGAACTTTCAAGCCGACAAAATGGATATACAGATCAGCCTTTTGGATACACTTGCTACGTATATAGTCAAAATTGATGAGAGAATCTCGAACTTGAACAACTTGATCAAACGGGCACAGGAAGGTGGGGAGTACCAACAAAAAGGCTGTGGCTGCTCACCAATAATAGAGAAATTAGGATCCCTTCCGGAAACGATGGGGAACTTACTTGCAGACTTAAAAGGAATTGCATACCTTAAGGTATCATCTCCGAGCTGCAAAAGACAATACTCGACTCAAGGAAGTAAAGAAATGGAAACAAATAGCCAAGGAGGGTGCAAGGATGCGTCAAATAGATCTCTCTCACCCAAGGTTACTTTAGCAATTGCGAGTCTAAAGAAGAAACAACAACAATGTCTAGTGGCGGATAACATTTTTATAGTTTCTGACATTTCTCCTCCCCATCAACAACAGGCCACGGAAGTTCAATCTGGCAAAGGGAAAAGACAAAGGAAACGGAAGGGTCGAAACAAGATCAACAGGGCGAGAAAGGGCCTGAGCCTTTATCCACTGTTCAACAATTGCAGAAGGCCAGCAAGCACAGTTCTCGATAATCAATTGGGTAGCGATGATCCCGGTGACAAACTAGAGGTTCAATCATCTACCTTAGGAAGAGATCAACAAAACAAATCGGTCTTATGGGACGGAGTTGAAAGCAAGGAGCAAGCCACGTTCGATGAGGTCAACACAGGCCCAATAGAGGGAATCAAGCAAAAGGACCCAACCATCTTGAAAGGCACGCTTTCTCTAAATCCAAAGAAAAAAAGGACAATAGCCCTAAGCCTCAGTGCCCCTAAGGACTTGCCCTGTTCAAAGACTTTGGATAGCCAGGCTCCTCAATCCACTCCAAGCAAAGGCCTTATAGGCCCTTCCCAGTTGGAGGGGCTGTGCATGAATGAAGAGCTGACAAAAACCAGGAAAAAGAACCTACGTAGCCCCAGTGCACAAACCAGGCTATTTCCTCTGCCAGCCCAGAAAGAAATATTGGGCTGCCCACTACAGAAATCAATAGGAGCTGCACTGCACTATGCGGCCGTTGGTCAGGGGAGACTAGCAGAAAGTCAAGTAGGTTCGGCCCACAGCGGCACCACAGCCACGCTCCTCTATCCGGAGTACAAATCAAAAGGCAGTTGGGATATATTAAATCGAGGGAATATTATTCGACTGCTGAAAGGCTTAGATCCATTAAATCCAATAACCTCGCAGGACATAATTTCCATAGAATTTATCGCACCCAGCATAGGCCAATTGAATGAAAGCACAAAGGTCACTTGGAGAACGCAAGAGATAGCGGACAATATCCTGCAACAATCGGAAGCCTTTAAATCATGGGGCATTCTTATCCAACATGCTAGGGATCCGGGCTACCCATATCCCTTGCGGGAGCAACACGGCCTTGGAAATCTAAATATAGGAAAAAGTGCGGTCTACTCCGTTCTGAGGGGCGCCCGCAACCAAACTCCTCCGCCCGATGCAAAAAACAAAGGGGGAGAGACCAAACCTAAAGGGGATTCGAGCAATGCAGATTCATGGTCCTGGCTTGCGGGTGCTTTGAACTGCACCAGGCTACTTCGCTGACAGGATAATTGCCAGCGGGGATATGACACCAGCCCGTTAAGGATCTGCTCGTGGAATATAAACGGGCTAGCAAGGAAAATGGAGGACTCAGTTATAATTGCTTATTTACAAACGTTTGATAGCATATTCCTTCAGGAAACAAGGCTACTGGATCCGCAGGAAATTGAAGGTTACAAAATCCACCATATTCCAGCCCAGAAAATGAAATCCACTGGAAGAGGCAGCGGTGGCTTAGCAATACTCATATCAATTAAAAATGCAATTACATCATGGGACCTTGTACATGATTCTCACTCTTTTCAGCTGGTTGGAATTACATTTAGAACAAACAAAGGGCAGCCTAGGGCATTAATCTTAATAAACGTCTATGTTCGACCAAACTCGGCTGCTAGACAAACCTTCTCAGATGAACTGATCGAGACTTTAGCGAGAATGAAGTCAAGCCTGGTGAACACTGATTTTATCCTATCAGGCGACTTTAACATGTGGCTTATGTCAGATTTACATGCCAACGAGGTAACCCTTGCTCAAGAAAATGGGTGGTCCATTCCATTACAAGTCCCTCCTATATGGCAAAAAGAGGATTTAAAGGGTCGCTCCCTACAAACCAACTTGGAAAATCTTGGATTAAGGGCTTTAAATGGGCGATTCTATCCCGACAAACCACCAAGTCCTTCATACTTATAAAAAACCGGGGCATCTTTGATTGATTATACCTTTGTTAGCCTCGGTCTTTTACAACACATAGCAACCTTTGGATTTAGTAACATCGTGGGGAGCGATCATAGACCCCAAGAAATTCTGATTAATATTAGCTTACAGCAACATGAAGAGGAAAGGGCACAAATTCATGAGAGCCACACAGTGAATTTAAAACGGATAAAGTGCACGGTTCTAAACTTACGGGAGGTCTCCACTGAAGCCAAACAAGCCTATGAGCAAGGATGTAGGGACCCAAAGGATAAAATAGCATACTGGACGACGTTTGTAACAGCACTGACAGCCAAGTATGCTAAACAAACCAGGCAAAGAAAATCACATGAAAAGGAAAATTCAACATTCTCAAGTACAGCACTTCGATCAGCAAAGAAAACTGTGAACCAACTATGGAGGAAACTCAAAAAAAGGCCATTGGACTCAGAAACATTAACAAATCTGAGAACAGCACGTAACCATCTTAAGAAAATCAAAAGAGAACTTCAAAGGGACAACTGGAATTCATTCTGGGCCAAACTATATCAAGATATTAAGTCGAATAACTCGGCAAGGTTCTGGCGTACTATTAATGGCATTGGCGGGAAGGCCACAAAAGTGGCATCCTCAAACATCTTGGAGTCGGAGTGGAGCTCTTTTCTGCATATTCACTTTTGTGCCCAACTAGCAGTCCCCAACGATCAGAGACGAGGAAAGATGGTGGGCGCATCTAGGAATGAAGCACTCTTGCCCCTTGGGCAGGCCAGCAACAACATTACAGTCGCTCCTCTTACCGATCCAGATCCCGCTGAATCAACCAACAGGATAACATCAAGACTTAGCCATCTAAACAGTACTAAAACACTAACAATCCAGGAGGAGGATATAGTAAAACTGATTAAAAAGGGCAGGCAAAACGGTGCCCCCGGCCCAGGAGGCATTCCCCCGGCTCTGTACAAAGAGGATCCAGTTTTTTGGGTATCAAAGCTAGCCCCCTTGTTCTCTTTCATTTTACAAAAGATCATTATTCCGCCCCTTTGGAATGGATCGGTCCTGGTGCCAATCTTCAAAGGAGGAAATAAGCAAGCCCCTGAGAACTATAGACTGGTCGCACTCATTGATAATGAAGCAAAGTATTTCGCTGGGATATTGTTGAACTCACTACGGGCTTGGGCGGAGGAAAACCAAGTAATTCCGCCAAACCAAACTGGCTTTATGAAAGAAACAGGAACATCAGTCAACCTCATGTCACTGTCCTGTCTGATAGATCAGGCAGAATCAAGCAAAGGATCTCTCTACAAGGGATTTATTGATTATAAAGCCGCTTTCGATAATGTTAACAGGACAAAGCTTTGGCAGAAACTTTACAGTCTGGGCATACCACACGACCTATTAAGAGCCATACAGTTGCTGCACCATGACACCTGGGTCAGGATAAAGATTGGGGATGGATCAAGACTATCACGTCGAATAACAACATCTAGAGGCCTAAAACAAGGATGTGTTTTGGCCCCCACCCTTTTTAATCTTTTTCTATCAGACCTTCCTGAGGCACTAAATAAAATAAACTCCCATGCGCCTAAACTTGCCAGTTTTCGGTTGTCAAGCCTTTTATATGCAGACGACCTGGTCCTTTTAAGCAACACAAAAATAGGCCTGCAAAGACTAATGGATGCAACTGCTGAGTATTCTATACGGAACGAGCTTCAGATAAATAACAAAAAAACAAAAATCTTGGCGGTGCGTCCAGGTAGGCCCCGGAAGACGGCTTGGTTTTCAAACATGGAGAGAATTGAAGAAGCACCTTGTCAAAAATATTTAGGTGTCTTTTTTAACAACAACGGCGGCTACAAAACTCAGCTAGAAGAGCAAAAAAAGAAGGGAGTAGCACTTTCTTTTGCTCTCAGCTCCATCTATAAAAAACTGTTCGGACCAACTTTTAGCGAGGTTCTAAAGGGGCGGGACAGTGGCAACTTGAACACAATTATTGCAAAAATCTTTAGAACAGTGTTTAAGCTTCCAAAAAACACCTCATCAGCACAGATCAGGCTTGAATTGGGCATCAGCAATCAATCTCTGGCGAGACTAATGAGTTTTTTAATAATCTGTCATAAACTAAGGTCATCAAAAGCCGGGAGTCTGGCACAATATCTTTGGTCTAATATATCCACAAACCAATGGCATTCGGGGCATGCATACTGGGCCAAAGGCCTGGCAACTTTGAACTTAATTGAAGCATGGGATTTGCAAATCAGCCAAGGCGAATTTAAAAGATTGGCAAAAATAAGTATGAAAAAACTCTCTATAGTAGAGGACAAATCAAGCCTTGCAAAAAGGTCACACGGCTGGCTAACTCTCAACACGTACTCCAATCTGTCTCCCCAGGGGTACCTATCTTTACCATTCTCTGCACATACAAAACTTTGTTTTCTAAGATTAAGACTGGGAGTGTCCAACCTGCTTTGTCATCTGCCGAAGTGGAAAAGAGACCAAACACAGCAGCTATGCCGCCTTTGTGGGAAACACAGAGAAGATATAATCCATATTCTCTGTTTATGTACAAGCCTGATGCAGGAAAGAAGGTCCCTCCTAAGGAAAACTTGGAACAAAATGGAAATCAGATCCTGCAGAGCTGCAGTTTTAGCAAGTTTTAATTCACAATACCCGGAGTTAAATTATGCCTTAGTAAGGTTCATGGAGCAGGCCGGCAAAAGAATAATGAAAGGGTCAAAAAATTGAAATCATGATCATGGACCTAGTTGGTATGCTGCCCCTGAGTGGTGAGGTCAAACGTACTTTAAATCAGCCCACACCAAGACCTTGCAAAATTAATTTTATAGAAATTTGAAATTGTTTGAGCAAGAGCGAATGGAGAATGGACTCCTAACATGATAGGCCGTACTTTTAAGTTACTCAATGCACTTTATTGGTTGTACAGAATGCCATTTTAGAACCTGTACTGTCTCATGGTAACATCGCAACTTTTTAACGTATTTAATCAAATCTTTTAAACAAAATCTGTTGCTTATCTACCTGGGTTTATGTCACTGTACAATGTAGTGGATTGCAAAGGTTTTTATTTAACTAAGCAATAAAGTTTACTTACTTACTTACAATTACCAAATGTTAAACGTTGACGACCCTCTGAGCAAACAAAGAATTTTCCGCATTCTCTGGTACAATCTCCGGGAAAAATGTTCGACCCACAGCAAAGATGAAATCATCAGATGAAATAACCTCCTGAAAATCAAAGGAACCCAAGGCAAACCATGGAAATCTTCACCAGTTCAATGCAGACCCAACGCCATGAAAGATCCACCCAATGAACCACCCCCCTTTGGCGGATGAGTGTATTTTATACCCTTTTTCCCTCTTACTTCATTTTAACATGCAACATTTTAGGGGAAGAGAAATGTTCTGATTGGACAGTCTGGGGTCATCTTGTAATTTTACAAAAGTTTTCCAGGGTAAACTGGTTCTCCATGAGACTTGGCATAGCAAAGCTCACATTTTATACTATTCATTCGGTTCACAGGCGAAAGTTCTGAAAGTAACGTTTAGAGGAAGAGAAAGCATCTCAGTACAGGTTCTGCATTGTCCCCTTTGTGGTTCACACCGTCCATCAGTTGGCAAGCCACCACGCTCATATCCTTGACAAGGAACACGGTGTCGCAGAGCTGATGTCACTTGGAGATCTCCAGAGCCATCTGATTCTGCGCAGAAGTCATCGCGCTCACATGACGGCGGATTCATAGGGACTCCATTTTAGGTACTGCGGCCTAGTAGGCCCGAATGCCAACTTAAGCAAAAACAGACAATAATTAAAATATAGAAATGAAGATTCTAATGTTTAAACCCACACTAATCTCAATGTATATTAGTATTCACCTACCTTATAGCAACATTTAAAGCAATAATACTCACCATTCTGTAGTACTGGAATTTATTTCTATTTCACCACAAATCTAAAGTTAATCGGCGTACCATAGTTAATTAATTAATCGTTCTGCCATGCAATTTGCATTTTAGTCCCACGTGTATCTCGTGTTTATCAAGGTGTAAATGTTGATTTGTAATATTTCACTTCAAACCAATTAGTATGAGTTAGATTTAAAATGATTACATAATTAATTTCATGCAAATCAGAGGAGGTATACAACATTTTGTTTTACCTGCTCCATCAGTAGATATTCACAAATATGTGAGAGCCATTCTCACCCTCACAGTGGCCAGAAATATACCCCTCCTAAATTCAGGTGCCAATCTCTTTCTGGGTTGGCATGTGCTAGGGTCACCCTTAAAACTGGTGGAGTAGAGATAAAAAACAAAAACATGAAACAATGTGCAAAATCAACACCTCTCAGGGGTAGTAAACAGCGTATCAACACAACACACAAATGAAAAGGCATTCCCACCTGAGCTGGTTGAACTTTGTCCACCTACCCATGCAGAAATGGCTAGGCGTGGTCATATGTGCAGATTCACAAAAGCTTTCCAGGAGTATGCCTGTGAGCGTTGTTATGCCTCAGGTGATATTCTGACTTGCAGTATGCCTTCTCTTTTTCTCCAAGTTTTACAGTTCATATATGTGTTTGATTTATATTTTCCAATCTGCAGAGTGGTGTTCTCTTTTTAGTTCGAGGTTGGGCAGCGCATGTGCTGCTCTGCGAGGCATGCTGAATTTGAGTATGGACTAGAAGCCCCGCCCACTCTCCGCCCATATTTTTCATTGGCCTTTGTCATTGTCTTTCATAAATGCCGGCTTCTGATTTGTTAATAGGCTTGTTAGTCCCTTCTTGTCTTCATTTGCACCCTCCCTTGAAGACTGACCCTTTTACTTCTGTTGCTACACGGTATTTCTTATTTAGGTTGTAAGCACTATTTTCGGTAATGAGTTTATCCTACTGCAGGCACATGCTTTCATGTGACTTTAAGCGCACCATGCGCGCTTTCACTTTCCAAGCAGCCCCGGACAATGGCGGCCGCTTCTTTGAAATGCAAGAGGTCTCCCATTTACAAGGTTTGAGCTATTGGCATTGTACATGACAATCCCTTCTATTTAGTGTTAATTATCAAAACCTATCAATAAAAGGCGTTGTCATTTACAATGCCAAGACCTATTGCATTGTAAATGCTTGTTTATGTGTGTTTACACTGTCTGTCATTGCCCTGTCTCAACTTTCTGACCATCAGTAAGTCCTTTTCTGGTCCAGTGCGCTCATAGTGCCTGCAATTGGCCAGTCTGTATTTTTCCGAGTCCCAGGGGAGTCACTGGTATCTCTGTGTGTTTACTCTGCCCACGAGCCTCCGTTATCGTGTTTTAATTGAATTAGTGCAGCGAGTGAGTGTTTGACTAATGGGGGCGAGGTTTAATTGGGGTCGATGAAAGCCAGAAAGAGCCACTGTGTGCCAAGGGCTAAACAAGGAGCAGAGACAGGGTTCGACTCGTAGAGACAGAGTGGTGCTCGCATGATAAGTACAGTGACAGCCTGTGCCGGTCACCGGGCATCCCTTGTGCCGAAGGCTATTTAAGGCCATTCACCGGACTTGCGGACTCTGTTTAGAAACAACTGGACTCGGTGAACCGCCTTCCCTTTGCCCCACTTTGACTCAGCAGAATGCGCGACTTGGAGGCTGCGCAGTGGTTAGGGAAAGGGGCGCCAAAAGTTTATTCTCAGACTTTGACCGTAAGAAACCCCTAGCGGTTTGACATTCAGGGCTGAATTTCATGTACGTCCTTATGTTGTTTTCATTTTCAGCTGCACGTGACAGTGAGATCTTGGAGTCAGTTACCCATAGGGCAGTTACCTATAGGGCTGTGTCATTTAAGCGTAATAGTTCACCGAAATTCCAAACTGGATATTTTGACAAGTTCCAAAAAAAAGTTGTTTTCTCGAACAATGCTGCACCAAACATTTGTTGCTGGTGAATTTTAAAAGCCATAGGTCAAATCGCTAAAATAATACGGTATGTAATCGCACAATAACTTTTACTTCCTTACAAATGCCCTCTCCCGAGTTGGAAAAGTCTTTCTGACTCATAAAGGGGCTTTAGCATCCCTGACTGAATCACATATAGGAAGGCGCTGGGGTGAAGGGGCTGCTCCTCTCCAGTTTGCGCATCCCTTCGTTCAGACACCTCAAAGCTGCGCTGGTCCCTTTAATGCACATGAGGCGCTCTTAAAAAAATGTTTCGGTTCAGGACTGCAAGTGAAAGTACAGAGGTCTGCTGCCCCTTTCAGGCCCCTAACCTGCCTTTAACTCACCATCCAATCATAAAAGGGTCACACACTGTGACATGCCATAGTAGTATTCATAGGCGAGGTCATTTTACGAACCCCTACAAATGCACCATATGCTGTTAGTACAAAGGGTGCAGTGCACATTACACTAGTCGGTGTGCAAATTGCACATTTCTAGGTTGAGAATGGGAATAGTACGTCAGGGCCAGTGTTTGCAAGCATTTAATGGAAAAGTGCCATCTTACGAAACTTACAAAGACTAAGGGGCAGATTTACAAGCCCCAGGCGCCAATTTTGCGTTACTTTTAACAAGGGGAAAAGTGAAACAAAAGTGGCGCAAGTGGCTTGTAAATCTGCTCCTAAATGTCTGGAAAGGTATACATTAGCGCCTTCGCACTCCCATAGGTTCGACTTAGTGGCATGTCACCAGTTTACCACTCTTCAACTCCTGCGCTTTCTTTATTCATAGCAGTCTTAACAGGCAATGTTTTCTGATGGGTTCAACTAAACAGAAGCAAGTTCACTCCCAGACTGCCATGAAATATTACATGAACAGAAGAAAGATCTCTCCCAGACTGCCCTGAAATATTACATGAACAGAAGAAAGATCACTCCCAGACTGCCATGAAATATTACATGAACAGGAGAAAGATCACTCCCAGACTGCCCTGAAATATTACATGAACAGAAGAAAGATCACTCCCAGACTGCCCTGAAATATTACATGAACAGAAGAAAGATCACTCCTAGACTGCCCTGAAATATTACATGAACAGAAGAAAGATCACTCCCAGACTGCCATGAAATATTACATGAACAGAAGAAAGATCACTCCCAGACTGCCCTAAAATATTACATGAACAGAAGAAAGATCACTCCCAGACTGCCCTGAAATATTACATGAACAGAAGAAAGATCACTCCTAGACTGCCCTGAAATATTACATGAACAGAAGAAAGATCACTCCCAGACTGCCATGAAATATTACACGAACAGAAGAAAGATCACTCCCAGACTGCCATGAAATATTACATGAACAGAAGAAAGATCACTCCCAGGTATCTAAACATATGGGATTTGACCCTTCTTAGCCCATATTTTAATGGCTAAGAGGGTCGACTTGATTGGGCCATCCTCAAAGACATTTTTCAGCCACTGGGTAGCTGTCAATTACAGGGATCCGAATGTTGTCTGAAGTCTCTTAAATCATCCAAACCTCTCTTTTCGAGGGACCTCACAGATATTTGCCCTTCCATTGGGTTATTTTTATAAACCTTGAATTTCTAGGCCGCCCTCTGCTTCTGGTTCAGCCCCTGACCGAATTTTGAGGCTCAATCCAGCTTCTTGTAGTCCCAGCTTCCCTGGAGTTGATCTCTGCAACAAATTCATGCCCTTGGATGGCTTGGAGATGTGTGACTGACTCATGGATACATCCGATATTGGGTTGGCAGGCAGCAGGGGGTCCACAGGCCCCTTGTCCCCTAATACTACTGTTATGTCGTTACCTGACCGGAGATCTGCACCCTGTAGAAAGTCCTGGGGATGTTTGAATGGGCCTACTTTTCTATCCTGGAATATTGCAGGGACCAATAGCAATTTGGTGTTGAAAGAATGGTATTCCCTGGTTGTACAGTTTCATATTATTATTTCTCACGAAACCTGGGCCAATACTCTGGTAGTCCTTAATGGCTACTCTTGTGTTTTTTATCCCTGCTACCTCTTCTGTATCGGGGCATCGCAATGTGGGTCTAAACTAAGAGTTAAGGCCGTAATAGCTTTATTGAGCCTTAGTTGTCCGGAGGTCCAGGTGTTAGAATTAACCGGTTCCCACCGTTTTACGTTTTATATTTGTTTTTATAATAATTACAATAATAATGACTTTTCCAATTTTCACATTTTATTTAGTATTGTTGATAAACTCATGTCCAATTCTGACTCTGATATCGGAGGCTGTAACGATATGATTTGTGGTGATTTTAATGCTAAACATAGCTCCACATTTTCTGACGCAAGTCTTGCTCGCCACTACAGCATGGGTGTTACAGCTGGTACCTCAGATGCGAGAGGCGTGGAGTTAGCCCACTATGTTTTGACACGAGATCTTATAAATTTACATGAGCATATCACCGACAAAGTACCTAGGGTATATACATTCCATGGGAGAGGGTGTCAATGCATAAGCCTTTAGGGATCATAATCCATGCACTGTTACATTATTCTTACCAATGGATATTACTAAAGTGTCTATTGAAGCTGTCTTGCAGCCAACGCCTCAGCATAAAGGTCTTAAGCTCTCATGGCATTTTCCTGATACAACGAAATTTTTGGTTGAGGTACTTAAGACTGGTGTGGGCATTTTTCCTGTTGTGTTTGGCTGAGATTCCCCTAGTTGTTAATCTGAATAATCATTTTAGAGCTCTGTGTGACATAATAAAGGATCTGTTCCTCAAGCCAATTGCGAGGTCGGCCTGTCCACCTATTCATAGGTTTGCTAGATCTAGTTCCAAGGTGAATAGAGATCTGACACTTGCTCTGTCAGTCAAACCTAGAAACCCTAGCGTAATTGCTTTGGCCCAAGCATTTCATAAAGAGGTTCTGGGGATTAGGAAGTTCACAATTCAAAGAGCAAACTGGGGGAGGTTAAAGTGCAGCCACCCCTACAAATTTTGGAAAGTGGTCAATGAAGTCCAAGTAGAGAAGGCTGCTCTGACATTATTGAGTAGTCCTATTATGGAGGAATTGTGGGTAGCTCATTTTATTAGCATAAATTGCAGTACCCTTGATGGCATTTTGCATGTAGAGTCATCTTTTTTAATAGATGATTCTGGAAGGCTCCAATTCACAGAAGAGGTGACCAATGCCTTTACCAGTAGTTCCTCTTCAAAAGCCCCTGGGCCGGATGGAGCACCCATTGATATTTTTAAATGTAGAATTGAGCTTTCGGCACCTCTGTGGGCCACTGTTTTTAATAACTTAGACTTGGAAGACTTTTCCTCGCTCATGGTCCAGTTCTATCATCGTCCATGTTTTTTAAAAAGGGTAGCTGGAACGATCTTAAGTGCTATAGGGCCACATCTTTAATTGGTTCAACTGCCAAAATGATGGTCAGAGTGATTTTTAATAGATTAAGAGATTGGTGTGATGATAGCTTCATTTTATCTCCCTTTTAATAGGGGTCCAGGCAAAATTTAGGAACAATGGAACAATGCCTAAACCATAATCTATTGCTTGGGACGTATACTCTATTTAAAAAATTACCCATATAACTCACTTTTATAGACTTATCATCCGCCTCTGATAAGGGTAATCGCAACAAACTGTGGGTTGGGGATAGATGCTGCGATTGTGCACATTTTATCCATTCATCCATTCATTCCATCGAGATCTGAAGGCTAGAGTGAGGTTTGGCCTCAATGGCGAACTATCTGATCCCATCTCCTTACAGCAAGGAGTCAGGCAAGCCTGCGTTTTAGCACTCCTTTTATTTATTCTGTATATTAACAAGCCTGGTGCGTTTTTAGATACCGTCACCCAAGATGTCCCTTATGTTAAATCTGTTCCAGTACCCACACTGTTGTACGCTGATGATGCTGTGATTTGAGCACAGATGCCTAACACTTTGAGGTGCCTAGTTTAAGCATTTTGGGATTTTATGCTTGAGTTCGATCTGTCTACCAACTTTACTAAATAACAGACTATAGAAAGCGGCCCCAAGCAATACTTGCTGCACACCTTATGGGTTAATGAAAACAGCCTTCAGACTGTTTTTAAATTCCCATTTCTTGCTTTACTATTTGACACAAATGGTTCTTGGTGGGGGAACATGAGTTTCCGCAATACAAAATTTAAGCAAGTTAGACACTCACTCTTCACTATCCGTAACTCTGTTGTGGGTAAGCCCATAGCCTCCCTTATTGAACTCTACTCAAAGCAATGTGTACCAGTTGCAAGGTGTGGGTGTGGATTCCTGCATGTTCCAAGTAAAAGAGAATAATTTTTGTAGGCATCTTCTTTGTCTTCCTCATTCAATCCCCCTTTGCCGTACTTTGAGGATTCCATTAAGATAAACTCCCTTTTGTTGTGGCTTTTAATCTGGAATAACCAGAGAGCTTCCTTTATTCAAAATATTATCATTGATAGTGAAATGACCAGGCCCGTATGTTCTAGATATATTCTAGAATCACAAATCCATGGTTCTTTTTCTCATCATGAAAGCAGGTAGGGGTGAAAAATCATTAACAATGTGAATCATTTCAAACACAGTTTCTCTAGACACGTAGTAACCACAGACCACTAATTAGCGTTAGTTAATTTATTACATAGCCAAAAATAACTAGACATAAAGACACCTCAAGATGAAGGGTGTAGTAAATTACATGGGAATCGACACATAGCCAGATCTGCGGATAAAGTTGAGTCCATGCAGCATGCACAAGACAATTAACTCAAGAAATAGTATTCAGAGGATCAAAAAGCACAAGTCCAAATTTCTCTGCATCAAGGGTTGATGAAAATAAAGCATTAATGTATCCCTAACTTAGCATTCTTCGGGGCAGGATAAGTAAAGGTGCCTTCTTTAGAAGTCTCTCCACACCAGTGAGTCAGGTAGCATTGAGCTATTGAGACACAGCTCACTCTGAGATGCTCTCTCTCCAAAGGTGGAGAAGAAGTGGGGCTCTTTCCTTGCAATGTTCTAATATTACAGGTATCTTCCCAGGATTCCTTTCGGGTCACGCCATCCACTCGCACCACGTTCTCGTAGGTAGTTTTCCACAGGATGGATATGTTCCTGAACAGCAACAAGATGACCTTGATTCCCAGGCCTTCTCCGTTTAAAATACAACAGTTCTCCTTATGCGCATTAACTCTCAATGTATCCTCTCTCCTTGCCTAGCAAAGACATTATTCTAACTAACAAGGGCGCTTCTTCCACCTGCAACCCAAACGTGAGAAAGAACAAAATCCACAGCACACATGAAATTTAAACCGTTAATTCTAAAGTGAGAGCTTACAGGGAAATGCATTTCAGGCCTACAAGATTCAGCTAATATAAGAGAAATGGAGCATAAGTTTTACGAAATTGCATAGAAAATAAGGCACATTTGGTTAATATTCCTACCTACATATGACACAATTAATAAACGCATTTAATAATGAATAATTGTCAGTTGCACAAAACAAATTCATCAAGATTTCTGTTTGTTACATATGATTTAGATTTTAATTCTTCATGTTTACTATTTAATGTCCTAAATGCATCACGTTTTATGTTATTACATTTCAGAGTTCTAACACCTTAGTTTAACACGACAAGGGATTATATGCGGAAGCATTCTACACGTGTGATTATAATGCACCCCTACAAATGAAACTGAATTTTGAGCTACATCACTTATATCAGTTATATGCGTTGTGCACATGGTTTGAATATCCCATGGCTTGCTGATATCAAGCAAAACCGTAGTATGCTGAGAAAACCTATTTCTTTTTACATCACTTCATCCATGTAAGCCTGATAAGAAGGTAACTAAACGTCTGTTTATGAAACAACAACACTACCACCAATACCACCACCAATATCACCACCTCCACCAACACCCCCACCACCGTCAATACCACCACCCCCGCCAATACCACCACCACCAACACACCACCTCCAATACCACCACCACCATCATCAATACCACCACCACCAATACCATTAATACCACCACCATCATCAATACCACCACCTCCACCAATACCACCACCACCAATGCCACCACCACCTCCAATACCACCACCACCATCATCAATACACCACCTCCACCAATACCATCACCACCAATGCCACCACCACCGCCAATACGACCACTACTGCCAATACTACCACCACCGCCACCAATACCACCACCGCCGATACCACCACCATCAATAGCACCACCACCAAGACCACCACTAATACCACCACCACCACCAATACCACCACCACCAATACCACCACCATCAATACCACCAGCAATACCACCACCATCAATACCATCATCACCGCCAATACCAATACCACCACCTCAGCGCCTCTCACTCACTAGTAATAGCAGGGGCACTGTACGAGGCCGGAGCTGCAGCTGAGACATTCCTCCCTCCCTCCATGCGTGCCATAATGCACAGCACTCCCTGCACCATGAGGTGAATCCAGGGCCCTACTACAGCTGGAGTGTTTTTTATTAGGCAAAAAATGGCAATGACATTACGCAATGCCACACTGCACACTCAAATCATGGAGAGGGCAGGAAATAGCCCCCCGCGCTCTCTGCCTCCTGATCTGTGACAGTGTAATCACAGAGCGAAAGGTGCTGGAGCGCTTTAGTAGTGTTTGTAGCTCGGATCATATGTAACTCTCACTTCACACTTTGTGTCTGTGTAATTTACAACACTTACACATCTTCTTCACTGCACTATTTATCACTACTTCGAAGATGTCGCAGGCCAGTCTCTTCCTCTGATATTTACAATCTAATAAGCAGTCGAGATGGCCCTTTATTGCAATGCAGTAGTCTCGCATTTGCGTAAGCAATTAATATTGTAAATGACAATGCCTTTTATTTATGTTTTAAAACCCAAAACATAAATAAAAGGCATTGTCATTTACAATACCAATAGCTCAAACTTGCATAAATGCGAGACCTATTGCATTGCAAATGCTTGTTTTTATGTTTGGTGCGTGCATGTATGATTGTATTTGTATTTGTTAGTGAGTGTTGTGAATGGGGGTGTGTGCGAGTGTTATTGAATGGGTGTGAGCGAGGTGTATGTGTGTGTGCCCCTCCCCCTTGGCTACTCTCCCTGGCCCATGATCTGTAAGTGTTTATTCCTACTTAGAATCGAAGCTTGGCAGAACTCAAGTGACTTGATTTACAGCCTGCGAAGAGCTCCTTGGCATGGTGCAAGGATCGGGAAGATTAGTATTTCGAATTCAGCTGCAGCCCCGGGCGCCTGTTTAGCATTCGATTTTAGCCTCTGTTCTTCTGTTTACAATAAGTCTGTCTTTTATGTTCAACTAATAGCACAAGGCGCTCAATCGATCATGTAACAGGCTGTCTTTCCAGCTGCTCTTGAGCCCACTTCTGGGGGATCAGACGAGGTGAATCCAAGAAAGCAGCACATTGGGAAACACAATGTGAACGGGCAGTCCTGGCGGGAGGGAAAAGGGGTTTGCAGAGTTCCTGGTTTTGTTCTTTGTGAAGGTTGAAATGTTTACTGCTTTACCTTCACCCGAGCAATGTCCTTCCCATATTTCAAAATCTCTTTCACCAAAGTGTAAGATAAATTTCACGAACTTGAACCCAGCCAAAGTAAAAAAAAAAAAACATTCTCTGAAATGTACCGTTTCCCAAATTTTTCCTATGAACAGTGGCCAATGTTTGCATAGATCTTTTTCAAGTTTACCTTACCTAAACTACTTTGTCCAAAGTATATATTATGCAGAAGCAATTTAGTAGAGTTCAATAAGTTGTGAGTGACATCACTTGTCACTGTTTTCACTCCTCATTGGCACACCAAAAAACGTTAAAAGTTGCAAAGTTTACCACAAACCATGACAGACACTAAAAAAAATTACAGCCGGTGATGCTGGAAGAATTTTCAGAGTGGGGGTGCTTCCATCAATGTTAAATCACTGAAGTTATAGGGATTGTGAAAAATCCAAGTGTCATACAATCAACAAGCGTCACTCAATTAACAAGTGTAGCAAATGAGCCACCCCAATTCAACAGGAGAGTGGTAGGGATGTTGTATGTAATAGTGGCAAATTTTGGAGCACCACAGTGGTGGCTGCCTCGGAACGGGTGGAGGGTAGTGGAGCAGGGGGATGGAAAAATCACTAAAATAACCTTACCCTTGACGCCACCACCGCACGTCTCTCCTCTGTCCTCACTCAACACTGGCAGCACCAGAAGCACCCAGGCTCCGAGACTCTCCCAGCCAATCACAACGCTGCATCAGCAGCGTCGTGATTGGTCTGAGCATGCCTATAAGCCTGGGCATGCTTTCCAACAGACTGTGCCTGTGTTACCATCCTTACAGCTTTTGTTTAACCCTTTCGATGCGCATGACGGAGCGGTTCCGTCATGCGCGTCGGTTGCGCTGTGTGCATGACGGAACCGCTCCGTCATGGCCCCGCCCGCACACAGAACCTTCAGCACAGCACGGAAATCTGCGCCGCGCTGAAGGGGTTAAGAAGGGGTCCATTCCTGCTCAAAAATTGTACTCGGAGGTCTTTTCCTCTTTGTACGGGGGCTCAAGAATGCAGCACATATGCAAAGAGGAAATAAACCAATGCAAAGAGGAAAGTTATTTCTACTTATTATGCCTCCCTCAGGGGGAGGGTGGGAAGGTGTAGGATGTTGGTACAAAACAGTGTCTACAAATCTTTGTAAATATGAGTATGCATCGAAATCTATGGGTGGATGCACCGGAACGCCCATAAACGCAAATGGAAGGCCTCTCTGACGCAAAGTAATGCAAGGCAGCCATGGGGTTACTTTTAATTTTAACAAAGTGCTCCGAATTGTAGTTTGCATTGTTTGTAACTCCCATATGGAATTTGCATCGGGTGATGCAGACCGACCCAAAATATCTGTAAGTCTGGGCCCTGATGTGCTGCACCCAATAAAATGAATCCCCTCATATCTGTCTATGGCTCTCAATATTAGGTTGCAAAATGATGATTGGTATAAGAAAGTTTTTATTATTGGAACATGCTGGTCATTTTTGGCCCTAGAATTCGTTTACTTTGAGGTTCACAATTTGCAAAGGTTGGGGTTTCAGAAAAATGCATTAAAAAGTCTTCAAATAATGCTTCCATATTGCGAGCCTCAAATTGCGATATTTTGCAACTCGCAATTTGTAACCCGCAGACACTGTTTGCGATTCCTAATGGGGTCGCAATGACCTGCCTCATCAATATTCATGAGGAATGTTGCAATTTGTGACCCATTGGGATTGTCCAGCACTCGCAGGGATGGTGGCCTGCTGGGTCCAGCAGACCACTATGTCTGTGACTGCTTTTTCAATCAAGCAGGTTTTTTTTATTTTTAAATGCTGCATTTAAAAAAGAAAAATGAAATGTTTCTATTTCTTTTTTTAAAAGTAGGCAGTGGGCCATGGGTCCACTGCTTGCTCTGGAAAAATATTTTTGCATCCATTCACAAAGGGCTTCCAGTTTGCGACTGGCTTACCACCTACTTGAAGTAGGTGGTAAACTGCGAGTATTTTGCGACTGCAAATGCAGTCGCAAAACAATGAATGGTACATACCATTCTGACTCACTATTAGGAAGGGACACCCTCGGCACGCCCCTTTCTAATAGCGACTAACCAACACTATTTTGTGAGTCACAAACTTGCAAAATAGCATTTGTACATACCAACACCCTTTTTTGCGGTTGCAAACTGGCCAATTTCCCGTTTGCCACCTGAAAAATGGTCGTACATTTGGCCCTTAGATTGCTGGATAGAAAGGAGTGTATAAGTGTGCACACGTTTCTCCTTCAAACCTGCTTTCTGCATTTACTTTCCTGTAGTTTGTTCATAAAATATGATTTGTTGGGTGTGCATAACCCTTAAATTGTCTAATTTTCGGGATATTCATTTTAAGAATTAACCTGAAAAGACTTTCCATTTTGGGCATATTTGCCACTAAATGATCCAAAAATGTTATCTTGTCACCACCATCACTAGAACAACCACTTATTGATTTCCACACTCAGCTGAATGACTGTAGAATTGCAAAACCTCTGTCGATTAGACGTTTCACATTGAAGAATGAAAACCAGCCACTAGATTCAATTCAGAGATGTTTTAAGGAATGGGCAAAGTGGGCTTGGGCCTAGGGCCCCAGTCTTTCAAGGGGCCCTCTGCAATGGGGGTTCTCTGCTGTTTGCATGAACTGCCTGTTGTATTCTGACAATCCCACCATGGGCTGCTTAAACTTAAATGTGCATTTATTTTTAATTTATGTTTTTAGTAAGCAGGAGACTGGATGATGTGGGATTTTGCAGAGAAATGTTTTTAGCCCCATTTAAGATCCATAAAAAGTTATATTTAGAACTACACAATGTCTCACTCATCAGTAATGGGTGGAAAACAAAGAAACTATTTTATATAACACTATTAAGCTGCAGTTGTACTACCACTCAATGGTACTGTTTTACCTGCTGGTGCATGTATTCTGACCATTAGGGCTCAAATGTCCTAAAACTTTGGGCTAGTTTGCATTAATTTTTAAATCAAACCGAGCACAAAGCATTGTGGGGGTATTTACTTTCAATGGAAGTTAGGATTTGCATTGAAAATTTGTAGCCAGCGTAACACAAAGCCGCACTACGCAACACTTTCTGCTACTGCGTGTCAAGGGCCATACCATGGGAGGTACATGGACGTTCCCGTGCCGCCACCCATTGGTTTTGCAAAACCCTATGTAATAATAATTATAGACAGTGATTTGTGCCAAAACATTACACTTCCTTAAGGCAGAAGTAGCGAAGGAGAAATGATTTCATTTCTTCATATTTTTCAAACTTTGCGGATGTGCTGCCTTGTACAGCACACATACAAAGTGGGAAAAGTATTAAAGCATATTTTTTGTACTAGGAGAGTTCCCTTCAAGTATAAACCGTTCTTGACAAAACACACACATCTTTGCTCTGTGGTGCAAGGGTGCTTGAGCTGGCGCAAGGCAGCTTAAAGAGCCAGCGCCGAGGGGGAGAAAATCAACACCATATTTTAGTGCTATTGTTTACTTTCCCCTTGATGTAACATGGCACAGCAACATTGGTTGCAGCTCTGTGTTGCGTCACATTTTTGAAATTTTCGTATAGATGTAAACACATTTGAAACATGAAGAGGTGTTTACGGCATATTTATGTTTGCTTTTGTATACTGCTACTCACGTACTTCATCTTTCAGCTCCTTCATAAAGTGGCACATGGAGCACTCCATCACAAGAGCTTTTTGAACAAAAGGGATTACAGAGAGAAATATTTTCTACAAGGAAAGAAAAACACATTCAGTCCTCATTCCACAGGCAGTGTGGTGCATAGCTGGTCTGCTCCATTTGCTCATACTTCCTCATGTTGTATGAACGAAGCTAGCTTGGTGTCTGTCTTTATGGAGATCTTACCCTGCCTCATAGGGTAGCCTGCGGCCTTTGTGGCATTTCCTCCATGTATGAGAAATGGCTGAGGTTGATGCTGCCTGTTCTGTGTAGGGATGCTTCAACTCAAGTTACATCTTCCTCATGCGAGCAATGATTGTAGAGCTGCTACCCACATTGGCGTTTGTGCATGCGATAAGACCTTGCAAACCTAATGTTTATGGGTTTCACTAATTCTGTATCTGTGAGAAACTGGGACTGGCGACGCGTCTTCTATGTCTGAAGGAACTGAAGATCTTCGATTTTCGATCACGATCGAATCGACCTGCCATTTTGTAACCCGCCGCCATTTTGTGTTGCCATCACTCAGGCAGCACGGCGAACGAAGTCTATTCTGCTTTTCCCGTAGCTTGGTGTCGAAATACGTCCTCAGCCTTGTTTGTGAAGCTGATGTTTGGACTAGCCGAGTACACTAATCCGTGTCTGGCTTTCCTAATCCCTGTTTCAACTGTCTGTAGGCTCACACCATTCTTTCCCGATCATATCTTATCGACTGGCCTTCACTGTCTCCTGCTAGCATTCTCTTGTGTCATGCCTGTCCTCCAATACACACAAACGTATTTCACCACCTGCAAGTCAGTTGTAATCTGTTAATAAATTAGTTCGGGGGTGGGATGACAAACACCGTTGGAGGAGAGGTCTCTTCAAGTCATCTGATCTTTCTATTTTCGAACCCTTCTTACTGGTTCCGCTTTGTTTTCCACTTACCCTATTGGCTCTTTTATTCTTTGCTTGGGGCGTGTGTTTTGTTAATAATTCTGTATTGTATAGTATTTAATCTGATGCGCCACAGAGTGAAGTGGCAGTCTCCTGAGAATCTACTCTGTGTACTTCTAGGATAACTGTACTAGCTGCAGCTAAATAAATCCAATCTTCTAACACCGACAGAGTGTCCCGTGTCTCTGTGTAACGAAGCAGGTGAACCCAGAAGACGGAGGGCGTACCCTGCGCTGCCAGGTCCAAAAGGTTCTGGTTCTTCAATTGGCGCCCAACGTTGGGCGGCTTCAGTGATACCGGTTCTGCTCGAAGGTCGTGAGAAACCTCGCAAGAAAATTCCGGAGGGTTCGCGAACCACACTAAGCGACCCCTGTATGTGGAAAGTGGTCCGAAGGTCTTTTGCAGCGCGGTTACTCCTTCCCGACGGCTACTGGCGACCGCTGCCCTGACTGCTGCCCTGCTTTGGCCCATTCCTTTGGTGATGTTATTATTATTATTATTATGTTTCTTATATAGCGCCTGAATCGACCCCCGAAGGGGTATCTCCGCGCTTGCCTTGGGAACCCGTCCTGGCTTTTCCCTGTGAGATAGCCCCTACAGGGCATCCCCAAGGTGAAAGCCAGGCATCCCGCCGCGGGGGGCCGTTGTGGAGATTAAGCAAGCTTAATGCCCAGAGTTCCAGAGTGTATGGTAAAGCGAGACGATAGACGGGCCTCTGTTGGTGGAAGAAGACGTCCTTAGTTAAGTTAAGTATTTTCGCGGGTCGCGCCCACAAATTTTGGTTCTTTGTTTGATGTCCTTAGGTTACTTAGATTTAGTTTTTGCAAAGACTAAAGCCGAGGGTAAGTGCATTTGTGCTGTGTAAACTGAGTTTTACTCCCTTGAAGTTTGTGAACAGTCCAGAGACATTGTGAAATGCCTGGTCTGACTAAGTTTGGAAGAATTTGTTGTCTTGGTTGTAATAGGGACTCCCGACTTGAGGACTCTTGTCCGATTCCTACGGTTGGAACTCCCACATATGAGCTCTACTCGAAACATGGTATCGGCCCCATTGCCTTTAACGAGACATGGACTCGATACACGAAGAAAGATGGTGTTCTTAAATGGCCAGAAAACGGTAGTTTTGACCCTGATGTGCTAGATAATTTAGAAACAGTTTTGTTTAAAAGAAAAGCCGTTGACTCTCTCCGTCTTTGGCGTAAGGAAGCCAAACAGAAAGAAATTAAACAAGCAAAACGAGCTAGGAAAGCACAGGGAATGACGATTATACAGGCTGCCCAACAGTTCAAAAATGATGAAATTGACAATGCGACTGAAATTTCAGAAAGACAACATCGTGTGGCGATAGATAAATGCTATCCCGTGTTGCCTGTTTCTCCTTCTGATAATAAGAAAGATATAGATGAAGATCCCCTAATGTCTCATTTATTGAGGTTGCCTCCGCCCTATGCACAAAATGCCAAAGTGCCTCAGCCGTTACAGCCTGCTCAGCCGCTAGTAGTACCTCCGCCGGTTCCGGCTCTTCAGCATGTGCCTCCTCCAGTACTACCGCCCTTGCCGGTTTCACCATTAGTCTCAAATTCTCAGCCTTCATCTCCTGATCCTAGCGCTCCTTTGCCTTCTGCTCCTCCTGTAATTTCTACTCTTTCTCTTGATAATTCTCCTAATATTCTGTCTCCAGATCTGATGTCTAATTCACCGTCTATGCGTAAGCGTCTCACAGATTACGTCACTAGTATTCTATCTCCTTTCTTTGGAGCTCTTAATGCGTCTCCGGCTTTTGCTCGAAGACAATCTCGTAGTCAGTTCCCAGATTTCGAGGAACGAGAGAAGCTAGATTCTCTTGCACGAAGATGGATCAAGAAGGGTCCACAATATAGTATGTCTGATATTATGCCTACCTTTTTGCAATGGAATGCACCTACACAAAGGTATGTTTTTAATGTAATGTGCGATATTCTCATTAAAGAATGGGAAGATGTGAGTTCGAGTCCGATCTCACAAGATTTATTAGATGTCCAAGCCGATTTTGAAAAAGGACTTATTGTAGGTTCCAAAGTTGAGGAAGCTGTAAGGACACTCATCTCTTATAGAACCTTATTGTTCTCTCAGATTTTTCTGGATTCTGATCCGTCGGTTAAACTGACATCGAAAAATTACCCTATGAGAGAGGTTCCTCCAGTATGGAAGGAAGAGGTTGCGGGAGTAGGTGCTAATCCAGCTATTCCAGCTCACTTTCAGCGTATATGGGTACATGTACCATGGAAGAGATCTGAAGTTTTGGCCCTTAAGCAGACTCTACCAGATCCTTGTAAGAACCCTGCAGGTTATTACAAAGAATTATCGCAGACAATCGATGCTTGTATTATGAATCTGGCAGATATTGATATGCTAATGGGTAATGTAATCCCACAGAAAATATGGTCTAAGATTCGTAGAGAGGATCACGCACAGGAACTGGGTGCTAATTGGGATGTCATAGCTGATACAGATAGAGACCAAGTGGGTGGTGCAAAGCCTGACGCTTTGATCTCGGAACTTCCTGGTAGAATCATTATGTTAATAAAAACTATGATGCCTGCCTTGAGAGTGAATTAGGATAAGCTAGCAGCATGCAAACAAAAGAAAGATGAAAGTGTCTCTGATTTCTTTACTCGTTTCGAAGAGACATTTATTGATCATAGTGGTCAGGACATGGCTACCGAGGGTGGACAGCGACTATTCGTGGACAAATTTGTATTCAATTTGCTTCCCGAGCTGTCACACAAATTAAAGGATTCAGAAAGTTCTTGGGCTGTTTCTTCTTCTGCCCAGATATTGGCTACTGCACAATATTATGAGAATAGGGATAAAGAAGAAAGAGAAAAGCAAGAGAAGAAGACGAAAGATTTAAAAACGAAGGTTCTCTTGCAGCAAGCTTATCCGCCACGTTATGTTCAGCCTCAGACTCAACAGCCACCGCAGTTTCAGAGATTGTATCAGAAACCTGAGCCATACATTCCGCGACCTTTGTTAGGTCCTAATCAATGTGCTTATTGTAGAGAGGAAGGTCATTTTAAGAGCAGTTGTCCGGTTTTATTGCAGCGCAATGGGGCGTTATCTGCGAGGTCGTGCTGGCCTCCAGTCAGCAAATAGAGGTAGAGGTCGAGGTGTGTTAACTCAAGAACAGCGTGCCCTTCCTTCCCCTAATTCCATGAACTACTTTGATCAGCAGAATGTGAGATCCACTCAATATTATAATGAAGACCATTATGTTGAAAGCGAGAATGAGAGTCTTCATGCCAACTAGGACAGCCATGGACAAAGTAGAGGAGTTGTGCCAATCCCAGTAGATCAAAATGGCCCTTATGTCAATGTCACGACAATGGGTGTATCAGAGCCATTTCTTCTAGATACTGGAGCAATGAGAAGTTCTATTATTCATTCTAAACTCCCTGGGGCACCTTTGTCTGGCTTAACAAATGTTTCTGTAGGATTCTCTGGCGCCCCTGTTCGCAATCCGGTTTCTTGTCCTTTGCCTATTTCAGTTGGCCCTTATGACTTGGAAGCTTCACTTTTGTTAACGAATGGTTGTTTTGAGAATCTGTTGGGTCTAGACCTATTGAAAAGAATGCATGCTACAATATATTGTTCTCCTTCAGGCGTACATCTCACTCTAGGTCAGAAGTTGATCTCCCCAATGTATCTGTCTAAGGATCAGTTTCCTCCTGAGTTGCTTTCTCTTCCGACAGCACTTTGGGCCATGGGTCCGAATGATGTGGGTTGTCTTGAGATACCGCCTTATGTTGTCACTCTCAATCCCAATGTTGAATTACCACGTATCCCACAATACCGAATCTCTGCAGAGGGTGAAAAAGCGCTTTTGGAAATCATTCATGATCTTATTCGGAAGGGTGTGGTCGAAGAAACGAGAGGCAACACATGCAATAGTCCTATTCTTCCTGTTCTTAAACGTACTGATCCTTCTCAGCCTCCTGTGTACCGGTTTGTAATTGATCTGCGAGAAGTAAACAAAATTGTGATTCCACAATTTCCTGTTGTTCCAGACATCACTGCTTTGTTGACTATGATACCTTCCACAGCGACTTGGTTTTCTGTTATTGATCTAAAGAATGCCTTCTTCAGTATTCCAATTGCAGAAGAGAGTAGGGACATTTTTGGTTTTTCTCTTGGAGGCCGAAGCTTCCGATTTAAGCGTGCACCCCAAGGGTACTGTGAAAGTCCCTCCATTTACAGCCAAGCTTTGAAATGTCATCTTGATACTTTTCATTTGCCGTCTGGTGCCGCCCTTATCCAATATATGGACGACTTGTTAGTCGCCGCCGATTCAGAAGATATCTGCAAGGATGTCACTGTAGCACTGTTGCGTCACTTGTTTAAGCTGAATCACAAGGTTTCACCTTCCAAACTACAGTATGTTTGTCGAGAGGTTACCTACTTGGGTCATCTCCTATCAAAGGAGGGACGACGATTGACACAAGAACGAATTCAGGCGATTGCTCGAATGTCTGTGCCATCCACACAAAGGAAAGTACGTGCTTTTCTGGGAATCACTTCTTATTGTAGACAGTGGATCCCTAACTTCTCTTTGATCGCCAAACCTTTGTTGGCACTCACTTTAAAAGATACGCCTCAGCCCCTTCCTTGGACTGAAGAGTGCCAAAAGAGTTTCACTGATTTACGCACTGCTCTGTGTTCTGCTCCTGTACTAGGTACCCCAGATTACACTAAGCCTTTTACGCTGTATGTTCACGAGAAAGAAGGTTGTGCATTATCAGTTTTGACACAACAATTTGGAGATAGACAACGGCCATGTGCTTATTTTTCGGCTACGTTAGATCCCGTAGCTAAAGCATTGCCTAGTTGTCTGAAAGCCACAGCAGCCGCAGCAATTTCTATCCGACAGTACGCTGGGATAGTGTTAGATAACACTCTCATTGTCATGGTGCCACATGCAGTGGATACCTTACTAAAAAGAACGAAGACACAGCATCTCACGAGTGCACGTTTAACTGGTTACGAGCTGACGCTATTGGCTAGTCACGTACACATCAAACGATGCAATACTCTGAATCCAGCTACTTTGTTGCCCCTTCCAAATGAGGAGAGTGTTGAGGATCAGCATGATTGTTTCTTCCGTACTGAGGAAGAGACAAAAGGAAGAATTGATTTGAAAGACACACCGTTAGAGAATCCAGATGGGACTCTATGGGTAGATGGTTCTTGTTTTAAGATACCTAATGGAGATACGGTTTCAGCCTATGCTGTAACTACCTTACATACGATTGTGGAAACTGCACGTGTTAGACACAATTCAGCGCAAGCAGCAGAGTTGATAGCATTGACGAGAGCTTGTGTATTATCAAAAGGGAAAAGAGTGAACGTGTACACTGACAGTCAGTATGCCTTTGGTGTCGCGTTCAATTTTGGGCGTCTCTGGAGAGATAGGGGTTTCTTAACATCACATGGCACTAAGATACAGCATGGGCAGTTAGTGACTCATCTCCTTGAGTCACTTGCTTTACCCATCCAAACAGCGATAGTGAAGTGTAGTGCCCACAAGAAGATTACGGATGATGTTGGGCGAGGGAATGCATTTGCTGATGAAACAGCAAAGAAAACAGCGAAAGATTTAATGAGTCGAATGTATATGGCAGGTCCTGCGAATTGGGTCAGAGAGAGAGGAATGTGTGAGAATACAGTGGAAAGCGTGAAAATGATTCAGAAAGAGGCTACAGAAAGAGAGTTGAGCAAGTGGAGAGAAAGTACGGGAATGTTAGATGAAATGGGTTGTTGGGTAGAATTATCCGAACATCAACGTTGGTTGTTACCGGATGCTTATGTACTCCTAGTGGTTACTATGGCTCATGGTCCAGCTCACCTTAGTGCAAAAGGCATTTGTAAACTTTTAGCTCCAGTTTGGCAGAATGAAAATATCCCGAAATGTGCAGACAACGTAGTAAAGCATTGTATTGTTTGTCTGATGTATAATCCAGGAAAGGGAAACCCCACTCCAGCAGGTCACTTTGCTCCTCCGACATACCCATTTGAAGTGTTGCAAATCGATTACATTCACATGGATCGATGCAACAACCTCAAATATGTACTGGTGGTAGTATGTGCCTTTTCGAGATGGATAGAAGCATACCCTTTGAAAGACAACACAGCTTTATCCACAGCCAAAATCCTTCTAAAAGAATTCTTTCCCAGGTTTGGATTGCCGCGCATTGTCTGGAGTGACAATGGGAGCGAATTTGTCGGCCAAATCATGCAGAAAGTTTGTGCAGGTCTTGGAATCAAGCAAAAGTTCCACGCGGCAAATCATCCCCAATCAGCGGGTTTAGTAGAATGTTACAATGGGACCTTGAAGTTAAAATTAGCGAAGGTTCAAGCAAGTACGGGACTTAATTGGCCTGATGCTTTGCCGTTAGCTCTGCTATCCACCAGAACTGCAGTACACTCTCGTCTGGGACTTAGCCCTCACGAAGTGGTGTTTGGCCGTCTGGCTAACGTATGGGGAATACCTCGTCCTAAAAAGTTCTCAGATTTGCCCTACCCAATGTTGATTGACTATTTGCATGACCTTACAACTAAATTGCATGTCCTTCATCGACAGGTTCAGAGTGCTTTGCCGGAGGCTTCCACAGATCCAGGTCACTCCATCCGTCCAGGTGACTGGGTCTGCACCCAAAATTTTCAGAAGAAGAAGAATTTGGAGCCCAGATGGCGGGAGCCCCGAATGGTCCTACTAACGACAAGGACAGCATTTAAAGTTGAAGGAAAGAAAAATTGGATTCACGGTGTGCATTGCAAGAAAGTACCTTTGCCCTTGCCTTTTGATCAGTGGGTTCGTAGAGGGGTTGGTGACTGTGAAGGCGAAACAGTTCCACAATTTGTACCCTTTAGCGATGCACACCTGAATGGGACATTGTCTGAAAAAGAGGACGACGACATTTTACAGGAAGCAATTCCATTGCATCATCGCTTGAATACGACTGAACCAAGAACATTGTTTCAAGATCAGAGTGTTCTAGGAAAGAAGCGCTACAATCTTAGGTCCAAATAAAAGAACAATTGAACTTTCTTCTTCTCCCTTGTGTAGTGTTCTGTTTAGGTTGCAGGGTCACGGTAGGAGTCTAGGTCACGACCTGAGTAGTGACAATAGGTCTGCAGGGTTTTCAGTGTCATAGGACGGTTGAGCATCGTGACTTCAGTGATTGAGGAAGATTGCCGTGAGCATCCACTAGTGAAAATGGAAACTACACCAAGTAATCAAGAGAGAAGAAATGAAATGAAGAAAGCATCTTGTAAAATAATGTACAGTTGTTACAGTGTAACTCTATGTGTTTTGATATCATTATGTATTGCTTTAGCGATTATTGGTTGGATAGTTTATGTTTTGCAGCCAAGAAACACCTCCCCTTCCTCCTCTTTGCCTTCTTCTACTATCTCTCCACACCTCTTTCATACTTTTCCTTCACATGAACTTGTCAGAAGAACCGAGTATTACAACAATTCCTTTGTCCAACTATTACACCAGCATCAATTAGTGGGTAACACAACTGATTGTTGGGTATGTGGTCTTATGCCGCATACTACTGAGAAGGGAATACCATTTCTAGTTCTTCCTTTCTCCTACGAGGGTTCTGCTTGGGCATTCTTTGTTATTTTCTCAAATGCATATCAAAGTAAATTCAGACGGTCTGTTGCTTCACAAATTAATTATCCGGATTTGAGTCATAGTTCTTTGATTAAGGGTATGGTAGTTATGGCTAAAATCATGGAAGATAGCAAGATTTCCATCGATGAAAGAAAAGCATACGCCAATTGGAACGTCACCCAATACATGTCGAGTCTTAATAATAAAATGGGAAAGGAGAAATCCTCACCAATCTGGACTATACCGCATCAAGGTAACTTCTGTTTAAAAATAAACGATCGCTCTTCTGACACTGCACCAAAGAGTAACTGTTCCTACACATACATTTATTCCTCTCTGAACTAGTACCGTCTCAAGGCACCTATTTGATTTGTCATGATAGAGCTTATACCTGGTTGCCAACGGGTTTCTTTGGTACCTGCTACATAGCTTTCCTTCTTCCTCCTACTTACACTGCTTCTGCCAATTATCACCGAACCCGTCTCAGCCGAGGAATTATTGACTCAAAAGACACCACGGGACAAGAAGGAGGAGATTTCCTTAAAGGTTTTCTTCCCTTCTGGGGTCCAATGGCCAATAGCAGAAATATAAGGCAACTGGTCCGTGTCGTAGAGACTACAATAGACATCACTGTAGGAGCCTTGAGTAATATCACGGCAGAACTACAGGCGGATCGTCTTATGACCTTGCAAAACCGAGTTGCCTTAGACTTTATTCTTGCCGATCGTGGTGGAGTATGTAAATTGATCGGGTCAAGCTGTTGTATTTTCATTCCTAATGACGCTCCAACAGTATACCAAGCTATTTCCAAGCTGCATATAATCTCCGAGTCTATTCATTAGGACGAAGGAGATTGGTCCATAACGGAATGGTTTTGGGGACTACTGTCCAAATGGGGTTGGAAAGTATTGACATTCCTTGGAATAATCTTGACAATTGTATTTTCCTGTTGCCTTTGTATGCACTGTGGTCCCACTATCTGTGATCTTTGTGCTACCGTGTGCATTTCAAGACCCAAACCTCAAGTAACAGAAAACATAAGGATGATGTTACAACAACAGCTTGATGATCTCATGGCTATTGATGTGGACTCAGATTAACGTGAGTCTATCTTGCCTGAGTTCTGGCAAAAGGAGGGTCTGAGGAACTTCGATTTTCGATCACGATCGAATCGACCTGCCATTTTGTAACCCGCCGCCATTTTGTGTTGCCATCACTCAGGCAGCACGGCGAACGAAGTCTATTCTGCTTTTCCCGTAGCTTGGTGTCGAAATACGTCCTCGGCCTTGTTTGTGAAGCTGATGTTTGGACTAGCCGAGTACACTAATCCGTGTCTGGCTTTCCTAATCCCTGTTTCAACTGTCTGTAGGCTCACACCATTCTTTCCCGATCATATCTTATCGACTGGCCTTCACTGTCTCCTGCTAGCATTCTCTTGTGTCATGCCTGTCCTCCAATACACACAAACGTATCTCACCACTTGCAAGTCAGTTGTAATCTGTTAATAAATTAGTTCGGGGGTGGGATGACAAACACCGTTGGAGGAGAGGTCTCTTCGAGTCATCGGATCTTGATATTTTCGAACCCTTCTCACTGGTTCCGCTTTGTTTTCCACTTACCCTTTTGGCTCTTTTCTTCTTTGCTTGGGGCGTGTGTTTTGTTAATAATTCTGTATTGTATAGTATTTAATCTGATGCGCCACAGAGTGAAGTGGCAGTCTCCTGAGAACCTACTCTGTGTACTTCTAGGATAACTGTACTAGCGGCAGCTAAATAAATCCAATCTTCTAACGCCGACAGAGTGTCCCGTGTCTCTGTGTAACGAAGCAGGTGAACCCAGAAGACGGAGGGCGTACCCTGCGCCGCCAGGTCCAAAAGGTTCTGGTTCTTCAGAACCACCCACTACTATGGTCTGGTACTGCCTAAATCCCCCTCCTCTTTACCAAGAACCCTCGGGATGGGACCCTCCCAGCTCCCATGGGACTCACCGCCCCCTTTTCCCCCAAGGCAAACACTTCAAACACCACACTGTTTGGATTAGGGGTCGTAAACCCCGGCCGTATTTTATTACATAAAATAAGTAAACTTAAAGATTAATATTATTTACATTTATTTATAAAGTTTTATATAGCGCAAACTTGATCCCGAAGGATATCAGAGCGCTTTACAATTTGAGACACAGGTAACAGATCAATACATGAGTCTAATATGGGGAATCTAACCGGCATTGGATCATCTAGTACACACATAACAGCTCAAAATAAACCTTAGTGCAATCATAAGAATGGGCTATGCGATGGAGCATAGAGAGATAAGGGGAGTACGTACAATAATCATATACAGGAATAATAACCAGTACCCTAAACAATAATCAAAACAAAAGTCAAATGTGGAGTCTAAAAGGCAATAAATTAAATGTTGAACATCTAACTGATCATTTATACACCTGGGTGAACGAGGAATGTGCTAGACGATGGAGCATAATGATTTAATAGATTCAATAATCATGTACAGGAATAATAACCAAAACAAAAATAATGATCATATACAAGAATAATAACCGATACTATAGTATGTCTGAAGTGCTTAGAGCTAAAAAGTGCCCCCCATGTTAAGGTAAGAACTTGTTCATGAGGAATTTTTTTGCTTCCAGTTTGAATGCAGCCTTGGAAGAGATCGTCAGAATTTCCGGTGGAAGAGAGTTTCAAATTTTAGGAGTGGTGCCAGAGAAGGTTCGTTGGCATGTTCTTTTTTTGCAGAAGATCTGTGGTTTCAAGAGGAGGGAATTAGCACTCCTTGACAGTATACCCCCCCGGATAGTTCAAGTTTTTGTGCAAGGTAGATGCAGGTTTTGAAGTGGAGGGCTTTTTGTGATGGGCAGGCAATCTTCAGTTGAATTCTAGCTTCGTAGGGTAGCCAGTACAGCGATCAATCTTGCCGCAGCGTTCAGAGAAGCCTTTAGGAGAGCCATAGTGTATTTGGGGAGGCCACAAAGTGTAGCACTGCCATAGTCAAGTCTCGGCAGAACAAGCGCTTGGACCACTTGCTTGAAATCTGCTTGAGGTAGGAAAGGTTTGAGATTCCTGAGTGTTCTCAGAAGGTTATTAGCTCCCTTGCAGACGTTGCTAATGTGAGTCTTCATATTCAGATGCTTGTCCAGGGTAATTCCTAGAGATTTAGCTGAGTCGATAATGCGGAGGGAGCAGTTGAAGGCTGTAAGTTGGTTCATCCATAGGTTGATGTTAGGAGTATGTTTCGGGGGAGAAATGAGGAGGAATTCTGTTTTGGAGGGGTTTAGCAGGAGGTGCTTTGCAGTTAACCAGTTTTGGGTAGTCAGTAGGGTGGAGTTGAGAGAAGTGATGTCATCCGGGGAGGAGCTTTTCAGATAGAGTTGGGCGTCGTTTGCATACATATGGGAGCGAATCTCCAAGGATTTTAGAACATTAGCTAAAGGTTCCAGGAACAAATTGAAGAGAATGCAAGATAAGGAGGACCCTTGGGGAACCCCCATGCTGACTGGGGATGGCTGGGAGAGTGAGTGGTTCGCTTTAATTCTTTGGGTTCTGTGCTGCAAAAAGGACGAGAACCACTGCAGTACCTGACCAGAAAGGCCCATCCTATGCTCCAAAATGAAAAGGAGATTGTCATGATTGACAGTGTCAAATGCGGAGGAGAGGTCATGTAGGATAAGGAGGCAGGATTCATTTAGATCAAGCATTATTAGGATGTCATCCATCATGTGGGTGAGAGCCGATTCAGTGCTGTGCCCACTGCGAAAGCCAGATTGGTGTTGGTCCAGAAGATGGAAATTTTCTATGTGCGCACATAGTTGTGACTGGACGCATTTTTCAAGGAGTTTGGCTAGAGTGGGGATGCTGGAGATAGGTTGGAAGTTGTTAAGGTCTGTACTGTTGGCTGTGGTTTTTTTAGTATAGGTGTTACCTGAGCTTCTTTTAGGCATTCTGGGTTCGTGCCTTGTAACAGAGAGGCATTGACGATCTTTGTCCAGAAGGGAGAGATTTCATCCTTAATTACTTTGAAGATGGTAGGTGGTAAAGGGTCACTAAAGTGATTAGATGGGTTGATACTCTGAAGTAGGCCTGGGCTAAAATTTCGTTCCGTTCGCGGAAATTGCGATAATTTGACATTTTCGCGTTCCGCGGAAAGCGCGAAAATGTCAAAATTTCCGCATTCCGCAGCTTGGCGATAATTTGTTTCTTGCTCGCGCTGTAAAATAATACATTCTCGCGCGCGCGATTGCCTTTCCTGCATCCCTGCGTTCGCCGACAAGTTTTCTTGATCCGGTCGCGTTCTCCATGAGATGTTGTATTGTTTTAAGCCATTTGCGCTGTCTCGCAACAGTTCGCGCCCGCAGTGACGTCATGCGTCGCGCGATCACGTCTTTCTTCTCGCGATCATGCACCGCGAGACAACTGAAAACAAGATGGCCGCGCCCGCGAGCAACAACATGGGTAAGTTGGCGAGCCGCAACCATGCGGAAAATCTCGCGAACATGCGGGAAAAAAACTTCCGCATCTTCGCAATATTTCGGCGTGTTTGCGATAATTTTTAACATTTTCGCAATAATTTGCGAAAGTGGATTTTGCAAATTCCGCCCACCCCTACTCTGAAGGACCTTTTTGATATCATTTTCATTGAGGGGGGTAAAGGTGTCCCAGGAAGCGTTGTTCTTGATACCCCAGCTGCATGGTGCAGTCATGTCTAGACCGGTCAGTGGGGGTGCAGGTTCAGTAGGTAGCAATAGGGCCCTCCTGGTTTCCAGATCAATGTTAATAAGTCTCGTTTTCTCAGTGAAAAAGGCAGTCAGATCATCGCATGAGGGAGGTCTGACTTCTGAGGCTGATTGGTTAGGGGCTACCACCGATTGTTGTTTAACCGATTCAAACAATTTCTTGGGTCGATTCGACGCTTGGTTAAGTTGGGATCTGAAATACTCAGCCTTAGCTGACTTGATTTGTTTGTTATACGCACTTCTTGCTGCTCTAAGGTTTTTTCGATGGTCCGCAGATGGAGAGGCTCTCCAGGAACGTTCTATGGCGCTTAGATTGCGACGTTCCGAGTTTAGGTTGCCATTGAACTAAGGTTTAGAACATTTTGCAGGTGCCTTTTTTTTGTTGTAGTGGGGCCAAAAAGTCCATGATGTTGGAAATAGAAGAGTTATACAAGTCTGTGAGAGCATGGACTTCAAGTATATCCAATTGGGGACAGAGGGCCTGATTACAGCGGGTTGCTAGGTCAGCTGTATTGATATCTCTGAGGTCCCTTTTCCAAATCTTTGGTTTGGTTTTTTGTGCCTTACTCTGATGAACCTCAGAGTTGATATGGAAGGAAATTATGTGATGGTCTGACCAATCACATGGAATGATGGAATACAATGAGATGGTATGAACTTTGGAGATGATGAGGTCTAAAGTTTCCCCTTTAATGTGAGTGGGCTGGTCACAATGTTGAAGAAATTTGTGGTCATGCAAGAAGGAATTGAGGCATTAGACTGCATGATCGTTAGTGTTAGACCAGTGAAGATTAAATTCTCCAAGGTAGATGTGGGACTAGACTGAGTCCACATTGCCAGAGATGATTTCCATTAATTGTTCGATGAAGGGGATATTGTTGCATGGGGGGGGTGATAGAATGTGTGTAGATTGCAAACCAGATGCTTGTTACTAGAGATGTTGAGACAAAGGTATTCGCAAGTTACTGGCCGAGATGACTCTGAAAGGGAGACCGCAAGCGTACTCCGATGTATACATGCTAGGCCTCCACCACGTTTCTTAACTCTGTCAAGACAAATTATTTAGTGGGTGGGAGGCACCAAGAGGTCAAGAATTGGAGTGAACGAAGGGTTGAGCCAGGTTTCTGTTAGGATAATGATATCTATCTCATTCTGTTGAATGACGTCGAAGATCTCGGAGGCGTGTTTGCTGGCAGACCTACAATTGAGTAGTATGCATTTGAGTGGAGCCAGAGTATGGGGGGGAGGAGTCTGAGTGATGTTCACTTTATGACTCTGAGGTTGTGGTAGGGTACTCTGTTAGGGTTAGAGAGAATGGTTTGAATTATTCCCTTTGGACTCGTGTTGAAGTCCGAGTTGGACGAATAAGACTTGAGAAGGCTGTCAATTTCATTGGGCGTGAAACAGGACGCTTTTTGGGCGAGAGGCATTGTTAGGTAGTGGAACAGAATTGGAGATGGTAGGTGACAGGGGATGGTCACGGGGAGCTGTGTCAGTGGCGTTGGCGGGGGCTCTGGGCCGGATTGGACTAGAGAGGAGGGGGCTTAACAAGGGGAGATATTCGAGTGAGAGGGCTTTCAAACCGTGGAGTTCGAGGGATTAAAGGTGCAGCTGGAGAGAGATAGCGTCCAAGCGTGCCAGCACGTCTGGGTGTTGGGAAAGGGGAGGAAATTGAGTGTGGAGATCTGGGAAGGGGGGAGAGTGACTAAGTGTGCTAGAGGGGTCCGAGGCGGTAATGGGGGAAACCCTGGGAGAAGGTAGGTCCCTGAATATGAGCTGTGTTCCAGGATACAAAGACCAGGAGGGGTTGATTGGGTGTGGAGAGCTGCAGAGGGGGTAGGGTGCCCATGAGTGTTAGGGGGGTCAGAGGCGATAATGGGAGAATCCCGAGGAGGGGATTGGTCACTGAATGATAGTGATGTGCCAGGGAGTATAGATAAGGAGGTTGGAAGAGGTGATAGGGTTAATGGTCGCAGGATATATGATTCGACCAGGTCTCAGACCGGCAGGGGCAAGGGAAGGGTGGTGGGAGAGGAAGGATATGAATCTGAGGAGGGAATGGGAGCATTGATTTGGAGTGAGCTTGAGGTGGTTAGTGTTGTATCTAATCGCCCTGGGGTTGAATAGTTAACCACAATGCTTTTGATCTTCAAAAAGAGTTTGTCGAACTGCTCTAGGTTTCGATTGGAAGCTTGAATGAGAACGATCCCATTGTTATAGATAGTAATCGTGAGATCTATTTTGTGGATCAGGGAGGAAGTGATAGAAAGACTAAGTCCATGGGGTGTTTTCCTTATCTGTTTGCACTGGAAAAATGAAATGAGAGTTTTCCTCCATTGGGCTCTCTTATTCGTGAAGAAGATTAGGTCAGACATGGTGTTGCCATTGTACATACTGAAATATGTATCAGATATAAGTGTTTCCGTTTTTTTATTTTTATTAAGCTGTGTTTGAATGTTTTTGATGCATTCTTAGTGAGGTTAGGTGGATAGGTAATCTTAAAGGCACTGAGGCCAACTTTAGAGAGCGATCCTTCAGAGGGGCTGCTGGTGTTGGCACTGCAGCCATGGTGAACGTGAACCGAAGAGAACCGAGATAGCAAGGGATGAAACCTTTCACTCCTGCATTGTGATCATAACATTCAGAGGGCAGAATGAGTGGAAAAGCCTTTCCAAGATGGCCACCATGTATGTCGAGGTTTGCTCCTCTCTTCCTAGTTGTCCTTTTTTAATAGTCCTTTTTCTAGTTTTAGAGCACAATCCACGGATCGAGACCTTTCTGCATGACGAGGCCTTGGATTGCGGGTGATGCTGACATGTTGGTCTTCCCAAAAACAACAAAATAGGGAGTAGAGAGGTTCGACTTTGTATAAGTGGTGGGGGTGGATACGTCCTCCCAAGCTTTAATCAATAAACAAAGTGATCCACCCACAGATATATGTGTATGCCAGAATCTCCCAGAAAAAGGTATAAGTCCCCACAGTGGTGGAGAATATACACTAGTTGTTAAAATACCCCTCACACACCAAAAGGGCCCTTGGTGTCATGCTTCATCATAGGGGTCTTCCCGCCCCTCAACGGGACGGGGCGTGCTACGACCTACGTGTACGTGGGAGCACTGTTGTTATGAGACAACTATGTGTTATGTAGGGGTGTGAGAGGAAGGGTCTGGAGTGAATGGAAAAGGTGAGATAAAAAATACCTGGCTCGTTGGTCTAAAAAAACTTTAATATACCTTTGAGCTGGTATTCATAAAAAGTGGGGGGGGGAGGTGTATATGCCTCAATGAGCTGTGCCTCCTATGTCTGCCGACATGTTTCGAAGCTCCCCAGGCTTCTTCTTCAGGACCTTAAGGATCCCTCCCTATACTCACAGTGGCGTGTAATGACGTGAAAGACTAGTTATAAGAAAATGTGTGTGGCAGGAAAAATGCCTTCCTGAAAATATAAATACCTCAATAGGTCATTTCATGGCCAATATACTTGAATTTCGCAAAATAAAGGCGTCATGGGCCTGTTGAACGGGTGGTTGGAGTGCCTGATAGGCTATGACTCCCGGGGAGGTTGTATCAGCAGGGCAGTGTACCCGGGAGTATTGGTGAACTTTGCTCACCAATCATGACCTTACCGCCACAGGCCAGTATAGTTTACCGACTACTGTTACACCACTGCAGGCTGGGGAGCGGCAAAAAGAGAGACTGTCTGCTCTACTCCCCAGCCTCCTATGTTTGCGGTGGGCAAGCCGGTTTCCGACCGGCTTGCCCGACGTTTGCCCAATACCGTGAACCGGAAGCACTAGTAAGTGCTTCTGGTTCACTCGGGCAATAGCCAATGATCAGTTGGCTAGGGGAGGCTGGGGGTGCCACGTCACTATCGTGCGTGGCGCGCCCAGCCTCCCACAGATGCGGGAGACCGATGCGACTGCCATACTGGCGGCGTGCCCGAGTTCGTGCTCGCCTTTCTATTCTTTGCTGTGACGGATGTTAGCTCTACTCTTGTCAAGTGATGTTTGTTCTGCTGGTGCTTGCCTTATCCCTGTACTGTTTGTTCAGGATGATTATTAAGTTGCTTCTTTTGTGTGCTTCCATCATAAAAGGGTAGCATCATCTATTCCTCTAATGCAAAACTGCCTCAAGAAAAAGCATATATACTTTTTTTTAAAGCTTCCTGTTAGATTTGGGGGTCTCTAGTGTAGTGAGGACAGGGTTTTGCCTACGCACATTATTATGTTAGCATAAGCGTTTTAGAAGTTAAACGCCATCTTGCCACTTTCTCGCTTTTGCACACGACACTACACGCAACAGTTATTATAAGTAAAACTGCTTGCTTGCTTTTTCTTCACATGAGAATGGTCTGTTTTTCACATCCCTAGACTTACACCACGACCTTAGTCTGAACACTGTGTGCAGAAGCCGTCAAGGTCAAGTAACAATGTATGGTGTTAAATTCAGGTTGATCGTCCCACGCTCTAGACACAACAAGCACACAGCTGCAAATATCTGAAACTCGGGTGCCTTTAATATTGCATTGCATGCATGATGCTGGCACTCTTGGAGAAAACCTTTCCAGACACAGTGAGCAGTGCTGATCCTGTGATGTGATTCACCTAAGCTGATCTTGGAGGTATGGGGTTCCCCATTCAAGCCTAGAGACCTTCTATTATTATTATAAAACTAGCTTATAGCCAGGGGCGGGTGGTACACAAGGTATTATAGGACCTGTTTCCACTATCATTATAATATGATTTCTCCCTTTGTGTTTTATGGAATTGTAACAATGCGGATGGTTTTATTTCTAATCATTTGTTTGCTTATGTTAGCCAAAATACTGCATCTTAGAGCACGTAGTTAAAAATAAAAATGTTAAACTTTTCCGTGTCTCTGATTACTCACGTTGTGGACTGTTATGAGAATAACAACGAAAAGGTGTTCTTGATTCCCACCATTCCTGAGAGTAACCTAAGTCGCTTGTTCTGGGTTGTCTAATCATTAAAAAAATAAGTATTTTTATATAGATTTAACACAAGACTACAAACGACAAAAATCCACAATACTGTACTTAAAATGGTACAATTAGCTTAGTTCTCTTTAGATGCGTAACGCAATACAACAAAAGTGTTGCAGAGAAGGTGATGCGTCGGTTCCTTACACGCAGGAATGGTGATGTGTCGGTTTCGCACTGTGCTTCTGTGGCGATGCGGCCCGCAATGCCGTGATGCGATGAAGATCTGGTGTGATGAAACAAAGATGGCATCTTGATGCGACACGATGCGTGCATGCCCGACGGCCGTGCGGCGACTCAACGATTCTTCTGAGAAGCGACAGGCCCTGCGACACACTACTCCGATAACGCTAGACGTCTCGACTCGATGCGATAGCTGCAGCGGCGACACCCTTGTACAGTGATGCGATGACAGCGGCTATGGAGGCGACACTCATCTTCGATGATGCAAGACGCTTCGGCTCGATGCGACAGCTGCAGCGGCGACACCCTTGTTCAGTGATGCGACGACAGCGGCTGCGACGGCACGCTTCTCTGGGGATGCGAGACGCTTCAGCTCAATACGACAGCTGCAGTGGCGACACCCTTGTTCAGTGATGCGACGGCTGCGGCACGCTTCTTCGATGTTGCGAGACGTTTCTTACTATGCGATGCGACATCTACAACGACAACACCCTTGTTCAGTGATGCGACGGCAGTGGCTGCGGCGGTGACATGCTTCTTCTTCGTGAGTCGCGCTTCCAGCTCCTTGCGACACGCAGTTCCTCAGAAGGCCCCAATACAGCTGCAGGCATTTCCAAAGAACTCTTGGGGAGCTGGTGGTTGAAGTCTGTTGTCCCTGAGACTTCAGCAGGAGGCAAGCTCTTTTCTCAAGCCCTTGGAGATCCTTCACAAGTTGAATAAAGTACATACAAAGTGTAACGCCCTGAACGTCTCAGGATCGTTTAACAGACACGACAATGAGGACGCAACCACTTGTGAAGGGTTAGTTCTTTTAATGAAGGCAAATAAAATACAAAGAACAAACAAAAGTTATAGTCACTGGAATCCTCCAGGCTAAGTACGTTACCAGCCCACAGCACGGATGGTCCTAACCGTCCTCTGCATATACGCCGATCCCGGCGTATGCCAACAGAGGGCAGAAATGAAATGGCCGACAATGCCAATCGGTAGGCTGTGAGGGGCACGAAGAGTGTTGGGGAGAATCGAGGAGTCAGGGAAACACCCAGCCGGGGTCTCTACCTGAAGGGAGCAGCCGCTCAACCTCTTCCTCAGACTGCACCGGGACGCGGAGTCACCTCCTGGTGATGCGTCACCGATACCCCAATCACAAGCAAGAAGACTGAACCGAGAGCAGCCGCTCGATCGATCCTGTGGACTTCCGAGTCTGTAACGCGGCAAACACCTCCTGGTGTGCGTTACAGCTGGCAGTCCCTGTGTCTCTGGTCGGGCTGGGAGTTACGACTCCAACCAGCAAAAGCGCCACTGCGCTTGGACTCAGCCGAGTCAAAAAGCGAAGCTCAATGGTTGACCGGTAGAGCTTCCGGGTCCTTCACAGGTGACGATGGGGCAAGACACGGCCCAGGGAGTAACGACTCGACCTACCTCCGTTCTTGCCTTACTGGAGCACCACTCCGGAACACTGCTCTTCACGAAGCAGGTACGTCGGTGTAAACACAATATCCGACAGCGTTGTACCTCCCGGTTCCTCCCTTTATAGGGCGTGTTTTCCTTGAGTTATGTAACAGCTCTCCTGTTTACATAAGGGCATGTTTCCTTGAGTTATGTAACAGCTCTCCTGTTTACATAAGGGCGTGTTTCCCTTGAGTTATGTAACAGCTCTCCTGTTTACATAAGGGCGTGTTTCCCTTGAGTTATGTAACAGCTCTCCTGTTTACATAAGGGCGTGTTTTCCTTGAGTTATGTAACAGCTCTCCTGTTTACATAAAGGCGTGTTTCCCTTGTATGACAGGAATTCTTGACACAAAGTTCCTTTCTCCTTTCGTTGGCAGTCAGGCAACCACTGCAGGCCAATCCCCAAGAAGCACTTCAGCTTAGGGATAATCTCTCCTCAGTCTTTCTGGTTCTTCTCCTCAGCAAAGGTTTCTTCTTGTTTCCCAAAGTGATCTAAAGTTCTGGGGTCTGGGTCCCCCTTTTTATACACAGTTTCTCTTTGTTCTCTGAAGGCAGAGAGGCCTTTGCCTAGTCCAAATCAGTTCTGGTCAGTCCTGGAGCACTCGGTTTACATGACTCCTTCTTTCCTTTCAGAGTGCAGGGTAGAAACATCAGATGCACCACAGGAGGTGGAGCCAGCATTGTGGAGGGAAAGCACAGCCCTATTCAGGTGCCAGGTGCAACTCCTCCCACCCATCTAGATGGATCTCTTTATTCAGCCCTGTGCTGACTCACCCAGCCTCCTGGAATCCCCCATCCCCTGTCATTCAAAACTCCAGACAAGGAACACACAACCTAGCAGAGGCAGGCCTGGATGGTTTGACAAGAAAATACCTACTTTCTAAAAGTGATATTTCCAAACACAGAATGCTAAAACCAACTTCAGTAAAAGATGTATTTTGTCATTCTGAGTTCAGGCATACTAAACTCGAATTTCTACCATGTTCCCTGAGTCAGTTAGGATTATAGGATGTAATAACTGTCCATTCTGGCCTATGGGGAACAGGTAGATTTGCAATAGTGAAAAACTAAAGTGGCTGTAATTCACTATTAGGACATGCCACACACACCAGGGCATGTCCTACCTTATACTTACAATGCACCCTGCCTACCATATGGGTGTCTGATATGAAGAAAAGGGAAGGTTTAGGGACTGGCAAGTGGGTGCACTTGCCCAGTCAGCATGGCAGTACCAGACTGCACACAGGCTCTGCAATGGCAAGCCTTAGACACACTTTTACAGGCTGCTTCTGTGGGTGGCACAACCAGTGCTGCAAGCCCACCAGCAGCATTTGGATTACCAGCCCTGGCACTCCTGGTGCACTGTACTAGGGTCTGACAGGTAAACCAAACCAGCCAATCATGGAATCACTAATCCACACATCAATTTACAATAGGGAGAGCATATGCACTTTACCACTGCTCAGCAGTGGTAAAGTGCCCAGAGTCATAAAACAAACAAAAACAGGTCAGAAAAAATACAGGAGGAAGGCAAAAAATTCAGGGATGACCCTGCAAAAAAGGGCCAAGTCCAACACTTCCCAAAACATTTGGCTACCAATTTTTGTTTTCTTTTAGGTATTGTTTTGGAGTTTTGGAAACAGATCGGTTGCATTGTGAAACATTTTTTAATGATTTTAGAAGTTTAATATTCTTAATAGTTTGCCATAATCAAGACTTCAGAGGTTGCAGTGGACTCTCAGTGGGCTAGCTATTTCCCCAAATTTAGTACTTAAAGGACAACTTTGAAGTCAAAAGTAGCTCTGTAAACAGGGTTTCTCATATGCAGCTCTTGTAAGATATGGGTAAAAACAATTATGTTTTTTCCATCTGTGCCCTAGAACTTATATTGTTGACGGGCGTTGACCTTCAGGTATATCTTTTCTTTACAAAGTCTGAGCCTGTAAGACTGTTTAGCTTCCTGTGCTTCTGTCTGAGACTTTAGGTGGAAGGATTTGTGTCCCCTGGGTACAGATTAGGTGCCTGAAGTCTGTCCCTGTACCTTTGCTTTAATATAAGTGTAAGATCTTGGTAATAGGAGGCATAACTTTGCTATCAGGTGCTTTTGTGCTGTTAGAGGGTTGAGTGTGTAAGATGTTTGTTATATGAGGAAAGCTGAATCTGTCAGATATTTCAGCTTGAAATATAGCGGCAGCTTAAGGGATAGAATTGATACCCAAGCTCGAATCTAGAAAATCTGCGTAACATGTGCAGTGGTTTGCTATTAGAGGTCTGATTTTCCACAATTATTGTAATCAGAGGGATAGTTTGGAGGCTTGAGCTTAGAGGTTCTTTGCAATCTGAGCAGTTGCTACCAAGGCCTGTAAAGCATATTTGAACTTGCAGAATACCTTTCCTTGATATGCCTAAGCCTGTATCAAGATCTGTGTATCTGAAGGCATTGTTTATCTGATGAAAGCTAGAAAGTACATGATCTGTGTCATAAATAAAGCTCAGTTTCCTAGGTTTGAATCTGTGACTTCTATGCTGACCCAAATTAGCTATATCTCAAAAGGGTTTAGAGTATTTGGATGTTTAGGAAACTTGTACAGTTAGGGTAAAAAGTTCCTGAAAATATGCAATACACCATGCAGCTATCTTCAAACAAATGACATTTCTTTTAATGCTTAACACCTTTCTTATTTTTAAGTTCACAAATTTTTAAGCCTCTCTCCTTTTTTGATGGACTATAATTGTAGTACGTGAGAGTACATGACTTTTGAAAACTGTAGTCCTTCATGCTTAACCAGAAATCGCTAAGGGGGATTCCATCTTGACAATGTATAATGAATAGCCCTCTTATTAAGTGTATATTGTTCAAATGGGGGTTCCCCATCTATGTTTTGCCCAGGGCCCCAATGATTCTTTAAATGGCACTGTCCATGAGCGCTCCGTGTGAGCCTCACCCACATCACACGCACCTCAGTAAGCTTTGCTGGCTCCTCATTCATAAGCGCTGCCAATTCATGCTTCTCACACACACATACAACACCCTACACTACATAGGACCAGAATACCTGAACAGCTTCATGCACGTTTACCAACCTACCAGAAATCTACGCTCTGACTCAATGTCATTCACACACATTACCCTATCTGCAAAAACAAAACCTGGAGGACGCTCATTTCCTACTTGGCACCCAGACATGGAACAACCTCCCTCAACACATCAGATGCTCCTCCTCACTTCATCTTTAAAAAGCTAAAGACCTGGCCCTTCAAATAAACACCTTGGGGGACTACAAACCTACACTTCTGCATAAGCACCTGGATACTCTCCTGGGTGATTACTGTGCTATACAAATCAACATATCATAACATAACATCCTAGGAGGGTGTGACTGAGCTTAAAAATTGATAATAAATTATAAGTTCTAAATAGGTGCCCCCAAAATAAGTTTTGCCCAGGGCTCTCAAAATTCTTAAGATGTCCCTGATTCAATTGTATTTAGGATTGAATAAAGGTTGCATATATTTAAAACATTAATGATGAATGTGTTTAAAAGGGGCTTAAATACGAATCATTTAAAAAATAGAATAGTAATCCTATAGACCCTCGAAAGTGAGTCTATAAAATATCATAAGTACAAATGTTGTCACAAAATAACACTTAGGAGAATTTATTGCAAGACAAAAGCAGGCGCCAATTGAGCAATTGTCACTCTGGCAAGCTGCGCATTGATATTTAGTGCATTGGCAAGTAGTGCATAAAACAACAGCTCATTAACAATACCTGGTAATATAAAATAATGATCTCATGCGCTATTAGAAGATGGCAAGAAGTCACACTCGTCACACATGGATTGAGCCTACTCATCTATTACATGACAAAGCCTGTGGCTATTCACCTGCTGAGTCAACATAAAGCCAGCTGATGCCTAGGTATGTGTACAGACCAACAGACAGGTAAGAACAGCACACATCCTAGCCTTGCAGCAAATACCTCTCCTCTTGCTACATACCAGGCAGGAGAAAGTAGAGTCCGCTAACAGAGCGGGTACTTCTAGTCGCTGCAGAAAGAGGGCCCTGAGGGCATAGCACACCAGAATACCACAGTTGAACATCATGTCTGTGAGAAGTTGGCCTGGTATATGATGCTCACTAGTTAAAGTGATCACCTTGTACCATGCCAAGCAACCCTTATGGTGTGGTTGTAAGTCAACCTTTTCGGACTAGCTGCCCTAGTGGTAGCGTAGGCTAAGCAGTCTTTGAGGCTAAACTCGTGAAGCGTGTTAAGCCAGCTGTTTTACCAAATGCAACCCCCTTTTATACCAATGAAAGGACACCACACAGATATATATTCAAAATATATATGTATTTATTTCTCAAAGTAACCCCTAGTCTCTTTATGAGCACAGGAGCACAAATCGTCAAACAAGATTACAGTAGAATACACAGAAGTTGCACTTTATATGGATAGGCCCTGGTGGCCACTCGAACCATATACTAAAATAGTGGTATAAGTACCACAAACAGAAAAGGGAAAAGGCCTAGGGCCTCTAGAATCGCTGGGCCTACAAGGAGCTAACTTCAGTTAGTGACCAGGAGGTCCACGGGTGGCGTGTGCAGAGCAAATAGTCACACGCGTGCTCCCATAGGTTTCAATGGGTGCGTAAAAAGTACAAAGTTACTGCAAAGAGGATCTTCCGGATGGACTAGGAACTCAAGATTTGGAACACAGGCACTAGAGATGTAATACTACACTTGGGCACAGGTGTGCCAGCTTTACCTCACCCACAGGAAGCGGGTGCATAGGCCTCGAAGTGCGTCGGGTTTCTTCTATCTGTTCCGGGGAGCTTGAAGACAAAGATGCTGCAGGCGGTCGGTCCGGGAGAGATGCAGTGGATCCAAGAGTGGATCGGAGATGTTGAAGACCTGTAAGCAGAGGGGACAGTGTTCACAGTCACTAGCCAGTGACCAGCGTGGCACCAGGTGGGTACCAGGCAATGTCGGGTGCAAACAGGAAGAAAGGTGTAGCTTGTCTCTGCAGCCACGTGGTCCCTGGAGGTCGACGACGTCCAGGAGTCGGTTCACGAGCTGTCCCACGCAGGCTCTCGCTGTCGGCGGTGTCGGCGACTTGATCGAAGCAAACAAGCCTTGGCAAAAGCAATTGTTGTAGGAGATGAAATAAGCTGATTGTTCTGACCAGCAGGGTCAGAAGGACTGCTCCTTTGGAGGGGAGCAAGGGCCAGTCTGGAGCAACCAGACCAGTGGTGTATTTCTTGAAGTTCGTCGCCAAGATGGCTACTAGCCAGCGGGCCAGCAACCGGTTAGGCGCGTCGAGTGGCAAAATGCAGAAGGGCCCCACGCAGATCGTGGAGATGCTGGAGGGCTCACCTTTGGTGCAGATGCTGCTCGGGTGTTGGGCTTCTCAGATCCCAAAGCACAACTTGGAGGGAGCCTCGGTTGTTGCACTTGTCAGCTTGTCGTAGTCGTTCCAAGATGGCTGGCTCCACGTGTCTCGGTGCCTCCACGGGTCTCCTCTTTTCAGGGACTGTGGATCGGGCGGTGAGAGGTCAGGAGGTCCAGGTCTTGTCAGTCTCTGGGCTCGGACTCCGGCGGGAGGCGGCGGCAAAGCAGACGTTGATTCGCTGGATGGTGCTTGCGTTAGCAAGGTGGTCACTCCCTGACCACAGGGGAGATTTCCTTCAGTCTTCTGTGCAGCAGAATGTCGAAGTTCCCGTCTTCTTCTTAGTTTCAAGTTGATTCCAGGATGTCTGAAGTCTTAGGACACAGCTCCTACCTTTAAGCGGATTCTAGGGGCCGGACTACCTGCTAGGTCCCTCCCTATGGGTGGGACCAGGAAGGGGGGTGGTTACACCCCCAATCCTTTGTCCAGCTCGCCCCAGGCCCGGGACTGGTGTGCCCCAGGACCGGTTTGAACTGGCATATGCACCGAGGCTCCTTGTGAGCCACAGGCATGTCTGGTTTCTTTCAAGCCCTACCTGACCAATACACAAAATCCTGTCTGGGGTGGTGCACGCACCTCCCCTGGCAGGAAACCCTTTGTCCACACCTCCCAAGCTGGAAGGACTCCCAGCAGCAGGAGGGCAGACTTGTGTCTGTGGTGGCAGCATCCATTTTGTGGATCTGAGGCTATGTCTGATTTTACCCGGGTTTCAGGTACTGTACATGTCGTGTCCCTCTAGAAGGGTGGAATGCTAACCCCGTCGCCAGAATTGGCGAGGGGTTAGTATTCCAATTCGTATGACACCTTACTCGACATGTTTTGATAAAGCCAAACCAAAGTTAGCATTTAACCGCGAGGTTCATAATGCACTTAAGAGTATATGGTATGACGATATCTGGAAACAGTAGAAGGAAGTTGTTCCGACCACTGCAGACAGGCTCAGCTCATGCCAGAGCACCATCTCACATGGAACCAAGCACTCTGCCTTCAGGATTGTTAAGGCCTGCCATAGGAGTGACTTATAGGTTACCAGGTGTCCCATTTAAGGTTAGGTATAGGTATACTACACCTAAGTAAGAGGTGATTACACCAACTTACCCCAGCTGAGTGATCAGCCAGTTGTGTCAAATTGTTAGGCCAAACCTGGGGTGGCATAATACATGCTTCAGCCCTTGGCAGGCCTTGGGTACACCAATGCCCTGGGTACCTAGTGTACACTGGTACAGGGGCTGACAGGGTGATCCAACCAAGTGGGTATGTACCTAGGGTACATGGAGTCCATTTTAAAGAGAGAACAGCCAGGCTGAGATCCTGAATAGCAGGATCTCAGGCCAACTAAGTTGAAAAACCAGCTAGACACTAGGCAAAAATTTGGGGGTAACCATAGTCAGATATCCACCTTCCTACACAACCCCCCCCCAAACGAAGGGAGATAAGGCTGACCTTGACCAGGTAAGCCTATATTGCCCAAGTGGCCATATAAGGAGGAACCAGCACTGGCATGGTTACCCCCTGTCTCATGGTCCACTAAGCAATCCCTCACCCTAAGGGTATCAGAGGGTCTCCACCATAGGGAATCTCTACCTTTGGTGTGTCTTGGCAAAGTAAAAGGCTGGTGTTGAGATGGAGTACTGAAGTGAGTGTCCTCAAAGTGAGGCCTCACCTTCCTCCAATCCCCCTCCACCATGGATGCCTTTCTTTCCTTAACTGAGTTGCACTGTGCTCTCAGGGTCAGCCTCTGGCTTCCTAAAGCTGGAGGCTGGGTCCCTTTTGTGGGCTTACTGGAGGGACAGGTCAGGTCTGGGGCCCTAAGGTCCCATGGTTGCCTGTACCCAACAGAATCCCTCTGGGGGAGGTCCCTAACTACCTGTAAAGGAGATCCCTCAGGAATGTTTTTACCCATCACCTGACTAGGGCTACTAGCCAGGCAATCCTCATTCTTTTGATGGGGGGGTTCTTGTGGACAGGGGCCCTCTTGGGGTCCACTGGCCTCCCTGACCTCTGCAGCCCTGGGCTGACTGAGGCAGGGTAGAGAGAGGCAGGCTACCTGCACCAGACTGGGTCCCACCTTGGAAGGGGCCACTGACATCAGAGGCTCTGCCAGGCCAGGCCTGGCTACCTCTGGGGCAGTTCCTTCACAAGGGGTGAGGTCAGCTCCCTGAGGAGGCTGACTTTTTCCTAATGTCTGGGGAGAGGGAGACTTTTCTTCCTCCCCACTACTCTCTGTTTGTGTGGAGTGATCCATAGTTTCAGGCTTCACTACACCTATGTCAGTCTGAGTATAGGCTGAGACCATTACAGCCTTGCCAACCTTTTCAGGGGGGCACTCAGTTTGTGTTTGAGCTGTGACTGTCACAGCTCTGCCAGTCTCTACAGGGAAGTCTGTCTGTGCCTGGGCTGTGGCTACCACTGCCCTTCCAACCTTTCCAGGGAGGAAATCTATTTGGACAGGGGTTGTGAATGGCACAACCCCACTACCCTTTTGTGAAAGGCCTACCATTTTAGAATGGGTGTCTTGTTCAACTCCAGCCCAAGCTGAGAGTTCTAAGTCATTCCCCAGTAAGCAGTCTACAGGCAAGGTTGGGGACACTGCCACCCTTTTAGGGCCAGTGACACCTCCCCAGCTGAGACATACCTCTGCCATGGGATGACTGTTCTGTTTGCCATCAATGTTGGTCACCTGGTAGGAGAAACCAGGCAAAAGCTGCTCAGAGGGAACTAGCCAATGGGCCACCATTGTGATGCTAGCTCCAGTGTCTCTGTAGGCCTCAGCTTTTGTACCATTGATGTAGGGCTCCTGTCTGTACCTACCCAAAGTGTTGGGACAGGCAGTGAAGTTGGCAAACCCCATGCCACCATCACAGACAAGAGTATCTGCTGCAGGGGAATTGGCTAAGCCAGGGTCCCCCTGTGTTCCCCAAGTAAACCCACCCACATTTTTGGGGGCACTCCCACCACCTGGGGGATTACTGCTGACAGTAATAGGTGGTGTGACAGGAGTAATTGGAGGAACAGTTTTGTTTGTAGCCCTTGGGCAACTGCTGTCAGTTTTCCAATGCCCAGGAGTTTTACACTCATGGCAGTAAGGCTTTTTACCTGTGGTAGAGGAGGGAGCTTGGGACCCACCACCCTGTGTGGAGTTTTGGGGCCCTGAGGAAGATTTCTCTTTTGCCTTATCCCCTCCCTTCTCTTGAGGTTTGGTGGTATCTTTCCTTTGGTCACCACCCTGATTCTTAGGCCTGATCCTGGTCCTGACTAGGGGTGGGCGGAATTTGCGGAATTAACCTTCGCAAATTATCGCGAGAATGTTTAAAATTATCGCAAACAAGCAGAAATATCGCGAAGATGCGGAAGTTTTTTTCCGGCATGTTCGCGAGATTTTCTGCATGGTTGCGGGTCGCCAACTTACCCATGTGGTTGCTTGCGGGCGCGGCCATCTTGTTTTGAGTTGTTCTCGCGGTGCATGATCGCGAGAAGAAAGACGTGATCGCGCGACGCATGACGTCACTGCGGGCGCGAACTGTCGCGAGACAGCGCAAATGGCTAAAAACAATACAACATCTCATGGAGAACGCGACCGGATCAAGAAAACTTGTCGGCGAACGCAGGGATTCAGGTAAGGCGATCGCGCGCGCGCGAGAATGTATCATTTTACAGCGCGAGCAAGAAACAAATTATCGCCAAGCTGCGGAAACCGGAATTTTTGACATTTTCGCGCTCTCCGCGGAACGCAAAAATGTCAAATTATCGCAATTTCCGCGAACGGAACGAAATTTTTGCCCAGGCCTAGTCCTGACCCATTTATCTGCCCTCTTTCCCAATTCTTGGGGAGAGGTCAAATCTGAGTCTACCAGGTGTTGATGGAGGAGCTGGTTTTGACAGTTACTTAAAATCTGTTCTCTCATCATCAAATTATACAATCCTGTAAAATCAGATACCTTACTTCCCAGCAACCAACCCTCCAAAGCCTTAGTGGCACATTCAACATATTCAGACCAGTCCTGAGTCTGTGTCTTTTGGGTGTCTCTGAACATTAACCTGTACTGTTCAGTGGTTAAGCCTAACCCATCTACCAGAACACTCTTCAGGACTCTGTAATTTCTGACATCCTCTTCTCTAACAGTGAGGAGTCTGTCTCTGCCTCTTCCTTCAAAGGAGAGCCAGAGGATTGCTGCCCACTGGTCTTCAGGAACCTGCTGTACTTTGCAGGCTCTCTCAAGAGCAGTTATCCATTTGTGGATGTCATCCCCACTTTTGTAGGGGGGCACAACCTTAGACAGGTTCCTATTATCAAAGACCCTATCTTTGTCCTTAGGGACAATGCTGCCACCAGTGGGTATAGACCCACTCTCTCTAGGTTGCCTAGCCTTGTTCAGTTTTTCTTCCATCAGGGCTACTTCTAGCTCCTGCTTCCTGATCCTCAGCTGGGCTTCCTGCATTCTGGCCTCATGTTCCCTCCTCTGAGGGGTGGTCATCCTTTTCCTGGAGTGACCTTGAGAGCCTCTAGAGCCATGGGAAGCATTGGAGTCACCTGAGCGATTCCTTTGCCTCCCAAGCCCTGTGTTAAGTCCACTGGGGAGATCCAATGGGGTAAACCCACTGTCAATCCCCAATAGCCTTAGTTTAGCTGGGCCAAGTATAACACTTGGCACTGGGCTAGTTCTCCCTCCATCATCACTACTTTCTGTATCCTCACCACTTTCCTCCCCTGTAGTATGATTCTCATCTAAGGGATGGCTATTGGAACTGGGTACCTCTGTAGCATCTTCAGAAGGGGGGCCTCCTGTTCCTGACCCTAAGGGGGCTAACTGGGAAGCTTTCCTGAGTTCTCTCTGATTCTCATCATTTTGTAAGAGTTCTCTGAGCTCAGCGGAGGTAGGGTTCTTGGGCTGTTTAAGGCCTCTAAGAGTTGCCAAATGCCTGAGCTCATTCTGGTTAAGGGTAGCAAAGCTGGATGGTGCCCTCTGGGGGTCACTCTCAACAGAGATGGGTACAGTGGACCCCTCTGCCCCGGCCATTGCTCTTAAGTGTGGGTGGATGTGTTGCAATCTACCTACACTTGGGTTTACCTACTAAACCTATCTAGTAGTTGTAGTCAGGGTGTGCTACTCCCTTTGCTCTACAACAACTAAGTTCAGTAGAACTTATGTATATCTAATCTTGTTTTATATGTACCTACAGGTACCTATGTGATCTTTCAATTGGTAACCAAGAGATTACAATGGTAAAACACAGCAAGCTCAAATCCAACCGCTGCTCACCAATGTGAGAAGTTGGCCTGGTATATGATGCTCACTAGTTAAAGTGATCACCTTGTACCATGCCAAGCAACCCTTATGGTGTGGTTGTAAGTCAACCTTTTCGGACTAGCTGCCCTAGTGGTAGCGTAGGCTAAGCAGTCTTTGAGGCTAAACTCGTGAAGCGTGTTAAGCCAGCTGTTTTACCAAATGCAACCCCCTTTTATACCAATGAAAGGACACCACACAGATATATATTCAAAATATATATGTATTTATTTCTCAAAGTAACCCCTAGTCTCTTTATGAGCACAGGAGCACAAATCGTCAAACAAGATTACAGTAGAATACACAGAAGTTGCACTTTATATGGATAGGCCCTGGTGGCCACTCGAACCATATACTAAAATAGTGGTATAAGTACCACGAACAGAAAAGGGAAAAGGCCTAGGGCCTCTAGAATCGCTGGGCCTACAAGGAGCTAACTTCAGTTAGTGACCAGGAGGTCCACGGGTGGCGTGTGCAGAGCAAATAGTCACACGCGTGCTCCCATAGGTTTCAATGTGTGCGTAAAAAGTACAAAGTTACTGCAAAGAGGATCTTCCGGATGGACTAGGAACTCAAGATTTGGAACACAGGCACTAGAGATGTAATACTACACTTGGGCACAGGTGTGCCAGCTTTACCTCACCCACAGGAAGCGGGTGCATAGGCCTCGAAGTGCGTCGGGTTTCTTCTATCTGTTCCGGGGAGCTTGAAGACAAAGATGCTGCAGGCGGTCGGTCCGGGAGAGATGCAGTGGATCCAAGAGTGGATCGGAGATGTTGAAGACCTGTAAGCAGAGGGGACAGTGTTCACAGTCACTAGCCAGTGACCAGCGTGGCACCAGGTGGGTACCAGGCAATGTCGGGTGCAAACAGGAAGAAAGGTGTAGCTTGTCTCTGCAGCCACGTGGTCCCTGGAGGTCGACGACGTCCAGGAGTCGGTTCACGAGCTGTGTCGGCGACTTGATCGAAGCAAACAAGCCTTGGCAAAAGCAATTGTTGTAGGAGATGAAATAAGCTGATTGTTCTGACCAGCAGGGTCAGAAGGACTGCTCCTTTGGAGGGGAGCAAGGGCCAGTCTGGAGCAACCAGACCAGCGGTGTATTTCTTGAAGTTCGTCGCCAAGATGGCTACTAGCCAGCGGGCCAGCAACCGGTTAGGCGCGTCAAGTGGCAAAATGCAGAAGGGCCCCACGCAGATCGTGGAGATGCTGGAGGGCTCACCTTTGGTGCAGATGCTGCTCGGGTGTTGGGCTTCTCAGATCCCAAAGCACAACTTGGAGGGAGCCTCGGTTGTTGCACTTGTCAGCTTGTCGTAGTCGTTCCAAGATGGCTGGCTCCACGTGTCTCGGTGCCTCCACGGGTCTCCTCTTTTCAGGGACTGTGGATCGGGCGGTGAGAGGTCTGGAGGTCCAGGTCTTGTCAGTCTCTGGGCTCGGACTCCGGCGGGAGGCGGCGGCAAAGCAGACGTTGATTCGCTGGATGGTGCTTGCGTTAGCAAGGTGGTCACTCCCTGACCACAGGGGAGATTTCCTTCAGTCTTCTGTGCAGCAGAATGTCGAAGTTCCCGTCTTCTTCTTAGTTTCAAGTTGATTCCAGGATGTCTGAAGTCTTAGGACACAGCTCCTACCTTTAAGCGGATTCTAGGGGCCGGACTACCTGCTAGGTCCCTCCCTATGGGTGGGACCAGGAAGGGGGGTGGTTACACCCCCAATCCTTTGTCCAGCTCGCCCCAGGCCCGGGACTGGTGTGCCCCAGGACCGGTTTGAACTGGCATATGCACCGAGGCTCCTTGTGAGCCACAGGCATGTCTGGTTTCTTTCAAGCCCTACCTGACCAATACACAAAATCCTGTCTGGGGTGGTGCACGCACCTCCCCTGGCAGGAAACCCTTTGTCCACACCTCCCAAGCTGGAAGGACTCCCAGCAGCAGGAGGGCAGACTTGTGTCTGTGGTGGCAGCATCCATTTTGTGGATCTGAGGCTATGTCTGATTTTACCCGGGTTTCAGGTACTGTACATGTTGTGTCCCTCTAGAAGGGTGGAATGCTAACCCCGTCGCCAGAATTGGCGAGGGGTTAGTATTCCAATTCGTATGACACCTTACTCGACATGTTTTGATAAAGCCAAACCAAAGTTAGCATTTAACCGCGAGGTTCATAATGCACTTAAGAGTATATGGTATGACGATATCTGGAAACAGTAGAAGGAAGTTGTTCCGACCACTGCAGACAGGCTCAGCTCATGCCAGAGCACCATCTCACATGGAACCAAGCACTCTGCCTTCAGGATTGTTAAGGCCTGCCATAGGAGTGACTTATAGGTTACCAGGTGTCCCATTTAAGGTTAGGTATAGGTATACTACACCTAAGTAAGAGGTGATTACACCAACTTACCCCAGCTGAGTGATCAGCCAGTTGTGTCAAATTGTTAGGCCAAACCTGGGGTGGCATAATACATGCTTCAGCCCTTGGCAGGCCTTGGGTACACCAATGCCCTGGGTACCTAGTGTACACTGGTACAGGGGCTGACAGGGTGATCCAACCAAGTGGGTATGTACCTAGGGTACATGGAGTCCATTTTAAAGAGAGAACAGCCAGGCTGAGATCCTGAATAGCAGGATCTCAGGCCAACTAAGTCGAAAAACCAGCTAGACACTAGGCAAACATTTGGGGGTAACCATAGTCAGATATCCACCTTCCTACAATGTCCGATTATATAATATCAGCACTCTACCTGAACATGAGCATCATCAGTGTCATGATTGAGGACATTAAGGAGTGTGCTGAACCAAACAGCACCATTCACACTGGAAAGTGAAAGATAGTTGGAATTTCTGAGCTGCATGCATTCCTGGGTCTTCGGTGTTTTACACGTCAGAACCATTACTGATGGCTCCAGTCACACGTGTGAGAGTACCTGTGGATATTATACCCTACAGGGGGGGCAGTGGTGTCTAGAAGGACTACCACTGGTGGCTGGGCTGGTGTGTGTTATAATGTATGTTGTGTTAAAGTTGTAAGGATTGAACAGCCTCAGCTACTCTCTTTGAAATTCCCAAACAGATCCACTTGTTTTAATCCCATGTGGGGTCACAGAAGGGTATTGGGGGCTAGCCTTCAGGTACTCTATGGGATAGGACAAGTTTGGGTTTGATCTATCTTCAATTTGCTAGTAGTAATAAGATCAGGATTGTGTTTAGAGCTCATATGTCACCACTGGAGTTGTGGTAAATAATTTAATTACCGGGACTTAATTTGATGCGGAAAATCTATAATAATAGCTCAGTAAAATAAGAGGCAGAATCCGTGGTATTAGAGGTTCAGAACGGGCTTTATTCCTATACAAAGGAACATAATTCGAATTATGGGCCTTCTATTCCATCACCGCGAGAGTTCAGGAAGGAAGGAACATATATTATTGACAGATAAGCAGTTTTATAGAAAATACATTACTGTGGAACAGATGCAGGAGGCGTAACAGTTGAAAACAGAGATAAAAGCATACATGCGTAACTAAAATGGGTGTAACTAGGCGTAACTAAAGAACGTCATTAGATGTGATGTCATAAATGGGTGGTTCCATATGAAAGAATTTCGCAATGTCAGCAAAAATACTTGGCAGAGATGCGCGCGCAGCCGCATGACGTGTGATTGACGTGCAACTAGAGGGTGAAAGGGACTTGACATTTAGCTCTACATGTGGAGACAAAAGTCTGGGGTTATGTCAACCTAATCCCAAATCATATCTAATATCCTATGTTTAAAGAACAGTGTTATCCAAGAAGAGAGGTCTTTTAGGATAGAATCTTATTCTATACTGACTATACTGACTATACTGACTGTTGGTGCGTGTGCAAGCGTCTAAGTGTCTACACTAGATGCGAGGGGGTAGGAATATTCCATGGTAACAGGGCTATGAATTACTTGCATGAGGGCAGCGAGGCCTGGTCCTTTGCACGGTAGCTGGAGGAATGTTTACCCAAACTGCTAGACAGGAATGCATCAGATGAGGAGCGGAGCAGAGCAGATAATCTTGAAGGTGAAATACAGTTTTTGGCAGGCAGATAGGCCGACAGGCCGAGTCGGGCACCGTTAGCCGCGCAGGGAGTAGGACAAAGTTCATGGATACAGATGCGAGCTCAGACTGGAGCTTTCAGAGGCAGAAGGCAGAAAAGGCTTGGTGGCAGAATTCGGGCCTACTCGCCTGGACTGTAAAATGGGATAAATGAACCATATAAAACCGGTGGCCTTTCATACTTAGGAATAGAATATCCGGCCCATTCATGGCGGATCTGAAAGAGGACATGTTGACGGTGGACGCACATGTGTTTGCGTCTTCATAACTGGAACTGGAGGGAACATACATGTACTTGTGATTTATACATGAAACCGTTGGGGTCCAAGATAGGGGACATAACCAACCATAAAAATCCATATTTCCACAGAGTTACCAGAGTGAACATATCCCATGATGGGCCTAGATATAGTGCGACCTTTTGAAAGGTTGCCAAATTCTGAAAGATATCTGCTCCATTGGGTGTACTACACATCAATGCTTTAACTGAGCCCTACCACAGCGACACCAGCATTCACCTCTTTGAACCAGGGACCTGCCTGACTAGTCCAAACCCATGACTCCCAGATGCATTAACTTATCCCAAGACATCACGTCCCAAGGTCTTTAGTCTAATGGGGGGGGGGGGGAGGGCGGTAGAGACCACCCATGAGCAGTTCATTGAGGCTTGTCTGGCACAGAGGGATGCAATAAATTAGCGCTGTTGCCATTCAGAAAAAATGAGTCACAATATCTATGAGCCTTGCTGATTACAAAATACAGTACAAACACACAACGGATACGATACGCCACCGCCGCGGCCGCCCAGATGCTTTATCGCTAATTAGAGACAGCTTTGAAGGTGGGAAGGGGCTGGAGAAAGTTTGGTGGTTTCTAATGCTCCGCTGAGCGCCTTGGATACTCTTCATTGCAACCAGAGTGTGTGGGCTGCCCCTTTCTGATTAGTTTAGCATTGCAATTAAGCAACTAAAGCAGAAAGGATGTGATGAATATGGCTCATCAGGGGATATGGTCAGAGCCCAAGATGATTGGCAATCAGTGGGAATGCCACAGGAATCCTTGGGTTCTATGCTTAGTTAAGTTTAGCTCACCATCCCAAAAATAGATCACAACAAAATCTTGCGACAATACACACTGCTGAGGTACTCCCCCATACCTCAGTGTGGATCATACACAAATATTTAACATCTTTCAAACACTTGTAGACATGTGGATTTCAGGTTTTTTATGTTGTATATTTGTTTTAGTTTTAAAATGTGCGTCCGTTTTCACTGTTCATGTTATAAAAACAGAAGCAATGGTTCTTAGCCGGAACCCTCTATTTATATTTGTTAAATGCCCATCAGTCTACGATCCCATGTAGAGCTGCTGCTTTTTGGCAGTACATTTCTGTTCGAAATGTCATGCATAAATAATTGACTTATGTAATAAGAAGTGCATGTTTATAGTGATTCTAAAACGTTTATAACAGGAGAGCCTGGGGTCTTCAGGAAAGGCGAGTATATGGTATGCTTACGGGTGGACGCCGGGTGGTGGGTTTCTAAGGGTTATCCTGCAAGGTTGCTGGGGGGACAACGCTTTACCCCATATACTATGGACTCATAAATGGGACGTTTATGTGATGGGAGTTGTATATTGACATGCCCAGGCAAGGGATAGTTGTTGATTGTACTGCTTTTTGAGTGTTTAAATGCAGATAAAAATATTTAAAAAAAAAAAAAAAAAAAATCAATGGAAAGGTGCCAGGGGTGATTCATTTAATCCAGGCGGTTTCAGAACCTTTGCAGAAGAGGAGGTGATGATGTTTAGATGGCGTTAGTTGTAACGGGGGCACCAGGCGACCCACCCCACCCTGAAGGAGCCAATGCCACAGCCTCCTGGATAGTTTTGGCATTGAGGTGGCGGATTGGTGTTGGCTGGTTATGTAGTCACTTATTGTAAGCGAGTGTGCAAAGGAGCCGAGTGATTTGTCATTCATATTTATTTATTTGCAGGTTTTTGTTAGCACAACTAGGACCAAAAGGCAGCAGAGAGCTTCAGTTTACAAGCGATATGAGATACACAAAACAACAATGTTTCAGATGCATGTTGATGCACACAGTAGAGATTAAATCAAAGCCAGTCAAACAACAGGGCTAGGTGAAAATATGTGAAGTTCCAGGAGTTTTTTAGATGTTCAGTAAGGAGTAACAAGTCAATAAAAATGTAAGCGGAACTGACATTGAAAGAGGAATCATCAACTCGCACATCAGCATTCTTTAGGTCCCTGCAGGTCAGACTAAGCAGCTTCAGGTGAGGTATTTCACAACAGATGCTTCCACTGTACCTTTGTGGAGGATATATCATCTGGAGGAAAGCATTGCTTGAGTCCAGAATTATCCCTATAAGTTTAGCACTCTTTTTACACTGTAGAGTGGTGATGATCTGACTTGGTACCCTGCGTTTGAAGCTGGTGTGATTCTCACTTTACTCCACCGAAGAGTTTCAACGGTGGAGCCATGACACCAGCCAATGTTGGACCCGATGTGTGTCTCAGGCTCATTGAGAGACCGTATCCTGACTGCAGGGATTTGAAGTGCTGGTTTCACTCAAGAAGGGATATTTGTGGACCGACAGAGAGCCTGATAATGACCCCCGAAGGCTGCATAAGAGATCCTGTTTCCGAGGTAAGGTGTTGTATGAGCGATCAGCACCTCAAGGTCTTCTGCAACTGGATCTGATGTGGACTAACACGACAGTGTCCTGGAACACAAGGTGCGTGGGGACTGAGTGTGGCACATTACTTACAATAGCTGTGGGTAGGTTTCAAGTTCTGTGTGTGAACACTGGGAAGCGAGCAACAGTCAGAAACAGTTTGAGGGAAGTCTGTAGATGTGATTTGCCACATTTTATAGTTTGGTATTGTGACAGTCATGGGACCGCTAAAGAAGCGGCCATGCAGCTTCCTAATTTTGGGCTGATTCACTGCCAACATTTTCATGGGTGTCTCGTCTGTGATGTAAACTAAGATGGTCTGTTACAGACCTGCAGCAAGGTGTCCCTTACATGCTGAGGGATATCAAAGGGATTATTTACAAGCCCCTTGCATGGCCGGTGCGTCACTTTTTTTGACGCACCTTTGGCATAGTGTGCTGGCCCATATTTATAAAGCTACAGAAAGCCAACCTGAGGGTTTTTTCATGGCCTTGTAAGTATGGCCCCTTTTCAGTCATTACTGTGAATGAATGGGCCGTCCCATGGGTGTTGCTGTGGGTGCTCCCACGCAACTCCCATGGATTTACAAGGGTCCTTGTTAATTTGCTGTGACATTTCACTCATTGTCCAGAAGAGTTGGGGATGGAGAGGGAACGTTTAGGGGTGATGAAACAGGGGACATTTTCTGAAGGGGATGGAGCCACGAGAGCGAGGATACACAGGTCCTTGGTTTAGATGCTTAGGGACAGGTACAGAAGGTCAGAGTCATGGGGGTAGAAGCACAGCGGTGTCGGTGGGATGAAGTAAAAGCTACCACAAAGTTCTGCACGAGCACAGCCTCTGCCATGGAACCACAATCCACTGCTGATAAAAAAAAGGGACCAAAAAGGCAAAGAACTCAAAATCATTGAACTCTAAAACAGTTGGTAAATCAGAAAGTTAAGAAATATTGGTGTGATAAGATAGTTTATATTCAATTACACCAAGGTTTAGAATATTAGTGATGAAAAATTGATTAAACCAATCTTAGGAAATAAACCAATCAAGAATAAGATGGCCTTACCCCACTTAACATCTTTCTGTATTATCGACTATGGAGACATGCTTATGGCCTCTACTCCAAGCTTCCCCCAGGAGCTAAAACCTGTTGATGGGCTCTTAGCAGCCACCTCAATCAAACAACTCATATCCACACTGTACCAAATTGCACTAGATGGCGCACCCCTGACAAGCTAGATCTGGGTAGGAGAGGGACCTCTGTGGTAGTAAAAACAGGTATACTATCCCCATGCAATAGATTGCGCATTATCCACTTAAAATCTTTACAGTAGCTCTTACACCCTAAGGGAACTGCAGCAATTTGGCCTTAGGAATACTTCCAATTGCGAAAGATGTGCTCAGCCGGAGGGCGACTCACTGCATCTGTCGTGGTCACACCACATTGTACAACTGTACTATCAGAAGGTGCTCACTGCCCTATCATAGCTGGTCTCACCTTGTCTCCTAGGCCACTGATCACCCTCTTGGGCAGTGCCAGACTGGGAATTTAAAACAGCTGTGGCAAATAGTATAAATTCAGGCCCCATGTGCAGACGTGCTAATGAGTGCTAGAACCTGAGCAAATCTTTCAAGTTGACATCAGGATGCGTAACGTGCACCACCACTCCTGGAGGTCGAAACTGGCCTCCAAGTCTCAACACCGGCCACCTTGGGCTCCAGTCTCCCAGGGGATTGTTGGTTTATCTGGCTGGCCAGTCCGGCCATGTTCTTGGGTTGGTGTTATACTACACTGGAGCTTTTGCTTGCAAAGAGACTAGTGGCGTGTTGTTGGGGAAGGGTGACGATCCACAAAGTGCAAACAGTGACTTGACTCATTAGTATACTGTAATGAGCAACTACACGCCAAATTCTTACCACACTCCTCCAGACCCCGGGATATCTGGGACCCCCTAAGGTACAACCGTAACTGCATCACCCAATGACACAGAGGAGCCGCTGAGAAGGACAATTGTTTATACTCACAGAGGACTGCTAAGGTGTGGCCAGATAAGGAACAGTAGGCATCGCCCACACCCAGATGTTGCAAAATTACCTCGTCCGACCAACACTGAAGTTTACAAAATACAGATGTGGAGCTGGAATATATTTGGGCTGTTGTTGGCTAAGTATGGATGGTAGGGTTCATTGAACTTTCAGTTTATGTTATGTATTGCTTGGTCGCCATGGGAATTTGCCTATGTAAAGTTGAAACCTATGTGCATGTAATGCCTATATGTTCTATTGAAATGTTTGAATAAAATATTTTTAAAAAACATGTGGCAAGAAAGGGGGACCTCACTTTAATGCAATGCGTAAATTAGGTGCTTATGTCATAGCACCTATTTTGTAGTCTTTCGACTTAAGCACTCACTTACTTTCCTTCAAACACCGTTACCCAGGGTTTCCCAAATACACATTTTTTTTTATGAATCCAGCTGGTTAAATACGGTATCTGCTTTCTGGAGATCATTTTGATAGTGCTGAACCGTGTGCAATCTAATCAGTAGTTGCACCTGCTTTAACGCTACTTAGGATTTAGAGTCACAAAAGTTGTTGATCGCAGTTTATGGGACTCTACAGCACCATTTGACCTGATGTCTACCTGGCCTTATAGGTAAGATTTCTGTTTGAAATGTTATTTGTTATTCTAATAAATAAATAAAATATAAATAAATAAAATATTGTCTGGAAAGTCTCCACAAAGGGCACATATGCCATTCACAAGCATTACTCTGATATGTAAATGGGCACACAACTCATAATACAGCTGATGCAATTTTATTTACACTGATGGTTATTTCACCTACTTTTTGCACCTGCAACTAAATATCTGTCATGTTCTGAGAAAAACTGGCTATTTGGTTTATAGAATCACTGATTTAGAAGTTTTAAGGCATGGGCAGCAGCCCTTCCGCGGGCCACTGAGTGCCTTTTCAACTGCACAGGAGGGATATGAGAGGCAATATATTTCGAGGAAAAGTAGGCATCGTAGTATATGTAAATTTCAAAAACAATGAATAAACGTTGTAATTGTGGCTTGTCTGTTTCTTTATTTCAATTGTACTTGGTTTTCAGATTTAAACAGCCAGCGCGTTTCGCCCAAACATGGGCTTCTTCAGGGCTACAATAGCATACAATATGCAAAAATATTTAGAAGACTGTACATGCCCAGTAAGTGAATTTCAAGAGAAATTTAGAAAGAGTAAATACAAAAAGGAGAGTGATGATTCAAGGGAAAAAGAGTAGCAAAGGAGTGGTGTACAAAAAATAAAGTATAGATAAAAGTAAAGGATAGAAAGGAGAAGAGTAGTCCAACAGAAGAAGGACCGTGAAAAGAATTGTGTAGGTAGTAAACGAAAGGGAAGGAAAAGACATGAGGGTATTGTGAGTTCAGGAAATCAGATTGGTGCAAAGAAACCCGCCTAATGAGGGAAGGTAATAAAAGGAAGGGAAGGAAACACTTAAGGGTATTGTGAGTTTAGGATATCAGAGTGGTGCAATAAAAAAATCCATTGAGGGTAGGTGCCAAAGCAGATGTGAGTGAATAGGGACGATTAGGACTGTGTAAAGAAAACTCAGGATAACCCAAACACCCAAGTGACCCAATATGTGACGAGAAAAGCGTCATACGCGAGATTCGGCTTACCATAGGTAAAATTGCTGATATCTTGTTAAATGAAAAAGAAAAGTTTCATCAATGCTGCCTGTCCGTGCCTGGACGTGTTGGTTGGTAGATGGCCTAAATAATTAAGAGAATGGTATAAGTGATGGTGATAACTGTGTAACCAACAAGTGGAATCATTTAATAAAACCGGCTCCGAACATACCTCAGTGTGAGAAATGTTGCCACACTCTTGTCTCTTGACAATGATAATGAATCTTCACTAACTCATGTACTTGAGAGTCTCAACATTTGGCAGGATTATACCTGTAAAAGTGGGTTACATACCCGCAGCAAGTTTACTCCACAGGGCACCCAGCTCCAATGCATTGAGGTATTCCACGACCTGGTGACTGAGGACTTACACTGTCTTGAAGACAAACAACAGAGTAAAACCAGGAGCTACACCAGGGACAACCTCACCTCTGATGAGAGAAAACCGATCTACAGCCTACGCAAGAATGACTCAGTAGTGATCAGGGAAGCAGACCAAGGTGGCAACGTGGTAGTGATGAACAGAAAGGACAACGAGGGTGAGGTACTGAGACAATTTAGCAATACAACACACTATGCTAGACTCACAAACAACCCTTGCCCCACAGCCACCACTAAGATCACTAGTCAGTTCCAACACTGGGAGGAAGTGGGTCTCTTAACTGATACGGAGTACACTTTTCTCACTATCCTCAACCCTAGATACCCTTGCATTTACCTTCTAGCGAAGACACACAAGAAACAGCCCTTTCCATCTGGACGGCCGATCATCTCTGGTATCGGCTCCATGACAGAAGCCCTGTCGAAATTTGGTGACACATTTTAACAACCTCTAGTGATCAACTTGCCCTCTTATGTCAGAGATAGTACAGACATACTTAACAAGTTTGAGGACCTTGAATGGGATGACAGGATGTGGTTTGCAACGCTTGACGTAGAATCACTCTACACTTGCATTGGGAGGGAACTTGGGAAGATAGACATTGACTTCTTTCATTCCAAAAGACAGGCGACCCTTTTTGATCACAACCAAATGCTATTGACAATTATTGATCTTATCCTGGACAATAACTTTTTCGTGTTCAATCAGACCTGGTACAAACAAGAACAGGAGACCGCGATGGGATCCAAATTTGTTCCATCGTATGCCAACCTCTTCATGGGGTGGGTAGAGCACACCCATGCATGGTCAAGAGCAGCGTCAGACTGGACCAGACATATCCAGTTCTGGGGCCGCTATATTGATGACATCATCATCCTATTGACTGACACAGGACCCGAGCTTATGGACTACTTTGACTTGCTCAATTTTAATACTCTTAATGTCACTTTTAACCTTGAGATGTTTCAATCTAGAATACACTTTCTTGATCGTGAGCTATATGTCCAGGAAAACAGGATACACAATACACTATACAGGAAAGAAACGGCAGTTAACAGCATTCTACACTACACCAGCTCACATCCACCAGCAACTAAAAAGGCTATCCCTTATGGAGAGTTGTTACGCATTCGTAGGAACTGCAGCGAAGATGCCAATTTTGAGGCTCAAGCTAAACTAGCAGCGAACAGACTCAGTAGAAGGGGATATGATCAAACTGTGCTGACAATGGCAGAGAATAGGGCCAGAACACACTAGTGAGCAAGTCCGAGGACAGCAAAAAGGGCAAAGAAAGACTCTCATTCATTCACAACACACTCCACACTCAACCATGAGGTGTTCAAAATACTTGGCAAACACTTGTCACTTTTAAAAGGGGCACCAGAGTTAACAACATTATCACACAGAGACCATCGATGACGTTTAAAAGATATAGGACAATCAGGTATTCGCTGTGTCCTAGTTATACCCTCTGCAAGAAACCATGACAACAATGCTGGCTTCAAAAGCCGTTGGGCTTTTACACCTGTGGCACCTGCAACATCTGCAACCTAGGCTGCAACAAAACCATGAGCTTTAGATACAACACTGGTACACAACACAGGATACGACAGTTCATCAACTGTCTCACCAGTTTTGTGATCTACGTACTCATCTGGGGCTGCGGCAAAATATATGGAAGGGGGCACCACAAGACAGCTTAAGTTACACATCCAAGAGCACCACAAAGCAGTTCTGCATGGGGACACAACTTATGCTTTAGTCTCACATGAATGCAAAAGGGGAACGGACAAGGCCAAGTTCAGCTTCCATGGCATTGATGTTGCCACGCAAAACAAAAGAGGAGGGGATAGAGAACTGGCCCTCAGACACCTGAAAGCCAGATGGATTTGTACCCTACGCTCCTTCACACTTGGTCTTAACAGCAACAATGAGGTGCATTATTTCTTATAAATGGTCTCTGTCGCCCCATCATCTCCATTCCGTATGAATGTGCCCTCCCCTTTACCTCTAATGCCCTTCCTCCCAACAGTTGGCTGTTATGCTGTGTGGCATTGTAACACTATTGCCTGCGTAGGATTACCTTGATTTCCCTTGTACTCTATACCTGATTCCTTCCAGCATTTGGATGTGATGCTATGTGGCACTGTAACATTATTGCCTACATAGCCCCACTTTATACTTGCTTTCTCCCAACAGTTGGATGTTATGCTGTGTGGCACTGTAACACTATTGCCTGCATAGCATTACCTTGATTTCCCTTTCACTCTATATCGAATTCCTCCCAGCAGTTGGATGTTATGCTATGTGGCACTGTAACATTATTGCCTACATAGCATTACCCTGGTTTAAGCACATTTTACATGATGTTTGTCAGTGAACCTGATCTGCCATGGTGTTACCTGACTGCTAGCGCTAGTTTATAAAGGGTAATTATGCATGTTATGGACACTACTGTTGTGTCCTGGGACTCGTCTCCTTCTCTTTACAAACCACCTTGTTTAGTATAACATCTCGCAAATGTCTTCAAATAAGATTTTTTTCGCCCTTGCTGTATTTATGTCATGAACAAACACACTGGCTTATCTAGTCGACATGTGTGTTGATTAATACCATGACGTTATGAGGTGGGACATTGGAAATCCAATCGGTCACACTCCAATGTAATGTTTTTGTACCATGCTTCGTTTACATCCCCACTACTAGGTCTCCTGGTCAATGACTCCACCGTTCAACTCATATTTATTGTGTTTTCGCTTACAGACCACAGGGTGGCTTCATAACATGAGTGACTGCATGCCAATACCTTTTGACTGCAGGCCGACTTTATATATATGTGTACCTCCGTAATGTTGACTCGATTTTCGGAAGCCTTTACTCTCTAACTAAAATGGGACTCTTCCATTACCCTTTTTCTGCTGTTCTTACTCCTCTCACTTTCGATTTTCCTTTCCTCAAATCTTAGTCCTTTTCTTCACAACCACGATCCTCAAACTAGGTTAATTCTACTTATTGACATGCGACTGTGAAGTCATCATCATATATAGCTTTATTCGGCGTCATGATTGAACATCCATATAAGCATTTACACACTTAAAAGCAACAGGCTTCAAATTCATATCGCTACATTTCTAAAAAAAGGGTTAAAAACACTTCCATCATAAAAAACTTCTACGAAAACCCCTCGAAAAAAAGTATGGACAAAAAGAAGAAGACAGCCACTATGCAGAGTTCAATAATGCAATCCTAAAAAGTTTAAAATGCATTTACCCAACATTCTTCATTTCCTGCTTCTCAAAGTTATTAATCCCGGGTACCTTATTGATCAAAGGTCTTGGTATATGTTCCAATTGACATGCAACTGTGAAGTCCTTTACCTCACAACCGCGATCTTTAATTTCGGCTATTTTTACTGGTTGACATGCAATACCCACTTGCACTGACTAGAATAGAATAATTCTATTTACTAATATGCGATACTCACTCGCATTTAATAGCATACCGGTCCTTTGCCGGTTCTGACCTTTGCCAACTACACATAGATAGTCACTTATTACCGTGACGTTGGCTGCGAGGTTTCACCAAACACCGCAGCCTCTAGCGATTAAATTCGCCGGTGAACCACTTAATGATGGCCTTCTCCTGACACTTGGTTGTCGTTCTAGACTACCACTGGATGCACAATCATATAATTTCTTTCACCCGGAAGTGATGCATGCTGCTTGTATTTCAAGGCGGGAGGAATCATCGCCTAAGAGACTACTCCCTCTCACCAAAGCAAGAATCTACGAATACGGTTTCTCCTAACAAGGCAACACCCAGCTCACAAGTAAGTCATAGGGCGAGCTCTTAGCCCTGCTCACCTCACATCGCCTAGCGATGGTGCGGGGTCAATTTCGTGGCCAAACTTTAATCTGCTCATATTTCGGTTGGTTACCCAATTCGTAACTAATACTTAAGTAGACGTTCTCAACACTTTACTTCTACTGGTTTTAATAACTTGACTAGCATCAGGCTGTGATTTACTTGCGCCTGCCACCACACATTGCAGTACAGCGCAGAGTGTTCCAACTCTTTTTATTATTTTTTCCACACTATGCCTATGCCGCACCACTATCTTTACCTCAGTCGTGGAAGCTTGCACATCGTACTTCCTGACTCACCCTGCCCCCCTTCTTTTACCAGCACTAATGAACCACGGAGGGCAGTACGTTTCTTGAATATAGGAAGGTTTGCGCTGTGACCACACTGCCAGCATTTTTTAATTATACCCAATCACAACGGCTTCTACTCTCCTGTGGACGAGCCTGATTCCTTTTCTTATAGCTTGGAAACCTAGCTCTGTCCGGTTGCAGTCACTAACTCTAGTCTCTGCTCTCTTTTTTTAGATTTTTGAACACTGAGGACACGTTCAGGTATAACCACAGCAATGGCCTTGGTTACCGACCATATGGACATTTAGGTGGTCCTCTCACACTGAGGTATGTTCGGAACTGGTTTTATTAAATTATTCCACTAGATGGTTACTGCAGTTATCAACATCACTTCTACTATTCTCTTAATTATTTAGGCCATCTACCAACCAACACGTCCAGGCATGGACAGTCAGCATTGATGAAACTTTTCTTTTTCATTTAACACGATATCAGCAATTTTACCTATGTTAAGCCGAATCTCGCATATGACGCTTTTCTCGTCGCTTACTGGGTCACTTGGGTGTTTGCGGTTATCCTGAGTTTTCTTTACACAGTCCTAATCGTCCCTCTTCACTCACATCTGCTTTAGCACCTACCCTCAATGGATGGATTTTTTTGCACCACTCTGATTTCCTGAACTCACAATAACCTCAAGTTTTTTCCTTCCCTTCTGTTTACTACCTACACAATTCTTTTTATGGTCCTTATTCTGTTGGACTACTCTTCTCCTTTCTATCCTTTACTTTTATCTATACTTTATTTTTTGTACACAACTCCTTTGCTACTCTTTTTCCCTTGAATCATCACTCTCCTTTTTGTATTTACTCTTTCTAAATTTCTCTTGAAATTCACTTACTGGGCATGTACAGTCTTCTAAATATTTTTGCATATTGAATGCTATTGCAGCCCTGAAGAAGCCCATGTTTGGCTGAAACACGTTGCCTGTTTAAATCTGAAAACCAAGTACAATTGAAATAAAGAAACAGACAAGCCACAATGACAACGTTTATTCATTGTTTTTGCAATTTACATATACTACGTTGCCTACTTTTTCTCGAAATATATTGCCTCTCATATCCCTCCTGTGCAGTTGAAAAGGCACTCAGTGGACCCCTGAAGGGCTGCTGCCCTGGGCCAGTGCCCACGGTGCCCATGCCTTAAAACTTCTAAATCAGTGATTCTATAAACCAAATAGCCAGTTTCTCTCAGAACATGGCAGATATTTGGTTGCAGGTGCAAAAAGCAGGTGCAATAACCGTCAGTGCAAATAAAATTGAATCAGCTGTATTATGAGTTGTGTTCCCATTTACATATCAGAGTAATGCTTGTGAATGGCATATGTGCCCTTTGTTGAGACTTTCCAGACAGTATTTTATTTATTTTTATTTTATTTATTTATTATAAAAATAAGTAACATTTTAAACAGAAATGTTGCCTATGAGGCCAGGTAGACATCAGGTCAAATGGTGTTGTACAGTCCCATAAACTGCAATCAACAACGTTTGCGACTCTAAATCCTAAGTAGTGTTAAAACAAGTGCAACTACTGATTGTACCCAGTTTAGCGCTATCAAAATGGTCTACAGAAAGCAGATACCGTATCAAACTAGCTGAGTTAATTAAAAAAACATGTGTATTTGGGAAACCCTGGGTAATGGTGTTTGAAGGAAAGTAAGTGAGTGCTTAAGTAGAAAGAGTACAAAATAGGCGCTATGACATAAACACCTAATTTACGCATTGCATTAAAGTGAGGTCCCCCTTTCTTGCCACATGTTTTTTTAAATTATTTTATTCAAACATTTCAATAGAACACATATGCATTACATGCACATAGGTTTCAACTTTACATAGGCAAATCCCCATGGTGACCAAGTAATACATCACATGAATTGAAAGTTCAATGAACCCTACCATCCATACTTAGCCAACAACAGCCCAACTATATTCCAGCCCCACATCTGTATTTAGTAAACTTCAGTGTTGGTCGGACGCGGCAACTTTGCAACATCTGGGCGATACCTACTGTTCCTCATCCTGCCACACCTTAGCAGTCCTCTGTGAGGATACACAATTGTGCTTCTCAGCGGCGTCCTCTGTGTCATTGGGTGCGGCAGTTAGAGTGGTACCTTAGGGGGTCCCAGATATCCCAGGGTCTGGAGGAGTGTGGTAAGAATTTGGCGTATAGTTGCTCATTACAGTATACTAATGTGTCAAGCCACTGTTTGTACTTTGGGGATCGTCCCCCGTACCAACTGTAACAACACGCCACTAATCTTGGCGCTTCCTGGGTCACTTGGATGTTTGCGGTTATCCTGAGTTTTCTTTACACAGTCCTAATCATCCCTATTCATTCACATCTGCTTTAGCATCTACCCTTAATGGACAGATTTTTTTTGCACCACTCTGATTTCCTGAACTCACAATACCCTTAAGTCTTTTCTTTCCCTTACTTTTATTACCTACCCTCATTGGACGGGTTTCTTTGCACCACTCTGATTTCCTGAACTCACAATACCCTCATGTCTTTTCCTTCCCTTCCGTTTACTACCTACACAATTCTTTTCGCAGTCCTTCTTCTGTTGGACTACTCTTCTCCTTTCTATCCTTTACTTTTATCTATATATTTTTTTGTACTCAAATCCTTTGCTACTCTTTTTCCCTTGAATCATCCCTCTCCTTTTTGTATTTACTCTTTCTAAAGTTCTCTTGAAATCCATTCACTGGTCATGTACAGTCTTCTAAATATTTGTGCATATTGTATGCTATTGCAGCCCTGAAGAAGCACATGTTTGGGAGAAACGTGTTGGCTGTTTAAATCTGAAAACCAAGTACAATTGAAATAAAGAAACAGACAAGCCACAACGTTACCTATTTTTCTCTAAATATATTGCCTCTCAAATCCCTCCTGTGCATGTTTAAATTTGTGGTCAAGTGGCAGCTGGCCATTTGAGGCAGGCAATATCCTGAACCGACATGACTTGGCTAGGCTGTGCAGTCCTCGCTAACCCGGCTGCCTTCCTTTCTTTTGATTTGCTTTTTCAACTGGTCTGCCTGAGCTTGATGTTGTCTGCAAGTGGTTCTGCCCTGATGACCATGAATGATTCTTAACCATAGATTGTTTAAAATACAATATTCTTTTAATGTATTTTTAGTATGGGTGATGTGTGGGGAGTTCTTTACTGACATTTTGCAGAGAAATGTTGTGATTATGTTTTTTAAAGTCGTGCAACAGCCATAAGAAAGCTTGGTTTAGATCTAAACAGTACCTCACTTATGAAAATGGAATGGGGTCACAGAGATTGTTTCCAATAGCATGAGTGGGCTGCTGCTGCTTGACAGTACTGAAAACCCACGGCACTATACTGCATTCTGGTTCATGTATTCTGAATGTTAAATGTAAACGTATGTTGAAATTGAATTGACATATAATGCGTTTTATTTTGCATATTACATCTCACCCAGTGGTGGTTTCTCTGCTAAAGCTGGTGCGGGGAGGAGTGGGGCTGGCCAGAGCAGGGGCAGGGGCAGGGGAGGGGTAAGTGGTTTTTACTCCCAAAGTGCGCTTGACTGCTTGGCCGGCCCTCTTAGGCACAGCTTGGTGAGGATCATGTGCAGGTTTCCCTGTCACCATCTCAGCGCCTTACCAGACTAATCACAACAGACTAATCACAACAATGGATTGCAGCATTGTGATTGACTTAGGAGAGCCCGGGTGGTTCCTGAGACAGAGGAGAGGCGCCGGCTGCAACGCGACCTCAGGTAAGTTTTCTTTCTTCTTTTTAAATGTTCTACACCCCCATGTCCCTCCGGCCCCATTCTCAATCAGTTGCCAATGCTCTCACCTGCTTTGTTTCAGCGCATTTTTACAATAATAAAGCAGGCATATAGTCCCTACCATCACAAAAACTAAACAAATAAAATGACCTTCCTACTTTTGAAGTATGTAGACTAATTCTTTACTTTCATGCAATTGAGGCTTTCAATGTAGTACTTACACAAGGTCCTGTTTTCTGTGTACCTCACACACAACCCTGGAAACGTAATAGGCATGATGAAAAAAAGATTTTTCCTGCTTGAAATCCCCTCAATTTGATAAATCAGAATGTTTGCAACTGGTAAAAATAATTATTTAACGTACTAGACACATTTTATGATTTGAAAACTTTTTCTGAATCCTAAAATGAGTTTAGAAATGGTTCCTTAATTCAGATTTGGAAAAGGCATGTTTTGGGTGTCCCTTTCAAATACTGAATTCAAGTGTTAGTTTTCAATATTTGTAACTTTAATTCCAGTTGCAAACCATTGATAAGGTAACAAATCCCAAGATAGCATTGTAATGATTCCCAAAGTGGGAGAGGTCCAGAGGGTACCCTTTAAGCCCCTCTCCTTTTGGCAATCTTGGTGGCAGCCTCAAGAAGAGTAGGCAGTGGTCCAGGCCCCACTACCTAGTCTCAATAAAATCTTTAGAAATTGGAAACTCTTAAAAAAAAAAAAAAAGCAGCCCAGTTTTCTTTAAGAAATTCTGAATTACTCTCCCTTGTGGGCCACCATCTCAGGTCACAAAATACAGCCCGCCTAAATATTATTCTTTGGGCATGTCACTCTGTCATTCCCTTCAGTTCCTTACTATGCAATCCCATCTATTAGTATATAGGTCGAATCATGAAACCAGATAATGGTTGCAATTCTCAGATCACAATTTGGGATCACTTTTGCAACCAGTATCGCAGTACATCTTGACCTGTGTTTTTTTGATAATCAGCAGAAGATACATGCCAGCTTTTATAGAAAATAAACCAGCGTTGTACGTGGTAGCCAATGAGATTAAGTATTCGTAAATGTATCTGATGTTGATAGTTTGAAATTCTTGCAAGCATCTCATAATCCTGGAACTAATTCTGTAAACTCCTCTTCTACACGCAGTGAATACATGGGCCCAGTTATACTGATGGCTCCTGAATACTAATTGAAGGCTATCCTGAGACCCAGATTTCACCCAGATTTTCGTGTTTCTTCCAGCCTTTTCTACACACAATTGGTGTAAGCTAAGGAATTCCAAAACACCATGTGCAGGCTCAGCTTCCGGATTTACGACCTCCTGATCAGGGGCATAGACATCAATAGTGTAGAAGATGCAGTGGCACCGGGGACCAAGGGTATGAGCAGCCATATGGACCCCCAAAAACGTGTTTTTACTTCCAAAATAGGGGATGGGATCTGCATTTGGGCCCATGTCTCCTTTGCTAAGCCCCAGACCCTGGTACATGCTACAAACAAGCAAGAGCAGCATAACCAAACACTTTAGACCACACCACATGATCAAAATAACACAGCCTCATACTCCATAGAGACAGGGGTCTTAGTTTGAGTTCTTCAGATATGTTTTCTCAGCCGCTGGGGCCAAAGTGGATTACCAGAAAATGACGAATACCAAGACTGCTGTCTGCCCCAATATGAGTCTGAGACCTGAAGCTTCCCCAGGAGGCCAGTTGTTGCACGAAGTTTAGCTGGACAACTTATAGGACCATTATAGGTGCTTGGAAGCATTTTGACTTGAAGTGTGAGAGCACTCCCTCACAGACATGCACAATCTGACCCTCTGTAATGCTGTCAGAAGGTAACCCATCCCCTGGGTGTTGGGAAAATCCAAAAGTGCCTACCAAGACACAGAGAAATCCAAGGCAGTGAGTGATTAATCAAGTGAAGGCGCGATCCTAGGGCGGGTCCAAGCCGTGCACTGTGAGACCTCATGGCCAAACATCGTCTTTGAGAAAATGACTCCCATGTTGATCCCTTCTCCCAATGAATCAGTAACTGTGACCATTGGTCTTTATTTCTGTGGGCGGGGGACAGGCGGCAAATGCCCATAAGGCTAAAAGGGCTTAAGTTCTCCCCCCCCCCATCGTGCCTGCCATGTGTTGTTTATAGAGCCTGCAAAGACCTCGTCTTGACACTAAATAGGATCATAAATAAAAAAGTATGTATTCATTTGTAATGTGATTTTTCTGTCTTTGTTCATATTATTGATCAGTCATGGATCATTCAGGCAGCCCTAGAACACAATTAAATGTGATTTCCATTTATATTTGCTGTTCGAAGGATGCACAGATAAGTGCTGAAAAGAAGACTTTAGGTGAGTTTATTTTTGTACCGTCTAGACACCAAAATAATGAGCTGGCAACCGTAATCATAAGACTGGTAGTTTGTTGCAGAATGCGTACATTATTTATTTCCTCCACTCTCGATCCCTGATTAATGCCATAATAGCAATAGTTTAACTTATATCTGAAACCCAACGCCACCGTCAATAACATGCTGAGTTACTTCAAGTATCTGGGAATGCACCCTGCATTCAGACAACTCCCTCCTCATTCACGCCCTTCACTGTCATGCTCACCCTGAACTGAAAGCGATCACAATGCACTCACACTGATCACTGTGCACTCACACCATTCACCCACTCACCCTGCACTCACAGTGATCACTCTGCACTCACAAAGCACTTGTGCTGTTCACCCTGTACCTCACCCTGCATTCCCAAGAGCACACTACTCACCCTGCACTCATGTGACAGTTCACTCACCAGTCCCCCTCACTGCTCAATCTGCAATCTCACTCAAACAAGCCCATTTTATTCCCCTGGATGCACTGAAAACACTGGTCACAACCTTGGCCCTTTCCAGACTGGACTATGGCAATGCACTTTATGTGGGGATACCGTCCCAGTTTTTATTGAAACTGCAGCGAATGCTGAATGCTGCAGCTAGATTAATACTGGACATCCCCAAATATGAATCAGTCTCCCATAGAATGAGAAACCTCCACTGGCTCCCAGAGGAAAAAAAAATATTCAAATCACAATGCATGGCATATAAAGCCCAACAGGGTAAAGGACCATTTATTTGAGGTCACATTTGAAATGGTATATGCTAGTAAGATCATTTCATTCCAAACTGCTGTGTACAAGCAGGTTCGCTGGGGGGGCAGAAGCTTCCTATTAGAGACAGCGAAAACCTGGAACCTCTTGCCGATCTCGATAAAGAGCAGCACGTCGCTCATGTCGTTTAGAAGACAGCTTAAAACATGGTTATTCGCCAACTGACTGCTCGAATACTGTATTAGCATCACCAGGTCCTGCCAAACTTCAGCGTTCCTGCCAATTCCAGCGCCAAGACGCCCTTGGGCACACGTGCGCTATACAAATCTTTAAATCAAATCAAATCACTAACCATGCATTCATTCGTCCCACTCTGCACGTACATCAAATTCATATGGTCACCTCACTCACTCTGGAGTCACTACTCTTACCCTACTCTCACACTGTCGGATCGCTCACCGTGGACTCAGTTGGGCACTCCTGCCACTGACACAGCGCAGAGGGTGAATGTGCCTGCTGCAAAGAACATCTACCTTGCAGATCACAGAACTGAGTGTGAATAAACTATGAGTAGTGCTATAAAAAAATGAAATGTTTGTCAGAAAGGTGCTATAGAGAGATGAGGTGCATTGTTGGTGAGTGGTAGTGAGGGAATTCATGGAGAAGGAGGAAATGGAAGAGGGGTGCTAAAATAGACTGTTGCACCCCCACCACCAACCGAAGTTCAAGTCTAGTTGCGCCCCTGACAGGGGTTGGGGAGGTTCTGCTGCAGGAGATCAGGCCAATGGCAGCCTTTAATTAAGGGCATTAGGGCCCAGTCCCCTCAATTTCTCTGCTTTCTGGTTATTTTTAATTAGACACATCCAGTCATACTGCAGTGATTGTGGTATCACAGCAAGATCACTCTGACCAATGAGTCAGACACATTCAGAGCACAGGTTGACAGGCACATGCTGCCGTCCTCCCGTGCCTGTCGCAGATTTCCCCAGGTTTGTCTGGTTTCAACCCTGGCCTCTCGTGCCAGTCAGGCTGTACCCACTACCCCCTCTGATGGGGGGCACCTTCGCTGATTGTGCACAACCTGGGGACTTTTGGCCCAAGTTCCGTGAGTTTGAGGGGGTTTTACTGGCCGTATATTGAGCAGAAATTCTTGTTCTGATATTTGCCCTTGACAGGGGGAATAACCCCTCACCCCCTAATTTAATTAAAGTTCAACAAGGTTGTCAGGGCAAAATAAGTTTGTCTTATTTCGTAGGAAAAAATTCCAAAAGGCAATGGTTCATTTTTTGGGTGTTTGTAATGATTTTATCACTCTATCCTTGAGAGTGAGTGAAAGAGAGAACTGACAGCCAACACGTGTTTCACCCCTTACATGGCCATCTGGCCCGGGGTTTCCTCAGGACTGTACATACATTTATTACAGAAGGATGGAAAGGAGGGTATAGTGTATCCCCGTGACGGACAGAAAAGGGGATAGTGAGATAAAGGAGGAAAGGGAATGATAGAAAAGAAAAAAGAGATTGTTGATAGAAGGTGAAGTAGGAGGTGAATTTGCTATTTAATAAGCCACATGCGGGGAGGGGAGCTGTGTAGGAAGGGGAGGAATGGCACAGCGTGGCCAACGTGCAATGTTATGGAGAGCATAACATGATTGATCAGCATCATTTTGGAAAGAGAAACCAACACGAGCGGTGAAAGAAACGATAAGGACATAAGGGTGAGAGATAATAGGATCATGATGGAATAAAGAAGGGAAAGTCGAAAGGTAGAGCAATAGCGAAATAGAGAGACACAGCAGGATGGCAGAAAGCACATGTATTTGGTTAATATGCATCCGGTCACGGGCCGGTAGGGAAAGAATCATTAGGGGATGCATGTAATTATACAAATGAAACGTTCAGTAGTTAATAGTCAAACACAGGAGGCATATTTTGTGCAGGCAAGGTTTGTAGGTGTGTGAGTCTGTAGAGAACATATTTAAGTTTGACAAAACCAAATGACAAGTATGTATATATATATCGAGAAAGGCGGCATTAAACATGGGAACGGTAGCAAAAAAAGTGTTATTGTATCAGGTATGGTAACCAGTGAAAAAATTAGTTGAGGGTTAAATGCAAATATAGAGGCATATTTAGAATAAACTATAATTCGTCATTCATCATTTGATATGCATACATTGAATCCCCGACTACGGGTGGTGAGATAAATACATGGATACGTGAGATAGGAGCAATGGACGCAGGTGGGGGCATTAAGTTAGGTGTCGAAAAGCGAAGAGAACAAAAAGCAAAACACAAAAGAGCAAAACAACAAGAAAAACGAGAAGAGAACAAAAAATGAAAGTGTGGGCAGTGATATAGTTACATTTGTTGTCTTCATGTTGTCGATTTCGATCAGGATCCAAGGGTGTAAAGGAAAAAGGGCGAGATGAGATTAGCCGGGGGACGGTGAAGTCTGTTTATTAAGTATAGCGGTGGAGTGCCTCCGGTGAACATGCTTATGCCACTTGCAGTTATAAATGTATCTGTATGGTAGCGTAATGAGTTTGTTATTGGCACTATGACTCACTCGTGTAGCAAGATCAAAAGTAAATTCTATTGGGAAGGAGGCGCTGAGGACGTTAGCATTGTGCTGTGGGAGTCATCAGTGAGCATGCTTGTGCCACTTCTAGTGATAAATAATTCTGTACGGTAGCGTTATGATATTATTTGCAATTTGACACTTGAGCGGCAAGATTTAACTTGAAGTCCATTTTTGGGTGTCGTGAGAAGTTAACACAGCGTCATGGGAGTCATGCGGCGAAAACTCTAACCATACAGTGGGAAGATATCAGAGCCGTTGCAAATTAATTGCTATGTGTGCTCACTAGTGCTAGGGAGCACATCGGTGCCTGGGAATTCTGTGCGCTTAATCCGTTCTCTGTGCATTTCAATTGCTCGTATGAAGGACTATCGGACAGTGACATGATTAGTTATGCCAGTACTGCCCTCACCAAAAAATCAAACTTTACCCCACAACTACCCGCAGGCAACAGCATTGATGCATTCCACCAGGCAGTGCCACATGATCTGGAACGTGAATGCAACAAATATCAAAGAAAATCTAAATATCTACCCCATAACATCACACATGAAGAAAGGACAGCAATTAGAAAGCTGAAGGACAGGAAAGATCTCATCGTGAAAGAAGCAGACAAGGGAATAAATCCCGTAACTTTACACATTGATGACTACATCCTCAAAGCAAATCGACAACTTGGAGATAACACTTGCTATGAACTCCTAAAACGCGACCCGATACAGGATATCCTGAAATCCATCAAAGCCAAGATCGACAAGTGGTACACACTGGGACTCATATCTCAAACGGAAAAATCATTCCTGTACATAACACACCCCACCATGCCAACCCTTTACCTTCTCCCCAAAATGCATAAAGGGACATACCCACCACCCGAAGACCAATCATAGCAGGGATCAACTCAGCATGCTCAAGGATGGGGGAATACATAGACAAAAAACTATAGGGACTGATGCGGGACATCCCATCCTTCATCGAGGACACCAAAGATATCCTTCTAAAACTACAAAACATTGTATGTGAACCAGACTTCGTACTAGTGTGCATTGACATTGTCAGTCTATACACTTCTATCGAACACCAAGATGGCATTACAGCAACCCAACGCTCACTTTGGATACAATCGGCCAACCTCTTGGAATCTAACAAAATGATCCTAGAGATGCTGGAGTTCTGTCTCGAGAACAACATATTTAGCTTCAATGGCAAAATATACAGGCAAAAACGCAGAACCGCCCTGGGTCCAAATTTACGCTGCCGTACGCATTTATCTTCATGAGCCTGGTGGAAAAATTCTGGCTGTGGGATCAAGACTTTGCAGAGTTCACCTCCCACATAGTATTATGGCAACGATATATCGATGATATTTTCTGTATTTGGCAAGGAGACATAACACTACTCCAAATACTCTTGCAAAAGCTACACACACATACTCTAAGAAGGAGATCAACTTCCTGGATGTCACACTCTATGTTAAGGATAATACTCTGCATAGTAAACTCTACAGAAAAGACACAGCAGCCAACTCCATATTGAGAGCAGATAGTTGTCATCCACAACACAATGTAAGAAACATCCTGAAAGGGGAATTTTTGAGAACACGAAGAAACTGCAGCGAAGATGATGTATTTAAGGAAAAAGGACAAGAAATTGTGACAAGACTAAGTCAGCGGGGATACGATCACAACACGCTTACTAACACCCTAACCTCAGGGACTCAATTGGAACGCAAACAAATGTTCCAACCCAAACAACGACGAGAGAGCAACAACTTGATCCGCTTCATCACAGACTATCATAATGGCCATCATCAAATAAGACAAAGTCTGAAACGTCACTGGCACCTTGTACAACAAACACCCAGCCTAACTGATCATCTGAAAACCTATCCAGAAATGACATTCAGACGAGCACCAAACCTAAAGAGAATTCTGTGCAAATCTGAATTTGAGGACAAAAGGAAATCAGCAACTACATTTCTAGACAGACCACCAGGCTTTCACACCTGCAAAAAGTGCAGTATCTGTAAATTGAGCAGAAGTAAAACGACCCAGGTACCACTAATACAAGGAAATCTTTTAGCATCAAAGAATGGATAGACTGCAACAGCAAATTCACCATCTATGCAATCATCTGCCCCTGTAACCTTCCATACATTGGGAGCACGATACGACCACTACGTACCCGGATTCAAGAACACTATCGCAACATACACAAGCACAGCAATGGCCACCCACTTACAGAACATTTTCACAACATGCACCCACACAAGAAAGACTTCACCTTCTTTGGCTTGGAAATTGTCCATCAAGCCAGAAGAGGGGGAGATCGTGAACTGAAACTCAGAAGACGAGAAAGTGATCTTATCCTCAAGTTCAAGACGGTGGCCCTGGGGCTAAACAAAGATGCAGAAATGTATGTATGGCTTGGAGAAGACTAGTACAAAACGTCCCTGAAACTAAAATATTTACATGGAGATATGTACTGTGTGTGTTTTTTTACATCCCACATATGCTGCAGCATACCAAGCTACCTGTATGCCCTTGCCCACTGAAGCCTTCACCAACACAGCTGCCTAAGACTTTAGCTTGTCTCTCTCTTTTTCCCTTTTACCTTATCTCAAACCCAACCATCTAAACCGTTTTATTATGTCAGAACTATGATTAATTGACCAGCTACCTAGAGATTTGCCCTATGATCAGTCATCTTACAGACATTTCGGTCCCACAGACCATCCTTTTCAAACTATTAAACTGCTTAGTGCCGCTGGTCCCCCCCTTAAGGTTCCAATCCAGCACCCACATTCATAGTGGTACACCACTATACACCATCCATACCCTTTCTACCATAGACACCTGTCTCTCTTTCATCCCCTAACCACCCCCACCCCCCATTCGTCATGACGACTTCCCCATCTCACCTCTTACCTCCAAATAATGGACCACCCTCCACAACGTCCAGCACACTACAACACGGTCATAGTAGACCCATCACTTCCTAAGATGGCGCCCAGACCAGCACCTTTGATAGCAATACGGTCCTATCAGACCCATAACTTCCCAAGATGGCTCCCAGACTAGGACCGGGATAGCACATCCGGCATATGAGCCCCATCCAGTTCCTCGATACCGCACTCTACTTAACCAGTACTCAACTTAACCCGGGTTGCTTCCCCATTCCAATCACCTTATGCCCGGGGTTTCCTCTCCCTCCCGCCCCGGATTCTCCATATGTGGACCGCCTTACCACTCCATACAAGTTTGCAATAACCTTCAATAATCAGGATCTTACACCGTTCCAACATGGTGCCCGGCCAAACACCGCCGCCAGCGCATCTGGGGCATGACCCGGAAACACATTTAACTTCATTCTTAAATGGCCACCCTAATTGCAGTTGAGGGACTTGCCAGACCGCGTACGGTGAAGAAAAATTGCAGCGGCATTACACCGGTTATTTCAAGGTGAGCTGCCGCTCGTATCCCTCGCTCCCCAAGCCCTCATTACCCCCCCCCACTCTCCTCCCCACCCTGCCCCAAACAACCTCCAACCCTTTATTCATCTCTCTTCCATCAGCTACGGACCCACATGACCGAGACGCTAAACATTCTTGCACCATCATTCTTGATTACAGTAAGCATCACTAAGCCTTGACCGCAGACCTAATCATGCCACTGTCCGATAGTCCTTCATACGAGCAATTGAAATGCACAGAGAACTGCTTAAGCGCACAGAATTCCCAGGCACCGACGTGCTCCCTAGCACTAGTGAGCACACCTAGCAATTAATTAGCAAAGGCTCTGATATCTTGCCACTGTATGGTTAGAGTTTCCACCGCATGACTCCCACGACGCTGCGTTAACTTCTCACAACGCCTTCTCCCCAAAATAGACTTCACGTTAAATCTTGCAGCTTGAGTGTCAAATTGCAAATAATATCATAACGCTACCGTACAGAATTATTTATCACTAGAAGTGGCACAAGCATGCTCACTGCACAACGCTAACGTCCCACGGCGCCTCCTTCCCAATAGAATTTACTTTTCATCTTGCTGCATGAGTGGGTCATAGTGCCAATAACAAACTCATTACGCCACCATACAGATACATTTATCACTGCAAGTGGCATAAGCATGTTCACCGCAGGCACTCCTCCGCTATACTTAATAAACAGACTTCACCGTCCCCCGGCTAATCTCATCTTGCCCTTTTTCCTTTACACCCTTGGATCCTGATCGAAATCGACAACATGAAGACAACAAATGTAACTATATCACTGCCCACACTTTCATTTTTTGTTCTCTTCTCATTTTTCTTGTTTTTTTTGCTGTTTTGTGTTTTGCTTTTTGTTCTCTTCGCTTTTCGACACCTAACTGAATGCCCCCACCTGCTTCCATTGCTCCTATCTCACATATCCATGTATTTATCTCACCACCTGGACTCGGGGATTCAATGTATGCATATCAAATGATGAATGACGAATTATAGTTTATTCTAAATATGCCTCTATATTTGCATTTAACCCTCAACTAATTTTATCACTGGTTACCATACCTGATACAATAACACTTTTTTAGCTACCGTTCCCATGTTTAATGCCACCTTTCTCTCTCTCTCTCTCTCTCTCTCTCTCTATATATATATATATATATATATATATATATTTATATATTTGTTATTTGGTTTTGTCAAATTTAAATATGTTCTCTACGGACTCACACACCTACAAACCTCCTGCACAAAATATGCCTCCTGTGTTTGACTATTAACTACTGAACGTTTCATTCGTATAATTTCATGCATCCCCTAATGATTCTTTCCCTACCGGCCCGTGACCGGATGCATATTAACTAAATACATGTGCTTTCTGCCATCCTGCTGTGTCTCTCTATTTCGCTATTGCTCTACCTTTCGATTTTCCCTTCTTTATTCCATCATGATCCTATATATCTCTCACCCTTATGACCTTACCGTTTCCACCCCCCTCATGGTGGTTTCTCTTTACAAAATTATGGTGATCAATCATGTTATGCTCTCCATAACATTGCACGTTGGCCACGCTTTGACATTCCCCCCTTCCTACACAACTCCCCTCCCCGCATGTGGCTTATTAAATAGCAAATTCACCTCCTACTTCACCTTCTATCAAATCAACAATCTCATTTTTCTTTTCTATCTATCCCTTTCCTCCTTTATCTCACTATCCCCTTTTCTGTCCGTCACGGGGATACACTATACCCTCCTTTCCATCCTTCTGTAATAAATGTATGTACAGTCCTGAGGAAGCCCCGGGCCAGATGGCCATGTAAGGGGTGAAACACGTGTTGGCTGTCAGTTCTCTCTTTCACTCACTCTCAAGGATAGTGTGATAAAATCATTACAAACACCCAAAAAATGAACCATTGCCTATTGGAATTTTTTCCTACGAAATAAGACAAACTTACTTTGCCCTGACAACCTTATTGGTCTTATGGCCCAAGCCCTGTGCACCCCCAGGTTTTCTGTCAAACAGCAAGGTTGCACCCTTCCCAACTTGTCACAGGGTGAGGTGGTATCAACAAGCCTCACTGCCCCCCAACTCTCTGCAGCAAATTGGAAAGAGGGATAAGAGGAGGCAAGAGGTCGGACCACTGTGATGATGTCATGCATGAAGCCAGGTCATGTGCTGTAAAGGTATACCAGGAGCAAGCTCCTGTTTAGTTGAAGCATGTATTGAAGAGCGGGGGGGGGGGGGGTTTAATGGGGGGCCGGGGGCAGGTGGTGATTGCCGCCACAAGACTGCAGGTAAGAGCTGGGTGGAGGGAGCCACCCCCAAACCGTTGCTATGTCACTGCCTGTTTGATCATTTGACTATGCGCCGACCAGTACCTGAGCCAACTAACCTGATCTTTATGGGCTGGAAGCAGACGGGGTCTTTCAAGGAGGAAGTGGGTGGGGCCGTTCGAAAGGAACTGAGATTGTGTTCTGTGCTACTCACTGAAAAGTGCTTGGAAGCCTCATCAGGGGTAGTAAGTGCTATTTAAATACAATAGCAATTACAATAATTCACCAGCATCAGGCTCTGATGTAGCAGCACACACTGTCTGCAGCCCCTGACCTGCTGCCGGCCTCTTTCCAATATGCAAGTATGAATGTCATCCTGTGAATTTAGCTGGGGCACAGGGAGTTTGTCTTAAACACACTGCAAGTCCAGTGTAGCTTACTTCCAGTGTGCCAGTTTGCCATGTGCTTGCTTCTCCTAAATTGTGTAGGAGCTGCAAAATGGTGTTTCACTTCCCTGAAGTCTGGGAGTTGATCATCGTCAAAGTGAGAGTGAAGAGAGAGGATGAAAGCTGAAGAAGTGGAATGGGGAGTAGTGGAGTAAAAAGGGAGATGCCTTACGAGAGAAAGAAGCGTATAACAAAAGATGACAAAAGGGAGATAAAGGTGGGACTGAAGGGAAGTTAAAGAAAGCCGAGGGACAGTCTGAGGTTTTTCCAAGTCACTGGTGCGAGTAAGTCATCTGGTTTTCCTTCGCATCCTGTTAGTTGTGGTTCTGAATTTTCACTCACCCCTAAGGGCATCTTTGTACTGAGTAACAAATGTTTATTTTTATGCACCTCAACGGTACTCCTTTTGGCAACCTCTGAAAGATGAAAGGCTGAGTGGAACCACTGTGATTCTAACCTGCGGCCATGAGGTTAAACACAGGCTCCTGGAGTGGATGCACCAGTCCCCAGAGGCGTCGGAAGGAATGGAGATATGTAAAAACAAAGACTGAAAACGTTGGAAGAAGGGCAGAGAAAAGGTACTGAAAGAAGGGAGGGGGATTCAGGAATGTGAAATTGTGCCAAATAGGGGAGAAGGAATGAAACAGAAGGACATAGAGCGCACAAAATAGAAAGACTATTTACAACCACACTATAGAAGGAGTCTTTACAACCACACAGGTATGAATCCTCTAATTTTACTCCATTATTCACATTTCTCAAGGGGCAGTTGTGGGGGGAGTGACGGAGGCAGAAACACACCTTGGGACAGTTGTACTCCCCCAGGAGCACAGTCTAATTCAGGCTTTGGCCTCATGTTCCACCACTAGGATGACCACCCATCCGTCATTTTCACGGACTGTCCATGAATTAACCCTAATGCCCACTGTCCATAATTTTAGCATTTGTGCTAAAAGGCCAATGTTCTATAGTTTAAATGCCTTGTTTGAAACCGAGGGGGCAACAGGCACATAAATAAGAAAACAAGCCTTCTCACCCGGGTGCCAGCTGTCTGAAAAGAAATGTGGATCTGTGCAGGTAGTTACTCTGGCTATATAAACGTTGCCTTGGAGTCGGTAGAGGTGGCAGTAATTGATGGAGACACTTTAAGCTTCCTGAAGACAAAGATTTATTGTTTTTGAGAGGTTTTGTAGGGATGTTCACGGCTGAGCTGTGGAGTGGGTGCTTTTAAAGGGCAGTTGTAAAACTAAATTCACTGGGTAGAATCTCCATATTACTACCATCTAAAACAATTTTTTTTGTCTGTGACCTAAATTTGAGTCCACATTTTGTGACAGCCTTTTTTAAACTGTGCGTAATACACATTTAAAGTAATGACTTACTAATTCCCAGTGCTTTCTGTGACAGGGAGGGACCTCCTAGCGCTAAAACTACACTAGTCACTCATTCCTCCTGAACCAAACAGAATTCAGTTCTATGGGCTTCTGGGTGCACAGTGCACACACATACATCTGCGGGGGTCACACTAACCAACAGAGGTTTCATAACATAAAATGGTGTATTTCCCAGTGATTCTTTTAACTTGCATTTATTTTTCATTTAAGGTGTGCATTATTTCAGATACAGTTACCTGATGGTGAAAGATCAAAAAATAGTCACTGAATATTTTGTTCTTTATAGCCACACCTTTGATTTCGCCTCCAGGTTCACTGACCCCATGCCCATTGCACTCAGGATCGCAGTATCCCTACTTTTTTTAAATGCCCTTCAGCTACTGAGTAAGCCAGTGATGTTAGCATATAGTGTCCTGCAGTCCCTCACCTTCAATATGTACCTTATTTTAATACATTGTGCCAAATGAACCTGTGACCTGTATTTACTGAACACAGCATACTATTCATCTGACAGAATTGTAAAAAAAACACCATCTTCTGGTTCTAAAGTGGACTGAGATAAAGAAAGTAATCTAGTCAATTGCTAAATTGCACTATGTGTGACCGGTAAACATATATTCAAATCCTGCCTCACCTGACTGAATTGTGTGATTTAAGTCAAATCAAGTCACTTCATGTGTCAGTGACATTTCAGAGCACATTCACGCGATTCAGTTCAAGTTGGATCCTGTGTAAAAACCTCACTTGTATAGGCTTCAATGGCCTGTAATAGACCCCCATCCATAACAATTATATTAGCAATGACATAAGAGACGCCTGATAATTGCAACGCTTTGTTCATGTTTTAAAGTACATGTTTAGAAAAGTCTTTATCTTTATATTTTGTTTGTTGTGTAATTTGCATCCCAAATATTTTGAGGTTTCTGTATGTTCTTTGGCACCTAGGGGTGAGCCAGACAACTGGTTCAGGCTTGACTCGATTGCAGAGCACTTTTAAGACAAGGAAAGAGTGGGCAATTGCCTAGGTCCAACATTCCAAGGGGACCGGCCCCTACCCTCTACCAATGGACCTTCGCATTGGCAGAGTTTACCAGGGTGGGAGGGTGCTGCTTATTCAACTACCGAACAGTGCCTCTTCTGTTTCTTTCCTCTCTGCTGAGACTAGTCTCCAGGTACACTCTACTTTCCAATTCTCATGGAGGGCCTGTCTAATTTTAGGATTTGTCCCGCCTTGTTCTTCTCTTTCTTATTTGTTTGGTTCTTAGCAATGTCCCTTTGAATCAGTTGCTGCGGATGTCCTATCTGACCTTGACTCAGACTGCTTTTTAATTCTGTGTCTGGTGGTCGGGCTCCCAGTTTTGAGATGTATATAGGGTCCCTGACACACACTCCAATGTAGCAGTTGGGCCTTCTTGGTGCTGTGAGAGTACAGAAAAGTTGTGGGTACATCACACGCTGACATTTGGTCTGAGACAAAAGGTTGACCCTGCACCCGAGAAAGACAAGTACTCTTATATATGGATATCCTAGTGCGTCATATTTAAACAATAGAACGGTATATTATTAAATAGTTTCTCTTTACAATTTTGAAGGGAACCAGACGTCCGCGTTTGCACAGAGGTCTTCACATTTTGCCCAATAACCACCTGGAAATACCAACACATACCGATTTACCGTTTGACATGATTTCTTGTGGAAGGTCATAGTACACATAGACATAATACCGATAACGCGGAACTTATTATCGCAATAACTACTTTGAAACACCGGTTTATTCCAAATCACCGGCTTATACAAATTCTTTCTGACGTTTAATGGCACATACAGATAAAACACCGACAACGCAAATTTTATTATCAATACACTGTGCCTTCATCGCTGCTTTTAAATTTGGCTTGAACTTTCATCAATACCATCAGCAGATACAGACTTTGATTAAGCCCTGAAGAAGTCCCATGAGGGATGAAACGAGTTGGCAAGCAATTGTGTGGTGCTTTTAAAAGAATAAAGTGTTTTTCAATAAAAGAATTATACTGACTACAATCAAGAAACACAACCATTTGTCATTTTCATTTGGGAAGCTATTTATTAATATATTGTTCTACTGTTTAAATATGATGCACTAGGATATCCATATATATGAGTACTTGTCTTTCTCGGGTGCAGGGTCAACCTTTTTTCTTTGATAGTGGTGGTTTTCAACCACTCTTTTGGGATGTATGCGGGTCACATCCTAGATTTGAAGCACCGAGGTACAGTGGAGATTTAATAGGCCTTTACAAGTAGTGACGTTTGGTGCTGGACCTTTAAAGCTTTGACCCCTTTCTTTGTTTGTATATTGACATTTGGTCTGAGTCTGACACACCATCTACTCTGCCTCATTAATTGTTTTTAGGTCAGATGTCTAGTAGGGGTCAGGTGAGCCTGATGGGTTTGTTCAACTTGTCTAAACTTGCAGAATACGAAAAAGTCTCTTACCTTAATGTTTGCCAAACTGTTCGCCATGGGTATTGAAATGTTTAGCTACAAAATCAAAATGTTGCTTTCTCTCCAAGAAAGTTTGGGTATATTTGGGTAGGAGTGATGCCCTTGACACCGGGCTCAAGGGCATCAATTTACTATTGAACAAGGACATAATGTGCCATTTGGATGTGGCATACCTAGAGGCAATCTCATACACAGCACAGTGAATACATAGTGCAAACCAGTGGGATATGACCCCTCCTCCTTTCGCCGTGACTTTTTTGTCCTGAATTTTGACCTTTGCCCTGAATTTTTTACAGTCCTGTGCTGAATTTGCCTCCTTGCTAGATGATCACTCTACCCACCACTTTTAAAGTTCACCGGGTGCCCCAAACAAAGAGTTAATGCTCCAGGCTTTGATTCATGCTTACTCCAGCAATGACGCGAAGAAATAAATGTACTTTTCAAGCACCGCTGATAGTCTGGAACAGAAGCCAAGTGAGCCATTGTGTCTCTGCGCTTCGCTCTGAGGCGCTTTCTCCATTCTACTGCCTGCTCCCCTGGTATGGTGCAGTCTCGAACCCAGAAACTATTAGATATGTCAGGCGGATTATGAACAATCAATAACAGTGATAAAGTAAAATTCTGTAAAAACCAGAAGTAAAAACCACATGGACTGGGAAAGTGGCAGCAGGGAGGGGAGCCTTGGCACAGCAGAGTTATACAGCATGAATTGTGCATCCCTTGCAGACATGGTGGCGGGGGAGCCTATTACCAGGCACAGCACATGCTGTCTCATCACGAACAGTAAACAGACACAGACAAGCGACTGGTTAGTCATTAATGCCCCGCTTGTGTCTGGCACCAGACGGGGCCTCCCTGCACATAGGAATTCGACCATTACCTTAATGGGGCAGCAATCATACTCTGTCTGGGGTCTGTTGACAAAAGCACACCAAATGAGGACCTACTTCAAGGTGAACGCTGCACGCGCAGCTCACTGATGGCTTTTTGTGGTGGACCGACGTGACCTGGGGTTTGGTCAGCTCACCGGATGTGTCCTAGCAAAATACAGTGTTCAACTATTTCAAGAGACCTTGTGCTGACAAAATCTTGCTATTTTCTGCATTTTTTCCCCTGCTGCTACTGAAACATTAATATTGAACATGGTGCGTCATGTCGTCAGTGACAGAGATTTCAGACTAGTTTTTATTTCAAACTACTGTCACCCGGTAGCGGCCGGTGTCAAACCAAAGTAGTGGGGTGGGGGAGGGGAACGAGACTACAAAATAACACACAACAAAACACAAAAACAAATAACTTACCTGCTACGTCGCCTCTCTTCTGCTCCTCTCTGGCTCCAGTACACTTCAGATACATGCTTACTGCCTCCGCAGCGGCCAATCCAGACGCTGCTCTTATTTTGCTAGCAGCATGACAGCAGCATCAGGATTGGCCTGGGCGCCCTCGATTTGCGCTCCCAGGGAGACTGGGTGCTTGTTCCTGCTAACTCTGACCTGGCAACGCAGCTTGGGTTGGAGACAACTCAGTGCAAATGTCGGTTTGGCCATCCTATGACGACTAGCCAAACCGAGATGCGCAGTGATAGCAGTGCGTACCACAACCCCTCCGTGACAGCCATCGCAATGGCACCACCCCCAGACTCAGCTCTAAGAGGAAAAAAACCAATAATAAACATGTTTTATTATCGGGTTTGTTTTACGTTTAGAGGCTGCTGGCAGGGGAGGTGACGCTCCTCTGTCATAGCGGAGGAGCTGACCCTGCTGCCACCTAGAACACTTGAGGTAAACCAGGCCTGCCAGGGACAGTTCTAGGATTTTTGGGGTCCTGGGCAGAAAGGGAATGTTTGAGGTCCCTCTAATTTGCATACGTGACACATTGAGTGAGGCCTCTTTGCATCTCAATAGATGTCCCTGCTCCTGAAGCAGCTTTGTGCAGATCCCTCCTGGGCTGTAGCCCCTCCTTCTCAGCCACACACATCCACCCCTTTTAAATTTCATAAATGGCTGAAGGAGTGAGGGTTCCTTATCATCTTAGAGGGTTAAAACTATGTAGGAGCTGGCCTGTGGTGCCTCTGTATGGACATGAGGACAAACCTGCAGAAGGTCTCTCTTACAACTGGGCCCATAGGAGCCTCACTCCCCTCCCCTAGGTCTTCTCATGCTACACCATGGCTGTGAGGCCCAGGGGAAGTGGCCCCCTCCCAAGGGACCAATTGCAATGAGAAACGTTGCTCTCAATTTGATGAGCATGGGACACGAGAGCAGTGTGCCTTGACCTGGATGTGTTAAACTGGTATTGGGCCCCAGCTTGGTAGGTTGAGTGTGTGGCACTGGACAGCTGTACACAGGGCCCAGGCCTTGCGCTGGCCCTGCGCACTAAGACTCCCAGCATGCGTAAAGTGTGTAAAAGAAACCCCATACCTGGAAAATGGATTAGTGTATCACAGTTGCATAATGTTTTCGAATTTTTAAATTTTTAGTTTTCTGACTATTTAAGGAGAAAATAGAGGAGGTTTCCTTAATACGTTATTTTCTATTATAGAGAGTTAGAGATGACCCTTGTACTTGGCACTCATTTATCAACCTTGAAAGGATGAAAATGTACAGCCAATTTTTTAATTAGTGATATTGTAAGAAATTGGGTTATTAGGTTGTAAAGGATGTGAGTCCCTCTCAAGTAATAAGTCTACAACTTCCCTGTACTGGGAACAAATACCCCATTTTAGCAATTGACTCTTCCAGGGTAGTGAAGCTGAGCAGTCCAAGGCCTAGTCAAGGGAGGTGGTGTGGGCTAGTACCTTTCAGCTTGCGAGTACGCAACGGCAACACTCCACAAATCATTGTGCAGTTATGCTTTTTCTTATCAAAAATAATTTATTACACACATACTACTAAACACTACACATTAATTACCAATATATACAATCAGGTAGATGGAATTACATTTGTGGACACCCTCAGAACAGTATACATCCCATCAAGCCCTGAACCCAAAATGACATTTCCCCACCCACCTTTACTATTATTACAATATGAGTGGACATTATTATCAATCAGGCAGGCCTACTGGCTGTCTCAGGGTGTCACCACATTAGTAAAAGCAGATACATCTTACAATCCCCCATTGAAATCAATAGGGATAATATACCAACATTCAATATAATGAATTGTATTAGAGTACCTTGCATTGTCAATCATCAATATTATCGATAAGGCATTATATTGAGTAACATTTCTCAACATCTAATTTCTGCCTTTAAACTGCTACCCCTGCAACCTTAACCCCAACCACCAAAGGTACCCACACTGCAGAGTTCCTACAGAAAAGTTCAGACTCAGGCAGAGCTCTCCTGGGGGCATTGGTTTCACCCCCTGAGAGGCTTAGGGCAACTTTGAAGAAACGTTTGCGGAGGCTCAGGTGAGGGCTGACCTGCTCCAGGCAACCCTTAGAACACTTTGAAAAATGCCAGTGCCTCTGTCCTTTCTTGTACACTGGGACAGTATGCAAATTTTTAGGCCTGTCCCCGAGTCTTATAGGACAAGGCTACTCCAGCTGATCTGGCTGCGGGGGCTTATGGGGTGATCCCCTATACGCGGTGTGCATTTTTAATTCGTGGCTTTGCACTCCATTTATTTTTCTTTACAGGTGCCCTGGTCCCACCAGGGGCAACAGCATTCTCTATCTTCTGTTGGGCGCTGTGAGGGGGTGGAACCACAATGCCCCCACAGCCCTTACTAGCTCCAAGTGTGCAGGACACCATTCCTAGATGCCATATGGGAGCAGGCATGGTGGTTCTTCCGCCTACTCCGTGTGGGCAGGTGTAGTTCTGTGCTGTGCACCGTGCTCCCCTAGACACGGACACTGAGTGTGGCAGTACAGTGATAGGTGGGGAGTACGGTGGCACTCCCCTTTCTTTGTTTTTGGTCCTGCGACGATGGAGGTGTTCTGGGACTAGGGGTCAAGGGTTGCTCGGAGCGAGGGGCCCATGCATGTCCCCTTTCTATAAAAAATATAAAGTTGAGGTTGTGCCAACTCCCAGGGGCTTGGTAATGCCAAGGGCACATCTTGGCATTAGAGTGAAACACCATGTGCTTTGGTTTCCTCCTTATCTCCATGGGTGATCACGCTTCTGATACTGGTTTCCCCTGTCTCATTGAGCTGACTTCATACTGGTTATTTATGCACCTAGTTTTGAACCTGGGAAACAGCTCTAGGCCTCAGGTGCATTTTCTTCAGGCCTCCTGGCATCTACATTTGGTTTTTAGTGGGGAGCCTGATTTTTAAGGCTTCCATACACAGACCTGTCCTTTGCCTGGGCTTCTGATGCTCTCTCCTTCTTATAAGACATCTACCACAGCCTCTCCACAGCCAACAAGCAGAACATGCTCTGTGCTGCAGTACCCAGGCTTCATGGCTTTGGTTTCACATTTATGGCAGCAGCAAAGTCAGTGAACCTCTCCTTGGGAAGTGTGCATTCCTACAATTCCATTCCATAGAAGCCTCAGGGAAGCCTCCAGGAACCTCCTAGCAGGTCAATTTTCCCAACTCTTACTCAGGGGGCATAAAGGAGCCAGTGCCACTAGGCCTAGAGAGACCCATCCTAGTCTTGGGTGCCAGTTGGAGTCAAAGTCCTTCAATCCATCTTCGCACTGGGGTCAGGTGGCTTCTTCTTCCAGCTGTGCCTTCTTTTCCCATCATTCCTCCTAGGTTGTCTTCTCAAGTGTCTCTCCCATGTGCAAGGGGTTTTAAGTGGAAAGTTCTGGAAATTAGGCACCTCTATCCGTCCCCAGCGTGCCACATCATCCTTCCATCCTGCTCCAACCCTTCTGCATAGAATTCTGGGACATTTCAACATGGCAACTTCATGTGGTCTCTAGAAAGACCATCCCTGGTAGCCTCAACCATGCCCCTAAATGACACTGGTAAATGACCCTTTCCCACCAAACCTTCAAATGGGAGCCCCTCCTGTGTTTGGCTCCAGAGGTCTGGCCTTCTCCTATGTTTTGGTGGACTTGGGCTTGCCCAGAGCAGGTGCAGAGTGAAGAGTTAAGTACCTGTTGGAACATAAGTCCTCCTCATGGTAATAGACTTGCACCCCTGCCCTGGGTTCCCCAACTATGCTGATGTCTGGATCCCTAAGGCAGATTTTTTGCTGTCATAGGCAAAACGCAAATCATGTATGTGTGCTATGACGGAGGCCTTTCTCACGGACTGCAGTGTGACAGGACCAAATTGGGTGCCCTCCTAATAGTGGTAGAAGGCTACTGCCTTTACTAGGAGCCTTGCAACATGGTTGCAGGGTGGCAGCATAACATGTAGTGATCAGTAGAAGGAAACAAATCCTTTTTACCTGTGTCACTGGAGTGAGGCCAACAGCCTCACCCTTTAAGGTTCTGCTGCTGTGTGGTTTACTCACCCATGGCTTACATCTTTTTGAAGCGTAGTGCTTTGCAGTACATATGTGGTGTACATGTAATGGGTGCATGTGTGCCTCTGAGCGGTGCAATACAGGGATAATGCAGTACTATGCATTGCATGTATGTTTTAAGCATATACTGGGTGTATATGTGCCTGCGAGTGGCCCAATACATGAAGGATATTGTGCTGTGCAGTGCGTGTATGCTGTATCCATGTGCTGGGTGTATGTGTGCCAGTGAATGGTACAATACATGGCAGACTCTGTGTTCTATTTTGGGAGACCCCAGATTGCATGGTGAATCCACCCAGACAGATTTGTGTATTGCTTCATTCCTGTAAACTGGGTGTGACACACTGGAGAGAGGTAGATCCAGGCTCTCCAGTACACTTCAAAGGGTGATCTTTGCTTCCGAGAGGGACCCAAGGAAGGGGCCAAGCCACATCTCATGAAAGAAATGGAGCTGATAAGAGAATCATAAATAGCAGTGCTGAGGACATGAGCTAACCTTTTGATACACATATCACTGTCGCTGACATCCAGGTGTGAACTTCTAGTCTCTCCCATGGCCTGTGTTGGGTAAACACCCTTTTGTACGTGGTCATTACATCGCGTACCATTACTAGGCATGCGTTACAATGCATGCGATGTAATAATGCGTAGTCTTTACTATGCATGTTATTACTTCGCATGCGCTGTAACAACGCATGCGTAGTAATGCGCGTATGGACGACGGGAGTCGAGGAGGCAGCAATGACGAATTGCAGTGAGGAGGAGGCCAGAAATACGGTGTGGTGGAAGGAGAACAGGTGACAACAGCATCGAAGGAGGGGCTTCGGGCACCCACCGAGGAGAGAGAGGTAAGAGGGACTGTTTAATTTTGTAGGGTTTGTGTTTGAGCAGTAGTGTTTTTAGTACCGAGGAGAGAGAGGTAAGAGGGACTGTTTAATTTTGTAGGGTTTGTGTTTGAGCAGTAGTGTTTTTAGTTTAAGGGTAGTGTTGTGGGTCATGTAGGGTAGTGTTTGTGTGCAGGTACAGAAGTGGGGGATAGGTGAGGGTTGTGCAGCAGTTAGTATTTTAGGGATTAGTGTAGTGTTGTGGTGTTTGTGTAGTGTAGGGTAGTGTCGTGGGGTAGTGCAGGGTAGTGTTTAAGTGTAGGGAGCGGACTGGAAGTAGGGACAAGGTCATGCTTAGGGTAGTGTTTTAGGGTTTAGATTAGTGTTTTAGTCTATGTGTAGTGTAGGGTAGTGTTTTAGGGATTAGGGTAGTGTCGGGGTTGTGCAGGGTAGTGTTTCAGTGTAGGGGATGGACTGGGGGGAGGGGCATGGTCGTGATGGGGTAGTGTTTTAGGATTAAGGGTAGTGCAGTAGTGTTTGTGTAGTGTAGGGTAGTGTTATAGGGTTTGTGTAGTGTCAGGGGGTCGTGCAGGGTAGTGTTTAAGTGAAGGGGACGGGCTGGGAGTAGGGGTAGGGGTAGGGTCGTGCTGGGGGTAGTGTTTAAGGGTTTAGGGTAGTGTTGTAGTGTTTGTGTAGTGTAGGGTACTGTTGTAGGGTTTAGGGTAGTGTTGGGGGTCCAGCAGGGTATTGTTTGGGAGTAGGGACAGGACTGCGGCACAGGGCAGGGTCATGCTGGGGGTAGTATTTTAGGGTTTAGGGTAGTGTTGTGGTGTTTTTGTAGTGTAGGTTACTGTTTTAGTAGATAGTGCAGTGTCGGGGGGGTTGTGATGGGTAGTGAATGAGTGTAGGGACCGGAGTGGGGTAATGCGTATGTTCGTACAGGGGGTAGTGATTTAGGGTTTAGGGAAGTGTAGTGGTGTTTCAGTAGTGTAGTGTAAAAAATGGGTTAAATGTCTGTTTTTTAATATGACACATTATTCCGCATACCATTTTTATTACTAGGCAAGTTTTTACTTCGTATACATTAACACTTTCAATGTAATGGTATGCGAACAAAAAACTTGCATAGTAATGGTTACTGCCATAATTGGCCTGAGGAGGGGGGCCACGCGACCCCCCTCCAAAGAAATCATTATTTTTCTAAAAGAACAAACGACTGGCCATGCCCCAGGGGATGGGGTCCCTGGGGCGAAATTGGCCTTGGGAGGGAGGCCAATGCCGATTTTTTTAACAACAAATAAATAAAAAGGTGTCAGGCCCTGGGGGATGGGGTCCCCAGAGCCCAAGAAATGTAAAAGAAGGGAGGCCACACAGCCCTCATTGTAATAAATAATATTTTTTTTTAAAACGGCATCTAGCTGGAGGCCACGCCCCCTTTTCCCACCACACTGCAAACGCGCCCCCTGGGGCGTTGTTAGTTGGGGATTAATTCTCCTTGAATACTGAAGGCCCCTGGGGCCAACTAGCCCACCAGGTACCTCCAGTTTGCGCCACAGAGCTGCGTTGCAGAGAGGTGGTCCGAGGCCACACCCCTTTTTACACCTCTCTGCAAGGCAGCTCTGTGGTGCTTACTGGAGGTACCTGGTGGGCTAGTTGGCGCCCAGGGACCCTCAGGATTGAAGGGGACTTAATTTTCCAACTTACAATGCACCAGGGGGCGCATTTGCACAGTTGTGCAGCGAGGGGACGGGGCCTGAAACAACAAGTGTGCAAACGCACCCCCTGGCGCGTCGTAAATTCGGGGATTAAGTCCCCTTTAATCCTGAGGGTCCCTGGGAGCCAACTAGCCCACCAGGTACCTCCAGTAAGTGCCACAGAGCTGCATTGCAGAGTAGTGTTCCAAGACCACGCCCCTTTTTGCACCTCTCTGCAACACAGCTCTGTGGCGCTTACTGGAGGTACCAGGGGGGCGCGTTTCCACAGTCGTGCAGCGAGGGGGGCAGGGCCTGAAATAATTAGTGTGCAAGCATTTAAGAAACCTTTGAAATTGACTGAAAAAACCAAAGGTTTCAGGGACGTTATAGTTAGAAATTAGCATTTTAAAAAACCTCAGAAATTCACTGAAAAAAACGTAGGTTTCAGGGACGTTATAGTTAGTTGGACATTTCTCTCGTACAAAACCATAGAAATTCCCCCGTTATAGTTAGTTCAGCTAACTATAACTCGCGCCCCCCGCAATGCACTGCTGATGATGTCACGTATTACATCATTGATGACATGGTCAGTGACATCACTGATTCACATTACTGATGACATCTCAAATTTGCTCGTGTTTTTCCTGATGTTCCTACGCCTTTTCCTCCCCTGCCTCTTCCTCTGTGCATTGTTGGATTTAATTGTTTCTCTCCTGGGTGCAGATTGAATCGCCATTCTTGCCTTAAAAAAAATCCAACTTTTCTATGACAGAGGGTATGTTCACCTTTGGACCCGCTATTGCACCTTTATCTGAATCCGTGTCTACCTTTGAACTGTATTCAGTACTCAGATCAGTTGTCGTCTCTTGGCCCAGTCTGTTAACTTCAGTGAGGCATTGTCTTCGTGGAGTGTTGAATTTCTTGGCAAATGCAAAGATCTTTCCTCGATCATAATTATCTTTATCTCATTTGAACTTCTTTGTTTTACTCAGTTTGATTGAGTCCTTCAATTTTACAGGTCTTTCTTTCATTTCACTGTTGAATTTTGCCACAGACTCTTGATTTGTTTCTTTTGCAATCTCTTCTTGAATAACTGCAATTTCCTCTGATGCCTTATTCCTATCAATTTCAGCATATTTGATTAGAATGCCTCTTCTTAAGGATTCATTGTTATTAGCCCATTCTTGCAATATATCTTTATGGGGGTTTTCGTAGCCTGAAGCCACCAATATTCTCAATCCTCGTGGGATGCGAACCACTTCTAAATATCACTGTAAGGATTTACTCTCCCACTATTTAGACATTTTGTTGCACTTTAATTTTTCCTGTCTTCTTCATTTGGACAACATATCTCCTCCATGTGGAGACCATGAGTATTCCTGCAGCTTGAAGCATTGACCGCTGTACTTGCTTTGTCTGTATATACCTGCAGAGTGACCTCTTCCCACTCCTTGAGTTCGATAGCCAACATTCTATGTGTTACCGCTATACACCCATGCCTTCTTTTCACCCACTGCTTTATTGCACTGCTTCAGTGCTGTCTGGTTATCTCTTGGCTCTCCCTTCTCCCGCTGCTCTATTCTAGCATGCAGCCTTCCGTAGAGAGGGGCATATTAACAAGGGCTTTATCTCCGCTTTTTTGGCAAAGTCCACCATGGGCTATTAACAAGTATATCCCTATCCTTGTAGTTTTATTGCTGCATTACCAGCGATAACCTCCCAAAATGCCGCTATAGCTGGATTTTATATCGCCTAGGCGGTTAGCGTTGTTAAAAATGCGATAACCAGGCGATATTATCCAGCGATAGCGGGCGTTAAAAAAATTAACGCTAAGCACCCTTAGCATTAATTTTCTCTGTTCCTTGTAAATATGCCCCAGAGTTTGTACGGATTCCCAGGGGCCCACCAACTCACCAGTTACTGTTTCCACTCCATCAGTGCTGCTCAGCGCTTTTCCTTCTTCTTATAGCTTCACAGCCTCACGGGGGCTCGGCGGATTACTCTTCCTCTTTCGTTGGCCGCTGCCGTGGTCCTGACCAAAGGGCACGTTGTTATGAGGATCCAGAGTTTCCGTATTCTCATCACTTTCATACTCCTCGTCACTCCATACACAAAGAAACAACCCTTCTTGGAAAAGCTATTCAGCATTTATTCCATAAAGTACTCTCGCTACCCTGGTGTATTTCGGCTATTACATAGCATTGCTCACAGTACTTCAAAACCAAAAAACAATTCAATGTATGACATGCAACATGTAAATAGTCAAAAGCCTAATATATAACACTGTAGTCTTCCAAACATAAACGGGTGCACTCTGTAAAGTTCATTCTACACTGGATCACTTTTAAGTGCTGTTAAATGAGGCTAATTAAAGTGAATTTGCCTAAATTCTCAGAATTCATTTAAATGGGTAGCGGGAATTTGAGTCTGGAAATATGACACTAGACAGAATCTTCTCATGTATTCAGTTTTATATAAAAGATTAATGCCTTCTTTAAACTGGACTCACAATACAAATATGAGCACATACAATGTTCAGTTATGCTGACCTCCAATGTACATAAATCACATGATCGTTCAGTATTAACTAAATCTTTTCCTCGAAATAAATAAGCTAAACCAAGTAAGATTTAATCTCCATGCAAGTCCTACCACTATGTTCTGGGCACCAGAAGACTTTGAGCCAAGATCTTTAATCTCTCTATTTCCCAAATTTCTCTAGCCTATAGCAACCTTTCCAACTCCTCCTGCAGCAGCAGCAAGCACATGATTCAAGGTATTGGTCTTATCATGTGCACCACTCAAAGGATAACGCAGTGTCGAAAATCTTTCAGTAACCCAAGTTCTTCATCAAACACTCTTGGATATGTTCTTACTACCTAAGACTTCATGACTATCCTCTTCAGAATAAAAATGTCAGTACAAGGCATTCCAACAGACTCAGTTGTGACCTTCCTGTAAGCACCCATGCTGATGTCTGTCTTGGTCAATTCTTGAATCTGTTCACCAAAGATTTTTCGAACTTCCTATTGCCTAGTAAGGTGCAAAGTCACCCTGAATCAACTAGGACAGTAATTCCTGTAAACTTCTTACTTTAGCTCATTCTTTGTCACCACTAGCACATACTCCAATTCAGTCACAACACTTTTGACTTTTTTTCACACACTCAACCATCATTCGCTTGAATTTAACCACTTTGCACAATTTTGCATAGTACTTTTTCCACAATTACAGCTCACAGCATCATGCTATTTGACATACTCCCTACAAGCTCCATTTGAAGCTCGTGATGTTATTCTCACTATTCCAACAGCCTTTGCATCTAGTATCAAACTCTGCTCACTTTGGGCCATATTCTCAAGGAGCTATCGCCGAGTTAACGGCACCTTATCGCAGCCAAAGTTGCGATAAATGTATCTCCCCATTCACAAGCTGGTGCTAACAGCTGATACCACTCATATTCCTGTGAATGCACCCGCAAAAAACATCGCCACAGATGACCCCGGCAACTATCGCTAATGAGATGCAGAGTAGGCGTTCCCGAGCAAAAAGCCGCAACCACACCACTCCACAACATTCTCAACGACCAGCCAGATCGGCGATAAGAACACAAAACATGCGATAAAGCGCGTTAGCACCAGGAAACTAACACCTGCTCCGACCTGGTGCAAAGTCGGACTACAACCTGCACCACAAAAGGGAGCCCAGCCCAGAGCCACACCTGAAGAACAACAGATGCATTGGAGCCACTGAACATGTGTGCCGGACACCCAAGAGGGCCACCACACCCACCGCCACCACCCCCAGGACCGCCCTCCGGGCCCCAACCCCCCCAGACCAAGACACTGCACATCAACGGCACGAAAACATGAACAAAAGCACCGCCACATCTCGCACAATTGCAACAATCAACATACATGTGAGTACTGAAATCCTGATTCATACATTCACCATTGAAAGACCAAACAAAATGTCACATCCTAATTTGTCACCAAACAACTATTCTGAAGAGTCATGGCGGGGCATCCATGGACAATCTGTGACTCACAGCCTGCAAGACAATATCCAAGATAAGAAGGTGTGTCGGGCACTCATCAAAGGAGAGGAAGATAGAGAAGGAGAGAGAAACAAAGAAAGAGAAAGAGAGAGACTGAACAAGGAGCGCAAGGCCAATCAGGCCCTTGGCTCATTTAAACATGACAACAGCTGCGTGTGTCTCGAAATCTGTGCACCCCAAATCACAGGCCTGGCATCAAAGTCAGCGTGAAGTCCACCTCAAATTCAAGAAATGCAAGCAGTAGTCAGACTGATATCTGGAATGAAAGCCCCTTTGTCCCAAAACACAAGGCCTAAGGCCGAGCCAACCCCTGATCTTGATCCTGAATGCGGCTTGCACATACTGCGTGAGATACCATACCAGCCTCCGACGACTCCCACACCATGAACTGCGCTAATGACACACACTTGTCCCTGCATGACCTACACCTGCAAGGGATGCCCTTGACACATAAGTAAAAAACTACCCATACATCCAAACTTCGCACACACATACTACTCACTGTCCAGAGCTGTGGTATATCGTCCAACGAACGTCTGCCGGTTTGAGGAGTGCCGGTGCCACGAGCCCAACAAACGCAATGGCAGGTATTCCCGGGCACATGCACAACCCCTGTCATGTGGAACTGTACCATGCATGAATGCTGCATCTGTTGAAATCCCTGTTGCGAATCAGTTACCGTCCACCTTGCCTATGTCACCTGCGTCCAGCCCTGTTTCCACTGTCGATCATGCTCATTCGAGTGGCCCATAGAGGTCTGCCTATCCAACGCAACAGTAGCTATATTGGATTATGACCTGACAGTGCGCCCCCTGTTGGCCCACGAACAGGAGTGTCACCGGAATAGCTGTGCATGGGATGCACTGATATTTGGCGTATGTGCTGGCAGTTGCGCATGGGAGTTTGCATAAATCCTCGTGTGCAGTGACCACATCGAGGCGCTCCCCTATTGGGCTGTGTTGCGGATTGGGGAAACGGCAAGGACTGAGCACATCCGCCTGGACCAGTTAATGTATTGGCTCACACTGGTGTTCCTTGAACCAGACAACGACGTACTATTGGAACACATTGCACATGAGGCTGCGCTGGCATTCATGTACGAGTAACTACATTCCTGCAGCCACAACGGATTGTCACCCACAGCTTAGGTCCCAAAACCTTGCAGCATCGTGGGGAATGCACACATATTCCACCACAACAGAGGACATGTCTGCTTTCGCCTGGACTCTGAATGCATATGCGTGGAACTACACGTGTGTACACACACATGTGCAAGGTGATGCTGTTTCATAGTCGGAGCAGCACAGCGTCGTTTGGCAACGTTACCAATTCGGACACACTGCTGGGGAGAGAGCACACACATTGCAAAGTGACCTAGTTGGACCCTTTCACCTGATCACTGTCAGATGAGCAGACAGTTGGCGCAGTCCGATGGCAGAGCACTATGCAGACCCCATGAGCTGTAAGTGGTGCCCCCTCACATAGGGCAATGGGCAGACGCCAAACAACACATGACTCGTCCAGCAAGGCAAGGTGGGCTGAGACCGTTGCCATCCGTAATGATTGGTGTTCATCTCTGCCTCCCCATTTCCTGCACCTTGAAAGTTTCCCATGCTGCGTGCAAGTGTCTTAAGCATGTCCCTGCCTATTGTGACCCTTGCCTTGTACGTACTGACAAAAACATGCCAATAAAGTCTACGAAACTTCACTGGTGTCTAACTGTGATGAGTGTTGATGGGAATGACCACTCGTGTGCCACAATGAGCATCGTCCTTACACAGGCAGGTTCTGACTGATGCATGTACAATGGGGGTGGATTCATTTTGACAGCTCCACCTCCGTGAGCCAGACATTGTTTTGGGATAGTTGCTGGCAGACCAGTGCACTTACGTGTCTTCAGCAATGTGAGTATGGTGTCCAACCTCTGACCATGTGGAGAAATTTCATTAATCAGAACAGAATGTGTCCACACAGATGTGTGTGAATAGGTATTCGACTTGATGTTCTGTTTACACATGTGACGTAGGACACTACTCCTGGCCTGCTACCGATTTGGTCATTCCTACACACAGCCCTATTCAACACATGGGCGTGTGCCTTCGTTGGGGTGTTGTGAGATTGCTGTTGATGTGCAATGGGGACACAGCTAGTACTCACCTTCACAGTCATCCAATTGCCCATGTGTCTCAGGGATAAACATGCGCATTGATGTACTTCACCAGGGTGTACCTTCTTGTGCAATCATTGTCCCTACATTTAGCCATACTTCCATACATAAGTGAACATATTCATGACACATCTGTGTGATTTAGAATGTTTTATTCACATTCTGGTGAATGACGGAGCTGGAGCTGTACATGGCCATCCAAGCCCACATAACATGGAAGCCCAGGGGTGGGCCAACCAGAGTCCTTTGGGGATTGTAAAGTGATTGGGAAGAGGGAGAGTGCAGTCCGCAGCAGGATTGCTGTGTAATTGTCAAGCAGTGAAGATGTGGCAGTCCATGTTGGGGTCCAGGTGGATGTCGCAGAGTATTCCGGGGGACAGTGGGAGGTGTTGTCCCAGGGCATGATGCAAAGGGCTGAACCAGACAGGAACAGGCCATCTGGCGGTGATGGATGCTACTACCTCCTTCCTCACACACTAATTACCATCCACATCTTACTCCTCTGATACTTCTTCTGTGTCCGGTGTGCCCGGTGTGTGTGGCGGTGTAATGGCTGCATCACTGGGTGCCACTGACACATCAGGGTGCGAAGGTGATGGGGCTGCATCACTGTGTGCCACTGACGCATCAGGGGTCAGAGATGTGTGTGTTGAAGTTCCCGCTGCAGTTATCTGGGACTGGCTCAGTGGCAGCAATGGCAAGATGATGAACTGCAGGGCCTGGAAGATCCCATCTACATCTCGCTGGTGTTCAGCCGTTGCAGCCCTACTTCCAGCCTGCATCTGCTCCATGGTCTCCATTGTCCTCCGCATCTGTGCCAACTCTGTGCTGTCATTGCTGGTGTCTGTCTGACTAGACAGTTCCTGTATCTGAGTAATGGCCCCAGCGATGTCAGTCAAGGATTGTGGATGAGCATGGTGCGGACAGGGGGTGTCCGTAAGGGAGTGTACGTGGTCCCTGATGGGACTCAGACACCCACGTATGGCGTCGAGTTTGACTGCCACGAGCTCAAAACCCACCCGCAGCTGATCCACCAACTCCACCTGGCAACCCAAAACACAGCGTTGAAATTCCATGTATTGTTCGTGGGGGTTCTGGGAGACAGCCGTGGTGGTGTGTGTTTCCTGCTGTGTGGCCTGTGCAGGTGGTGGGGTCACCTCGAGGCAGCTGGCCTGCCCTACTCCTGGGGGTGGGCTGTGGAGGTTGTCCACTATTCGTTGTAGGGTGTCTTGACATATGTGCAGCTTGTCCTCTTCATCATCACTGATGGGGTTTGTGTTCTGCTCTGCAGTTAGTGTTGATTGTCCCTCTGCAATGTGAAGAGGAGATGCAGGTTAACAGAGTTTCCCCTGTATGTTGAATATTTGCAGATGTTTTCATACAGACTACATGACAATGCACATTGTGACTGTTTTGGTGGAGCTGGCTATTTGATGGCAGACAGTGGGATTTTCGACTACATGATGGATGTGTGGTAGTGCCTGTACATTATCATCACACAGTGTCAGTCAATGCCAGATGTGAGTGGCCAGTTACTACGCACAAGCGGAACCTGTTGTGTCCTCTGTCCTGTGGTGTAGGTGTTGCACTTTAAACCACATTGCCGTCATTGCTGATGTTCTGTGATTGCTATGTGTGTGTGCTGCATTGTGGGAAAGTTGCCCCTGCAGCTCTGATTTTGTGTACCCTTATCCCTTTGAGGTGGTGTGCCTTTGAATTGTGTGCTTTTCAAGGGCTGAAATGTTTGCGACCTGGGTCATATGTGCTCTAGGACTGATTTTGTTGTCTTGTGCATTGTTCGTCTGCTGTGTGTTTTGGACGGCATGGGTTGTGGGTGCATGTGGATATGTCAGAGTGTGACCTGCTCCTTTACGGATGTGATCCGCACTGGGCCACCTCCATGTCGATTTGTGCACCATGTCATGTATTTTGGCTGCTGCCATGCTATCGGGCATGCAGTGTCACTTGCATAGTCAGTGTGGCTCACACAGCCACTGCTTTTCTGTATTCATCACATGTGCGTGGCTCGGTTGTGTCGTTGGTGATTTTGAGGGGGCACATATGTGCACATAGTGGAGGTGGGCCTACGTGCACTCCTATGTGTGCTGCAGTGTGCCAAGGGTGTCAGGGACATGTTCCACATTCATTGTGGGTGTGCAGTGTCATACACATAATTGTGCATCTCTGCCATTGTGTCCATCTCCCCCGTCCCCCAGTCCCTGGTAGTTACTCACCCTGTTGCTGTTGGGTCAGGTCATTTCAAGCTGTGTCCAGGCCCCCAACTCCTGCCACCGTCTTCACCCTGATGACTGTGGCCACCATTTGCTCCAGCACATCCAGCTCCTCCTGTGGCGCAGGAGGCCCACCTCCAGTCGCCCTTGCTGCCTTCCTGTTGGTGGCGAGTTTCTCCTTGGTTTGGCTGTGCACTTCATGCCGGCACCTCTTTACCTCTTCCATTGACCTCCTCAACACTCCGACTGCATTGACTTTGGTGTCGATGGACTGCCGTATTTCAGTTTGGGTTGCCAGTGCCGCAGTGGAGGTGACGAACAGTTGTTGATGGTGTTCTGTCACCTCCGTGACGATGATCCGGTCTTCCTGGGCACTGAATCCCATCTTCCTCTTCTCCTTGCCCTTCCCCGAACACAGGGTTCCTGGCTGGTCCTCCATGGGGCTTGTGGAGTTAGGCTTGTCCTCTGCACTCGGTCCGGGTGCATCCATGGTGCTACGCAGTTTGAATAGGTTTTGATGGTTTTTTTTTTGCTTTTATAGTGAATTTTCCCGCATGACGCGTGGGAATTGCAGGCCTGTTGCTGGTTTTCGCTGATTTTGGTATCGCGCTTTGTGGCATCGCAACTTTTCAGGCGTTTCTTATTTCGCATTTTTTGTTTGTCGCGTTGTTTTTAACGTGGTAATTTGGCGCGCTACCCTGCTGCTATTGCATGGTGCCGCCGGGTTGGGAATTGGGCGTTAAGACCGTGTTATTTTCTCGTGATAGACTGCGATATACAAAGTTGTGTTAAGCTAAATTTGTGATGGTTATCACAAGTTCTTGAGAAAATGCCCCTTTGTTTCTATCACAAGACTTGGGGGCATATCATCAACGAGGCGCTAAAAAATTATCGCCGCTTTTGCGTCCGTTTTCGGGCGAAAAGTGGCAATAATTTTATCGCCAAATCAGCAAGGTCACGCTATCGCGTGAAACCTTGCATTAGCGCCTGAATTCTGAACGCCCAGCTTTGCATCTCTAATGAGATGCAAAGTGGGCGTTCCTGCCCTGACATGCCTGGAGAAATGTCGCTAAGCGACATTTCTCCTATCATCAAGCCCCACGCTAAGAAGCATAGTGGCAAGAAAAGTAGCGATAACCCCTGTTATCGCTACTTTCCTTATGCGTGCTTCAAGACTGACTTAGCCATGATATCCTATGGAAGGTGGATATCATGGCTAAGTTTGCCATGCCCTATCATCCAGCTAACGCCAAACTTTGTGAGATTATCTCTGGATTTCCAGCGATAATCTCATGTTTGGCAGTTAGCGCTAGGATTTTATTCGCTTTTGAGGTAAGCGTTGCTAATAGCACGCTATCTCAGCGACAAAAATCAACTTTAGCCGGCGATAATTATCCTAGCGCTACGTGCTCTTAGCAATAATTATCGCCGGTCCTTGATGATATGCCCCTAACTTTGTTTGCTTCACCCACATTGACCTGATTACCAATTCCTTTAATACACACAGCAGTGTGTGACTTTCTCTCTACTATGGTAATGGGTTCTTTGAAATCCAATATTTGTCAGCAATTATTCCTGCACTTTGAAACTGTTCATGCCTCTCACCAATTGATCACTAATTAGAAACTCACGGAAATCCCCTCATGCACATGTCCGTGGTAAGTTCATAAGACCGACCATACAATTTCCCATCTGCTCTTGTATTGCTAACATTCTAGCAAAATGTTTGCAATGTTCTACCACAATATTGCTCTTTGAACCAAAGTGTGATTTTAACACTTTGACAGAAAGTTGGTATAGGTCTCTCTCTTCACCTTCATGACCTCCCACAATCACACCCAGTATGCTGTCATACATATTGCATTCTTTAGTTCCCAAATTAGGTAACAGGAAATGTTGTTTCCTCAATGTAGAACATTTTTCCCCTACCATGGCTATGCAATGAGGGTTTAATAACTCCTTCTACTCCTTCCAGAGAAGAAATATTCTCGAACATCTGAAGGGAATAATGGGGGCTGAACCATTTTTGATGCACCCATTTTAAGATTATTCACCACAGCACAATACATTAACATAATAACATGAAATAACAAACAAACAAAACAAGCCTAGACAAAAATATTTAAAAAACTATTGCAATACTAAAGCTAGTAACAAGAAGATTTCAGAATGCTGTCAATACTCACAGTCAATGATATCCTGTTGGAGGTTGAAACAAAATAATAAGAGACACATCATCAAAGTGAAAAAAAACAAGTTCAGTACATTGAAATATAACATTTCTTCATGGTGCTCCTTTTAGCATCTTTGGAACTCCACAGCTTATTATGGCAAATTCCACCATGAATCTGTTTCTTCCAAAACTGCAACTCAACAGTACTTTTTACTCCATTTGTACTTTGTTCCAAAACACTCAAGTCAACATGATGCGCTCCTCACCATCCATTGATGAATGTCCCAAACCAACCTGACACCGTGTACCTTCATGCACATGCTGTTAGGTTGTTTGTTGACGTCAACACATTGCTTGATGACGTCACAAGGTGCACTGTTAATTCAGTGCAGGATGGACTATCCGCAAATTTACTCTTCTAGATTGGTGATGCATCATACGCTTATGCATTCACAACATAAATGACAGAGGCCCCATGAGTGGTCATCAGATGCCTTATGGGTATTTCGCATATGTATTTCTCTTCACACGCCAGCATAAAAATGTCTCTCTATGACTTACATGTCTCTCCATTCCTAAGCACTTTCACATAACATTCTCTAACTCCCCCCTCATAGCATTTGGAGTAATGATATGAGAGAGCATAGCCAATTAAACATAAATTACTGAGTTCTGGAGAAACATCCATGGAACTTTCAGCATTGCTGCAGAGCATCACTCTGTGATGTCACCCTTACTTGGAGTTGCTGATCTGCCCATCAATCCCAGGACTTCAGAATGGGCTTCAAGTGATATTAAGAGTTTAAGGATGATGTCGATATTACTGCCCATCTTGTGGGGTGGAGAGACCATCACCAGTACCATCCCAACTTCTTGAGGACTGCAAAGTACACTTAAGAGTGTGCATGGTCCAGGCTTGGGGCTCCTGACAGAGGTATGGTCTTGGGTCTGATATGCCACAACAGTATCAGGCACACTTTTATTAAGTCTTGGTTTGTTTCTGATGAACCTGGATTGGGCAGATAAGATGGCTTGTTTGTATTCTGTTCTCAGCTTTTTAACTTGGTGTAGAGTGAGTCAGAAATCATGTTTTGCACCACTATGCACCACTTCATTCAATCCATTCTGTCTGTGTGAGGTCTGCGCCCTGCTTCTCTGTGCACCCCCTTTCTTCAAGAGACTTTGGTGCCCATGTGAAGCCCGAAGGCCCAACTACCTGCATTGCAGCCCAACCACCACTGCTGCCCACAGCTCGGGCATTTCACATCCCATGAACTATGATACTTCTGGTCCAACTTGCAGCCAGCTTCAAAGAGGGCAGAGAGTTTTATTCCTCTACTAGTGAGGTGCCTGCCGCCCTTAGTGAGGAATACTTACAATTCTTGGCATCTTCTATCACCGACAGTTTAAAATTTCAGGAAAATTCTCCTGCAGCCAGAGTGCTCTTGTACTCCGAAACTCCCCTCTTTATATCTTCACTCTCTGAAGGTAGTACAACTGTGAGACACACCAAGCGCCCTTTCATACAAATCTAACCCCAGTTTAAAGTAACAGCACAACATGAATAGTTCAAAGGCAAAAGAGTCAATACTTTTCTCTAGTTTTAACAGGTTGGGGCTTAGCCATAGCAATCTTACTTTTCTGCTAACCCTGTGGCCTCTCTATGTTCTGACTGGGAATTTTTTCAAACTAATCAATCTGTGCAGGACAGATTAAAACTTTTTTAAACGTCCCAAACTCCTCTGTGGATACAATGACATAGGAATTTGTCGCTGTTCCTCGGCACTCTGTTGCAGTAGAGGTAGCCCAATGGTGAGACTGAGACCTTAAAGGGAAATAGATTTCGGTAGGTGTGAACAATGAGTTTGTAAAAAGCAACCTCGCAATCCAGAGTACTTGGACAACTACCTCCCAGCCTCCACACAACTATTTGTAAGCATAGTCATCGAAAGTTGCGTAACGTCCCAACTCACTTCACACATTCGAACAAACAACCTCCTAGACACTCTCCACTCAATTTTCCGCCAGGGTCATAGGACAGAAACTATGATCCTCTAAATATGATGACTCCCTTAGAATCCTCGACCCCGATAATTACTGCTCCTGGTCCTCCTGGATTTATCCGCTGCATTCAACCCTGTCAACGATCAGAACCTCCTTTGCCCTCTAGAACAATGCATGAGATGTGGAGGCACCGTCCTCAGCTGGTTCTCCTCATACCTAACCAAGTGTTATCAAATTGTGAAAATGAGCAATTCTTTCTCAAGACCAGTCAACATACATCAAGGGTTGCCTCAAGGCTCATTCCTCTACCCAACCCTCTCTAACCTCTACCTAAAACCACTATGTGGGAATCTCAGAAACTCTGGGACTCTCTTCCACCTCAACAACAATGACACCCAAATATACATGTACATTTGATCCCCACAAGATGTTGCCCTGCAGTCAAACACGCTCTCAAAGATTCAAAACTGGATGTGTAACCACCATTTAAAATTCAACCCAGCTAAAACTTTTGATTTCGCCTCTGAAAGCAAAACTCCAGTACAAGAATAGATGGTTAAGCTTACTGCCCTGGTTGCCTGTCTCGCCATTGTCCAGAGTGCCAGATCACTTGGTATCGCCCTTGACAATTATAGCAATCTTCACAGCCACATCGCAGCTATGGCCAAAAGCCAACAACACCAACTTCGGCAGCTTTGGGGCATCAGACAATTGATCGAAGAGGTAGTGCAGTCTCTCGTTCTCACCAGACTAGATTATAGAATTGCCCTTCTCTCAGACATTACCAAAATTCTCCTAGGCCCACTGACAGCTACACTACATGCTGCTGCATGCTTCATTTCAGGTCTAAAAAAATCTGACCACATTCCCCCTACCCTGCTAACCCTCCAATAGCTTCCCATTGAAGCACGGGTCCAATACAAAAATGCCTGCATTACCCAGAGAGCCATACACTCTCTTCACCATCCTATCTAAACGAGAAACTGAAAATCTCAGGAGCAAATAGGGGTTCCGGGAAATGCTCAATCCCTGCTCCTGGAACCCCCCCACCTTCAGTCGAGAATGATACATGAGCCAGTCATTCTCTGGTAGAGCCACAAGAATCAAAAACAACCTCAAGTTCCTTCTTTTTGACAGACACCCTGGTTATTAACCCTCGACCATACTTAAGTATTCTCTCCACCAGGATCTTTACTACCTTCGTTATGTGACCCTATTCTCTAAATCGATGCTTTAACTGTGTATGGACCTTGACCAACTGATGTAATTGTCACATGTAGTTACACCTGCACCCATTTACTGATGTAAACATCCGCATTTAATTACTGGAACTGGAAATCGCAGTAGCCCATGTATCCTTCTTCTGTTATAAAGCACTCTGATGCCTTCGGGCCATAGCCGCGCTATATGAAATTGCAGAAATAGAAATAAAAAAATAAAATTATGTATGGCTGTGGTAGAGAGCCAGCTGCATGAATACTGAATTGACAATTCATTCACTGCTATTACATCCATTCACTGCTATTATATCACAGTAGTGGCAAACAGTGGCTGTTTACCACTTCTGTGATATCATTAGGGGAAGTGCTTGCCTCCCTTGTGCCAACTGCAACATCCTCTGCCAGGCGGGGGTCACTGTGGACCAGCACAGAGGAATTTCAAAGCTGTGCTGACACATCTGTCAGAGACGTCATCAGCATGATGCGTGTGTGGGTATCTGTTCCGAAGGAGAGCAGAGAGGATGGCATAGGTTGAGAGGAACAGCAAATTTGCAGGGGGTGGGGGAGCGACAGGAGGCAAGGTATTATTTCTTTATGTTTAGGTGAAGTGAAGGGTGGATTGAAGCGACAGGTGTATGGGTGAGTGTCAGACACCAGCTCTAATCGTAGAAAAACAGCGCCCTAGGATGATATAGTCCTTGGAAATGAGCAATTTCACATTTTGAAAGACAGGGGGCCCGATTCACAGAACTAACTTAAGACAAAATCCTAAACTTACTACCATTTTGGTATTCACAGAAGGCACTTACTCACTTTGATATTCACAGAAGGCACTTACTCATTTCGGTATTCACAGAAGTTAGGAGTCCTAACTTTAGGACTCCTAAATGCCTTCTGTGAATACCGAAAGTCTTAAAATTTGGATTTTTCGCAGTTTAATAGTAGTATAGTTAGGACTCCTAACTTTGGGACTCCTAAATGCCTTCTGTGAATACCGAAAGTCTTAAAATTAGGATTTTTCTCAATTTAGTAGTAGTAAAGTTAGGACTCCTAACTTTACGACTCCTAAATGCCTTCTGTGAATACCGAAAGCCTTAAAATTAGGATTTTTCGCAGTTTAGTAGTAGTATAGTTAGGACTCCTAACTTTACGACTCCTAAATGCCTTCTGTGAATACCGAAAGTCTTAAAATTAGGGTTTTTCGCAGTTTAATAGTAGTATAGTTAGGACTCCTAACTTTGGGACTCCTAAACTGAGAAAAATTCTAATTTTAAGACTTTCGGTATTCACAGAAGGCATTTAGGAGTCCTAAAATTAGGACTACTAACTTCTGTGAATACCGAAGTGAGTAAGTGTCTTCTGTGAATACCAAAATGAGTAAGTGCCTTCTGTGAATACGAAAATGGTAGTAAGTTTAGGATATTGTCTTAAGTTAGTTCTGTGAATCGGGCCCTAAGGGTCTTTCTTAGAATTAAGCAGCTGCAAGACATTTACCAAAATGTGTTTGATGTCACATCCGCCAAACTAACAGTGTATTAATGTCACTGGCGAAAACAGCAGACAGAACATCAACCACCTTTGACAGATGTCCCACTTCCACAAACGTTAAATAAGGTCCTAAGTCATTTGGTATCTTTTTATCTCATGGAGCAGGTTGGACCAGTTTTCCAGTGGTTTAACAGCATGAAGATGGTTTGGTCACTCAAGGTATCAGAGCTTAATTCAAATAATTAAAGGAGAAGCATGTTTTCTAGTGCATGGGACAGGATGCTTCTTCAGATGGGGCACAATCTTTATTCATGACTGCCAGGACATTGTTATGGTTGTCTGAGAAGGATTCAACCAACTCATGTTTCATGTACGCCTGGGGCTTTCTCAAGGCTTGAGAGCTTCACGCATATTATGAGAATTGGACTGGCAGACTGGAATATCACTGATGCACAGAGCACACTTTATTTCTTCCTTATAATACTCTGCAGCCCCAAGTGGTACTTACAATTTGGGAAGCAGATACAGATGCTGGTGTTGTGGCCAAGTATAATTCTTTTCTTTAACACTGGGTGTGAAGTGAGTGATGGCTATAGAATGGTGGGAGGGTTTGTAAACCATCAGATTTAAAACAGGGAATGGGAGGGATGCAGATAAGGTCATGTTGAGGCTTTCTTATCTGATAATCTATGATAGGGCACCTCAGCAAGATGAGGGACGGTGTTGTCCTCAGGAATGTATGAGCAACTGAGATGAGACAGACAGCAAACAAATCAACCATCAATTAAATAAGTTCCAAGACCCAAGAAGAGTTAAGACAGGTAAAGTTAAATACCAGGAATGTTTATTAAATAATTAAAGTGCGGAACAGAAGGAAAAAATATTAGTTAGTCTTAATGAATGGTAAATCAATATAGATAATTAGCACAAGGCTCCATCACATGCACCAAAGAGTCTGACATGAAGTCAAATCTCAGAGTAAAAATAGTCTAAGTCCTAAGGAAGAGCCTGACTGACAAAGGTCTGCTCTCAAAAAGTCAGGATAAACCAGACAGGCTCACTTCCAATTCGCACATGCACTTTAGGGGGAAAATGATGGTTAGGACTGCCATCGATGTAACATGATATGTTTTAAGGTATTTATCGATTTCATAGATTTTATAAAAAGATACACAGCAAAAATCACATTGTCAGCATAAAATGAACTAAATGTTGTGATACCCAACCATTCACAACACAGAATTGAACTCACCAGAACATAGCACCATTTTAACCCAATGCCTTCGGATGTGACTGTACAAATCTACACACAAAACAATGACATGCTCATAAATGAATGGACCTATAGAGAGCAGGCATGAAGAACTCTCACAAATTATTATCATAAGGGAAACTTTCATCAGAGTTGTTCCTCCAGAACAGCATGTCAACACAGAACGTTTTAATCGTGCACATTTTGTTACATACGACGAAATGAGAAGTGAAAACACACATCACAAATACGATGAAATGAGAGATGGAGCCAGACTCAAAAAATACAGCTTGCAAAGTGCAGTGTCTTTTAATTTAAATGCAAAATATTCACAGTCAAACACACATTATTCAATAATGAGAAAACATGAAAGCATCTCATTCAGTCATATTGGACAAGGCTCACCCATGACCCCCCTTCTCATTTACGGCTGAATACACCAGGGGCAGATGAGGCAGGCAGACTGTGCAGAACATACAATTAAAGATAATTGGGCCATAAACTCATATTACTAGTCTTCAATCAACAAAAGGGACTGACGTGGAGTCAGCGTTTACTGCACTATGGGCCCGATGTTCTAATACTCAGACTACCCAATCATAATTTGGGAATGGTAAGGAATTACAATTTCCGATTTGTTTATCCAGATACATTAAAAACAAAATGATGCAATTGCAATGCGTAATCATTTGCAACTTCATTTTGCCAGTTTCTAAATGACAACTCATTAATTTAACAAATTTGCTTTTCGTTTTTTACTGAATTGTAGTTTGTGAATCAGTAATTTGTGAAGGTCGCGAATGAAGCAGGAAACGATTTCCCACTTTTACTTGTGAGACCAAAAAGTATGGGTGGGTGATGCACTTGTTTCGGCAAAACTCCACGAACTGTGTGGCAGAGTTTTTTCTTGTTTCCGGTCCAGGGAAGGCGTGGCTTGGCAGTTCGGGCTGGACTGTTCCCATGAGGCACAGGGTCAGACTGATTTGCATATGGCCATGTCTGAACTGGGGTGGCAGAGTGGGCTAAAGAACGGTGATGGATCAAACCCAGATCTGTTGACTGGGTGTGAGTGTTTGATTGGTTCTGATGCTCCGTCCATCACCACCCCCTTTTGTACCGCAGAGTTTTTTCTTGCGCATGGCTTGCCAACTGTAAGTTGGCGAGCAAGAATTGGCGTCCCCTGGTGCAATTTTTGGGCACTTGGAGGGCACCCTGTGAGATTTTTTAACACAGACAGTTGCGACAGTTTGTGGTAGGAAAGCTGCCGCTCGAGTAGAAAAGCCACTCAAGTGGCAGCAAAGAAGCAGCACCCTGGGCGCTCCTTTTGGTGCTGTTTGCAATGATTTCACCATTTTCTCTTTGTTCACCTCTACTATTGCTCCTTTCTCTAACAGACTGTTCATTTCTCCTTCTACCACACTCTCTTGTTCCGAATTCAACACTAGTTGCCTCAGTGGCTCGTATTGAAAGGGCATCTCTGCAAACTCTATTTGGAAACCCTGGATAGTTTGCAACACTCATGGGTCTTATATTATCTTTTCCCACATTTTGGTGAAATATTTTATTCAACCACCTACTCTTCCTTGGAAAGAAGAACTCACTGTATTCACCCTGGGAGCCAGAAAGTCCCTGACCACAGGACTTACTTCCTCTTCCTCGCTGAAAGCGACGTCTCTGCGGATAGAAATGTGTTCCTGCAGCAGTCTGCTAACCTCTTCCACAACCTCTACTTCTATAGCTGTTGACGCGGGACCTTTAGAAACCTCGTCCGGAAGAAATTCTGAAGATACTCTATCACAAACAGCTTCTTACAAGCATCGAATTTTGGGTAGAAAATCGTATCATTGTCTTATTACTTTTTTCACTATAAAAAATTGCTCCAAAAGGATCGTACATTTTCTTACTCAGCTCAAAGGCCTTTACATCAGAAACTCTGCGACATGGCACTAAGCATGGTAAGGGAGCTAACTTCATAGTCAGTCTTTTCAATTCTAAATATCTATTACTAGGCCATAAGACCAACAGAGATAATAACATATTGACATCTCAATACCTCATATCTTGCTCTAGTAGATCTACGTAATCTGATAGTTTTCAATACTCTGCAAACCAACACATTCTTTCCCACACTTTTACCAACAACCTGACTCTGTCTGGCAGACACTGCAGATCTGTAGCAATTTATAGTTCTATAACTAAGTCCATTCTTAAATTGCTCCACCAGAAAATTGTCTACTTCCACTAAAGGAGCCTCCACTGGATCCAAACTTCTTTCCATGCACCAACATATCCCATATTTTCCATATTCCCTTCTATCTACGCCTAATACCTGATGCCAAAGATCCTCAAGTAATTTCTCTGCCTTTCCCGAAAAACCTGACAAATCCGAAGTTCGCCTGACACTTTCCAGACAAGAAGGTTCAAAACTCCAGTTTGAACTAAGGGATGCTCCTCTCCATCTATATTTCTCAAAAGACCCTCTTCCGCAGGTAGATAAAATGGCACCTCAGACGCAAGTTTCAAAAGCATAGGAAACCATGGGGTTACCAACAATAGAAGGCCTTCTTCTCCCCTCACCTTCTGCAGAACTCTCTGAATCATAGCAAAGGGAGGAAATGCATATTCAATCGCTCCTGTCCAAATACTATTGCTCCTTACTCTGACATACTGTTTATTTCTCCCTCTAACACACACTCTTGTTCTGAATTCACCACTAGTTGCCTTTGTGGCTCATATTGAAAGGGCATCTCTGTAAACTCCATTTGGAAACCATGGATAGTTTTCTACACACATGGGTCTTGCGTTATCTTTTTCCACAATTTGGTGAAATGTTTTAATTGAGCACATACTCTTCCTTGGAAAGATGAACTCACTGTACTCATCTTGGGAGCTAGGTGCTCCCTGACCATGAGACTAACTTTCTCTTCCTTGCTGAAAGCGACCACTTGGCAGATAGAAGTGTGTTCCTGTGGAGGTTTGGTAACCTCTTCGATAAACGTTATTTCTATAGCTGTTGAAGTGAGACATTTGGCAACCTCGGCCACAAGATAGTCCCCTTCTCCTAGCCCTGCCAAAACCACCAACACTGAATAATCTGTGCACATTATTTTGTGCTTTGTCTAGTGTGGTGAAAGGGACCACATAGTTTCCCAAGCTCTTGACCATATCTTCTACAAATAATAATCCTTTTGTATTTCCACTAGCTTCTTTAGTTGCTAAATCCCCTAAATTGGGATTCAATTTTTTTAACACTGCTTTCCGTTACCCCGCTGAACAAGAGTCCTTTGACTCAAACATCTTAACAGGTCTAAATCTAGTGGAATTCCTCTAATATTAGCTCTTCAGACATATCAATTTTACGGGCTAAGGGCCCAACCACATCCAAGAGCTGGTCTTGAAATTGCTTTAGTGGGCATTCTAGTCCCTTTCTGGGATCTCTGCCCATCTTAAACAAAATAGTGATCATCTCCGGCTCTAAATTAGGGGTGAGCCAAACCTTATCATCTATTAATGGCCTTGAACACTCTGCTTTCAATATATTTCTCACCTCTTTTTGAAGAAGATTTTTTATCCATTTCATTATAAAGTTCCCATATGTTCTAGGGATCACCACTCTGCAGTGCTATGGTTCTTAATGCTGTGGGGCAAGAACATTCTCTCTTAGAGGATTTTTAAGAGTCTTTTGAAGTGGATGGTGCATAATCTGCAAAAGTGTCATCAGCTCCAATATACGCTTGGAGTTCTCACACATATTCATCAATAAATTAATCATTGTCTTTCAAATATTCAGTCTCTAAAAATGAATCTTGAGTAATACAATCCTGCGTGCTGCTTCGGACACCTCTCTCTTGTGTGCAGTATAGAACACCTCTCTTATTAGTTTGCTTGCAGCTAAGGGCACTTCTCTCTTGTAAGGTGCTCATACCTACCATTTCTTTAAGGGGAATATTCCCTGTTCAATATGCTTTGTTTTCCTTTTCTTTTTCTACCTTTTTATCTCTGTTATCTACTTCTGCTTCAGATAGAGTCAAATACTCATTATCTGATTCATTTTTCTTTTCTCTTCTTTCCTTAACCTTATCTTTAGTTTCCTCTATACAGTTTCTCATTTCATGCTGTATTAATCTCTTCATTATCTCCTAATAATTTTTCTCTCAGGGATATCAGGTACATCTTTAATCTTTCCTGCCATTTTTTCTTATTTGAAATATCTTGCCTGAATACAAACTGAGTAATGACACAACCTAACTATTTTTTAAATCCAAAGTGGTTTATTGCTCCTGTGAGCTTTCAGCTTCCCCCCTGCTTCTCACATCTTTCCTCTAACAAAGGAACTACTGCTTGGATCTTATCAAGTGGTGCGTGAGCCACTTCCCTCAAAGTCTCTGCTTCACTTGCGGTGAGCGATTTGCCTCATGGGCTTGTCCACAATTACGGCAAGCACTATGTCTCGAGGACTCGGCCCCGCTCGTGACAGGCGTTCAGTGCTCCTGTAGCAACGCACGAGAAAACCCTTATGCTCACGTTAAATTGCTTTTTTTAGCTTGCGCTTAACGCACAGAGACCTCATTAAGACTACGCTTGATTCGCCATTCTAAAAGCAAATTCAACAATTAAAACTTTCCCAAATATAAAGCTAGCATCACACTAAAATCTATCACTTTACTAGCTTTTTACCATACATTCATTACTAATCGATTTTAACCAAAACTATCCAACAAACAATAAATAGCTGCTTGTTTCCATACATTAGAACCCACATTCTAAATTTAAATATACACACCAGTATAAAATTGTATATATCAAACATCTCAAAGCTATATCTAATGTAAAATAATGTGCTACTTAACTGAGGAGGAGCAGCATTTAAAAGAGGAAGAGGATTCTGAGAAGGAACTATTTATGTGTTGGAGAAGGTTGTAGTTCTGTAATGTTTTAGTTTATGATGCTATGTATTCTTTAAAGTGCTGCATGGAGTAGGATTAATGCATAATGCTAGCTTTAAATATTTCAATGAAATTGGAGTCCGCTGGAGCCATTTTCAGGCGCTAGGTGGGCATCTGGCGAGATTTCCTTACTTGGGCTGTCGCAAATGTTCGCATTGAGAAAGCTGCTGCTCAATTAGAAAATCTACTTGAGTGGCAGAAAAGAAGAAACACCTCTGGTACTCTATGTGGTGCCATTCACTCTGATTTATCAGCACGGAACAAGCACTCAGTGCTAAAAATCAGCACAACGTTGCGATTCAGTCCGCTCACGGAACTCCACTGAATTTCACTGCGTTTTTATGTAACTCCACGGAATTCCAAGGAGTGAAATTCCATGAGTTCCACCCACCCCTACGACAAAGCAAAAGAGGAAAGGAGTAAAGTGTCCTCCAATCAGCCTGAAAGTGGGTTGTGAACGTAAACATTAATTCAGTGAGGAGGAGTTTTCAATTTTAGGTAACAAGTGTGTGGAACATTATAATAGCCAACTGTTTAGTAAAACCTAACTCTTTGTGTCAAAGGATACCAAAGGATATGTTTTGCTGTGTATTCAAGATTGCATCAGTGCTGGGGAGTCACAACCAGAACCTGTGGTGAAATGTGAAAATATTAGACACTTTACGCTTCCCTACCAAAGAAAGAATTATAATCCTTTGAAAAAAAGCAAATGCCACTGAAGAATTTCCATCATCTGATCCATCACCAACCCAGATAGAAGAGGCGATTGAGAGCACTTTGTTTCCACGAGCAGTTTCTACGAGTGTCTGACATTGGCTCTTCATTGCCAGCACATCCTCTGTATCTACGTGGTATTTCTATAGTGCGAACCTAGCCAAATGTCAGCAGAGTGCTGTACAGGGCTAAAGGCAAGCATAAAGACAATGGGCCTGATTCACAGAACTAACTCAAGACAAAATCCTAAACTTACTACCATTTTCGTATTCACAGAAGGCACTTACTCATTTTGGTATTCACAGAAGACACTTACTCACTTCGGTATTCACAGAAGTTAGTAGCCCTAACTTTAGGACTCCTAAATGCCTTCTGTGAATACCGAAAGTCTTAAAATTAGGATTTTTCTCAGTTTAGGAGTCCTAAAGTTAGGACTCCTAACTTTACTACTACTAAACTGAGAAAAATCCTAATTTTAAGGCTTTCGGTATTCACAGAAGGCATTTAGGAGTCCTAAAGTTAGGAGTCCTAACTTTACTACTACTAAATTGAGAAAAATCCTAATTTTAAGACTTTCGGTATTCACAGAAGGCATTTAGGAGTCCTAAAGTTAGGAGTCCTAACTATACTACTACTAAACTGAGAAAAATCCTAATTTTAAGGCTTTCGGTATTCACAGAAGGCATTTAGGAGTCCTAAAGTTAGGAGTCCTAACTTTACTACTACTAAACTGAGAAAAATCCTAATTTTAAGGCTTTCGGTATTCACAGAAGCCATTTAGGAGTCCTAAAGTTAGGACTCCTAACTTTTGTGAATACCGAAATGAGTAAGTGCCTTCTGTGAATACCAAAATGAGTAAGTGCCTTCTGTGAATACCAAAATGGTAGTAAGTTTAGGATTTTGTCTTAAGTTAGTTCTGTGAATCGGGCCCAATGAGTGATAAGAGATGTAGATGGTTTGTGACCTATTAACGCATCCTGATGTTGTGTTCTTTAAAGAGGTGCATCTTTTTCTTCTTGGATACTGATGCCGTAAGTGCGACAGCTATTACCCAGACTTGGGTCCCAAGCTCACTGTGCCACTGGAACCATGCTGCACTTGAATGATAAGCCCCACTCAGGGTGACGCCAGTGTTGAGTTGATTGGTTTCTGGTTGAGGGACAACCTGGTTTAGCAATTCAAGCTGGACGGTTGCTACTGAAGCAGGGTCAAGAATGATTTGCATATGAAGGGTGCCAAACTGAGATGGCCTGGTGTGCAAAATTACAATGGACTGGGATTCTGCCCTGAGTACTTACCAGTGTCTGAGTTTAAGTTAAGCATTCCATCCATCATTTATTTGTATAGATCTATGAGTAAAGCACGAAGCAGCTCCATGTAGTGGTTGAAAGATGACCGAGTACACTAGAAAATCCTGGTGAAATCCACAGGTGATGGGGATATTTTAGGACCTGGAGGTGCCCGTGGTCAAACTGGTGTTATGTTCTTTTCTTAGGGATATACCCTAAGTCTACAGACTTAGACCCCCCCCACCCAGCTCAATGAGTTCAATGCGCTATGTATGAGAAAGGCGGGTCTGGTTTACTTCAGACCTGCATCCTGCCCCTTTTCATGGAAGAAGATCAGTGGTATCCAGTAAACCCACCTTTTGTACTTTGAAAGTCATACTCAAGCATATGTACTAATGATGGCACAATGTATATATTAAAAACATTTATTGCAGTATTCTACATACTAGTACATGTGCTATAACCACAGAACACTTGAAATAGATTACTAGTAATAGTGGTAATAATCATTATTAGTTTGTTTAAAGAAACCATACAAGTACATCACATAAATACAATCATTATAAAATCTATAAAATCCATAAATACTTTAAAACATATCATGTTACGTTAATAGCAATCCTAACCAGCATCTTGCCCCTAAAGTGCATGTACAAATGAACATGATTGGGCTGTGCAGGATCCTCTAGAGGGGGAAACAGATTACTATTATCTGGGTGACTAGGAGAGTGAACGCAATAAATGTTCCTATCATGGGTCACTGCACCAGATTCCCTAATTCCTAGTTCCATCCTTATCATTCTTTATACGATCATGATCAAGTTAATTGATTCAGCTTTACACTAAAGCCATACAATAATAAAAAAATAAAATACACTGTACAAACACCCCGTCCTACATAATCATTGCAAGGTACATGCCCAAAATGATACAGTAAAATAAAAACATAAAAAATTCCTGTCCACATGTTCCCTTTTGCTAGCATGCCTCCTTTCTTTAGTTTACAGGGAGTACAGTGCTAAATGCCTAGCTTAAGACACCTTGAAGGACTAAAGATTAGTCAGCGTGGCTTCCCTCAATGACATAGCTATGTCCTCCATCCTTTGCTACAGCACAAACAAAATATAGTTAGGATCTATAGGGAGTCACAATGAGTAAAGTCATTGATCTATTAAAACAAACATACAACTCCCGTGCAGAAGGGACTAGGACAGGAAATGTCATGTCTAAGTATAATAAAACACTGGAGCTATTGTTAAATACTTTGTGAGTCTAAAAAAGAAGTAGTGTGGTGACTATACAACAAGCAGGTGGGCAAGGTAAAAAAGAATAAGAACCATGCCAGCCAAAGGCTTAAGCCTCAAAAGCTTCTATGTGCAAGAACCACAGAAAGTGCAACAGTGAGGAGGCAGGGTTAGTTAGAAGGGATATTATTTATACGTGCAATAAGCAAAATAAAGTGTTATATTCAATTGCCATCATAGGTAGCTAAGGGCTTTAGACTATTGACCTATTTACGAGTTTGGCAGTCCATAGGACTGAGAAACTCATGGTTGAGGTGCAGCAGTGGTCAGGGATCGCCGCACAAGTGCTATGACTGCCGTATAATGAGTGCGGTGGTCAGATCGTGAGAGGTCCGCTGCAGCCACCAAGGTCCCACTACAACTTGCGTGGAGGTCTTGAGGTCGGAATATGCTTGGCGGTGCTGTTGCGGCCGACCCTAACCATGGCAGTGGGTCCGCATTGGAAAGGGTGGCGTGAGGAAACAAAGGGGTCCCATGGAATGCATGCAGGGGGGCACATGGTGTGCCCCCCTGTCTGCATGCACCCCATTTCATGCACAGCATAGACATCACAGTCCATGGCGTGCAGAAACTGGTTTTGACGTCACCATTGCGGTGCCATTTTGAAAGGCACTGCTGTGGGAACGCAAAAGGACCGCCTGACAGACTATGAGGAAACTTATAATCTGGCAGGCGGTCGGTGGCCCTGTTCAGTGTGGTAGAGGGGCGGTGGTGTGGCATCATGCTCCCACACCGCAAACCTTGTAATCAGGCCCTAAGTTTAGTTATCGTCTGCTATGGCCAATTCTAGAGCATTAAAAGTGATTATGCAGGACAGCTAAGATGCATCAATACTAGTGGTAGGCAGTAAACCCTGCGTTTTGCCACTCCATGCTCTGCTTGGAATGTGCAATTAGTCAAAAACTCAGCCAACTCAACGGCGGAGCAGAGTTTACAAGCGCGCTCACCCCTAGTCTCAGCAATCCCACTGTGGGGGACTTACTTGTGACAACAATATTGGTTCATGGTTCCCAACAACCCTCAGCAGCCAAGGAGACTTCATCCCCCAACCAGTAGTGTGCCAGGAGGCCCCTCTGCAGAGTGGTTGCGAAAGGGGGCTGGACCGCCAACAACATCTCAGCAGACCAGCTGTGGGGGACTTACTTGTGGCAACAATGTGGGTTCTTGGACCCCAACGACCCTCATTAGCCAAGGGGCTTTATCCCCCAACCAGTAGTGCACCAGGAGACCCCTTTGCAGAGTAGCTGAGGCAGGCGGCGGGCCTACAACATCCCAGCAATCCCACTGTGGGAGACTTACTTGTGGCAATGCCAGAAAGACCTTTACAACCTTGTGCCGCCTTATAGGGCCGCAATGAGACCACCTCTGCTGCTCCTGTAGGCTCTGATCAGGGCCCTAGACCTTCCCGTCAGATAAAAATGCTAATGCAATTTGGATCAATACCAACAGTTATCAGCAATTTGCTCCAAACATCAATAATCCAGACATAAATAACATATAATATTGAGCTCCGTTGGTTCTCTAGCTTAAGGATTGCTGCTGTCCTTCCCCTGTGGTGTAACAATCGTCTTCCCTTCCAGACAATGGGGCAGATTTATAACGGACTTGCGCCACTTTTTTTGTGACGCAACAGCGGCGTAAACCCTGCGCCATGTTGCGCCCCATTTACAATGTGACGCATCTGGGGAGATGCGTCACGTTGTAAAGCTTGCGCCACATGTGGGCGTACCTGCACAGGGGGAGGCGTTCCGGCGCAGGAACACCTCCGAAAAGTGGCTGAGTGAAATCTACAAGATTTCACTCAGTCACTTTTCCGGCCATGCTGCATCAAAACCCTGCGCCTGCTTGAAGCAGGCGTAAGGATTGACGCAGCATTGTAACGATAGGGCACCCCCGAGCCTTGCTGGAGCTCCAGCAATGTGCCAACCTTCCGCCATCAGATGCGTCACGCATCTGTTTATCCTTGCGCCACGATGCGCTGCATTGTAAATGCGGTGCATCTATTGTGGCGCAAGGGTAAACTTTCGTGACGCATCTTCCCTGGCGCATCCATGCTGATTTGCAGGGATGCGCCAGGGAACATAAATCTACCCCAATGTATATAAGTGATGCTGCAGCCTGATAGATCTATAGCACAATTAAAGGGCATCCTTACAACTACTCGCACACTATTTTAAAAACAGGGGGCAAATGCAGCACCTTCAGGAGGCTAAAGACTTGACACTGAATAACATAAAATGCTTCAACGTTTCTTGGCCACCAAAAGAAAAATCACACGTCCTATCTCTCTGGCCACAGCCCTTTGGCCAGGATTTGGTATAGGAATGGACTTACAATGGGCCGAGCCAGAACATCGGAAAAGGGCTCTTTTCTTGGGTGGCGAAATCAAGTCAAGGTAGCATTCCCAGCGGGGTACGGCTATTATGTCCAGATATTTGGTTAGAAAGGGATTGCTAGTATCCTCGTGCTTTTGCCACATAAAATCCCAGAATTTCCTTTTCACTAATGGTAGAGTATTTTTAGTTATGTTTTCTAGATAGAGCCATAAGGCTAGACAGGCAATTGAGCTCAGAATGTACTCTATGGTGCCGATCACGATCCGGTAAAAACCGGGTACGAACCGTCGGACGGAGCATAATCTCCGTCCGACGCGTACCCGGTCGTCAATTTTTACAAACAAGGAATCACGATTCGCACGGGTACACCATTACCGTACGAATCGTAAAAAAGCCCGACCGAACAAAAAAACACCTACCAATGCGATCCGGGAAAGCGCCGACCTGACGTCGGGACGCTCGCAGCCAGCCATTCACGACCCAGGAATCACGATTCGCACCGACGTCACCCCGCACGGTGAATATTTTGCGGCAGCCAAAAACTGCCGGGAAATCAGGACGACGCGAACAAGGACCACCAGTACGCGACGGACAGACGACGACGCGAACAAGGAGGACCAGTACGTGACGGACACACAGGACGACGCCACCAAGGAGGACCCGTACGCGACAGGACGACGCGATCAAGGAGGACCCGTACGCGACAGGACGACGCGAGCAAGGAGTACCAGTACGCGACGGACAGACATGGACCCGAACCTACGAGTCATCCCTGCCCTCATAGCAGTCCACCTCCTCTACAGGTTACGACGCAGACGCCGCAGAAGGTCAGAATAACTAAGGGAGGGGGGAAAGTGGGGTGGGGTGGGGGTGGCAGGACCAGGGCAGGCCACAAAACAACCACATAAGTCACACACCACACATGGCCTGGACATACCTGACTCCCATGCCCTGGTCACCACGAGGGGGTGGGGGCGTGTCCTGATAAGCCAGCGACCGCCACAACGGAAGTCCGTCACCACGCGAACCGGCAACACAACCAGACAGGTACGTCCCGTACCCACGCCTGAAGAGCGTGGGTACGAGTCGGACCACGCCCACACACGTCACCCCAACAATGGCGGGACGGATCGCACCCACGTGGCAAAGGCCTGGGTACGGGCCGCACAAACATCACATAGCGTGGGGACGGATATGTACGGACCCTACCCCCACCCCGCATGCAAGGAGCGTACCCCCCACCCCAACAGTGAAAGTACGACCCGTACCCCCACCCGCGTATGCATGGAGCGCACCCCCACCACACCAGTGTAAGTAGACTCGTACCCTCACCTCGAATGCATTGAGCGTACCCCCACCGTGTATGTTCCAAGCGTACATATCCTGAAATCGGAGGTGTGTGTGCAGAGTCCACCCAGCAGTGCACTGAGACAGGAGGAGTGGGTGCCTATCACTCCCAGCATTGCCCTGAGACAGGAGGGGTGTGTGCAGAGTCCTCCCAGCAGTGCCCTGTGACAGGAGGGGTGGGGGCCTATCACTCACAGCAGTGCCCTGAGACAGGAGGGGTGGGTGTGGAGTCCTCCCAGCAGTGCCCTGAGACAGGAGGGGTGGGGGCCTATCACTCACAGCAGTGCCCTGAGACAGGAGGGGTGGGTGTGGAGTCCTCCCAGCAGTGCCCTGAGACAGGAGGGGTGTAACACATGTGTGTGAGGCCAGAATTATCCACATGCATACTGGCTACAAGGGAACATGTCCCCATGAACTCATGTCAACAGACTCCACACACAAGTACAGTGATCACCAAGGATGCCACGATTGTTGCAGGTGGAGACATGGCCCTGCATGCATGGCCAAAGTAGAAGGGCTCCGTCACACACACAGCTCATGTAGACACAGCTCTGCGCTAAACATTGGGAACACCCTGCAGGGAAGAAAGCTGGGTACACAGAGGAAGGAATACACCCTGGGACAAGTGCACCATGCAGTAACTGCTTACATGAACAAAGAAAGTTAGCCAACACCTTGTGATGGCACACAGATCACAGGGTCCCACCAATGAGCAGTACACTACTACATATCCCACACACCCAAACCCTTACACACCACCCAAAACCATGTAGCAGCCCCACCAACACCAATACCAGCATAGCAGTAGTGTGATAATGAAAACAAAATTAAGCTTTATTCAGCATGAGCACAATGTCCGTGGATCGCAGGCAGTACAATCTTCACAAAGCCCATAGGGCAGTCAATGATTCTCAGCTGGATGGGGGACACAGTGGGATGCGTGTCCCCTACCTTGCCTGCACAGTCAAATGGCATCGTCTTCCACACTGGTGAGGGCATCAGGGGGGGGGGGGAAGCAACAGGCACCGCAGGGACATCAGGGCAAAGAGGCGGCGTTGTGGGTGCAGGGATGGAGGACTCCACCACAGGGGGTGGGTCAGTGCCAAAGGCGGAGGCCAGGATGGCACTACACACCTTTGCAAGGTCCTCCAGGGAGTCCCCTGCACCCGAAGGGACCTCAGGCCCCAAGGAGGGGGGGGGGGGTCAGAGGGATGGGTCGCAGCGCCACCGGGGGAGGGTGGAGACAGGGGGGGAGACTCAACCACCCTGACCGGGGACCTCCTTGACCGCTTGCGTGGTGGTGTAACTGTGGGGCTCAGGGACAGAGCGGCCATGAAGGAGTCCTTGGGGGAGATGTGGCCAGGAGAGCTGAGGGGAGGGGATTTGGAGGGAGTGGACTGGGTGGAATGCGGACTACCACTATGGCTGCGTGTCACACGTTTGCCCCCCGACTCAGTGGGTGTGCCTACCTCACCCTGTGTGTGCGTGTCAGGAGGAGTGCGGTGGACCTTCCCTGCTGGTGTGGTGCCCGTGTCCGTTGATGTGGGTGCATGCCGACGTCTGGGTGTACGTGGGACAGGCTTGGGAGTGGGAAGTGTGGATGGGGCAGGGGGAGGTGGGGGGAGGTCGCGCTGCAGGAGACCCACTGCTGCAGTCAGTGTGGAGTCTATGGACCTCAGCAAGTTGCGTTGGTCAGCCTGCGATGAATGAATGCCCTCCAAGTAAGCCTCGATGTTGGTGAGGGTTTTGCCGTGGGCATGGAGGACATTAAGGATCGCAGCCTGACCAACCTGCAGTTGCCGCTGGATGTCCACAGACTCTGCATTGGCGGCAGCAGTGGAGACAGGGGCAGGGGGTGCGGTGCCTGGCAGGAAGGAGACATGCTGTGACCGGGCACGCTGGGAAGGGACACGAGCAAGTGGGAGGCGGCTGGTGGAAACTGAGGGGGCGGTGCGAGGTGTTGTTCCGCTGTCAGCTGCTGGTGCAGCCTCCGCCCACTCGGAGACATCCTCCTCGGACCTGTCAGCTTCGTAGTCTGATGTGCCAGTCGACAGGTCCTCGGCCACACTCTCCTCCGCCTCTGTCCCACTCGATGTGCCAGACCCGATGTCACGGCTGGCACTGGTGCTCGGTCCCTCCGCCTGGTCAGTGTCCATGTCTCCCTCTGTGTCCCCCGACGATGCTGTGGGCAGGGTGGAGAGACAGAAATTAATCAGACACCTGTACACATCTGTCACATGAGTCCAATCTACATAGGTAACATTGCATGGCCTGAAAAGGAAGATCCCTAACATCTACTGAACAGGGTACCGATGTAGGGCATGAAACACACAGTTGGTTGAGCCACCATGCCACTGAAATACCATGGAGAGCATGAGACAATAGCTAAACACAGGAAACGGAGTCTGACATAGCACCCAGGCCCTGGGGACAATCCAGCACTGCATCTGCACCACACAGCGTTGGCGAAAATACCGATGACCAGGGAGCATATCCATGAACTTGAGACACATGCTGCATAGGTAATGCTGAAAACATGCACAACATGACTCGGTCACTGCACCTTGCGTGTGTGTCCAGACACATCACACACTGCCCAGACCCAGCAAGTGGAAATCAGGAGTTAACACATAGGCATTGCCCGCCCCAACAAGACCCTACACGAGGCAAATTGTTGAGACACAGGTGGCACCAACATCTCATAGTCTGGGTGATACACACAGGGGCAGGCAAAAAGCAAGATTGGACGCCAAACAGCCAAGGTGCGCCTGTACAAATAATGAGGTACCAGTGCCCATCCTCAGATGAGTAGAAAAAGACACACAGGCACTGGCAACTGTGAGTATGAAGAAGGACAATCAGGTCAGGCTGCACAGTGGACACCTGTACAAAATAGCACGTCTATATACATGGTGACAGGGGACAATGGCACAGAGCACAACCTACGCTGTAGACACTGAGATTGGCCACGTTTATGATGACACATACACCACTGAGGAAAAGGTGCCCCAGGGGACAGTAGTGGGCACGCAACTACATGCTACTGAATGGTAATGACTGCAACACACGTCACCATCCCTGCACTATGTGTATCGCACACTCATGCACATCATGTCACAGGCCACTACATAGGACATGCGCGCTGTAAGGCATGACACATGAGAGACCAACTCCCATGTCTGGAGTCAGCATCAGTGGCAACTGACATGGAACCCACATGCAGTGAACTTGACAGTGCACAGGCAAGGTCCCACAACCTGTTACACACCACCCCCACACATGATGCTACAGTCATTGTTCTCGTGGACAAAGCGCCAGCCTACACTACCTTGTGAAGGAGTGACTACACACAGACCAGGGAACACATTGCAAGGAGGGGAAGGGTGGCAGGGGCACAGCGCTATACTGGGGCAAACAGGATCTGCACAGCACCTTTAAACCCTGCCAGTGAATTCATGCTACTGTGCCCTTACAAATGCCGGTGACACACAACAAACACACATGTACCTACCCCCTTCCGGCTGCTGCATCGCCTGTAAGCGCCTCTCCAGGTCTGGAAAGACCACTGGCAGCACACGCCTGTGGAGGTGGCTCAGACGGCGGCGGCCGCGGTTCTTGTGGCTCTCAGGTGAGTCCCCCAGCAGGAGCCGTGCAATCCTCCGCGTCCAGCACCGGATATCCTGCCAGCGTTTCCTCACCTGGGGCAGGCTCCGCCTCCGACCATCCACACCCCTCACGGCACTGACGGCGGTCAGCCAGATCTGCTCCTTGGCAGTGGCGCCTACCTGTGAGGAGGAACAAGTGACACCACATCAATACACCAGCCACATGTCACAGAGAGACATATGGGTACAAATTAGCTGGTTACAACAAGGCATGTCATGCAGCCAACGCATTGCACCTTTGTCATAGGGACATCATCCCCTGGTGAGGGCAAAAGCAGTACGTGCCACAGTGGGTACACAGGTGGAATGATGGCAATGTCACAATCAATGATCAAGGCTCACACTGTGCATCACACCCACCCCTCCTGTCTCAGGGCACTGCTGTGAGTGATAGGCCCCCACCCCTCCTGTCTCAGGGCACTGCTGGGAGGACTCTGCACACACCCCTCCTGTCTCAGGGCACTGCTGTGAGTGATAGGCCCCCACCCCTCCTGTCTCAGGGCACTGCTGTGAGTGATAGGCCCCCACCCCTCCTGTCTCAGGGCACTGCTGTGAGTGATAGGCCCACACCCCTCCTGTCTCAGGGCACTGCTGTGAGTGATAGGCCCCCACCCCTCCTGTCTCAGGGCACTGCTGGGAGGACTCTGCACACACCCCACCTGTCTCAGGGCACTGCTGGGAGACATCAGGCACCCCCCCCTGGGACCCCCCCGACAGTACATGGCATGTGTGTTACACCTGGACGCAATGGCAGAAGTCACAGTCACAACATAGGGACAGTCTGTGGCAGTGGCCTATGCACTCACCTGATACCCTGGTCGCCCATACAGCATGGAGTACTGTGGGAGGATCACATCCAGCAGAGCCATGTTCTCCTCCAGGGTGAATGGCTGTGTCCTCTCCACAGCCCTTGACATGGTTCCAGGGAATCAGTAGCAGCAGCTGGGTCGACGAATGCAAAGATGTGCAGGCAAGTGCTCCCTCATGGGACCTGGCTGCCTTATATGTGCCCTTCTGCCCAGTCTCATGCACAGGAGTACAGAGTGATTGGTCACTCACATTTGCATCCTATGTTTCCACCAATCCCTTCAAACCTAGCAGTCTGTGGGTTCTCTATCGGTTTCATTCTCCTGCATGATGTCAGCCCCACAAACACATTGCAACAAAGTAGAAGAATTCCAACTGACTTCTGCTGTGCACCTTCCAGAACAATTTCGAAATTTGAACTTGGTCTCCATGACAACCAGCATGCATGTAGGCCTTAATACTTGTCCCCTATGTAATTTGGAGCATCACACACAGGTACGGTGCGTTTCGGGGCCCTAGGGCACCCCAAATGCATGGCAACGGCCCGTACATGCATGCCTACGTTCACTATCACTATGGGTCTGCACGCGTATGCGTATTCGTAGTGGTACGGACCGTACACACGCATGTACGCTCACTATCACTATGGGTCTGCACGCGTATGCGTACTCGTAGTGGTACGGACCGTACACACGCATCTACGCTCACTATCACTATGGGTCTGCACGCGTATGCGTACCCGTAGTGGTACGGACCGTACACACGCATGTACGCTCACTATCACTATGGGTCTGCACGCGTATGCGTACTCGTAGTGGTACGGACCGTACACACGCATGTACGCTCACTATCACTATGGGTCTGCACGCGTATGCGTACCCGTAGTGGTACGGACCGTACACTCGCATCTACGCTCACTATCACTACGAGTACGCATACGCGTGCCGACCCATAGTGATAGTGAGCGTAGATGCGTGTGTACGGTCCGTACCACTACGGGTACGCATACGCGTGCAGACCCATAGTGATAGTGAGCGTACATGCGAGTGTACGGTCCGTACCACTACGGGTACGCATACGCGTGCAGACCCATAGTGATAGTGAGCGTACATGCGTGTGTACGGTCCGTACCACTACGAGTACGCATACGCGTGCAGACCCATAGTGATAGTGAGCGTACATGCGTGTGTACGGTCCGTACCACTACGGGTACGCATACGCGTGCAGACCCATACTGATAGTGAGCGTACATGCGAGTGTACGGTCCGTACCACTATGGGTACGCATACGCGTGCAGACCCATACTGATAGTGAGCGTACATGCGTGTGTACGGCCCTATCACTATGGGTCTGCACGCGTATGCGTACTCGTAGTGCTACGGACCGTACAAATGCCTGTACGCTCGCCATCACGATGGGTACACATACGGCAGCACTCCCACAGTGATTTGGGAACATGCACAGGCCCTCTCAGCAGCAGTACGGCGGTTTTTACACATCACTGTGGTGATAGGCGACACACAGGTAGGAATAGGGCGGACATACTTGTCCATGGATGGATATACTTGTCCATGGATGGACATACTTGTCCATGGATGGACATACTTGTCCAGGAATGGACATCAAGGCATCGTCTGTGCATTACTACATGTGTGGGGCACAGGTGTCACAGGCTGTGATGTGGAACATGCCTCCTGAGTGGAGAAGGCACCAGATGTATGATGAGATGTGTACAGGTGTACTGTGTGAGGGTGCAATGTGTGCCAGGCATGCCCTTGACTCCTTTGACATGTGTGCATGTGGGACTGCGCACTTGGGGTGAGCGTCACTGGCATGGCACGGACACCAACACACGGAAGTGTCCCATGATGCCCGGTACAGGGGTCATGACACATGACTTGTCACTACCCACAGTGCACAATGTGACTATGTCATATATGTGTCCGGGATTTACATCAGGTCGATGTTGTAGCACCCTCAAAAGCTGCAGCCGTTGCAGCAACCAACATGTGGCTGTGTGTAGATTGTCATTGCACACTGTTCCGCACACCATGCCACATGTGTTATCGGATGTGAGGTGCACATGTATGCATGGGACACGGAGTAGCGTGACAAGGCCATGTCAGCATCCTCACAAGGAATGTGTGGTGAGTCATGACATGTGCACCTTCATGGCAAGGTGTGTGGGCTGGACTAGTGTAATGTCATGTGACCTGTGGCTCCAGTGTTCCGCTACCAGTCTCTGCAATCGGCATCCCATTTCTGCTGATGTGTGGGTGTATGTCACTCCTGTCTTGCGTCGGGCTGTGCACTTGCACTGGGACACAGCTATTTCCATGGCGTGGCATGGGGAGGTTCTCAATCACCGTGTGTAGCTGGGTCTTGGAAGGAGTGTCACCTTGCATCCATACGTGTCCTGGGCATGTAGCACATACCTGACTCCCTATGTAGCATGTGTGTATTGCCAGATTTACATGTGCTCAGTAGACATGAGTTGTTCTCGTAGTGCACTCACTCTTCGTTGTCACTTCCAAATTACTGTAGAGCGCCGCCTCTTGCCCGAAGAATTCCAGACTTGGCTACCATGCAGGAGAATGACAGGATCCGGCTCTACCGCTTCACCCAACCGTTGATTCTTGAGCTGACGGCGAGACTGGCACCACACCTGCAACCGCAGCACAGGTATCCTACGGCACTGACACCCCAGCTGAAGGTAATGGCTGCCCTACATTTTCTTGCCACGGGTACCTTCCAAAATACCATAGCTCATGTTGGTGGCATGTCCCAGAGCATGTTCAGCGGTGTGCTGCATGATTTCTTGGAGGCCATGTTGATTCACCTGGATGACTTCATCAAGTTCCCAACCCCTGAACAGATGACTGAGGTCAAGCGTGGATTCTATGCCCTGGGAGGGATGCCCCATGTCATTGGGTCCATAGATGGGACACATGTAGGTTTGGTACCACCACACGCACGGGAGGTGGCGTACCGCAATCGGAAGCACTACCACTCCATCAATGCCCTTGTGGTGTGTCTGTCCAATATGGTGATTTCACATGTCTGTGCTCGTTTCCCAGGGTCAGCACACGATGCCTACATCATGAGGCGTAGCGGGATGCCTGATATGATGATGCAGCTGCGCAACGAACGGGCATGTGTTGTTGGTGGGTACAGTCTGTCTGTCCTGTATTCTGTATAGCCGACCAGCACGACCGCTTCACCAGTTCTAACGATGTCCATGTGCTTCCCATGTAGGGGACGCTGGCTATCCCAACATGCCTTGGCTGCTGACACCTCTCCGCAACCCCATCACGCCGGCCCAGCTCCGCTATAACACCGCCCATGGCCGGACAAGGCGAGTGATAGAGAGGACGTTTGGCATGCTGAAGAGCCGATTCCGGTGCCTCCACAAGACCGGCGGTGCACTCCCTTATGCCCCGGCGAAGGTCTGCAAGATCTTCATGGTCTGCTGCATGCTGCACAACATGGCAGTTGAAAGAGCTGTGCCACTCATCCTGAATCAACATGACGAGGACCATCCACCCGTGGAGGACGAAGGGCTTGGCAATGGGGCTAGTGATGTGGAGGATGTGGAGCCGCAAGAGGACATCCGGACTCGGCTCATACGCGACTTCTTTGCTTAGTGGTGAGTACCAGGGTCTGAGTGTGCACGCATTGGTCCCCGTGTGGCATGCGTTGTGACGTGTGTCTCCACCTGCATGTATGGCACGTGGGTCAGAGGTGTGTGTGGGTGTGTCACTGGAGTGATGGTGGCAGTGATGGTAGTATTTCCCCAGTCATAATTGTGACCTAGCATGTTGTCATCCATACATGTGTCGAGTAAATGCACATACAAGTGGCTGTGCTTTTTGTGGCTGACTTCTTGTGTGTCTCTGTTCCCCAGGTACCTGCGCATGCCGTTTGCTGGTTGCATTGTTGTGGCACTGCTATTCCTCATGGACATGACATCGTGGGCTGACTCAGCGTTACAGGCACGGACACGTTTGGAAGTCTCCATGGGGTAAGGGATGCATCTGGGGTGTATTGGGTGTGGCAGTTGTTCACGATGTGTGCACACTGCCCCGGTCGGGGTTTGGTTCCTCTGCAGTCATGTGGCATCCCCATGGGACACGACATGCAGCTGGGTACACCTGAATAGATGGGCTGCCTGGTTGTCAGTCATCAGTGATGGGATAGTGGATTGTGATGATGGCATCAATGTGTGTGACACTGCCCTCGGACACATACGGTTGACATTGTCTTGACATGGCGTGGGACTTCCACATCAGCGGATCTATGGTGTATGTCAGGCTCTCCGTGTGCAGCTGTGGGTTTTAGCTGTTAGCCGACACTTGTGTGCCAGTTCCATGGCTATCACGCATTTGTGCTGCAGAAGGGGGGTGCCAGTGTTGGACCCACATGTTACTCCACATGATGTGTTCATGTGTACTTCAAGTTGCCTCTGCAATCCCAAAAACATGACTAATAAAGGTGTCCCTATGCCTCCAAGGTGCCTCTTCTCAGTCAATGCTGGTGTGTTGGCACGGTGCATCCTGCATGTCTGGCATGGTATTCCCTGATTGTGGCTATGTGTCAATGTGTCGAGTGGCAAGATGCAAGCTGTGTGTGTGTGCTGAGACTGTGTATTGGGCATGATGTCCATGACTGTGTGGGTATTGTGACATGTGCCATCCCAATGCATCCAACGTTGTCCATGACCCCATTCTCTGCATCCACCGGACTCAAGCTTGCAGGACATGGTTCTGCCACCTGTCTACACATACCTGGGTGCCCCCCAGGACACTGGCCAGGATCCCTGACCTCTGTGCATGACTGTTGCTGTACTCAATGTGTCTGTCAGCACGGTTGTTCGGCCACCCCCTCAGCTGGTTCTGCCCATCACGGGTGTGTATGGTGCTCCATGTCTGTCTTGCCTAATAAACTGTGACCCATGTGTCCTGTGCCAGACTCAGGCCCCAGGGTGTGGATGGTTGAAGTGAACAGATGACTCAGGCATGTTTAGACTGTACAAGACACATGTTAGGTAATAATGCTACCAGCAGGCATCTACTCTTAATAGTGTGATTTATTATTGGGGGGGGGGGGACAAAGTGAGGGGCTTTCCGGGATTAGGGAATCCAAAGTTCAGTAGGGGAGTTGGTGTCCTTGCCATTGGAAATCCTCAGAGTCCATGCCACAGTCTTTGTCAACATTGGTCAGCCAGTGACCAGCAGGGCCATGTGGCAGAGAATGTCTCTTGATGCTGTGATGCTGTTGCTCCAGTGGGCCAGGTGCCAGGCCAGGTGTCCTGGGAGATGGTGATGTAGCAGCCACACTCACGGTCCTTTCCGTGGACGACCCGGCTTCCTGCGGGGAACCTCAGCAGCAGGCCGTGACGACGTCTGGGATGCTCCGTCGGATGTTTCCTCCTCCTCCTCCTGATCCCTCCCTGTGGGTGGTGATGTTCTCCGCCTTCTGGCACAGGGAGGGTCGGCCATGGTGTCGGCCATCCGACGGAGTGTAGCGTGAATCCCCTGGAACGCCGTCACTTGCTCAGCCTGTCTGTCCTCCATCCTCCGTTGGTGTACCTGTAGACAGGCTATTAGCTCCGCATGTTGCTGGGCCTGCTGGACCTTGATCCCCTCGAGGACGGACACAACCTGGGCCATGCCCGTGGTGTCCTGCCGGTATGAGTCCAGGATGTTACGGACATGGGAAAATACCGGATCCCCAGCCAACTGGTCAGGCTCGCGCCTCCGCCGTCCTCCACTCCCACCACCCCTGCCCACTTGCGTCTGGCCTGCACTTGTGGGCACATCGGGTCTCCGGGACCCCTGAGGGGTGGCATTGGCGTTGTCGCCTGCCTCCTCCTGGGTGCCCGGGACACCGTGTCCCTCCTGGCGAGCCTGGCTGCATTGTGGTGTTGGGGCAGGGATCCTGGGTGTCTCCTGGGATGTGGCAGGAGTGGGGGTGGTGGTTGGCACTGTTGTACCTGACGCAGGTGCTGCAGGTGGTTGGACACCAGAGGGGCCAGGTCGGTCGGGGTCGTCCGCAGAGTGGTGAGAGTGGTCCCTGCCGGTAGGATCGGTCTCCTGCAGATCCGGGTCCTGTGAGTGTTCCCCCCCCAGTGTTGGGGGGTGCAGCACGACGTTGACCTGTGTGTGAGAGAGAAAATGTTAATTTTGTTCCATGCAACATCCATGTTTCATCCGTTTCAAAGTTGGCACATTTCCTCTTGGAATTAGGATCTGTCTTGCATTCCACTCACAGTGCACTTGTGCATGGATGTGTCCCTTGGGCACCAATTTGGCCCCTTTAACTATGTGTGGCACAGTCTTACTTGCTGCGTCAAGTGTGACTGCAGTCAGCAGTGGAGTGTGCAGGTGTGGCGAGCCATGCATTTGCGCCTTCCTTGTAGCACTGTACATGTGCACATGGAGTGGATCCACACACTTATATGATGCAGGTGGCTGTCCTTGTGCTCGTGTACAGGTTGTGACATGGCCCTGCGTTTTGCCATGATGAAGAGGGGGGGTTCTGGCACTGGCCACCCTTGTCTACATGCACGCAGTCCACCTGCTGACGAGCAGACATTCCCACACACCAAAGGACTGATTTGCTATCCCTGTGTCTCCCTCCTTCTCTGTCCCCCCTCCCTCCCTCTCTGTCCCCCTCTCCCTCCCTCTCTGTCCCCCTCTCCCTCCCTCTGTGTGTCAGCCTCCTCCCTCTGTCCGTCTTCCTGTGTCTCCCTCCCTCTCTGTCCCCCTCTCCCTCCCTCTCTGTCCCCCTCTCCCTCCCTCTGTGTGTCAGCCTCCTCCCTCTGTCCGTCTTCCTGTGTCTCCCTCCCTCTCTGTCCCCCTCTCCCTCCCTCTCTGTCCCCCTCTCCCTCCCTCTGTGTGTCAGCCTCCTCCCTCTGTCCGTCTTCCTGTGTCTCCCTCCCTCTCTGTCCCCCTCTCCCTCCCTCTCTGTCCCCCTCTCCCTCCCTCTGTGTGTCAGCCTCCTCCCTCTGTCCGTCTTCCTGTGTCTCCCTCCCTCTCTGTCCCCCTCTCCCTCCCTCTCTGTCCCCCTCTCCCTCCCTCTGTGTGTCAGCCTCCTCCCTCCCTCCGTGTGTCAGCCTCCTCCCTCTGTCCGTCTCCCTCCCTCTCAGTCCCCCTCTCCCTCCCTCTGTGTCCCCCTCTCCCTCCCTCCGTGTGTCACCCTCTGTCACCTTGGCCCAGCTTCCTGGGCACACACTGTTAGCAGATCTTTGAGTGGCCCTTGGCCTGTTGATGTGAGTTTGTTTCTGATCTCCAGGCACCCATTTTGTCTGCTGTGTGTCTGTGCGCTGCTGCTGTGGTGGTGTGTGCTGCCACTCTTTCACAATGTTGGCTGTTCATTAGCTGCTGTCATGTGCAAAACAGTGCCTTCACCCCCATGTGTTGATGCAAGGCGTCCGCCATTTGCTGGCAAGTCATTCCTGTGTTGGGACACAGTGTTTGTCTGGCTGTGACCTAGGCCATATGGGCAGAGGGCATTGTTGTCTGCTTTGGAGTCGCACTATGTGATTTTTGGTGCCCAGCCTCCCGCCATCCGGGTTACCGTGTCATGTGTTGTTGTCTTCTGTGGCCTGTGACTTGACATTGTCCAGCTGGGTGCATGGGGCATGGTGGCAGCAGTGGCATGTGCCTGCTCATGGAGTGTGGTTGAGTCATGCGATGGCTTGTGGTGGTTGCGTGCCTGTTAGTAATTTTGGTTGTGGTAGCAGTTCCCCCCATGTGAGGTGCGTTGTTTGTGTACTCACCCGGGTCTCGGAGTCCTTCTACTCCTTCAACTGCCTCCACCGGCAGTATGGCCATCACCCTCTCCTCCCAGGGATGGTACTGTACGGGTCTGCGGGAGGGCCCTCCTCCGGTGGCGTTGGCCTGGTCGTGTTCCTCCTGCCTCTTGGCTCTGACCCTCCTCCGCAGATCGTACCACCTGTTCTGGCAATCCTGCTTGGTCCTCCTGGTGTCCGCAACAGCATTCACAGCATCGACGATGGTCTGCCACATGGCTGTTTTGGCTGCCTGGCTGGTGCTTCTGACCAATGTTCCAAAGATCTGTGGCTCGACTCTGAGGATTTGATCAACAAGGACCTCCAACTCTCGGTGACTGAACTTTGGATTCTTGGTAGTGGGCATGGTGAGGGGTGTGGGTGGGGATGGTGTGGGTGTGGGGGGTGTGTGGATGTTGGGGGGGGGTGTGGATGGTTGTGTGTGTGTGTGTGAATGTGATGAGAGGGTGTTTGTGAGGGTGGTCGTGTGAAGGTGTGCAAGTGTAAGGTGTGGTGTAGCTTGTAGTCTGGTTCTGTGGTGTCTGGCAGCAGTGAGTCTGTTGCAAAGGCTCATGGTTTGTGTGTGTGGGCCCTTTTTATTGGTCCATGGGTGGGTGTGGCAGTTTTTGAATTTTGGGTGGGTGTGTTATAAGGAGTGGTGGTGTATTGGGCCTCTGTTTGTTTTTGGCAGTTGCAGGTCAGTGATTGTGTTATTTTAGTGGTTGTTGGCCATGTTTAGTGGCTGTGTGCCTTTCGAATGTTGTATTCTTGTGTTGTTTTATTTTGTCCTGGTTGTGTACGTGCGTTTTGAGCGTGTGTACGGTGTGTACATGGGCCATTTGGTTGTACGATTATGTCCTTGTGTGTGGCTTTGTACGACTCGTACATGCGGTTGTGATGTTGGGGCATGGGGTGCGCTCCGTACTTAGGAGGTTGTGTTGGGGGTGCGCCAGGAACTACTGGGGTGTAGGTTCACGGTGGTACGACACGTACTGGGGTGGGGGTACGACTGGAACGTACTGGGGTGTAGGTACACGGGGGTATGACACGTACTGGGGTGGGGGTACGACTGGAACGTACTGGGGTGTAGGTACACGGGGGTATGACACGTACTGGGGTGGGGGTGGGGCTCGAACGTACTGGGGTGTACATAGACGGTGGTACGACACGTACAGGGGTGGGGGGTGTACATTGACGGTGGTACGACACGTACAGGGGTGGGGGGGTGTACATTGACGTTGGTACGACACGTACTGGGGTGGGGGTACGACTGGAACGTACTGGGGTGTAGGTACACGGGGGGTATGACACGTACTGGGGTGGGGGTGGGGCTCGAGCGTACTGGGGTGTACATAGACGGTGGTACGACACGTACAGGGGTGGGGGGGTGTACATTGACGTTGGTACGACACGTACTGGGGTGGGGGTACGACTGGAACGTACTGGGGTGTAGGTACACGGGGGGTATGACACGTACTGGGGTGGGGGTGGGGCTCGAACGTACTGGGGTGTACATAGACGGTGGTACGACACGTACAGGGGTGGGGGGGTGTACATTGACGGTGGTACGACACGTACAGGGGTGGGGGGGTGTACATTGACGGTGGTACGACACGTACAGGGGTGGGGGGGTGTACATTGACGTTGGTACGACACGTACTGGGGTGGGGGTACGACTGGAACGTACTGGGGTGTAGGTACACGGGGGGTATGACACGTACTGGGGTGGGGGTGGGGCTCGAACGTACTGGGGTGTACATAGACGGTGGTACGACACGTACAGGGGTGGGGGGGTGTACATTGACGGTGGTACGACACGTACAGGGGTGGGGGGGTGTACATTGACGTTGGTACGACACGTACTGGGGTGGGGGTACGACTGGAACGTACTGGGGTGTAGGTACACGGGGGGTATGACACATACTGGGGTGGGGGTGGGGCTCGAACGTACTGGGGTGTACATAGACGGTGGTACGACACGTACAGGGGGGGGTGTACATTGACGGTGGTACGACACGTACTGGGGTGGGGGTACGACTGGAACGTACTGGGGTGTAGGTTCACGGTGGTACGACACGTACTGGGGTGGGGGTACGACTGGAACGTGTAGGTACACGGGGGTATGACACGTACTGGGGTGGGGGTGGGGCTCGAACGTACTGGGGTGTACATAGACGGTGGTACGACACGTACAGGGGTGGGGGTACGACTGGAACGTACTGGGGTGTACATTGACGGTGGTACGACACGTACTGGGGTGGGGGTACGACTGGAACGTACTGGGGTGTAGGTTCACGGTGGTACGACACGTACTGGGGTGGGGGTACGACTGGAACGTACTGGGGTGTAGGTACACGGGGGTATGACACGTACTGGGGTGGGGGTGGGGCTCGAACGTACTGGGGTGTACATAGACGGTGGTACGACACGTACAGGGGTGGGGGTACGACTGGAACGTACTGGGGTGTACATTGACGGTGGTACGACACGTACTGGGGTGGGGGTACGACTGGAACGTACTGGGGTGTACCTAGACGGGTGGGGGTATACATATACGGGGGGTATGTGTCGGACGTACGGGGGCTGGGGGGAGTGTTGGGCGCGTATGCGGGCACATGTCTCCATGGTTGCTATAGGTGTTCGGTGCGGACGGTGTTTTTTCCATACGGTTGTAGGCTCGGACGCACGGGATGGATCGTGATTCCTCGGTCGGACTTGGATTTTTACGTTTGTAAGGTAAATCGTCCGAGGACGTGTCGGACACATTTTCCGACCCGAGGACGTGTGGGGAATGATTCCCAGTGCGGTTCGTATGGACTTTTTGCCATGCGAATCGTGATTGCCAGTTCGTACGGCACTTGTACGATTCGTACGGTAAAAAGACCCGATACGAGTCGTACGGGGACATTTTTTACCGGATCGTGATCGGCACCTATGTGTCTGAATCACGGCAAGGTTTTGCAAATCTGGCATCTCAGAATGTCTCTCCACTCTTTATACACTATTCGAAGAGAATACGAATAATATAACGTAGCCTACAGGCAGAGGCGCAACTAGAGCCAGATTTCGGGGGGGGGGGGGGCTGAGCAAAAATTTCGGGGGGGGGCTGAACTTTAAGCAATAGGCAGAGTGGAGCTGCAGGGGCTCTTAGAAGGGGTGAAACAACAGCAAGGCCTCATTAACATGCAAATGGTCTTTTAAAGACCTGTAAAGTGATCGGGTGCGGCTGCGTTTTTGCCCGGGAAGGTGTCTCATCCCGGGCTGCCACACACGACGGGGGGGGGGCTGAAGCCCTGTGAGTCCAATGGGTGTTGCGCGCCTGCCTACAGGAAAAGTGCTACAATTATCACTCTGCATACCTGCCACACAAAGGGCCGCCTCTGTGTTGTGAGACCATCAGCCGGCAAGACATGTAGGAGGAGTGAGCCTTCCGTGATCAGAGTTCAGCTGATCTCAATTTATGCTCCTTGGGTCCAATGTAGGTCCAGGAAGTACAGCAGGCGGTGATCTTGAATCAGACTTCTTTCTGCGCAGTTCGAGACGAAGACTTTTCTACCCAAAAAGGTTTAAACCCAGTGAATGGTCCATAAGATTACCACTGTCTAATCCGATTGAATACGACAAGCAGGGCAGTAATGCAATAGAAAATTCCAGCCAGAACCAGTATTCTCTAACTGTGTCACTTCTGTGCACATATCAGTGTTATATCTCGCATGTGTAACAGATGACCCCAAAACAAAGATATTCTTTTCAACCTCGGTCAGATTGATGTCTTTTATGCTACTGATAAATTAACAGGAAAACATTGTTGTTCGAACTAAAAGTGCGCTCATATCGTGAAAACACGAAAAATAACAAATCTAAACCTGAACACAGGAAATAACTAAACTCAGCTAATGCTAAGGACCTTTCAAAGATGAGGTGCGGTGCAGAAACCTATATCACTGGTCTTAGAAATAAAGAGGAGAACAAATGAATGACATTGCCTGTGAATCCCATTGAAGACTTCAGGGAGCATATGAGCGTGGTATGGTTGACATTGTCTCCAAGGCATCTGAGAAGTCCAACAAAATCAGGAGGCAGGCATCATCCTTCTCTGTGGCCCGGAGGACATTTTCTACAATGTGTAAGGTAGTGGTCTCCATGCTCCAGTGTGATCGGAAGGAGACTGGGAGTCGTGCAAGAAATGTTTAGCATTAATGTGATCTAGCTGTTGAACACAGGCTTCTTTTTCAGTGATCTTGCTGATGAATGGTAGGTGAGTGATGACCCAGTATGTAGTGGGGTCACAAGGTCTACTGTATGTTTCTTTAGGAGTTAGTGGTCCTTGGCTGTCTTATGAGCATCTGGGAAGATGCCTTGAGTAAGGAAAACATTGGCAAAGGTGTGTAGGGGTAAGAGAGCATCACCAGAGAGTACTTTGATGAAGAAACTCTTGATGAAATTACTTTGAGGGAGTTGAGTATGTCAGCAAGGGCTGCAAATATTCGGGGTTTGAATGATAACCGTTGCAGACTTCTAATGGAAGGGGTGGGCATAAGAGATAAAGGAGGTTTGGTGTAGTCGATATGCTGTCTTTTCTTATGCACCTTTTCACTGTAGAAGAGGTTGATGGCATTGCACTTTTATGTAGAGTGAAGAATAGATGGGTCCAGCAAAGAATATAAGCAGTGCTCGAGTGTTCTGAAAAGTGTTCTGCTTCTGTTGGTGTCATCATTGATGGAGCTAGTATACTACTTGCTTTGACTGATGTGATGAGCTGTCTGTGTGGTGTGAGGAGGTACTTAATTATCAAAAGGTCATCTAGAGTTCTGTTTTTCATCCATTATCTTTCCTGTCTATAGTGGGGTCATTTATTGTCAGCAGGTCTATGGACTACCAAGGTGCTGAAGGTGTTGACTTGCACTGGGGTGTTTTAATTGGGGTGTGGATATTCACATAGCTTTCCAAAAAGAGTTGAAGTTGCTTAGGAGAGTGTTGGCATTGGACATGGAGTTGATAGGCTGAGGGATAAGTTCATACATTAGGTTGTATACGGAGAAGTCTTTGAACAATCTGAAGGTTTGGTCTTCTCTACTGGTTTAACCTCGGATGAGGCACTGAGAAGGGAGAGTAAGTGGTCAGTTCATTCCAGGGTTACGGGTGGTTTGCATTTGATTGCTGGTGATACTTAGAAGACAAGGCTGAGATTGCGGTCTTTGAACTATGTGGAATGACATGTTGTACCACGCTGAGAGTTTAGATGAGGTTAAGGAGGGTGTTTCTTGCATGTTTGAGCTTGTATTGTCTGGAAGGTTGAAATGACCCAAGATGTTGGTCTGGGCATGGTGTAGTAGCAAGGAGTTCTGGGAATGTATCAATTACATTCTTATTCTGCCTGGGAGGCCTGTAGATGAGATGAATGGTAGTTTTCTGAGTTGCAGAGAATGTGAAATGTTATGTCAGCACCTCCATGGAGTTGAATGTTACTTGCTTGCCTAGCATGAAGGACCAAACAGGCTGTGCCCTTTACTCTGTCCATTCATAACAGACCCAAGTAGGTGATACGGTTGTCTTTCTTCACCCTTAACAAGCACAAACAAGCTGTGCCCTTGTCTGTGTCTGACCTTTGCTGGGACACCCTGAAGAACTAATTGGAGTAGGAAGAAGGCTTGAAGTGATGTCACTTCCCGTTCAGAAAGCTTATAGGAAACACATTAATGCCACTTCTTGTGAAGTTCGATGATGGCAAAAGTAGTGATATCACTTCCTGTGCCAATGAATGATGTGAAATGCATTGATGTCACTACCTGTGAAGATGGATGATGGGAATTAAAATCCTCTTACCTGGCTTCTTTTAAAGATGGCTTTGGTGAGAAACGAGTGATGTCATTTCCTGTGCAGATGAATGATGGGAAATTAAGTCCTCTTTCCTGCCTTCTTTTTTTAATGATGGTGTGACTGGAAGTCAGTGATGACACTTCCTGTACAGCTGGATGATGGGAAATGCATTGATATAATTTTCTGTCCAGGTTAATGAAGCAAAATGATGTGGTTGCTTTCTGTAGTTTTGCTCACAGGTTGGTTATTAATTAATCAAAACAAATGTTCATAATTGTTAATAAATAATACCTTTTTTATATATTATAGTGTTAAAAAGTGCACGGGATTTTTAATTCATTTAAAAAAAAAAAAGGCATTTCCGTGTTGTATTTTGACCAGTACAATGCATTCTGAGTATTATATATTTTTCTTAAAACACCAATAAACAGTTTTATTTCAAAAGAAATATTTATAACTTTACAAAATTGAAATCTTTGAAATCTATGTGCACATATCAACATTTGAAGTATTGTTACATAAAGTAGGTTTTTAATATAAAAAAGACAAGTTACATTTACATATAAATAAAAACCCTAGATGCACAAACTGAAGAAATTAGAAGAAGGTGAAGGTGAGGGATGAAAAGAGGATGTCCAGTTTGGAGAAACATCAGAAGAAAGTGAATGAATCTTCATTAGTAGCCCCATTAACAAGTCATCAGGAAAGCGTTATAAAGTGACTCAGCATAAAAGATTCCAACAGCAGCCTGCTCCATCACAGGCTACAAAGCCTCGAGTTCAAAAGCACAGACTTTTGAGTACACTGCAGACTTGGCGTCAGAGCTAGGCTAATGTGCCTTTGATGTGGGTCTGGGTGTTCCAGCTGCTAGGGTGTTTCATGAGCTCTGTATCGGTATATTTACGGTTCTTCTAGTAAGAACACTAGTAACATTGGTTAGTTTTTTCTCACACAAGTATGTTTCTCGAAAAGCACTTTTGATTATGATGTTCACCATGTAGTGAAGCACATAGTCCTGTAAAAGTTTCTTTTAATGTATTGATAGGTTCCGTCACTGATGTAAAGCGCTCTTGAACAAGCCTGGCCAGAGTATTCACATGGCACTGCGTGCTTGCAAGGGGGGCGCCTGCTGACATTGTCCTGTCTGCATTGTTCCCCCTAATGCAAGAATATGGCATTGCACCCTGAGTTAGATGATATACAGATGGCCAGGGAGTTCCAGAGAGGAAGGACTGTAGCACCATATTACAGCGCCGTATTGCCATACCATTCATGGCATGCCATGGCACAATCTAACATCACATTAGTCCACTGAGCAACTGGGCGCTCATATTGTTCAATGCCATATGTTTGCATGCTTTGAAATTCTGTGCTCCCTGTTCTTCATTAAGTCCCTTCATTGGCCAGGCATCAAGCCAATAGTAGTATCTTTGACCTAATAATCTGCACCTATCACGGCTTCCAGTTGCAGTCACTTCCTCATGCCTCTTAGCTCCTTCCTGCTCTGTTTTGCATACACAGAGTGAAGGTTTGTGTTGTAAGTAGATTAGATAGGCATCAGGACACGTCTTCAGGTTGTAAGATAGATTTATTAAGATAGCACAGCAGAGATAAAGCACTTCGCTAGCTGACCAGACCATCAACTGCCAAGACTGGAACATTCACATACCAGATAGAACACTCATAGGTAGTGAGGGAGGTTGAGCACATATATACAACAGTTTGCATAGGAAGGCGGAAAGGGCCTGTTCGCTTAACGGGTGCAGCACTAGTTGGGGACCCATTGTGACAAAAAGTCTATGACAGAGTGTCCTCAGCAGGTTGAGTGTCACAAGGACTGTTGCATCTGGGACATAGACTGCACCCTTAGGCCTATCTATTTGAAATTGCTTCAGGTTATGACTGTGTCCTGTGACTTAGGATAGTCACAGGTCTTGGGGTGACGCGTGACTTGTCTCACATGTACGACCTGGATCTTCACAGATCACATCACTCATTTAAGTCAATGACTATGACCACGAGGCACGCCTTCTAGACAGTTGTGGCATCGGCTTCTGTGGATCATATTCTATGCTTGTTTGCCAACATTATTGTTGCTACATTCATAGGTTGATTATATGAGGCCCTAAACCTATGGTCATTAAGCTGCTTTTTTGATTTTTGTATGCCATTTGTGGTTCGTGGTCTCGATTGTGTGCTCCCCAGCTTGTTTTTTTTCTATAATTTGTCCTGACGAAGAATATCATTCTGTTTTAATGATATCTATTGTCTTTTGATGATACAGTTACGATGAATTGTTACACAAACATTTTCAACAAAAAAATAATAATAAAACCAGTTTTGATGTTCCGGCTGTTTGATAGTCGGCCAAAAGAAACATTAGCCTTTGGATGGAAACCTCACAAGGAAGCGTCGGGGGCCACGGAATTACGTAAAATACAAATGATGAATTTGCGTCTAACTCTGAAGCTGTTTGTGGTTTGACACAGAGCCAGGTACCATGGCTGGACCGCGGGCAATCAGCAGAGGTTGTTAAGAAGTTCCATGTGTCAGCTTTCCTGTTGAGCAGCTGTGCGGAAGGATCAAGTGTTTAAGTTAGAAAATTTGTAGAACTACTTGTTTACTAAATCTCAGATCATTGAGCGGGATCAAAGTTTGCGCTTTGGGGGGATGCAGTGAGAATCCCCACAAAGTGAGGTATTCGGTCTCTTCGACACCCCAAGAGCCAGTGTTTATTCATGTTCATGAATGCAGATGATGGACAGAAGCACCTCGGAACTTATTTTTCAACATGAGACTTTGTCCCAGGGCAAGAGAGCGAAAAGGAATAAAAGAAAGAAGGGGAAAGAGAAAAGTAAAAAGAATGACCTTGGGAGAAAGCATTGATAAAACAACTTGCAGAGTCAAATAGAGAGAAACTGAGGCATGGTGGAGGAAAGAATGATGAGGTGGAATCAAGACTAGGCAGCCTTGATAGTACTCAAACCTGGCCTTTAGGATCCTAAGAAAGTCTTAGGGCTTCTGCACATATTATTTTACACATTAAACACTGGCAACATCAACCAGGATGAAGAGCTGATGAAGGCGTGGGACCAGGCTTCCAACACAGGAGAGGAAGCAGGCGGATGCAAGCCTGGTGTGTGGAATGGAAGCCTGGTGTGTGGAATGGAATTCAGTAGATGGTCTAATGGGATCTTATAGGGAGTGAGGTTTATTCAGCTCGCGTGTCCTCGTGAGCATGAGTGTGACATGTGTGTCGTGGCCATGGTCAACTTACATGATGTTCTGTTCTTGTGGGGGGGAATGTTTGTATTGGAAAATGTTAGGGATGTTATAGATATGTGTATTAACGGTTGGTGGTCATTCTGTAACTGGCACTTGCAGAGTGCACTTCCGCTGCAATAAAGCTGGAACTTCATGTACGCATCTGGACTCCTTTACTTGTCATTACATGCTTAAGGATTCATGCGGATTTACTTCCTACACTGTCGACGAGCAGGCACAAAGCTACTTTGTTTGATATATTTTGAACAACTTTGATGTTTACCGCACTGGAGTGCGTACAAGAATTGCTTTTCCAACTAAGAAATTCAGAATACCGAGGCGGTATTACAACTTGCATTTTACCTTATTTTGGATCTTGAGGAATTGAGAAATTTAGCAATCTCCATACCTTTTGCAATATGAGGCTCGAGTACCCTGCGCTACCCTCCAACTGCCGATTTTCATTTTCATCGTAATTTTTTTTATCACGCCGAACGTGGTGACGTAAGAACCATCATCATGTGTGCAGGCATTGTTGTATCTAAGGCAACGTCGTAACCTGCACGTCAACGCTATCCTTCCTAGATGTGTTTCCATTGTCATGTGTGCCGACATTGCTGTATTCATGGCAACGTCGTAACCTGCACGTCAACGCTGTGTCCTTTGGATCTGTTTTACACGATAACCATCGAGTCATTAATACTGGAGATATTTAGCTTCAAAACGGGAGTACATTACAGAGGATTTCTTTTCAAGCGCGCAAGTTCATTTTTCAGTTTGTGAGTGTATGCAGTGTATTTTATATGTGCACAAGCTTTTAACTGGTAATCTCTTATTTCATGACAACTTTATTTTTTGAAATCAACGAGCTAACAACTCAACAAGGTTATCAACAAGAAAACTAGGCATATTCTGTACTACAGCCTATCCTTTGCAATATTTCCAAGCTTACATTTTTGTTTATTTTCTTTTATTTTCATTTCAGTTCATTCTTTACATCTGTAATATGCACACAATTTATATTTCAAGTTAATCATATTTCTTCAGTTCTATTTCTCTTGTAATATAATTGCATTATATTATGGCTGATATTTTTCCTCCTCCTTCAGTTCTCTCTTCTCCTGGTGAACCATCAATGGATTGAGAGATATGGGAACCAGTGTTTCTTGCTTACTTGAAGTTTTAGAAGGTGAAGAGTGTGAGCCAGAAAGAAAATGAGCATTACTAAAAAATTGTTTAGGGGGTAATTGTCTTAAAGAATTCTAAAATGTACCTGCTCTTATTAATCCTGGCAATGTATATCAAAATGCATCCACGCAACTTAATTAAAGATATGGGAAAGAGAAGGATGTGGTCATGGAAAGGTTTATTTTTTATTCTAGAAAACAGCAACCTGATGAGACTATTGCAGATTTTGTTTCACCACTTAGGTCTCTGGCAGTAACTTGTGATTTGGAACATATTTCCTATGAACAGATGCTTAGAGATCAGATCCATATGAGAACTGATAACAAAAAAGTCCAAGAAAGGTTGTGGACCTCATCAGATATGTCTTTAACCAAATCTATTGAGCACTCAGAAAAATTTGTGAAGGAGATTAGGGGTAATGAAAAATGTGAGGTTTTCAGTATTTCTAAAGAAATAGACAAAACCAAGAAGACTGATTTGCAAAAGAATGAACATTTTCAAAAATCTGATGGGAAGTATAAAGGTTTTAGAATAGATAATAGAAAACATGTATTTTTATGTTATAGATGTGGAAGTCCTGTGCATTTAGGCAATTCAAAATTATGCCCAGCTAGTGACAATTTTTTTTTTTAAGTGCGGAAAAAAAGGACATTTCAGTAAAGTGTGTAGGCCTATGCCCAAAAGAGTAAATATGATCCAAGGTTACAGTGAATGCGAAAATTCCTATGATGATTATGAAAATGATATCAACACTGTCATTAATGTTTGTGGGAGCGAAGGTGTCAGCAAGTTTCCCTCTTGCACTATTAGTGTTGATGGTGTTGATGTACAACTTCTTATTGATTCATGTGCATGGTACACTATCATTGCACAAAATATTGTTAATGACAAATGGCCAAACAAGAAATTGTTTCCTCCTGATGTAGCGCCCGGTGGATATACCGGACATAAAATTAATCTAGTGGGATATTTTTGGGCCAATTTAGAATTCTCAGGACGCCACACATATGGTGAAAATGTATGTAGCAAAATCTGGGCAATCACTTCTGGGTTAGCCACATCAAGAGCAAATGGAGATCAAACATGATCCTAGAGCTAATCCACCTGTTTATGTGATTGATCTTCCAAAGCCTCCAGGTAATGACAACGCTATATTTGTTTCAAATTTAAAAAGCAAGATTCCTAATGTTTTTATTAACAAATTGGGAGAATACCAAGGATTTAAACATTGTATTAGGCTTTGTGACAATGCTATTCAAATTCGTCACAGAGTAAGAAATGTTCCCTTATTTTACAAATCCAAGCTTAAAGATATTTTAAAAGATTTGTACACTAAAATAATAATTGAACCTATTGAATCATCTCCATGGGTTTCTCCAATTGTTATTTTGGTTAAACCCACAGGTTACCTCAGATTATGTGTGGATTTACGCAGTCTGAACAATGCCATCTGGGTAGATGCCCATCCTCTACCCAATCTACATGAAATGGTTTCTACGTTAGCTGGTGCACATGTTTTTTCTTGTATTGATTTGGACAGTGCCTATCATCAGGTGGTTTTGGATAATGAGTCAAAAAATCTCTCCGCATTCATAACTCATGAGGGTTTGTACAGATATTGCCGCATATCATTTAGCCTTGCCAGTGCCGCTTCAGTTTTCCAAAGGTTAATGAAGGAAACTCTTGAAGGTCTAGCAGATGCAATAGCCTTCCAAGATGATATTCTTGTGTATGGTAAAAATGCTGAGGAGCATTACTATAATTTAAACAATGTACTTTCTGCATTGTCAAGCAAAGGCCTTACTCTTTGTGCGGATAAATGCAGATTTAAAGCACCTGAGGTACAATATTTAGGATACACCATCAGTGGTGTTGGTTTCAAACCCAAACGTAACCATGTTGAAAATATTACTAATGCTGAAATTCCCACATCCATGGAACAGTTAGTAGCTTTTCTCGGTCTTACTGAGTTCTTTGCGAAATTTATTTCCAATTATGTATCTAAAGTTGACCCATTTAGGTGTCTTCTAAAGAAAATGCAAAGTTTGAATGGGCAAACGAAATGTCTGCGGCTTTTACTACCTTGAAGAGCTTTATTGTAAATGCTCTATGTCTAAAGCAATTTTTAAGTGGAAGAAAATGCATAATTATGGTGGATGCCAGCAGCTCTGGTTTAGGTGGAGTGTTGATGCAAAGAGATGGTGCAAAGGAATAGATTGTGGCTTGTGCGTCAAGAGCTTTACGCGATTCAGAGACACATTACTCTGTAATAGAGAGGGAACTCTTAGCTTGTGTATGGGGTGCCGAACACATTAGAACATTTATATGGGGCACAAAATGTATTATAAAAACTGACCATAAACCCCTCATGTTTATGATGGCACCTGGTGGTGGTCACACTATGTTTGCAAGATTGGCTAGATTAGTGTCTAGGTTGCAGAGTTTTCCGTTCCAGTTGGAATATGTTGAAGGTAAATCTAATGTACATGCGGATTGCATGGCTAGGTTTCCTCCCTCCACACCTGACACTGAGAGAATGGAGAATGAAGATTGTGAAGTAGCCTTCACCATGTATGACGCCAATTTACTTTGTGGTGAACAAACTATTGTCCAAGAAGATTTATGGTTAAATGAACTGAATAAAGATGAGGAATTCAAAAAGGTTATGCATCATATTTTGCAAGGGTGGCCTGAAGGAAGGAAGTTGTCTGGTGAGTTGACAAGTTATTTCAAAGTTAAGGAGGAATTAGCCATTGAAAATTGTATTGTTTTAAGAGGTGGCAAATGTGTTCCACCTTACAATTTGAGGAAGAACATTATTGTTTTAGCCCATGAAGGTCACTTAGGAATATCATGTACAAGGAGACGTGTTAAAGAATCATTTTGGTGGCCGGCCATCGATTTATCTGTAGAACATATTGTTAGGAATTGTTCCGAATGTGCTTCCAGTGACAAGTCAGCAGTTGGTCTACGTCCTGAGCCACATCCTGTGGAATTTCCAGATGGTCCCTGGCGTAAGTTGGGTTTAGATATTATAGAACCGTTTTTTGTTTTGCCTAGACAAGAAGCTTTTGGAATTGTTTTGAGTGATTATTTTTCTAAGTGGCCTGAGGTCAAGGTGGTAAAGGATGTCACTTCAGAAAAAGTAATTGAATTTTTGAATGAAGTTTTTTGTAGGGAAGGCATTCCCCAAGAAATTGTCACTGATAATGGTCCTCAGTTTGTTAGTAAAAAGATGGAGTCTTTTTTTTCAGAAATGTGGAATTATGCATAAGAAAATTGCAGTTTTCCACCCAGTAGCAAACAGTCAAGTTGAAAGATTTAACCGTCTTATAAAGGAGGCTATTCAGTTATCAGTAAAAGGTAGGTTAAATTGGAGAAATGCTTTATAATCCATGCTATTAGCATACAGAACTTCTCCTAATTCAGTGACTTTAGTCAGTCCCTTTGAGTTGTTTGCGTAGTTTCCTGCACTCTGCGTTACGCGGAGCTTGTGGAGTTCTGAAAAATTCTGCTTCGCAGAGCGGAATTTTTTTCCTCGCTCGCGTTCACCAACGTCAAGTTGGTGAGCGTGGCGAGGAAAATCCACCTCCCGGCGAGATTTTTCCTCATTCGCGATCGCCAACATTAAAGAAAATAAACCTCCCGGCGAGATTTCTCAACGCGGGGGGTCAGGTTTCTCATTGTGAGTGGTCGCGTATGTTCGCGACCGCTCGCATTGAGAAACTGCCCGTTCGCGTTTAGAAAGCTGCTGCTCGAGTAAAAATCTACGCGAGCGGACTCCTTGTCCTGGCCCCAGCTGCACTGGGGGCACAAAGGACTAGCGCCAAACCAGCTGCGGCCACTGGAGGTGAGAGCGGTGGGGCCAGGTGAGGGGGGATTTCGAGAGACGCCCACGAGGGAAAATTAAATAAATAATTAATTTTCCCTCGTGGTTATCTCTCGAAATCCCCCTCACCTGGCCCCACCGCTCTCACCTCCAGTGGCCGCAGCTGGTTTGGCGCTAGTCCTTTGTGCCCCCAGTGCAGCTGGGGCCAGGACAAGGAGTAAGCAAATTCCAGACACCTATGCAAGGAGGGGGGGCTCTAGAAGCTTCTCCTACTGCAAAGCAGGCACCAGGTGTAAATAGTGGACCCTTAGACCCAACTCTTCAGTACACATCTGGACCTGTGGAAGACTTGGCACAAGGACTGCTGTGCTGCTCTGCTGCAAGATGGACTGCTACTCTGCTGCCCTGCTGCCTGAGTGAGAATGACGGGACTTGCATCTTGAACCCAAGACCACCAAAGAGGCTTCAAGGGCTAGTTGGAGGGCCTCTTGATCAGAGCCTCAGGGACAGAAATGCTCCAGCCACCCTGGATCCTGCACTGCCTGCTGTGAGTCTTAACCCACCCGAGTGACGCTACCCCAGTCCTGGACACATGGAAGTGGGCCTGAAGGTGCTCTGCAGTACAGCTGTTGTCCTAGCGGAACCAGTGCAGGACCCCGCATCTCAACCCCGCAGCTCCTTGGAACCACTGCCATGCAATGCATCTTCGACATATGGCCGTGCATCACAGCTATGCAGTTCCTTGGAACACTGTACAATTCATCCTCAATGCAAAACCTCACATCGCAGCCCCGCAGCTCCTCGAAACAGCTGCTGTGCAATGCATCCTCGATGCTAGACCTCACAATGCTCCACAACCAGGATTTAAGGTACTTTGTTCAGTGGGCCTAACTTGGTTCCTGTGTCCCTACCCCAGTCCTGGACCATTGGAAGTAGGCATGAATGTGCTCTGCCAATCCAGTTGTTGTCCTGGCAGAACCGACACAGCGAAACACATCACCTTGCTGCTCTGCATAGGAACCACAGCTGCATGAAACATTCCCGACACAGGATCCCAGAGCTCCTCGGAGCAGGCACTGAGCAAATCATCCTCAACAAAGGACAATGCATCGCAGCCCTGCAGTTCCTCAGAACCACTGATGCATGATGCACCCTCAATGGAAGGCCTCGCACCGCAGCAACACAGCTCCTCAGAACAGCGACTTTATGACACAGCCTCCACATGAGCTCTTGCAATGCTCCACAAACCATATTTAAGGTACTTTGTTCAGCGAACCTAATTTGGTCTCTGTATCCAGCTTTGTCATGGTTGGCCTGAACTTGTGACTATGCCCCTCTCCAGAGTGACCAGATCATCACAGTTGGAGCATTTTGCTTTTAAGCTCTATTTGTACCTAATTCATAACAATTGCATATTTCAGGTTCTACTGATTGGATTTTTGTTGATTTGTTGCCCAAAAAAATAATACATATTACTCAATTTTTCTATTAGTTGTGATAGTTTTCTTGTGTTGTATTTTCACTTGGTTTACTATTTAAAGTGCTGCATAAATACTTTACGCATGGCCTCTAAGTTAAACCTGACTGCTTTGTGCCAAGCTGCTAGAAGGTGAAGAATAGGTTAATTTGGGGTTTGCTCGTGTTTCACACTGAAGAGAATTGCAGTTGCTGCTCAAGTAGGGTTTCACCCCCCCAACCAGTAACCCATTTTCTTGCAGAAAGCACATCACCTGTTGAAACCTCTGATCGGAGGGCATGGAATAATACTAGCCAGTTGCTCTGCTCTAAATTTCAAAGATTCTAATTAACCAGTGCCAGTGCCCACACAGTGGTATGGGAGAGAAATCTCTGCATAATAGAACTGGTGTCTTTGCTTTCCAAGAACCCTTTTTGGGTTGGAGAAAACCTGACAAAAGGCCCTGCGAAGAGACCTGAAGACTATCTGCAAGAAGACGGAAATACCTGCTGCAGCTAGGAGTTTGTTGAATTGCATCAACCAGAAGAATACATTGTGGAGTGGCAGTCCAGCTGCTTCAGGACTAGAAGCAGTGCATGGAAATGTGTTGTAACTTTGTTGCACGTGCAGCATCTGTCACAGAGAAAGAGCCCAATTTGCTTTGCAGAGTGATGTAGGAGGTTCCTATCAAAAAGAAGATCCTCTATTCAGTGCAGACCAAAGAAAGAATTACCAAAAAAGCTGTGAGGGCCACTGACAGCCCGCAGCAGTCGGGAAAATATATTACGATTTCACCACAGGGCTGACAGTGTGCCTGCAGCACAGTCATGGCGGTGGAGTACTGTGGCACTAGTTAAGAGCTGCTGCCTGTGGAAATTTAGCGTGCAAACTGAACATTATCTGCGCCATCTTGCCTCTCCCCAGCGCCACGCATAGCAAATGCACGGCCGCCATTTTAGGCACCCCACTCTCTCTCCCCGCTCACTCTCGATCGCCAGCGCTTTCCCCCGGCGCTGCGAGCATCCCCCGCGTGCCGGCCACCCCCGCTCTCTCATACAGGCCATAAACCCTCTCCTTCTGCGCGACCCTGCTACGGAACCACTTCCGACCGACAACCCATACATGGTCATGCCTCTCCTTTGATAACCCCCTTCCTCTGCGCCCCATTGTCTGAACTGGTCCCAGGCCATCACCTAGCCCTGCGGATGCAGTTTATTGCCCCTACTGTAAGGGAAACACCCCACATCAAAGGGATTACAGTAGAATCAAAGCCCCTACCCCCTGAGACCCGGCCGGTTGCACACACCCCCGGGAATTAGCGGAATTCCCTGCTGCGCGATAGCCATCTCCCACTGCGGGTAGGGTGGGAACCTCTACTGTAACCATGTGTGGGATCGGATCTGAGCCGGGGCTTCAGGGGATATTTTCCCGCACATCAAGGGAATCTCAAGAATGTACTATGTATAATAAAGCAATAAACCAGTGTATAAGAGACCAGGTCTCAGAGATGCAGTTAGAGCACCTCGTGACGATACCTTGCTGTCTGATCTGATGTGTTCTGCTCCGACGGAATAAAACCTTGTTTCCTGCCTTCCAGTCTCCAGCGCCTGCCTCTTTTATTGGTAAATTATCGAGTGGTATGAGAGGCGATTACCGCCGGGCAAATACTTGAAAGGATACCGACTGAAACTGCCGCTACCATTTAACAATTGGCGTCCCAAACGTGGGGCCCATCAGCGACACGTGGATCCAGTGGGAGAGGTCCCGACGACAGAGTGAACGACTGCAACGATCGGGAGAGCTCCTGCCCAATAGACCCTCGTCTGGCAGCCGATCATCCGAACTTCACTGGTTCCGAGCAGACCTCTCTCGAGTGATCTATGGTCCTGACTGGGAACCATCAGGAGTGCCGCGGCAAATACGGAGAGTAGAGGACGATCGGGCGCTGGAGGCGGAAGACGAGAAACTGTCCACGCGGTCCGGGTAAGGTCGTGATACACGACAAATTGAGAAATAATTGATTGATTGTTTAATGCTCTGGAAATACTAGTATTGCTCATTGATTGTGCTCATTGATTGTTCTCTTTGAGATATTCGCTGTCTACAAACGGGGAGGAGTAGAAATACTCTCTCTCTCTCCCTTTGCAGATAGTGAAGGGTAGGTAACGCAGACTTTTGTCCCCGTTGAAACCCGTCGTGCCTATCTTTATCTCCCCATTGATTGATTGTCCGAACATTGATTGTTTTGAAGAATAGTGCTTTTTGAGATATTCTCTGTTTGCAAATAACGTAGAATAGGAATATTCTGTCTAGTCTTTGCAAATAGTGAAGGGTAGGTAACGCAGACTTTTGTCCCCGTTGAAACCCGTCGTGCCTATCTTTATCTCCCCATTGATTGATTGATTGATTGTCCGAACACTAGTTGTTCGATATTGGTTCTTTGGAGGTATTCTCTGCTTACAAATAACGAAGAATAGAGATATTCTGTCTAGTCTTTGCAAGCAGTGAAAAGATAGGTAGTGCTGACTTTTGTCCCCGTTGAAACCCGTCATGCCTATCTTCTCCCCACTGATCGGTAGTTGGTTCTGCCCGGACCGCTTATTAGAGGTGAACCATCCGGCTCCACTGGAAGGCACCCCTAATAAGGACATGTTCACTAAATATGGACTAGTCGCCGTAGCCTATAGCAAGCTGTGGCATAAATATACCAAGAAGGACCCCGAAAGTCAGTGGCCACTGATGGGATCCTTCGACGACCATAAGATAGAAGCGCTAGAAATAGCTCTGCGTAGCAATAAGACGACGCCTACTATGCTTGACAGTATCGGCATGTGGCGCAAAGAAGCAACGCAACGGAAAAAGAGGGAAGAAGTAAAAGCAGAAAAGGAATTACGAAAGGCAGCTCACCTTGCCGCTAGAAAGTTAGAAGAAGACATAAAAGAGAGAAGGGAAACTAAACTAAGACAGGAACCCGAAACCTCAGGCCAGTACGCTGTTAGGACCCCTTCTTTGCTCTACCCTGAGTTGTCCTCCAAGCAGCGAACGAATGACGAGTTACTGTTAGGTCCTCCGATCATTTACATGCCCCCTCCGTATGCACCCTCCCAATCAATAGTACAACACCCACAACCCCCGAACACGAGCAAAAGCAGTACAAGGGCCTCGGCCCTCACGGCCTCCGCGCCGGCTGAGCCTCTTGTGCCGAACCCAACGTCAACCACAACGCCAGTCGACCATGAGATAGGAAAGAAAGAGTCCACCAGAATGAATCGACTAACTAAGGATGAACGAGCAGGAATTGACAAGATAGTAGGGACGCTGGTGGAACGAAAAGAAAGTGAGGAGTATATAACAGACGTGTATAACTCGTATGCCGACAGCCGCAGACGACACTTCGTCGTACGGCTCTGTTATCACGCCCTGAATGCATATGAGGATAGGTACCACGATAAAGGTCCCGAAGGCTTAGCGGCCCTATATAGGAAGGTAGACATTGGGGAAGAAAGAGAGGGCGATGTAACGAACCTCTTCACTCGTACACTCGAGGTCTACCGACACCTTAAAGAACATGGACAGACCACCAAAACAGAAACCCCCATAGCAATTAATCCCCAGGGAGGAAGGGCCGATGCTATGATGCCCATTAAAGAGGCTGCCCCCTACTGGGTCCCCCCACGGGGTCAGGGAACACACGACGACATCAACAACCCAGATGCGAAGGGAAGGGTTGTATATAACTGGGTCTATCAGCCGTGGGACCGGCAAGATATTTTGACTTTTAGAAAGACTCTACCCGACTTAAGAAAGAACCCGACTGCCTTCTACACGGAATTGGGTACAGCCTTAGGCTCAACGATAATGACGTTAGCAGATATCGACTTGTTCTTTGGGCTATGTCTGCCGGCTGATGTGTGGAAACAAATCCGGAAAGTTGACCACGCTGAGCCGTTCGGATATACCTGGGTACAACTCGATACCATAGATAAACAGCGAGAGCCAGGACAGAAACCCCCGAAAGCCATCTTAGAGCTCCCAGACAAGATTGTACAAAAGCTGAAGACTCTAATCCCAGAAAGAAAGGTAGATTGGTCGATAGTGACGGCTTGCCGTCAGAAACCCCAGGAAGATGTGTCTGAATACTTCTCCCGATTCGAGACTGTGTTTTCCGATTACAGTGGCCAAGACATGACCACCGCAACCGGACACCACCTCTTTGTCCAGAATTATGTAAAGGGTCTGTCACAGGAAGTTTCCCAGAAGCTACAGACCAGCGAGAGTAGTTGGGCAGCCTCCAAACCCGCAGCGATTCTCCAGATGGCCCAATACTACGAAAATCAGAAAAACGAGAACGATAGGGCATCAGAGAAGAAGAAAAAGGAACTGAAGGAGAGAGTAATGATAGCACAGTTGCAAGGGGTGACCATAGGAAGGGAACCCCCGAAAGAGAATTACCAACCAACCGCCCCTAGAAAGCTACCCCCTAGAGACCATACACCTGCACCCTACAACGGACGGAGAGACTTGGATGGGAATCAATGCGCGTTCTGTAGAGGGTTCGGACACTGGAAATCCCAGTGCCCGGTCCTTCTGGAAATGAACAAGAATAGGGACCCCAGAGACACAACATATGACCCCAGAAACAGAGGACAGGGACGAGGGCACACGAACAACACCATCAACGACAGGCCAGGCAGACCAAACACCTTTGATCGCCCCCGACAAAACCAGTATCAGCAGTCCGACTACGAAAGCACCCATGACTTCGCATAGGACCGCCAGGGACAAGGGAGGGATCCAGTCGAACTCCGTGTTGACCAGCAAGGTCCTTACGTTACCGCTAAGGTCTTGGGCACAAAATCTCCATTCCTGGTAGATACTGGGGCGACACGTAGTGCGTTATCTAAACGACTGATTCCTAGGGCACCCTTGTCTGGCTCACACGTAACCTCAATAGGCTTTGACGGAACGCCCTCCACTAACCCCTTATCAACACCAATCTCCTTTGACTTAGAAGATAACACCACTGACACGACCTTTCTGCTCTCCTCCAACACCCCCGATGCTATTATGGGACTTGATTTGCTAAAGCATTTTCGAGCCACCATCAGGTGCTCCCCAGACGGAGTTCGAGTCATCCTACACGATAACCCAGATCTGTCCAGACCCTGTCACACACGGCGTATGCTCTCTATAACCGATGCTGATATGTCCCTACTCGACACATTACCTTCACATCTATGGGCTAAAACCGACTCAGATGTAGGGCGCATGGTGATCGACCCGGTACACATAACCGTCCGACCGGACGCAGTGCTCCCGAAGCTTCCACAGTATCGGATATCACCCGAAGGCGAGAAGGCATTGGTGGAAATCATCGAGTCCCTGGTCGAGGCAGGAGTGGTGGAAGAAGTAGTCAGTAATGTTTGCAACAGCCCTATCCTACCCATTGTAAAGAAGCAAGGCGAGGGGGATGAGAAAGCCTACCGTTTCATTGTTGACTTGCGAGAGGTTAACAAAGTAGTCATACCCCAGTACCCCGTAGTCTCAGACATCACCACCATCCTCACCCTGATTCCATCCACTGCCACCATCTTTACTGTTATTGACCTCAAGAACGCATTCTTTTCCATCCCCATCCACCCAGACAGCCGCTACCTGTTCGGCTTCACTTTAAAAGCCCGTTCGTACAGATTCTGCAGGGCACCCCAAGGCTACACTGAGAGTCCCAGTATTTACAGCCAAGCCCTCAAGAGGCAACTGGATGCAGTCCAACTACCCGATGGAGTGGTGTTGATACAGTACGTTGATGACATTCTTTTGGCGGCCGACACCACTCCTCTCGCCGTCACAGCCACCATTCACCTCCTCCGCTTCCTTGCGGAGAACGGTCACAAGGTCTCCAGAAAGAAATTGCAATTCTGCCAGCCCCAGGTAACTTATCTAGGCCACCTACTATCCAAAGACGGGAGGAAACTTACCCCTGACCGAATTCAAACCATCCTAGAAACCCCTGTTCCCAAAACTCAGAAGCAAGTACGATCCCTAGTGGGCCTCACCTCCTTTTGTCGACAGTGGTTGCCAAACTTCAGTCTTACCATAAAGCCTCTGCTTTCCCTGCTGGCTAAGGATGTCCCCTTCCCCCTCCCCTGGACACCTGAATGTCAATCCTCCTTCAAAGAATTACGAGACGCCCTCTGCTCGGCCCCAGTCCTAGGAACCCCAGACTACACTAAACCTTTCTCCCTCTACACCCACGAAAGGGAGGGATGTGCGTTGTCTGTCCTAACCCAGTCCATAGGCCCTAAGCAACGCCCTTGTGCCTACTTCTCTGCCACTCTTGACCCCGTAGCCAGAGCTTTGCCCGCCTGCCTTCGAGCAGTAGCCGCCGCTGCTGTCTCTATCCGGCAAAGTGAGGGGATCGTGCTCTCGAACCCCCTCACAGTATTGGTACCCCATGCTGTTGATACCCTCCTGAACCAAACCAAGACTCAACACCTGACTAGCGCACGACTGACTGGGTATGAACTGACTTTGCTTGCGCCCCATATCACATTGAAACGATGCACCACTCTGAATCCAGCTACTCTACTACCTCTCCCTGACGCTGACCCCAATGCATCCCCTATACATGATTGCGTGACCCTCACCGACGAACAAACCAAGAGTAGGGTTGACCTCCGGGATACTGCCTTCCCGGACCCTGACGGAGAACTGTGGGTGGATGGCTCATGCATCAAGCTCCCTGATGGCACCACCTCAGCTGCCTATGCAGTCACCACAGCTCGAACAGTTGTTGAGACAGCCCGCATCACACAGCGATCCGCACAGGCGGCTGAACTAATTGCCCTCACACGAGCCTGCATCCTGGCAGCAGGGACAACCGCAAACATTTACACAGACAGTCAGTATGCCTTTGGGGTAGTTCACCACTTCGGGCTCTTATGGAAAGAGAGGGGATTCTTGACTTCTCATGGCACACCCATCCTGCATGGAGATCTAGTCTCTGCCCTGACCGAAGCAGTCCTCCTCCCCACACGGATAGCTGTGATCAAATGCCAGGCACACAAGAAGGTGACAGACATTATAGGTCAGGGAAATGCACTAGCTGACATTACTGCCCGAACCACAGCCGAGAATAGGTCCATGACCCGCATGTACGTGACCAGGTCACAAACTGAGAAATGGAAGGATGCTAGGGAAACGATTAGGGATATCCAACTAGCCAGCACACCACACGAATTAACTGAATGGGCCCGGGTGGGATTGAAGGACGATGACGGTTGTTGGCGAACTAAAGACTCGAACAAATGGTTACTACCCGACTCATACTTGATCCCCATGCTGACCATGGCACACTCCCCCGCACACATAGGGTCTGCCCCCATGATCGAACTCATCTCCAAAGTCTGGCACAACGACAGAATACCAGACTCAGCCAAACGTCTGGTCCAACAATGCCTAGTATGCCTCCAACACAACCCTGGGAAAGGAACTGCTGTACCCCGGGGAGGGTTTGGGGTCCCCAATCACCCCTTTGAAGTCCTACAAATGGACTATGTCCAGCTAGAAAGGTGCCAATGTTTAAAGTATGTGCTTGTCGTTGTGTGTGCCTTCAGCAAGTGGGTGGAAGCCTACCCGACCCTGACAACCACGGACAACATCACCGCCCAAGAGGAACTTCTGGACAAAGACCGACCATCCCTGAGCCGCTGCCCGGATACAGAGACACTTGAGTTGATTGAATATCCCGATCCCACTGTGCCATCCAAAGAAGGGTATAACTTGCGACGAAAGGAGAGAACTTCGGCTAAGCAGACCACAGGCTAAGTGGAAATCTCAGAACGGTAGCCTAGGCACCTCAAAGGCCACCAGGAGAGAAACTAAAACAAAGTCTGTGGTTCTGCCCGCTACCGAGTCTCTTGAAGGTGATGGAAGCGCCCGACATGAAGATGATGGAAGCAACCGGACGTCCAAAGATCCACTTCAAAAACACAAAGACTGACCGAATGCACAGCTTTAAGACAATAGCACTTTTCATTTCCCTTCTCTTTTGCCTTCTCCTCGTGGTCACCTTCTGGATCATGGAGGAGAGCACACCCGCTCATAAGACATTGCTGACTACCGTTCAACCTACCACCACGAAAGAACACCATCTGATCTCACTTTCACCTCAACTCCGAGAAAGGCGTAAGGAGTTCTGGAATAACTCTTTTGTGCAGTTACTCCACCAACACAATCTTGCCACCAACGCCACTAACTGCTGGATCTGTGGATTGCTGCCCCATGCCACTGGGCACTCAATCCCCTTCATCCCTTCACCTTTTTCCGTCCATGGTTCCTGCCTCGCCTGGCTGATCCTCCTGCAGGAGAGCTACAAGGACAATGCCACTTCCGGCAGAACCATGTCACACTTCTACCATGGGTTCTGTCTGAACAAAACTGGTAGAACCTCCGCCCTCTTCTGCCCTCTGAGATCGAACACTTCCTTTCACATGGACATCCCCGCCAAAGAACGAATTGAAATGCAAGTGTTCAACAATCCAGCCAGACCCACCTTCTCTTACCTCCGAAAACGGACAGCCGCCACCCTAACAGTGGCCCTGTCCGTCATCAACATCACTGGATCTGTATGCCTCGAAGGCCTGGGGGCACAGCTGGTGGGCCACAGCTCCTGCCTCATCACCCGAACATTGGACTCAGTTGACCCACCTTCCTTTGTTGCCTCCCCGAATATGTACTTCGTGTGTGGTACTAAGGCCTACACCTGGCTCCCGAAAGGTTGGGGAGGCACCTGCTACATCGCCTTTGTCCTTCCTCCGACGTATGTGGCTCCAGCAAACCATCACCGACAGAAACGTGCCAAAGACATTGTACAAACCGACTCCACCAGAGCACAGTTCATGGACGCAGTAAAGGGTCTTGTTCCGCTCTGGGGTCCGATGGCAAACAGCCGTGCCATCCGCCACTTAACCCAGGCAGTCGAAACAGCAATGAACATTACAGCTGGCGCCCTCGCCAACAACACCGCTGAGCTTCAGGCCGTCCGCCTGGTGGCTCTCCAGAACCGCCTTGTTCTAGATGTGGTTCTGGCTGACCGCGGAGGAGCATGCCGCATCATTGGGTCCAGCTGTTGTACCTACGTACCGGATAACTCACCCTCAGTCTACAAAGCAATTGAACACCTCCACAGACTGTCCACAGAGGTCCATCAAGAACAAGAAGAATGGTCACTGGGGAGTTGGTTTTGGGACGCTATTAAAGGTTGGGGATGGAGGCTGTTTTCATTTATCCTCATACCAATCATGATACTATGTGGATGTTGCTTGGGGATTCAGTGTCTGCCACCTTTATGTTCGTTTTTTATGAACTGCATCTGCCCTAAGACTTTGGACTTTGAAACTGAGCGGATGAAAGCTCTGAATGAGGTGGAGGTACGGGGTATTATGGGGATAGATCCAAACTAGGCAAGCTGGCGAGACATGTTAAAAGGGAGGACTGTGGAAATCTAGCGTGCAAACTGAACATTATCTGCGCCATCTTGCCTCTCCCCAGCGCCACGCATAGCAAATGCACGGCCGCCATTTTAGGCACCCCACTCTCTCTCCCCGCTCACTCTCGATCGCCAGCGCTTTCCCCCGGCGCTGCGAGCATCCCCCGCGCGCCGGCCACCCCCGCTCTCTCATACAGGCCATAAACCCTCTCCTTCTGCGCGACCCTGCTACGGAACCACTTCCGACCGACAACCCATACATGGTCATGCCTCTCCTTTGATAACCCCCTTCCTCTGCGCCCCATTGTCTGAACTGGTCCCAGGCCATCACCTAGCCCTGCGGATGCAGTTTATTGCCCCTACTGTAAGGGAAACACCCCACATCAAAGGGATTACAGTAGAATCAAAGCCCCTACCCCCTGAGACCCGGCCGGTTGCACACACCCCCGGGAATTAGCGGAATTCCCTGCTGCGCGATAGCCATCTCCCACTGCGGGTAGGGTGGGAACCTCTACTGTAACCATGTGTGGGATCGGATCTGAGCCGGGGCTTCAGGGGATATTTTCCCGCACATCAAGGGAATCTCAAGAATGTACTATGTATAATAAAGCAATAAACCAGTGTATAAGAGACCAGGTCTCAGAGATGCAGTTAGAGCACCTTGTGACGATACCTTGCTGTCTGATCTGATGTGTTCTGCTCCGACGGAATAAAACCTTGTTTCCTGCCTTCCAGTCTCCAGCGCCTGCCTCTTTTATTGGTAAATTATCGAGTGGTATGAGAGGCGATTACCGCCGGGCAAATACTTGAAAGGATACCGACTGAAACTGCCGCTACCATTTAACACTGCCAATGCCGGCCATCCTGAGAATGCTCTGGGGGTCGGGTGCACTGCTTCCCTGTAGAACAGTCTTCAGGAGAAACAGTGCATGCCAAGGTGCACAAGCCACAGAGACACACAGAGAGCAGCACCAGGAACATGCCTCAAGGGGCACACTCGCCCTGGAGATATATTTGCAACCTGCATTTACGCTGACCTTTTCATGGCCCTGTCGCCGCCAAGAAAAGGTTGCCGGAGAGGTAGGCCATTATTGACTGCTGCTCTTCACAACGCCGCCACAGCAGGAGCTCAGATCCAGGCAGTGGCGGCGGTCTGGAGTTTGACAGATGGCGGCCTCACCGCCCGCATCGTAATTACGCAGTTGGCCCGCCAGATATGCGGGCAGCCAGGCTGCCAAAAAGCATCGGCGGTTTCAGAACCACCAAAGTCTAAATTAGGCCCTAAGTGTATAAGAGCCTTGTGGTGAGACCATCTGTCCCTTATAACAAAGATGACCCTTTTAACCAGTGTGTTCCACAGCCTTGAAGCACACACACCGAAGTAGTACCCTCCTACTCCAGCTTTATAAATTATTGGAATCTTTAGGAGATGGCCTCCTACAGACCTCAAATCCTAGCTGGGGGGCATTTCGTTGTGCGCTCTGCATCGCAAAATGCGATGCAGCGTGCGCAAAGGAATTTGTTTTATTAATTTAAATGTGTACTTACCTCCGTTCATCCATATTCCGGTGTTTGCATTTCCCCACCTTGCCCCTCCCCCGCCCCGCCTCACTGCCCCACCGAACTCCCTCCACGAGCCGCTACTGTCAGTGAGTTACCTGTACCTTTCAGCAAAGGGGAGATATAGTATAATCCATTTAGCATAGCACACATGCAGCCCCTGACATGTGAGGCCATCACAGACGAATAATTGCTTGATCTCATGTGGCTGAATGCTACTGGTCCCTCTAAAAAGTTGAAAACATTCTTCTGACATGCTTTCACTTTGTTTTGCTCTGATCCACATGTTTCCCCTCTAGCGGCACAATACAAATGCCCCCAGGTGTCCCTCTTAATTATGGCCCCCAAATCCAAAAATGAATAAAACATAGCCAGAGTCCTATGCCATTGTTTCTGACTAGCAAATGGTCTCTTTTGAACACTAATGTTTTCAAAGTTAACGCTTTGGACTTCTAGGACACTCAGTCAAGAGCATTTAAGGAGCAAGGTACTGAATGCTGTATATAGCTCACCTTGTGATGGAAGACCTAGTTGAACACATTAGTCAACTATAAGCCATTTAACTGCAGCAACTTTAATTTATGCTGTTGAATCTGAATTTATAGTGGCTAGTGGTACACATGTTGCCATCCATTAGATCTTTGTCAAAGGGCTTCACGTTTAATCATCAAACTGAAGAGTCCTGCACTGTTACTTTCTGTCACCACCTCCCTGAGCCAGGAGTGGGTATTTTCCTTCCTTGAATGTGGAAGCCATTACTCTTACTCAGTCTACAGATCAAACCCGGATCGGTCATTACCCATGGTCACAATGGTAGGCACAGAAAGTACCATTAAGATGTGATTGGAAAGACACCCAAATGTATCATCGCCATCATGGGACTAGTTGATCTGCCTGAGTTTATCTAAAGTCACCAGAGTGACCAGGCCAGTTCGGTCTTGGTCTTATATATGCATGCATCGCAGGAGGTCAGCACTCACTGGCATGTATTAGCTAAAGAATTTCCACAGTTATCCAAACAATAGATAGAGCAGGGGTCTCCAACCGGCCGATCGCGAGCTGCCGGTAGCTCAATGAGTCCCGTGAGTAGCTTGTGCTAGCATTTTGATTTTGTATCCCGTTTTGTCTATATAATTTTTTGGCCTTCCTTTAATAGCCATTGCCCGTCCTCACCCAAAATAGCTGCTCTGAAAGGCGTAACTAGGCTTAGCTGTGGTGGGGCATGCTGAAGAGGACGACATTGTTCATCATCCAAGTCATCTCTGCACCATCTGTCTTTCACAGCCTGGCACCGCGCTTTCATCCTGCGCGACTTGTGTGGTGGCACAGTCAGTATTGAACTGCTACCCTGCCACTACCCACACAACTTGCTTTTTCCAGGCTGGCACCGTGCCTTTGATCTGCATGCGGAACAGCAAATCGATTGGTAAGCCCTGGCCTGAATTAGTTGCCAATGCTCTGTAGTTGTGACCCGCTGCCCTGGTCTTATAGCTGAATAGGCGAGAGGACACTTCCTAAAAATCACACATAGATTTTGTTCAGGCCAGTTTTTGTTTCAGCATGGGGCAGTGCACTCCCAATGTCTCAAGCTTGTTGGGCAATCAGTTGTGCATTTACAGCCTGCAGAATTCCTGGCCTGAATTAGTTGCTGCATAATTGTTAGCTGTGCTCTAGCCTTAGTCTTTCTCAGACCCAGGTGCCACAAATATTCTTACCCAGAACCACGGTCAATGAAGAGGAAAGTGGGCGTGGAGAGAGAGAGAAGGGGGAGAAGAGACCGGTGATGCTAACAATTGAAATAAGAATGTAAACAACGTACTTCATATTAATGCCAGTTATACAAATCGAACCCAAATTCACAAATTTAAAATGCACTGGTGAATTCTCAGTGATAGCATTCCCTACAGCCATTTCCTGTTTTTTGTAACCTATAATAAAAGCTGAAAATGGATCCTTGGTGTTTGGTGAGAATGACCGATAGAGTTCAAGCATATGCATCACGTGCCAGCATGCCTAACTCAATGGAAAACTTTTGAAGTAATCGAACCTGGCAAGGACTAAACAAGTTCTACAAACAACACCCGTGGCATGCAGCAAAAAGAATTAGCATGATAGTGGAGGAGGCACAACAAATATAGATTGCTGGCTTATAATATGAAATATCTAAAAATAGCAGGATTTACAGGGGGATCTTGTGGTGCAGATGTCTTGACTGAACATCACACAGTAAATTGGGAGTGAAGGGGTGCCAACGCAGAAGGTATTAATACCTCTGCTCAGAGACGATGTAAGGCAGGGCAAAGTGGGCTGTGGCCCAGAGCCTCAGCCTTTCAGGGGCCCCCTGATAGAGCCAGCTCTGTTCTGCAGAGAGTCTTGCCCTTATGACCATGAATAATTAAACAGATTGTTTTAAATACGTTTATCCCTTTAATTTATGTTTAATGTTAGTGATGTGTGAAAGTCTATTACAGACATTTTGCAGAGAATTGATGCGTTTATGTTTCATGCAACATCCATAAATAACGTTTCTATTTGATCAATTGTGAGAAACGGGTGAGTGTCTCAGAGATTATTTGCAGTAATATTGGTGAGCTGCTGCTGTGTTACAATATTGAAAACACCTCACTGGTACCTGAATGTATGATGTAACCGCATTATAATTTGGACCAGTGTGCCTGTGCACCATCAGTGACGTGGCCAAAGAGGGCAAGAAAGAGCTCAAATTAGATCATGAATTCAAAGATGTTCCAAACAGTGGCCCTCAAAATACTTTAGGCCCTGGACCCTCAAAATCACTAAGATGTCCCTGCTTCTGCTTTTGGACTGAATTCAAACACTTCAACCGGGGTACATATTTGCAGTCAGGCAACCAGTGGAGGTCAGCTTGCCTTGACGGGAAGTGGTCATATGGGAAGCACTAAGGGACTTACTCCCAGGCTTCTAGATTACACAGTATTAGAGGCCATCACACAATTCCTCATTGAAGCTAAGATTGATTTCCGTTTATGTTTGTTTAAGCTGCATTACAATGGTTATTTCAGTGACAGCTGAAAAGTCTTGAAGCGTGGTGTCAACACAAATTCAAAGTCATTCCTATCAGTGTTTCTCTGGAACTCTATGTATTTTGTTCAAACTACAGTATGGGCTCAAAAGAAATTAGGCTTAAAGTCAATCAAGCTGGGGGTGGGGGGTGGGGTCTGTCGGAAATCGAAAAAATGCAGGCGTTGCTTGACCTTTAGTAGCTCATGATAATCTTCACTTATCAGAAGTAACTTTCACTACAGAAAATGTCCCCTGAGATAGAAAGATCAAAGGAACCATATCTGAATTAATTCGGCATTCACAGTATTACTGTACAGGCAATGCCTACTTACATGTGCATGAGTTAATCTTTAATATAACTGTAAAGATTTACCCAACACAGGAACATAGGTTGGTAAACTTTATTTGTAGTACAAGAGAGAGATACCTCCAGCTTGCTCTTCCAGCCTTACAATCTTCTTCTCTCCTTCAAACATCAACATTCCACCCTAGCAACAAGCCTTCCATTCTACTGAGCTCTTACATGTACATTGAGCTCTACACATTTTCCCCCCTACATATATTACATAAACAGATTGAATGAGAAACCAATATTAATCATGCACAATTTGGTCAGGAGCTCGACACTTGGAAACATTCCCAGTACTCCAGGCAGAACCATCCCTTAGAATAAGAATGTTTTTTCTTACCGCCCTAACCTGTATAGGTTGAGAAAACTTGCTTTCTCCTTTGATAACGTTTCCTCCACGTCTAACAGCCACCCAATCTCCAACCCTTATATCATGATCTTTAACACCTTTCCTAATATTATAATGCCAAGCCACAGCCTTCTGTTGTTCAACAACATCGTTCTTAATCGCACTACGGTCAACCCACACACACTCCTTGCTCTTCAGCCAACCTGGAATCTCCTTCATTCCTGGTTCACGACCCTTAAGAGAGATGAAAGGAGAAACACCCGTTACCGAGTGTGGCGTAACTCTATATGACCACACCAATTTTTTCAGTTCGTCTGACCACGACAAACCATTGGAAATGGAAAGTTGGATATTCTCCATTATCAACCTATTAATTCTCTCCACTAAACCGTTGGCTTGCGGTCTAAACAATGCAACCTTTTCATGCTTGATTCCCATATTTGAAAGAAATTCCCTAATTTTATTGGAGACCAATTGAACTCCGTTGTCTGACACCAGAGTTTTTGGCATGCCTTCATTTAAGAACACCCTTTCCATAAAACCAATCACCTTCTCTGTCTCAATGCTATCTGTACTTTCTACCACAAGTAGTGGTAGTCCACTAGAACCATTAAAAATTTGCTTCGAGAACCAAGCTTCATAATGGGTCCCAAAAAATCAATTGCTAATCTTTCCCACGGACGATTGGGAAACTCTGGACATGCAAGCGGTGGTTGCCTCACAATTTTTGTCTTATCACTACCAGCACACGCATAACAGTCCTTGACCAACTCCTCAACCTCACTGTCCATGCCTGGCCACCAAAACGACTGTCGCACACGTCTCTTGGTCATATTCCTGCCCAAGTGACCCTCATGAGCTATATTTATTATTTTGCGTCTGAGACCCTCTGGCGGCACCAACTTATTCCTCCGCCACAACTTTCCTTCACCTACACTCAATTCTGTCCCCACATTCCAATAACCCTTGAAGTTAACGTCCTGACCATAGCTCTCTTTCCATCCTGCTGACACACACACCATCACCTCTTGTAACACTTTATCTTGCAACATCGCATCCTCCCATTGTCCTTTATCAAATGCTTGCTCTTCGCTATACTTAATTACATTTACGCCATCATCCAAGTCCTCATCTATTGCATCAATAGGCATCCTGGAAAGATAATCAGCTACCACATTCTTCACACCCTTCACGTACTCCATTTCAAAATTGTACTCCATTACAGATAGAATCCATCTAGAAATCCTTGGAGTAACGTTTCCTTCTAATCCTCTACCACCTTTAAATAAATGCACTAAGGGTTTATGATCAGTGCGGATCTTAAAAGGCAACCCCCAGACAAAATAGCGAAAATGTTTTATTCCCCAACAACATGCCAAGGCCTCCTTTTCAATGACCGAATAGGACAACTCTGCCCCTTGAAGTCTTCTTGACGCAAATCTAATAATTTTTTCATTACCATCGTACACCTGAGTCAACACTGCCCCAATGCCAATTGCACTAGCGTCTGTAGTGACAAAAGTTTTGGCATTCACATTAAAATGCCCTAAAGTAGGAGCATGGAGTATACAGTACTTTATGCGTTTGAATGCCGCATTACATTTCTCCTCCCAATTAAATGTCACCCCATTTTTCATTAAAAGCCTCAAGGGTTCCACTATTTCTGTGAACCCACATACAAACTTGGAACAGTATTCTGCCAGTCCCAAAAATGACTTTAGCTGTTCTTTAATATTTGGGACAGGGGAATAGTTGATGGCTGACACAATACTTTTCTTAGGCTTAATTCCAACTTCAGATATCTCATGACCCAAATACGTCACCTTACTCTTCCTCAACTGACACTTCTCCCTCTTTATAGTCAGCCCATGCTTTTCCATGCGCTTCAAGACTTCCTCCATAACTGCATCATGATGTTCACCATTCTTCCCCACAACCAATACATCATCTTGAAAAAACAGAACATTCTTTACTCCTTCAAATACTTGTTTCATGACCCTTTGGAACACTGCAGAAGCAGATGCCAGACCGAATGGCATCCTGCAATAGCGAAAAGCACCCAATGGAGTCACAAATGAGGTGAGATGTCTTGATTCCTCACCGAGATTAATTTGATGATAGGCTGACGACATGTCAATAACACTGAAAATCACTCCACCACCCATAGCAGTCAATATCTCTGAAATGTTAGGCAACGGTTGTCTATCAACCCAGATGTTTTTGTTCAGGTCGCGCAAATCCACACACAAACGAATTTTGTTTCCATCCTTGGGTGTGACTACTATGGGCGCCAACCATTCTGAGGCCTCAATAGGCTCAATGATTTTTTGATTTAACAATTTGTTCAGTTCCTCTTGAAGAGGGGCTCTCATTAAGTGAGGAACATTCCTTACTTTGTGGACAACTGGCACAGCGTTATGTTTTAGGATAATTTTGTGAGAAAAGTTTATAAGCCTCCCAAGTTTATCTGAAAACACATTGGAAATCTTTTTCATCACATTTGTTTCATAATCTTCTACGTCATGAACTACCACGGACTTGACAGGATGTTCAGCATTTGGATTCAACATTATCCCAAGGTCCTTCTGGTGACGCCAGCCTAGTAAATTGGACCCCTGTTTCGTTAGGTATACTCTACCATAAATTCTTTCCCTCGCAAAGCCTATTACCATCCATTTAAGGCCAATTATATCTATGGTTTTTCCACTATAACCTACTGCTTTTATGTCAGGAACACCCCAATCCTCCATTCTACTTGTATCTTTCCATACCTTGAGATACATGTCTTTGGATAACAATGTGTAAAGACTCCCAGAATCAATCAACATTTTGACACTACCCCCGTCTAAACTGATCATTGAGAGTGGTTTTTCTAGTTTATCAGTGCTTTCCATAATTATACCACTATCATTTACCAAATTACAATTTACTTCTTCAAGAATAGATGAACCATCTACACAAAGCATCAATTCTTGAACATTCTCACATGTGTCATCAATTTCTTGCACATACTGGGTTTTACAATTGCACACTTTGGCAAGATGTCCCCTCCTACCACATGCTCTGCAAATTGTATTTCTAGCCATGCATCTGAGACTTGAGGCAATGTGGCCAGCAGCGCCGCACCTGTAACACTTAAAGCTACGTGCACTAGTCGGTTGTGATAAGTTTCCAGGTCGTGTAGCAATCACTGGTATATTATTTCTTGTACGGAGGTTTTCAGCAGACCTAGCTGTCGGTTTAGGTTGTGCTTTTCCCATATACTTCACAGTCTTAGTTTCGTCAATGTAAGCTTGAATCTCAGACTCTTTAGAATTTAAATCTTTTGCCCCTGAATCTTTTGATACGATTTGTTTCGTCACCATTGAACTACTACACTTGTCCATCTCTTTTATCCATAAATCCGAATGTTCTAATCCCTTAGCTATTTGTATTGCTTCTTCTAATTTACAATCCTTAATAAGAAGCTTCTCCCGCACCCTCTTATTATTAGTGCATCTGACAATTTGATCACGTATGAGTGAATCTGTTAGTCCCTCAAAACCACAAGTAAGAGAAAGTCCCCTTAACGCAGCCACATAACTCGCAATATCCTCATCCGGTTTTTGTACACGACAAAAGAATTTATGTCTCTCTAGGACAACATTAATTTTTGCAATAAACCTCACTTCAAGCATTTGCATGCTCATCTCATAAACATTGTTGGGTTGCCCATCACCCATTCCCAGGGAAATTTCAGGAAGGTTTTCATATAAACGTCTTCCCTCTACCCCTAAATGGTGAAGTAATATGGCTTGTCTACGTATGGGACCATATTTATCCGCCCCAGTTGCCAAAATATATGTTAAAAACAACTTTTTCCATTCTTTCCAGGGAATGGGAGGGTCACCCGGTGTTGGTAGAAAGGAAGGAGGTGCTGCTAAGCTTTGATCGGCCATAGTATCAACAATTAATTACCATTAACTTATTGTTATTACTTAGAGTATAAACGTTCACAAATTAAATTTGTTATAAACCTGTTGAGAGAATAATGCACATTAGTGGATGTCTAAAGCATTTGGAAACATATTTTTAAAAGCATTGAAACGTAAAACAATTAAAACATGTTTAAGAAACACATCATAAGCTTAGTGAAAGCTTTCCCAATGTGCTAAAATGGCCGCCGTGTAAGTATTTAGCTGTATTTCTTTGGTTGGTTGGGCACACTTCGTTGATGACACTGCGCGTGTGCGCACGCGTTGAACAGAGGAGCAATGAAAGGATTCTCTCAGAGTTGCGATCCAGTTCGAGGATTCGCGAGGCAAGTTCGCGAGCAATCCAATGTAAGTTAAAAAATGCTATTTCCAACGTTATCTCTCCTCATGTTAACTGAAGTACCAAAACACCGGAGAACACTTCAAAATCAACAATTTGGGCACAGTTAATCTTTGCGTACAAGCGCGTCAGGCACCATTGCATGGACACGGCACAGTTAGTCCCAACCTGTTGAGCCCTCGAAATCGAAGCACAGTTTCCCAGAAGAATTCAATCCTCAATCATCGCAGAATGCACATTCAATGAACCACTACACGGACACAGGCACAGTTAGTTTCGATTCGTTTCACACCAGTCGCTCAATCAGTAAAAACCGGGCACAATCAATTCCACTAGGTTGATGCATCCGTTGGGTAGATGTGAAGCAGGTTTGCCAGTACAGTTATACTTCAAGTACGATCCACAGCAGACCACGATAGAAAATACTCAAAAGGTCACTCCAGTTACATGAAACTTGAAATGCGAAGTAGACTTTCACACGTTAAGTATCAGTTAAGCATTCCCATGCAACCACCCATGCTTTATGAGGCAAAACCCATCTACATACAGTTGTAGACAGGGTTCATCATCCAAAGTTAGCACCTCTTCCAAGGAGTCATTAACAGGAGAAATGTTTGCATTTCTCCTTTATTTTCCGACTTTGCATGCGTGCTGCACTGTGTAGCACACATACAAAGTGGAAAAAATAGTTGAACTTATCGAGGCATAAATTTTGTACTGGAACGGTATCTTTCCTGTACAAAACCTATTCTAGGCTCAGGCACTATGGCGCTAAGGTGTGTGCCTGGCGCACAGCAGCTCTAATCAGCACGGGTGCAAAGGAAAGGGGAGGAGACAACCATATCTCTGTAGATATGGCGCTCTCCTGCTCCTTCCCGGTCACACAACACAGCGCAGCCTCTGGGTGCTACACTGCGTTGCATGCTGTGTTTGAAAATCTGAACCTAAGTATCCTGGACGACACTGCTTGTAACTAGCGCCAGCAGAATTTTACAGAGAACCCTCAACAAATACTATTTCATTAACGTTAGCAGGACTTCTAGAACAAAGATGTAGAACAAAGTGCTTTGATCCTTTCATCCACCCTCTTCTAAATTTATCATAACCCTCAACCCACCTATGGACTCTGACCCCTTCCGTAATCCGTAATCCGTAATCCGTAATCCGTAATCCGTAATCCGTAACCCTGACCCTCACTGTGTACTCTAACCTTAACCTGATTGTATCCCACATGCTTACCCTTTCTTATGCATTGTCTTTATTAAAATATTTTTTTTTTCAACTAATCTCGTCATGAATCATTTCATTGGCGTTTATCCTTAGTTGCACCGACGTAAAATTACTTTTCTCTGCAGCAAACTTTCTCTGTTCTAATAGCTTGCTTTTAGAAGTAGTTACCTGTAACAAATGTTCTCTTCAGTATTTTAACATAATATTATTTTGTCTACAGCAATTATCCCTTCAGTGGGTTCTGTGTAAAGGTATTTTTCTGCAGCAAATATTCTCCCTAGTGATTTCAATTTAAATATGTATTTATTTGACAAAGGATCTCTGTAGAGGTTTCTATGAAAAGATGTTTCTCTAAAATGACAAAATAAAGTTTTATTGTAGTTTGTAGTTGTGACTGTTCTCCTTCCAGGTGATCAGTATTTTCTCCATTCTTGGAGGCTCCTTATCCTCCAGATTGCATATTTCTACGTCAGAAACTGAGTTCACTGACATGTCTCATAGCATCCACATTCCACAATCCTCAAAACACTCCATGTTTGCCAATGGTCTCTTGAAAAACAACCATGGCCAATGTTTTAAACAGTGCACTTTCTTATCTCCCAGCAGCTAATTTGTTGCAGCCCAGCTCCATTGAGCCGTCACAAAATGGCAGCTGCTTGCATTGATGAGATGTCGATGATGGCTCAGAAATAAACAAGTGGGTAGCGCTCACTCACAAGCAATGCTCATTCCAACCAGCCTTGGTTGAACCCGACAGCTGCCTCAGGTCGATTGTACGGGTATCGGAAAAACAAAGATGTCCAAATCCCCCGGAGCAATTTAACTTGAATTTTCCTGCAGTGACCCCTTAGAATCTGCTTGTTTTGTGCTACTTTAAAATGTAGGTTATATCCTACTGTTTATGGAATTACCATCTCTCCGGGGGATAATACCCCTGTTTCAGGTTTCTGCAGGAAACATGAAGGCCCTGATCATGAGTGAGTTAGATATTTATGGCCCCTCTGCAAACCCCACTTTGAGGATGGTTGGATTATGTGAGCTGTGTAAAATGTACTGTACCTACTAATTACAATGTGCATTAAAGTCATTACTCTTTGTTAAATTTTGTCAGAAACTTGAAGGGTGAAACGTGTATGGTATTTAATGCAAAATGGGGATTTTGGTGCAATAAGCAACAAAATCCACGTTATTCCTCAAAAACTCAGAATGCGGTGTGTGGGTGCCTCTTCCACAGAGCCACTCACACACCCACTCACTCAGTGTAGTTTATATAGCAAACACAACAAGATGATGGATGGAGTGCTGAAACTTTTCAGCCACTCACCCCCAGTGAAAGGATTTGGGTTGAATCCATCGTTCTTTTGCCCACCACACCACCCAAGTTTGGGCCCAGCCATATGCAAATCAGTCTTGACCCTGCTCCCCATGGGAACAGTCCAGCCCGAGCTGCCAAGGCAAGTCCTTCCTGGACCAGAGACAAGCCTCCTGGCCCTGGTTTCGGGGTATCTGAGTGCAGTTCATCACATCAGGTAAATTCTGATACCCGGAAGTCGGATTTTATATAGTGTTATAAATTGCACTTTTCCACTGACACACTCATAATTGGGCCCTAAATTGCAGGATCAAATTACACCACAGCTGTTCAGATTTTCAACCTTCCTATATTTAAATCGGCTAATTGTCGATTTTGTTATTAGAACCCATAAATTATATTGGTAAAATATGCTGCATGGTACTTATGTATACATAATAACCTACATCCAAAGTAGATACAGACATGGGATGCTCATGAGTCAAGTCTGATAGATGAGGGAAAGGCAAATAGGTGGATTCACTGGGAAGAGTTCAGATGTACAGCTCGAAATTTGGAAATACGTGGGGGTGGAAGGGAAGGACCAGACAGACACAGTGGCAGCTTGAAATGAAATGAAATGAAATGAAAAGAAGATTTGTAAAGCGCGACTGCTGCCCGAGGGCGTCCAAGCGCTGGGTAGAGAGCAAGGTACTCTGAGGCGGGGGGGGGGGGGGTTTAGTTTCTGAAAAGAAAGGTTTTTAGTTTTTTTCGAAATGAGGAGAGAGTCTGGATAGATCTTAAAGAGAGGGGAAGGGAGTTCCATAGCCTAGAAGCATTGAACTCAAAGGACCTGCCTCCGGCCCTGGATCTTTTTATTCGGGGAACTATGGCAAGGCAGGCGTTAGAGGATCAGAGCTGTTTTCCGGGGAGGTATGGAGTGAGAAGAGGGTGGTTGATCTGGGGACCAGCTCTGTAAAAGGCTTGATGGGAGATACAGAGGGCCTTGAATTTTACTCTGTCTCTGACAGGGAGCCAGTGGAGAGATCGAATCCCCGCCTTGGCTGATTCTCTGCGGGGTATCTGTAGTAGTGTCCTGGCTGCACAGTTCTGGGTCCGTTGGAGTTTTTCTAGTACATATTCTGGTGCTCCCAAGTAGAGGGCATTATTAAAATCGAGCCGAGATTGAATGAGGCCCTGAATGACGATTTGTTTGGCTTCGAGTGGTAGGACTGGGAAGATTTTTTTCAGCATCCGGATTAATACGAAGCAAGTTGCTGAGGTCTTAGTTGCCTGGGTATTGAGAGTCAGGGATTTATCAATCCAGATTCCTAGGCTCTTAATGTCCTCTTTTGGAGATGGAGGTGGGCCCAGGCTAGGGGGCCATAGCTGTGAGATGGTGGTTGGGGAGGGGGGGCCGAGGAACAGGATCTCAGTTTTGTCCTCATTTAGTTTTAAAGAGGATGCCATCATCCAGCTTTTTATCTCTTCCATACAAGATGCAAAGTTGACTTGAGGAAGCCTGCTGTTTTTCTGTGCCAGGGAGACCACGAGCTGGGTATCGTCCGCATACGATATGATCTTGATATCGTATTTACAAACGATCCCAGCCAGTGGTCTCATATAGACATTAAACAGCGTGGGGCTCATGGAGGAGCCCTGTGGTACCCCGCAGCTCAAAGGTTTGCTAGTGGAACAGAAATCGCCATCGAAGACCTGGAAGGTCCTTCCACTCAGGAACGATCTTAGCCATGTGAGAGCATTTCCAGAGACTCCAAGATCGGACAGTCGATGTAATAGAGTTTTGTGGCATACTGTGTCGAATGCGGCGCTGAGGTCGAGGAGGACCACTGCCACTATATCCTCCTCGGTCCAGGATCTTTCTTGATTCTTCTACTACGGCTAGGAGAGCTGTCTCCGTGCCATGTTTTGGGCGAAATCCTGTTTGGGAGACATCCAATAGGAGATTTTCTTCAAGGTGTTTAGTTAGGTGGTGATTAAAGTACATTTCCAGTATTTTACTTGCCCAGGGTAGCAGAGAAATAGGACGATAGTTATTGGAGTTGTTTGGGTTGAGGTTGGGCTTTTTTAAAAGTGCTTTCACCATGGCCTTTTTCCATATAGGGGGTACTATTCCCTTTTCTAAAGAGCAGTTCAGTAGCTCTAAAAGGGTGGGGAAGATTGTTTGGGTGGCCCTGGTCATTGTGAGGGGGGGTGCTGGGTCAGAAGGTGAGCCAGATTTTATTTGATGAGCAAGGGTTTGAAGCGATTCCAGGTCTAGTGGAGGGATGTCACTCATGGTTGTTAGACACAAAGGGGTAGTATTTGTTGACAGCTGGGGTTTATTGATGATTGGGTCGGATGTGGAGGTGGTGAGGGAGGAGTATATTTTATTGATTTTTTGGTGGAAGAAATCGGCTAGATCATTGCGTCGGATGATAGGGTTATCGGCTAACACTGAAGGGGGAGAGATTTTGGAGAGGGTTTTGACAATTTGGTAGATTTCTTTGGGTTTGGATCTGGCGGAAATAATTTTTTCATTGTAGTAGGTGGATTGGGCTTTAGTAATCCCAAGTTTGTATGCATTTATGGTTTCCTTGTATCTGACTTTGTCAGTGGTGGTATATTGAAGGCGCCATTTCCTTTCCATCTTTCTACACTGACGTTTGAGTGTCCTTAGTTCCTCTGAGTACCATGGAGCAGTTTCCTGGACTGTTTTAAAAACTGTTTTCCTGATGGGAAGGACGGTGTCAAGGGAATCCTTGATCCACTCATTAAAGATCCCGCTGTCCAGTAGGGGATCCTGAGAAAAAGAGGGTTTCTTGGCCATAAGTTCGTTGCCCCATTAATCTAGAGGGAGTTTTGACCAGTTTCTCTTTGTGCGTGAGGCGGGGTTTTTGGGGGTATGTTTATGGGTGGACCAGGTGAGTGAGATGAGAAAGTGGTCTGTCCATGGGAGCTGAGTGATGGACCCTACTGAGAGATTGGGGCAGTTACTAAAGATGGGGTCTAGCAGGTGACCTCTGTTGTGGGTGGGGTTTTTAATTAGTTGTTCCAGTTGGATGGCAGCAAGACTTGAGACTAGCTCATTAGTAGTGTTGTTAGACCGGTCGTCAAAGTGCAGATTGAGGTCACCAAGTATAGTGAAATTGGAAGAGGACATGGCGGAAATTGCTGCTTGCAAAGGAAGTGCTATATGAAAGTTGTTTAAAGGTCCTGGGGGGCGGTATATGAGTATACCTGTTAGGCTATCATTAGGAGTGAATTTCAGGCAGAAGGACATACTTTCACAGTCCGGGATTGGGTTTGGTGTGTGGTAACATTGAATTGCATATTTATGTATAACAGCAATCCCTCCTCCTAGTCGCTGAGTGCGGTCTCTGCGGGCGATCTGATAGCCTGTAGGGAGTGCTTGAATTACATCTGCGTCGCAGTCAGGAGTTAACCAAGTCTCGGTCAGTAGGACAGCGTCGGGTTTTTTCTCGTCGATTAGTAGAAAGATTTCTGCACTATGTTTTGGCAGTGATCTGCAGTTTAGGAGTAGTATGGTGAAGCTTTGTTGCTCAGGGACGTGTCGGTGTGAATGGAGACTAGAATCACAGCGAGGGCAGGAGGTAGGAAGACATAGAGGGTGGTGGAGGTGGTGACAGCCGGCTGTTTTGGGAGGTTTCAGTTTGTGAAGGTCACTGAAGCTGTATTGGGTTCTGGTGGGGGAACCAGGGGGGGTGGCCCTTGGTCCCTTTCGGTCGCGGACGGGCGCAGACGGGCTTGCCTTTAGCGCGCCTTTGGCGCACTGGCGGCGCGCCCGCTGCGCGCGTCCGCTGCGCGTCCTGGGGAGGCACATTTAAATGCGGTGTAGGGGGCGTGGCCTCACGTTTGTGGGCGTGGCCTGCGGGCTTTCGACGCGTTAGCGGTCTCCACCCCGTGACAGCGTTCAGCTGTGCTGCTCGGGACTGCGGAGATCAGTGACAGGGGTGGGAAGTGCTCGGGAGACGAGGTAAGCTTGAGAGTGAAACACACCAAGATAAAAGCAAAGTTTTAAAATCAGCGCGCTTTTTAAGTAAACTCCCGGCTTCCGCCTCAGGAGTGCTATGTCTCTGGTGAAAGTCTGTCGCCGGCGCACCTAAGTAGCGATGCAGGGGGCGTGGCCTCACGTTTGTGGGCGTGGCCTGCGGGCTTTGGCGCGTTAGCGGTCTCCACCCCGTGACAGCGTTCAGCTGTGCTGCTCGGGACTGCGGAGATCAGTGACAGGGGTGGGAAGTGCTCGGGAGACGAGGTAAGCTTGAGAGTGAAACACACCAAGATAAAAGCAAAGTTTTAAAATCAGCGTGCTTTTTAAGTAAACTCCCGGCTTCCGCCTCAGGAGTGCTATGTCTCGGGCTTGGGAAGGAACTGGTCATTTGACAAGTATTTTGGAATCATAATTTGATGCACAGAACAGATGAAGACAGATAAAGGTGGTAGGATAATTCTGTTCAAAATTCATTCATTTCTCTTTTAAACATTCTAAGCTTAGTGACCTTTGCCAGGTTTCTGAAATTAAATTTAAAAAAGTGTGAAAAATATTAGAAAAGATATGTTTTTTAAAACAAAAATTAAATAATAAAACAGTAGCAAAACACTACTTTTAGTAAATTTTGTCAGGAAAAAATATTCCCTTGAAAAGATTTTGCAAGAATTTTCAGTCTGCAGATGAACATTTGACAGTGAATGATGCTACATCAAGTCATGCCATTGCCAAAGCTTCACTGGTTGTCTGCAAGATGTCATTTTGTACTTAACTATGGGAGAGGATGTAGCCTAACTGCTAGGATGGTCGATGTCATATCTGGGGAACCAGGTTCGGGTCTTGGCAATGACGCTCAACATCCAGTGATTCTGGACAAAGCACTTAATCTCCCCATGCCTAACAAAAAAAAAAGAATGTGTCCTTGTTTAACGCAACTAGTGCTCATGAAAAGCGCTCTAATGCCTTCAGGTCAAGTTTGCAGTATATAAAACTATGAAATAAAAAATAAAAAACTACTCTGTTTGGCCCATCTGCACAAGCAACATCAGTATTTAAATGGATTACTTTCAGGAGCTTGACGCTCGAGTACTCCCGGATCCAGCACATGCTAGAAACCTGTCCTGAGGAGTATTACAGTGTGCTCAGGGGGTTGGAGCCTGGTGCGCCAGGGACTGAGGAGCTCACAGACCCAGTGGCGGCTGCTCCAGGGCAGTAGTGGTGCGGCGGGGAGAGGTGGCAGGGTTTAAAAAAAATGAAAAATAAATAAATATGACTTACCTTCCAGACAGCCACCACCTCTTCTCCGTTCTTTTCTTTTCCTGGCAGCACAGAAGCACAGAGAATCCCAGGCCCCACGAGATAATAACAACGCTGCTGTCATCAGCATGACAGGAGTGTCATGATTGGTCAGAGCAGCCTGGTTCGGTGCTCAGACAGAGAGGGGAGCCAGTGCATGTTCTCTACCCAGGTTGTGCAAGACAGCTAGGTTGAGAACATGTTAAGTGTGCATGGCTGTTTGGCCGGAGCAAGACGGCCCGCCAAACTATCATGCACACTTAAGTGCAGCAACTACTCCATCCCCTGCTGTCTGTGACAACAGCCAAGCCCCGCCTTGCCCCAAAACTTGCTTCTGCACTGAAAAATAAAATAATAATAACATTCCCCCTTTCTCCACCACTCTGCAAATGGGCCTCCTGGCGCACTGCTGGTTGAGGGATGAACTCCCCTTGGTTGCTGACGGCCTTTGGGGGCCAACAAGCTCTCCCTTTACCTCCAGTAAGCCCCACACAGCCTGATTGCTGTGAAGACTTCAGAGGTCACTCCCCCTTTCTCCAATCCTCTGAAAACACACCTCCTGGTGCAATATTGCATGGGGGATTAAGTCCCCTTAGCTCCAGAGGGTCCTTGGGAGCCAACAAGCCCTCCTGTTACCTCCAGTAAGTCCCACTCTGTGGGATTGTTGAAAGGTCTTTGGAGGCCACACCCCCTTTCTTTACCACTCTGCAAATATGCCTCCTGGAGCCTTACTGGTGGAGGGATTAAGTCCCCTTGGCTGCTGAGGGTCCTTGGGGGCCAACTAACCCTCCAGTAAGTTCCACACAGTGGGATTGCTGAGAGGTTGTCGGAGGCCGCACACCCTTTCTCCACCTCTGTGCAAATGCCATGGTGCACTGCTGGTTGGGAGATGAAGTGTCCTTGGCTTCCACTGGTTCTTGGGGGCCAAATACCCTTCCTGTTACCTCCAGTAAATTCCACAGAGTGCAATTGATGTGAGGACTTCGGAGGCCATGCCCCCTTTCTCCTTTACTCTGCAAAGGCTCCTCCTGGCGCAATACTGGTTGGGGAATGAAGTCCTTTTTGATGCTGAGGGATCTTGGGGGCCAAAAAGCCCTCCTGTTACCACCAGTAGGTCCCTTACAGCAGGATTCCTGAGTGCTGGTCGGAGGCCATGCTCAGGTTCTCTAACACTAAGCAAATGCGACTACCAGTTTAAAAAATTTCTCAATTCACTGAAGAAAAACAAAGGTTACAGGGATGTTATAGTTAGTAAATAGAATTTAAAAACCTTTAGAAATTCACTGAAAAAAACAAAGGTTAAAGGGACGTTATAGTTAGGTTCAGATTTCTCTCATACAAAACCAGTGAAATTCGGCAGTTATAGTTACCTAAGCTAACTATAACTTACATCCCTGCAATGCACTGCTTATGACCTCACATATTACATCACTCATGAAATGGTCTGGGACATCACTCATGACATCTCAAATGACATTATGATTATATCATCCACAGAACATACCCACTCACACTCCCATACAACCTCTCACATGCCCAGTCACAGACCCATACCAGTACTCACATACCCAGTCACTCAGAGACACTCACACAACCACTCACTCACTCATACAGCCACTCACACAACCATTCACTCACCCATACAGCCACTCATACAACCAGACACTCACCCATACAGCCACTCACATAGCCACACACTCACCCATACAGCTACTCACACCCCCACTTATTTATCCAACAGTCACTCACACACTGACTCACTCATACAGCCTTTCAACACAGCCCCTCACTCACCCATACAAGCACTCACACACTCACTCCCAGACCCACCAACCACTTACATACCCATTCACACATCCATACAAACACTCACATATCTGCTCACTCACCCAAACAGCCATACACACAGACACTCACTTTTCAATACAGTCACTCACACACCAAGTACCTTAACCAAACACCCACTGAAACAGCCACTCACTCACCCATACAGTCACTTACACATCCAGTTACTCACTCATGCAGCCATTAAGACACCCACCCACTCACCCACATAGTCACTATGCACCCACTTACCCACCCATAGAGCCACTCACACTACCACTCACTCACCCATAACGCCACTGGCATACCCACTCACTCACCAATACAGCTACTCACACATTATCTCACTCACCCACACAGCTACTCACATACTCAAAGGGCATCCCATCACAGAGAACACTCGGGCTCATTCTCACGCTTTCCATAAAGTCCAGCAAGTTGCTCTAATTCAAATCTTAAAGCAATCACTCCAGTCTTCTCTTGTTCATTTGAATCAGATGCCATGTGCTTGGACGATTGGATTCAAGGTACTATTAATGAGCTAGACCTTATTTCTGCAAATCATTCTCATAGGACTAAACCAACAGCTCCTCGGTTTAATGAGGTCCTTAGGTTAAGCAAAAAACAATGTAAACATCTTGACAGGAAGGCATAGCTACAGCTTAGAGGATAAAATGATCTATAAGCTAGCACTGAAGGACTATAACTAAGAGGTGCATCTGGCCGAAAAAATCTTTGAGAAAAAGATTGAAGAAGCTGATACTAAATCCGAGGTGGTTTTTAAATTTGTGAAAACCTTTTGAAGCCCCAAGGTCATTTCTAGAGATTGACAACTTTCAGCAGAATGGTGTGATGATTTAGAATTATTTTTTCATGATAAAATCTCCACCATTCAGGCACATATTCTTATAGACTTCCAATCAGTAATAAGCCACTCTATTAAGAGTCTGAAGCCGGGCTCGCATTCAGACCCCTGCCTTCCAGCAATGTTGGCTAAGGTAGCCCAGGTTATTAACCCAATTGTAAACAGAGTATTATACACATCTCTACAATCTGGCAAGGTTCCGCCCGACTGGAAAAGCGCAAAAGTCATACCATTACTCGAAAAACCCACCGCCGGCTAATTATAGACCCATCTCCCTTCTCCCTGCTTTTTCTAAAATATTGGAAAAATCTGTCAGCGCACAATTCTCGCAATTTCTGGAGGAGAACAATTTCCCACACTCCAGCCAGTCAGGTTTTAGGCCTCACTTCAGTACGGAAATGGTGCTTATAGAAGATGGGGATTATGTAAGAGGTGCCCAGGACCTAAGGCCATGCTGGACTTATCGGTGGCCTTCAATACTGTTCCTCATCGAAGGCTGCTCAATCACCTCCAGGCAATTGGGATTGAGAATACTGTCCTGAACTGGCCTACTTCTTTTCTGGGCAGAAGAAGTCAAGAGGTTTGGATGCCTCCTTTTTTTCCAAAGCACGGAGACTGATGGTTTCTGAACCTAAGCCCTACCCTGTTTGATGTATATTTTACACCATTGGCAGTATTGGCAGAGACTTTGGGAGCTAAAGTGATTTCTTATGCAGATGACACCCAGCTTCCCTTCTCCTGTGGAAAGGGAGAAGAGTTTGCTGGGAAGGCCACTAACAAGTGCCTCTCTATGGTGTTCCAGTGGTAGACTATAAGTCAGCTAAAATGCAACCCGGATAAGACTGAGATTATGATCTTCGGTTCATCTCCCCCTAACCTATGTAGATCGTTCTGGCTGAAAGACGCTCCATTTCCGGGAACTCAATAGGGCTCAATAAGGAACTTAGGCATCACATTTGATAGTGCATTTTCCTTCCAACCACAGATCCAGGATCTGATAGGGTCTTGCTTTGGGACACTTCAGATGCTGAAATAAGTCTTGACCCGTTTGTCAGAGTCTTCCAAGAGAATGGTAATCCAAGCACTAATAACCTCTAATTTGGATTACAGGACTGCACTCTACTTAGCCCTTCCAGAGTATCTCCTAGGCTGACTTCAGGTGAGTCAGAACTCTGCAGCCTGGTTGCTTTTCAATCTCCCACTGAGTACACATATATACTCCCATCTGGAGGCCCTCTACTTGCTTCCAATAATAAAGGATATTGTTTAAAGCCATGGTCTGGTACATAAACCCCTGCATGGCTCAGGGGCCGGCTATCTGAGGGAGAGGATCCATGACTATGTCCCTGCCAGAACTTTACTCTCTTCTTCAGAACACTTGGCTAGAGTCCCAAGAATTTGCCGGCTTATAACGGGGTGGCATAGTGACCAAAAGAGCGGTGGGTTTAACCCAGATCTATTGACTGGGGGAAAATGTTTGATTTTCTCTGCATTCTGTCCATCATCTGTGTGTCTTTTGCTTTTTTGCACTAAGTGCGCCGGGTATGCCCAGATGTGGGTCCCGGGTTCCTGTGCCACTGGATTCAAGCTAGCATGGCTGATGAGGGGTGATGCCCCAACATCGGTTCCATGATGCTTGTTTCCAGTCCAGGGAGGACCTAGCTTGACAGTTCGGTCTGGACTTTTTCACATGAGGCACTGGGTCAAGACTGATTCGCACATGGCTAGGTCTAAACTGGGGTGGCATAGTGAGCAAAAGATCAATGGATTTAACCCAGATCAATTGGCTGGGGGAGAATGCTTGTTTTCCTCTGCTTCTTTCCATCATCTTTTATTTATTCATTTACTTTTATATTTATATAGCGCAAGTAAACCCAAAGGCCAACCTCCTGCCAGCCGTGAGGAACGAAGACTGAATATAAAAAAGGAAAAGGAAAAGAAGCAGGTTGCCCCGACTAGGCCTTAAAATGCCAAGTCTTCAGACCCTTCCTGAGAGATATCAGGTCTGGTGAGTTTTTCACTGAAAGTGGCAATTGATTCCACAGTCTGGTAGTAATGTATAGAAAACCTCTGCCACCCCAGTTGGAAAGTCGTGCTTTGGGAACTTCCACCAGCAGGTGTGAAGAGGACCGCAGCATTCTGGCAGGTGTGTACCAGCGGAAGTGGTCAATCACATTTGCAGGGCCCTGGTTGTGCAGAGCCCTAAAGGCAATGCATAGTGCCTTAAACTTGATCCATTTTTCCACCGGCAGCCAGTGAAGAGAATTATGGGCCGCCTTTGCAGAGGCATATTTGGGTAGTTTAAAGAGCAAACGGGCGGCTGAATTCAGTAAGACCTGCAGTTTGAGGGCTTTGTTTATTCCGATCAGAAGGCCGCTGCAGTAGTCCAGCCTTGACAGAACTAATGCAGAGACCACTGTTTTCTGTAGGTCAGGTGGTATAAAGGGGAAGATTTTCCTCAGGATCTTTAAGGTGTAGTAGATAGCAGAGGTGATTGCATTCGCATGGTAGGGGAAGGAGAGGGTGGTGTCAAAGATGACTCTCAGGTTCCTTGCCTTGGGGACTGAAATTGGGAGGGGGCCAAGTTCTATAGGCCACCAGTCCGAGGACCAGAGGGAAACATCTCTGCGAAAAAGAAGAACCTCCGTCTTATTGGAGTTCAGTTTGAGACAGTTCTCTGACATCCATCTACTCACCTGTCCCATACAAGCATGTAAATTATGAATAGTGTTGCAGGAATCCTCCGAGATGGATACTATGATCTGGGTGTCATCGGCGTATGACACCATGGCAAATCCAAAGGATTTGATGAGCCTGGCCAGGGGAACCACATACAGATTAAAAAGAGTCGTGCTAAGGAACGAGCCGCATGGGACCCCACACGGAAGATTAAAACTCTGAGAGCTAAGGCAATCCATCTCCACAAATTGCTCCCGGTTGGAGAGGAAGGAGTTGAACAATGATAGGGCGGTGCCGGCAATTCCTATTTCTTGGAGGTGAAGTAGTAAGAGGCCATGGTCCACCGTGTCGAATAATGCAGACTGATCAAACAGGATCAGTGATGCCATGCCTCCCTTGTCTACAGAGCACCTAATTTCTTCAGACGCCGTGATTAGTGCAAGCTCGGTGCTGTGTCCACCTCGGAAACCATATTGAGATGGATCCAGAATGTCATTGTTATCAATAAACGCGGTAAGTTCTTGATTCATATATTTTTCAAGAGCTTTTGCTGGCAATGGCAGGCGAGCTATCGGGCGATAGTTACCTGGGTCTGCTTTATCCAGATTTTTTTCTTAATAGTGGTAAAATTGAGGTTTTTGTCCACATTATAGGGAACGTACCAGATTGGAGAATAAGATTGAATATCTCTGTGAGGTGGCAGGCTATCGGTTCGATTGAAGAGAGTATGATAAAAAATGTAAATGTAAATCCAGTACTTGTATAGCGCACGAATCACCCCCAAAGGGGTATCTCGGCGCTGGGGGCCGTTGGGAAGATTAACAGTCGCCCTGGCCATGGCGCCACACCTCTCCCTCTTGGGAGGGCACAGGTCCAACTGTGAACCGGATTTGGCAGCAGAAAGAAGTTTGACCACCTGCTCGTACGTTATTGTTGGAAACTTGGAAATATATGCGGAAAGAGGGCTGCTAGAGTGCTTTAGCACTGGAAGATCCAGACTACTTGCCACATGGGTAGGATCCAGGGTAAATTTGTTGTAAATGCCGCGAACCTTGCTGCAAAAGGTGGAAGCCAAAGTATCACAAAAGGATTGATCAGGAGTATTCTCTTCGTGGACCTGCACTTGGTTGAGTTTTTGAACTGTGGAAAACAGTTCTTTAGAATTATTCTTGGCTTTACCAATTATCTCTGAAAAGTACTTGATTTTTGCAGTGTGGATCATTCCTTTATACTGTGTAAGTAATTCCCTATAGCGCTCTTTTTCCTTGGGCTCGTACTTGAGTCTCCAGTGGCTTTCTTGCCTGTGGCACTGCCTTTTGAGAAGTCTGAGCTCTTCTGAAAACCATGGTTTGGTGGGAGCTGTCCTCATGATTTTCCTCGGTTTTTGAGGGACAGTCGCCCAAACTGCCGACCCAATCCAGTTGTGGTATTCTAGAGCTGCTGTGTGTCCTTGGCTTAGAAAGGGTGGCAGAACCTTCTCCTGTCTGGGGCCAGTCACATGAAACAAACTCCCCAAGGAGATATGCACTATTCAGGATTTCTCTGCCTTTAATAAAAAACAAAAGACTTGGCACTTCGACAATCTGCATAGGTCTTTGCTGTAGGTGCCGTTCTGTCTGTTTATTGCCAAGACACTCTTTGGAGTAGCTGCATGCTGTGCAAATCTCTATAACATTACATATACGCCCATTCAGACGGTCACACCCCCATATACACAAGGATATATACAGTCACACAGAAGCCACTAATATAATATGTTATGCGAAGTCCTCTTTAGTCCTGAGACCCTAGGAGGCAAGTGGATCTCATCCCCCCACCAGCAGTGCACCAAGAGGCATATTTGCAGAGTGGTGAATAAAGGGGGCATGGCCTCTGACCACCTCTCAGCAATCCAGCTGTGTGGGGCTTACTGAAGATAACAGGAGGCCGTGTTGGCCCCTGAGGACCCTCAGCAGCCAAGGGGACTTCACCCCCAATCAGCAGAACAGCAGAAAGCGCATTTGCTGTGTGGTGAAGAAAGGGTGCTGGGCCTCTGGCGAGTAGCCGGCTTTGTTTCCCCCCAGTTTTTATTTTGGGAACAGGTGCCATGTGGCCCCCATTCCCTTGGCCAATTTTGGACCCAGAGACATCATCCCAGTGTCCTGCACTTTATTTAAATTTTTCATGGAAGGGGGGGGCTGCACGGCCCCCCTCCTGAGGCCGATTTCGGCCCGGGCCCCCTATTCCACAGAGCCAGGCCTTTATTTATTTATTTAAAAAGGAGAGGAGGCCCCACACGACTCTCCTCCCCAGGCCAATATCGGCCCAGGAACCCCATCCCCAGGAGCCTGGCCACTTTGTTGGGCACCACAAGGGAAGCCTGAAAGCCCCCATGGTCCCTACCAGCTCCCCACCTCCTGCAGCAGCCGGCAATGCTTTGAGATCCAGAGAGCTGCTGATATGCAGCTCCCTGGATCCCAAAGCAAGGTCTGTTTCCCTGCTTACTTAACAGCGGGCAGGAAAATAGACATTCTCTGCTTTCAGCAAGCAAGAGGATTTTCTGCTCTTGCTTGCTGAATGCAGAGTGTTTGCTATGTCTTTGATTGAGCGGTGTTCCCACCAAGCAATAGCAAACTTAATTGTACCAGGGGTGGAGGTCCCCAGAGCCATGTATGGCTGCACAAGGTGGGCCTCACAGCCCCTGCTCCTTTGTTAAACAAGTCCCAGGGAGGTGGTGGTCCCTGGGTCCGGGAGTCTGCAACGGACCCTCTTCATTTTTGTATTTGTGCCCAGGAGAGATGTCAGTCTCCGAGACTATATGGGGAGGCCGGAGCAGTCCCACCCATTATCATTTATTTTAGTGCTGGGGAGGTGGCGGTCCCCAGGGTTGTGGCAAAGGCAGTAGGGCGTCCCCCACATTGTTGGCTTTTTAAAAATAATTAATATTTGTGCCCCGGGGAGCTGGCAGTCCCTGGGACTGCGAGGGGGTGTGAGGCATGTGACATTATATACTATTGTCTTCTGTGCACCAGGGAGGTGGCCGTCCCTGGGGCAGCGGTAGAGCTGCAAGGCTTCCCTGCTAATAATGATGTGACTACCCAGGGGAGGTGGCGGTCCCCAGGGCTTTGAATAGCCCGAGGAGGGGGGCCTGTGTGCCCCCTCCTATATTTACACATGCCCCTGGGACCTGGCTCACCCGGGGACCGGTTTTAAACAAAGCACGGGAGCCTCTGCTTCTTTTTTTTTATTTCAGGTGGAGTCGTGCATCTAGCACGACTCCCAACACATTTTTTTTAAATGCCTTTTGGCCCTGCTATGTCCCTGTGAGAGCCCTCCAAGTGGCCTGGGGGTCAGGGTATTTCTACCCTGCCCCCTTTCCTTTTCTTAAACATTTTTTCTTGTGACCCGGTTCAACCAAGTCACAATATGGCTACCAATACTTCCTGGTTTGAAGTGTTGACAGCCAATCAGATCTCAGGCACAAGATTGGGAGGGGTCACGGATCTACCGGGTACTCAGTTATATCTTAAAAATCTTGAAATTTCTCAGCAACTACTGATTTACACCATTTACCAAAATAAGGGCGCTTATAGGACCAAGATCTACCTTTCTGCCAAATTTGGTGTAATTCCCTTAAGCAGTTTGGGCTGTAGAGGTGTGTAAAGATTCCTATGGAAATTAATATGGAGACAAAATGTTTTTGAACTCCCCCTCTTTCTTGGGTCCCCGCTTGACTGATCACCACAACATTTTCAAGACAGTAACTGAAGCGCCTTGAAGGAATTTTATCAATTCAAAGCTGTAATACTGTGCCTGGAGTGGTAAAAGGCTTTGGCCATTTTCAGCTTGGCATGAATAGCACTGTGCTAATCCTATGCTTAAAGACTTTGCTGTAGAAATGGCAAAAGAGTTTGTCCCTTTCTATCTCGGCGTGGATGGCACTGTGCTAATCCTACGCTGAAAGACTTTGATAGAAAAGCAGACATTTGAGGTGAGCAAATTTAGAGTGTCACTGGTGTTGAGGGTGCTTTATACAGGAGCTGCTTTCCGCCTGAACTTGAGATCTACCAAGAGTTATCTGCTTCTTTTTTTGCATAATGTATGCATTACTCTATGCCTGAAAGGGTTTTGTTTTGACTTATACTGGGTGCTCCCTTGTGTCTGGACAAAGCTATACCTCTCTGAAGAGCTCTAATGAGAGCGAAACACATGTCAGAGGTTACTTTTATTCATTTCAGGTTGGCTTGGATGGTATTTTACCAATCCAAATCTGTAATACTTGCCTGGAGTGGTAAAAGACGTTGACCAATTTACATCTTGGCATGGATAGCACTGTGCTAATCCTATGCTTAAAGATGTTGCTGTAGAAATGGCAAAAGACTTTGTCCCTTTCTACCTCTGCATGGATGGATCTGTGCTAATCCTACGCTTGAAGTCTTTGATAGAATAGCAGACATTTGAGGTGAGCAAATTTAGAGTGTCCCTGGTGTTGAGAGTGCTCCATACTGGAGCTGCTTTCCACCTAAACTTGACAAAAACCCAGAGTTTTCCGCTTCTTTTTTTGCAATATATTTCACCAAAAGTCACTATTGTAACCGCCGAGCACTTTTCAGATCGGATACATCCTTTGGCGTGCAAGTGGCTGCACGCAATTAACATTTCCAACAACAACGCTCCAATAGGATTGGAAAAGGGTGTGATATCTAAGGGTGGGCGTAGTGGGCGTAGTGGGGCTACGTGAAGCAGCACGTAGTGTGCCCGAATCTACGCACACTACGCGCTTCGCGTAGCCCCACTACGCGCCACCCGCCTCCCGCCCACCCTCCTTTTAAAAGATAACATAAATTTATAATAAAGCAAATTAAAAGGCACTTATCTGAAGCGCGGCGTCTCCGGGGCTTCCTCTTCCTGGTTTTCAACTTTTCTGACAAATGCGCATGCGCGGACGCCCGCGCATTTCTTGCGAGAAATGCGCATGTGCGGGCGTCCGCGCATGCGCATTTGTCAGAAAAGTTGAAAACCAGGAAGAAGGACGCCCGGAGACGCCGCGCTTCTGGTAAGTGCCTTTTAATTTGCTTTAATATAAATTTATGTTATCTTTTAAAAGTAGGGCGGGCGGGAGGCGGGTAGTGGGCGGCAGGCAGCTACGCTTCGCCCTCGCGTGTGCGTAGGCTCTGCCTGCTTCGCCTACTTCGAAAACTGCGAAGCAGGCAGCACTACGTACACTACATGGGCGAAGCGTAGTGTCGCGCCCAGGGTTAGTGATATCTTGGATTTGATAATTGCGGCTGATCGAGGGGGTCCGAGAATATTACATCATTTTAAGACAAAACTGCTCATGAACTAATTACTGTAAGAACTTGAGATGCATTGTGGAACTTTCAGTCATCGTTAGAGACACTTCCTACTGAAGGTGTTTTTTTCGATCCACAGGCACTGCAATTAGATGGTTATAAAACCTGGCAACCAATGGGAGTGAGTTTTGTTATATATATGAAAGAACTGATAGTAATAGACCCTCGGTGGAGACAAGCATTGAGAAAGGCAAATTCTCGCCAAAACGCATCTGCTTGGCACAATAAAAGGTCTTTGGAATCCGCTGTGTGCTCCTGAATGTTCCTATTGGAGCGTTGTTGTTGGAAATACATATTACCTGCTGGTGGTCGCCAGTTGGTAGTTATAGTTAGGACCAAGTTTCCATAGGAAGAGCATTTTTTGTTTTGCTTATAACTTTGGCGTCGTTTGATGAATTTTCATGAAATTTTCCAAACTAATTCTTTGTTCATATCAGCTCCTACGTTGAAAGTTTGGGGGTGATTCGTCAAGGGGGGGCAGAATAAAAAGGGGGGTCCCAAAACATGTTTTCTCCAAGTTAGTTTCCATAGGAATCTTTAGACAAGGCTACAGGTCGAACGGGTGAACGGAATTACTCCAAATTTGGCAGGGAGAAGGGTCTTGGTTTAGAAAGCACGCTTTTGTTAATTTGGTGTAAATCCGTTCAGTGGTTTATGAGAAATATCGAAATTTACAGATATCGATATTTGGGAATTCTGCCATCTGATTGGCTGAGGCGTTACGAGCACGAGCTTGCTGCTTATTGGTTGGGAGCGCTGCAAGCGGTTGCAACTAGGTAGTGTTGGCCGCCATTTTGTGAGTCTGTTGAAGCTAGTAAGGGGAAAAAAGGGCGAAAAAAGTAGGAAAGAGGAGGGTAGGAGCACTGTAACCTCTGTCCGGTGTTTAGGGTGTGCTATAAAGGGGGCGCGAAGCGAACTACTCATGCCTACCGGTCTGAAAGTGCTGGGTACAGAAATTAAGTGAGGTATTGCATAGAGTCTGATGCTGCTAAGGTGAGCTGCTGCGGGAGTCGGGGATGAAAGCGTGAGCCTAAACTGTGTGTCTTATGGTGTGAAGTCATGTGCCCTGGCCGCTGCAGCACACCTGTGGAAGTAGTGTCTGCATGTGTTTATACCGACTAGGACTAACTACTGACTCCTACTGGTTTGAAAGTCCTGGGGTATGGAAAATATGTGAGGTATTGTCTAGAGTCTCATGGTGCTAAGCTGAGTTGCTGCCGGAGTCGGGGATGAAAGCGTAAGTCCAAACTGTGTGTCATATGCTGTGAAGTCATGTGCTCTTGCTGCTGTGCCGCATCTGTCAAGAAGTGTCAGCATGTAGTTATACCTACTCTGAGGAACTTTTGTTTCGAACATTGTAACTTGTATTTGGTGCTTAGGTGGTGTTATACAGGGAGTGCGAAGGTAAATTTGCGCGTATCAAATCAATACGGGATTTGTAAAGCGCAAACTACTCATCCCTATGGGTCTGAAGGCCCTCGAGGCCGGTGTGGAAATTATGTCAGCTATTAAGTGAGCTATTCCCCAGAGTCACATGGTGGTGAGGTGTACAAAGGTGTCCTTCATAAGCATTTCCAAACCTACCCCAGTCAATGTGCCTAGGTCATTTCCACCACAATGCACAATCATGAGGTCAGGGTGTGGAAGATGCAAAGAGGTTTTAACCAAAGGTAGCAATTGATGCCACTTCAATGTTCTCTGTGCAAACTATTTAATGTCCACATTTTGTAAACCTAGGTCTAAGTCAATACGTCTGTGTTCTGCATACCTCTTGCACCAGAAAATATAGCTATGTCCTCCGATCCACACTAGCATTTTGAAGGAGATATGTTTGAAGATGGGGAACTTCTTTTTTTTGCCATACAAAACGATACGTGATTGGGAGATGAAAAGCATTCTTTTTTAAAAGTAGGGTGCACATTCGTTTTGCGGAAAAGCATCTTTGTGATTGGTTAAGAAAAAGCAGTTTCAACGTGGAGTACATATCATTGGATAAAATTTGCTCAACTCAACCACACCTGCTACTTGCATTTAGAAGGCACTGTTCGAACTTAAAACAATCGTGAACTTTTAACCTGCACGTGCCGTTAAATGTTCGAGAAAATGTCGCAAAAAAATATCGTTAAGTTTAAAAAAATTGATAAACTTTTAACCTGCACGTGTTGTAGAATGTTCTAGAAAGTGTTTTGAATACTTTGCACTTCTGAATTCTATGTGTTGTTGAATATTGAAAAAATGGTTTATATGGAAAATTAAAAAGAAACCAATAGAGAGAAGTTTTGAAACCTAGAAGAATCAAGGAACTATTCTAATTTGTTTTTTACATGTATTTATGTGTGGAGCAACAAAATTATAGACACAACAGCACCAGGAAGAGGAAGAAGCAGGGAGTGGGGGGACGGGGGGAGATGGGCAGAATGGCACACATGCACAATTAAGTACGGCACAAGTATAGACAAACAATGGCCAAAATGAAACACACCAACAAGGAGCACAAGTCACACAACCTGCCAACATCACACCACTGAACGAGCATAGAAGTGAAAACCACGCTGCATTCACACAGGATGTGTACAAAGGCCGGTGGTTGGTGTTGTGGGATGTCTGTGACCGTGGTCATCATGGATGAGATGCCCAGCACGTGGCACATGGGCGAGTTCACTGTGTGTTACGTTGCCAAACAGCTGCTCCTCCCTCCCACGAGCCCCCACACTTTTGTACGGTGCGCTGTTGTATCTCGTGCACTCGTACGGCACACCATTGTAATGCCTATTCGTGCATGTCCTGCTACATTCCAACTACACCATCACAGTGCCGTTTGGAGGTGGTGCATGCCACTTTACAACATCGACTGCTGCGGCCCTTGTGGCAGGCCACACCAGAACAAAGAGACACACTTACCGCACTTCCTTTACACTGACATGTCCGAAACACCTCGTTCCCCTTGCCGGATAGGCACACCCCTGTGCTAACCTGTGTACCCCGGACCAGCACACGCCGGTTGTGCATGCAGCAGGATGCCTGCGTAGCTACATGTCCAGGCTCACTGCCAACGCTGAGGTGACAGCACACTGTGATGTTGCAGGGCTCGTGCCTATCATGCTAAGACAATGACTACAGGGACACACTTGCTCAGATGCGGGTTTGGGGGGCATTGGCGGTCCTGGAGTTGTTGCGATGAGTCTTGTGGCCCTCATGGGTATCCTTGTATCATGCTCATTGACTCTATGGCACCTGTGGGTGTTCTGGTGTGGCTCTTGGCTGTGTTCCCTTTCATGGTGCAGGTAGTCGTCCTGCTTAACACCAGCAGAAAGCAGGTGTAAAATCCCATGTGCTAACGTGGCTTATCGCCGCAATTTGTTTCGCATTGCAGTTGGTGTGAAAGTTGTGATGTGATTTTTTTCGTGTGCAGAACAATATATGAACTGAGCAGTGTATCTCATCAAGATCCAGCACCTGACGCACTATTCCCAATCAATATAAATAGAATGAGATTTTTTAATTGATTTTGTGTGTACACTGTAAGTGCAGCCACTACCTCAGTGCAATTCAATACAGGATTTTAGTATTTAGAATAAATCGCAAAGGTGCACAACGTGTTTTTTTGCATTGGAACGGCTAGTCTGCATTTCATTATCAGCACTTTAATGGAAGTAAAGTTGAGATAAATCTAACACACTATTCAGAAGTTGGTGCAAACTGCAGACATCACCAGTATTCCCGTGATAAGTGCCCCAAAATGTAACACCATGGTGGACTCCATCAAATACCAGTAATAAGAAGAAGAAAGAGTCACACAGCAGTTAAGAGAACAACTAAAAACGTTATTATTATTTTTTTTCAAACTTTATTTTTTTATAAACATATATATGTAAACGATAAACTATTTTCAAACTTTATTTTTTTAGTAACATATATATATGAACGATAAACTAATAAACAAAATTTATCAAAAACACTCCTGTGGGGACCATGGATGTCGACGACAGAGCCAGGAAAATAAAGCACAAAATAGGGATGTGTGTAATGGGCATATCAAAGGAGAGAGACACAGAGAAACAGAGAAGGAAAAAAAAGCCAGAGAGGAAAAGAGAGGGAAGGAAAGAAAGGAAGTGAGAAAGGGAGAAGGAAGAAAGAGAGAGAGAGAGAGAGAGAGACAGACAGACACTGCCGCCCCTGCGCATCCATGAGAAAATAATTACCTGGTGCCACCGGAGTGTGTGGCAGTGGGCACTCCACATGCCCGTCAAAGCTCCACGCATCCCAGATACGTCGCTGAGTCCTGAATGGCGGAGACCACATCAGTTTCTCCGCGGATCTTACAGATGTCGCTGAGTCCTGAGTCATGAATGGTGGAGACCACATCATCCTCTCCACGGCCTGGCACATCTCACACATGTCGCTGAGTCCTGAGTCATCAATGGCAGAGACCACATCAGCTTCTCCGCGGCCCGGCACATCTCACACATGTCGCTGAGTCCTGAGTCATCAATGGCGGAGACCACATCAGCTTTTGGGGCCGCTAAGCCTGTGGAACTCAAGTCCGTGCCTCGTGGTGGTAGGCCCCTGATGGCCATATGAGCTTCAGGTGGCACTAACCCTGTGCATCTGAAGTCCGCGCCAAGTGGGTGGCTGGCCCCTGACGGCTATACTGATCAGGGTGCAACTAACCTTCTGCGCAACTTTTCAAAGACTCTATGGTTGAGACACATGGGGCGTCCGCCATCTAGTCAGCACCGGCAATAAAGGATGTGACGTTGTCGATCTATTATATTTGCGTGGTCAAATGGCCTGTGACGTATGTGCCGGATGGGTGTGGTGTGTGTGCAAATGTGCCCTCAGGGAGTTGCCATGAGATGTCGAGAACTAGACCACTGACCTGCACACCAACTGCGAGTATGCCTGCGACATGTAACTATGTGGGGCCAACGTCGGAACGTAATCGGAGTGGCGTGGCGTGGCGTACGACGGAACAAGGCAGGGATAGCTACAATGACACAGGCAGCTCGTACTACTGCGTCTGTGGGTCGAGCGGACAGGCCGCAGCTGTCCCACTGCAAGCCTGGGTGCGAACTGTTCATAACTCACACTACATAAGCATTGAAAAACCATTTTGTGATTCAGTCTGTCAGCTGGCATTTGTCCGAGGCATTTGTGAAAACATATCGGAGTTCTTTCTGTGATAGATACCCTTTGACACTGCCTCTTCCCATATCAGCAGGTAACGCACCCTCTTCCCACATTACCATCATACCCCCAACAACATTCTTGGGCCTGGAAGTGTCCCTGTGCGGTTGGACAAAGAAGAATCTTAGTCATGTATAAATTTACATATAAAAGAAATTAGTTAAAGAAAAGAACAGCAAATAAGACTGAAGGGAGTCTGGTGCTGTGGTCGCTGCCACAAAGTTGGGGTCACTGCCATTCAGGACTCAGGACACAGTTACACATGTGGGATCGGCTTGTGTTAAAGAGGGTTAGTGGGACTGCGTGTCACCGGCCATGCATATCGAAATATGCCTCACTGATCGAAGGGAGTGTGGTGCTGTGGTCGGTGCCACGGACTTGGGGTCACTGCCATTCAGGACTCAGGACACAGTTACACATGTGGGATCGGCTTGTGTTAAAGAGGGTTAGTAGCACCAGAAACATTGAGACTGTATGAGCCTGTGATGATTCTTGGTGTGGACGGGTCGCACTGGGAGCAATGTGCCTTGGCTACTGGACTGCGTCATGTGGAATCAGGACTCTATCTGAATTGTGAGGCCTGCTGACCGTAGTGTAGGCCAGAGGTGGCGGTGAGCAAGGGCCCACAGCCACGTGCATACGTTGGTGGCCCCACCGGCCTGCGCAGTGCAGTTTCAGTGGCACCACGTGTCGCCGGCCTTCAATATGCAAATACCCCTCACTAATCGAAGGGAGTGTGGTGCTGTGGTCGCTGTAACAACGTTCAGGTCACTGGCGTTCAGGACTCAGGACACAGTTACACATGTGGGATCGGCTTGTGTTGAACAGCGTTAGTGGCACCACGTGCTATTGACCTTGCATATGGAAATATGCCTCACTGATCAGAGGGAGTCTGGTGCTGTGGTCGCTGCCACGGACTTGGGGTGACTGCTATTCAGGACTCAGGACACAGTTACACATGTGGGATCGGCTTGTGTTAAAAAAGGGTTAGTGGGACTACGTGTCGCCGGCCTTGCATATGGAAATATGTCTAACTGATCAAAGAGAGTATGCTGCTGTGGTCGCTGCCATGGACTTGGGGTCACTGCCATTCAGGACTCAGGACACAGATCCACATGTGGGATTGTTCGGCTTGTGTTGAACAGAGTTATTTGCATCACGTGTTGCCGCCGTTGCATATGGAAATATGCCTCACTAATCAAAGGGAGTCTGGTGCTGTTGTTGTCTCACGGAGTTGGGGTCACTGCCATTCAGGACTCAGGACACAGTTCCACATGTGGGATTGTTCGGCTTGTGTTGAACAGAGTTAGTGGCACCACGTGTCGCCGCCGTTCCATATGGAAATATGCCTCACTGATCGAAGGGAGTCTGGTGCTGTGGTTGTCTCACGGAGTTGGGGTCACTGCCATTCAGGACTCAGGACACAGTTCCACATGTGGGATTGGCTTGTGTTGAAGACGGTTAGTGGCACCATTTGTCGCCGGTCTTCCACAGTGTAGGCCAGAGGTAGCGGTGAGCAAGGGCCCACAGCCATGTGCACACGTTGGTGGCCCCACCGGCATGCATAGTGCAGGTTCAGTGGCACCACGTGTTCCCGGCCTTCCATATAGAAATACTCCTCACTGATCAAAGGGAGTCTGGTGCTGTGGTTGCTGCCATTCAGGACTCAGGACACAGTTACACATGTGGAATCGACTTATGTTGAACAGGGTTAGTTGGCACCACGTGTCGCCGGTCTTCCACAGTGTAGGCCGGAGGCAGCTTTCAGCAAAGGCCCACAGGCAGGTGACGTTGACTTGAGCTTCACAGATTGGGAGCATTTGGTCTTCTTAACCCATTTTAGTCACTTACACAATTTGCGTCACTACTAATCTTGAATTGTGAACCGTGTAACCCCAGTGTAGGACAGAGGTAGCGGTCAGGATGGGTGCAGAGCCACGTGGCTTTGAGTTGAGCTGCACAGTTAGTGGCACCTGGAGTACTCAGCGTGTGCGCACCCTGCGATGATACGTGGTCCTGGCAGGCCGTACTGGGAGCAATGTGTTTTGTCTAATGAATTCTGCCTTGATGAGGCCACGTGGTGATGACTTATGGTGTCGTGAGTTAGTAGCACCTGAAGCACACAGCGTACATGCACCCTGCGATGATGCGTGATCTGGGCGGGCCGCACTGGGAGCAACGTGTCTTGCGAACTGGACTGTGACATCTGCAATCGCCACTGCATCTAAATTGTGAGCCCTGCTGTCCGCAGTGTAGATCGAAGGCAGTAGTCGGTACAGACATAAGTCTGCGGTGCTGTGCCGCTGGGTTCGCAGGGGGCCTGTATCAAGGAGGCCCGCTGTTATGGCGGCAGCCACGTGCCAGTTTGAGGGCTGCCACTGTGACAGACTCATTAGTCTTCCCACCACTGAACCACGCCTAGGGCCTGGCCTATTTATTCATACTCCTACGCTGTAGTGGCGTACATTGGAGCAGCCCACTCCGCTTCCGCTTCCAGGGGGGGACAACACAGCAACATGACCAAGATCTTCCCCACTGCCTGAGGTAACATGGTTGCGTCCACTGTGCACTACACTACAAGTATCAATAGTATATCTCCACATGGAGAGGTTTGTGCTTTGCATAGTGAGGTCTGTGCAGCACATCAGCGTTACACTTGGCATTGTGTGCTTTATTGTTGATGGGTGACTTGTCTCCTTCTCATATAAAGTTGGTTGCCACATCTCTCAACATTAAGCTATTGTGTGGCTGAGGGGCATGGGGTTTTGGGAAGGTCCGTTGTCCTGTTTTGCGCTGCCTCGGTGGTAGTAGGGGGGAGGTGCGGGGGGAGGTTCTGGTGGTGGTGGCGCTGGGGGTTGTGGCCTTGTTGGGTGTCGGAGCTGCATGATCAGTAGCTCTATCACGTGTTGGTCTTTAGATGTGGCTGTGAGTTGGGTCCAATTCACGGAGTAGATAGTCCACCTCCTTACACCTGTTAAAGGTTGATGTTAATTTGTTACTGCTAACTCGGCTTATCGCCTGCTTTTTGGATCGCATTGCAGATTTGGCTGGTCATTTAAAATATGGGGAAGTGGTGTTTTCGTGTTTTTTTTGCACGGATCGCCTACTTTGCATTTCATTAGCGTTAGAACCCTTAAAATTCACTGAAAAAACCATAGGTTTCAGGGATGTTATAGTTAGTTGGACATTTCACTCATAGAAAACCATAGAAATTTCCCCGTTATAGTTAGTTGAGCTAACTATAACTCGTGCCCCCACAATGCACTGCTGATGACATCACATATTACATCATTCATGACATGGTCAAGGACGTCACTGATGACATCTCAAATGACATCAATGATGACATCACTGATGACATCATCCACGTCAAAATCTGAAGCACCTCATCAGACCCTAATATGACACTTGATACACCCACTCTAAAATACAGACTATAATTTTCGAAACCATGAACACACCAATACAAGTTAGTACTTATCCACTCACTAATTTGTAGGGGTGGGCGGAATTTGCGAAAGCGACTTTTGCAAATTATCGCGAAAATGTTAAAAATCTCCGCAAACAAGCGGAAATATCGCGAAGATGCAGAAGTTTTTTTCCCGCCCGTTCGCGATATTTTTTGCATGGTTGCGGGTCGCTAACTTACCCCTGCGGTTGCTCGCGGGCGCGGCCATCTTGTTTTCAGTTGTCCCGCGGTGCATGATCGCGAGAAAAAAGACGTGATCGAGCGACGCATGACGTCACTGTGGACGCGAACTGTCGCGAGACAGCGCAAATGGCTAAAACAATACAACATCTCATGGAGAACGCGACCGGATCGGGAAAACTTGTCGGCGAACACGGGGGATTCAGGTAAGGCGATCGCGCGCGCGCGGGAATGTATTATTTTATAGCGCGATCAAGAACCAAATTATCGCAAAGCTGCTGAATGCGGAAATTTTGACATTTCCGCGCTCTCCGCGGAACGCGGAAATGCCAAATTATCGCAAATTCCGCGAACGGAACGGAAATTTTGCCCAGGCCTACTAATTTGTAGGTCTACACACATCCATTCACTCACCGATACACTCACTCAAACATACAGTCAGCCATCAATACAGCATTATCATATCCAGTCACATATCTATACAGACACTCACACACCGCCTCTCATTCATAGAGTTATTCACACACCTAGTCAGTAATGGAAATAATCATTCACACTTTCATTTACTCACCTGTACAGTTATACACATACCACGTTACTTATTTAAACATATACTAACACATACTTACACTCTGATACAATATCTAATACAAGCACACACTGATCCATACAGGCACTCTCACAATCACTCACTCTCACATATAGGGGGCATATTATCAAGACAGGCGATAAAATTGTCGCAGAAAACTGCTGCTAAAGTGTCGATAATGGGCTTGATAATATGCTCTATGGAATTCCAATTGGAGCCCATGTTAGATGTCCTTCACATCTAACATGGGCTTCTGTTGTCGCCTTAGTCATTTATACAGTCCAACACTCATATATACTGCCTTTCACATATGGAGTTACTCACACATGTACCACTGAGGCATCCATTCACTCACCAAGACACTCATACACACACTCACCCAGCCATACAGACCTTCACAGATACAGAATTGGACACATATACCCAATGAATTATCCACTCACACAGCTATGCACAGAGTCACACCCCCACCCACCCACACAGACACTCAGGCCCCCATACAGGTACTCGGACAAGCAATCAATAGCTCATATAGATCCTCATTTAGTTGCTAACCAAACCATGGAGCTGCTTACACACCAACTGACAACCTAAACTGAGTGAATGTCTGTATCAGTCGCTAACACATGCATTAAGCAAGACACAATTAATCACTTATACAGTCAGTCACACACCTACTTAATCATCCATCCTGACTTCTATACAGCCATTCATTCTTCTATACACAATGGCATATATATATATAAAACATATTTACATTTTATAGAAACACACATTCACTGGATGATGTCATCAGTGATGTCATTTGAGATGTCATCAGTGATGTCATCAGTGATGTCACTGACCATGTCATGAATGATGTAAGATGTGACGTCAGCTGCAGTGCATTGCGGGGGCGCAAGTTATAGTTAGCTCAACTAACTATAACAGGGGAATTTCTATGGTTTTCTATGAGTGAAATGTCCAACTAACTATAACATCCCTGAAACCTATGGTTTTTTCAGTGAATTTCAAAGGTTTTTTAAATGCTAATTTCTAATTATAACGTGCCTGAAACCTATGTTTATTTCAGTGAATATATATATATATATATATCAATATCTATATTATCTACTGGCGGTCGCCAGAAGATAGTTATAGTTAGGATCGTGTTTCCATAGGAAATCCGCAACATTCTATTTGGAATAACTTTGGCGCCGATTGACGAATCCTCGTGAAATTTTCAAAATAGGTGGGGCGCTCCGCTCCTTCCCTGAAAGTCTCGGGGGGATTTGTCAAGCGGGGGCCGAGAAAAAGGGGGGGTCCCAAAACGCGTTTTCCCCCATGTTAATTTCCATAGGAAACTTTAGACAAGGCTACAGGTCGAAGGGATGAACGGAATTACCCCAAATTTGGCAGGTAGAAGGGTCTTGGTCTAGAAAGCACGCTTTTGTTTATTTAGTGTAAATTCGTTCAGTAGTTTTTGAGAAATAGCGAAATTTACAGATATCGATATTTGGGAATTCTGCCATCTGATTGGCTGAGGCGTTACAAGCACGAGCTTGTTGCTGATTGGCTGTCAGCGGTGTGAGCGGTTGCAACTAGGAAGTGTTGGCCGCCATTTTGTGATTCAGTTGAAGCGAGTAAGGTGAAAAAACGGCGAAAAAAGGGGGGGGAAGTGGGAAATAGGAGGGTAGGAGCACTGTAACCTCTGTGGGGTGTTTATGGTGTGCTATAGAAGGGGTGCGAAGCGAAGTATTTACCCCTACCGGTGTGTAAGTGGTGGGCTATAGAAATTAAGTGAGGTATTGGGTAGAGTCTGATGTGGGTAAGGTGAGCTGGTGCGGGACTCGGGGATTAAAGCGTGAAGTGTGAGCCCAAATTGTGTGTCGTATGGCACATGACTGTGAAGTCATGTGCCATGGCCGCTGCACTACAGTTGTGGAAGTAGTGTCCGGATGTGTTTAGAACTACTAGGACGAACTACTGACCTGTACTGGTATGAAAGTCCTGGGGTACGGAATATATGTGAGGTATTGTCGAGAGTCTCATGTTGCTAAGCTGAGCTGCTGCCGGAGTCGGGGATTAAAGCGTGAGCCCAAACTGTGTGTCCTATGCTGTGAAGTCATGTGCCCTGGTCGCTGTGCCACATCTGTGCAAGTAGTGTCAGCATGTAGTTATAAGTACTTGGATGAACTTTTGTTTAGAACATTGTAGCTTGTGTATGGTGCTTAGGTGGTGTTGTATAGGAAGTGCGAAGGTAAATCAATATGGTATTTGTAGAGCGCAAACTACTCACCCCTATGGGTGAGTAGAGCTGGGGATCAAAGAGAGAGGTCTGTGCTGCAAAGTGAGATGGTCTGGCCGCTGCACCACAGCTGTGTGGAGAATAAATTTTGACGAGGGTGTGGGAGTTGACGTTATATGGCCCTAAAATAGGGGGCCTAAGTTGTAAGTTATAGGGTGGCTCTAAATAGAGCCCTTGTGTTCATTAGTTGGAGCTACATATAAGTGCGGATGCACAGCTTCAAGTTATTCAGGAAAACTCGGTTTCCCTGCTCTGTGAAGTGTACTCCATCACTTCTGTATATATCCGCCATATCAAAACGTATGTTATTGTTGTATATGGACCCCATTTTGTGGTCTCTGAGCTATGCAGAGACAGCTTTGTTGACTTTTTTCCGAGATTTTTCAATCTGAGGACAAAATTGTTTGGACCATTTCCACTTCTGTCTTTAGCATATATTGGAATATACAAAGACAGTTTGAGGCAAAAGTAACATCAATTGTCCAAAGGTGTCCTTCCTAAGCATTTCCAAATCTACCCCAGTCAATGTACCTTGGTCGTTTCCACCACAGTGCACAATCATGAGTTCAGGGTGTTGGAGATGCAAACAGGTTTTAACCAAAGGCAAAAATTGGTGCCACTTCAATCCTCTCTGTCCAAACCATTTAATGTCCACATTTTGTAAACCTAGGTCTAAGTCAATACGTCTCTGTTCTGCATACCTCTTGCACCAGAAAACATAGCTATGTCCTACGATCCACACTAGCATTTTGAAGGTATGGCTGGAAGGTATGGAAAGATGTCTGTAGCTCATGCAGTTCCTTCATAGAATAAGAGATATGTTTAAAGATGGGGAACTAGTTTCTTTTCGCATACAAAATGGTACCTGATTGGGAGATGAAAAGCATTGTTTTTAAAAGTAGGGTGCACATTCGTTTTGTGGAAAAGTATGTTTGTCATTGGTTCAGAAAAAGCAGTTTGCACGTACATATTATAGTACATATTATAGGATAAAATTTGCTCAACTCACCCACACCTGGTACTTGCATTTGGAAGGCACTGTTCGAGAGTTAGCTCAACTAACTATAACAGGGGAATTTCGATGGTTTTCTATGAGTGAAATGTCCAACTAACTATAACGTCCGTGAAACCTATGTTTTTTAGTGAATTTCAAAGGTTTTTTTAAATGCTAATTCCTAACTATAACGTCTGTAAAACCTATGGTTTTTTTCAGTAAAAGAAAAAAAAAATATATATATATATATATATATATATATATATATATATATTTCGCTCCAAGTACACCGAGGTACGAGTCACTCTTTGGGGCGGGTGCCAAAATGCGGCGGTGTACTGCACAATATCCAAGCTCCCCAGTTCCCTCGTCTTCTAGAAGGAAAAACGGCACTCACAGGACTTGATTTCAGCAAGGTTTAATCGTTAAAACCGAATGCATGAAATCAAGTCCCGTGAGTGCCGTTTTTCCTTCTAGAAGACGAGGGAACTGTGGAGCTTGGATATATATATATATATACATGTGTCCCAAAAAGCCTCTCTGTGAAGAAAGGAGTGAGCCGCACACTTACGGTGATTAATTTGACTTTATTTTGCAGCGCTGGCGATCCTTATGCATTTCGGTCTACCTAGACCTTTCTCAAAGGGGTGCCATGGCATCTGGAGGTTAGAACACACACCAACAAACAATTGCGCTATTTCAAAAGTTTTCGCCCCCTGGTGGGTGCCCTGATGGGTTGACTTCTCACGCATGCTGGTACTTGTGGTGTGCTTTCAAACCCATAATTACTTCCCTTCAATGGGTGATGCCGAATGTTTTTGCTGTTTGGAAAAGTTCATCGTAACTCCTTTGCATGCCACTTTTAAGCTGCTGGAGACCAAACCAAAGCACAATCCTTGGCGGCTACCTACTGCCCATGATTGCTTTCGCATACAACAAACAAGGCCCGATTTCGGGCAGCCTTGGCGCTCTTTTTGCGGCGGTGCGTACCTCGACGGCAGGACCAAGCCGGATAATTATCCCAAAATGCCTCTCTGTGAAGAAAGGAGTGAGCCGCACACTTACGGTGATTAATTTGACTTTATTTTGCAGCGCTGGCGATCCTTATGCATTTCAGTCTACCTAGACCTTTCTCAAAGGGGTGCCACGGCATCTGGAGGTTGGAACACACACCAACAAACAATTGCGCTATTTCAAAAGTTTTCGCACCCTGGTGGGCGCCCTGATGGGTTGACTTCTCACGCATGCTGGTACTTGTGGTGTGCTTTCAAACCCATAATTACTTCCCTTCAATGGGTGATGCCGAATGTTTTTGCTGTTTGGAAAAGTTCATCGTAACTCCTTTGCATGCCACTTTTAAGCTGCTGGAGACCAAACCAAAGCACAATCCTTGGCGGCTACCTACTGCCCATGATTGCTTTCGCATACAACAAACAAGGTCCGATTTCGGGCAGTCTTGGTGCTCTTTTTGCGGCGGTGCGTAGCTCGACGGCAGGACCAAGCCGGATAATTATCCCAAAAAGCCTCTCTGTGAAGAAAGGAGTGAGCCGCACACTTACGGTGATTAATTTGACTTTATTTTGCAGCGCTGGCGATCCTTATGCATTTCGGTCTACCTAGACCTTTCTCAAAGGGGTGCCACGGCATCTGGAGGTTGGAACACACACCAACAAACAATTGCGCTATTTCAAAAGTTTTCGCCCCCTGGTGGGCGCCCTGATGGGTTGACTTCTCACGCATGCTGGTACTTGTGGTGTGCTTTCAAACCCATAATTACTTCCCTTCAATGGGTGATGCCGAATGCACATATACATATATATACATGTGTATATATATGTATATGTGCAACCACAATCCTTGGATAGAGAGTTGTGTGAAAACACAACCAGGAACGGACCACCATATATGTATATGTATGTATGTATATATATCTATATATACATATATAAAACCTTAGGTTTCACACATGCTATAGTTAGCTGGACATTTCACTCGTAAAAAACCATTGAAATTCCCCCGTTATAGTTAGCTCAGATAACTATAACTCGCGCGACCGCAATCCACTGCTCATGACGTCACATATTACATCACTCATGACATGGTCAGTGGCATCACTCATGACATCACTGATGACATCATCCTTGTGATAGAGTGGCGGTCGCGCGAGTTATAGTTATCTGAACTAACTATAACGGGGGAATTTCAATGGTTTTTGACGAGTGAAATGTCCAGCTAACTATAACATGTGTGAAACCTATGGTTTTTTAAGTGAATTTGTAAGGTTTTTTAAATGCTAAGTTATGTATGTTTTATTATATTTTTTATATATATATATTTTTTTAAGGGTTTTCACCGTGCGCGCACGGTGCGCGCACCCCGCGATTTTTTGAAAAAAAATATATGTTTTTTCACCCTTCGGGGTCCCTCAGAGACCCCCTGACAAAGACTAGGGGGTCAGGAACTCTCTACCCTGCCCCCTTTTCACGTTCTCCACCTTTCTTTTTCACTGTCACACACAAAACACACAAAATGGCGGCCGACACTTCCTGATTTCGACCGATTCGAACGTTGACTGACATGTAACCACCAATCAGAATTACGCTCGCGCACGTTAAGGTGCGCGCACGGTGCGCGCCTATAGATATTTATGTACTTTTAACTGCAATTTTCTCAGGAACTACTGAACAGATTGACTCCATATATGCAAAAGGCACATCCCTGACCTGAGGACTACCTCTTTGCCAAATTTCAAGTAATTCCGTTCAGCCGTTCGGGCTGTACCTTCGACTAAAGGTCCTATGGGAAAATGCATGGGGAAAACGCATTTTGGGACCCCCCTTTTTTCTCAGCCCCCGCTTGATGAATCACCCGAGACTTTCAGGGTAGGAGCTGAGCAGAGCGCCCCATTAGTTTTGAAAATTTCGCGAGGATTCGTCAACCGGCGCCAAAGTTATTCAAAATAGAATTTTCAGATTTCCTATGGAAACTCGGTCCTAACTATAACTATCTACTGGCGACCGCCAGTAGATAATAGATAGATATACATATATATAAAAATATTTTTCACTATCAGTGTTGGAAAAATAGATTTTCAGCTGAAATATGACCATCTCTGGCAGCTGATGTATGTAAAAAATGCTTTTAAATGTATGTTGTGTGCATGCTTCTGGGTGACAGTGTGTTTATGTGAGAGTTTGTGTGTGAGTGAATGTGTTTGTATATATAAGCATGTGTGTGTGAGTAAAAGTGAAGGTCAAAAATCGTGTAATGTCACTTCCACTAGCCCTGGCATTTTGGTGTATTGTCGTGCATGGTTTACTGTGCCTAATTCTCCATTCTGCCCACCCCTGTAATATCTTATTTTACAATTTGGCACCTTTCCATATTTGTAACATCTTTGCACCCCAACCATATTCCACTACTAGGGGTGGGTAAAAAATAATTTTACACATGAAGATTTGCAAAGGTCACATATTTCACACCTTACAAACATAGGAAAGGTTTGTCAACTGCTCAAATGTGCTACTCAAAAAAAAAACAGTTTTACAGCAATATCTTAGAAGGCACTGGTCTTAATCAGAGAGTGCTAGTTCCTATATATACTAGATTATCTTTCCAAGTGTTTCATAGTAAGCAAGTCATTTTTTGAAAGTTGCAATATTGATTCACTGGCATATACCAGCATTGCCATATTTACTTATCCTATTGAAATCAAGCACACATTATTTATAGTAGTAAAAGTGGATGTCTACATTTTTATGATACAACCTCGCCACGTCAACTTCTTGGAGGACATTTGAAGCTGCTGCATCTTACTCAAGAGGGACATTTAGTAACTACATGAGTTATTGCAGCTTGGTGACAGACTTATTAAGTTGTTGCTTCTGTCTTTAGAGGAACATCTATAAAGTTATAAAGGGCTGAGTTCTTGTTAAAGACTTCACCCTGTTTCTTTTGACTCGAAAAGGACATCTAATAATTTAATACTTATGGGAGTTATGGTAGCTATGTGAAATGCCAGGCTCGCTTGCTTTCCCAATGCTTGTTACAGAATAGCTGCAGCTGTTTGAGTGGCTCCTTTAGTAACAGACACTGAACAGGTGCTGGGTGGGCAGCCGCATGATGATATTGTGCATTTACTACTGACACAGAGAAAAAGGCCTTTGACGCTATTCTGAATGATGGCCAAAAGGTATAGCAATCCTACATGAGTAGTGCACCCTGTCGGAGAGGCAAATGAAAGTCACAGGGACCCTTCAGGAACACCTCCAGGAGAGGGTGCTGTCACAGACTACATTCCTCAAAAATACCTTCCTATAACCAAGCTGCCTATGCCTCTGCACAGTCACTAAGAATGTATCAGGGAGCACACTCATGTAATAGACCTCAGGTAATCTCCACAATGGCCTTTGCGGGGGCCTGTATACCTTCATGAGGGAGAGTACAGTGTCTTCACCGACACTCAATGGGCATGCGTGGCACTCGCAAAGGTCACACCCCAGGCTGCAACAGTGCTTAAAAGCTATTTGAAACTCTCACAGGGCCTGAACGAGGCCGGCTGGGCCACCTCTCTTGGCCTGAGGAATCCCAGGACTGGTACGAACCCCCACTGACTTTTGGCCTATCGCTTGGATGGGATTACACCCCACAGTCACCACCGAGGTGAAAAGGGGCCAACTCAGGGGTCTTATGGTCATGAGATACTTTTGAAATTGGATTTGTCTTTAGTTTATATTTTAATTTTGGATCTTGTACTTTTTGATTGATCTTACCTGTACATTACGGGCAAGAGGAAGCATAATACTACCTCCACATATAGACCCTCTAAGGTGGCTTTCTCTTGTGAAAATCAACACCCCTTGCAGGCTAATGCCAGATCCTGTACACAAAACAATACTGAGAATATTAGAGGAGGGGTAATCGGTTTGGCTGTCTTAGTAATCCTAATGGTCAGGACCGACTCCCTTCAAACAGGTTGCAAAGTAAGTTAGAATTTACTCACACTGATCTTGTAAAGTCTGACCTATCCCTTTTTCCGCTATTTAATGCGCCAACTCTGACTAATGATGGTTTATAACCTCAAACACTTATGTTAACCAACCCTGCTCAATCTTAGCACTATGTGTGATTTAAAAGAAATTAAACTATTCTGTCAACATTGCATCATTTACCAGGCAAACTGTGGGGGTGACCGTGTCCAAAAGGGGAACATTCCTACAATCCTCCTCCCTCCCACTGCCAATGAAGGAGAATGAAACTCACCTTTCCCAAGAGAGTCTTCATTATCTAAGTAGAAAGATCTGGAAAGGCCATCTGCATTGGCATGGTAAGTCCAAGGTCTGTGCTCCACTGTAAAGTCCATACTGAATAGGGAGATGGACCACCTTAACAGTTTGGGATTTTCACCTTTAATTTTCATCAGCCACGTGAGACGCCTGTGGTCAGTTTAGACAAAGAAGTGAGAACCAAATGAGTATGGACTCAAATTCTTTAGGTACGAAACCACAGCAAAGGCTTACCTCTCAATGACACTCCAACGCTGCACTCTGGGGTGTAACCTTTGACTAATGAAAGCAACAGGCTTGTAAAGTCCGTCGTCGTCTGCACTATGAACTGCTTATAATATTCTGGAGCTTTAGAATGGGGCTGAGCACATTGCTTCCTTCAGATTGTCAAAAGCTTTTTGGCGGCTCACTGTTCAGTTTATTTTCTTTGACATCTTCTTGGAGGCGCATTTCTGTGAGGGGTGTCACCATGGTACCATACCTCTTCACAACCCTCCTGTAGTACCCAGTCAAACCAAGGAATGCCCTGACTTGTGACTATGTGTTTGGAGCTACCCAGTCCACTATTGTCTGTATCTTAGGTTGTAAATGTTGAACCTGGACGCCACCTACAGGGTTCCCCATGTATACAACAGACCCCTGTCCTATCTGGCACTTGCTTGCCTTGAAAGTGAGGCCTGCTCTCTGCAGAGCCTCAAGACCTTTCCAAGGTGGATCAGGTGATCCTGCCATGCAGACGTATGGACAGCAATACCATCTACATATGCTGCACTAAAAGCTTCCAACCCAGCAAGGACTTTGTTCACCAACATTTAGAAGGTGTCAGTGGCATTCTTTACTAAAAATGGCATTACTGTAAATTGGTAATGTCCATCTGGGGTCAAGAATGCAACTTTTCTTTTGCTCCAGGGGTCAGACCAATCTTCCAGTATCCTGGTATTAAATGGAAAGTACTTAGAAACGTGGATGCCCCTAGCCTGTCAATAAGTTCATCTGCCCTTGGGATATGGTGTGCATCTGTCTTAGTGACAGCATTGAGACCTCTATAGTCCACACAAAACCTCAGCTCTGGTTTACCACCCTTGGAATGGAACTTGGGTACTGAGACCACTGGGCTAGCATAGAGACTTTCAGGGTATTCAATCACCCCTAACTCCAAACTTCAGCCCTAATGCTTTCCTTGACTTGATCAGACTGTCTGTATATACTTAGACTCCAATACATCACGCATGCCTCTTTCAGCTAAGAACTCTAACACAAACACTCATAACTCTTATCCATCCCCTCTCACACACCACATACAATATTTTCTTAAACAAGTCAGCACCTGCTTTATCATCAACTTCCACTTACCAACAGTATTTTACATACAAATCCCTTTCAGAAAACCAGTACATCAACTTCTCCTCTTACTACCCCATAAAAACAAACACCAGCACATCAAAAACTCTCACACACACACACACACAACTTCATAATACATTCCATCATAAATTAGAAACATGTACCCACTCCCACCCTCCTGACTGCACAAACAATACACATCCTAAACCATCTTTACTCATAAATGTTCTCTCTTCTCCCACACCTAACACAAATATACCAACACAACAACTCTCATTCAACCTCCTCCCACCCATCGCACAATTCAGAGCCTTACAACAAGACCCACATGCTCCACCACCACCCCTAACGCATACAGCTTCCACCTTAAACAGACACAAACAAAATAAACAACAGGCCGCGCTTCAAAACTTCATATCTCAATAAATCAATCAGGGATCTATAATGCGCACTGCTCACCCATGAGGGTCTAAAGGCGCTGGGGGGGAGGGCGGGGGGGGTTGGCAGCCCTGAGGTCATCTGAAGAGCCAGTGCTTTGGGTCCTCTCTGAATCTTTGAAGTGTAGGGCTCCAAGTCTATTACACAATAAGGCTACTCTAAAAAACAACACAGCTCACCAACTCCCTCACAACCACCATCTCTACCACTTACACATACAGACCCATCAAAATGCCTTCTAAGCCACCTTCCAGGTGTTCAAAAAATAATGCTAATTCTTCTACAAAATAAAGTTACACCAGCACCCAAACACAAACTCCAAACTGCCTACTTATAAATGCTTGATCACTCTCTAAAAACAAGCACCACATTTACGACTTATTCACTGACACACAAACTGACTTACTCTTGATAACTGAATCATATTTGTGAGATTACATGGCTCCAGTGTTGCATGGAGCTGTACCTCTAGGCCATCAAAATATCACAAAAATTGTACAGGCAAAAGAGAAGGTGGACTAGCTGTTATATTCGAGCAAACAATAAATCTCACTAAAGTTGACAATATTTCCATACCAGGTTGTGAGGCTCTCTGCACCAGATGTAAACGTACTTACTCCTGTAAATTCCTTCTCCTTTACAGACATCTACCTAGCAATTCCCAGACATAAGTCTAGAGACAGTTATAAACCTGATAATACTACACTCCAGCCTATGCATTCTTGGTGATCAAAACATACCCAATAATCCCCATCCAAAAACTGTCATCATTGACCAAGACACACTGAACCTACATCTGATCATCCAACAACCCACACACATCGCTGGAAACATGCTAGATGTCATTTTCAAAATCCAGAACTAGTTACCTTTCAAAATATTACTCCAGTCACATGGTCAGCGGCAAATTTTCTAATTTTACAACATTAAACACTACAAAGCAAAACGCCTAAAACCACCTTACATGCATCCACCTATCGACCGTAGAACAAACTCAATTTTGAATACTTAAAAACAGAACTAGCATCCAACACAGATACAATACATTCCATTCAAAATCTATGTGATTGGCTACAGGAAGCTTTGAAATCCTAATACACACAGAACAACAAAAAAAGACAAGAGAAACAGGCACCTTAGAGAAATACAGAAATAAAAGAGATAAAACAGAAATTTAGAAGGCTGCAACGCACCTGACTCAAAACCAACAGCAATCAAAACAAACTTCACCCACACAAACTTAACAGATCATACAAATAAATAATAATAAAAGCTCCAAAAAAAGTACTATGCAGGCAGAATTCAAAATGCTAAATGAGCAAATAAAACATTTCATAAAAATCTCGCTGAATTTCTTAAACCTAAATGTAAACAAAAACGTATCCTATTACTCAAGAATTCACTGGCAAATCATTAAACAAACAAAGCACTGGACTCCTGTATAAAACAAAGTTAAACCACCAGCACCAACCCATTTCCAAAAATCCCCTCCACAAGTCTGCATTCCTTACAGCAATTATTGCAAAGTGAATTTTGGGATATGGGAAAAGCAATCAGGCCAGCCAGCTGCCCTTCTGACCCTTGCCCATCACAAATATTCAACAACATTGTTTTAACTACCTTGGCTGCCTCGCCACTAAGAAGAATCATCAATAATTCTTTAGCTGGGGGGCGTGGCCAGCAGCTGGAGAAGATGGCTGCACACTGAAGCGGCTCTGGAATCCTCTGTCATTTTCCCCCAATTATACAGCACTAATATGCCCAATCTGGACACGCACTTGAGTATAAGGGCATCAGGTACGGCGCACTATTTCAATGATCGGACAAGAACAGCTTTCCGAGCTGCTTGAAGCCCCCAGGGTCTGAGCCCTGTGTAACCTGGGAAGCCGCAGAGTGACGCAGATGTGGGCCCAACGTGGTGAGGTGGTCCCGTTGATGCACACTCAGAGGCACCGATGCTGGGGGAGACTGCTGCTCACTATCATCGCAGAGAGGGCTGATCCTTGAGGCCGGAAGCAGAGTTATGAAGCTCCTGGATCAGCTCTCTTGGCCGGTGACAGACCGGCAATAGAATGCGGCAGGTCGAGACAGGGGCCATGCTGGATCGAGACCCCATCTAAATGGCTGGTGAGGAGTTTGCTGGGACCTTTGGGCATGTGGTGGTGATATGAGCCCATAACTGAAGGCGATGCAGAGCTTGGGAGTTGAGAAACAAGGCATGCAAAAGGACGCATAGCGGCAACCTCGGGCAGCCTGACTCACTTGTGGCCGGCGTGATTGCCAAATTATCGCAGATCTAAACTTCCCTCCCAGCCACAACTTTATCATGCGGAAGAGCCATACCCAGGCAACCAGCAAGGGCACGCACTACAGGGGCATGAGAGATTGCAGGGGAAAGCCGACAGGCTGCGTGGGAAGGCCCGGGTAGGTGGTGGTAACTACCCTGCAAATATTCATGCTACGTCATTGGGTGCATTATTTCTGGTGCAGTAATGTCGGGCATGGCTCGCATCAGACGAAGCTTGACAAATTTTCGTGGCAAAAGGTGCAAGACGGGGCAGTGGTGCAGCCAAACACCGAACAAGAGACACTGCAGAAGCAGGCTGAACAGAGCTCCCCCACTTTGCAGGATATAATGGTAGCCATCACCAGAGTTCGTACCTCCTTAAAGGGGAGCATGGACTCAGTATCCGCAGACATCTCCCTACTATGGGCAGACTTAAGGAAAATTGACTCTTGAGTCAAAAAAGTGTAGGATGTAACCCACGATATGGTCGCAGACACAAAGACTTTAGAAAAATAAGTATCATATCTGCAAGCCACCGGTAAAATCCTAGCAGGACAACTGGATGATTACAAGGTCAGATCTAGGAGAAACAATGGTAGAATCCTGGGTGTGCCAGAAAAAGCTGAGGGACCAGCTACATACCTCTCTGTGGAGGACCTAGGGGCATATGTATCAAGAAAGCATTTTGCAGGTTCTTAATAGCGAATTTTTGCAATTCGCTATTAAGGACTCGTAAAATGCAAAGTATGTAGGATTCGCAATATTAATTGCGATTCTCACGTATTCATTAATATTCCTTAACTGCGAATCGCAAATTGCGATTTGCAATTAAGGAATACCTTCCCATTCATTCCTATGGGCCCGGAGGCCATTAGGTACTCGCAAATTGCAAATGCAATTTCAAGGTTGCAAGGGTGTCAAAAGGACACTCTGTTGCACCTCTGAAATAAGCATGCGTGGGGAAGAAATACCAAAGCCCTCGCCATTGGAAGACAGGCTCCAGTCTGAAAATATATACACCGCAAGGTCATATCCTTGACCTACAATAAATTATCAATAACTTACCTGACCCGCTTCTTAGTCTTCGTGCGTGTTTGCAGGTTGATATTGGAAACATAGAGGAAGAGGATTGGCGGGATGCACTGGCATCGTCATGAGAAGTCGCAATATCATCAAGACAGCGACTTGTTCAATTAAAAATACTCCACAGATCATACATTGCATGCACCATGTTGGTCAAAATGGGCAAGAATGTAGAGGCAGGGTGCAAAAGATTATGTGGGGGTATCGGCACCTTTTATCATATTATCTGGGAATGTCGAGTAATCAGGATATACTGGGAAACAATAATCATGTGTATGAGAGAAGCTAGTGGTTGGGTTATTCGATTGTCCCCTGACCTGTGCCTGTTGAATATATGTGAAGCAACTGACATGAATAGTGCGGATCAGCTCTGGACCACTATGGGTCTCATGATCGCAGAACGTTATATAGCTGGGAGATGAGGAGTGCCGGAGTCACCAACTTTAGTTGAATGGGAGAGGGACATTGACTGGTGCATGACTGCAGAAGTAGAGGTCTACAAAAACAGAGGATGCCCCCGGAAGTGGGATCGGGTATGGTGGAAGTGGAATGCACATAGAGGCAATATATGTAACCCCCTCCCCCCTGTTACCTGTAGTATCAATAGAGGTGGGACAGGTAACACTATTGAGACCCAGGATGAGGAAGTATGATATGATCTTAAAGTCTGAGTTTACAAGGGGTCCGGGTAACTGTAACCAACAGGCTATTTCTTAATTGGGGTTGGTCATGCTCTGCTGCTGTACTCTTTGTTTGTATGATCAATAAAAAAGATATATTTTTTTAAATAATTCTTTAGCTTGGAGAATTGTTCCTGAAAAACAAAAAGACAAACATACGCCCATTATTATTGAAAACAAACCTGAACCCACGTGACCTTGACAACTACAGATAAATTACAAATGGTCCTTTCCTGGGCAAACTGATAGAAAGAGCAGGTTTCTACCAGATGTCAATATTCATTGACCTATTCAAATGGGAATAGAAGCAAACCCTGACTGGTTTCATTCTAGTTGGTCATTATCATTGAGATGGAACTTGCATGACATGGTATAGTGAGCATGGGAACCACGCCTGGGCAAACCTCTCACAGTCATGCATCTCACTGTGAAAAATAAGTGGAATGCTTGGATTAGTTTCATCCACTGATAATGTTTTGGGCCGCATTCCACTCTATTTTAGATTTTTTGCTCTCAATACTACCATAGGCAGAACCTAACTTTAGACCACGGGTACTCGTAAACATTTGCCCAGATGACACAAAGTATCATCTGTGGTATGATGAAGGGCCACTCTGAAGCCAGCAGTGGTGGTAGGGAGCATGAATGGAACACTGGTGGTCTAAAAAAATGTTAAATAGACAACCAGCATTTATTTGCGGGTTAACTAAAGGTAAGTGGTGCAGGACATGACCATAGTTACTTCATAACTTTATTTAACCTGCAAATAAATGCTTGCCCGTTGATTTAACATGTTTTCCTGAATGTTAGTGCTCAGCAAGTAAACAGAAGCTCGTGCTGCTGTTCACCAGGGGGTCCGTATGTGAAGGTCAAGAGGGCCACAAGTGGCCTCAGGGCCATACTGCGTTAGACAAATCAGCCTTCTTCAGCCTGCATAGCCCGAGTCCAAATAAATGGCCAGACCACACCCCCTCTTAATGGATACAATAGCAATCTCAGTTCGGTTTTAACCTTGTTGGGCATCATCAGTGTGGTTCAACTTGACTTAGGGGGTACAGCAAGCATGGAACCAACTTCGGGGCATTATAGTCACCCTGATGTCCAAGATAGTCTCCCAAAGAAGATGGGGTGTGCCCAGAATTAGGTCCAAATTCCAAGCTCATTGCACCGTTTGATTCAAACTCAACGTCAGTAATGGAGCTGATTAAAACCGAACAACACATATTGGGTTTCTGGATTTCCTGACTAAAGAGAACCTGGCCTGGCATGTTTTTTGTGGGCTAGCCAAGAAAGATCTGCATTCAGTTGCTGTGAGGTTTGGGGGTCGTTGTGGGAGGAAACTTACAAGGTTACTTCAAATCCATGTTTTCGTAGAGGCGTGAAAAGAAATCTGACATACTTTACATTTGGTTGGCGTCTATGGAGACCAGATTTATGCAAGGCACAACGAGGGCGGTTAGCGCTCTAGCTCTTCAAATTTATGCTGAGATAGAACATCCACTTCCGGAATCTAGTGGTTTACTTCTCGCTTTTTTCACACTGGGGCAGTACATCAGCACTGGATCAGTCCCTGGGAACTGGGCGGGTTGCTGACGTTTCGCACTGAGGCTGAAGTTCACACCTGGCTTACTTATATTGTTTTTGTATCAACTCTTGGCAGCTGGTGTAATGTAGGTTCTTGCTTCAGCCTTCATCAAAGCTGGTTCTTCTCCCATATAAGATTCCCACATGTGCATTTATGTCAGCTCGGATGTCAGTATGGCCGTTAACCGCGACGTGGAAGATTTCCTCAGCTTCTTCCATGGCCATCATGCTTCCTAGCTGTGCCGCTCCAATGTTTTGTCCCATCCTGCCTTTCCCTATTACAGCATTTCACGGGATGATGTACTTGGTGTACTGACCCAGAAGGGAGAATGGGTATTTGCTTCCAGTTCCTTGCTCCTGGTACCCTGATAGTTGATCCCTGTCTGTAATGGCATTGACAAGCTGAATAATGGTACACCTGCATGCGACCCATATTAATTAATAGTGTCTGAGATTAATTTAAGCGTGCATTTCATCATAGCTCATGTTTGTTCTCAGTTTCAGCTGTATTAAAACCAGAGCAATGAGAGATGCACCAATGTCACCAGATGCGCGAGCCATTTTTGGGTGATCGTCAGGTGCACCACGTGGTTTTCAAAGTCTCCAGAAAGTACATTTTCTGTGTTTTGTTCGCACATGGCCGTAAATCGAGGATAATACTTGGAAATATGTCTCCAGAGTTAAATGAGCTACAACTTCTCCTAAGAGACAAGATTCCCATTATATGACCACAACCATCTAGTCTGACAATGAGGGTCAGGCATGTGATCTTGTTCCTCTGCAATTCCAAGAAATGGCTCCAAGGCGCGTGCGTGGCTCTGCGGCGATCCTGATTCCATGGTGTATTTTCCTTGTTGTTTTTGTGCTTCGGACGCGCCACGCCCTGCCACACAGCACTGTTGTTCTAGAGTGGAACCGGGGTGGGTGGTTGAGGGGATGAGAGCCTCGCGTCAACGACGATGACATCACAGAGAGCGGCGCCCTGCGGGCGGGCGGAGCCCGGCTCGCGCCACCACGCTGGCCAAGGTTGGATAGCACGTGGACCAGTCACTCTGAGCATTTCTCAACAACATGGAAGGCTCGTGCTGTTGTAGCTACCCAAGTGAAGTCTGTAGATGGAAAACAATGAAAACACATCTGATTGATTTTACGATGTTATAAGCCTGCTGGCACAGCACAAGCTGCGCGTGCCAGATCACTGCAAACATATGGATAAAATTGGGCCTGGCTGCCAAGGATAATATAAAAAGCTACAAAATAAGAATGTAGCTTCTAGGCTTGAATGCCAACTCAGCAGAGACAGATATGTTGTGTTTTTTTTTTTTATTTGTAGCATCACTTCAAGCTATAACCACTAACAAAATGCCAGACAACATAGGAACAGGAGGACACGAAGGGAAGGTAAAGAAAAAGGGTCAAGGGATGAGGGCGAGACATGGAACTGGTGAAGGCAGTGTTTCCTACATAAAGTTTCACAGATTTGGTCTCTTGGCGTTAGCATGTTGATGTGTTTCTGGAACAGGCTGAAGCATGAAGTAACTTTTATATTGAAAGCCAAATTGATTCTGTGAATTGGGATCAGGGCATTTCTTCAAGCAGATCTGATGCATGCATAAATATGTTACACACAAATTGGAAAAAGCTTTTCAAATGTTTCCCTTAGTGTCTGTGACATGGAATGTAGGCGAATCGCGAATGTGCTTTAACTCGTTCCTTTGAGCCTTGGCACCGGGCATCAGAATGGAGGTCTCCCAGTCAGAAATCGCTCATATGGCCAGTGGAAGACATCAGACCAACTTCCACAATGAAACCTTTAAAGGACTGGCTAGGGTAAACCTGTTATCCCTGGTAACCCTGCTATCCCTGGTACTGGCACCTCTGGGACTGACAGAGGCCAAAGACAAGAGTACCGTGGCTAGCGCTGTCAAAGAAGCAGGGGGTTCTAGTCCATTCCTATGTCCTAGGACATTGTAATGCATCAGTCTCACACCAGAGCTGAGGAACAGGGCATCTATGAGGAGGGTACATCTGGAGCGAAGAGGCCCTGTCATAGCACAGATGCAGCAGCTGAGCTGTTCCCGCCTCCATTCCTAATCTCTCCTCCACTGCCTCCTCCACTTCTATTTTCAAGTCTTTCTTGTCACAGTCACTTGGACAAGGGACCATGCCACAGCCTCACTCAGGGCACGGAGGACTGAGCCTCCCATGGCCTCACACCACCTCCACAGGCCCCTAGAATGCAAGTATGCATTTTACAGACCACTAGAAAGCATGGATGAACTTTGCAAACCCTTAGAAAGCATGGATGAATTCTACAGATTCCTAGAAAGCATGGATGAATTTTGCAGACCCCTAGAAAGCATGGATGAACTCTACAAACCCCTAGAAAGCATGGATTAAATTCTACAGATTCCTAGAAAGCATGGATGAATTTTACAGGCCACTAGAAAGGATAGATGAATTTTACAAACCCCTAGAAAGCATGGATGAATTCTACAGACCTCTAAAAAGCATGGATTATTTTAGGGCCCCCTAAAATGCATGGATTAATTTTACAGACCCCTAGAAAGCATGGATGAATTTTACAGACCTCTAGGAAGCAAAATAAATTAGGATCACTTACCTGCCGGACAGCTGGCTGGCCGCCTCTGTCCTCTTTTCCTGGCTTCTCTGCTAACAGGAAGCAGCAAGCATCCAGGATCCTTTAGCCAATCACAATGCTGCAATAAAGCATTGTGATTGGTCTGAGCGCTGTGGCTCAGTGCTCAGACGCACAGACAGGGAATGGGAGCCTAGGCATGTTCTCCACCCAGGCTGTAATGCAGCCTGGGTGGAGAACATGCAAAGTGCCCTCGAATGTTTGGCGGGCCGGACCGAGCATTCATGCACACTTACAAAGTGTACTCACCACTCCCTCTGCTCCTGTCTTCAGAGCAGCCTGGCCCCGCCCCAAAGACTTCCTCCGCATGGAAAAACAAATTGATAATAACCTTGCATTATTATCATTTTATTTTTCCTTTTTTGCAGTGCTGAAAAGAAGTGGGGAGATTCTCCTCCGCCTTAGCGGAGGAGCCACCCCACATCCTATGCAAGCAGCAATCACAATCCTTGTCCTGGTGAAGTCATAACAAACCCCAAATCAACCTGTGCTCAACCCTCTGGTAGCTTAACTTAGAGTCTATGTGTAAAGTATTTATGCAGCACTTCAAACAGTATTTAAGTAAAAACACAACACAAGAAAAATCCCACACCAATTTTGAAAAAAAAGAGTAAACTTTAATAAATAAAAAACCAGACCGTATCCTCAAAAATCCCATCTTTAGAACGGAAGGTGTTCATTTCTGAAGATTTAAGTGAAAAGATCACCTAAAAGCACAAAGCACCACTCGCGTCTATCTGGTAACGCGGGATGAGAAAAAAGTCACAAGTTATAGCTGACTGTGATGGAGCACGGGTTGGATACAGGGATCAGGTTAGTCCTGGCTGAAAGAGTTAACTTCCAAGTCCAGTGCCATTTGCCGTGGAAGGGGCAGGAAGTTGCAGGGAGAGCATCGCAGGTGTCTATCAAAGTAGCGCAAAGGGCCGGCCGGGCGTCGCGGATGATCATTACTTAGCACAAAGATCCTGTTAATGTTGCGGACTGTCTTGGCTGGAGCTTTGCATTGTCAGTCACTGCGGTGGTTCAGCTGTAGGGCAAAGATTTGGTTTTATGGAACTTCACTTTGATGATTGGCACAAGCAGCATAGTTTTGGCACCAACTTGCCCGTTCACTTTGCAAAGAGCCCAAAAACTTCAGCAGAGCTTAACTGAGGCAACACCAAGGGTCCAGGACCTGAGGGGCACCACTTGGGGTCCAAGAACCCATTTCAGCAGATGCCCACGGGAGTCAGACTGGTCCTGTTGCAGGCCCATGTAGCTGTCCAGTTGGCCAGATGCAGGGAGCCTCTGCAACTTGTTATGTCCCTGTAGCTTTCAGCAGGAGGTCTGTAAGCTGACGCTCTGGAGTCACTTCAACATACCATGAAGGGTGCAGGTCCATTCTTCCTTTGGCGCAAGCAGGGCAGTAGCAGCAGAGCAGCAGAGTGGCCGACTTTCTGGCAGCAAAGAAGCACAGTTCTATTTCTGTAGTATTCAAAGTGTACTGAAGATTAAGGGTGGGTGGCGAACTCCGCTCCACCAGTGAAGTTTGCAGAGTTTTGCCAACTCTGCACTCCACTAGGAGAGCGGAGTTCAGCAAAAATCTCCGATTCCAGCGCATAGCGGAGTTTGCCCCTGCCGCCTACCCCTAACCTAAGCAACCAAGCTCTGCTCCTGCCCGAGTCCTCCTTACCTGGATCTCGGCGTGGCATTCTCCATGCCCGGGCTGTCTCCTTGTCCTCGGCAGTGCAGGATCCTTCTTCTCCTCCTGGGCTGTAATAATTAAACCCCTTTGTTGCAGGACTTGCAAGGACTGCACATGGAAAGTGGAGACGGGGTTATGGTCTCCATTCTCTATGAGCACATGAGCAGTCCTCACAAGTCCTGCAGCGAAGCTGTTTTATAAGTTGCGGCCCAAGAGTCTGGAAGGACTGGAGAAGAAACAGAGCGTATCAGAGCCACAACAGAGGTAAGCCGGTAAAGCAGGTGGCAGTCTGGGGCTCATGAATCCTCCATGTCTGCGTGCATAATGCAGAGTGGAGCAGAGCAGAATTCCAGTGAGTTTTTAGGTAACTCCGCAGAATTCCAAGTAGTGCCGCTCCACCAGCTCCACCCACCCTTACTGAAGAGTTGGTGCCTGGGGTCCAATATTTATACCTGGTGCCTCCTTTGAAGTTGGAGAAGTGAATAGGACACGTTACAACGCAAACTTTTACAACACATGCCTTTACAACGCGGTTTTTACATCGCAACATCCATTACAATGCATGATTTTTCAAAGCATGTCATCACAACGCATTTTTAGAAACTACACTTACAATGCATTCCATTACCACACATACCATTACAACGCATAATACTTTTAGGGCAACAGTAATGTAAGTGTTGGATAGTGTAGGGGTAAAAATTATTATTGATCAAAAGGAGGGACGCGGAGCCAAGTTTTTTAGGTCCTGATCGTAGGCCCCAATGAAGTAGTAGATAAGGAATGAGCAGTTCCTAGGGGTGCTGTCTAAGACAGGGGGAAAGGGAGGAAGGGAAAGCACAGGTCTTTCTTCGAAATGCCCTCACACACCCCAAGGGATGTCATGCTTCATTATTTGGGCATTTGCCCCTCGTCTGGCCGGCGCTGCAATGCCTGACGGGCTCCCGAAACCGGGGCTCTTTATCGGGGATCTTTTGAAGAAGCCGTATGGGTGCGTGTGGGTGTGAGGGCCAGGTGGTGCACTAGAAGTGAGATGGATAAAAAATGTTTTTGAGCAGTCCTACTAAATTCAAGTTTTAATTATTGAGGTAGCACCAACCTTATTAAAATTGTGAAGAAGCCCTGTGTAGGAAATAATGTTCCCTAAGGGCTAGTCTTAAGTGAGTGTGGTCAACATGTTTCGTGCCCCATCTGCCCCAGAAGGGGTCAATGGCACTTCGTCAGGACCAAGTAAGTGTGAATTAAGTGCACCGCCGTATAGCACTAGTTGTTAATTACGGCAGGAGGAAGTTAATGGAGAACTGGTACTGGGATGTACCGAGACCTGTAGGAGAAGGACAAAGTGAAAGGGGATAAAACCAGCGGTTAGACCTGCCAAGATGCACAATGTACAGGTACTGTGGTGAGAAGCACACTTGTGATTCTTAAAGGAAACTTCAAATGACTGTAAAGCCTCCAAACCCAGCCAAGGAGTGCAGGTAGACTAGGTGGATGCGACGTGAAAGAACCGGTGCTATTGGCAACATGAATATTGGCAAGATATAAGGTCGGAGGTAGACCGGGACCTGCAGGATATTAAAATTTGAAAAATTGAAACCGGGGGGCTAAAAACACACATGTAGCAAACACAGCGACTGTGGTAAAAAGACAATGGTGGTTGACTAACGACAAAACATGCAAGCTCAATACGCTGGTGTCAAATTTGAGTAACGGACACATGCTGAGGACTCACCCCCAATGACCTAATTCCGGCTGACGGGGAGGAACAGAGCACAATAGTTGCTCCGGAGTCTAAGAGGATGGTAAAAAGAACATGAAAGGACCAGTTACATAAACCTGTTGACAACACTTCGGCGTACATAGAAGGCTAACCGTTTGGGTTAAGACACCCCATTAAGTACTCACGGCGGTAGACGAGCAACTTTGCCGATGTCCTACCCTCGCTCTGGGCCCCGTGAAGAAACCTTTCGGTCGGCGTTCTTAAATAACGCTGTGCGAGGAGCGTCCCTGAACGTGGCGGCCATCTTGGAATGGGCTATCAATGCAAGTTCGATCTGGATCACGTCCGGGAAGTTCTGGTGTCCGCCGTAGTATCATGGCAGCCATATTGGAACGGGTAGGGGTAGTGTAGGAGTTAAAAGGAAGGGAGTGAGATCTATGTGATAGAAGGCTGCACAACATTAGTACGATGGTGTATTCTTGCATTTTCGAGAAATATTCCCAGACTTAATGTTATGCGGAGCGTAATGTTAGCATGGAGGAATAGTAAGCGAGGAACATTTCCAGGAGTGCTCATAAGGTGGAATGCCTACAATATCCACCATGGAATCTGTTACTGAAGATTGATCTCATATGAAGTGTACATCTAGGGCATGCAATTGTTATCAGTTCGGCCCAGGATGTGTTATCTTCAAAACCCAGGGAAGCAGTCCCATTTAAGGCCCGGCATGACAGGTAATAATTGGAGGTGACGTCATACCAAGTTAGCCCGGATGTGCTAATTGTTTGAATTTAGTTCTGCCCAGGGTATGTCGTCATTTAAACCCCTTAAGTGAGACCCCAACTTGAACACCCAGCATTGTTCTTTCCTAAACAGGGCTTCTTTTGTGATGTTAGGGAAGGCCTCTAGAATAGTCCAGTTTAAGTCATTGGGCGTGTGATTTTTTTCCGCAAAATGTGAACACATTTTAATATTTGTTTTTTTGCATCGTACATTACTTCTGTGTTCAGTTAATCTGGTTTTGGCTTGGCGTGTGGTCATCCCAATGTATTGTAGGGGGCAGGGACACGTGATCAGGTAGATACAGTTACGAGTGTTACAATTTGTGTGTTTATTCTGGGTCCAACTCCAGTTGCTAGTAAGTTGAACTGTTTTTGAAGCATCAACACCAGACCAAAAAAGACAGATCCTGCAGTCCCTACCACCTTATGGAACCTACCTCCGGTTAGTGGACATTACCCTTGCGGTCAATGTGTGGCATGCCCATCAACCCGAGCTTCAAAAACAGTTCAACTTACTAGCAAATGATGTACGTTAAGAGGGACTCCAACTATTAAAGACTAGTTGAGATTGTCTCCTCCACCAAACCACATACTATCGCAATTTGCGCCGTTCACTTGACCTTTTGTCAATTAACCACTTCTGACAACCGAGCACCGGTTCTTTCACGTCGCATCCACCTAGTCTACCTGCACTCCTTGGCTGGGTTTGGAGGCTTTACAGTCATTTGAAGTTTCCTTTAAGAATCACAAGTGTGCTTCTCACCACAGTACCTGTACATTGTGCATCTTGGCAGGTCTAACCGCTGGTTTTATCCCCTTTCACTTTGTCCTTCTCCTACAGGTCTCGGTACATCCCAGTACCAGTTCTCCATTAACTTCCTCCTGCCGTAATTAGCAACTAGTGCTATACGGCGGTGCACTTAATTCACACTTACTTGGTCCTGACGAAGTGCCATTGACCCCTTCTGGGGCAGATGGGGCACGAAACATGTTGACCACACTCACTTAAGACTAGCCCTTAGGGAACATTATTTCCTACACAGGGCTTCTTCACAATTTTAATAAGGTTGGAGCTACCTCAATAATTAAAACTTGAATTTAGTAGGACTGCTCAAAAACCTTTTTTATCCATCTCACTCCTAGTGCACCACCTGGCCCTCACACCCACACGCACCCATACGGCTTCTTCAAAAGATCCCCGATAAAGAGCCCCGGTTTCGGGAGCCCGTCAGGCATTGCAGCGCCGGCCAGACGAGGGGTAAATGCCCAAATGATGAAGCATGACATCCCTTGGGGTGTGTGAGGGCATTTCGAAGAAAGACCTGTGCTTTCCCTTCCTCCCTTTCCCCCTGTCTTAGACAGCACCCCTAGGAACTGCTCTTTCCTTATCTACTAAAAATTACTATTCCCACTCCAGTGAGTGCAACAGTAGGGTAAGTGTTGGATAGTGTAGGGGTACAAATTACTATTCCCACTCCAGTGAGTGCAACAGTTGGGTAAGTGTTGGATAGTGTAGGGGTAAAAAATTACTATTTCCCATTACTTACCTTATAATGTGTTATAATAACATGCGTTGTAGTGGCATTCTTTGTAATGGCATGCGTTGTAGTGACATGCGTTGTAATGGCTGCATTGTAATGGCATGTGATGTAAAGGATGTTGTGTTGTAATGACTCCGTTGTAAAAGTAGTGTGTTGTAATTACTGCGTTGTAATGGTTGTTTCCCGGGAGAAGCGTCTAGAGGTTTCCCTCTGAAGTGCACAGGTTTCCTGCCTCCCCTGGCTCTAGACGAATGACAGAGGGGTTTGCAATCCTTTGTGTGAAGCCAGGAGTGTACCTGGGGTGCCCTCCCTTCCTGCCAGTGAAGGCTCATCTAGGTACACCTAAACTCTCTATTGTGTGTGGCTGACTAGGAGGAATGCACAAAGACCAACTGCCAACTACACCCAGTCATGTGATTCAGATACAGACTACAAGCAGTTAATTGGCTAAGGCAGGAAATTTGCAATTTCCTAAAAATAGCTTTTCAAAATTGTAATTGGAAATCTGACTTCACCATAAAAGAGGACTTTTCTTCACAGTACCAAAGACACCAAACGTAAACTGTTTCCTGTTCTCATTAGGAAGTAACAGCCTATTAAAAATAATAAGGCAGCTCCAATGTTATCCTGTAGACCATGAATGCCCTAGTGAAAATGAGCTCATTCATTGTACGAGGTGAGTAGTAGTCGCAGAACAATAATGTCAAGGTGGCATTGGAGCTAGAACATCCTCGGAATTGAAGCCAGAATATCCTAATATTGGAACTGAATTGTGTCATAATGTAAAAGAGAATCTGGGGAGGTACAGAAGGCTGGGGCTAGTCAAATGATACTGTGCCTAGACAGGTGAGACAACTTTAGAATTTGAGGCTGTGTCTAGGAGTTTGAGGTTGTATCTGGTCATTTGAGGCTGAGATTGGGATATGACTACTGTGCCTGGGCACATAATGTTACACTTTTATTTAGTATTGCAGACTAAGCCGGGGCAACCAAACCTGTCATTGGCCAAATGGAAGTTGTTTGACCACACAATCTCTCGCACATGGTGTCCTCATCCAGGAAACATCATAGCTTGGGTAACCATTGCATATTGATCTAGGCATCTAGGGTTAAAAGTTGGGGAAAGTGTTAAAATGTGCTTGATTTATGACGCCATACGACTTTGATACTTTTATGTCTTTTGTCATTTAAGCCTCTACCCGCCATATGATGTCTGTACCTGGCTATGCTATGGATGCCTCCTGGTGTATCAGGTAGTGCCCATGTTAATACAGTGCCAAGAAATAAAGTCTGAGAATATTTATCTGCCTTTATTGTTACATTATTGACCTTGTTTTTTTATTTTCAGAGAAGTAACTTCCTGTGTTGTCATCAGGATCAAAGATCATGAGTTGTCCCGACCTTTAATCATGGAGAGGGTGGAACAGCCAGAGAGATGTCAGGTCTCGTGATGTTGTTGGATTGCAGTGTCAAAAAATGTGATGTAAGTTCCATTACCCCTTTCCTTTTAGTGAATCGTTATTCACGTACCTGCAGTGTTCTTCCACACACTTCCACACTGCACTCTCCATGTATTTTAAGGTGAACAAATACAATTAACTCTAACCAACTTGGGGGCATATCATCAAGGGCTTTATCTCTGCTTTTCTGGCTTTAAAAGCCAGAAAAGCGGAGCTAAAACCAACGCCCTATCAGCAAGATGGTGCTAACATGCGTATTCGCATGTTAGCACCCTTTTACACTACGCCTACCTTTGTATCTCTAATGAGTTGCAAAGTGGGCGTTCCTGACATACACTGCATGTCAGGAGAACAATAACACGTCTTTGTGCTATCAGCAAGGATGCCCTTGCATTTTAGCAGACGTTAGTTTTTGAAGAAAACTGCTGTTTTCTCCAAAAACTAACGTCTGCTAAAATCCTGACTAAGCCACCCCTAACATTGGGGGTGGATTATGCTGATACGACCACAGGGTCGTATCAGCAAGGTTATCGCCCTTTTGCAGGGAACATCGCTGGGAGACCAGCAATGTTCCCTGCAAAATGGCGATAACATCACTATCACTGGATTTTTTATCGCCCTGGAGCAGCGCGTTGATGATAACGCGCTACCAGGGCGATAAAAAAAGCAGAGATAGCCAGCGATAAGAAAATTATCGCTAAGCACGGACAGCGATAATTATTGCTGACCGTTGCTGATATGGCCCATAGTCCATTACACAGATCATTGCCCCATAAGTCTAAGATCTACATGGCGTGCATGCATGTTACCACGTGCAAACTCCACATCCTTACCATTCATCCCAGCACTGGACACGCGCACAGCGCCAACACCAGTCACACCTCCAATATTCCATCTGTGCACTAATACATGAGTGTAATTCAAATAGCAGCCCTGTTCCCTTTCATGTGGCTAGATCGAGGCTCTGCAGATGTCAGTCTCATCTCATCCAAACACTGAGGTCCAACGCCCCAGTCACAGATCTGCAGTTTGTGTCCCAGTGCCTCTGTTGGGGGGCTGTGGTATTCCATTTCTATGTAAAAGCCTATCAGATCTTGCCATTCCCAGTTTTCCAGACCTGCTGTGTGAAATGTGTAGAGCTGGAGACTGTCCAGATGTAAGAACTGATAGGATAAGATTAACATCATGCATTGTGAGTCTTAACATAGTCTTCTCAAGCAAGAAACACTCTGGTTAACAAAGGAGTTTGTGCTGGCTTAAGACGGGGTTAAGAATGCCTTGAAATCCATTAGTAAAATAGGTCTATCATTTCTGCTTTAGGACTACCTTTTATAGTTTACAACATTCTACAAGACGTATGCCGAAATAAAGGGGTAATAAGGAGGCCTTAGGGCCTGTGTTTGTTGCATAATTGTAGGGTGTGAAATGTGTACAGATTTGGAGGGAAGAGAAGGTGTGTCCATGGAAGTTTGAATTATGGTTCACTATTATTGATCTCAGAAACGTATCTGATATCATTTGCTTTGATTTACTATATTATTTTCGTATGTTTCATCACAGAGTAAACATCTCACAAAACAAAGCACACCATGCATCCTCAGCATCCAGGAACTAAGTCAGGATTTACCTATGTACACCAACTACAAATTAAACAAGCATTTGCAATGCAATCAGACTCGCCTTTGGGACCTCACATGTATTTAGCTATGCAGCACATTAGCCTGGGTGCTGAAACATCTACTGTTCTTTAACATGGAGGGAAAGTAAGCACCAAACTGCCAGGAATGGGAACACATGCAGAGAAATATTGCATTTCAGCGGGAAATCGTACAGTCCAAAGATCTGTTTTTAATATAAAATCAGGGCCTTCGATGGTCATATCACTGACAATACAAGATTTAAAAAAATATTATTGTGTACAGGTGCTTGTGGAAGACAATTTCTATGGACTGGAATCTAGAGAATGCTAAAGTGATTCTGGTATTTTACTGACCTCTGCTGGTCGTTTTCTATCTAGAAAGTTAAATAGAGGCAGTTGGCAGAAAAATGTAAAAAAGAAAGTCCCTCAGCAGAAAGCAATTCTGGTATTTTACTGACCTCTGCTGGTCGTTTTCTATGAAGACAGTTAAATAGAGGCAGTTGAACAGAAAAAAAGTCCCTAAGCGGAAGCAGACCAGTCCTAGGGCTGATCTCCAGAGCCCACAAAGTACATACACATATAAGTATATACTAACGTATATGCTATAGTATATATACTAACGTATATACTAAAGTATATACAAGAGGTCTCGAATGCTCGACCTAATAAAAGGATAGCTGACGCTCTCAGGTACAGGGTTCAAAATCTCCCCGCAAATTGTTTTTAGCTCTATATCTAGCAGACAAGTCAAAGAAGTTTACAGCCTTAGGTAAACTGATATTTCCAGCTGCCCCACCCTGTCCTCCATCACAAGGAACTTAAAAAGCAAATATCCAGTTTGCTGTGATGGCACCCCCTAGTGGCTGGTGCTCTGGGGTTTCCTATTTGACTATAGCATGCAGTCCTAGTCTCATTAGACAGACCTAACCCCTTCTCTGGAAGTTTGGCTTTAGCGCTAAGGTGGTTGGGAGTGGTCATGCGAGGCATAGTTTGGGAATATAAAGCATTGTAATATTCACAAATAGAGTTAGTGCCTGCATCCTGTTATCAGGTCGTGGAAATCTTACATTCCCAAATATTTCACTTGCTCTGTAAAATATCATCACACACAGACAACAGGCTGTTGTACATCCTTTGTTGCAGCAGGGCATAATCCTGCTGAATTTGAGATTTCCTCAGCAATCGGGAACAGCAAAGTGTAAATAAACTCTTATTACACAGGGAAACACATAATCTATCCAGCTCTCACATACAAGCACGTGTGGCTCATGCAAGTTAAGTGATGCTCTTGACATGTCTATCATCACCATGAGCAGATGCATCTTTTCCTCCCTTGTGGTCCGTCACCCAGAAGTCTCCTACGTCTACTCTGGAGTGGTAGCATAACTAGAGAGGACATACAAGCAGATACAAAGTTCCTCCCTCCCTCAGTTGGCCATTTAAATCATAGGCTTGACATCTGTCATGGCATGGCTGCATGCCTGGCGTTTGGGGGTTTTGGTGACTCTTCTGTATCCTTTGTGCCCCCCAAAGACTATCTGTGATGCAGAAGGCCTGGAAATCTGCCAGTCATAGGACCAGACCACCCACCACTAGGATCTGCGATAGCACAGCCCATCCTCCAGGATGAAAGCCTCCTTCCTGATGGTGGTCCTCTAAAAGTGAGCTCTTTCTTGGCTCGAACAAAAGTGGGAGGACATGACGGCCGGAAGCTAACGGCCGCGACGGAGCCCCTCCTTCTGTGTATGGCGTCTGGCGTTTGCGGAGGGCTGACATTCAACACACTTGTTTCTTGGTGAAGTTGCGCGATTTTGGTTCACGAGCTGGATCTTGGTAATAGCGGCACTAGACGGCGTTTGATTGAGGCGGTTTTGGTACAGTTGAGCGAGCTTGGAGGGAGGCTCGCCTGCGAGCTCGAGTTCGAGATTGTGCTTGTGTCCCGGGTTCACTAGCTGAGTCGGGCGCAGGCGTTTTCGTGCAGCAGAGCAGAGCGGAGGGTCCCAGGTGAAAACGGCGGTGAGTCGGCTGTGCCGGCGTGGTGCAAGGAACTAGGAGCCGCTAGGTTCTGGTGGCAGATTCCCGGGAGATTGACTTTCAGGACTGGAGGATTTGGGTCTGCCGGACGGGAAGTATACCAGGCTGTCGGCATTGTCAGGTTTGTCTCCACCCCCGGCAAGCCATCTAATACAATAAGTTATCCAAGCAAAAACACGCGGTTGAAAGATAAGTTATACATCCTCTCTCCTGGGTATGTTGGTTTTCAGGAGAACAAGGCAAGTAATCACGGAGGGGGCCTGAGTTTAGATCTTTATAATCCCACACAAATCAGCATAAAACAGGTCTCCTATACCCAGCACAGGTAGCAGGATCAGGCTTTCTGTATGGAGAAGGGAGACCACGGTGCTGCTACTGCTATTATCAGTGTACAGCCAAAAAACTGCTTGGTTAATTGTGACTGTAAATCTGACACTTCTCCTTCCCAGGCTGGGATAACTCGCTAAACATTGCGAAACCGGGTTACGAATACGACCGCTGTAACAATACCCTCAAAACCAACAATTTCCCCACCAGTGAGACAACTGAAGGCTAGAGTTAGGAGAGGCAAGATAAGCCTTGGCGGGGTGGACACCCCCCCAGGTAAGGGGAAAATTAAAAAAGTGAGAGCTGGTATATCGGGCGGGGTATCTAGCCTTCCTAAGGTTACACCATCATTAAAATCGTACTATAAGGTCTTATCCTCTAGTGGAGTAGATCAAGGGAAAAAGATGGCAGCAACCAGCACCGCAAATACCACAAGTGCTGTGACCACTACTAGTATCGTGAGCACTGCAAGCAGCACCGTAAGAAATACCACAAGCAATATGTCTATAAGTACTATAAGTGCTATAAGTGCTAAAAACACTATGAGTGCCACAACAATGATAGGCAAAGCAGTGAGGGAGGGCTCTACTAGTGCCTGTTTGCTTCCTACACCCCCCATACTTAGTCCATCTAATTCAATAGACCCCATAGACCCACTGCCTCACTCTACTTCATCTCCTATACAGGACACAGTACATCCAACAATAGCACTGTCGAATAGTTTTTCAGCTTTGGCCATTCAAGACGTGGCTCAAAATGAGGAGGCTGAGCAGATTCAGCAGGACAGTCGGACAACTGGGGAGGATAATTTAGGTGAAGAAGACTCATCTGTAGCCATAGTAACACCTAAGGAGGATATACTTGCAGTGACTCACACAGATAATATCCCCATAATTCCAGTTGCAATGCCTGTTCCTGGTACATTGGCGGACTTATTGCTAGGGCTAAAAGAGGACATTGGAAAACGTTTCACTATTTCGGAAACAAATCAGAATGCGATCCAGGCTTCCTGTGAGACACTTGATCGGAAGGTGGAGGAGGTTGCATCAAGGATGGATGCATTAGAAGTGGAGTTGCCAAAAATTAAGGAGGCTCTGTCTACTACAGTGGCTTATGATAAACTTGCTCAGCAGAACCGGGAGATGCGGGATGACATTGAGAGATTGGAAAACCACTCGAGAAAGAACAACTTAAATTTTCTGAATGTCCCTGAGGACATTGAAGGAAGCGACATTAAGGCATTTATAGTCAATCAATCAATCAATCAATCAAAGCATTTATATAGCGCACTACTCACCCGGAGGGTCTCAAGGCGCTAGGGGAGGGGGTCCGCTACTGCTCGAACAGCCAGGTCTTGAGCTGTTTCCTGAAGGCGAGGTGGTCCTGGGTAAGGCGAAGGTGGGTCGGGAGGGAGTTCCAGGTCTTGGCGGCGAGGTAGGAGAAGGACCTTCCTCCTGTGGTGGCTCTTCGGATGCGGGGGACGGCGGCGAGGGCGTGGCTGGTCGATCGAAGCTGGCGTTTGGGAGCGTAGAAGTTGAGGCGGCTGTTGAGGTATCCTGGGCCTTGGTTGTGTAGGGCTTTGTGTGCGTGGGTGAGGAGACAGAAGGTGATTCTCTTGTTGACCGGGAGCCAGTGCAGGTCTCTTAGGTGTCCGGAGATGAGGTTGCGGCGGGGAATGTCCAGGATGAGATGTGCTGAGGCGTTCTGGATCCGCTGGAGTCTCTTCTGGAGTTTGGCGGTGGTTCCGGCGTAGAGGGAGTTGCCGTAGTCCAGACGGCTGGTGACGAGGGCCTGGGTGACCGTTTTCCTGGTCTCGGTGGGGATCCACCGGAAGATCTTACGTAGCATGCGCAGGATGTTGAATAACCCTGGGCGCGACACTACGCTTCGCCCACGTAGTGTACGTAGCGCTGCCTGCTTTGCAGTTTTCGAAGTAGGTGAAGCAGGCAGCGCCTACGTACACTAGGTGGGCGAAGCGTAGCTGCCTGCCGCCCACCACCCGCCTCCCGCCCGCCGTACTTTTAAAAGGTAAAATACATTTGTAATAAAGCAAATTAGGCACTTACCTCACGTGCGGCGTCTCCCGGGGCTCCCTCTTCCTGTTTTTCAATTTTCCTGACAAATGCGCATGCGCGGACGCCCGCGCATGCGCATTTTTTGCAAGAAATGCGCATGCGCGGGCGTCCGCGCATGCGCATTTGTCAGGAAAATTGAAAAACAGGAAGAGGGAGCCCCGGTAGACGCCGCGCGTCAGGTAAGTGCCTTTAATTTGCTTTATTACAAATTCATTTTATCTTTTAAAAGTAGGGTGGGTGGGTGGCGGGTGGCGCGTAGTGGGGCTACGCGAAGCGCGTAGTGTGCGTAGATTCGGGCACACTACGTGCTGCTTCACGTAGCCCCACTACGCCCACTACGCCCACCCTTAATGTTGAAGCACGCCGAGGAGACGGCGTTGACTTGTCTGGTCATGGAGAGGGAGGAGTCCAGGATGAAGCCCAGGTTGCGAGCATGGTCTGTTGGTTTGGGTGCGTTGCCTAGGGCGGGGGGCCACCAGGAGTCGTCCCAGGCGGAGGGTGAGGAACCCAGGATGAGGACTTCCGTCTTGTCCGAGTTCAGTTTCAGGCGGCTGTTCTTCATCCATTCGGCTACCTCTTTCATCCCTTTGTGTAGGTTGGCTCTGGCGGTGTCGGGGTCGTTGGTGAGGGAGAGGAACAGCTGGGTGTCGTCGGCGTAGGAGATGATGTTGAGGTTGTGCTGGCGTGCGATGGCTGCGAGGGGGCTCATGTAGACGTTGAAGAGGGTTGGGCTAAGCGAGGAGCCTTGAGGAACGCCGCAGATGACTTCGGTGGCTTCTGATCTGAACGGTGGGAGGCGGACTCTCTGTGTCCTTCCGGTGAGGAAGGAGATGATCCACTCCAGTGCCTTCTCCTGGATTCCGACGTTGTTGAGGCACTGCACTAGGGTACGGTGGCAGACCGTGTCGAAGGCTGCGGAGAGGTCTAGGAGGATGAGGGCTGCTGTTTCTCCGTTGTCGAGCAGGGTTCGGATGTCATCGGTGGCTACGATCAGGGCGGTCTCGGTGCTGTGGTTGGCTCGGAAGCCAGACTGCGAGAGGTCGAGGGATCCATTCGTCTCGAGGAAGGCGGACAGCTGCTTGTTGACGGTCTTCTCGATGACTTTTGCTGGAAACGGGAGCAGAGAGATGGGGCGGTAGTTCTTGAGGTCGGTGGGGTCGGCTGATGCCTTCTTTAGTAGAGCGCTGAGTTCGGCGTGCTTCCAGCTCTCCGGGAAGGTAGCGGTGTCGAAGGAGGTGTTGATGATGTCTCGCAGGTGGGGTGCGATGACAGCGTCGGCCTTGTTGAAGACATGGTGGGGGCAGGGGTCGGTCGGAGACCCGGAGTGGATGGAGTTCATCGTGCGGACGGTGTCTTCGGAGCTGATCGGGGTCCAGGCGCAGAGGGTGGTGGTGGGGGGCGGTGGTTCGGACGTGGCGTGCGATGGTAGAGTGCTGAAGCTGTTGTGTATGTCCGCGATCTTGTTGTGGAAGTAGGAGGCGAGGGAGTTGCTGAGGTCTTGCGAAGGGGTGATGTCTTTGTTTCCGGCGTTGGGGTTGGAGAGCTCTTTAACGATGTTGAAGAGTTCCTTGCTGTTGTGTGCGTTGTTGTCCAGTCGTTCCTTGAATGCTGTCTTCTTGGTGGCGTGGATCAGTTGGTGGTGTTTTCGGGTGGCGAGCTTCAGGGCCGTCATGTTGACAGGTGTTGGGTCTCTGCGCCAGTCTCTCTCGAGGGCTCGGCAGTTCTTCTTGGAGCTCTTGAGTTCGTCGGTGAACCATGGGGCTTTCTTGCTGCTGGGTCTGCTAGGCGGGGTCCTCAGAGGGGCGAGGTCGTCTGCGCAGTCGCTGATCCACTTCGTGAGGTTGGTGGCCGCTTGGCTGGGGTTCGTTGCGCTGGTGGGTGGGTTCTTGCTCAGGGAGGTTGCGAGCTGGTCGGCTGTGATCTTGTTCCAGCTTCGGCGTGCAACCTGTTGCTGGTGGTGGTGGATCGTGGTCCTTCTGAAGCTGAAGTGGACGCAGCTGTGGTCCGTCCAGTGGAGTCCGGTGTAGCCCTCTGTTGTAATCTAGCCTGGAATGTTATGAGTAGAACATGTGGATGTCATAGAATGTGGGTTGGCGAGTTCAGACTGAAGTGGGAGGTCGTGGCGAGCGGAGACCGTTGATGCTTCCTATCTTGATTCCTGAATAAATAACCTACCAACATACTCTACTGTGTGGAGAATCTACTTTTAACACTGGCGACGATGGACTACCTTGCTTGATTGGGGACAAGCGAATCCTGGCATCAACTCCCCTGAGGACTTAAATAACCCACGGATTTATAGAGGATCGGCCTTAAACAAGATACTTTGCATTTTTTTTGCACGTTCAAAGCACGACTCATACGGCTTGCATTCTTCACTTCCAGAGCACGGATCGGACGGCGGAAACTGATCGGACGGCTAAGACGGATGTCCGTTGGTGTTTTGTCTCTCACACGCAACGATGTCTGTGAGTGCATTTTAATTAATAATTATTTTGCGGAATTTACAGATTTCCAGCAACATCGGGGGAAATTCATTTGTGGAAGAAAGAAAAATCGAATGTATAAGTGTCTAAGGCACTTACAACTTCGGTTGCATGTTTCCTTTTGAACTGTGAGACAGTGCTGACTCGCGACTCTTCACTCGCGAATGCCTAGATCCAGCGTGTTCTTTGTTGGAGTGATTGATAGTGATGTCATCACGCGATCCAAGCACGACTGCTTGACCTTTCCACTGTCATCACGCTGAGGACACGCAGAACGTCTCTTGCGTGTTGGCCATTTTTATTTTGTGATTTGTGACTGGAGTGAAATTTGATCGTCAGCAAACCACGATACCTCCCTTTGGAATAAATTGAGTGTTTTTGGAGCCACTTCGCTATTCAGACTTGCTGGCTTTCAACAGACAAAGTGACTGGAAGTACTCTTTCCACATTTTTGAATTGCCAAAATCGTTCTTTTGTTGAATATTACCGAAAATGCTGATGTATTCTAGACCACGGTGACTACCTTATTTGTGTTAATTTGTTATTTTACATATTATCAAAACTGCAGTGACTACTTTTAATTTTATTTTTAGGTTATCTGATATCTGACTGCTTTAAAGTAGTTCTTTTATTAACTATGGCTTCTGCAACTAGTATGTCTCAACCACCAGCGTTCTTATCAGAGAAAGGGGATCCTATCTTACCCTGGAAGAGATGGAGAAATTTGTTCGATTCTTATATTGTGGCAATTGGTGGAGAAAAATTTTCAGCAGTCAGAAAACAGGCTATTCTATTGCACAATCTAGGTGTAGAGGGACGTAACATATATGATAGCATTGATCTTCTTCCGGTAGGATCAGGTGAAGGTGAATCTAGCGATGTGTATGAGATGTCAATGACGATGCTTGAGGGATACTTTGGGCCACGTATAAATGTTGTACTGGAGAGGGACAAGAAATTTACCAGAACCCAAGGTAGCAATGAACGTGTCAAGAGTTATGTTGCTTCTCTTAAGACTTTAGCCAGAACGTGTGAATTTGGTGATCTTTCTGATTCTTTCGTCCGAGATCAACTTGTGAGATGTACAAATAGTACACGGGTACAAGAAAAACTTTTATCGAAGAACCCCACTTTAATGGAAGCAGTTTCAATTGTTGAGGGGATGGAGAACACCACTTCTTGGTGAAGGAGATGAATGTGAGGGGTGATGTGAAGAAGGTGAATTCAAGTGATGTTCACGCCTTAATGTGTGATGAGAGCTCAATGGATCCAGACAATGTGGCTAAAATTAAGTTGTCTGAGAAGTCTAAAACCCCTCACAGAGATACAGAGGCTGCTAGTGGTGTTTCAAGGAATCTTCCGGCTAAGCAAGACAGTGAAGATCGGTTGAGCTCCCATACTGCTAAGGGGGATGGAGAGAAAGGTAACAGAGAGTTGCCTAAAGTTAAGTGTTACAGGTGCGGAAGCACGAGTCACTTCTCAAATTATCCGCATTGTTACGCTAAAGATTCGATTTGCATGAAGTGTGGAGTTAAGGGTCACTATGCTCATGTGTGCAAATCTAACAGAGTTGTAGAAAAGAAACCTGAAGTGGTATGCACTATAATTTTAAGTGTTGATGAAGTGAGTGGTGGTGTGGATGCTGCAAAACTATCTATGCCGGAGTGCAAGATCTCGGTGGATAGTTATGAGTTCTTAGTACTTGCTGATTCGGGATCTCCCTCCACGATGATTGGGAATAAGCAATGGGATGAAGTTGTAGGTTTGGACAGTGTCACACTCCTTCCTCCTGACATCAATCCTGTTAGCTATGGTGGTGCTAGAATCAATGTGTTAGATTATGTTGAGGCCTGCATCAAATTCAAGGAACGAGATACAGTAGGCAAGGTGTATGTGGCTGAACGGGGTGATAACCTGTTGGGTTGGAGACACCAGAGGGATTTGGGGATTATGCTTAATCCCAATGCCAAGGATCCCAGAGACCAGGTCATGTTGGTTGAAGATAGAATTAAGAATGTAATTGGGAGTGAACATGATAATGAATATTTTGGGAGATTTCCGGAGGTCTTTACAGATGAGTTGGGATGTCTCAAGGGGTTTGAACATCAGATTATTCTCAAGGACAGGCTACGCCTTGTGTTCACAAGGTAAGGAGGGTACCCAACATGATGATGGGACCTCTCAAGACTGAACTCAATAAATTGTTGGGTCTGGGTGTCATCGAAGAGATAGAAGCCTCAGAGTGGTTGGCGCCCATCGTTTTGGCTTCAAAGGATGGTGGTGCTGGGGTCAGGATGTGTGTTGATTTGAGAAGCCTGAATGAGTGGATCTGGGTGGACAGGCAACCCTTGCCAAATATCTCAGAGTCGTTGAGTATGCTCAAGGGTGCGCGCATTTTTAGTGTGTTGGATTTGTCATCTGCATATCACCAGATTCCCTTGCATAAGGACTCGAGGCATCTTACCTCGTTTGTGACACCACTTGGTGCTTATAGGTTCTTAAGAATGCCGTTTGGATTGGCCTCGGCTGCGGCGTGCTTTCAAAGGGTAATGAAGAAGGTGTTTGGTGATGTGAAGGACATATTGTTTTTCCAAGACGACATATTGATTCATGGTAAGGACAAGGAGGAACATGATAGAACCTTGATTGAGGTTCTGGAGAGACTCAGGGATAAGGGCTTGACTGTAAAGAAAGAAAAATGTCGTATTGGTGTTCAGACTGTTACTTATCTTGGCCATGTGATTTCGGGTGAGGGAATTCAGCCCAAGCTTGAACTTGCACAGAGTGTGGTTGGAGCTCCAGTGCCAAAGGATAAAGAGCAAGTGAGATCGTTTTTGGGCCTTGCTGAGTTTTACTCTAAATTTGTCAAAGGGTTTGCGTGTGTAACGGAACCTATCAGGGCTCTGCTCAGAAAGGGATCGGTTTTTGTATGGTCTGAGGAATGTCAGGAAGCTTTTGAGGTTATTAAAGGGGAGATTGGGAAGATGCCCACCCTTGGACATTTTGAGGTTAATAACAAAACGATCCTGACTACAGATGCCAGCCTTAAGGGGTTGGGGGCTGTTCTGTCCCAAGTGGTGGATGGTGAGCAGAGGACGGTGGCTTTTGATTCAAGAACGCTTAGAGATGCTGAAGTCAATTATTTGTGCATAGAGAGAGAGGCTTTAAGTGTGTTCTGGGCTGTATAGATTTCAAATTTTATTTGTGGGGAATACCGTTTTTGGTTAGGACTGATCATCGTCCGCTTGTGCAAATTGTTTCTTGCAGGCATAGCGAACATATTACTCCTAGGATTAAACGATGGAGTGAAGGGTTGCAAGAGTACAACTTTGTGGTGCAGTACATACCTGGTTCCAGCAATAAGACTGCTGATTGTCTGTCCAGGCTGCCTGTCAACATGGTGTGTGGAGAGGGTGAAAGTGATATTGTATGTTGGGTAGCTGAGCCGTCTTTGTCTCTGGAGTCATGGATTGAGGGAGTCGAAAAGGACAAGACTTTGGTGTTACTAAAGGGTTGGGTGACTCATGGTTGGCCTGAATATAAAATTTTGGATTCTGAGATGAAAGCTTACTGGTCAGTAAGAGATGACTTATCTTTTACAGGGGGTAATCTCATGAGAGGTGAAAGGGTAATTCCTCCAGTAGAGTTCAGGGAAAGGATCGTTAACACAGGTCATGAAGGTCATTTAGGACGGAGTCTTACGAAAGCCAGAGTGCGAGAGAGGTATTGGTGGCCAAGTATGGATCGTATGATTGAGGAGGTGGTAAAAGATTGTGTGTCCTGTGCCATCAGTGATAAGTCACATGTCATCAGTAAGGTTCCATTGTCCCCTGTGGTAGTTCCTGATGTGGTCTGGTCAAAACTGGGTTTGGATATTGTGGGCCCTTTTGAGCTGCTGCCGTCTTATGAACGTTTTGTTATTCTGGTTGTGGATTATACTTCTAAGTGGGTGGTCACCAAGTGTGTGTGTTCTGTGACCACGAAAGTAGTTATTGAGTTTTTAAAGGATGTTTTCCTTTCTGAGGGGGTACCAAAGTTTCTTGTCACGGATAATGGTGTACAATTTGTATCTCATGAGATGGTGGAATTTCTCAAGGATTATGGTATTGTACATCAAAAGACGGCATTGTATGCTCCACAGGCTAATGGGTTGTCTGAGAGAATGAATAGAGTTGTGAAGGATTGTGCTCAACGGGCATTAAGTTCAGGAGTCTCATTCAGTGGGGTTTTGAGAGACACGTGGTGGGCACACAGTACCACACCGAATGCGGTCACTCAGGTCTCGCCATTTGAGGTCTTAAGGGGCAGGAAGGCTACGTCGAAACTTAATCCTTCTTGGATGCCTGTGTCTGCTGGGCCTGTGAGGAGCGGGGAGGAATGCCGAGAGAGGGTTTTGGAGTATCAGCATAAATATAAGGCTGATTATGATTCAAAGATGAGGGTTAAGAACAGAAAGTGGAATGTAGGAGACAGGGTTTTAGTGAAGAATCCTAGACATAGTTTGAATATATTACAAAGGGTAGGATACCAGCATCCTGGAGGAAGTCTATCATTGTACTCATCTTAAAGCCAGGGAAGGACCCCCTTAATGCAGACTCATACAGACCCATCTCCCTGCTAAACGCTGACTATAAAATCTTTACCAGTGTTTTGGCAGGGAGATTGGCTAAATTGGTTCCACAACTCATTAGTATGGACCAGAAAGGCTTTGTGCCCGGTAGATACATTCATGAGTTGAATCTGCAGTTGATAGGAAGCATAGATCTAGCGGTGACGCGGTCGGAGCCCTTGGCGGTAGCCGCATACGATGCGGCGAAGGCCTTCGACCGCGTCAACTGGGGATTCCTGTGGAATGTACTAAGGGTAATGGGTTTTGGCAAGACCTTTATCCAAACTATGAGAGGGTGTTATGAGGGTGCCTCGGCGGAAATTCTATTGAATGGTCTCCTAACATCAAGCTTCAATATAGGGAGGGGCACCAGGCAGGGGTGCCCCATCTCCCCTCTTCTTTTTGACATCTATATTGAGCCGTTGGCACAAGCACTTAGGACCGACGAGACAGTTACACCCTTTAAATATAAGGATTACAGCTGTAAGCTAGCTTTATATGCTGATGATCTTTTGATTTATTCCAGCAACCCCGCGGAAGTACTCCCTAGGGTAGAGAAGATAATGGCGGATTTCGGCCTCCACTCGGGATATCAAATAAACAATTCGAAAACAGAAATCATGTGTTGGGGGATTGATAATTGGGAAGGTCCTTGCAGCAGCCAGTTTAGATATCTGGGAATTATTATCACTCCAGATATTAATAACATAGTTCAAATCAACACAAAGAAATTATGTAAGGATATTGATCAGCTCTTTTTCAGATGGCAGAATCTTCCCCTTACAATATATGGCCGAGTCAACTTGGTTAAAATGGTAATTCTGCCTTAGTTGACTTATCTGTTTAACTCAATACCCCTTTTTTTTCCAGATAACATTTTGGCGAATATTCAGGGAAAGATTGGCAGCTTTATTTGGGCTAAAAAAAACTCCAGGTTATCTTGGAAAAAGCTAAAAAGAAGACTATTAAAAGGGGGGCTAGCACTCCCAGATATAAATTGGTATGCTCTATCTTTCCAGCTGAAAAATATCAGGTGTCTTCTGTCATGCCCCGATGATTGTAACTGGGGGAGAATCTTGAACATAATGGTAGGTCAAGAGGGAGGCGAGTCCGGGTTTTTATATAAATTTGGAGCAGTAAAATTTTACAAAAAAGTACGTTTAAAGGTTTTAAAATCGGCTCTCATAGTTTGGAACAAAGTTAAAGGAAGATGGGGGATCAAATATTATTCTGAGTGTGCCCCAATTTGGGAATCACCAGGTCTGCCCCCATGTCTAAGGGATAGCCTGTCCTTTCCTATTAGGAGAGCAGGAATAAACATATGGTCTGATTTGATAACATCAGAGGGGGTCCTTCCGTGGGAGGTACTGAGATCTAGTATAGGGGATTCCCGCTCTAGATTTAAATACATCCAACTCTGCTCCTGGTTCAAGGCCGAGAAAGAGAACATCGGAGGTAACTGGGAAATCGAGTGTGCTCTCCTATTTCCAGGGCCTAGGAAGAAGGAAGTTGGGCTCTGGTATAGGAAAATGTTGGAAGCAGAGGAAGTGCAGTCCCCTCCACTAAATCGGGTTTGCAACTCTACTAGGCTGGAGGCAGATTCAGCTACCTTGTACGATCATTCTTTCAAAGTACTCTATAAATATGTTAGGACTGTTTCTCTTAAAAAGAATCATTTTTATACTATAAACAGGCTATATTACACACCAAAAAAACTAGCGAAGTTTGGAAACCCATCCCCTCTTTGCCCAAGATGTGGGCTCATAGAAGCGGATGATATTCATATTTTCTATGATTGTTCGGCAGTTGGCCCCTTCTGGGGTGGAGTGGGGAGGGCTATTGAGAGCATTTTTAAAATAAAACTATGTTTGAACTTAGCTAGAGTTATGTTTGGCCTGGATGCAGAACTCATTGCTGAATTGAGGGAGACACAAGTTGCATTATTTTTTTGTTTCATTTTGATTGCTCGAAGAGAAATATGTAAGATCTGGAAGGATACCAAAGACAATGACAGAGTGCACACCTCGTATTCACAAGTTTTTCCATAATTGATTTCCTTAAATTGTTAAGTGCGTGCTGGCCCGAAATCGTGGACTGCCCAGCCACGTGGGAAACAAGTAAAGATATGTGGGGCGGAACTCCACCCCACTTCGGATGCACAGCGTTCAAATGGGCACATCAAAAATGCCACCAATTCATCCAATCTTCTCATAAAACTTTATGAGAAGATTGGATGAATTGGTGGCATTTTGTGATGTGCCCATTTGAACGCTGTGCGTCCGAAGTGGGGTGGAGTTCCGCCCCACAGATCTGGAAGGATGCCAGCCCTCCACTATACGAAAATTGGCTTCGAGCTACACTTAGAATTGCACGTTTAGAATCACTTTTAACTCACAATATAAATAGCACTGTGTGGAAACCCTTTATTGAATGGGGAATAGCAATGAGGCTGTAATAAAATACGCAAGGTCCAATGATTACACCATGCCTTGGTATAAAAAGGCCGGCCGGGCTGGCCCCAGGTGAAAGCAAGAACTCCGGCCCGGGGCGCCCAGGACAAGATCGGGCCATAGGAGATAATTTGCAATCGTTAGTGGTGAGATGAGGACTTAAAAAAAAAAAAAAAGTGAGCTCTTGAGGTCTTCTTACCTACTGTGCTAGACTCAGTAGGTCCAGAAAACTAGCAGGGCTCCTCTGCCAGGAGTATGCCCACAAACACCTCACTTGCAACAGTGTGGCATCCCACTGGACAAGTCGTGGGTCTGTGTCCGGTTCCAGAACATATATATTTACTCAAAATCCACTGCACTGAAGGAATAAATCAATCACTCGCATACCTGCCTCTCTCATTCTTTTTTTCTGATAGGAGATATAATTCTATGCTTTCTCATGGGCCTCCCAAATGACGGCTTGTCAGGGGCTTGGAATAATGTTGCACCTGCTGTAATCATTCTCTGCATTCTCCCTTCTTGCTTCTCATAGACAGCCCCACAGGAATATGGGGAAAGGAACAACTGTTTAAATATTTTCTTTATTAATGACTGAATATATTAACCAAAAATGTACAGAAAATCATTTCCCCTTCACATACATTATTCAAAGGACATTCTGACGCATGGCATCCTCTAATAAATAATTGTATGCTATAAGAATAGCACTTACACATGTCTGACTCAAAGAAGTATTTGGGAATACTAGAGTGACAAACTGGGTTGTTGGAAGGCTAGGGTGGGAGCCCTGGTCAAGCAGCAACTGCAATCCTTGTTAGGATAAGGCGCAAGCAAATCCCAAATTAATCTGTACTCAACCCCCTGATAGCTTAGCACAGAGCAGTCAGGCTTAAGTAAGACGCAATGTATAAAGTTTTTGGCAATACAGTAAAAACACCACACAAACAAATCACACATCAAAGTTAGAAACATAGAACTTAATTTAATAAATAAAACAAGACCAAAATGACAAAGTTAATCAATACAACCAGAGTTACAAATATTTTAATAAAATGTAAAATAGTACCTAAAAGCTGAAAGCGCCAACAGCGACTATCTGTTCGCTCTGGACCAGGTCACAGTCAAAAGTTCAGGTCGACTGCGAAGGAGTGCGGGTAGGATACAGACCCAGATAAGTCCTACTGAAGTTTTACATTCTCATGTTTTGTGCAAAGAATCCATTTACGCTGGAGAGGGTCACAGGGAGCAAGGAGAGCGTTGCGGGCAGTGATCGGTGTGGTGTGAAGAGCAGGCCTGGCATCACAGATGGAGGGGCTGGTGCTTCCTTTTAATGGTTCTCTATGGGGGATCAATGCTTCTTGTGCGAAGAGATGGTCTGACTACGGCACATAGTGAAATTTGGTGCGAGTGGCGCGGTTCAGGTTCAAGCTAACCGATTTTTGGTCGCAAACAGCCCAAAAGCTTGGTTTTAAGTTCCCGTGCACCAAACCATCGGTCAAAGACCTGAGAGGCACCACTTGGGGGTCAGGAACTCGTTGCAGCTGTGTACAGGAGCTGGTTGGGGAGCCTTTATGTCCGTGAAGCTCAGATCAGGTGCCCAGCAGACCAGCCCTTGAAGTCAACCTGGGGTCCTGGGTTCAAGATGAAGTTGCAGGCCCAGTTCTTCTTCTCCAGACAAGAGGACAGCATGTCAGCAAAGCAGGGCAGCAGTGGCTTTAAAGCAGCAGTCCAGCAGAGTGCAAGTCATTGTAACAGCACAGCAGTACTTCTTCCTGGCAGAGTATCCACATGTTCCAGAAGTATACTGAAGAGTTGTTATCTTACGTTCTTCTTTTATGCCTTGGTGTCCTGGTTCTGGAAGGTGGGAGAAGCTTCTACACAATGACTTTGACGTGCATGGAATTTCCTGCCCTGGCTCCAAGCTCACTACTTGACAATGCAGAATTGTTAGGCCCTTTGAGTGAAGGCAGAGCACAGGCTATTCAAGTGTAAGTGGGACTGTGCTCAGCACCCCCCGGGCCATACGGCCAACAGATGTCTCACTCATCACCCTGCCCCATACGGCCAACAGATGTCCCACTCAGGCACCTCTAAACTCTCTATTGTGTGAATGTCTGGGAGGAATTCACAAAGTCTGTCAGTTATACTCAGTCATGTGACCCAGACCAGGCTGAAGACGCAAAATGGAATAAGGGCAGAAACATGACAACTTTCTAAAAGTGGCAATTTAACGTGCGCGAGCGTAATTCTGATTGGTGGTTACATGTCAGTCAACGTTCGAATCGGTCGAAATCAGGAAGTGTCGGCCACCATTTTGTGTGTGACAGTGAAAAAGAAAGGTGGAGAACGTGAAAATGGGGCAGGGTAGAGAGTTCCTGACCCCCTAGCTTTTGTCAGGGGGTCCCTGAAGGACCCCAAAGGGTGAAAAAAACATTTTTTTTTTTAAATTGCGGGGTGCGCGCACCGTGCGCGCACCATGAAAAAACCCTTTAAAAAAAAACATTTTAAACTGTTTATAAGTTTATAGAAGATATTAAGTATGCTGTTCAACTTTTTCCAAATTAAAAAAAAAAGAGCTGAGCCATTCCATATTACAGGATACAGTCAATCTATAACTATATACATAGGTAGTTTATTGTAAAATAAATATATAAAAAATATAATAATACATACATAAATTAGCATTTAAAAAACCTTACAAATTCACTTAAAAAACCATAGGTTTCACACACGTTATAGTTAGGAATTAGCATTTAAAAAACCTTGCAAATTCACTTAAAAAATGATAGGTTTCACACATGTTATAGTTAGCTGGACATTTCACTCGTAAAAAAACATTGAAATTCCCCCGTTACAGTTAGTTCAGATAACTATAACTCGCGCGACTGCCACTCTATCACAAGGATGATGTCATCAGTGATGTCATGAGTGATGTCACTGACCATGTCATGAGTGATGTAATATGTGACGTCATCAGCAGTGGATTGTGGCCGCGCGAGTTATAGTTATCTGAACTAACTATAACGGGGGAATTTCAATGGTTTTTTACGAGTGAAATGTCCAGCTAACTATAACATGTGTGAAACCTATGGTTTTTTAAGTGAATTTGCAAGGTTTTTTAAATGCTAATTCCTAACTATAACGTGTGTGAAACCTATGGTTTTTTAAGTGAATATATATATATATATATATATATATATATATATATATATATATATATATACATATATATATATATATATATATATATATATATATATATATATGTTTATATATATATATATATATATATATATATATATATACATATATTATCTACTGGCGGTCGCCAGTAGATAGTTATAGTTAGGACCGAGTTCCCATATGAAATCTGAAAATTCTATTTTGAATAACTTTGGCGCCGGTTGACTTATCTTCGTGCAATTTTCAAAACGAATGGGGCGCTCCGCTCAGCTCCTACCCTGAAAGTCTCGGGGTGATTCGTCAAGCGGGGGCTGAGAAAAAAGGGGGGTCACAAAACGCGTTTTCCCCATGCATTTTCCCATAGGACCTTTAGTCGAAGGTACAGCCCGAACGGCTGAACAGAATTACTTGAAATTTGGCAAAGAGGTAGTCCTCAGGTCAGGCATGTGCCTTTTGCATATATGGTGTCAATCTGTTCAGTAGTTCCTGAGAAAATTGCAGTTAAAAGTACATAAATATCTATATGCGCGCACCGTGTGCGCACCGTGCGCGCACCATGCACGCACCATAATGTCCGCGAGCGTAATTCTGATTGGTGGTTACATGTCAGTCAACATTCGAATCGGTCAAAATCAGGAAGTGTCGGACGCCATTTTGTGTGTGACAGTGAAAAAGAAAGGTGGAGAACGTGAAAAGGGGGCAGGGTAGAGAGTTCCTGACCCCCTAGCCTTTGTAGGGGGTCCCTGAAGGACCCCGAAGGGTGAAAAAAACATTTTATTTTTTTTCAAAAAATTGCGGGGTGCGTGCACAGTGCGCGCACCAAATGTCCGCGAGCGTTATTCTGATTGGTGGTTTGATGTCAGTCAACATTCGAATCGGTCGAAATCAGGAAGTGTCGGACGCCATTTTGTGTGTGACAGTGAAAAAGAAAGGTGGAGAACGTGAAAAGGGGGCAGGGTAGAGAGTTCCTGACCCCCTAGCCTTTGTCAGGGGGTCCCTGAAGGACCCCGAAGCGTGAAAAAAACATTTTATTTTTTTTCAAAAAATCGCGGGGTGCCCGCACCATGCACGCACGGTGAGCACACCGTGAAAAACCATTAAAAAAAAAAAACATTTTAAACTGTTTATAAGTTTATAGAAGATATTAACTATGCTGTTCAACTTTATCCGAATTCAAAAAAAAAAGAGCTGAGCCATTCCATATTACAGGATACAGTCAATCTATAACTATATACATAGGTAGTTTATTGTAAAATAAAGATATAAAAAATTTAATAATACATACATAAATTAGCATTTAAAAAACCTTACAAATTCACTTTTAAAAAACCATAGGTTTCACACACGTTATAGTTAGGAATTAGCATTTAAAAAACCTTGCAAATTCACTGAAAAAACCATAGGTTTCACACATGTTATAGTTAGCTGGACATTTCACTCGTCAAAAACCATTGAAATTCCCCCGCTATAGTTAGTTCAGCTAAATATATCACGCGCGACCGCAATCCACTGCTGATGATGTCACATATTACATCACTCATGACATGGTCAGTGACATCACTCATGACATCACTGATGACATCTCAAATGACATCACTGATGACATCACTGATGACATCATCCTTGTGATAGAGTGGCGGTGGCGCGAGTTATATTTAGCTGAACTAACTATAATGGGGGAATTTCAATGGTTTTTTACAAGTGAAATGTCCAGCTAACTATAACATGTGTGAAACCTATGGTTTTTTCAGTGAATATATATATATATATATATATATATATATATATATATATATATATATTGATATATTCACTGAAAAAACAATAGGTTTCAGGGACGTTATAGTTAGAAATTAGCATTTAAAAAACTTTAGAAATTCACTGAAAAAACCCACAGACTTCAGGAAAGTTATAGTTAGTTGGACATTTCATTCGCACAAAACCAGAGAAATGTGGCCATTATAGTTAGTGGAGCTGACTATAATTCGCGCCTCTGCATGCACTTCTTATGACGTCACATATTACATCATTCATGACATGGTCAGTGACATCACTGATGACATCACTGACATCTCAAATACCACCACTGATGACATCATCCAGTGACTGTGTGTTTCTGTAAAGTTTAAATAGGTTTAATTAATATATATATATATATATATATATATATATATATATATATATATATAGATGCCAAGGTGTATTGAAGAATGAGTGGGTGTATAAGTGTCTGAATGGATGATTTAGTAGGTGCGTGACTGACTGTATAAGTGAGTGATTGAATGTGTCTTACTGAATGAATGGGTTAGTGACTAAGTTGTATGAATGTCTGTATCAGTTTGTCAGTTGATATGTAAGCAGCTGCATGGATTGGTGAGTAGCTACATGAGTGTCTATATGGGTTATTGATTAGTTGTCTGAGTATCTGTATGGGTGCCTTAGTGTCTGTGTGGGTGGGTGGGGGTGTGACTGTGCATAGATGTGCGAGTGGGTGATTCACTGGGTGAATGGGTTCAAGAGTGCATCTGTGACAGGCTATATGGGTGGGTGAGTGTGTGTATGGGTGTGTTGGTTAGTGAATGGATGTCTCAGTGGTACATGTGTGAGTAACTACATATGTGAAAGGCAGTATATTTGAGTGTGGGAGTATATAAATGACTATATGTGAGAGTGAGTGATTGTGAGAGCGGCTGTATGGATGAGTGTGTGCTTGTATCAGTGATTGTATAAGAGAGTAAATGTGTGTTAGTAGCTGTATGAATGATTGAGGTGGTGTGTGTATAACTGTATAGGTGAGTAAATTGGAGTGTGATTGATTCTTTGCATGACTGACTAGGTGTGTGAGTAACTCTATGGATGAGTGGCAGCGTGTGAGTGTCTTTATAGGTGTATGAGTAAAAATAAGGAAGAGCAGTGCAGAAAGAACTAACAGGTACGAAAAGAGGGGTGCAGAAAGAGGTAGGAGAGATGCACAAATTGGCAAGTGAGGTACAGAAAGAGGCAGGAGGTGTGTAGAAAGAAGTAAGAGAAGTGCAGAAAGAAGCAACAGAGGTGCTGAAAGAGGCACAAAGAGTGCAGAAAGAAGCAACAAAGGTAAAGAAAGTGGAAAGAGGTGTGCAAAAAGAGGCAACAGAGGTGCAGAAAAACAAAAGAGAAGTGCAGAAACAAGCAAGAGAAGTGCAGGTAGAGGCAAGTGAAGTACAGAAGGAGGCAAGAGAACTGCAGAAACAGGCAAAAGGGGTGCAGACAGAGGCAAGAGAGGTGCAGAAAGAGGGAAGAGGGGTACAGAAAGAGGCAAGAGGGATGCAGAAATTTGTAACAGAGGTGCAAAAGCAAGAGCAGTACAGAAAGAACCAAGAGAGGTGCAGAAAGAGGCAAGAGGGGTATAGAAAGAGGCAAGAGAAGTGCAGAAAGAAGCAAAAAGGTGCAGAAAGAGGAAAGAGAACAGCAAAAAAGGCAAGAGAGGTGCAGAAAAAGGCAGAAGAGGTGCACAAAGAGGTAAAAGGGGTACAGAAAGAGGTAAGAGGGGGAAGAAAGAAGCAAGAGAAGTGCAGAAAGAATGAACAGAGGTGCTTAAAGAAGCAAGAGAAGTGCAGAAAGAAGCAACAGAGGTGCCAAAAGAGGCAAGAGAGGTACAGAAACAGGCAAGAAAGGTACACAAAAGGGAACAGGGGTGCAGAAAGAGGTAAGAGGGATACCGAAATTTGCAAGGGGGGTGCAGAAAGACGCTACGGCAGTGCAGAAAGAAGCAAGAGAAGTTCAAAAACTAGCAAGAGAAGTGCAGAAAGAAGAAAGAGAGGTAGAGAAATAGGGAAGAGGGGTGCAGAAGAGGCATGAGGGATGCAGAAATTTACAAAAGAATTACAGGAAGAAGCAAGAGCAGTGCAGATAGAACCAACAGAGTTGCAAAAAGAGGCAAGAGGGGTACAGAAAGAGGTAGGAGTGATGCACAAAGAGGCAAGAGGGGTACAGAAAGACGCAGGAGGGTGCAGAAAGAAGAAAGAGAAGTGTATTAAGAAGTAACAGAGGTGCTGAAAGAGGCGCGAAGGTTGCAGAAAGAGGAAAGAGAAGTGTAGAAAGAAACAACAGAGGTACAGAAAGAGGCAAGAGAAGTGCAGAAACAGGCAGCAAAGGTACAGAAAGAGGGAACAGGGGTGCAGAAAGAGGGAACAGTGGTGCAGGAAGAGGCAAGAGAGGTACAGAAAGAGCAGAGAGGGGTGCAGAAAAAAGGAAGAGTGTTGTAGAAAGAAAGAAATGAGGCGCAGACAGAGGCAACAGAGGTGCAGAAAGACGGAAGAGAGGTGCAGAAACAAAAAAGGGAAGTGCAGAAAGAGTCTATAGAATTGCTGAAAGAAGCAACAGAAGTGTAGAAAGAAGCAAGAGAAGTGCAGAAAGAGGCAATTGAGGTGCAGAAAGAAGCAAGAACAGTGCAGAAAGAACCAACAAAGGTGCAAAATGAAGCAAGAGGGGTGCAGAAAGAGGTAGGAGAGGTGCACAGAGGCAATAGAGGTACAGAAAGAGACAGGAGGGGTGCAGAGAGAAGGAAGAGAAGTGCAGGAAGAAGCAACAGAGGTGCTGAAAGAGGCAACAGAGGTGCAGAAACAGGTAGGAGAGGTACAGAAAGAGGCAAGAGAATTGCTGAAAGAAGCAAGAGGTGTGTGGAAAGAATCAAGAGAAGTGCAGAAAGAGGCAAGTGAGGTGCAGAAAGAGGAAATAGAGGTACAGAAAATGGCATGAGAACAGCAGAAATAGGTAAGATGGATGCCGCAAAGGGAAGAAAGGTGCAGAAAGAAGCAAGAGAGAAGCAGAAAGAAGCAAGAGAAGTGCAGAAAGAAGCAAGAGTTGCGGAAACAGGGAAGACGAGGGCAGGGGTTGCAGAAAGAGACAACAGGGGTGTAGAAAGTAGCAAGAGAGGTACAGAGGGAGGTAATAGAAGTACAGAAAGAGGAGAGAGAAGTGCAGAAAGAAGCAAAAGAGGTACACAAAGAGGCAAGAGGGGTGCAGAAAGAGGCAAGAGCAGTGCAGTGCAGAAAGAACCAAGAGATGTGCAGAATGAGGCAAGAGAGGTGCAGAAAGATGCAAGAGATGTGCAGAAAAATGAAGAAGGGTGCAGAACGAAGCAAAAGAAGTGCAGAAAGAGGCAAGTGAGGTGCAGAAGGAGGCAAGAGAACTGCAGAAAGCGGCAAGCGATTTGCAGAAACAGGTAAAATGGGTGCAGGAAGAGGGAACAGGTATGCAGACATAGGAAAGAGAGGTGCCGAAAGAGGGAAGAGGGATACAGAAAGAGGCAAGAGGGATGCATAAATTTGCAAAAAAGGTGCAAAAAGCAAGAGCAATGTAGAAAGATCCAACAGAGGTGCAGAAAGATGCAAGAGGGGTACAGAACGAGGCAAGAAAAGTGCAGAAAGTAAGAAAAGAGGTGCAGAAAGAGGCAAGAGAACTGCAGAAAAAGGCAAGAGAGGTGCAGAAAGAGGCAGGAGAGTTGCACAGCGAGGCAAAAGGGGTACAGATATAGGGAAGAGGGGTGCAGAAAGAAGCAAGAGAAGTGCAGAAAGAAGCAACAGAGGTGCTGAAAGAGGCAAGAGAGATGCAGAAACAGGCAAGAGAGGGAAGAAGGGTACAGAAATAAGTAAGAGGGATTCAGAAATTTGCAAGAGAGATGCAGAAAGAAGCAAGTGTTAGACCTCTGGCTTCTTGTATAGTTAGCTGGCAATCCTAGGTTGCTCAGGTGCCTGTTTTATAAAGAGTAAGACACTTTATAGAGAGTCCCTTACATATTGTGGAGGCGGAGTTTGAACACGCTCCCTACCTTTAAAAGCATAGTTAGATATTTTTGTTTCTTCAGACACACGAAACACGTTTGCAGTGTAGGTTGGCTACATTGTTCTTTATTTTTAAACGTGTGGTACGCATTAGCGTTTTTGCACCGGATACATTGTTTATTTACTGGCGCGAGGTACGTGTCTTTATTTTTTGGGCTGGATACATTGTGTTTGAACTGGAAACATTGTTTGCCTACAAGTGCGTGGTACGCGTCTATATTTTCTGAGCTAGATACATTATTTGAAGCATGTGTTGTGCACACTAGACTTCCTACAAAAGTTGACAAATAGGGAGGGTGTGTTTACCAGCACTGAATGCTTCTAACAGCCTGATCTTTAACTTTTACTTGTCAGACCCTATGACTCTCTTCCATTTTTTTTATGAGTGGCAAGATTCCTGTAAAGATTTTATTTACATTATTGACTCCAGCCTTGGAAGACTATCCAGCGTTCGCCACATTGCGACTTCTAGCTGTTACTGTACTGCTTTCAGAGATGTCCAGTCGGTAAGAGATTGTCTATCTTTATAGAGCAGGCACTGAGTTTACCTTGTATGTTTCAGATGGGAGGGCATTCAGCTAAAGTTGTTCTGTTGCTTTCCCCACAGGTTCTCTTCTGCCTACTTCCACTGTTGACTTGCCTATAGGGAACCGACTGGGGGATTGAGACATAGTCAAACCTATGCAGTCTCTCCCCACATCTCCTTGGGTCAGTTCCTATGTATATAGTATGTAAGTATATCGGGCGCTGGCCTGGGGAGTGTGGGGAACTTCTCTTCGCTCCTGTGGATTGGGCCGTGATCCCTGCAACAGGTTAGTGGCATCGGCAACAGCAAGAAGAGCAGTGCAGAAAGAAGCAAGAGAAGTGCATAAAGAAGCAAGAGAGGTGGAGAGCTAGGGAAGAGGGGTGCAACAAGAGGCATGAGCGATGCAGAAATTTGCTAAAGAGGTACAGAAAGTGGCAAGAGCAGTGCAGAAAGAACCAACAGAGGTGGAAAAAGAGGCAAGAGGGGTGCAGAAACAGGTAGGAGAGGTGCACAAAGAGGCAAGCGGGGTACAGAAAGCGGCAGGAGGGGTGCAGAAGGAAGGAAGAGAAGTGCAGAAAGAAGCAACAGAGGTGCTGAAAGAGGTGCAAAGAGTGCAGAAAGATGCAAGAGAAGTGCAGAAAGAAGCTACAGAGGTACAGAAATAGGCAAGAGAGGTGCAGAAACAGGTAGGAAAGGTGCAGAAAGAGGGAACAGGGGTACAGAAAGAGGCAAGAGAGGTGCAGAAAGAGGGGGAAGGGGAGCAGAAATAGGCAAGAGGGGTGCAGAAAGAAGCAAGTGAGGTGCAGAGAGAAGAAATCGAGGTGCAGAAAGACGCAAGAGAAGTGCATTAACAAGCAAGAGAAGTGCCGAAAAAGGCAAGAGAATTGCTTAAAGAAGCAACAGAGGTGTAGAAAATAGCAAGAGAAGTGCAGAAAGAGGCAAATGAGGTGCAGAAAGAGATGTACAGAAAATGGCACTATAATGCAGAAAGAGGCAAGAGGGGTGCATAAAGAAGCAAGAGAGATGCAAAGAGAAGCAATAGAAGTGCAGAAAGAAGCAAGAGAGGTACAGAAAGAGGGAAGACAAGTACATGAAGAAACAACAGGGGTGCAGAAAGAAGCAAGAGAGGTGCAGAAAAAGGCAAAAGAAGTGTAGAAAGAAGAAACAGAGGTACAGAAAGAGGCAAGAGAGGTGCAGAAAGAGGGAACAGTGGTGCAAAAGGAGGCAACATGGGTGCAGAAAGAAGCAAGAGAAGTGCAGAAATATTCAGCAGGGGTGCAGAAAGAGGCTAGAGGGGTGCATAAAGAGGCAAGAGAAGTACAGAAAGAAGCAACAGAGGTGCAGAAGGAGGCAAACAACTGCTGAAAGAGGCAAGAGAGTTGCAGAAAGAGGCAAAAGGGTTGCAGAAAAAGGGAACAGGTGTGCCAACAGAGGCAAGAGGGATGCTTTAAGAGGCAAGAGGGATGCATAAATTTGCAACAGAGGTGCAGAAAGAAGTAAGAGCAGCACAGAATGAACCAACAGAGGTGCAGAAAGAGGCAAGAGAGGTACAGAAAGAGGCAAGAGAAGTGCAGAAGGAAGCAAAAGAGTTGCAGAAAGGGCAAGAGAACAGCAGAAAAAGGCAAGAAAGGTGCAGAAAGAGGAAGGAGAGGTGCACAAAGAGGCAAGAGGGGTACAGAAAGAGGCAAGAGGGTGCAGAAAGAAGCAAGAGAAGTGCAGAAAGAACCAACTAATGTGCTGAAAGAGACAAGAAGGGTGCAGAAAGATTCAAGAGAAGTGCAGAAAGAGGCAACAGAGTTGCAGAAAGAAGCAACAGAGTTGCAGAAAGAGGCAATAGAGATGCAGAAAAAGGCAAGAGAGATGCGGAAAGAAGCAAATGTGATGCAGAAAGAGGCAAGAGAGGTGCAGAAAGAAGAGCGTGAATTCCAGAAAGAGGCAAGAGAAGAGCAGAATGTGGTAAGTGAGGTGCAGAAAGAGGTAAGAGAGGTACAGCAAGAGGCAAGATAAGTGTGGAAAGAGGCAAGAGAAGTGCAGAAAGAGGCAAGAGAGGTACAGCAGGAAGAGCATGAGGTGCAGAAAGAGGCAAGTGAGGTGCAGAAAGAGGCAAGAGAGGTACGGAAAGAGGCAAGGGAAGTGCAGAAACAAGCAAGAAAAATACAGAAAGAGGCAAGAGAGGTTCAGTAAGGGCCAAGGGAGGTGCAGAAAAAGGCAAGAGATCTGTAGATAAAAAGTAACAGAGGTGCTGAAAGAGGCAAGTGAGGTGCTGAAAGAGGCAAGTGAGGTGCAGAAAGAGGCAAGAGAAGTGTAGAAAGAGGCAAGTGAAGTGCAGAAAGAGGCAAGTGAAGTGCAGAAAGAAGACAGTGAGGTGCAAAAAGAGGAAGAAAGGTGCAGAAAAAAGCAAGAGAAATGAAGAAAGAGGCAAGAGGGTCACAGAAAGAAGAGAGGTTTGTGCACCATTAGTACCAATTTAACACCCACATTTAGCAATAAGTAACATGTGACCATTCCAGCTTTGCAAAGGGCCTTCCACCACGCTGTAACACATGACACTGCATTTTTGGGAACATTTGAGCCATTTGAGCCAGAAACAAGGCTTTTTTTGTTAATATCTGCAGATTAGGCAGCATATGATGGAATATTTGGCAAATGCAGAAAATGTTTAATTATGTGAAAATTGGTGCAGCCGAACAGTCACATAATTCCAGTGGCCCTGCTCGTACCTCCGACTAGGTCCAGAAGTGCTCCTCAGTGGTTCCTTCTTTTTTTGTGTCTCATTGAGTTTATAGTTTAGTCTTCTATGGAAACGAAGAAGACTAAACCTGAGGTTACCACTCCAAAACACAGACTACAATACCACATAATTACTCTCAAAAACACATAATCCCACTCCACATAATTCCTATATACTAAATACCACATACTTTCTATTCACATAATTTCACTGCACAACATACAACAAAATTCCACTACACACAACGTACATCCACTCCAAACATTAGTAAAAATCTTTTACATTTACAACGCCATTAGCTCTAACTAATAGCTCTAACTCTAGCAAATGCGAGACCTATTACACTACAAATGCTTCTTTAACTGGTAGTCACATTTGCAGAGTGGTGCGAAAGGGGGCTGGGCCTCCAACCAGTGCTCAGGAATGTCGCTGTGTAGGACTTACAGGAGGTACCAGGAGGGCTTCTTGGCCCCTAAAGTCCCTCAGGAGTAAAGTAGAGTGGACTTCATCCCTCAACCAGTACTGTGCCAGGAGGCTGTTTGCAGAGTGGTGAAGAAAGGGGGCGTGGCCTCCGAAGACCTCTCAGCAATCCCACTGTGTGGGACTTAGTGGAGGTAATAGGAGAGGTAGTTGGCCCCCCAAGGACAACCTTGGAGGCCAACTTCCCCTCCTATTATCTCCAGTAAGTCCCACACCGGGGGGATTGCTAAATTGTTATAGCAGGCCACACCCTCTTTCCCCACCACTCTGCAAATGCACTCCCTAGCGTGCTCTTGGATGGGGATTAAGTCCCTTCGCTGCTGGGGGTTATTAGGGGCCAACCAGCCTACCTGATACCTCCAGTATGCCCCAGATAGTTGGATTGCTGATAGGTGGACACAGGCCACGCCCCCTTTGTCCACCACTCTGAAAATGCACCTCCTAGGATGCTCTTGGTTTGGGGATGAAGTCCTCTTGCCTCCTGTGGGTCCCTGTGGGCCAACTAGCCCACCAATTACCCACACAGCTGGATTGCTGAGAGTACACCACTCTGCAAATGCATCTCCTGGCGCACTGCTGCTCGGGGTATAAAGTCCACTTGTGTCCTGAGGTCCTCAGGACACAAGAGGACCTCATCGCCCCACCAGCAGTGTGCCAAGAGGCGCGTTTGCAGAGTGGTGTAAAAAGGGGCGTGGCCTCGGACCACCACTCAGCATATATACATATATATATATACAAAAAAACACAAGTTGCCACAATGAAGGAGCCACACACGGCGAGCTTTAAGGCATTTAATCCAGGGATTACATCAGCCAGGCACTCTCAGCATAGATGCAAGCCAGACGCGTTTCGGGCATACCACCGCCCTTGGTCACTGGCACAGGAAACAGCAACGAGAGTGAACCACCTACGCAAATTTAAATGTCCCGCCCAAGTGGGCGTCTGCGAAGTGAAATGCTGGTACTTGTGGTTCACTCATAATCCAAACCCAAGTGGGTGCCGCCGTCACTGAAAATGTTCAATCTCACCCCAGTGGGTATGCAGAGAGTAGTCCAGATTGACCTTTTGACACCCTCCATGGATCGCACTCGTCGTTCCTGTAGCGTATCTTTATCCTTCACGCTACGGACCCGTGTGTGGCTCCTTCATTGTGGCAACTTGTGTTTTTTGATATAGCGGCTCGTCCAAGCCGCGAGGGAGCCCCACTGCTAATTGAGCGGGTCCGTAGCGTGAAGGATAAAGATACGCTACAGGAACGACGAGTGCGATCCATGGAGGGTGTCAAAAGGTCAATCTGGACTACTCTCTGCATACCCACTGGGGTGAGATTGAACATTTTCAGTGACGGCGGCACCCACTTGGGTTTGGATTATGAGTGAACCACAAGTACCAGCATTCCACTTCGCAGACGCCCACTTGGGCGGGACATTTAAATTTGCGTAGGTGGTTCACTCTCGTTGCTGTTTCCTGTGCCAGTGACCAAGGGCGGTGGTATGCCCGAAACGCGTCTGGCTTGCATCTATGCTGAGAGTGCCTGGCTGATGTAATCCCTGGATTAAATGCCTTAAAGCTCGCCGTGTGTGGCTCCTTCATTGTGGCAACTTGTGTTTTTTGATATAGCGGCTCGTCCAAGCCGCGAGGGAGCCCCACTGCTAATTGAGCGGGTCCGTAGCGTGAAGGATAAAGATACGCTACAGGAACGACGAGTGCGATCCATGGAGGGTGTCAAAAGGTCAATCTGGACTACTCTCTGCATACCCACTGGGGTGAGATTGAACATTTTCAGTGACGGCGGCACCCACTTGGGTTTGGATTATGAGTGAACCACAAGTACCAGCATTCCACTTCGCAGACGCCCACTTGGGCGGGACATTTAAATTTGCGTAGGTGGTTCACTCTCGTTGCTGTTTCCTGTGCCAGTGACCAAGGGCGGTGGTATGCCCGAAACGCGTCTGGCTTGCATCTATGCTGAGAGTGCCTGGCTGATGTAATCCCTGGATTAAATGCCTTAAAGCTCGCCGTGTGTGGCTCCTTCATTGTGGCAACTTGTGTTTTTTGATATAGCGGCTCGTCCAAGCCGCGAGGGAGCCCCACTGCTAATTGAGCGGGTCCGTAGCGTGAAGGATAAAGATACGCTACAGGAACGACGAGTGCGATCCATGGAGGGTGTCAAAAGGTCAATCTGGACTACTCTCTGCATACCCACTGGGGTGAGATTGAACATTTTCAGTGACGGCGGCACCCACTTGGGTTTGGATTATGAGTGAACCACAAGTACCAGCATTCCACTTCGCAGACGCCCACTTGGGCGGGACATTTAAATTTGCGTAGGTGGTTCACTCTCGTTGCTGTTTCCTGTGCCAGTGACCAAGGGCGGTGGTATGCCCGAAACGCGTCTGGCTTGCATCTATGCTGAGAGTGCCTGGCTGATGTAATCCCTGGATTAAATGCCTTAAAGCTCGCCGTGTGTGGCTCCTTCATTGTGGCAACTTGTGTTTTTTGATATAGCGGCTCGTCCAAGCCGCGAGGGAGCCCCACTGCTAATTGAGCGGGTCCGTAGCGTGAAGGATAAAGATACGCTACAGGAACGACGAGTGCGATCCATGGAGGGTGTCAAAAGGTCAATCTGGACTACTCTCTGCATACCCACTGGGGTGAGATTGAACATTTTCAGTGACGGCGGCACCCACTTGGGTTTGGATTATGAGTGAACCACAAGTACCAGCATTCCACTTCGCAGACGCCCACTTGGGCGGGACATTTAAATTTGCGTAGGTGGTTCACTCTCGTTGCTGTTTCCTGTGCCAGTGACCAAGGGCGGTGGTATGCCCGAAACGCGTCTGGCTTGCATCTATGCTGAGAGTGCCTGGCTGATGTAATCCCTGGATTAAATGCCTTAAAGCTCGCCGTGTGTGGCTCCTTCATTGTGGCAACTTGTGTTTTTTGATATAGCGGCTCGTCCAAGCCGCGAGGGAGCCCCACTGCTAATTGAGCGGGTCCGTAGCGTGAAGGATAAAGATACGCTACAGGAACGACGAGTGCGATCCATGGAGGGTGTCAAAAGGTCAATCTGGACTACTCTCTGCATACCCACTGGGGTGAGATTGAACATTTTCAGTGACGGCGGCACCCACTTGGGTTTGGATTATGAGTGAACCACAAGTACCAGCATTCCACTTCGCAGACGCCCACTTGGGCGGGACATTTAAATTTGCGTAGGTGGTTCACTCTCGTTGCTGTTTCCTGTGCCAGTGACCAAGGGCGGTGGTATGCCCGAAACGCGTCTGGCTTGCATCTATGCTGAGAGTGCCTGGCTGATGTAATCCCTGGATTAAATGCCTTAAAGCTCGCCGTGTGTGGCTCCTTCATTGTGGCAACTTGTGTTTTTTGATATAGCGGCTCGTCCAAGCCGCGAGGGAGCCCCACTGCTAATTGAGCGGGTCCGTAGCGTGAAGGATAAAGATACGCTACAGGAACGACGAGTGCGATCCATGGAGGGTGTCAAAAGGTCAATCTGGACTACTCTCTGCATACCCACTGGGGTGAGATTGAACATTTTCAGTGACGGCGGCACCCACTTGGGTTTGGATTATGAGTGAACCACAAGTACCAGCATTCCACTTCGCAGACGCCCACTTGGGCGGGACATTTAAATTTGCGTAGGTGGTTCACTCTCGTTGCTGTTTCCTGTGCCAGTGACCAAGGGCGGTGGTATGCCCGAAACGCGTCTGGCTTGCATCTATGCTGAGAGTGCCTGGCTGATGTAATCCCTGGATTAAATGCCTTAAAGCTCGCCGTGTGTGGCTCCTTCATTGTGGCAACTTGTGTTTTTTGATATAGCGGCTCGTCCAAGCCGCGAGGGAGCCCCACTGCTAATTGAGCGGGTCCGTAGCGTGAAGGATAAAGATACGCTACAGGAACGACGAGTGCGATCCATGGAGGGTGTCAAAAGGTCAATCTGGACTACTCTCTGCATACCCACTGGGGTGAGATTGAACATTTTCAGTGACGGCGGCACCCACTTGGGTTTGGATTATGAGTGAACCACAAGTACCAGCATTCCACTTCGCAGACGCCCACTTGGGCGGGACATTTAAATTTGCGTAGGTGGTTCACTCTCGTTGCTGTTTCCTGTGCCAGTGACCAAGGGCGGTGGTATGCCCGAAACGCGTCTGGCTTGCATCTATGCTGAGAGTGCCTGGCTGATGTAATCCCTGGATTAAATGCCTTAAAGCTCGCCGTGTGTGGCTCCTTCATTGTGGCAACTTGTGTTTTTTGATATAGCGGCTCGTCCAAGCCGCGAGGGAGCCCCACTGCTAATTGAGCGGGTCCGTAGCGTGAAGGATAAAGATACGCTACAGGAACGACGAGTGCGATCCATGGAGGGTGTCAAAAGGTCAATCTGGACTACTCTCTGCATACCCACTGGGGTGAGATTGAACATTTTCAGTGACGGCGGCACCCACTTGGGTTTGGATTATGAGTGAACCACAAGTACCAGCATTCCACTTCGCAGACGCCCACTTGGGCGGGACATTTAAATTTGCGTAGGTGGTTCACTCTCGTTGCTGTTTCCTGTGCCAGTGACCAAGGGCGGTGGTATGCCCGAAACGCGTCTGGCTTGCATCTATGCTGAGAGTGCCTGGCTGATGTAATCCCTGGATTAAATGCCTTAAAGCTCGCCGTGTGTGGCTCCTTCATTGTGGCAACTTGTGTTTTTTGATATAGCGGCTCGTCCAAGCCGCGAGGGAGCCCCACTGCTAATTGAGCGGGTCCGTAGCGTGAAGGATAAAGATACGCTACAGGAACGACGAGTGCGATCCATGGAGGGTGTCAAAAGGTCAATCTGGACTACTCTCTGCATACCCACTGGGGTGAGATTGAACATTTTCAGTGACGGCGGCACCCACTTGGGTTTGGATTATGAGTGAACCACAAGTACCAGCATTCCACTTCGCAGACGCCCACTTGGGCGGGACATTTAAATTTGCGTAGGTGGTTCACTCTCGTTGCTGTTTCCTGTGCCAGTGACCAAGGGCGGTGGTATGCCCGAAACGCGTCTGGCTTGCATCTATGCTGAGAGTGCCTGGCTGATGTAATCCCTGGATTAAATGCCTTAAAGCTCGCCGTGTGTGGCTCCTTCATTGTGGCAACTTGTGTTTTTTGATATAGCGGCTCGTCCAAGCCGCGAGGGAGCCCCACTGCTAATTGAGCGGGTCCGTAGCGTGAAGGATAAAGATACACTACAGGAACGACGAGTGCGATCCATGGAGGGTGTCAAAAGGTCAATCTGGACTACTCTCTGCATACCCACTGGGGTGAGATTGAACATTTTCAGTGACGGCGGCACCCACTTGGGTTTGGATTATGAGTGAACCACAAGTACCAGCATTCCACTTCGCAGACGCCCACTTGGGCGGGACATTTAAATTTGCGTAGGTGGTTCACTCTCGTTGCTGTTTCCTGTGCCAGTGACCAAGGGCGGTGGTATGCCCGAAACGCGTCTGGCTTGCATCTATGCTGAGAGTGCCTGGCTGATGTAATCCCTGGATTAAATGCCTTAAAGCTCGCCGTGTGTGGCTCCTTCATTGTGGCAACTTGTGTTTTTTGATATAGCGGCTCGTCCAAGCCGCGAGGGAGCCCCACTGCTAATTGAGCGGGTCCGTAGCGTGAAGGATAAAGATACGCTACAGGAACGACGAGTGCGATCCATGGAGGGTGTCAAAAGGTCAATCTGGACTACTCTCTGCATACCCACTGGGGTGAGATTGAACATTTTCAGTGACGGCGGCACCCACTTGGGTTTGGATTATGAGTGAACCACAAGTACCAGCATTCCACTTCGCAGACGCCCACTTGGGCGGGACATTTAAATTTGCGTAGGTGGTTCACTCTCGTTGCTGTTTCCTGTGCCAGTGACCAAGGGCGGTGGTATGCCCGAAACGCGTCTGGCTTGCATCTATGCTGAGAGTGCCTGGCTGATGTAATCCCTGGATTAAATGCCTTAAAGCTCGCCGTGTGTGGCTCCTTCATTGTGGCAACTTGTGTTTTTTGATATAGCGGCTCGTCCAAGCCGCGAGGGAGCCCCACTGCTAATTGAGCGGGTCCGTAGCGTGAAGGATAAAGATACGCTACAGGAACGACGAGTGCGATCCATGGAGGGTGTCAAAAGGTCAATCTGGACTACTCTCTGCATACCCACTGGGGTGAGATTGAACATTTTCAGTGACGGCGGCACCCACTTGGGTTTGGATTATGAGTGAACCACAAGTACCAGCATTCCACTTCGCAGACGCCCACTTGGGCGGGACATTTAAATTTGCGTAGGTGGTTCACTCTCGTTGCTGTTTCCTGTGCCAGTGACCAAGGGCGGTGGTATGCCCGAAACGCGTCTGGCTTGCATCTATGCTGAGAGTGCCTGGCTGATGTAATCCCTGGATTAAATGCCTTAAAGCTCGCCGTGTGTGGCTCCTTCATTGTGGCAACTTGTGTTTTTTGATATAGCGGCTCGTCCAAGCCGCGAGGGAGCCCCACTGCTAATTGAGCGGGTCCGTAGCGTGAAGGATAAAGATACGCTACAGGAACGACGAGTGCGATCCATGGAGGGTGTCAAAAGGTCAATCTGGACTACTCTCTGCATACCCACTGGGGTGAGATTGAACATTTTCAGTGACGGCGGCACCCACTTGGGTTTGGATTATGAGTGAACCACAAGTACCAGCATTCCACTTCGCAGACGCCCACTTGGGCGGGACATTTAAATTTGCGTAGGTGGTTCACTCTCGTTGCTGTTTCCTGTGCCAGTGACCAAGGGCGGTGGTATGCCCGAAACGCGTCTGGCTTGCATCTATGCTGAGAGTGCCTGGCTGATGTAATCCCTGGATTAAATGCCTTAAAGCTCGCCGTGTGTGGCTCCTTCATTGTGGCAACTTGTGTTTTTTTATATATATATATACATATATATATATGGTAATGGGAAGGTACGAGCCTCAGGTGTCATGTGTAATTGCCCAAGAAGAAGGGGTTGGGAAACCTTGAAACGCGTTGGCAGCAGTAATTTTCTGATGCAGGAAGGCTGGCTGCATGGTGAAGCCAAACAGCAGAGTGGAGTCGAGTGAGCTCCCAAAGGCCTCAGGGCGTATTGGAATACAAATTTTCACGCGGTGGTCCGACCGCGGGGAGCGCACCATTACCAGCTGGAGGAGACATGCGAACCAGCTGGCAAGGCTGCCATCGTGTCTATGCATGACTGGATCAGCACTTCACTCTATATGCAGATTGAGCAAACCGGACTGTGTCGCACCTACTAAGGGATGAAATTATAGACAATTAAATGCATATTGAACACTTGAACTTACCAAAGGAAGACAGAATCTTGTACGCAGACTCAATGTCCCATCATGCAATTGGAATGTGGCTGCACTATGCACACGCCCACTGTGGGCTGTTAAGTGAATAAAAAGATGGTAATGGGAAGGTACGAGACTCAGGTATCATGTGTAATTGCCTAAGAAGAAGGGGTTGAGAAACCTTGAAACACGTTGACAGCAGTAATTCTCTGACGCAGGAAGGCTAGCTGCATGGTGAAGCCAAAGGGAAGAGTGGAGTCGAGTGAGCTCCCAAAGGCCTTAGGGCGTACTGGGATACAAAATTTTCACGAGGTGGTCCGACCGCTACCCTTGACCCTACCTGGTAGGTCGCTCCCCTCCGCACAGCACCGTCTGTGTGTCTGCCCCCCCTGCCGCTGCTCAGGAAGTTCAGGGTAGGCTTGTTCTCTCTGTATTGCCTGTACTGCTTCTCCGTCTTTGCTGTGCCCGTAACTGCTGTTCTCTGTCCTCCCCCGCTGCCTGTACTTGCTCTGTGCCCTTTTTTCCCTCTGTTCCCCTCGCTGTCCCCGTGTCTCTCTGCCCGGTTTTTCCCTCTGTTACCCTCGCAGCCCCTTGTCTCTCTGCCCGTATTGCTTTCTGTTGCCCCGGTAACCCTGTTACGGTTGTGCCCGTTTTGCCTTCTGTTCCAATCACTGCCCCCGTATTTCTGTAACCTTCTTTGCCTTCTGTAAACACTCGTTGCCCCTTAATTGTGTGCCTTTTTGCCTTCGGTGCCCTTCGTTGTCCCGCTCTGCTCCTGCTGCTGCGTCCCCTGCGGCCCCGCCCCCCTGACTGCCCATTTGCTGCTCCCACCACCCAGCTGCTCTTCCCTCCCACCTCCCCATATATGCCGGATGCTGCGCGACCACACAGCGGTAGCACCGCTGGCGCGCCAAAGGAGTGCCTAAGGCAAGCCTGTCTGCGCCCGTCTGTGCCTGGACCGCGATCGATAACCTCGCCAACCTTGGATTGAAGCAACTCGTCACTACGCCCACCTACTCCGCCGGCCACACGCTCGACCCCGTCTTCTCCTCAAGCCCGCACATCTCCTTCAACCACACCACGAACTCCTCTGGACCGACCACCGCTGCATCCACTTCACCTTCCAGAAACCCACCACACACAACCGCACCCAACAGATCCCCCGTCGCTGCTGGAGCAAAATCACCGTAGATCAACTTCATGCAAACCTCGCTCTCAGCCCACCAACTGTACCCTCCAACACCATCGACACTGCCCACAGCCTCAGACGCTGGATCGAGGACTGCGCCAACACCCTTGCCCCGCTGAAGAAACCCCCCTACAGAGATACCAGCAAGACGGCCAGCTGGTTCACCCCAGAACTCCTAGCCTCCAAGCAAGCTTGCCGGAAGCTAGAGAAGAAACGGCACAGTGAACAGACCCCGGACAGCCACGCAGCACACAAGGATGCCATCCGCAACCACCACCACCTCATCAAGGCTGCCAAGAGGACCTCCTTCAAAGACCGCCTCGACAACAACGCACACGACAGCAAGGAGCTCTTCAACATCGTGAAAGAACTCTCCAACCCCAGCTCCAACACCAACGACATCCCGCCGTCGCAAGCCCTGTGCGACTCCCTCGCCACTTTCTTCCACCGCAAGATAGCAGACATCCACGACAGCTTCAACACCCAGACAGCCCCAACAGACAGCAACACAACACACTCTCCTCACATCATCGACCATGACCCCCTGCTAGCCTGGGCCAGCGTGAGCATCGATGACACCATCAAGACCATGAGCACAATCAACTCCGGCTCTCCGTCAGACCCATTCCCGCACCACGTCTTCAACAAAGCAAGCAGCTCCATCGCACCCCACCTGCACAACGTCATCAACCTCTCCCTTGAGACCACGACCTTCCCAGAGAGCTGGAAACACGCCGAGATCAACGCTCTACTCAAAACACCCAAGGCAGACCCAAGAGACCTCAAGAACTTCCAGCCCATCTCTCTGCTCCTGTTCCCGGCCAAGGTCATCGAGAAGATCGTCAACAGACAGGTAACCCGATACCTTGAAGAAAACAGAATCCTGGACCCTTCCCAGTCAGGGTTCCGCAGCAACCACAGCACCGAGACCTCCCTCATCGCCGCCACCGGCGACATCAGGACCCTGCTGGACAACGATGAGACCGCAGCACTCATCCTCCTTGACCTCTCCGCCGCCTTTGACACCGTCTACCACTGCACACTACGCGCACGCCTCCACGCCACAGGGATCCGAGACAAGGCTCTGGAATGGACCATATCCTTCCTCTCAGGCAGAACCCAGAGCATCCGCCTCCCCCATTCCGATCCGAAGCCTCCGAGATCATCTGCGGCATACCCCAGGGATCCTCCCTCAGCCCAACACTGTTCAACATCTACATGACCCCGCTTGCACACGTAGCCCGACAGCACAACCTCAACATAATCTCCTACGCCAATGACACTCAACTGATCCTCTCCCTCACCAAGGACCCCATCACTGCCAAAGACAACCTCCACGAAGGAATGAAGGCCATCGCCGAATGAATGAAGATCAGACGCCTGAAGCTGAACTCGGACAAGACGGAGGTCCTCATCCTCGGCCCCAACCCTTCAGCCTGGGATGACTCCTGGTGGCCGACGGCACTGGGGACAGCCAAGACACCCACAGCATACGCACGCAACCTGGGAATCATCCTAGACTCAACGCTCTCAATGACCAAGCAACTCAACGCCGTCTCCTCCTCCTGCTTCAACACCCTCCGCATGCTACGCAAGATCTACAAATGGATCCCAACAGATACATGAAAGACAGTCACCCAGGCCCTCGTCAGCAGCAGACTCGACTACGGAAATGCCCTCTATGCGGGAGCCCCGACCAAGCTCATCAAACGACTGCAATGCATCCAAAACGCCTCGGCACAACTGAGCCTCGATGTACCACGCCACAGCCCCATCACCCCCCACCTGAGAAACCTGCACTGGCTCCCCGTCAACAAGAGGATATCCTTCAAGCTCCTCATCCACGCACACAAGGCACTCCACAAGACCGGCCCAGCCTACCTCAACAGACGTCTCTCCTTCTACATCCCCAACCGCCAGCTACACTCCGCCGACCTCTCACTAGCCACCGTCCCGCGCATCCGAAGAACTACCACCGGGGGGAGATCCTTCTCCCACCTCGTCGCCAAAACATGGAACACCCTCCCACTGAGCCTGCAACAGACCCAAGACCTGCTGACCTTCAGGAGAACACTCAAGACCAGGCTGTTCGATCAGTAGCAGTCCCCCCACCCTCCCAGCGCCATGAGACCCTCGCGGGTATGTAGCGCGCTTTACAAATGACTGATTGATTGATTGATTGATTGATTGACCGCGGGGAGCGCACATTACCAGCTGAAGTAGACATACGAACCAGCTGGCAAGGCTGCCGTCGTGACTATGCATGACTGGATCAGCACTTCACTCTATATGCAGATTGAGCCAACCGGACTGTGTCGCACTTACTAAGGGATGAAATTATAGAAAATTAAATGCATATTGAACACTTGAACTTACCAAAGGAAGACAGAATCTTGTACGAAGACTCAATGTCCCATCATGCAATTGGAATGTGGCTGCAATATGCACATGCCCACTGTGGGCATGTGCATTAATTTCCGCCACCTGCCCTGCTTCTGCTTGATACCGCACATGGCCCCATGACTCTCCACTGACCCCGATACACTCCGCTGCACTCACCTTGGACCGCGACATGGACTGCCATATCCCGTTCGATGACCAATGACACGCGACCAGACTGCGGACTGTACCCTTCCTCTTCTGCAGTACTTGTCATCCCCGGATGGACTCTGGCTGGCCCTCCACAGGCCTATATTGTGAAGTGTGCACGGCATGTCCCTGTACCGCTCCAGCTGCAAAACTCCACTGGATATGCAATAAAATTCCAGTAACGCACTGCTGTGTCATGTCTTTCATCATTCTTGTATGAATGTGTGGATGAATGTAGGGACAGTGATTCACCTTACATCAATGATGCTCATCTAGTGGGATGCCAGTCACAGTGTGCTACATTGCCTTTTGTTTTCCGGGTGCCGTGGACACTACAAGAGGGACACGCTTATTAGACACTTCCTTGTCCGGACAGGGACTGAACCACACCCAGAGCCCCGAGTCATTGTTGCAAGCCCTGCACTGGTCCGGCCTACGCCAGGCCAGGCCACTCCGCTTACGCTCCGAGTGGGGCCCACATAGCTACCTGTCGCAGGTGTACTCGCTGGTGGTGTGCAGGTCACTGGTCTAGTTGTCAGCATGTTACGGCCACTCCCTGAGGGCAGGTTTGCACACATACCACATCCATCAGGCACAGGCGTCACAGGCCATGTGACCCCGCAAATATAAGGGGTCGACAACATCACATTCCTCTCTGCCGGCGGTGACTGAATGATGGACACTCCACGGTTCTCAATCATAAAGGGCCCATGAGTTGTTGCGCACAGGGTCAGTGGCACCCGAAGCCTTGTGGCCGTCACGGGCCTACCTCCATGTGGCGCTGACTGGGGTTGCACAGGACTGCACAGGACTAGGGGCACCCGAAGCCTTGCGGCGGTCACGGGCCTACCACCAAGTGGCGCTGACTGGAGTTGCACAGGGTCAGTGGTACCCAAAGCTTTGAGGCCATCACAGGCCTACCACCACGTGGTGCTGACTGGAGTTGCACAGGGTTAGTGGCACCTGAAGCCTTGCGGCCGTCACGGGCCTACCACCACGTGGCGTTGACTGGTGTTGCACAGGGTCAGTGGCACCAAAATATCTGAGCGGGTGTGTAGCCTGCGATGATGACGTGTGCACTGATGTGGTCTCCGCAAATGATGACTCAGGACTCAGCATCATGTGTAGGACCTGCTGGGCCATGGGGCGGGCCCGCATGATGTGGACCATGCCATGGTTGCGGGACCGGGGCCTGGAGCTTGCACGGGCATGTGGTGTGCCCACTGGTTGGCACACCGTTGGCAGCAGGTGAACAGTGGGGCCTGGGTGCGCAGGGGCGGCGGTGTCTCTCTCTCTTTCTCACCCTTCCTTTCCATCTCTCTCTCTCTCACTCTCTCTCCCTCTCTCTCTCTCTCTCTCTCTCCCTTCCTTTCCCTCCCTCTCTTTCACTCTCTGGCTTTCTTTCCTTCTCTGTTTCTCTGTGTCCCGCTCCTTTGATGTGCGCATGACACACGTCCTGATTTTGTGCTTTCTTTTCCAGGCTGTGATGTCGAGATAGTCCCTGATGGACCCGACAGGAGTGTTCCGCATTGGTGTTTAGTTTTGTATTTCAATAAAGTTTTTGGTTGTTACTTCAGTGCTGTGTGACTGGTTCTCGTTCTTCTGGCCACAGGTGTGTTTTTTTTGGCAATGTGCATCATCATGTGCTTTTTGTGCCTCTTGTGTCGTGCACGGTATGTGTATGTCCGGTGGGTGGGTGCCAGGGGTGTGCTGGGGGTGGTGGTGGTGGGTGTTGTGGCCCTCTTGGGTGTCGGAGCTGCATGATCATTGTCTCCATGGCATCTGTGGGTCTTCAGGTGTGGCTCTTGGCTGGGCTCCCTTTCATGCTGTGGGTAGTCATCCTGCTTAGCACCAGCAAAAGGCAGGTGTTAAATCCCTGGTACTACCGCGGCTTATCGCCTGTTTTTGGTTCGCTTCGCAGATCTGGCAGTTCGTTGTGAAAGTGCTGTTGTAGTTTTTTCGTGTGTTTTTGCACGGGAACGCCTACTCTGCATCTCATTAGGGTTAGTTTGTGGTGTCCACTGTGGAGATACATTTTGGGGCAGTTATCGCGGGAATACTGGCGTTGTCTGCAGTTTGCACCAGCTTGTGAATGGGGTGTTGTATCTATATCCGCTTTTGATGCGTTAAGATGGAGATAAATCGGCGATAAGTCCTTGTGAATATCCCCCAAAGTCTTTTGCAACCAAAATAGCTCCTGGTCTGACATCCAGACAAGTATTGAACAATCCTGCAGCCAACAGGGGCACAATGCAGACCCACTAGCTTCATGTGCCAAGCTAGGGTCCTATGATACAAGTATAAAAGTCAACAAATAATGACAAAGATTTCCCCAAAATGTGTTTTTTAAACTAAAACCATTATCTCTCCAGCATCCAATACATTTCGATATTTAATAGTCCTCTTTTTTTTCTCTTTGTAGATACACATATATCATTCTTTCCCACTCCAGGCTGCTTGAAAAACTGCTCTCTTAGTTGCGTTTGAATGCTGTCCATTAATTTTTCACAAGCTTCAAATTGCAATATTTATTTGTATTTAGCTCTTTTTCTTCCAAACTGTTTACTTACTTTAAAGTGCAATCATTGATTTTTTTTTTTAAACACATTTCATTCAGGTTTCTATATTTGCACAACAGTGTCCCAAAGGGTCCATAAACGAATGAAATTTCAAAATAAATGTCACTTTGGACCAAATAAGAATAATATTGACAGGAAAAGGAAGGAAAAGAAAACAAGCAGTTAACCATTACTAAACTGAGCATAGATTCGGCACCCCCACTTCCTCCCACCCCACTCAATCATTTAAGCATTATGTCTAGCTGGATAATTATATCTAGTGTACGGATACCATGTGATTAGATTGCTACCCGTGTTATGAGGAATTCCGGGGACTCTACCACCGACAGATCTATACCACTATAGTCTGCCCATCGTTGCCATATTTTCCCATTCTTCTGCGTGCAACCCCGCGCCAGGAACACTGTCAATTCCATTCCCATGCACCAGTCCAAGGCTTTTTGCCACTTTCTTAAGGGTGGCGGGCAGCATACTTCCAGTGTTGGGCAATATCCTGCTTAGCAAGTGTAAGCCCTAGAAATAAGAAGTGTTGTTTATACCTATTACCACCAATTTTGTCAGTGCTGTGGAGTAATACTAATTTGGGATCTACTGGGATATGCCATGATAACATCCCCCCAAGACAGGCAAATATTTTATACCAGAAGGGTTGGAGAGCACTGCAACTCCATACCATGTGTAGGAAGGTAACCGTTTCTCAGTTGCACCTTAGGCACACCGGTGACAAAATTGCACCTATGCACCAAAGGCGGTGTCTGGTGAAGTAGGCTCGATGGAGGAATTTGAATTGAATTAGACGGTAGCGAAATGCTATAGCAGCACCAAGAGGACGCGCTAGTGCATCAGTCCAATCATCGTCTGAGATATCAGGTATGTCACTTTCCGAATTCTGTCGAAGCATGCCTAATGTTGTATTGTTATGCGTTACAATGGTTTGCTATATTTGCCTGATCTTGTGTGAGCCTATATCTCCAGTAAATGATCGCTCTTCCAATGGGAGGTCTGTAATGTTGCAATGTATGGGGTCAGGGCGTGTCTCATTTGCAAGTATTTGTAGAATTGGTTGCGGTGGAGGTGAAATTACTCCTGCAGTTGCTGGAAGGATTTAAAGGCTGTCAACTTCATTACATCTCCTAGTGGGGAAATACCAAAAAGGTCTCACGTGAAAAATCCGGATAGTGTTCCAACTTGTCTCACGTACGATCCCTGCCATAGGGGGTTTCTTTGTGTTAGCTGCCCCTCCCATCCCATTTGCCGGACCACACGTCTCCAAAATTGTATCACTACCTTGGTACCGGGAGGTAATTGGTTCAGGCGGCAGTGACTATACAGCAAGCATAGTAATGGTTGGTCCTACATCATGCTTCTCTACACTGTGAACGCGGGATCTGTTTGGGAACTGTACCACCAGTCCTTAATGTTAAGGAGGTGGGAAGCGGAGTAGTAGGCGCATATATCAGCAGCTGCAATCCCGTCACAATATGTGTATTATGTGCATGTTCGTAGTGCGACTCGTGTAGCCCCGCCTCCCCATAGAAACCTGGCGAGAATTGCATTGATTTGTGTAAACCACGATTGAGGGATACTATAAGGATAATTCTGTAGCCAATATAGAATCCATGGTAGTGAAACCATCCTGAAGATGGCAAACCTATAGTATATGGATAGGGACAGAGGGGACCAAGCCCGCACTTCATTTATATTCTTAGGTATTAGGGGATTTATGTTGCGCATCCAGGACACCGTCTGGTAGGGTGATAGAAAGACACCGATGTCTATGAAACAGTCGGATACGTGTGTCAACTGCAATGCCCACGTGCCATGTTCCTGACCTCCGAAAACTGGAAATAATATGGATTTGGTCAGATTTGTGCAGAGACCTGATGTTTCCCCAACATCTAAGGATATGCAGGTCCCAGAGTTCAACGACGTGTTTGCGGGTGGAGGGGGTGTTGAAGAGAATGCATCTCAGGTAGTTGGGTTCTTTCCTGGTGGGTGGTAAGGCAGGGCGGATGCTGGTGAAGCTGCAGTTCCGGCAGGTGAAAGGTCCTTGGGTGCGCTTTGGGGTGGCCAGGAAGCAGGTGTGTGATCGTCCAATGTTGAGTGCGTGGAGGGTGCTGGCATCGTAGCGGCATCGGTGTCGCGGCGTTCGCGGGGGCCAGGGGTTATGGCGCTGGGCGCGGTCCAGGCGTGGATGGGCTTGCCTTAGGCGCACCTGCGGTGTGGGGGAGTGACCTACCTGGAGTCAGGGTCAAGGTACCTCGTGAAGGAACTCTCCAACCCCAGCTCCAACACCAACGACATCCCACCCTCGCAAGACCTGTGCGACTCGCTGGCCACCTTCTTCCATCGCAAGATCGCAGACATCCACGACAGCTTTAATGGCACGACCTCCCCGACAACCACTGAGACCCCCACGACCGCCATCCATCCGCACCAACCGCCTGCTCTCCTGGACCTACATCAACAACAACGACACCATCAAGATCATGAACACCATCCACTCCAGATCTCGGTCAGACCCATGCCCACACCACATCTTCAACAAAGCCAGCACCGCCATCGCACCCCATCTCTGGAAAACCATCAACATTTCCTTCGAGACAGCAACCTTCCCGGAGAGCTGGAAGTACGCCGAGATCAAAGCCTTACTCAAGAAACCCAAGGCGGACCCCAAGGACCTCAAGAACTTCCGGCCCATCTCCCTGCTCCCGTTCCCGACGAAGGTCATCGAGAAGACCGTCAACAAACTGACCCGCTACCTCGAGGCGAACAGCATCCTGGACCCGTCCCAGTCTGGGTTCCGCAGCAACCACAGCACTGAAACTGCCACCACCGATGACATCAGGACCCTGCTAGACAACAGAGAAACCGCGGCCCTCATCCTCCTGGACCTGTCAGCCACCTTCAAAATGGTCTGCCACTGCACACTACGAACACGCCTCCACGACGCCGGGATCCAAGAGAAGGCTCTGGACTGGACCACATCCTTCCTTTCTGGCAGAACACAGAGCGTCTTCCTTCCCACCTTCTGCTCCAAAGCCACCGAGATCATCTACAGCGTAACCCAGGGCTCATACCTCAGCCCAACGCTGCTTACCATCTACATGGCTCCGCTCGCCCACGTCGCCCGACTACACGACCTCAACATCATCTTCTACGCCGATGACACCCAGCTGATCCTCTCCCTCACCAAGGACCCCCACACCACCAAAACCAACCTCCACGAAGGAATGAAGGCCATCGCCGAATGGATGAGGAACAGCCGACTGAAGCTGAACTCGGACAAGATGGAGGTCCTCCTCCTCGGATCCACCCCTTCGGTCTGGGATGACTCCTGGTGGCCGACCGCACTGGGAACAGCTCCAACACCCACCGACCACGCACGCAACCTAGGGGTCATCCTCGACTCCACCCTCTCCATGACTAAGCAGGTCAACGCCATCTTTTCCTCCTGCTTCAACCCCCTCCGCATGCTCCGCAAGATCTACAAATAGATCCCCACCGAAACGAGAAGAACGGTCATCCAGGCCCTCGTCAGCAGCAGGCTGGACTACAGAAACGCCCTCTACGCAGGAGCCTCGGCCAAACTCCTGAAACAGCTTCAACGCATCCAGAACGCCTCTGCATGCCTGATCCTCGACATCCCTCGCCGCCGCCACATCACACCTCACCTGAGAGACCTGCACTGGCTCCCCATCAATAAGAGGATAACCTTCAAGCTCCTCACCCACGCACACAAGGCTCTCCACAACACCGGACCAACATACCTCAACCAACGACTCAGCTTCTACACCCCCACCCGCCAGCTCCGTTCCACCGACCTCACCCTCGCCACAGTCCCCTGCATCCGAAGAGTGACCTTCGACGGCAGATCGTTCTCCCACCGAATGCTGTATAGATGTCTGCAAGAAGGACCGCTACAGGACGTCCAAGACTTGATTCCATGGCAAGGGCATTGTGCACTTGCCTGATGTTGTGACGTGTGGCCCGTTGTGGCATAAAGCCGGACTGGTCAGGATGAATGAGTTCTGATATGTATGGTAGGAGGCGATTTGCAAGGATCTTGCCCAGGAGTTTGGCTTCCTAATTCAGTAGTGAAATGGTGCGATATAAGGATGGGTCGTCGGGGGGGACGCCCTGGTTTGAGGAATACTACTGATTTCGGCATGATGCCAATTAAGCGTGAGAATCCCCTGTTCGAAAGTCTCCTGAAGTGCGCTAAGTAATTGAGAGCCCGTTTGGGTAATGCATCCCCTGCGGAATTAACTTGGGAACCCATTTGGACCAGGGGCCCAGCCAGGGCTCATAGCGTGGAGAGCAGAGGTGAGCTCTTCCATTGTAATGAGGGCATCCATTTGGTCGCGCACGTCATTTGAAACTGGCTTTGGCGGTATATCACATAAGAATTCTCTAATTAGATCTGGAGATATAATTTCCCTTTTCCCTTACAAGTCTGTGTAGTACACGGCAAATGGGGATTCGTGCAGAGGGTGCTGTCAGCTGCCTGAAGTACAGGTGTAGGGGTCTGTGACTGTGCTACTTGACAGAGGCGGTGTACGGTCGTGCTCAATTTGTCGCCCCATTGGTAAATTCAGTGCTGGGTCGCCAGCCACGCCTGCTGAGCTGCTTTCCTGAGTAATTGATTAATCTGTTGTTGTGAGAAGAGGAGCAGGCGGCGTGCCTGGTCTCCACCTCCTGTTCATATCTCATCGCGGATGAGACTCCAGGTCTATCATTGATTTTTTAAATGTATGATTGTGTTTTCACTTTCTGTACAGTTTGGTTGGATTTGTTTATAGCGGTTTTTCATTTTCAATGCACTATGAGAGTGATCCCTAAAAGGATTTACTTAAAGGGACAGAGGGGCTTATTTTCAAGCCTCTTGCGCTGCCGGTGCGTCACGTTGCGTGACGCACCTGTGGTGCAACCTGCTGCGTGATATGTACAAGCACCCACCCTGCGTGGCTTTACTTGTGCTTGTAAATATCACCCCTTTTCACGCAACACTTTCTGTGTTAGGGGCGTAACATAGGAGTTGCTCACCCATGTCTACTGATGCATTTCCAGATTTACAAGCAATTGTAAACCTGGAAATGCATCAGAATACTATGCCACTCCCAGTGGTGGCGTAGCGGGGTGCAACGAGGAGAAATGTAAGAGGAAATCACCTCAATGTATTGTTTTTATGCAGGAAGGTGAACCTTCCTGCACAAAATTAATCTGCTCACCATGCACGCATTGGTGCACCATGGTGCAAGGGTGCCTGCATCGGTGCATGGCAGCAGTTTGTGCGCAAGCACAGGGAAAAGCACAGAGATACGACATGTTGTTGTAAATATGTTACATCCCTGCACCTCGAAACTAACACAGCGCGGTGCAGCAAAATGACTTGTGGCACTGCGCTGCGTTAGTTGCTCGTAAATAGGGCGAGTAGAATCCAAATGGCAACGCATGTGGTAGTTTTCGCCATTCTTCACCTTAAAATATGCTCTTGGTATTATTCAATAGAAAACACCCACAACCTGATCCTCGGTTCTATTTGAGTGACTGCCCTTGACTTATAGTAGGTTTTTTACGAGTCCAATACTCACTTTTTTCAATTTTCAAACGCTGGCTTCACACCCGTGCAAAGTATCACTCACATGAAAATGTTAGTGTAAGTGAACCTACCGCCAGGGAGGCGTATCCCAAAATGTGGTGTGGGGCCATGAGCCTCCTATACCGTTGAAATATTCATTGCCCCCGGTGGGTTTTGGGGTCTCCCCTGCGCCGCAGGTGCTGTATATGCTTGTGTTACGCCCCTGGTGGGCGGTAAGAAGTTGGACGACTGAGAACATTTTTTCCCCTGGCAATGCCGAGTTTGTCTGGCGAAAAATATAAAGTAGTATCTTTGTGCACGAGAAAAAGGAACTCAGAAACATTTCAGAGAATTAAGATTGGAATCTTGATTCAGTCGCAGGATTCCAGGTGAAAACTAGAAAACTGTTGTGAATTCCAAAAGGTCTGAAACCGATGCCCATGCAAGGGAACTGACCCGCGGGTGCGGATTTCTGACATATTTTGAGACACATGGCTCCTAGAATAATAGCGCCTTCTAATTTCGTGACCATTTTTCATGTAACATATACCCCAGAGGTGCAGCGGCTTCCAGGAGACACGTTCTGTTCCCAATTATGAACTGGACTCGCAGTGCTTTCGCGGAACCTCTGAAGCTGAACTGGGTTGTTTTACAGATGTGGAGCAGACTGACCAGTGCCCCCCCTCCTAGCCATGTTTAGTCTGTCATTCCCAAGGCTTCTGAAACATCCTTGGCCGATGGCTTTAAAAGAATTCCTTCTAATTCATTCCACAAGGCAGAATTTGCAGTGGACATAATCTGGTAAATACATCCCACAAAAGCCACCATGACATGTGAGCGGGTAGTCACTTTTTCAGCCTAAAACTACAATCTTTGTACCTTGTAGTATTACAGCTTTGAAATTCTCTGGACATATCCACCTCCTGAAGGGAGGTAAACGTGTGACAAATGGGTAGGAATTTGGGAAAAACATGCAAAAATCGGGGCAGTAATACCAAATTCACCGTGTTGTAATCCATTCCAGATGTGGAAACTAGTACTGTTCTGGTTAAGGGATGAAAATACCAGTAATAGTGTGTGCAATATGATTGGGTCTTATTACTGAGCCACATGTACTCAAGTCCTAGGCCTCTTACATATTGCAGTATTTCAGATCCAATTGTAGATCTAATCACTCTTCTGATGAAAAATGTAATTGGCTTTGTAGAATGAGCCAGGATGAAGGTTTTAAATGTAATTCGGCATATGTTTTCCATGCGTGTGTGTATGTGTATCAGGATATAGCGGCATGGATTAGCAAATTTAGCGCAACAAATATGGAAATTTAGTGGCACAAATATGGAAATTTAGCCGCATTTTTGCGGCACTTTATTTTACTCATAATCATTCATTCTCAGCCTTAAATCAATGGAAACTGTTTTAGCAGAGTATTCGCTTTGAAATAGGCAACCTGGGATATGGAACAGAGGAAGCAGCCCATAGGTGAAGGCTGTTATCCCTTGGAAATGCATCCCTCCATTTGCTTTAGTATAGGTTCTGAGAAGCCCATAAAAGATGGGCTGGTAGCATCCCATGGGAAATGGTATTTCAGAACCTACCTTAGTGATGTTACATTTTTTTGTGGAGCAAGGCACAGTGGTGCTGGCTGCGATCCGCGCTAATCTTGGGGGAAAGAGAGAAATAACGGAAGGAGAGCTCTGTTATTTGGGCATGGGGACTAGAGCCAGACGATATGGAGAGGGTACAGACCAGGCAGAACCTTTGCACGCATACTATGCCACTCATGGACCAAGTCTGACTTTATTGAAATGCCCCAGGAAGACTACACCACTGCACATGATGCTGAGGAGATTCTCAACTGGTCTCTCCCCTATATACTGCCCTTTACCAATCTAAGTCTGACCTCAGGCAGGCACATATCACCTTCCATTTTGACACTATTGGTGAGGGGGCTCAGTGTCATTATCTTGACAAGCCCATAACGATTGAGGAGATTGTACAGGTGAATCAGAGCCTTCCCTCTGGCAAGGCCCCGAGGGCAAATGGTTTGATTGTGAAATTCTGGCTCCACAACTCCTAGCTGTCTGTGAGGAATCCAGGGAAACGGTCTGTCTGTCTCCCCCTTGCACTACAAGAAGCGCCAATGGTGAAATTGAAATTATGCAACCAGTCACAGTATATGACCTGTGGAATCCACTTAGGAGCAGCTGAGGCGACTCATAATAAAGGCACTATACAACCGTGTAATACTGCAAGGCAAATCGCAAAATCACGGAAGGTCTGGCTAGGGCTCCGACCGTTTGTTTTCACGGGTTAAGGGGGCAGAGGGGCACAACGTTATAACATTTGCAATGAACGCGCGTTCAAACTATTGTCATTGTAAATGACAATGCCATTTATTTATGTTTTATAAACAAAAACAAAAACATAAATAAAAGGCATTGTCATTTACAATGCCAGTAGCTGGAACTCGCGTAAATGTGAGACCTATTGCATTGCAAATGCTTGTTTTTTTACTATTCTGCTAGGGTGACAGACATTTACACAGGACATGGATGGATTTTGCTGCTGCTCTGTCCTCTCTCCACCACTCCCTTGTCGCCTGACAGTTTCCAGAGTGTGACTTCTTTTCACCTGATCTCCCCCATTGGGTTCACTGCCTGCCCCCAAGATGGTCCCTTCCTGTTTACCTTTCCTCTACTCCCTGCTTTTATCCAGTTGCCACCTCATCAACTCATATCCTGGTCTTACCTCGACACTTCACTTGATACCTGGAAAATGTCCTCCTCTCTCTTGATTTCTGCCCGCGCCAGGTTCTGCCCTAAGGTGCTCGCTGCCATCCCACTCCTTCCTGCCTTTGACCTCATCTCATCTTCTGTTGCTGCCTTTTGGGCCATGATGCCCGACACCATTCGTCCGCCTGGCCCTTACTTGTGCCAACTCTGTTACCAGGAAGCTTGCCGCCTGCCCTTCTCTCTCCTGCCACCTACATTTGTCATGTTACCATTGTTATACCAGTTTCTTCACTCGGTTTAGATCCCAAGATGTCCTCTTTCTTTCTGAGTTTGCTACGATAAAGGCACCCTCTTAAATTGGGAAGAAGTGTCTCCCCATGAAACAGTTGCTGTCTGTGCGCATTACCGATTTCGCGGGCACTTTTGTAAAAATCGTGGCATTTTTACAAAAGTGCCGATTTCGCGGGCACTTTTGTAAAAATCGCCGCATTTTAGCAAAAGTGCCAATTTCGCGGCAAATCGTGAAATCGCGAAATCCTGGAGGGTCTGTCTAATATATGTATGGCAATCTGCACACCTACGAGCCGATTCACAACGGTAAACTGAGACGAACTTCTAACTTTACGACTTTCAGTATTCACAAAGGGCCTTTACAAGTAGTAAAGTTAGACATTTGTCTCAGTTTAACTTAACTTTTGTTCTTAAGTTTAACTGAGGCCAAAAATCTAGTCTCAGGTAAACTGAAGACCATAACTTAAGTTAAACTGAGAGAAAAAGTCTAGTCTCAGGTAAATTTAAGACCAAAATTTACGTTAATCTGAGACAAAAGTCTAACTTTACTACCTGTAATTGTCCTTTGTGAATACCGAAAGTTGTAAAGTTAGACTGTTGCCTCAGATTATCCTTTGCGAATCGGGCGGCTAGAGCGTGAATGCTAATCTTGTCTCTCCCAGGTTGCACGTGGCTTCTTGTATATGGTCCTGGGTTTCCTAAAGGTGGCTCGGTGCTCCATTTCCTGTTATTATTCGATTCAGTGCATCCAATAGGCTGATATCAGTTTATGTTGGTGTATGGTGGAAGTCTTGGTGCGGTTAGCAAACTCAGAATCCGATTGACAAAAATGTAGGAGAAGGATAGGCAGAGATCAATGCCTTCACCTGAACCTACTTTTCCTGTTTTATGAAATTCACAAACACTCACAGGATTCCAATTCCAAAACTATGACAGGCGCAGGCTTCCAGGCGGAATCCTCAGAAAATCATGCGATCTGTCCAGTGGAATACTATGCCCATTGTATGGAGTTTTTAATAGTGGCGAAGGTCACACAGCAGAATAGGATCCCTGTGCAAATACATATTCTTCTTTTTGCCTGGGGAAAACGTTTTCCCCTTCCTCTAACTCCGGCAAATCTGGAGGTGATACATTTTAATTTCTACCTTAGACTAGGATTTATGGCAGATTTACACAATCCCTGCGTTTTAGTACATTTCTGACCCTTACCCGGGTAGAAATGGATGGATTGGAGTCTAAGACTGTTTACAATCTATGAGTATGAGGGCCTTCACAAACCTTCAAGGTAAACCACACATTGGAAGGTTGATTTTCACTTTCACTAGAAAGTATCACAGAGTTAAGGATGATGTAATTATTGCACACTTATCTTCACTTCCGAATATTATATGCTCAATTCATAGGAATTCATAGTAATGACAAGTATACAATCTGGGTATTATCTATTGCAAATGAGATTTCCCCTTTGATTGAAATATGAAAAATTGGAATGTTCCTCCTAAATTACCCTTCAACTGGTCAACCAGAAATTTTAAGCTAGAGGGGGCGCTAGAGAGCGCACTGCGAGATGGCTGTGTGTTAGTGCAGCTCCGCTGGCCGGTGGATTTATCCGTCGAGTAAGAGCAAAATCGGTATTTATCTAGCGCGCGCTCGACCGGAAGGTATTGGTGCAAATTTTGTGAACAATGCCTGCACTTGTATCAAGTATCTGCCTTATAGGAAGCCAGCACATACATGTTGCATATTTGTGTCGCGCAAACTCGACGCCAAAGGTATTGAAGCGCTGTATATGAGCACCGTACTTACACAAGCCGGCACGGGGAGAATAGGGGATTCGTACCATATAACACGATCGCCGTGCCCGGCCACACGAGCACCGCACCAGATTAACCCTTGAGGAGCGGGGGGGATTAGTAATACCCGTAATCGCGTGATGTGGACAGTGCATGTCTTGGTATCATGTGTCCGCCTTATAGGAAGCCTGCAATTACATGATGAATAGTTATATCGCGCGAACTTGACCGGAAGGCATTGGAGCACTTTAACATGAGCACCGTATTTATATTACCTCTTCAGGCAGGGGGTGTTTACGACATTCATACCATATTACCCGCTCCCCGACCGAACCGCGCGAGTACCGCACCAGATTCTCCATTGAGGTGCGGGGGGGTTTATTAATGCCCGTAATCGCGTATGTGAAAATTGCATGCACTTGTATTATTTATCTGCCTTATAGGAAGCCAGCAATACATGTTGCATAATTATATAGCGCAAGCTGAAGGTGTTGGAGCGCCTTACCTGAGCACCTTATTTACATTACACATTCAAGCACGGGGAGCTTACAAGATTCGTATCATACTAAACGATCCCCGTGCCAGGTCCATTGCGCCTGCCGCACGCAGCCCACTGCATGCCCCCCCACCCTCAACGGCAGCGTAGCCGACGGGAGGGGGGGCGATAACCTTAACCAGGGAGCGCCACATGTGTTGCACCTCCCGCGATCAGCGGGGACCCAGGCAGCTCCCAGCCGTGCAGTGCTGGTGTTTTGGGGCCGTGAACCCACGCTAGTCTCCTACGTGCTCGAGTATATGGGAGCAAAATCTTGCGAGCAATGCATGCACTGGTATCATGGATCTGCCTATATAGGCAGCCCGCAATTACATGTTGCATATTTATATAGCGCGAGATCGACCTGAAGGTATTGGAGCGCTTTACATGAGTGCCCTATTTACGTTACACATCCAGGCACTGGCCGCTTAATTCAAAATACAATATTACGTGATCGAGTGTACCAGATAACACGAGCACCGCACCCGATTATCCAGTGAGGTGCGGGGGGTATAGTAATGGCCGAATGCGGACGCAACCCCGCGGCCCGGAACTGGTTACCCTAAACCAACAGCCAACTCACAGGTTACAACGCCTACCCCTTGCCCCCGCTCGCCCCATCCGCGTGGAATACCAAAATTCCTTCAAACCTGTACTGTGCGCGAAAACCCTAAAGCGCCGGGCACTAGCACCGCCCATTCCGGAGCAGGGGGTGTCATACTGGCCGAAATCACCGAGGATGGGGCGCACCACGAATGCAGATGGAGCTGGAGCTCCCCACCGTGTCACACAATTGCCTGCATTGTCACCGTCTGTACATTAATCATTCAGGGACGGGGTAACAGGTGCTAGACGCGCCACTATGCTCAACTAGTAATTATTTGCTTTGGTAATCATCACGCGAGGTCGCCCGAGTGTATGGGACACCTTACCAGGGGAAAATAAGTGATTTGCCCCTGATCACAGGATGTGGACGCAGCCACGAAGCTCCCACCTGCGTTCGCGCCCCCTGGGCGGCCGCGCTGCCACCAGTCCGCAATCCACGTTGTGGTTAGTTAGTGACTGCAACGAAGGGGATCCACTTTTAATATTGGGAGCATGCGGGCACCGATCCCGCTACCTGCCGCCTGCTAAGCAGATGTTCTGCCATTGGAGCTACAGTCCCTACACCCGGTGCCAACTCGACTCCCAGGGATAATTAAATGATTTGCCCACGAACACAGGAAGGTGATGCGCCAAATTCTCGTGCCCGACGGCAGCCAGCCACTACAGGCTACCTGATTATACAGCGCGAGACCGACCTGGAGGTGTTGGAGCGCTTTAAATGAGCGCCGTATTCAAAACACGCATTCCGACACTGGGTGCTTAGTCCGCTATCTCCCGCTCGAATGTCCCCGATCCTAATTACCGTTTAAATGACACATCGGGGCACGTGAATAGTCCCCGATCTCGCGAGCCCCGCCCCCGTGTGTAGCATAGCATGCCGCCTGTTATATTTATATAGCGCGACCCCGACCCACAGTTATTGTAGCGCTTTAACATAGCCCGTATTCACATTACACATTCAGGCACGGTGCGCGGTGGGGTTGAGAGAGTTGCCCGAATCACCGGACGCAGACATATAGCGCAAACCCGACCCGAAGTTATTGGGGCGTTTTAACATAGCCGTATTCACATTACACATTCAGGCACGGTGCGGTTGAGACAGTTGCCCAGAATCACAGGATGCGGACGCGTGCTCGAACCCAAGGTTTCCTGCACCAGAGGTGGCAGTGAAGCCGCCGGACCCCGCCCACTCCCGACTTTGCACCTCGGAACCTGCGCAGCCCATTGGTTCAGAGGCGTAAGCCCTCCATGCTCATACAACAGTGCCCGGTCCGGTACTTCCCATGACCCTACACAGGAAGACTGGCCAGCCAAAGCAGAGACTTGCATTATATCTAATGCTCTGCCGGCAGAGCTACATCGAGCATAGCGGGCCGCCGGTTGGAAAATCGAGCCGGGCGCGGTTCCCCCGGACCAGGGCGCCGGGTGCACGACCCAGTGGTCAGCCGCCGGAGCCCTGAAAGCACCCCAAACATACATCCATCAACCCAGGACTCCGAGGTTCGACCCCGGTTCCAGAAGCTCCAGAGACGGGCGCGGGTCCCCACGGACCAGCCGTGAGCACCAGGTGAGGCGGGGTGTCCGCGCGAAACCGCGCGTTAGGCCCCGAGACGCGAAAACACAAACCAGATTCGGAATTTGCGGACACGATGTTCGGTCCTTGTACACGTTATGCTTTTATGCGCATTTTATATAGCGCGAACTCGACCCGTAGGTATTGGAGCGCCTTACATACCACCCCCTCCGCAAGGCGCATTGCCCGCTCAGAGAAGGTCGCACTACCCCTCCCCAGATGGTAAACCCCGCACAATCACGCCATAAAGCCACTGCCCCAGCCGAAGCCGGTCACGCGGCCCCGCATCTAAGGGGGGGACGGCAAGTGGAACGCGACACTCACGCTGGAGACAGACCCGAGCGCCGAAGGGGGGGAGCTAACTGTCCGACCCAAACCCGCGTGGGCCTCCGTGACGCACCCCCCAGTGCCACCGTACGCCGGAGGGGGGCTTGCAGTCACCAGCATGCAGTCACCGGCCTCGCGGGGGCTTTAGAGTCGTCACACGGGGCCGGACCGAGGAGATTACGTGGGTCTAAATTATGTGGCAATTTCAGGGTGGAGAGTGCGGGCATCGACCCCGCTACCTCTCGCGCTCTAGACAAGTGCTGGTACTAATCAGCGCCGCAAATCGGCAGCACTGCAAACGCAGCATAAGCAAACTATCGCCCAGAGTCAAGGTGCTGGGTTGATCGACAATGCAGCGTATGCGAACCCCCCCTCAGGGCCTATCTCGAGGCGCAGGGAGGGCGAAGAATCGAAACTCTCCCCCCCCCCCACCTCGGACCCTAGGTTGATGCGCGAGGGGGAAGACGATTAGCCCGGGCTTGCCAGGAAGCGCGTGGCGGGTGAATGATTGCAGAAGCTTGCGCCCCCGGTTAACTATTAGGAACGGGGGGGGTGCGGGCAGTGATCCCGCTACGATTCCGCCACTGCACTGCTCATAGCCGCCCACTCAAGACGCCAATCGTGACTCCATCTTGCGCCCCCTCCGCCCGTGGCTATCCGTGCCACAAGGCCCCGTCACCTGGTACTGCCCAGGGACAGGGCCGGGGCGGAGTGGGAACAGCAAGACTCACCGTGGATCCGGACGAGACGACGACCGATGCGGCGTGGATCCGGGGGACACAGCAACGAGACGAGACACGACCGATGCTGCGTGGCGATCCCAAAAGGCGAGGTGGGCGACAAAAGAGGTCGCCAGTGAGGGTGGGGGAAGGCTAAATAGCCTCCCCCTCACACCTGGGCCCGGAAGTGACGCACATTGCGCGTCACTTCCGGCCCTGACACGGAGGGGGGCACCAGTCTGTGTCCCTGCCCCCCCACCCCGAAGGAGGGAGTGGGGAGGGGTGACCGGGGCCCCGGGGCCACTAAGGCGCCGACCGCCGAGTGGCCCCCTGCGGGGGCCGCGGTCAGCGGCAGATCATTGCTTCACAGATGTAGGCACAGACCATGTTGTGGAAACTCAGGAAGGTTGTGCGGCACTCCTTTCAGCAAATCGCATTGCTACACGGCAATATCTTCAATCCTCATTCCCCATATCTATGCTAAGGTGTATATGCCTTGCACATAGCGCCCTGAGCTGCAAGACGCCTGTTTACATCCTACAGTGAGACTGCTTTTACTATAGCTGGCAATCAAGCTCACCGGGCTTTGAGGCTCAGCAGTACAGTGACCACCTACAGGATAAGTACTGCAACGCTTCATCTCTAACATGGGCAAAACTGATAAAAACCAACCTAAACTATCCTTTGATGCACGCCGCACACCCAGGTCAGCCTCGGCGCATTCGGACACAGAGCTGGACGCGGACCCCGACAAAGATTCAAACATGGAAGCGGTGTTGCACGCAATTCAACAAAGTTTGCAAGCCATCGACGGCAAAATTGACAACCTCATGCTGAGAGTCAACAACATGGCTGCAAAACTCGACAAGCACAGAGAACATTGTGATGCAGGGAAATTGCGCATATCAGCAGTTGAAGATGAATCCAGTGCCACGGCCCAAAAATGCAGTGTAATGGAAAAGCAACTAGAAAGTATTAAAAGCAAAAATGAAGATTTGGAAGCGAGATTTCGCCGGAACATACGCCTAATGGGCATACCAGAAAGCGCAAACACTTGGCGCCTAGAAACCTTTGTTGAAGATATGTTGCGAGAAATCTTTGGCGCAGATAGTTTTTCCCCGCTACTTATTGTTGAACGTGCGCATCGATCATTGGCGCCAAAACCACCACCAGGAGCTCCACCACGGCCAATTATCGCCCCAATTTTGAATTACAGGGATAGAGACACGATCCTCCGTCTTGCACGTGACAAACAGCAGATTATGTACCAAAACCTAGAGACATGGAAGCCACGTATGCGATGCTGTACGCCCCACATCTACGCATCACCTACAAGGGACAATCGAGAATACTAACTACACTGAAAGCCATTCAAGATTTCACAAAACACGCATCCACCAGAAAGAAACCTCTGGAACACACACCCTCATCGTCTCAGGCAGACTGAAGACGTGAATAACTGCCTATTGTATCGCATCGTACGGTAAGACTGTGTCTACTCCAGTGCACTGCTTCTAAGGGACGATATGTCACCCAGATTAGGGTTCATCAAGGTAGGATTTATCCTTTTCCCAACTGTGTGAGCGATACTAAAAACAATACAAGGTCACTGGGACATTACAAGTACCTTAATGCAAGAACTATGCTTTGCCGTATTTGGTTAGATCACTCATGTACGATAGCAGTAATGGTACCGTAATATGCTGCTGCCCACTGTGTTATTGTAAATCGCCATGCAGGTCTATGTATGGGTCGACACGAGACAGACACTAGATCTTCCATCCAACTGCCACTAAAGCCAGCATATATGGGTAGCACAAGTGCACAACACCGTAATTAACTCCATAAGTAGAGTAAGACTGTATTAAATATGGTAGCCAACTACACTATGTACAATCCGTCCGCACCTGCCTTGCGGGTGTGAATGCGGGAACCTAGTGGCCCCCAGTGGGCACTACCTGTCAAAGATGAGATGTTACTATTCTTGTTACAATGGATATGTCTTTCCCATAATTGGGATGCTAATGTGGGTGGGGGATAATGGGATTGTTTGTTTTCTCAGGTACAGATGATGTATGTAACATGCTGTTTGCAACACTGAAATACACTACACGATAGAGCACACGGTATCATCACGCGAGACACGATTTAAGTAGGAGCAGAAGCATAGCACGGTTAGAAGTCCGATATTTCCCCTGTGGGTATGAGTACTAAAAAGGATACATCGCAGATTCGTTTATTGACATGGAACATCTGGGGACTTAATCATCCACGGAAAATAAGACAGGTCTTTGCATACTTAGACAGACACCACATTGAAATACTCCTGTTGCAGAAAACTCTTTTGACATAAACTGCGAAGTGCACAGTGGGGAGTAAATGGGAAGATACTGTGTTGACATCCACTTATTCATCATATTCTAGAGGCAGTATGATTCTTATCAAAAAAGGGACACAATTTATTGTAGACCAAACAATCTCAGATGAAAACAGCAGATTTATTATAGTGATGGGCTATTTGCGGGGTACCAGGGTAGGACTGGTAAACACCTATGGTCCGAACATAGATGATCCCGACTTCTTTAGAACTCTATGGGCTAAGCTGAGGGACGTGCCATCTATGGAAATACTGTGGGGAGGCGATTTTAACCTCTTCCTTAATGACACACTAGAAAGATCAGGTATAACGAAAGAACCCCACAAATGGGCCGTGAAGATTGTGTAGGATAGCATGGCCGAATGTGGAATGGTGGACGTCTGGCGATTGCACAATCCACACACACTGGAGGGTACACATACCTCAGCGATTCATAATAGTTGGTCGCGCATTGACTACAGCTTGGCAACAGAAATAGCTAGTAGATGGGTGCGTAAATATTATACCTTTCGAAAACATTATCTGATCATAAACTGGTATTGCTGTCCCTAGACCTACCACATTACACACCTCCCCCCTTTATATGGCACTTTAATGCTAGGGCGCTGCTCGATCCGATCTACAACTCCACGATACGTGCCGCAATAGAGGATTACTTTCAACTGAATGTAAACACTGTACAAGATGCCAGTATTCTGTGGGAGGCATTTAAAGCCACTATACGTGGCGTGTGTATAAGCACAAACGCCGGAATTCTATGAGATATACGCACCCAACTACATAAATGTGAAAATAAACTCAGGCAACTAGTGGCGGAATTCGAAAACACACATAAAGCTACCACAATCGGTGAAAAAAGGCTACCTTATCTGAATATCAGGAAATTTGCTGACAGCAAGATTAAATATCTCTCACAACATCAGATAGCCCGAGCATACGGGAAGGGAGGTAGATCGGGGCGGGTATTGGCACACAAAATATGCTACGCGCGCAAAACACGCATAGTTACCCACATCAAGGACGCTCAGGGCATTCACCATTATGACACGGCAAATATACTAAAGTCCTTCATGTCAACATATGCAGACCAATATGCCAACGAAATTCTTGACTACTTAGAAGATGTAGCCATAGCCTGGCTATCTGATACTCAGCGGGAATATTTAACGCAACCAATAACAGTCGAAGAAGTAACAGAAACTATAAAAACGCTCTCCAGTGGTAAAGCCCCGGTTCCGATGGTTCACAGGGGAATTTTATAAAGAATATGTGGAGCTTCTGAGCCCATTCTTGGTAGAAATGTATGGAGACGCGTTTGAGGAACAAGTACTACCGCCCACTCTACGGTAAGCATTAATAATAGCCCTATTAAAACCTGATAAAGATCCTATCAACTGCGAATCTTACCGACCCCTGTCCTTAATCAACACAGATGTTAAAATACTAGCCAAAATTATAGCCCCTAGACTCCAGCCTCTGAATATAATACTACCTGATCAATCGGGCTTTATACCTAATAGATCGACGGCGCACAATATTGCACCCTATTTGCGCAGTCCCATCAACTCAAACCAGAGGTAGAGGCGGCTTAGGTGCTGTTGGATGCGGCAAAAGCATTTGACTCTGTAGAGTGGGTGTATCTTTTCACAGTGATGCTGAAAATGGGACTTTCACCCAGCTTAATGACATGGACTAAACTCCCATATACCAAACCAGATGACACCCAGATCATCCTTACCTTAGATAAACATTCCACCAATTCCGAGGAAAAATGTTATCACTGCCTAACAGCAGTTATGAATTGGATGAAGGAGAACCATCTAAAATGTAATAGCCAAAAAAAACGAAATTATGTTGTTTGGTAAAACTAATCTTTTTTCACCTAGCCAGTGGTGGCCTGAAAATATGGTTCCTCCACCTAATATTACGGATTCAGCTCGGAATTTAGGAATTGTATTTGATCATTCTTTATCCTTCCACAGACAAGCATCGCAAGTAGCAGGCATGTGCTTTCATACAATAAAGACTTTGAGAAAGTTTCTGGACCTTTTGCCTGTTCATGCTAGGAAGGCGGTTGCAGTGGCGCTAGTGCTTTCACGCCTGGACTACTGCAACAGCCTGTATGCGGGTGTAAACAAATCCATCATAAAAAAGTTACAAGTGGTCCAGAACACAGCTGCCAGGATGGTGCTTAGGCTTCCTCGGAGAGCTTCCTCTTCGTCAGCACTTCAATGTCTACATTGGTTGCCCATACATAAAAGAATTCTGTTTAAAATTTTAACTATCATCTATAAAACTACTAAAGCACTTTGGCCAGTCTATCTTAGAACTCGAATTCAGCCTTACACTACACATCGTTCTCTTCGGTCTTCATCTGGACATTTTTTGGTAGTCCCCCGTTTTCGACTGAAAACAAAAGGGGGTAAAACTTTATCGGTTTTAGGGACAAAGGCTTGGAACAGGCTGCCGGCTCAGCTGAGATTGGCGCAAACTGAAGTGCTTTTTAGAAAGCTCTTAAAAACCTGGATTTTCTCTATCAATGATAGTATTGTGTTCTCTCTGCTATCATGCTAATCTTGCCATCTGTTTCTCTATTTCTTTTGTTACTGCTATGTCCTTTGTTTCGGTCTGATAGCGCCAAGATGCTCCCTGGAGTGGACGTAGCGCTCTATAAATAAACTCATTCATTCACTCATTCAAGTAAATCAGCATGTCTCAGAGGTCATTGAAACGCGACAAGGGTGCCCACTGTCACCCTTGCTATTCGCCATAGCGCTGGAACCACTGGCATGTAAAATACGTCAACGACATGCAGCCACAGCAATGCAGAGCCAAATAAGCACATCAATGTATGCAGACGATATGATGCTATATGTGCGCGACCCACACGCAAACCTGTCCCCGCTGTTGCAGGTATATATAAAATTTGGCAGACAGTCTCGACTCCAAATGAACTGGAGTAAATCCACCATCCTCCCACTGACGGATATCACCAAACCGCACCCAGTGGAATACCCACTAGAATGGCATACCGATCCTGTAAAATACTTAGGCATCTGGTATCATAGAGACCCAGAGATATTGATTAGGGAAAAGTATGGTACAGTAATCGCTACACTTGAAACCCAGACCGACCGTTGGATTTGCCTACCGCTGCCCTTGGCGGATAGAACGGCCATTGTTAAAATGGTTGTCTTACCTAAACTCCTTTATTTATTTAACAACATTCCAATACCACCCCAACACCAGTGTTTAAGAGAATAAACACCAATGTAACCCGACTGATCTGGGCGGGGAAACAGGCACGAATCGAGCTACATACATTGACACTGTCAGACCACAAAGGGGGATTTACAGTGCCGGACTTGCTGCTCTATTATATCTGCACCAGGCACAGTATGCGCATTTTAATGGTGTCATCCGATACGTTATATGCCACAACTGGCTGCGGAAGACGGTGATGTACAACCAATTCCATTACGCTGCATATTGCCGCATTAGCGCACTCACGTAGCCAAGCATGAAATCAATACCATAAAAGCCACGTATTCAGCGTGGCAACGCATGGGTACATTGGCACGCAGAACTCCACTCTATGCACCAGTGCTGCCATTGCAACACCACCCTGTGCTGTCTGTGACACACTTTGATGATGGCATGTCGTTGCTGCAACAAGTTGGAATGGACACTATGGGGGATCTGTTCATTGAAGGCAAATTTATAGATCAAGCGGACCTTAACTATGTCAGTAACCAAACGCTTTTATTCAAATTTGCATATCATAGATTAAGAGGCGCAATGCACACCTTATATCCCACATTACCAACCAAACCACCATCCCTAACAGCGCTGCAAATGATTATCACGAATCCAAGTAGCGCCCATATGGTGTCAAAACTCTACAAGCTCCTACAGGAAAATATAGCTAGCGAGGCGGCAGCAGCACATGAGCGAAGGAACGCTCATTTAGACACGCCTCTCAGCGAGGAAGACTGGCACAGTTGCTGCGCCTTAACAGCAATGCTTAGCCCAAATGGCAACCTGCGCATCATCCACTATAAATATATACATCAAACTTATCACACTCCAGTCAAACTGCACAGATGTGGTCTCAGAGACAGCGCTCGCTGCCGGCGATGTGGGGAAGAAAATGCTGACTTCCTGCGTTTGGCGTGGAGATGTACTAAGATTAACACATATTGGGAGGAAATAACGACAACATTGGGCCACGTGCTGGAAACACACATAGAATGTTCGATGTCAGTTTGTCTCCTGGGCATAGTACAACAATTGCGATCTAGCAGGCGTAAATTGTGTGTCATAGCAATACGACTAGCAAAAAGACGTATCTCCATATATTGGGACAGCACGCGCTCCCCTAGCAAAAAACAATGGCTGATAGATATGGTATACTGTAAAGACACCTTACACACATATGATGAAGAACTCCCAAGGGTATCAAGACCTAAAGAATACTGGACACCTCTAACAGACTATTTAAACTCTAATCCGAGCCTGCTCGCTAATGCCACAATGTAACTGTGTTTGCTCTAAATGTAAGATGTTATGTAATGTATTGCAATATGTATTTCAATATCTGTATGCCAACTGCACTACCAACGATTGTGCTGCAATTACCTGAGACGCTTGTATTATGCAAAGTTGGTGTTTTGTAGAATACAATAAAATCAATAAAAACATTTTTAAAAGAAATTTAAGGCTAGAAAGCTCAAAATAAAATGGCAGCATTTTCTTCTTTTTATTCAAGAATCATCTAGGAAAACTAAATTGTCCAATTACAAAGTGGCTATCGATAACATACATCAGAATAATTATTCTAACCATCTTATTTCAGCTACAAATGCACGGAATGAAAGTTTTGCCTTTATACATTAAATTGCCAACAAGACCATAGATATTCTAGCTACCCTTTCCAACCAAGCATTCTGCAATCAAATCTCTAATTTTCTAAAGATAAAATTACTATCTGCCCCAGTATTCAAACGATACAGACAAGCAATGGTCTGATCAGAGGAAGTAACCACAACAAAGAGAAATGATCGTATCACTATCTCTTAACACTATATGAAACAACACATGTGAGGGATGCATGCAGCAAATTCCAGAAGAATCAGGACACATACACATAAAAGCACCTCAACAGGTTTTAATTGAAATTTCTGGAAAACATGGTAATTTATGCACATAATTGCATAAACATCTATATCAAACAAATAGGTGCTCAGGGCTACAATGGAATTAAGGATAAGGAAGGTGCTCAGAGAAGGTGCTTGTGACAGTGTAAAGAAGGAACGGAAATTGAAGGGTTCCTGACCCTTTTCTTAATTAGATTTCTTCATCTAAAAGCCTGTCCAATGTATAAACATGTCATTAACTCCCTCCCATAGGGGCACAGCTGATCATTAACAATTGGCAACATGTGGATTGTAACTATCAATCTAGTCTTGGTTTAATGGGGAGTTGATTTTTTGACCCGACAAAATGGTATGGGGCAGTGACTGCCTCAATTGCTGGTCTTCATAAGGACTAGAAGTATCCAATTACAGTATTCAGAATAGCTGCTGTTCTTCTCAGAAGTAGCTTATTATAAGGCGTGGGCAAACTTTCCGCGGTTGCGCTTTGCAGAACTCTCCGAAGTTGCAAAAAAACGTTGCCGCAATTCGTGGATTTCCATTAGCGGGCAGAGTTTGCCGGCGTGCCCGTTCACGTTCCAATGAGAACGGGGAGTGCACTCTCGCATTCCATATCACACGTGAACTGCAACACGAGGTTCTCATGTGCGTTGTCATGTTCCAAATCATGCTCGTACAGCATCACACAGTCCGCATGGGAATGGTCATCTTGTTTTTCTGCTCTCTATTATGGTTCAGGGCCTAAATCTTAATCTCTCTATAATCTGTGTATTCATCCCCCTTTAAAATGTATATATTCCTCATTTAAATTTTTTATATTAGTGTATCTTTGTGTTGGTGTATTTTATGATTTTGGGAATTATTTTTCGTGTTTCTGTTTATTTCCCCTTACTTCCTCAGTCCTTTCCTTTCCTTTTCCTTTTCCTTTTTTTTCCTAAGCCACCCAGCACCATTGCATAGGCAGGGCAGCTACGTTGCAGGTGGTGCAGCCATTGAGGTGTGCAGCCCGGGCGATCTTTGGTGAGGAGGAGGTGGCAGCACTGTATTGTTTTCTGCACCACTACCTTGTAGGCCAGGCAGTTGATACCCCTGTGGGAGCATCGGTTGCGCTGGGGAGGGTGCGATAGGTGCGTGCAGTGCACCAGCCAGGTTCAGAGCACACTCCAGCAGCTGACACGCCACTGGGCGGATATCCTGCACCAAGAACAGGACCTACTCAACATGGTAGGTGTTGAGATTCCGGGGATCAGTGAGTATTAATTATTTGCTGTGTTTGTGTTCTACAGTAACATTCTTTTTCCGAATAGCATGCTGCTCACACACAGAGGTAAGTTATGTTTAGTTTATGTTGGAATAATATTGCGTGATCAGCTTTCTAGTTTCTACTAGGCAGGTGCTCACCGCTACCTAATCGGACTCATCATTGGCACTCGCGTTGGCTGATTAATTAAGAAGCCATTGTAGACAGTTCAGCTGTCACCATAGTGACTCAGTGATACCAGTGAGTAGCGTGTTCTCTCTGTGACATTGTTTATGTAGCTTGACAGTTGCAAGCTATTTCACAGTTTTTGTGTAGTGTGCATTTATGCAGTGCAAAAAAGAGAGATTGAGTTGGTCCATCAAGGGGGTTGAGAAATAGGAATAGAGTTAAAGATCATTCCCCGCAATGCATTAGTTCCAAATGTAGCTTTTGTTAAGAGATTCGGATTATGAATTTCAGGATTAGTATGTGCAACTCAACAATAGTCGGTAGACTTGAAACTAGTACTATAGGCGATCTATTTTAGAGAAGTACAATGTGACATAGTTTACTTGTCATAAAGATTTTGTGGAGATTAACTGACACACTATTCTATTTTTTTTATCTTCTTCATTTCTTATTTCAGCACCAAAGGGCAAGAAGATGGAGATTCATGAGACAGGTTCAGGAGTAAGCCTGGGCGAAGCACTACGCTACGCTCGCGTAGTTTGCGAAGTTCGCACTACTTCGCAGTACGCGAACTGCACGTAGCACAGTGCGAACACGCGTAGCGTAGTGTTGCGTAGTGCTGCGGTCATTTTTAGCTTGCTCGCGGTCCTCAACGTCAAGTTGGCGACCGCAAGCAAGCAAAATGACATCCCGGCGAGACTTTTTCCTTGTTCGCGATCAGTAACTTCAAGTTGGCGATCGCGAGCATGGAAAATAAACCTCCCGGCGAGATTCCCAGCGCGAGGAGGTCAGGTTTCTCATTGCGAGTGGTCGCGTATGCTCGCGACCGCTCGCGATGAGAAACTACCAGTTCGCGTTGAGAAAGCTGAAGCTCGAGTAAAAATCTACTCGAGCAGCAGAAAACTACAGCTCGCACTGTGCAAGATGCCATTTTCAATGATTGCACAGTGCCGGTTGCTTGTTCGCACTGTGCAATCATTGAAAACGAGATCTGGCACAGTGCGAACAAGGTACTACGCAGTTCGCGAAGTGCTACGCGTAGCTCGCGTAGTGCGAACTTCACTTTGCGTAGCTTCGCGAAGTGCTACTTCGCGAACTACGCCCAGGCCTATTCAGGAGTAGCTGGTCAGTCGGCGCCAACCACCAGTGATGCTGCCGAAGGGCTGTTCTGACCCCAGTAAGTCCTATTATTTATTATAATGATTTCCGTAGTGTTGGGTTTTATGATTGGTGTGGGCTTAGTGCAGAATCTTGGGGTACTGGAATGTTGGTGCTGGGTTCCAGAATGGAAGCTGTTGTCTGGAGGCTAGTTTTGCCGGGGAGGAATAAAGTTTCTCTGACACCCTTATCTGCCATCTTCCTTCCATGTGGTGACAAGGACAGGATAATAACCCATTAATGCAAAGCACAATCGTTTCAATTTTTGTTTCAATAATGTTATCCCTGCATTATATATTTGTGTCCTTGTATTATATGCTTTTCTTTTTTGGTAGCTGACTTTTCCCGGTCTCTACTTTAGTCTCTAGTTCACTTATCCTCTGGTTTGTTTGTAATCCTTGCCTCTCTCCAAGATATATCTTGTGGTACTGTAAGAGTAAGACTAAGAAAATAACATTTTGGTACTCTTCCATCTACGTTGAAGATTGCAGGCCCAAGTAAGCTAGTATTACAAATAATAATCACCATATATGTTTGCCGAGAAGGCTTGCTTTTTCCTGCTCATGCTTTAACAGTTACAATTTAACAGTTCCACTGGTATGGTATTGGAATTTGGGAGCAGGGTATATGCACCATCCAGATGCGAGAGTACCAGTGGTTGAAGTCCAGTTCAAGTTCTGAACTCACTTTCTGGGAGGAATGTTTTCACTTTGTTTAGGAGTGATAGCTGGTACCACAACATCTTTCTTGTCTTGAGGTTGTGTTCCTTGAGGTTAAGGTTGGAGTCTAAGATGAAGTCAAGTGACTTAGTATTGAGTAAAAAGTAGGGTTCAAATCCATCAAGGTTCATGCTGCTGAGCCAGGTTTGGGGAGGATGGCAGGCATTTCAGTGGTATGACAAAACAAATCCATGTGGCTTCCAAGTATCCAACTGACCTTTGTGAATAATCAAAGCTATGTTGGTGGTTGGCCCCTGCATCAATGAAGATCCATCCCAATCCATCACAGCTTTCTAACAACCTGGCTCTGTATAAAACTAGAGATATGATGCACTGTATATGTTTGTCACAATTATGATTCTGTTCCTTCTTTTGTAGATCAATGTCATTAAATCAGCTAATATTTTATTTGCAGCACTTAAAAACAACTGAAATGCAGCATCATGCAGTACATAAAAAAGTATATATTACTACTATTTTGGAGACATGAGAGATTTTAAGGAAATATTGTGTGAACTTGACTTTTGCTGTTACTGCATTATTTAAATTGTTCGATTTTTAGCAAAGCAGACTTTTGCTTGAGCAATGCACATACCTCTGTCTTTGTTTTGTTTGAAGTTATGATGTATAACCAATGCTTATGTTAGCCAAAAAGCAACGCCTGCCTTCTGTATTTATATTTGCAGGTGTGAATAATGGTGGATGATTGCATTTCTTTGTCAAAACTGTGTCTGAATAGTTTTTGTTTGTGAGGGGAACCCCAAACACCCCAATTTTACACCCCAAAATATTTCCTGAATGGAATGCCCACAGGTTGATGAATCGGAGATGGTGTTAACCCTCAATTTCATGAGTCAATGTGTCCCCAAGGTAAGGCACCACTTAGCACATCAAAATATATTTAATTAAATAAGGGCCCGCTCAATAATTGGGTTCTAGATGATGCATTTAAGGGTTTTATTGCAAAACAATCTAACGGTGCACTACAGAAATAGTAAATGCAAGTGCACAAAGTCATTACCATGAAGGCTTTCAGAATATACAGCATTACAGAGTAGCCCAAAATCAGAAATTATCCAAGTCGCAAGTGGGGGGCAAACCCAAAAGAGAAATGGACAGCATTGCTAGCAGCATCGGAAAGTTCTTGAGGAAGGTCTGGCTCACCCCCAAAATCAGGGGTTTGGATAAACTATTTTCGCATATCAAATCACGAAAACTGCAAAATCATCTTATTATGATCAAAAGTGTTCTATTCTCAGCAAATCAAAGCACATTTTTGTTTAATGTCATATTGCCTTAGCACCTGAGCACTATCCCCCTACATGAATATTGATTCTGCCCAACCTATGCTAATGTCATCTGGAGATGTACAAAGTAGGACAAGGTAGGCCTAGTTAACAAGGGTGAGGAAAACAAACATCTACATGTCATAGGAAATTAGTTTCAAGGGAATCAGTACAATATCAGTATGTACATGTAAAATCATGAGTAAAACTGCATTCTGCACATTGTTGATTAGGCACAAAAACATAAATGCACACAACCTCTAATATTTTCTATCACATTCTATATCTGTCCAGTCACTGAAGCCACAAATAAATGGTCAAATACAGCAGGACAAGTAATGGGTGGGTGGAACTCTTGGAGTTTCACTCAGCAGAATGCCGTGGAGTTACATGAAAATTCGGTGAGATTCAGGGGAGTTGGATGAATGGGCAGCTATGGGCACGTTGCGCTGTTTGCACTGAATTTTGATACCATGAGCTTGTTCCATGCTGAGAAATCAACATGAAGAGCACCACACGGCGTGCCAGTGGATGTTGGTTTTCTGCCACTCGAGTAGATTTTCTACGCTAGCAGCAGCTTTCTCACCGTAAATACTCATGACCTCCCGTGACGGCCCACATTGGGAACATTTTACCAGATGCCATCCTAGCTCCTGAAAATCGTGGTAGGGGATGCCAATTCTCTCTCGTGCTCACCCACTTACCATTGAAGAGATGTGTCCAAGAAAAAACTCGGCCACATGGTGGTTGGCTGCATTTGGCTGGAACTCCACATTGGCCAAAACTCTCTCTTTGCCTACCCCTAGTAATGGGGCCTGCAAACATAAAGATTGTTGCCATATTTTTTTTCTTAAGTTCTTTGTGAGAAATTGGGTTACTGGTTGAGGAGGGGAAACCCTTCTCAAGGAGTAACCACAATCCTTGTCATCGTGAGGCGCAAGCAAACCCGTAATTAACCTGTTCTCAACCTTCTGGTGGCTTGGCACTGAGCAGTCAGGCTAAACTTGGAGGCAATGTGTAAAGTTTTTATGCATTATTTCAGAGTCAATATTAATAAATACACTAAGACCAGAGTTCAGTAAATATAAAGATTTCAGTCAATATAGCAGCAAAAAGCATAATGTACCAATTGTGGATATCTAGTCGCGCCAGACTGGGATAAAGTCCCAAGTTCAGGCAGACCGTGTTAAAGTGCGGGCTGGCCACAGGGACCCAGCTAGGAATGCTGAATAAGAGTACCTTAATTCCTGGTGTCGAGTGTTGTGAGGTCTTGCATCGATGATGCTTCGTGCAGCCGGGGCAATGCACTGGTTCGGAGGACCTGCAAAGCTGCAATGGGAGGTCCTGCGTCATCGTCGAGGATCCTATCATCGAGGGCTTGTAGTGTGAAGTCCGACATCAAGTATGCGTTACACAGCAGAGGCGATGCGTCCGTTCTGAAGAGCTGCAAGGCTGTGATGCAAAACCTGCACCGTCATCGACGCTGCTGTCGACGAGGGATTTGTGATACAAGAGCTTACATCGATGAAGATTCGCACAGCGGTGGTTCTGATGCAGGCTGTGAGGTCAATGCAGAGTCCCAGCATTGAGCAACTCTTCACAGCAGTGGCGAAGCATTAGTTTTTGCTCGAGTTTGCACCGTGCAGCAGATGAGATGGGTCGGTTCTGCTGGATCCACAGATGAATTGGCAGATCACCTTCAGGTCCACTTCAAAGGGTCCAGAACTGGTGTGGCACTGTTTGGCAGGGAAAGACTCATGGATTTTAGGGTCCAGGTGCTGGGTTCAAGGTTGTTGAAGCCTTCTGTCCCTAAGCCTCTAGTTAGGAGGCCCTGTGTGTGGAGGCAGAACACTTCCTATTCACGTGTAAGTAGGGCTGTGTCCAGTTCAGCCCTCTTATCCTGCGAGTGATGGCCCATCCAAGCACACCTAAGCTCTCTATTGTGTGTGGCTTTTTAGGAGGAATACACAAAGCACAACTCTCAGCTACACCCAGTCATACGGTTCAGGGCTAGTTTACAGGGCTGGGTGGGGGTAGTTTTCAGGACTGGAATGGGTAGTTTTAACAGCATGGGGGGCCAGGGGTAGTTTTTGGGGCTGGGGGTTTGGGGTAGTTTTTAGGGCTGGAGTGTCAGGGTATTTTTTTAAATTAAGAGTTGGGGTATTAGGCCTCAGGGCAGGAGGAGGGGAATGGGTAGTCGGGGTCGTTTTGGGGGTTTAGGGGAAGGTGGGTTAATTATTAGGGCTTGGTCAGGGCTGGGCTGGGTCAGGTTTAATGGACAGGGTTTTAGGCCTTAGGGCAGGGGGAGGGGAATGGGTAGTTGGGGTAGTTTTTAGGGCTTAGGGAGAGCGGTGTAGTTTTTAGGGCAGGTGGGGGATCGAGTAGTTTTTTAAAATAGGGTTTGCCTAAGGGCAGTGGAAGGGGTTGGAGTGTTGTAGCGACAGCGCAAGAAGGTGGGAGGGGCTTGAGATAGTGGTTAAGGGTTAGGGACAGCATGGGTGTTGGGATGGGGTTAGGGTATTTGTACCTTAGGGCAGGGGAGGTGGGGTCATGAACTTAGACACCCATACCCCTTTACCGTTCATGCCTTTACCACAAAAGTACGTGGCAAAGGCATGCGTAGTAAAGGAATGCGTGGTTAAGACTCATTCGTTGTTTAGGTTGCGTGGTAGAGGCACGCTTGGTTTATCCACTTGTGGTTCTATCATACAACCCGAAAAGGCAGTTTAAAACTTCACACACATGCTGCAATGGCAGACCTGAAACATGTTTATAGAGCTACTTAAGTTGGTGGCACAATCAGTGTTTCAGGCCAACTAGTACCATTAATTTACAGGCCCTGGGCACAGGTATTGGCACTTGACTAGGAACTTGCAAGTAAATTAACTATGCCAATTGGGCATAAGCCACTGCTATTGTGTTTTAAGGAGAGAACACAAGCACTTCAGCATTGCTTAGTAATGGTAAAGTGTGCAGAGTTCTAAAGCCAGCAAAAACGAAATCAGCAAAACAGGAGAGTAGAAGGCAAACAGTTATTGAGAACAAAGGGGAACAAAGGGGATGCCAGATCTAACATTCTGCATTTGTCAATGGATGCCAATTTCAAGCAGTCATTCCAGTGTCTTTTCTTCTTGGCTCCCAAATGTTCAGCTCTGATGTAAGAGATTTCAGAGGCAAAGACAAAATTATATTTTGCCATTTAGTTCGCCAGTTGTGTTAGTACATTTTTATTGCCATTTTTTGGAAACTGGCCTCCTCTTGCAGTCACTTAAGCTGGCATGGAAGGCAACTGCCTACAAGGTACTTTATGAAACAACAGCAAAGCACAGGCGCTTAAGAATACACAGTTTTCCTAGCTGATCCTTTGGATGGATGCTGAAAACTCCTGAAATTCCTGAAAATGTGCAGATGTTGCTAGAGCTTGTGAGCATACACATTGCTTTGAAGGCAAGTCGGGATTGATTTACGTCAAGACTGAGAGTGTAAAAGCAGAATGGAGACAGAGGCTATTGAGGTAGGGAGTGGTTGTCTGCACAGTAGGGGGCATATTCTCAAGAACGTGTGATAATCATCACAAAAGTAACAACGCAACCTACAACATCTCGGCGTGTTAACCAACTAGTCACAACACGCAGGTACCATGCGATAGTCACCAGATAATGCGTCAAATGGCTGTGTTCAAATCAACACCACGCTGCAAAAATGCGAAACACGAACGCAAAAAAAGCTGCAATGAGGCCAAGTGCGATACAAAAATCTGCGAAAACAAGCCACAGGCCTGCAAATCCCACGCGTCTGGAGGGAAAATGCACTATAAAAGCAGAACAAGAAAAACACACCAGAAACAATCCAAAGTGCGCAGCACCATGGATGCACCCTGACTGAGAGCAGAGGCCAATGCGAACCCCACAAGCCCCACAGACCACCAGCAAGGTACAATGGGGTCGGGGAAGACCAGGGAGAAGAGGGAGAGGAAGACGGGGTGACCAGCGTCACAGAGGTGACAGAACACTACCAGCAACTGTCCCACAATCAGACTACCTGGAATGCAGCTGGAGTGGCAAGGAGGACAAAGGATGAGGCCAGGAGGTGCTGCCATGACCTGAAAACCTAAACCAGGCACAAACCTGCTGCCAACAGGAAGGCAGCAACGGCGAGAGGAGGTGGGAGTCCTGCACCACAGGAGGAGCAGGAGGAAATGGAGGCCAGTCATAAGTGTGGAGACACAGCTCGAGAGGACCTGACACACAACAACAGGGTGAGTAATGACCAGGGACTGGGAGGATGGGGGGAGATGGGCACAATGGCACACATGCACAATCAAGTATAGCACACTGCACACTCACAATGACCCAGGATCATGTCCCTCATCCCCATGGCACACTGCAGCACACACACATAGCAATCACAGCACATCCCATGACAATGTGGCACAAAGTGCAACACCGACACTGCAGAACAGGGGACACAACTGGGTCTACTCATGCGCAGAAATAGGCCAATCACATTGGACAGAGCAGGGAACTGTGAGATACATATGCACGGGTACAACCTCACATCCGTCATGTAGTCCCAATGTACACTCTCCCCACCAAATTGCCAGCACCGCACAACAGTCACAATGTACATTGTCACACAGTCTGCATATAAACAAGAACAATGCGTAAACATAAATGTCAACACACTGTCAACATGCATCTCCCCTTCACATTGCAGAGGAACAAAAAACACCTCCAGCAGGTCAGACCAGACAACCCATCAGTGATGCCGGAGATGACCACCACCCCTCCGACACCGACTCCCTACAACAGCTCATGGACTTTTCAGGCAACCCACCCCCAGGAGCAGGGCAGCCAAGCTACATAGAGAAGACCCCAGCCCCTGCACAGATAACACAGCAGGAAGCATCTGCCACCACGGCTGGCTCCCAACACTTCGCTGAGGCACGCATCGCATTCCAATGCCAGGTGTTAGAATGCCAAAAGGAGGTGGCCGAACAGGTGCGGGTGGGCTCAGAGCTCATGTAAGCCAAAGTAGATTACATACGTGGGTGTTCAAGTCCCATCAGGGACCACCTACACCCCACAAAGGAGACCCACCACGACAGATACACATGCATGTGCACATGTCCTGCAATGAACCACGCCCACAGCCATGGAATCATCATTCACACCCCGACGCTGGTCCTCCGTACGAAGGCCCAGTCCACTCCTCTTACGTGTTGAGTGGCTGACGACAAAGCTACATGGCCAGGGTCTTACCCGCTGCCTGCGCTGACATGTCATGACATGTAATGTCATAGGGCCCAGGTGCCTCATGCATTCAACAAGACCACAGGGACACACGCATATATCATGTTGAACTGGCTATGGGCACGTGCGCCCAGCCCCTTTATTGGCAGGGCCACATGTACAGTGACGCCTGTGCTGGATGTGTGTTGGGTGAGTATAAGCCAGCCCGCAGGGAGTGCTTGGTGCTGGCAACAACTTGAACAGTGGACACCAGTGCAATGGAAACAGAAAACACCAGCATAACAGAGTCAAATACTGAGCAACATGGAGGGAGCTGGAGCAAGGACAGCGGTCACCCAACATTCAAACAGAAGTGCCCGTGAGTTGCAGTGCACTGAGGTTGGGGAACTAGAGATGAGCGCGCTCATGAAAAGAAATTGCGAGGATTGTGTCCCTTCGGGTTAGTCCAGATGCAGATGCAGTGGGGTGTGTTACACCTGCATCAACTTCCTCATCAACGTCCCAGGTCTCCCACTCTGCCTGAGGTGACATTGCTGCGCAACCTCTCCACAGCACAAAACCCAATCAGTAATGGTCCATGGGTTGCGGTGCACTGAGTCAGTGGCACCTGGAGTGCTGAGCAGGGGATCAGGCAGATGATGGCATCCACGACAGGTCTGAGCAACTCCATTAGTCTGCCAGTACCACTGTTTCGACTCTGGCAGATGGTGGATGGAGTTGGCCCTTGCGATGGTGGTGTGTGCCTCCTGCGGTGATGCGATGTCCGGCCCGGTCAGGACTTGATGTTTGAGCCCTGGTGGTCCGCAGTTGACGCGGAGGCAGCGGACAGCTCAGGGCCACATGCACATGGCGTCGATGACCCCAGGACCACCATCAAAGAGGTCATCCAATATTCATTCAGACAGGATCCCTGACGTGAGCTACACAGAGTTAGTGGCCCCTGATGCACAGCGGTTGGCACAGGCACACCGCCACGGGATGGTGACTTGCGGTGCACTGAGGTAGGGCCACGCGGACTGGGCGAGTCCTCATCGATGTCCGAGGTGGATGTGGTGGAGGGTTGCGGGGGACAGTGGAAGGTGTCCTCCAGGGCATGATACAGAGGTCTGATGGTATCCGGAAGCAGCAAATGAAGGAGTGTACAGCGACAGCCTCGTTGCCACCACCAATTCGTTGACAGCCACATGAGGATGAAAAGTACCCCCTAGGCCATAGACTCAGACTGCACCAATGTACGACCAGAGAGTGTCCATGAATGTCGGGGAACAGACTTAGTGGCACCAGGGCTGGGAGGGGGTGCAGTTTGCGATGATGCCGGTACACTGATATGAACTCCGCCATCACTAAATCAAGACTCTGTGACCTACTGGACCGCAGTGTAGGCCGGAGGCAGCGGTCAGCAGTGGCCCACAGCCACGTGCCATTGGCTCGCGATGCACAGAGTTAGTGACACGAGGGCAGTTGTCGGTAGTGTTTTATCACCTCCATTACGATGATCCTATTCCCTCCGGACTGCATCGCGTCATCCTCTTACGCCTCTCCTTGCGTGCAATGATATGTATTCTGCTTTTGAATAATCGATGTTCAGTTCTTATTCTGTGACCTACTTGTGCGCAGCGTAGGCTGAAGGCAGTAGTCCGCGTAGGCCCACAGACATGTGTGGTTGTAATGCTATGCGCAGACTTGGTGGCACCACATCAAAGGGAGTATAGTGACATAAACTCTGCCTTAAATAATGTTCACTGCCATGGTGTAATCAAGACTCAGTTCCAAATGTGGGGGGGTGGGCCTGACGGGTTCGGGGTCCAGCGAGCCGGGGTACGGCAGGTGCACAGGATCGCAGGCAACTCCGCTCATGAGGACGCCGTCGGCCTCGTGGCGGGGTGAGAGGCGCCGCCCTGGCAGAAATGTTGGGCATTCCGGAAGAGGACCACGCCCAGGGCTACGTGCTTTTTATTCACACCCCTACGCTGGCCTGGCGTACGCCAGGCCATCCCACTCTGCTCACGCTTACGGGGGGACGTAACAGGCAACATTTCCGCAAACTCCCCCACTGGCTGGGGTGACATGGTTGCATCCACTGTCCACTGCACTCCATACACCAGTGGTGTGTTATGTATACTGCGGTCTGTCCAGCACATCACCATCACTCTTGGCATTGTGTACTTTCCCAATCATGGTTCTCCTGCCTCCTTCACACATGCCTGGTTCCCACCTCTCCCCACATTCCGCTATTGTGTGGCTGAGGTGTCATGCAGTTGATGGCTCATGTTCACAGCTTGCCCAGGTTACCATTGTAAGTTGTTCTGTCGTGTCTGGTGGGTGGGCATTTTGTTTTGCATGTTGTATGTGATTTTGTGACTTGTGCATTGCCAGAGTTGCGAGTTGCATGGTTGTGGAGTTGAGGTGTGTGGGGTGTTCATTTATTACTTGACAGCGGGCAGTGCATTCCCATTGGTGCCATCCTGGAAGCGCTGGTAGATGATGGACTGTCTGAGGATGAAGGAATCATGCTCAATGGCTGAGTATTTGGCGACGGCGTTGGTGGAGATTCCACAGTGTTCGGCTGTTGCCTGCACATTGATGTGATACGTGTGCTTTCTGTTGCAGTGATTGTGTCCTTGTCACCAGGAGGTACATGTAGGACATGTGTGCTGTGGATTGCCCCCAACACGTGCGTGCATCCAGCTATGGCATATGGTCCTTGCTTGGTCTCCAGCAGATCCTGCACATTGTGGTGGACGTATAGATACTGGGGTACCAGGCTGATGATGGCATCCAGGACAGTTGTGAGGGACTTGGATGTGGCTGGCTGTGAGACTCCTCCAACTCTGGCAGGTGTTGGTTGGGGGGTAACAGAGGCCAACAGGTGCAGCACAGCCAGCAGCTTCGTGTGGGGTGGGGTGGGATGTTGGTTGTCCGCTGTGTTGGTGCCCTCGGCCTGTTGGGCGATGATGGTCAGGATGCGTAGATGGTTGTCCTTTTGAGCCTGTAGTGGGCCTCTGGTGTTAAGTCTGTGAGGCTGGTGCGTTTTCTGTGGGTCCGCTGTCTTTGTCCGTGCTGCCTCTGTGGTGGTCCGGGGGGAGTTCCGGGGGTGGGGGGTTGTGGTCATGGGTGTGGTGGCGGTGGGTGTTGTTGCCCTATTGGGGCTCCGAGCTGCATGTTCAGTTGCTCGGGGGCATCTGTTGTTCTTCATTTTTGGCTTTGGGCTGTGCTCCCTTGGCTGCTGCCGGTTGTCATCCGAATTTATACCAGGTCAGAGCAGGTGTTAATTTCGTGCTGCTAACGCGCATTATCGCATGTTTCGTGGTCTTTTCGCCGATGTGGCTTGTCTTTGAGAATGTTGAGGAGTGGTGTTGTCGCAGCTTTTTTCACTGGAACTCCTACTCTGCATTTCGTTAGCGATAGTTGCCGGGGCCATCTGTGGCAATGTTTTTTGCCGCTGCTATCACGGATAAACTGGTGTTATGGGCTGTTGACACCAGCTTGTGAATGGGGTGATAAATTTATCGCAACTTTGGCTGCGATAAAGGGCCGTTAACTCAGCAATAGCTCTTTGAGAATATGGCCCTAAGTGATTTCAGGGTACACCAACACCATAAAGGAAGCTAGAAGCCTCTGGAAGGCATGCTCTGTATGCATAGCGCAAATCACTCTGGTGTGGACGTTAGTGCCAGGACGCTTCTCTGAAAGCAGCTCTGGGCTTTATTGATTGGTTGCATTGGATAGGATCGGTACTGTCTGGTTCTCTTCCCATGGGGAAAGTCCTTGGTGTCTAATCTTTTATCCTAGTAAGATAGGGAGCAGTGGGCCCTTAAGGGGTAGAGAGGCATCCCTTTGGATCTACTGGTGAAGGTTCATCTTTCTCCAACCACGAGAACCAGACAACTTCTCCAGACCAGTCCAGGACCCTAGTAATGTCTGTTCTCACTCAATAAAACCAAAAGAGGAGCTGATAGACCATGTTGACTATACAAAGATTTGTTGCTATTTTAATTATCATTATTTCAAAGCAATCCAACAAGAAGCATCTCAGTGTTGTAAAAAATGAATGTGCTGCATTATGCGGCATAATTTCCCTTTTCTTGCTGCATAATTTGGTGCACCCCTACTACATAATTTGCCTCTGACGCATAATTCCAGTGACCTTGATTATAATATTTTGTGCTACTGTGCAACATATATGCTAGCCCATAAATGCAAGTAGGATAGTAAATTCAGTCGGATAGTCTCCTCTTCTTGACGTTTCGTTTGAATTTCAATAATCCAGTTCATGGTGTACAACTCTGTGGACATTACGAAGAGTACTGGAAGTACAAAACATCCCTAGAGCAATGGATATACAGAAAGAGCTGTGTTTTCAAGAACACACTATTTTCACTATACTTGCCAGATGTTTTACGAGGTAATGGTGCTGCACCATTTGATATAAGTGCTTGCTAATTGCCCAATCTGGTGTGGTTCACTGAGCCCAAGGTCTCCACCTTAGCTTTTTTGGGTATCTAACTGCAGAAATTAATGTACAAAGGCATGTTCGCCCCTGCAAAGACTGTTCCCTACTGATGGAGACTAGAATTATGACTCATGTATAAAAAGGATTTACAGCACTGGTTCTGCTGCTACTATCAAGTCGGATCATGAACACAGAAAGAAAATTTTAGCTTTTCACTACATTTACCATGATGCACTGGGGTGTACTGGGACACACATGCCAGACAGTGGCGATCAAACCCCATTGAAATTCATATATTTTCGTTCTTTTGAACATTCTTTGCTGTCACTGATAGAAGATTCACATCAGATTATTTATTATTCACAGTTTTAGATAGAAATAATTCATATAAACTTTCAAATTATCATAATGAAGGATTAAACATGATTTATCAAATTTATCAATGATTACTTATCCACATTTTAATGCGTTGTCGCGTCATAAATTCAATCATCAATCACAGAAACTAATGCAACATAAATTACATAATTAGGTCAGGCATTAGATGTACAAAGATTCGATTTAAGGAATTGTAAATTGCGACAAGCAAAGATTTGCAAATAGAAATTCATGAAATAAAAATGTACAGAAATGGATTTGTTAGAAGTGGTCACAATTTGCGCCCGACTTCTAACAAGTCCATGGTATTTGGAAAACTAATCCATGTATTGATAGGTTGTTTATCAAAATGCAGATTTGTAGTGGGTCAAAATTCGACCAAACTCATTAATATGCTTGAGGTAGGTTGTAAATTGACACCCACTATGATTGCCTACAATCAAGGCATGGTGGCCCACAGAAGACGATCATGTCTGTGATTACTTTTAAATAAAGCAACCTTTTTTTAAATGCAGTGAAATAAAAAATGTACACAAACCTGTTTTTTTGGGCAGGCAATGGTCTTATTGACCACGACCTGCTCATACAAAATGTTTTTGAGACATTAACAATGGGGAAGGGGTCCCATGGGGACTCCTCATTCGAGAATGGCTTACAACCTCCTTTGAGGAACTGGTGAAATATTAATGTTTTGCGACCGAATTTTGATAGAAAAGCAATAATACATACCATAAGGAATCAGTATCTGGAAGAGACACTCTTAACACACCTCTTCCAAATACCGAATTGGTACTTATTCCCAAAACCTATTGGCGATTCAATAAGATTCAGTAACATTTTACCGGATCGCAAACTGGATTTGGCGAATTAGAAAATGACATCTTGCGGATGGAGAGGCTCTGATTTTACGAATCAGAGCCTTGTCGACAATAGAAGAGCTTCATGCATTAGTGACTAAATATTCGGAAAATGTATAAGAATTTTCTTGATTATACAGAACAGTATTCCAAACATTTATTACCAAATTTGAGCATTATCACACTTTAACTTAAGAATTAGAGGAATTATAGAAAGTTATTTTATATCTCTAGGGCAGCACGCTGTAAAGACTCATAGTGGACAGTCTTAGTCTGAAGCCTGAGTTGTCTACAGTTTTGTCCTATCGTCCCCACACTGGAATTTTGAACCTCTAACATTCATAAATGGGAATCCTTGAGAGTGTGTGAACAAATGGTTAAATTCGTAGCCTGGTTTAGAGTATGGAATATAGATTGTACTCAAGGACAGTAGACTAGACTGAAGGATCATCTGTGGTCTGAACTTAGAGATGTCCGCCAGCACGGTCATTGATAGGGACCATCATCAAGGCGGTTCCTGTCACGGAGGTAAAAGGCTGATGGATACCACCAAAATGACATCATCATACATCAAACTTTTAACTTGTTTTGGTTTTTTCAAAAACAAAATCTAAAAGCGAAGTTTTATCTTTGAATAAACAAAAACTAATGACCGTGCCGCACACTGGGTGTTTACTCCCACAGTGGGGTCATTTAAATGTTTTTGCTGTCCTTTACTACAAGGTTTTTCACAGCAGTAAGAGATAGTAAAAACTGTTTATTCGACCATCTATTCTAAATTAGGTGGTCAAATGGCCAAACGTCTGACAGCCCTTACTTTTTTGGGCCATCCAAGGAGTATGTTAGAGACGGAGAAGCAGAAGTCTCCCCCGTTGATATACTCAGGACCAACAAGACTGTAAATCAGACAGGGGGATCTTCAGGTTGGAGGAGACGGCACTCCCTCCATTGCAGTTGTGATGGAGTGCTCCCCCCAACATAATCTAGATCAGTTTCTAAGGGGCATATTATCAAGCATGGCGTTAGCGGCAGAAATCTGCCGCTAAAGCAGCGATAATGGGCTTGATTATACGCCCTTGAGAATTCCAATAGAAGCCCATGTTGACACCAGAACATGGGCTTCTATGGGAATTCTCAAGACATTTTATCAAGCCCATTATCGCTGCTTTAGCGGCAGTTTTCTGCCACTAAAGCGGCAATAATTTTAACGCCGTTTCTTGATAATATGCCCCGGTGTAACTTGAGCAATTCAGCATCCAAACTCTAGAACAAATTTATTTCTATAGAACCTCAGTTATGTGTACTTATTTGCTTCCACTATTATGGTGCCGATCACGATCCGGTAAAAAAATAGCCCGTACGACTCGTATCCGGTCTTTTTACCGTACGAATCGTACAAGTGCCGTACAAACTGCCAATTATGATTCGCATGGGAAAAAGACCATACGAATCGCATTGGGAATTATTCCCCACACGTCCTCGGGTCGGAAAATGTGTCCGACACGTCCTCGGACGATTTGCCGTACAAATGTGAAAAGTGAATTCCGACCGCGGAATCACGATCCATCCCGTGCGTCCGATGTTACAACCGTATGGAAAAAACACCGTCCGCACCGAACTCCCATAGCAACCATGGAGACATGTGCCCGCATACGCGCCCAACACTCCCCCCAGCCCCCGTACGTTCGAGTCGTACCCCCCGTGTATGTACACCCCCACCCGTGTATGTACACCCGTGTACGTGTCGTCCCCCCGTGTACGTTCGTGTCGTACCTCCAACGTATTTACACCCGTGTACGTTTGTGTCGTCCCCCCGGGTATGGACAGCCGTGTACGTGTCGTACCCCCGTGTATGTACACCCGTGTACGTGTCGTACCCCCCGTGTATGTACACCCGTGTACGTGTCGTACCCCCGTGTATGTTCACCCGTGTACGTGTCATACCCCCCCTGTATGTACACCCATGTACGTGTCGTACCCCCCCCTGTATGTACACCCGTGTACGTGTCGTACCCCCGTGTATGTACACCCGTGTACGTGTCGTACCCCCCGTGTATGTACACCCGTGTACGTGTCATACCCCCCCCATGTATGTACACCCGTGTACGTGTCGTACCCCCTGTGTATGTACACCCGTGTACGTGTCGTACCCCCATGTATGTACACCTGTGTACGTGTCGTACCCCCCCCTGTATGTACACCCCTGTACGTGTCATACCCCCCGTGTATGTACACCCGTGTACGTGTCGTACCCCCCTGTATGTACACCCGTGTACGTGTCGTACCCCCCGTGTATGTACACCCGTGTACGTGTCATACCCCCGTGTATGTACACCCGTGTACGTGTCGTACCCCCCCTGTATGTACACCCCTGTACGTGTCGTACCCCCCGTGTATGTACACCCGTGTACATGTCCTACCCCCCGTGTATGTACACCCGTGTACGTGTCGTACCCCCCTGTATGTACACCCCTGTACATGTCGTACCCCCGTGTATGTACACCCGTGTACGTGTCCTACCCCCGTGTATGTACACCCCTGTACGTGTCGTACCCCCCCCTGTATGTACACCCCTGTACGTGTCGTACCCCCGTGTATGTACACCCGTGTACGTGTCGTACCCCCCGTGTATGTACACCCCTGTACGTGTCCTACCCCCCCCTACGTTTGTGTCATACCCCCATGTATCTACACCCGTGTACGTTAGAGTCGTACCCCCACCCGCGTATGCATGGAGCGTACCCCCACCACAACATTCTAAGTACAGAGCGCACCCCAGGCCCCAACATCACAACCGCATGTCCGAGTCGTACCAAGCCACACACAAGGACAGCACTGTACAACAAAATGGCCCATGTACACACCGTACACACGCTAAAATCGCACGTACACAACCAGGACAAACCAAAATGACACAAGAATACACCATTCGAATGGCACAAAGCCGCTAAACATGTCCAACAACCACTAAAACAACACATTCACTGACCTGCAACTGCCAAAAACAAATAGAGGCCCAAAACACCACCACTCCTTATAACACACCCACCCAAAGTTCAAACACAGCCACACCCACCAATGGACCAATAAAAAGGGCCAACACACACAAACCATGAGCCTTTGCAACAGACTCACTGCTGCCAGACCCCACAGACAACCTACCGCACCATATTAGAAGCTTCACCACACCTTACACTTGCACACCTTCACACACACACCTTCACAAACACCCCTTCATCACATTCACACACACACCTGCACAACCACACCCACACACCCACAACCATCCACACACACCCCCCCCACCATCCACACCCACACCCCTCACCATGCCCACTAACAAGAATCCAAAGTTCACTAGCCGAGAGTTGGAGGTCCTTGTCGAGCCACACCTCTTTGGAACATTGGTCAGACAGACCAGCATATCAGCAAAAACAGCCATGTGGCAGACCATCGTCGATGCTGTGAATGCTGTTGCGGACACCAGAAGGAACAAGCAGGAATGCCAAGCCAGGTGGTACGATCTGCGGAGGAGGGTCCGAGCCAAGATGACGGATGAACACAACCAGGCCAACGTCACTGGAGGAGGGCCGTCCCGCAGACCCGTACACTACCATCCCTGGGAGGAGAGGGTGATGGCCATACTGCCGGTGGAGACAGTGGAGGGATTAGGAGGACTCCGAGACCCGGGTGAGTACACAAACAACGCACCTCACATGGGGGGAACGTCATCCACAACCAAACTCACAAACAGGCACGCAACCACCCCAAGCTATCGCATGACTCAACCACACTCCATGAACATGCCACTGGCGCCACCATGCCCCATGCACCCAGCTGGACAATGTCAAGTCACAGGCCACAGAAGACACCAACACATGACACGGTAACCCGGATGGCGGGAGGGTGGGCCCCAAAAATCACATAGTGCAACTCAGAAGCAGACAACAATGCCCTCTGCCCATATGGCCTAGGTCACAGCCAGACAAACAGTGTGTCCCCACACAGGAAAGACTTGCCAGCAAATGGCGGACGCCTTGCATTAACACATGGGGGTAAAGGCACGTTTTTGCACATGACAGCAGCTAATGAACAGCCAACACTGTGAAAGAGTGGCAGCACACACCACCACAGCAGCAGCGCAGACACAGACACTACACCCAATGGGTGCCTGGAGATCAGAAACAAACTCACAGCAACAATCCAAGGGCCATTCAAAGAACTGCTAACAGTGTGTGCCCAGGAAGCTGGGCTGAGGTGACAGAGGGTGACACACAGAGGGAGGGAGAGGGGGACAGAGAGGGAGGGAGACACAGGAAGACGGTCAGAGGGAGGAGGCCGACACACAGAGGGAGGGAGAGGGGGACAGAGAGGGAGGGAGACACAGGGAGATGGACAGAGGGAGGAGGCCGACACACAGAGGGAGGGAGAGGGGGACAGAGAGGGAGTGAGACACAGGGAGACGGACAGAGGGAGGAGGCCGACACACAGAGGGAGGGAGAGGGGGACAGAGAGGGAGTGAAACACAGGGAGACGGACAGAGGGAGGAGGCCGACACACAGAGGGAGGGAGAGGGGGACAGAGAGGGAGGGAGACACAGGGAGACGGACAGAGGGAGGAGGCCGACACACAGAGGGAGGGAGAGGAGGACAGAGAGGGAGGGAGACACAGGGAGAGCAAATCAGCCTTGTGGTGTGTGGGAATGTCTGCTCGTCAGCAGGTGGACTGCGTGCATGTAGACAAGGGTGGCCAGTGCCAGCACCCCCCCTCTCCTCCATGGCAAAACACAGGGCCATGTCACAACCTGTGCACGAGCACAACGACAGCTACCTGCATCATTGAATTGTGTGGAACAACTTCATGTGCCCACGTACAGTGCAACACGGAAGGCGCCAATGCACGGCTCGCCACACCTGCCCACTCCACTGCTGACTGCAGTCACACTTGACGCAGCAAGTAAGACTGTGCCACACATAGTTAAAGTCGCCAAAGCTGTGCCCAAGGGACATACCCATGCACAAGTGCACTGTGAGTGGAATGCTAGACAGATCCAAATTCCCAGAGGAAATGTTCCAACTTTGAAACTAATGAAACATGGATGTTGCATGGAACAAAATTAACATTGTCTCTCTCACACACAGGTCAACGTCGTGGTTCACCCCCCAACACTGGGGGGGAAGACTCACAGGACCCGGCTCTGCGGGAGGCCGATCCCACCGGCAGCGACGACTCTCACCACTCTGTGGACGACCCCGACCAACGTGGCCCCTCTGGTGTCCAACGACCTGCAGCACCTGCGTCAGGTACAACGGGGCCAACCACCACCCCCACTCCTGCCACATCCCAGGAGACACCCAGGATCCCTGCCCCACCACCACAAAGCAGCCAGTCTGTCCAGGAGGGACAAGGTTCTCCGGGCACCCAGGAGGAGGCAGGCAACACCGCAAATGCCATCCCTCAGGGGTCCCGGAGACCCGATGTGCCCACAACGGTAGGCCAGGCGCAAGTGGGCAGGGGTGGTGGGAGTGGAGGACGGCAGAGGCGCCAGCCTGACCAGTTGGCTGGGGAACCGGTATATGCCCATGTCCGAAACATCCTGGACACATACCGGCAGGACACCACGGGCATGGCCCAGGTTGTGACCGTCCTCGAGGGGATCAAGACCCAGCAGGCCCAGGAACATGCGGAGCTACATGCCTGTCTACTGCAACACCAACGGAGGATGGAGGACAGACAGGCTGAGCTCGTGACGGTGTTCACGGGAATTCACACTACACTCCGTCGGATGGCCGACAACATGGGCAACCCTCCCTGTGCCAGAAGGCGTAGAACATCACCACCCACAGGGAGGGATCAGGAGGAGGAGGAGGAAACATCCGATGGAGCATCCCAAACATCGTCACGGCCTGCTTCTGAGGGTCCCCGCAGGAGGCCGGGTCGTCCACGGAAACAACCGTGAGGGTTGGCGCTACAGCACCATCTCCCAGGACACCTGGCCTGGCACCTGGCCCACTGGAGCAACAGCATCACAGCATCAAAAGACATTATCTACCACATGGCCTTGCTGGTCACTGTCTGACCAATGTTGACAAAGACTGTGGCATGGACTCTGAGGATTTCAAATGGCAAGGACACCAACTCCCCTAGTGAACTTTGGATTCCACACACCCGGAGAGCCCCTCATGTCAACCCCCCCCCACTAAAATAAAAAGTCACACCATGAAGAGAAGATGCCTGCTGGTTGCATTATTACCTTACATGTGTCTTGTAAAGTCTAACCATGCCTGAGTTCTCTTTTGACTTCAACCATCCACACCCTGGGGCCTGAGTCTGGCACAGGACACACATGGGTCACAGTGTATTAGGCAAGACAGACATGGAGCACCATACACACCCGTGATGTGCCCAACCAGCTGAGGGGGTGGCCGCACAACCGTGCCGACAGACATATTGAGTACAGCAACAGTCATGCGCAGAGGTCAGGGATCATGTCGAGTGTCCTGGGGGGCACCCAGGTATGTGTAGACAGGTGGCAGAACCATGTCCTGCAAGCTTGAGTCCGGTGGATGCAGAGAATGGTGGCCTGGCCAACGTTGGATGCATGGGGATGGCACATGTCACAATACCCACACAGTCATGGACATCATGCACAATACACAGTCTAATCCCACACAAACAGCTTGCATCTTGCTACTCGACACATAGACACATAGCCACTATCACGGAAAACCATGCCAGACATGCCGGATGCACCGTGGCAACACACCAGCATTGACTGAGAAGAGGCACCTTGGAGGCATAGGGACACCTTTATTAGTCATGTATTCGGGATTGCAGAGGCAACTCGAAGTACACATGAACAGTTCATGTGGAGTAACATGTGGGTCCAACACTGGCACCCCCCTTCTGCAGCACAAATGCGTGATAGCCATGGAACTGGCACACAAGTGTCGGCTAACAGCTAAACACCCCCAGCTGCTCACGGAGAGCCTGCCATACACCATTGATCCGCTGATGTGGAAGTCCCACAGCATGTCAAGCCAATGCAAACCGTATGTGTCCGAGGGCAGTGTTACACACATTGATGCCATCATCACATTCCACAATCCCATCACTGATGACTGTCAACAAGTCTGACCATCTATTCAGGTGTACCCAGCTGCATGTAATGTGTACCATGGTGATGCTACATGTCTGCAGAGGAACCAAACATCGACAGGGGCAGTGTGCATACATCGTGAACAACTGCCACACCCAATACACCCCTGATGCATCCCTTACCCTAAGGTGACTTCCAAACGTGTCCGTGCCTGTAACGCTGAGTCAGCACACGATGACGTGTCCATGAGGAATAGCAGTGCCACAACAATGCAACCAGCAGACGGCATGCGCAAGTACCTGGGGAAGAGAGACACACAAGAAGTCAGCCACAAAAAGCACAGCCACTTGCATGTGCATGTACTCGACACATGTATGGATGACAACATGCTAGGTCACAATTATGACTGGGGAAATACAACCATCACTGGTACCATCACTCCAGTGACACACCCACACACACCTCTGACTCACGTGCCATACATGCAGGTGGAGACACATCGCAACACATGCCACACGGGGACCAATGCGTGCACACTCAGACACTGGTACTCACCACTAAGCAAAGAAGTCGCGTATGAGCCGAGTCCAGATGTCCTCTTGCGGCTCCACATCCTCCACATCACTAGCCCCATTGCCAAGCCCTTCGTCCTCCACGGGTGGATGATCCTGGTCATCTTGATCCAGGATGAGTGGCACAGCTTTCTCAACTGCCATGTTGTGCAGCATGCAGCAGACCATGAAGATTTTGCAGACATTCGCCGGGGCATATGGGAGGGCGCCGCCGGTCTTGTGGAGGCATCGGAATCGGCTCTTCAGGAGGCCAAACGTCCTCTCTATCACTCGCCTTGTCCGGCCATGGGCGGTGTTGTAGCGGAGCTGGGCTGGCGTGATGGGGTTGCGGAGAGGTGTGATCAGCCATGGCATGTTGGGATAGCCAGCGTCCCCTACATGGAAAGCACATGGACATAAGCAGGACAGGAGAAGCGGTCGTGCTGGAAGTCTACGCAAAATACAGGAAAGACAGACTGTACCCACCAACAACACATGCTCGTTCGTTGCGCAGCTGCGTCATCATTTCAGGCACCCTGCTACGCCTCATGATGTAGGCATCGTGTGCTGATCCTGGAAAACGAGCACAGACATGTGAAATCACCATGTTGGACAGACACACCACAAGGGCATTGATGGAGTGGTAGTGCTTGCGATTCCGGTACGCTACCTCCTGTGCCTGTGGTGGTACCAAAGCCACATGTGTCCCATCTATGGACCCAATGACATGGGGCATCCCTCCCAGGGCATAGAACCCACGCTTGACCCCAGTCAACATTTCAGGGGTAGGAAAATGGATGAAGTCATCCAGGTGAATCAACATGGCCTCTAAGAAATCATGCAGCACACGGCAGCACATGCTCTGGGACATGCCACCAACATGAGCTATGGTATTTTGAAAGGTACCCGTGGCTAGAAAATGTAGGGCTGCCATTACCTTCAGCTTGGGTGTCAGTGCCGTAGGATACCTGTGCAGCGGTTGCAGCTGTGGTGCCAGTCTCTCCGTCAAATCTAGAATCAACCGTTGGGGGAAGCGGTAGCACCGGATACAGTCATTCTCCCGCATGGCAGCCAAGTCCGGAATTCGTCGGAGAAGAGGCGGCGCTCTGCAGTAATTTGGAAGTGACAAGGAAGAGTGAGTGCACCACAACAACAATTAATTAGTACTGAGCACATGTTAATCTGTCTATACACATATGCTACATACGGAGTCAGGTATGTGCCACATGCCCTGGACACGTATGGCTGCCAGGTGACACTCCTACCAAGACCCAGCTACACACGGAGATTGTGAACCTCCACATGCCATGGCATGGGATTAGCTGTGTCCCAGTGGGTTGTATGACATAATTTCGACAGACAGAAAATCGACCTACAAATATATCGCAACAAAAATATCGATGTCAAGAATATCGACATCCTATCTACAACATGGTAAGTACAAAAATATTGAAAATTAAATATCGATGTCAAAAATATCGTTATTAAAAATATCGTTTTTCTTTTACTTTAAAAATATATGTAAAATAAACCAAATTATACTTAGAAATTAAATAAACATAATTAAATATATTGTATAATATTTAAAATGTATAATTAATATATATAATTTAATAAAACTTTAATTAAACATATACATATAATATATAATATATATACTAACTTAATAATTAATTTTAATAATAATTTCTGTAACGTATAAATTATTAAATGTTTTTAAAAATCACCAATACATCTATACACATAAAATAATAACATTAATACATATTTAATAATTACATATAGCAAATAATAATCAATATTTTTAATGTGAATAATTTTTATTATTAATGATATATTACAATAGCAAAAATAATACAAAACATATGAAATATCAGACACAATAAAACTACTAGTCCAACTCCAACAAAAACAACAGTAAGGAAAATGTTGGATACCGTAGGGGTAAAAATTACTATTCCAACTCCAAAGAGTGCAACAGTAGGGAAAACGTTGGATAGCGTAGGGGTAAAAATTACTATTCCAACTCCAAAGAGTGCAACAGTAGGGAAAGCGTTGGATAGCGTAGGGGTAAAAATTACTATTCCAACTCCAGAGAGTGCAATAGTAGGGAAAGCGTTGGATAGCGTAAGGGTAAAAATTACTATTCCCATTCCAGAGAGTGCAACAGTAGGGAAAGTGTTGGATAGCGGAGGGAAAAAAATCACTATTCCAACTACAGAGAATGCAACAGTAGGGAAACCACTGGATAGCATAGTGGTAAAAATTACTATTCCCACTCCAGTGAGTCCAACAGTAGGGAAAGCGTTGGATAGCGTAGGGGTAAAAATTACTATTCCCACTCCAGAGAGTGCAACAGTAGTGAAAACGCTGGATAGCTTAGAAGTAAAAATTACTATTCCCACTCCAATGAGTGCAACAGTAGGGAAAACATTGCATAGCATAGGGGTAAAAATTACTATTCCCACACCAGAGAGTGCAACAGCAGTGAAAACGCTGGATAGCGTAGGGGTACAAATTACTATTCCCACTCAAGTAAGTGAAACAGTAGGGAAAGCGCTGGATAGCGTAGGGGTAAAAATTACTATTCCAACTCCAGAGAGTGCAACAGTAGGAAAAGCGCTGGATAGCGTAGGGGTAAAATTACTATTCCAACTCCAGAGAGTGCAACAGTAGGGAAAGCGTTGGATAGCGTAGGGGTACAAATTACTATTCCCACTCCAGTAAGTGAAACAGTAGGGAAAGCGCTGGATAGCGTAGGGGTAAAAATTACTATTCCAACTCCAAAGAGTGCAACAGTAGGGAAAGCGTTGGATAGCGTAGGGGTAAAAATTACTATTCCAACTCCAGAGAGTGCAATAGTAGGGAAAGCGTTGGATAGCGTAAGGGTAAAAATTACTATTCCCGCTCCAGAGAGTGCAACAGTAGGGAAAGTGTTGGATAGCCTAGGGAAAAGAATTACTATTCCAACTCCAGAGAGTGCAATAGTAGGGAAAACGTTGGGTAGCGTAGGAGTAAAAATTACTATTCCCACTCCAGTGAGTCCAACAGTAGGGAAAGCGTTGGATAGCGTAGGGGTAAAAATTACTATTCCCACTCCAGAGAGTGCAACAGTAGTGAAAACGCTGGATAGCGTAGGGGTACAAATTACTATTCCCACTCCAGTAAGTGAAACAGTAGGGAAAGCGCTGGATAGCGTAGGGGTAAAAATTACTATTCCCACTCCAGTAAGTGAAACAGTAGGGAAAGCGCTGGATAGCGTAGGGGTAAAAATTACTATTCCAACTCCAGAGAGTGCAACAGTAGGAAAAGCGCTGGATAGCGTGGGGGTAAAAATTACTATTCCAACTCCAGAGAGTGCAACTGTAGGGAAAGCGTTGGATAGCGTAGGGGTACAAATTACTATTCCCACTCCAGTAAGTGAAACAGTAGGGAAAGCGCTGGATAGCGTAGGGGTAAAAATTACTATTCCAACTCCAAAGAGTGCAACAGTAGGGAAAGCGTTGGATAGCGTAGGGTTAAAAATTACTATTCCAACTCCAGAGAGTGCAATAGTAGGGAAAGCGTTGGATAGCGTAAGGGTAAAAATTACTATTCCCACTCCAGAGAGTGCAACAGTAGGGAAAGTGTTGGATAGCGTAGGGAAAAAAATTACTATTCCAACTGCAGAGAGTGCAATAGTAGGGAAAACATTGGATAGCGTAGGAGTAAAAATTACTATTCCCACTCCAGTGAGTCCAACAGAAGGGAAAGCGTTGGATAGCGTAGGGGTAAAAATTACTATTCCCACTCCAGAGAGTGCAACAGTAGTGAAAACGCTGGATAGCGTAGGGGTACAAATTACTATTTCCACTCCAGTAAGTGAAACAGTAGGGAAAGCGCTGGATAGCGTAGGGTTAAAAATTACTATTCCAACTCCAGATAGTAAAACAGTTGAGAAAGCACTGGATAGCATAGGGATTCTATAAACATAATAACCAATTAAATAATTAGTTATAAAAAAATAGCATATTAATAATTAATTTACAAAATATGTATTATTAAATACCAATTATTTAAATTAAATGTTTATATAAATAACTTTAAATTACATCCCACACTATTCCCCCTTTAACACACAACACACTACACATACAAAACACACAATACATTTAAATATCAGTTTATCTATTATTTACAATTAATAATACATTCTTTATAATTAATATTCTTAATATTTACAAATTTATACATATTAACTACCAAATTACAATTATTCACAAATTAATTATTAATTAACAATACATTAATTAGCAATAACAACAAATAACATGAAATAATAAATTATTTATATTTACTATATTTTAATGTACTAATAACAATTAATTACCAATTAATAATTAATTAACAATTAATTATTATTAATTTACAAATAAATAAAAATTATCAGTAATTATTTGAATTTAACTACATTCCACCCTATTCCCCTATAAACCCACAACCCACTACACATAAAAATTCACATAATTAATTTAATCATCAATTAATCACTTAATAAAATTAAATCACCAATTAATTAGTAATTAACAATTAATTAATTAACAATACCAATAAATAAATATTATTACTAAACTAATTATAACTTATATAATTACCCAATTAATAAAATTAATTTACAATTAATAATTAATTAACAATTAATTAATATATTTTATTAACAATTAGAAATTAATTAACAATTAATTATTCATAAATACCAATTAAACAATACATATTAATTAATTAATTATAATTAAATTACTTCCCACCCTATTCCCCTATAAACCCACAACCCGCTCTGATACTAAAACGCTAAATTATATTTTAAATAATTATTAATCTCTAAACATTGTTTTTTAAATGTATTAAAATACATTACAATAATCTTTAACATACAAATAAAATACATATTAAAATACATTACACTAATAAAATATCGATATTCTTGACATCGAAATTTTTGATTACGATATTACTTACATCTATATTAATGACTTCGATATTATTAACTTCGATAATACTTACCTTGGGGTCGATATTCTGTCCATCGATATTCTTGACTTCGATATTCTTTACCTACGGTATTTACAACTCGATATACTTGTAGGTCGAAATTTAAAACTCGATATTTAGACTGCTCACCGTCCCAGTGCAAGTGAACAGCCAGACGCAAGACAGGAGTGACATACATCCACACATCAGCAGAAGTAGGATGTAGATTGCAGAGACTGGTAGCGGAACACTAGAGCCACAGGTCACATGATATTACACTAGGACAGCCCACACACCTTGCCATGAAGGTGTACATGTGATGACTCACCACACATTCATAGAGAGGATGCAGACATGTCCTTGTTACGCTACTCCGTGTCCCATGCATACATACGCACCTCACATCCGATACCACATGTAGCATGGTGTGCGGAACAGTGTGCAATGTCAATCTACACACAGACACATGTTGGTTGCTGCAACAGCTGCAGCTTTTGAGGGAGCTCCAACATCAACCTAATTTGAACCCCCCACACATACATGACATAGTCACATCGTTCACCGTGGGTAGTGACATGTCAGGTGTGGTAACCCCTGTACCGGGCCTCAGGGGACACTTCCGTGTGTTGGTGTCCGTGCCATGCCAGTGACGCTCATCACAAGTGTGCAGTACGACATGCACACATGTCAAAGGAGTCAAGGGCATGCCTGGCACACATCGCACCGTCACACATTACATGTGTACACATCTCATCATACATCTGGTGCCTTCTCGACTCAGGAGTCATGTGCCACATCACAGCCTTTCACACCTGTACCCCACACATGTAGTACTGCCCAGACAATGCCTTGATGTCCATCCATGGACAAGTATGTCAGCCCTATTCCTTCCTGTGTGCTGCCTGTCACCACTGTGATGTGTGAAAACCACCGTACTGCTGCTAAGAGGGCCTGTGTACGTTCCCATATCACTATGGGAGTGCTGCCGTATGTGTACCCATAGTGATGGTGAGCGTACAGGCATGTGTACGGTCAGTAAGTACGCATACGCAAGAACACCCATAGTGGTACGGCCCGTACACGTGTGCGTACGTTCACTATCACTATGGGTGTCCTCGCGTATGCGTACTCGCAGTGGTACGGCCCGTACACACGCCTGTACGCTCACTATCACCTTGGGTGTCCTCGCGTATGCGTACTCATAGTGATAGTGAGCGTACAGGCGTGTGTACGGGCCGTCTCACCATGGGTATCCTCGCGTATGCGTACTCGCAGTGGTACGGCCCGTACACACGCCTGTACGTTCACTATCACCATGGGTGTCCTCGCGTATGCGTACTCGCAGTGGTACGGCCCGTACACACGCCTGTACGCTCACTATCACCATGGGTGTTCTCGCGTATGCGTACTCATAGTGATAGTGAGCGTACAGGCGTGTGTACGGGCCGTCTCACCATGGGTGTCCTCGCGTATGCGTACTCGCAGTGGTACGGCCCGTACACACGCCTGTACGTTCACTATCACCATGGGTGTCCTCGCGTATGCGTACTCGCAGTGGTACGGCCCGTACACACGCCTGTACGCTCACTATCACCATGGGTGTCCTCGCGTATGCGTACTCATAGTGATAGTGAGTGTACAGGCGTGTATACGGGCCGTCTCACCATGGGTATCCTCGCGTATGCGTACTCGCAGTGGTACGGCCCGTACACACGCCTGTACGTTCACTATCACCATGGGTGTCCTCGCGTATGCGTACTCGCAGTGGTACGGCCCGTACACACGCCTGTACGCTCACTATCACCATGGGTGTCCTCGCGTATGCGTACTCATAGTGATAGTGAGCGTACAGGCGTGTATACGGGCCGTCTCACCATGGGTATCCTCGCGTATGCGTACTCGCAGTGGTACGGCCCGTACACACGCCTGTACGTTCACTATCACCATGGGTGTCCTCGCGTATGCGTACTCATAGTGGTACAGCCCATACACACGCCTGTACGGGCCGTTGCTATGCATTTGGGGTGCCCTAGGGCCCCGGAACGCACCGTACGTGTGTGTGAAGCTCAAATTCACATAGGGGACACATGAGGGACAAGTATTAAGGCTTACATGCATGCTGGTTGTCATGGAGACCAAGTTTTAAGTTTGAATTTGTTCTGGAAGGTGCATAGCAGAAGTCAGTTGGAATGAATCTACTTTGCTGCAATGTGTTTGTGGGGTTGACATCATGCTGAAGAAAAAAACACAATAAGAACCCACTGACTGTGCTAGGTTTGAAGGGATTGGAGGAAACATAGGATGCAAATGTGAGTGACCAATCACTCTGTACTCCTGTGCATGAAACAGGACAGCAAGGCAGATATAAGGCAGCCAGGTCCATGAGGGATCACTTGCCTGCACATATTTCGATTCTACCACACTGCTGCTGCTCCTGATTCCCTGGAACCATGTCAAGGTCTGTGGAGAGGTCACAGCCATTCACCCTGGAGGAGAACCTGGCATTGCTGGATGTGATCCTCCCACAGTACCCCCTGCTGTATGGGCGACCAGGGTATCAGGTGAGTGCAGAGGCTACTAGCACAGACTGTGTCCCTTTTTGGTGACTGTGACTTCTGCCATTGTGTCCAGGTGGGACACACATGCTATGTACTGTAGGGGGGATCCCAAGGGGGGGAATGCCTGATGTCTCCCAGGAGGGGTGGGTGCAGAGTCCTCCCAGCAGTGCCCAGAGTCAGGAGGGGTGGGTGCAGAGTCCTCCCAGCAGTGCCCAGACGCAGGAGGGGTGGGTGCCTATCACTCCCAGCAGTGCCCAGAGTCAGGAGGGGTGGGTGCAGAGTCCTCCCAGCAGTGCCCAGAGACAGGAGGGGTGGGTGCAGAGTCCTCCCAGCAGTGCCCAGAGACAGGAGGCCTCACACGGGTCCTGCAGGAGGCCTCACACTTGAGAGACTAACTCCCATGTCTGGACTCAGCATTAGTGCCAACTGACATGGAACCCACAAGACCGGAACTGGACAGGGCACAGGCAAGGTCCCAAAACCTGTTACACACCACCCCCACACATGATGCTGCAGGCATTGTACACGTGGAGAAGGTGCCAGGCTACATAACCTTGTGACGGAGTGACGTCACACAGACCAGGGAAAACATTGCAAGGAGGGGAAGGGAGGCAGGAGAGCACTGCAATACTGTGGGTAACAGGATCTGCACAGCACCATTAAACCCTGGCAGTGCATCCATGGAACAGTGCACTTACACATGCAGGTGAAACACAACAAACACACATGTACCTACCCCGTTCCTGCTGCTGCATCTCCTGTAAGCGCCTGTCCAAGTCTGGAAAGACCACCGCCAGCACACGCTTGTGGATGTGGGAGAGACGGCGGCGCCCGCGGTTCTTATGGCTCTCAGGTGAGTCCCCCAGCAGGACCCGTGCGATCCTCCGCGTCCAGCACCGGATATCCTGCCAGCGTTTCCTCACCTGGGACAGGCGCCGCTTGTGACCATCCGCACTCCTCACGGCACTGACGGCGGTCAGCCAGATCTGCTCCTTGGCAGAGGCGCCTACCTGTGAGGATGAACAAGTGACACTACATCAATACACCTGCAACATGTCACAGAGACACATATGAGAACAAATTAGCTGGTTACAACAAGGCATGTCATGCAGCCAACGCATTGCACCTTTGCCATAGGGACATACTCATCTGGGGAAGGGCAAAAGCAGTACGTGCCAGTGAAAGTACACAGGTGGAATGAGGGCAAAGACACAATCAATTATCAAGGCTCACACTGTGCATCACACCCACCCCTCCTGCGTCTGGGCACTGCTGGGAGGACTCTGCACCCACCCCTCCTGACTCACAGCACTGCTGGGAGGACTCTGCACCCACCCCTCCTGACTCTGGGCACTGCTGGGAGTGATAGGCACCCACCCCTCCTGCGTCTGGGCACTGCTGGGAGGACTCTGCACCCACCCCTCCTGTCTCTGGGCACTGCTGGGAGGACTCTGCACCCACCCCTCCTGTCTCTGGGCACTGCTGGGAGGACTCTGCACCCACCCCTCCTGACTCTGGGCACTGCTGGGCGTGTTAGGCACCCACCCCTCCTGACTCTGGGCACTGCTGGGAGTGTTAGGCACCCACCCCTCCTGTGTCTGGGCACTGCTGGGAGGACTCTGCACCCACCCCTCCTGACTCTGGGCACTGCTGGGAGTGTTAGGCACCCACCCCTCCTGTGTCTGGGCACTGCTGGGAGGACTCTGCACCCACCCCTCCTGACTCTGGGCACTGCTGGGAGTGTTAGGCACCCACCCCTCCTGTCTCTGGGCACTGCTGGGAGGACTCTGCACCCACCCCTCCTGACTCTGGCCACTGCTGGGAGGACTCTGCACCCACCCCTCCTGTGTCTGGGCACTGCTGGGAGGACTCTGCACCCACCCCTCCTGACTCTGGGCACTGCTGGGAGAACTCTGCACCCACCCCTCCTGACTCTGGGCACTGCTGGGAGGACTCTGCACCCACCCCTCCTGACTCTGGGCACTGCTGGGAGGACTCTGCACCCACCCCTCCTGACTCTGGGCACTGCTGGGAGTGTTAGGCACCCACCCCTCCTGACTCTGGGCACTGCTGGGAGGACTCTGCACCCACCCCTCCTGACTCTGGGCACTGCTGGGAGTGTTAGGCACCCACCCCTCCTGACTCTGGGCACTGCTGGGAGTGTTAGGCACCCACCCCTCCTGACTCTGGGCACTGCTGGGAGGACTGTGCACCCACCCCTCCTGACTCTGGGCACTGCTGGGAGGACTCTGCACCCACCCCTCCTGTGTCTGGGCACTGCTGGGAGGACTCTGCACCCACCCCTCCTGTCTCTGGGCACTGCTGGGAGGACTCTGCACCCACCCCTCCTGACTCTGGCCACTGCTGGGAGGACTCTGCACCCACCCCTCCTGTCTCTGGGCACTGCTGGGAGGACTCTGCACCCACCCCTCCTGACTCTGGCCACTGCTGGGAGGACTCTGCACCCACCCCTCCTGACTCTGGGCACTGCTGGGAGGACTCTGCACCTACCTCTCCTGACTCTGGGCACTGCTGGGAGGACTCTGCACCCACCCCTCCTGTGTCTGGGCACTGCTGGGAGGACTCTGCACACACCCCTCTTATGGCTGGGCACTGCTGGGAGTGTCAGGCACCCACCCCTCTTATGTCTGGGCACTGCTGGGAGTGAATGATCACACACCCCTCCTATTTAACAATATGTACGCTTAGCACATACACGTGTGTGGGTTCGCTCCATGGGGGTACGGTTCGTACTTACACTGTTGGGGTGGGAGTAGGCTCCATACGTACGCGGGTGGGGTACGGGTCGTACTTACACTGTTGGGGTGGGAGTACGCTCCATACGTACGCGGGTGGGGTACGGGTCGTACTTACACTGTTGGGGTGGGGGTACGGTACATACATACACTGTTGGGGTTGGGGTACGCTCCATGCATACGAGGTGGGGGTACGGGTCGTACTTACACTGTTGGGGTACGCTCCATGCATACGCGGGTGAGGGTATGGGTCGTACTTACACTGTTGGGGTGGGACGTATACGTACGCGGGTGAGGGTACGGGTCGTACTTACACTGTTGGGGTGGGGGTACGCTCCATGCATACGCGGGTGGGGTTACGGTCCATACGTACACTGTTGGCATGGGGGGTACGCTCCATGCATACGCGGGTGGGGGTACGGTCCGTACATACACGGTTGGGGTGGAGGGTACGCTCCATACGTACGCGGGTGAGGGTACGGGTCGTACTTACACTGTTGGGGTGGGGGTACGCTCCATGCATACGCGGGTGGGGTTACGGTCCGTACGTACACTGTTGGCATGGGGGGTACGCTCCATGCATACGCGGGTGGGGGTACGGTCCGTACATATCCGTACCCATGCTGTGGAATGCTTGTGCGGGCCGTACCCAGGCCTTTGCCACATGGGTACGAGCCGTCCCGCCATTGTTGGGGTGACGTAGGTGTGGGCGTGGTACGACTCGTACCCACGCTCTTAAGGCGTGGGTACGGGACGTACCTGTATAGTTGTGTTGCCGGTTCGCGTCGTCAGGCACTTCCATTGTGGCGGACGCTGGCTTTGCTGGACACGCCCCCACCCCCTCGTGGTGACCAGGGCATGGGGGTCAGGTATGTCCAGGGCATGTGTGCTGTGTGACTTTGGTGGTGGTTTTGTGGCCTGCCCCTGGTCTTGCCCCCCCCCCTTTTCACCCCTCCCTTAGTTGTTCTGACCTTCTGCGGCGTCTGCGTCGGAACCTGTAGAGGAGGTCGACTGCTATGAGGGCCGGGATGACACGTAGGTTCGGGTCCATGTCTGTCCGTCGCGTACAGGTCCTCCTTGTTCGCGTCGTCCTGATTTCCCGGCAGTTTTTGGCAGCCGGAAAATATTCTCCGTGCGGGATGACGTCGGTGCGAATCGTAATTCCTGGTTCGTGAATGGCAGGCTGCGTGCGTCCCGACGTCACGTCGGCGCTTTCCCGGATCGCATTTGTATGTTTATTTTCGTCGGTCGGGGTTTTGTACGATTCGTACGGAAATTGTGTTTCCGTACGAATCGTAATTCCATGTTTGTATATTTTGTCGACCGGGTACGCGTCGGACGGTGAATGTGCTCCGTCCGACGGTTCGTACCCGGTTTTTGCAGGATCGTGATCGGCACCTATGTCTTTTATGTGCACAAAACTCCTTCATGTGATTGTAACAATCCATTTAGTGAATAACAGAAATTCCACAATTTCCTTTAGTTGCAGCCAGTTCAAATGTCACACAGTGGTCTCATTTTTGGAAACTGAACACGAATGAAAGCAAAACACCATGGTGTTGATCCTGACTGCACATATAGAACTCAGATGGCTGTACCCATGTGCCCTGTGATGGAACTCTCTGTGCTATGGATAGCTTATGCAGGGTATCCAGGAAGGGTGGGTAGGCATTGAGCACCACAAGAGGTAGTAGCAATGTGTTTTGATCAGGGAAAGGTTTCCATCAGGTGAGTCAAAGGCTATATTTCTATACCAATCTATAAGTGGAAAGCTGTTAAAGACTTTTGTATAGGGGAACTTGCCATCCTCTTGTAGGAACACTGCTGAAATTCCAACTTGCTGTTTGTAAAATCCCCAGTTGGTAACATCCCTTTAGTTTATACTAAACAGAGTACCATTGAACTAAACACATGACTCATAACAAAATCTCTGTTCTACCCACAAGCGAACAATTATGTCCTCCAGCATCACACAATATTTGGAAGTACAATGTTTTTTGAGTCATGAATCCTAAAGCTTAAAATAATGCATTCCACTCTTGAAATAAAATAGGACTCTGGTGACCGGGAATCACATTTCGCAAATCTGGCTTGCATCGGCCTCCTTCCACTCCCTATCAGGATATAATGAGATTTTTCAGCAGACTAGATGCCCTCTGGGTGGAAAATTTGGAAGCAATCATGTTGTTATTTCTCAAAACCTCAGAGCCATGTAACTCCTGTGAAGCAGAAAACCAAACTACAGTTAAGATTAGAATATTTATATTGCAAGGTTGGTCCTGAAAATGGAAAAGTAAACTGAATGGAAACAGTTCTGCAAACAATTAAAGACGGGGTGGTGGGAGGTGAGGAGAAGCCTTGCAAGAGAAGTGATTAAAGAGATGGGAGAAACCATCTCTTTTGCACTTAATTGCAAAAACTTGGACTGCTCCACTGGCGATTGAGAATGACACACATAGCCCTTATTAGACTGTAATGGAGAAAAGAGAGAATACAGGGCGGCAAGGAGTTGGCATGGTTATATGATTCAGATCTATGACTCACATCTACAACATTATATTTTGGAAGTCGCTAGGGACTGCACTTGAGTGCCTAATAGAGTTGACCCACATTGGTCGATGGGTACTGGATCAATGCCAAATTTTCAAATTATCCATTCACTATGCACACAATTGTCATTCCGATTAATTTTAAGGTAATCAATACTTTCTAAAGCTCAGTGCCCATCTGTAGGTTGGCATGGCTTCTCTATACTTGGAATATTTGCTAGATCTCATGCATATCTGATGTGGCCTGATAGATCCCTATGACTCTTCTGCTGCAACACGCTATGTGATCTCACAGAACCACTTTGTCCACTGCTTTCTGACACAGCGATTTGAGGTTTAAGACATGGCATATTTGGCACTGATGGCAGAGACAATTGTCACAACTGTGTAGAAGTCTTCCAAGGATCGGCCCAAAGTAGGTGCTGAAAGTAGACCTCATTCTGTTTGACCTGAACATTGAAAAAACATTCAGGCTCACTTAACTGGAATTGTGGGAGATTAAATTAACATTAAGAAAGTGCAACTCCAGTGGTTTACCTAGAAGTAGAATGTATGAAGCAATTTCTCAACATCCCATTGAGATGAATTAAACATGTGCTGAGGAAAGTGTAAATTGCCACACTGCTCACTGATGTCCACTTGAACGATTCTGAACTACCTTGGATTCCAGCGCCCTAGAACCACATTCTGACTGGGACACTCCTATTAGATTTAATTTTGGTGAAATTGTAAAGCGATGATGAGAGATTCCTGGCCCAAACTGTATATGCCCAATCCTACTTAGATGTGCTTGAGGGGGTGCAATGGTGCAAAACCAGGTCATTTACAGGATTATTTTGAAGGAATTTGGAATGTCCCGAAGTGAACCTAGGATAATCATTTCTGGTCTGTCAAGTCAGACTGGCCATCAGGGATGTTTTGTAGCCTGTGCATAGTTTTTATTACACAAATGTAATCTTGCATAGACCCCAATCACTGGGCTATCTCTAGCTTGCATACCATCCTGTTTTCCATCCTTCATCTGCCTGCATAGATTGGGAGAGATACAGAATGTGTGTAGCTTGTACCATACTAGCACTGTTCCCCACACAATTAGATTCAATGAATATACACAAAAATGGACATACCTTGGTGCTACACTAGACCTTTTGCACATGATTTCAGGCCTCTCATACGTGTGCCTTATGACTAATAGGACATTGCAACTATGGAAAACCATATTAGCTAATTTATACAGCAGAGCAGATGGTAAATGGGAATCAGGAGTACATAGCATCAGAACGCCCTATGCTCTCAGGGACCCTTGCCCTCATATAGCATAGTAGACCTGTAGCTTATATGAGAAATATGCATGCTATGCAAATGAAAGAACAATGCAACATTTCTCTCCCTTTTTTTTCACATTTTTCCCTTAGAAGATAGCATCAAAGTCACATAGTCAGCACATGCAAGTAGGAAGGGCCTCCTTTCTTTTTCTAAATGACCTTCCACACCTCACACCACAGTGGAGGTGTGATATGATGTGAGTTCTGTGTGGGAGGTTGAGGATGAGCCTGGTTGTTGAGTTCTGGAAGGTTTGTAGTCTACTGGTGAGTTGCTTGGTGATCCCTTTGCAGAGGGTGTACCCGTGGTCCATGTACAAAATACTGTATCTTAACGCTCCATCCTACCTCACTGTCTTGCTCAAAATCTCCTGAGGTAAAGGAGATCAGCAGGGTACGAATCTATTTCTCTCGGGATGCTTTCCCTTCAGAACATCACATGCTCAAAGTCATTCATCTGACGTGTGGCTGCCACCTTCTGGAATTCACTGCATAGCAATTTAAGACTAAATCCCAGCCAATGTCCTTGCGCAGAGAACTAAAAACTCATCCTTTCAGAATATCTTTTAAGTAGGAGTCCTCGATCCTTATCCAAATTCATATATACACTATTTTTTCTTAACTCATCTAATCAGATGATACTGCTGTTTTTTCTTCAGTATTCATTGCCTCTCTCTGATACTCATTTGAGTTATCTTATCTGTTTAATTGCCCTTATTATTACTGCTATTGTTACATGGAATTCGGTGTTCAATGTGTACCGCGCCCACATACTCCCTTATAAATAAATAAATAAAAGGAAACACTTAGGTTCCTAGTAGATGGGTGGAGGCCCCACTCCAATAATAAACACAATCCTTGTCAGGGTGAACCACAAACTTGTACATTAAAATACTGAGGAGAAATTTTGTTCTGCCAAAATATTAGGTACCACAACATTGTGAATGTAATTATATGTAGGTATGTAAAGATTTATTATTCTTATCTCCACATCTACATCCTTTGAAGATATATAAATCTACATTAATCTATACTTGCCTTCAACATATTGTAGTATTCAACATTTTGGCGTCAAATGTTGCTAGACGATAATAAAAACTCGATATTCTGATGCTATAAGCTTTAGCAGAGTTGTGCATCAGGTTAGAAAGACCCCACAGATGCAGACAGGTTATATCAAAGATGAAGGTTCAGAAAGCAAGCATCTTACATTCTCAAACATCAGTTATGCTTAGGAGTTATAGTATCACTGATGAAATACTCAACATGAGTAGTGAAAATACTGCCACAGCAGCAAGGAAATGACATGTGCTACCAAGGAAATTGGGTCACAATATCAGCAATAAGTGTCAGTCTGAAAACTACTTTGGAAATACACATTGTTCTAAGTCATTAAAATTTCACTTACTAAAAATACACACTCCGCTGTTGCTGTGTGTCGGTGTGCACCCAAATGCTGCTGTCGGTGCTCAGTGGCGTGTCCACCTCTATGCCTCAAATAATCACCCACACCTTCTCAAACACAGAAAAGACAGGCACTCATGAAAGCTAAGCAGTCCTGCAGTTTACTCATTCCTCAAGCCAAGGATCAATATCAACGCGCTTTGTGTTTCGGGTGTGTGGACAAGGGCGTTTCTGGTCGAAATGCTTTGAAATTGCTCCTTGGCGTAAAATATGAGTAAATTGCACGATTGCACAACTTCCATGAGTGCCAGTCTTTCAACTTTTGTATGTTTGGTAACATTTACAAGGTAAAAACATAAATGATAAGATGGTGATGATTAATTATTAAACAAGCATTGAATTACCCAATAGGTCTGAGGTTAAAGGAAGGCTGTATGGTAATGTGAAGCATTACATGTAAACAGTATGGGGATGGATATGTATTTGTGTGGAAGCAAAGAACTGTAGAATAATATTGGTGTAGGTTGAAAGACCCGACAGAAACATCCAGTCGACCGACAGCGTATACTGCTTGGAGGCACAGTAGCCCAGTGACACTCGTTGGGATTTCAGACCTATGACTCATAACACCGGAGTCTAAAATAAACGACAAAATTGATGAATAATTACAATACTGAAGGATCAGCACACCCAACAAATATGAAATGGCCAGGAAAATCAATGGTTTCGTCATGCACAGTGTATAATTGATGCTGTCTACAAGCCAAAGAAACAATTGCCCTGACGAAGTTCTTTTTCAAGAACGAAACGCGTTGGCTGTTTATGAACTTTCACACTGTAAGAAGAATAAAGATCAAGATTTGAAAATATAAACATCACTGGATGGACACTTTTATTTGGACTTTTCAAAGTGGTGCGACCTACAGTGGGCCTAAAAGTTTTGGATCACCCCCGGGAAATGGTGGGTGTTGTAAGGTTGCACACCGTGCTAGCTAAACAGCTTTTCTCTTGTTTTCACTTAATATCCAGGGGGGCAGGTGAGAGATTGGTCAGGAGAGGTGCGACCTGCACCTCAGGGTACAGTAATTGAACCGTTTCTTTGTTTGGGTTAGTAGGTTGAAAGGGCAGGTGACATTTGCCAGACCTAAACATCCATGCGGGTCAATGACTGTCCTCCTCCTTTCTGTGTTGCTGCCAGAAAAAAAGCATACATTATCTAGTTATCTAAGACACTTTAATAGCAGCACAATGTCACGTGTGTGCCCCTGAAAGTTCAAGCACAGGCAGCTGGAGTAATAAACAAAAGGTTTGTCCAATCAAAAGGTCCATTCTTGGCTCCCAAAATGTGGGCGGAGCCAAAGCCACTCTCTAGTGATGCTCACTTAATTAAGTGGCGACAGCTGTGCTGTCAAGCCGGACCACAAAAAGGGCTTATTTCCAGCATGGTGAGGAAATGGTAAATGAAGAGAAAGCTGTAAGAAATTGTTAGACAAGCAACGGATCAGAAAATGTTATGTATACCCCTTTCTCAAGCACAGATATAGTGAATTGCATAAGCTAGGAGGGCAATGGAGTTTTTGACCAAATTTGCTGTTTTGTGATGAAGGGATGGTAAAACATGATACACAACCATAACATTATTTTGCTACTCAAATGTCAGGTTTTTATCTTTGCAAACACATTCCTTTCATTTTAAACATCATCTTGCCATTTTGAGAATATACACTGACGTTTTTTTAAATGCCATTTTGAAGGTTTTTCTCATGAATAAACACATTTTCGGCTAATTCCAACTGAAAAATACCTCTCCATACCATATTTGTATTTTTAGTCATCACCATGTCATTTTCTGAAAACGCCAGTATTTAGCCCTCAAAGACTAGGTTTTTATTTTATCACTTACAATAATGCTGCTCCCATAATTGAGTCATTTTTACTCTTATTTTCTGCTGTCCGACATTAGCATATACTGTCTGATATTCCTTTGTACAGACACACAATCCCAGGTCCATCCTTACACGCCAGTGCATCCTCATGCTGTGTAATGGATGGCCACTGTGGGCCTCATTTATGTGTTTTTGCCGTAGGGCAGCACAGCAGAATGCAGCACACATAGAAAAAGGAAAAACAAGGAGAAATAAAGATATTTCTCCACGTTGTGCCTCCCTTACATCTCCCCTGGGGAGGCGTATGTTTTTGGCGCTGCCTCAGATTTCCAATTTCTTGTAAATCTGAGGCAGTGCCAAAATGCCATGCATGTTGTTGGGAACGCTCCCAGCAACACCCATTTGACGCCCCTTTAACGCGTTAAAGGGGACAATATTTACGAGGCAGCATTAAGCCCAAAAAAGTGACTTAGTGCTCTCTCGTACATATGGAGCAGGCTCCTGCACCACAGAACGTCACAAAAGTGAAGTTCCGACTGTGCAAAGGGCCTCATAAATGAGACCCTAGATGTTTAGTATTGCCATCCAAATTTGAAGCCTTGCCACCAAGCAAACAGTGGCCACCATCAAGCTATCAAGATGCAGAGCTAAAACTGCTGCTAACTGCTATGTTAAGTTCATGTATGAGGACACAGTACCCTGTGATCATTCCCACTGAGGACTTTTAGTAATGAAAAGGCTTGTGGTCAGCACAGAATATAGTCGCTGACTGAATTCAAGGTGCGTGTCAAAGAGAACCACCATGGTAGGGCATCAGCAGTGAACTATGTTTCCCATCGGATCATGGACTCTCATGTGTCTACAGAGATGGTGGCAATCTTGGATACTCAGGTATAACTTGGCTCATATCGCTAACTGTTCATGCCATATAATTTCTCCCAGAATGTTGCTGCAGACAGAACTCGTGCACGGGTGTTGGTTTTCAAGCACTAAGGACGGTAGTCACCTAAGTGTTGGATTTATGACAGATTCTGAATGTTTTGGCTTTCAGAGAGGTATCCTGAAGTGTGATTTGAAATTGAACTTTAAGTAATTTTTGAATATTTGTTTGAACTCTGATCTTTGGGGTTATTGGTTCTGCTAAAGTTCCTGTAAAAGAATAGCACTGAATCTAAAAGGACACTTTATATGTATATTGTATTGTACTGTATTGTAGTTGCATTTATATAATGCTTACTACCCCTGATGAGGCGTCGAAGAGCTTTTTCGGCGAGTAGCACACTACTCACCAATACTAAACATTGAAATTAGTGCACCACTGTATAAGGCATTCAAATTCCACTATTCATGTATATTGATACCGATAGGGAATAGCAGCATGGTGTTGATGTTTTATGCATTCAGTTTTCAGTAGTCAAGTAGAAACTATCGGCCAGATTTATTATATACTGATTGCAAAATACTGGTCGCAATTTGGACCAATGAAGATATTTACCTAACAGCATGTACCGTTTGCAAAAAAAATAGACTGAGGGGCATATTATCAAGAAACAGCGTTAACATTATCGCCGCTCTAGCGGCAGGAAACTGCCGCTAAAGCGGCGATAATGGGCTTGAAAATATGCCCTTGAGAATTTCCATAGAAGCCCATGTTCTGGTGTCAACATGGGCTTCTATTAGAATTCTTTGCGGCATATTATCAGGCCCATTATCGTTGCTTTTGAGGCAGTTTTCTGCCGCCAAAGAAAAGTGTATTTGAATTGAGGGCCTTAGTGTGTGTAAGCAACTACTGAAAGAGACTAGAGGGATCCAACCTATGTCATAGGAAGAGTTGTGTGGAGAAAAGGTATGGGCAAACTTCCAAAGTTAAAAAAATAATAAACAGATTAAGGATAAAATGGAGCCTGCATTGCAGAGGAAACTTTCCTGCTGCCTTGCAGGGCTAACAGCTGCTTACCATGTTTACTCAGCAGGACCCCGTCCAATCTCCAATCTCCTTCCCTTAGTGCTACCATAGTCCCCATCAACCGGTCAACTGGATGGACGTCTTAATGCTTACACTGTCAGGTATAATTCTGCTTTAAAGATCTATATTCCCAGTGATCCTGAAAAAGGATTTACAGTTCCTCCTCGGAATACAGGGGCAAATTATCAAGCACTGCGTTAAAATTATCGCCTAGTCTAATAAACCATTAAGTAGGTATGTGCGAAATTGTGGACTCTGTACCTGTAAAATTCATGTAATAAATTTAAAGAAGTCCCAAATTACATGAAATTACCAAACTCTTCTCAAAAAGCTATAGGAGAAAAACTGCAACGAAAGGATAGGCGAGTGAAAAGACTGACTTTTGGAAGGAAAATTTAAAAAAATCACTGATTGTGCTGATAAAAATATCTTGAATTTTCAAAAACAATAGAGCTTTTACAATGAATGATTTAAAATCACTTTGACGCATATTCAGATGGAGGAATTACAATTCTGCGTGGCTCTACCATTGTTCGTGATAAGAGATTGTTTGTGGAGTCACGGAGTGGTGTGACTTATGATCAATCAAACAATCAATCAGGGATTTGTGAAGTGCACTACTCACCCACGAGGGTCTCAAGGCGCTGATGATTGATGTTATGACACAGAAACTGAAAGGAATATGACCATGAGACTCAGGGGCAGATTTACGAATGTGTCACTCAACGCAGTGCAGCAACCAAAACTGCTGCGCTGCGTTGCGTGACAGGGAGGGAGCAGGAGAATGCCATATCTACAGAGATATGGAGCCTTATTTACAAAACAATTATGCATTGCTGCGCCAAGGCATCGATGCATCAAGATTTCTGGCCCCTGCGTGAAAAATCCTTACGACGCCATGGATGCGCCGTTTTTACAATACAGGGCTCCATGGCTCGAGGTGCCAAGGATGCGTCAGAAATTATATACATATGTGTGGGAAGGATGCCGCAAAGCAAAAGTGGTACATTGCTGTAGTTGGTCATAAGACCGACTCACCTATAGCAATGTGTGGAAAAAGAGGTGATGCGTCAGTTTTGACTGACGCAAGTAGCCTACTGCATGGGGACCAATGTAAAGGAGATTCAAAAGGTGAAAAACTCACCTTGCACTCTATCACATTGGTCCTGGATGTCACACATACAACTGGGCATGGTGTACTCATGTTTACCACTGTGCCTACGTATGTGTGACATAAGTCATTAATGGTGTGTAATGAATGAATTACTTTGCTACCTACAACATGTGTGCAGTTATCTGTTGAAGGGATGTGACTTGGTTGCAGATTAGACTGTTTCAAGTCACTTCAGCTGTTTAAATTCCTCTGCATCAGCTAATACGTCATTCCTACGCCTCTTTAAGAGCCGTGGGAATTTTGATGCTGTGCAAGTGCAGCGGCCTCCTTCCCGATGATGCATCACTTTTTCAAAAAGTAAAAGATTACCACTGCGTCACTTCTACGAGGGATTTTATGTGGGAACGCCTACATTGTATATATTAATTCTAATGTGACGCAGCTGATTACGATGAAGGTAAAAGCCAGTGCTGGCCGTTGAGAAGTGACACATCTGCCTAGACACCTCACCATGAAAATATAGAGGAAAGAAAGCGCTGCCAGTGCATCAAAAACAATGACGCAACTGTGGAGCAAGCTCCTGGTAAATAGGCACAATGGTTCTCTCCTCTCCTCTCCCTAGCGCCGGTGCAGAATTTTTGCACACACCTTTACGCAATAGTGCAAGGGTGTGTGCATTAGTCTAGCATAGGGTTTGTACTGGAAGGATTCCCTTCCAGTATATAATACTGGACCTCATTTATGGGGATTTGGCATAGGGCATCAGAGCAAATCACCTTGCTGCGCTGTCCTACATCAAAGCGAAAGGGCAAGAATGTACTGTATTTATCTAAGTTGGTTCATCCTGGTCCTTTCCCACAGCACTAGCGCCGTTTCAGCAGCCTAATGCCAATGCAGGTACCATTGGTGCTTGTGGTGTCGGTAGGATTGGTTTTGTGGAGGAAGGAACGCCTTCCTGCACAAAATAAATCCTGGGAGGCTGCAGCACACATGGAAAGAGGAAAAAACAAGGCAAGTTATTTCTCCTTGTTGCGCCTCCCCTCGGAGGCGTAAGGTTTTGGCGCATCCCTAGGTTTACATGCTTATGTAAACCTGGGGAAGCGTCATAATACATGCATATTTACACCCACCACAACACCCATGGAACCCCTCCTTAACGCAGAGTGAGGCAACAAATCGATTTGCGCTGTCTTACCTTGCTCCATATCTCTGAACCTATTCAGCCACACAAAGTTGCTTTGCGCGACCTTATAAATATGATTTCGTGATTTGCGTCACCGAGAGTCACAGAAAGTGATACTACGGCGGCGCAATGGGCTCATAAATATGCCCCATTATGCCTAGACAACATTTAAAACTTTTCCTACTTTTTATGTGTGCTGTACAGTGTTGGAAAAGAAAGGAGAAATTACAGCATGTCTCCTTTTGATACATGGTTCTAAAAGACGTTCTTTTTTTATGCAAAACCCTGGCCCACATATTTTGTAAATAAGGTTTTGCACCAAAATGTATGGAAATGCCCATGTAACACCCTCTTGACGGTAAGTGAATTAAAGTAGTGATTCACGCTGCTTTGCATTACTTTTAGTTCATTTCCAGCGCATAAAAGGTTTTGCACTGGAAAGTAAATAATAAACATTTAGCGCTGGATTGCGGCACTTTTTTGATGCAAAACCAGTGCAGAATGTTAGTGAATCACACCTTTAGAGATCATTAAGTCCCATAAAGCAGTATTTACACCCTTGTAAGCACAAGTACTAATTAGTAGCTGTTTGCAAAGTACTTCGCTTTCATTTTTTTCTCAGGCTTTTACCAGTAGCTTTTAGCTGATGGTAGTGCTTGAGCAAAATGTAACTAATCCAGAAATAACACCTGTAAAATGGTTTACACGCATCACTCACCATTTTATGAGCAATCTGGAATCAGGTGCAAAAATATGAGGAAGTAACTTGCATAAATAAGAGGGTGATTTTGCACCCGTATTTTACTCTGGGATCCAAGTGGCCCCGCATATGTCTGAAGTAGGCGGTTTGATTGCCATCTGTTGTGATCCTAAGGCATCCAGGATTACATGATACATTTTGCTCACATGCCTCTTACATCTGATGACTGAAATGTTTTACTCAGCTTTGATTTCTCGTGGTCTACCACTAATTTGGTGGAATTAAGGTTTTGGTGCCAGGCCAGCCCAATAGGGAGTTGGTAATTCGACACAATGCGTGCTTGCAATCCCACCACATTGTTCTCAAGACCACAGTTTCCATTACAATGACAGTCTCCACAAGGCCCGCGGCAACGCAACTAGATGTGAAGACAAGGTTAGGAGAGCTAAGATGGCGGCTATGGAAACATGCAGGGAGGGGCTACAAGTACAATGGCAGAGGAGAGATCCATGTTCCTCAATGAAAGGAGGCTTCACACATATTTGCATAACTAGCAGCAAATCTGCAAGAGTTACCTGCCCCATTGAGATGACAAGATCTGTGCAAACTTGGTGGATCTGGTGTGGTCCAGTTGCTGACATACCCGACTAAAACTCAAGGGAAAAGGGGGAATTACTAGGTGCAGTATTTCTGATTTCCATGTGGTCACGCATTTCTTCTGGCACTCCCACGATGCAAAAGTAATTTCCAGGAATCCCCTGGAGTTATTGATGTCCCTGGTATTGGTAATTTGGTGGGGCAAAATACTTGGCCAAAATCCATAGCATGGAAATTCAGGGCCCGATTCACAGAACTAATTTAAGACAAAATCCTAAATTTACTACCATTTTGGTATTCACAGAAGGCACTTACTCATTTTGGTATTCACAGAAGTTAGGAGTCCTAACTTTAGGACTCTTAAATGCCTTCTGTGAATACCGAAAGTCTTAAAATTAGGATTTTTCTCAGATTAGGAGTAGTAAAGTTAGGACTCCTAACTTTACTGCTCCTAAACTGAGAAAAATCCTAACTTTACAACTTTAGGTATTCGCAGAAGGCATTTAGGAGTTCTAAAGTTAGGAGTCCTAACTTTACTACTACTAAACTGAGAAAAATCCTGATTTTAAGACTTTCGGTATTCACAGAAGGCATTTAGGAGTCCTAAAGTTAGGAGTCCTAACTTTACTACTACTAAACTGAGAAAAATCCTAATTTTAAGACTTTCTGTATTCACAGAAGGCATTTAGGAGTCCTAAAGTTAGTAGTCCTAACTTCTGTGAATACCGAAATGAGTAAGTGCCTTCTGTGAATACCAAAATGAGTAAGTGCCTTCTGTGAATACCAAAATGGTAGTAAGTTTAGGATTTCGCCTTAAGTTAGTTCTATGAATCGGGCCCTCCATTTCTAAGTGCATGATTGTGCGTGCAATGCATGTTTTACTGTTTCAAACACATGGAGAAAGAGATGCTAACAAAACTTTACCAATAAAATGCCACTATGCTTGAAGACATCTAAGCGCATTTGGCTATTAGATATTTGTTTAAAACACTGCCTCTCTCTTCGTTAATCTATGCATTTAAGACATGCACAGCTGACAACTGAAGTGCTGATCAGTGGGGGGGGGGGGGGGTGTACAAAATCTTGGACTCATTATGCCTGCTATGTATTTACCGTGAGACCTTATTTGGACATGAAGCACCTAGTTTTCAAACTTAAATTGATCTGTGACAAAGCCTGAGAGTGGAGGGACGTGGAGTGGTGTAGAGTAGAGTAGTGCAGCCCAGAGTAGAGTGGAGTGGCATAGAGTGGAGTAGAGTGGTATAAATTGGCGTTGAGTGGAGTAGAGTGAAGAAGGGTGGCATAGAGTGGTGTAGAGTCATGTGAAATAGCGTAGAGTAGTGTGGCTTAGAGTGGAGTTATGTAGAGTGGAATGGAGTGGCATATAGTAGTGTAGAGTCGAGTGGTGTATACTGGAATGGAGGAAAGTGACATAGAATAGAGTGGCATAGAGTAGAGTTCATATAAAGTTGGGTGGCAACCAGTGGAGTGGTGTAGAGTATAGTAGAGAGGAGTAGAGTGGATTGGCATTGAGTGGAGTGGCGAGGAGTAGAGTGGAGTAGAGTAGAGTGGAGTGGTGTAAAGTAGAGTGTAGTGGCATAGAGTGGAGTACCATAGATTGGAGTTGTGTAGAGTGGAATAGCATAGAGGGCAGTAGCATAGAGTAGAGTGGCATAGAGTGGGGTGCTCTGCAGTAGACTGATGTTGAAGGAGGTGACGTGGAGTAGAGTGGCTCAGAGTGGAGTGGGATTGAATGGAGTGGCGTAAAGTAGCACGGAGAAGAGTAAAGTAGAGTGGCATAAAGCTGAGTATTATATAGTGGCATAGAGTAAAAAGGCATACATTAGAGTGACGTAGAGTGGCACTGATTGGTATGGAGTAAAGTGGCATAGAGTGCTGTTGTAAAATGGCATTGTGTGGCATGGAGTAGAATAGAGTAGAGTGGAGTGGTGTAGAGTGGTGTAAAGTAGAGTGGCATAAGTAGAGTGGCTTGGATTGCAGTGGCGTGTGAGTGAGATGGAGTGGATTGATAAAGAGTGGAGTGCTATCAAGTGGAGTGGTGTGGAGTGGCATAGAGTAGAGTTTAGTGGCATAGAGTAGAGTGGAGTGACCTAGAGTAGAGTGACATGAAGTGGTGTAGAGTAGAGTGGCATACAGTGGAGTGGGGTTATGTAGAATGGCGTAGAGTGACGTGGAGTAGCATAGAGTGGTGCAGCATGACATAGAGTAGAGTGTAACAGAGTGGAGTGGAGTACCACAGTGGCATTGAGTAGAGTGGATTGGCATAAAGCGGAGTAGATTAGAGTGGCATAGAGTAGATACACAAATATCGAGGCACCCAAAGAGGAAGTCCATAAAGTATATGGGTCAATGACAATAGCAAAAATCAAAAGTAGTCCATTCCAAATTTTTCTTCCTTTTTATTTCCTGATTCACTTCAGTGTGATACAACAAGGTGGCAGCCAACACGTGTTTCGTCCTATGGACATTTTCAAGGCTGCAAATGACGTACAACAATTAAAATCCCATAGTTAAACAAGAAATTTACTAAAACAGCAAGAGTTAAGTCCTAGATGGACAAAATCATGTACGACCAACACCGTTCAAGACCATACCCCGTTAAAAAAACAAGATCAAAGATCTCGATGAACATGGAAAATAGACAAACAGCAAACACCTGATTCATGAAGTGCCAGAGCATTAGAAGAATGAAAGATGGGCGTGCTACCAAGTATACAACCGAGGCAGAGTACAAAGAAGAAAATATAACAAAATATAAGAAAATTGTGCAAGTTCTGTGTACAAAGTCGTGATCATATCCGGTTCTCAAGTGAGTTGTATTTGTGTACCATCATGCTACATATACAAGGTGAAAACTAGCTTATTACTAGTAAACTCTCTTACCGAAAATGTACGGAAGGATAGCCAACGAACCGAAAATTTATAAAGAGGAGGACCTATCAAGTACTGGGCTCCGTATGTAGATGCTACCAACAAATCTGTATGGACAATGATAAAAGTATACATTTTAGTAAAGTGCAACAAAGAGAAAGGGAGCTTTCCTCGTAGCCCTTTTTATCTTTAACCAAATAAGTATATCCAAAATATCACCATATTTCATAGATGGATCAAGGCGGTATCCAAAGGAGAACAAAATATTCCCCAAAGTACAACACCCACATAACATATCATTACTCAGACCCTCCCACAAACACGCCTCGCCAATATTCCTGTATACATTTGCATCAAATGTGACATAGCGGTACCTTGTAATATAGATGTCTGTAACCACATATGTTCTCTATTGGCAACACCATGTGGAAATCATTGTTATATATAGGTCGCAGGAAAACGTTTACCCGATAGAGTTAGAATGGGAAACAATCTGTAGAAGGTCTAAAAGCCAGCCAAAAAAGAGTGGTATCTAGTAGGCAAGCACTAACAAGATTGTAGCTATTTCCTTACAGGAACAACAACATTAACACTCCACTAACTTATAAGGAGTTAACATACACACTAACATGGGTATTTCCAGTTATTGGCCAAGCTCCTCCCCTTAAAACCTGACTGGCAGGTTATTCGAAATATGACCGCAGCATACAAAAAAGTACGCTTGAGGGGAGACAGGCCACGCTTTCCAATATCAGTCAAACAAAGGCAGTCCACCCGCGAACAGTTTAACGGGATACGACCTACACACAGGCCCCGATAAGCCTATTGGAGCAAGAGAAAACAAGCATTGGCATAGCCTATAGGTCTTGCCTTTGGGACCTTATAAGTATTTAGATATGCAGAACAATATCCTTTGTGCAACAACATCAACTCTTGCATGGCTAAACACTTATTAGGTCCCAAAGGCCAGACCTATTGGCTATGCCAATGCTTGTTTTATTTACTTCCAGCCTCCCGCCAGCCCCTCCTTTGCCTGTTCCGACTCCATTGTGCTCTGTTCACGATTTTCTGCCACATTTCGTTGTTATCGGGGGGCGATTTTTGTTATCTGTCCTGTGCAGAGCCGGGCCACCTCTGCAAGGGGGCAGATGAGTGCCACTAAATCCACACAGGCTGCGCAGAGTGGGGCAGAGGGTGGGCAGGGGGCCCGCGGTCCTGTCTGTCTCCCTAAAATGTATCCGCACCATCTGAAGGAGTTTAAACTGAATTGTACACCTTAACCCCCCTCGCTCCTTAAGTGGGCACTTTCTTTCTCATCCCTAAACCGAAACCCCATCGCCTGAAAAGGCAGAAAAGATAGAGCAGAAAGACAAAGAAAACGCTTAAAAATGACGTTATGTTTATTTTTTTTGGGGGGTGGTGATACAGTTATTCAGGCTGTCAACAGAAAACACAACAGTTTTCCCTGGTTGCAGGATAGAAAGTAAAAATAGATGATTTGCAGGACACACTTTTGTAAAAGAAAAAAGAAGAAAAATAAAGGAATAAAATAAAATAAGTGTAGTGCGCCTTAAATGTACAGTGACAGCGCGGAAGGGCGCCTCCACAACTGTAATTGAATATCACACAATAAACTTCCTGTGACCAAATCCAGTTTTATTTTTTAATTATTCGCTCCCCTTTAAACAGGCCGCACTCTCAGGCAAGAGATGCAATCTGGATTTCTTCGGCAAACTGTAACAGTGATAGGAAAATGACTCTGCCGGCATTAATTCCAGGGTCAAGAAGGCCAAGGGCTCCACTTTTCACCAAAATTTAATTTCTTTTCTCTATAAATACTAAATGTAAACTGTGTCCGCTGGACCAAGTTCTGCCTCCGGCAAGAATCGCCTCATTAGCCCAGGCTGCGAGAGTGGAATGTGGCGGTGACGTGTTTCTGAATACAGAATGGCAAATCAATCCGGCAAGCATAAAAGGACGACTCTCTCGTCTGTCCCCCACTCTCTCTCTCTCTCTTTATTATAAAGAATTAATTCGACCTTATTCCCCTCACCTTCTCGAGCTGACAGAATGTTAATTTGAGCTGAAATTTCTCTCACCTCTCACTCCCTGACCCCTGGCACCCATGTTGGCGTGTTTTAATGACCTGAATCTTTCAACAGAAGCCCTGATAATTGTTACCTTATTAGCATGCAAATTTTTAAATAATATTATTGTAAAGAAGCATATAGTCCATCCGACACCTGACCCAGGCTCCAAGCAGCAACCTGCCTCCTGAATTTCAATGTCTACATTTAAACCGACCCTGTTTTAATGTCGCAGGGATTCGTGGAAAAGCGAACACAAAACCTCCGCCTGACATGCCATGAAGACGAGTGGACAAACAAACTATTCTCCTAATATGTATTCACAACCAGAGGGCAAAGCTTTTAATTATAAAGCACTAGAGAGATTGGGGGGGGGTACTGCAGCTGCTCGCTCCCGCAGGCAAAACACCATGGGATGCAAGGAATGCAGCTGCAGCATCCCGCGAGTGGTGCGTGCATGCTGTAAGGAAGACAAGCGCGACGCAAAAGTAAAAGCGAGCTTTGTAATATGAGCCACAACAGATGGCACCCTGCGTGCCGCTGCTCGCTCCCGCAAGGTGGAGGCCGTGAGAGGAAACATTTACTGGGAAAGGTGGGGCATGCACCCGCCTTTGGCCAATTGTCTGCTTTAATTTTTGAAAGCCACACGCAATGGCCAATCACTTCAGCTTTTCAGCAAACTCGTGCGTGTGGCTTTTTTTAGCCACATACACGAGTTTACTGAAAAGCTGAAGTGATTCCAAGAGATCATTTTCTGGAGCAGCGCATGCGCGCTGCGCTAGACGCGACCTACAAATACAAAAATTATGAATTTCCGACTACACGAGATACCGGAAACCCAAACATCATGCGTATAGAGAGAAAGCGTCTCATGGACTGACCTGAGCATAGTTATGACGGAGCAAAAAAGGTCCTACCGAAGGTAACGCTGGTGAGCACAGCGTGCTATCTCACCCGGCATTTTAAACAGAATTTATTCTCAGAAAGTGAAAAGTATGGTAAGACTCGTATTCAGAGGGATCCGCATCGCATAAAAATGTAGACGCCATCTTAGAGTGCATTATTTACCATGCCAGGTTACGATTGGGCACCTGCAGTGAGATACTAGGAGATCTTTAGACATATTCAAATTGAAAGAATGTTGATGGAAAGATCACTGAATGTATTTATCACCCACATGACCAAAGTTCGGTGTGAAGGAAAAAAAAAACTAATACACAAATACCAGCTGCATTTGCTTGGCACATGGACCAGAAAATGAATAATACATGTGAATCATACCAATGCTATTCACAGTATTTGAGACACCAACAGGCGTCTCTGATTGGTAGAAAAAATACATTATATTCAATTTCAACATAGAACATTTAGAATGTCAAGCCGGGCAAGAGGTATCTACATAGTTCGTATTTTAAACAGAGGGAGGGTCTATGACCCCAACCACTGTAACAGATATTGCATAACAGTCAGAAACACCAAATCATTAAATCATTGAATCATTAATTCAAAAAAACAGTAAGTGTGACATGATTAAGAGTATTTTAGTAAACAAGGGCACTCTGACAGCATAAATCCTAACAAATCACACAGAACAAAGTGTAGGAGAATAGTCAGACACAGATTAACTATCAAGTTGTAATCAGTGTGAAACCAACACACATTGTCTCCCAATGTTAGGTGATATAGCATAGATAGATGCATATTTAAGGTTTAACAGAGGGAAACACCAATAGTAATCACATAATCTCTATCAATAGGCACTGGTAGAGTATATATACCATTGACCCAGAGGAACACCAGAAATTGCATCAGAAAAAAAAGGTATGGAGTTCCCTATCGAGATTTAGACCCATGTCTACCGCCCTCAGTCTTGTCAACCCCAGACTTTTCAATTGCCGAAGTAACAGTGTTTTGTCGCCACCTCTGCTTGAAGGGCTTAGCATATCAATACCATGGAAGGAGATTCTGACATGTTTTTCCAACCCATGCATATTATTGTAGTGCACAGCAAGCGGATAATCTGTGTTGTTATTTTGATTGCACATACATGCTCTTGAATGCGTTCCTTTAAAGGTCTTATTGTGCTCCCTATATTTATAAGCCCACAGACACAGATGATACAGTAAACCACGTACTTTGTGTTGCAATTTATAAACCTTGTAATTTTATAGGTTTTTCGTGTGTTATACTGAAATTCTGTCATTGTGTTATTGGCAAAACAGCATGTTACAATGTTCACATTTGTAAAAACCCAATGGCAGATTGGGCAACCAGGTGTTCATCACCGTGGGTATAAGGTAGCTGTGACATAGGGTCTGTCGAATGGTCCTAACCCTACTGTGAACAATGTTGGGTTTGTCAGTAATCGCATGTTTGAGTATTCCATCCATCTATAAAATATGCCAGTGTTTGGACATGATCCTATAAAGGTCAGCACTTGGCGCACTATATGGAGTAATCATGACAGGTTTCTTTTTTCGGTCCATGATATCTGTTTTCTAGCTAACTGGTCTATTACGTAGCAAATCTCGGAGTTGTACCTTTTTGATCCTATTTTTGGCTTTCTCAACTCCCTGGCTGGTGTGGAGTAGTGTAGTGTAGAGCAGAGTGGCAAAGAGTAGAGTAGAGAGGTATAGAGAGAGGTGGATTGGCGTAGAGTGACTTGAAGTAGAGTGGCATAGAGTGAAGTGGTATGGCATAGAGTGACGTAGAGCAGAGTGGCATATATATATATATATATATATATATATATATATAATCCACCAATTGTCACTAACTTCACCAAACTCTTTATTGATGGGTGCCTCCGGTGTGCATGTGGCCTGCACAAAACAATTCATCACCAAAGTCCCTCCACTAGGAACAAAACCGGAGAACTCTTGTAGGTTAAAAAGATGCATTTACTCCGCTCAGCATTTTGCAAAATGCATCCGTTCCACTCAGCATAACGCGTTTCAGCATTATTGTGCAGGTGGTTATGTAGTCCACTTAACTCCTCCTGCACAGGTGCCAGAAAGAAAGGACTATGATTTCACTGTAGCCCCTTCCGTTCGTAACACCTCCATCATTGCATATTTTTTAATTCAATCTTAGTAATCTTTTATCTCAATGATGGTATTTCATTTAAATAACTTTAAGACATTGATGGCATTCACATTGTGCCAATGTGTGCTTTAACTTCATAGTGACTGCATTGCACATTGTCCCCCTTGTTAGCCGCATTACTGCCCATTAGAACTGGTGTACCAGAAAGTGCTGGTCTCAGTGACTGCCCCTTGCCATGTCGTCATGTCCCAACTTTTTTGTCAGCAGGCACGCTTCTTCATTGGGCTGCGGCCGTTCAGGCAGGTTCACTTCTACAATCCACCAATTGCCACTAACTCCACCGAACTCTTTATTGACAGGTGCCTGGAGGGATATGGAAGAAAATGTATAACATGGCACAGTGCGGTACCCACTAAAGGGGAAGAAGTGCGTAGAACGGCACTACAAATCCCAGCATGCACCACTTGTTGAACTCACTTGTGAAGTCCACTGGAGGGCGCAACAAGCAATTGGCATGCAGAGGAGGATGCCTTTTTACCAGGACTGCGCAGTATCATGGAACCTGTGAGCAAGTAGCTAGTGCTCCGAAATGCATAAGGCAAAAAATGACACCCAAATGTAAAATACTGGTTTGCTTTTCTTAAATAATCAGTGAAATTTGTCCGTTGTGGGGTGCATCTTCAAACAAGGACAAATTGTGAGTAATATATATATATATATATACCTTCACTGAAAAAACCACAGGTTTCAGGGACGTTATAGTTAGTTGGACATTTCACTGGTACAAAACTAGAGAAATTTGGCTTTTATAGTTAGTTAAGCTATCTATGACTCATGTCCCCGCAATGCACTGCTGATGACGTCACATATTACATCATTCATGATTGGTGTAATTCTGTTCAGCAGTTTGGGTTGTAGCCTGTTCTATAAATTCCTATGGAAATTAACATAGGGAAAATGCGCTTTGGGACCCCCCTTTTGTCTCAGCCCCTGCTTGACGAATCACCCCAAAACTTTCAGGACAGGAGCTGGCCGAAGCGCCGCACCAGTTTTGAAAATTTCACGAAGATTCGTCAAACGGCACCATAGATATTGTCAAATCAAAAAACGCTTTTCCTATGGATAATAGGTCCTAACTATAACTGCCTACTGGCTACCGCCAGTAGGTTTTATATATATATATATAATGATATGTACCAACTGGCAATGGGCGATCATGTGGAAGCAGGTGAACCAATCTCAGTTTTTAATCAAAAGAAGCCTGATACTCCCTTCAAACCCAAATCCAAATTTATCCCTCTATCTTCTCACGACGGGCTGGATACATTCAGCGACCACGTGACAGTTCATTTAAAAAAACTTATGTACATGAGCAATTCAGCAAGGAAAAAGAAATATTGCAATCAAGAAAGAAAATTCAATCAATTGATTTCTAAACTACAGAAGGCAGACCTAATAATTCGCAACTCCGATAAGGGAGGAAATATTGTACTCTGGCCCACAGCAGATTATCTCAAAGAGGCCCATAGGCAACTGGATGAAGTAGGATGTTACAGCAAAAGTACTCCTTTCAAATACAAATATTCACAAGAGACTCTTTTCAAAAATGTATTGGCATGGAAAGGATTGGGTCTTCTCAGCTGGGAAGAATTTAAATTTATCAAAAAAGAATATCCATCAACGTCCTATATGTACTTCATCCCCAAGGTCCATAAAAGTTTGGCTTTACCTCCGGGTAGACCAATTATATCTGCCTGTGATGGCCCCTTTGAGAATCTTTCAAAATACATTTTCTATTTCCTGCAAGACCATATGAAAAAGTTGGATTCATATATCCAAGATACAGGTGACTTCCTTAAAAAGATCGATAATTTCAATTGGAAAGAGGATTATCTGTTAGTTACCTTAGATGTATGTTCATTATACACTAGCATCAAACATCAAGATGGCCTGAGAGTGGCAGAGTTTTATTTGAGTACTAGGACTATTGAATATGCTGATCATACTAAAATGTTAATGAATATGCTATCCTTTTGCTTGGAGAACAACTTTTTTTTATTTAATGGTTGTTTTTATCAGCAACTACGAGGAGAAGCGATGGGCGCCAGCTTCTCCCCCAGCTATGCCTGTTTATTTATGGGCTGGTGGGAGGAGCTGGTGGTCAGGCGAAAATATCAGCATGTTTTTACTCATAATGTGATGCGGTGGTTTCGTCACATCGATGATCTTTTTATCATATGGCAAGGTTCCAAAGAAAGTGTGCTGAAATTTGTAGAGGATATTAATTGTAATGATTTTAACCTTTCATTTACATCAAATGTGAACAAAGAGACAGTGACATTTTTAGATGTACAGGTTTTAGTAAATAACAACATTTTAACTACTACCCTTTTTAGAAAACCTACGGCGGGCAATAAACTCCTTCATGCAACTAGTGCGCATCCCCCACATCTTATTAGAAGCATACCCTATGGGGAGATGCTCCGTATCCGGCGCATATGCAGTGACCCTCAGGATATGGAAACAAAACAAAAAGAATGTATGATGAGGTTTTTAGATAGAGGGTATAGTTTTGAAGTAGTGGAAGCAGCCATGAAAAGATCCCAACTGAAACCAAGAGAGGAAATTTTGGAATATAGAAATAGAGACAAAAAGGAGACATCAAACACTGATAATGAACCGGTTCGTCTCATATTAACATATTCCAAACAGGAAAAGGAACTGAGGAATATCATGAGAAAACATTGGCATTTTATACGTGAAGACCCAGTGATAGGGGGATACATGCCACTTAATCCCTCTATCACCTTTCGTAAAGCTAAGAGTATGGGTAATATGTTGACAAGCAACAGTCAAGATACTTTTAACAAACAAACGTGGTTGCCTACAAGAAATGGTTTTTTTAAATGCTCTACATGCAAGGCCTGCCAATTTGGCATAAATACCAAAACTTATTGCACGACATTCCCTGATACTCAACGGGAAATTAAACAACATCTCACGTGCAAAACGGACTACTGTGTCTATGTCCTGGAATGCGACTGCACTTTAAAGTATATTGGCAGCACAAAGCTGGCAGTGCATAAATGTATCCTGCAGCACATTAGAGCTATTAATAACAAGGATCAGAATTACCGCTTGGCCAGGCACTTTGAAAAGGTACACAATAGCAACCCTAAATGCCTTAAATACTTTGCCATCGAATCTGTACCTTTGAGAAAACGAGGCGGCAATAGGGAGGCAATACTCCGCCGCTTGGAAACTTAATTCATCCTAGAGTTTGATTCGAAATGGCCAGGCGGCCTCAATGCCACGGAGGATCTTCATACCTTTCTTTGAACCCCAGCTAGGCAACTACACGTTTTTAGCTAGTGATATTTCCTCATCTCCCAGCTCTATTATGAAGATCACAGGCAGTATGTACCTTGGGAGCTTATGTGTTAATTTTAATGATTGGTTTTAGGACATTGTAGGGTAGGCAATAATTATTTTATATACCTATTTCCTTCTATTGATCATTTTAATTATGTCACTGGTCTCTATATCCAACTGTCTTTTTGACTTTGATGAATCTTATTTCAATGCTGAATGGTTTATGAATTTTGTATCCTTTTATATATTTATATAATAGGATTTTTTTGGTATCTTTCAATCTTAGTCTCCATCAATTGATCGCCTATGTGTTGTCTTTTGGCACTAGTAGCACTTGTCACTTTTATGTCTTCAAGTACTGTTGCATTAAGCACCTTATCTAATAGAGTTGGACGAGCACTACTAGCAATTGTCACTTTAGATTATCAAGTACTGTTGCATTATGCACTTTATCTGATCTTATATTGTTAATTGCCTCATTGTGTTCCAAGTAGCACCAGTCACTTTATGTCCTTCTACTATTGTTGCATTTATGCATCATAATACATTATTTGTTTGAATTTTTAGTTGGACTATCGTGGAATAATATTAATTCTTTTTGAAAAAATTTTACCCACATGTTGGGTTCCTTTTTTTATTATTTTAACACGGTGAGCACTTTATACAAATATCAATATGACATATTACATCAGGTGTTTTGACGCTAAGGAGGGGGAAAAAAAAGATATATGCGAAGTATATTCTACTGATATAAATATATGCATTTAGGCTTTAAGTCTGTCAATTACAATGCAATATAATGTATGGAATTGTGAAAATTGAATTTCCATTTCAAACGCATTGTCTTTACATCGTAATTCCTGGTGTTTACATGTTTTCTATGTCTATTGAAAAAAGAAAAAAACTGTTTGTACTTGCACTTTAAATAGTGGGCTTGCATTGATGCGTGGTCAGGTGATCAAGGCCGCTGTGACGGCCGAAACGCGTCCTGATATCCTTCGAGGGGATTGCAAATAAATAAACAATTTGTTTGGCACTACAAGAGGTCTGCGCTCGTGATTCCCTTCCAGGGAGCTTCTTTTACGAGTGGTTAAGATATATATATATATATATATATATATATACATATATTACCTACTGGCGGTCGCCAGTAGGTAGTTATAGTTAGGACCACGTTTCCATAGGAAAACCGCAACATTCTATTTTGAATAACTTTGGCGCCGGACGACGAATCCTCGCGAAATTTTCAAAATAGGTGGGGCGCTCCGCTCCGCTTCTACCCTGAAAGTCTCGGGGGGATTCGTCAAGCGGGGGCTGAGATAAAAGGGGGGTCCCAAAACGCGTTTTTCCCATGCATTTTTCCATAGGACCTTTAGACACAGCTACAGCCCGAACGGCTGAACAGAGTTCCTTGAAATTTGGCAGAGAGGTAGTCCTCAGGTCAAGGAAGTGCCTTTTGTAGGTCTGGTGTAAATCTGTTCAGTAGTTCCTGAGAAAATAGCCTTTAAATCAATATATATATCTGAGCCAGCTTACGGTGCGCTTACGGTGCGCTTACCGTACGCGTACGGTGACGTGCGCGAGCGCGATTCTGATTGGCTGATAGATCTTAGTAAACATTCGAATCGGTCGAAACCAGGAAGCGGCGGCCGCCATTTTCTCTCTCGCACTCTGACAGGGGATTGACAAACAAAGGGCAACAACATGTAAAGGGGCTGTTTAGACAGCTCCCAAGCACCTAGCCATATTGAGGGAGTCCCCAACGATCCCCCAAGTGAAAAAAGGCAATTTTATTTTTTTTGAAAATTTCGCCGATTACGCTTACCATACGCGTACGGTAATAAATTAAAAAAAAAAAAAAAATATCCACACTCTCACCACCCCATGTGCAAATGGTGCCCGAAGGGCACCATTTGTGAATGGCATAATATTGCAAAGCCAAAAACAATATTTTACCTGTCACAACGATGCTCATCACATGTCCTCCATGTGCGCACGGTGCGCGAATCGCATCGTGCGTTCATGGCCCATCTAGCGTAACGTGGGCACGCGGTACGCGAAGCGCACCGCGTGCTCACTGTGCGCGCACGGTGCGCGAAGCGCACCGTGCGCGCACGGAACGAACTGCGTTAAGTGGGCGCGCACGCCACGAATGGCGTAAAGTAACTTAGCATTTAAAAAAACGTACAAATTCACTGAAAAAACCATAGGTTTCACACACGTTATAGTTAGGAATTAGCATTTAAAAAACCTTGCAAATTCACTGAAAAAACCATAGGTTTCACACATGTTATAGTTAGCTGGACATTTTACTGATAAAAAACCAATGAAATTCCCCCGTTATAGTTACTGTAGGCAACTATAACTCACGCGACCGTAATCCTCTGCTGATGACATATGTGTCTTTATGAAAAAAAAATATTTGTAATATATGTTTAGCTAAAATTTAATGGAAGAAGACATGGGCAAATAAGTGTCTAAATACAGTATTAGCATCAGCAGAGGATTACGGTCGCGTGAGTTATAGTTGCCTACAGTAACTATAACGGGGGAATTTCATTGGTTTTTTATCAGTAAAATGTCCAGCTAACTATAACATGTGTGAAACCTATGGTTTTTTCAGTGAATATATATATATATATATATATATATATATATATATATATATATATATATATGAAGAGTCCTCGCTCTTCTGCGCTCCCTTTTGTTGAAAACAAGATGAGAGTGGACCCAAGTGAGTGCTTATATTTCATTTATTGCAAGTAGAAACACTCCGCCATGACGCGTTTTCGGCAGCTCCTCTGCCTTGATCACATGATCTCGTGCTCTCCATGGCACTGGAATCAAGAAGTGTGGCTCAACATGGATGCATGGACGGACAATGAGTCACTAAAAACATCGTATTGGCAACAACATCATGGCGATACACGCGGCATCCATGCTGGCCGAAGCAAGCAAGAAAAAAGTCACCAGGATTGCAGCTCCTCCATTGGCCACAGATCCACCAATAACAATGAAGGTGACGAAATTTAAACCAATTAGAGACTGTGTCCCATTTTTTAACATAATGAAAGCACTGAAAAAGGCTCAACTGCCGAAATGCATTTGCTGTACATTGCGTTATTAAATAAGTAAATTACCCCGTGAGTGCTCCTTACCTGTGGACTAAGTTGTTGTGTAACACGCGAGTCCTACCCTCGCGACTAAAGGATGCACCCGTTTTGAGTTCAGCAGTGGCTTTGGTGGGAAACGTGGAAAGATGTGCAAGCGCTATACTGCTTGAACCGCGGCCGCCGGATCTTCTCGCCGATCAATGAGGTCGCTAGCTATCCAAGTTGGTGGTTGTCTGTTTATTTAAATGGCACCAGCGAGAACGCCTTGGAATCATCGTGCGGCTGTAACGAGGGGCTGAGGGACACAGAATCGGTAAAGTGGAAGCCCATTTGGGAAGCGATGGAAGGTGCCCGGTGCCACAGAAGTGTGGCTCAACATGGATGCATGGACGGACAATGAGTCACTAAAAACATCGTATTGGCAACAACATCATGGCGATACACGCGGCATCCATGCTGGCCGAAGCAAGCAAGAAAAAAGTCACCAGGATTGCAGCTCCTCCATTGGCCACAGATCCACCAATAACAATGAAGGTGACGAAATTTAAACCAATTAGAGACTGTGTCCCATTTTTTAACATAATGAAAGCACTGAAGAAGGCTCAACTGCCGAAATGCATTTGCTGTACATTGCGTTATTAAATAAGTAAATTACCCCGTGAGTGCTCCTTACCTGTGGACTAAGTTGTTGTGTAACACGCGAGTCCTACCCTCGCGACTAAAGGATGCACCCGTTTTGAGTTCAGCAGTGGCTTTGGTGGGAAACGTGGAAAGATGTGCAAGCGCTATACTGCTTGAACCGCGGCCGCCGGATCTTCTCGCCGATCAATGAGGTCGCTAGCTATCTAAGTTGGTGGTTGTCTGTTTATTTAAATGGCACCAGCGAGAACGCCTTGGAATCATCGTGCGGCTGTAACGAGGGGCTGAGGGACACAGAATCGGTAAAGTGGAAGCCCATTTGGGAAGCGATGGAAGGTGCCCGGTGCCACAGAAGTGTGGCTCAACATGGATGCATGGACGGACAAAGAGTCACTAAAAACATCGTATTGGCAACAACATCATGGCGATACATGCGGCATCCATGCTGGCCGAAGCAAGCAAGAAAAAAGTCACCAGGATTGCAGCTCCTCCATTGGCCACAGATCCACCAATAACAATGAAGGTGACGAAATTTAAACCAATTAGAGACTGTGTCCCATTTTTTAACATAATGAAAGCACTGAAGAAGGCTCAACTGCCGAAATGCATTTGCTGTACATTGCGTTATTAAATAAGTAAATTACCCCGTGAGTGCTCCTTACCTGTGGACTAAGTTGTTGTGTAACACGCGAGTCCTACCCTCGCGACTAAAGGATGCACCCGTTTTGAGTTCAGCAGTGGCTTTGGTGGGAAACGTGGAAAGATGTGCAAGCGCTATACTGCTTGAACCGCGGCCACCGGATCTTTTCGCCGATCAATGAGGTCGCTAGCTATCCAAGTTGGTGGTTGTCTGTTTATTTAAATGGCACCAGCGAGAACGCCTTGGAATCATCGTGCGGCTGTAACGAGGGGCTGAGGGACACAGAATCGGTAAAGTGGAAGCCCATTTGGGAAGCGATGGAAGGTGCCCGGTGCCACAGAAGTGTGGCTCAACATGGATGCATGGACGGACAATGAGTCACTAAAAACATCGTATTGGCAACAACATCATGGCGATACACGCGGCATCCATGCTGGCCGAAGCAAGCAAGAAAAAAGTCACCAGGATTGCAGCTCCTCCATTGGCCACAGATCCACCAATAACAATGAAGGTGACGAAATTTAAACCAATTAGAGACTGTGTCCCATTTTTTAACATAATGAAAGCACTGAAGAAGGCTCAACTGCCGAAATGCATTTGCTGTACATTGCGTTATTAAATAAGTAAATTACCCCGTGAGTGCTCCTTACCTGTGGACTAAGTTGTTGTGTAACACGCGAGTCCTACCCTCGCGACTAAAGGATGCACCCGTTTTGAGTTCAGCAGTGGCTTTGGTGGGAAACGTGGAAAGATATATATATATATATATATATATATATGAAGAGTACTCGCTCTTCTGCGCTCCCTTTTGTTGAAAACAAGATGAGAGTGGACCCAAGTGAGTGCTTATATTTTATTTATTGCAAGTAGAAACACTCCGCCATGACGCGTTTCGGCAGCTCCTCTGCCTTGATCACATGATCTCGTGCTCTCCATGGCACTGGAATCAAGCTATCCTGGCTGAAGATGGGTGAAACCCCAAACCCGGTCCTAGGATGCTTGTTTACGGTCTAGGGAGGACCTGGCTTGGCAGTTCGGACTGGACTGTTCCCATGAGGCACAGGGTCAAGACTGATTTGCATATGGCTGGGTTCAAACAGGAATAGCATGGTGAGCAAAAAAACAATGGATTTAGTCCCAGATCACTGTACTGGGGTGAATGTATGACATTGTTCTACATTCTGTCCATCAACTGTTGTTTTTAGGTCGAGCCTGTTGCAGCGCGCATGCGCTGCACTGGCGAGACTTTATGTAAACAGTAAAAGGGCTTTGGAAAGCTCACTACACGCTCGTGCATGTGGTTTGTTTTCGTTCAGAGGCTCTTCGCCTTTGCGTGCGTCTTTCTGAGAAAGACAGCACGCAATTGGGCAAAGGCGGGTGCATGTCCCGCCTTTGCTCCGCCCATGGCCTATTGCTTGCGGTTACCCGCATGGGCACAGACGCGTGCGCGATAATGCAAAACAGATGTCTCGCTTGGGCACGCGCACGCGCAACACTCGCATGCTTGTCTGTGGTTTGGTCCGGGCATGGAGACTGCGTGAACCGTCCGAAGGCGCTTAGGGCACCACTTATTAAACCTAGTTTCTCTAGTTATTAGTAGAGGTTTTGCTTTGTGTTTGTGCTGATTAACTTTATTTCCAGTTAATAACTATCATGTTATCTGCTCTTCCATTTCTCTAACTCGTGAGAAAGGAGGCGCTAATCTAGTCGCCCTGAAAACATGTTTAATCCCCACAACAGCGCTTTTGCCTTGATGTGTGATCTGCAGGAGGGGCGGGGACCGCTTTGCACGCAGATAATGTGCGCAAGGTTTTCGGCTTGGCATGAGGACAACAAGCTACAAATGTCACCAGGGGCCCGCGGTGCTGACAGCATGGCACATGTGCTTGTAAACTGTCTCAAGGAGGAGGTTTGATTGCCGTCTTTCTTCTCTGTTCTGGTCCCAGACAAAGGCAGGCTGACCTCCTGCATGACCCAGCAAGTGCTGGGATTCCCAAAACACATTTCCCCGTTGTGTCCCGGCGCTTAATAAACGAAAAAGAAGCGGCCTCTGTACGCTTGAATGATGAGATGAAAATAACTGCTGTGCTCGGCGGCGAGGTTACTGAGTTTCACCTCAAAGCGCGCCCCGGCAGTTTCTCATGCTGCGCGTGTGATTGTTGCTGGTTATTTTTATTTATTTATTTTTACGGGGTGGGGGGCTCTGTAATTGCCTGCATGTGCACTGTGTTCCCACACTACTATTGTTTGCGCCTTCATGTTTTTGATGCCTGTCACGTGTTCTAATTAGCTGGCGTCGCTGGATGACTGTTGAGACGTGTGTCCCTTCCCAAAGGCCCAAAGGGGACAGAAGGCTTGGTGTAAAAGAGCAGGGCAATCTATACAGCGTGTTTGTGTGCATGTGTGGGTGCACATGAGTGTGTGTGTGTCTGCATGTGAGTGTGCTGTCATGTGGCCTCCCTTGCCTTCCTGCCCACTTTTCTTTGCTTTTGGTGGGGTGAAGGGATGCAGCTTCTGGAGAGCAAGTGGTAGCAGTATGTTGACCCCTTCTCTGTCGGGGTAAGAAAAGGCTCAGGTCACTGGTCATGGCCAGAGGATTAGCATCAGATCGCGGTAACCTGCCGGGTTCCTCTGTGAGGTGAGACTTTCTGAGACAGCTCTGTGAAAGGGAGTAGCCAGAAAATTAACCCCCTCCTTTGAGCCAAACCGCAGATGACACAGTGAGCAAAGCAAGCATGCCCAACATTTCCTACAATATTTTCCTTGAACCTTTGCATCCACCATCTATCCATTCATCCTACCATCCACCTTCCACTTTCATCTTTCCATCCTTCTATCCTTTCATCTCACCATCCATTCATTCACCATTCCATTCATCCACTGACCATCCATCCATTCCTACATTCATCACCATTCTTACAACTTTCCAACCTTCTATCCTCCATCCTTCCTTCATCCATCCATCCGTTTTTCAGGATTCCATCCAGTGACCATTACCTTTCAACACTGACCCATGCACCCCTCATCTATCCTTTCACTCATCCATTCTTCCTTTAGTCCTTCCATTCATCCTTCTATCCACCTAGACATCCTTCCATTCAACTATCCATTCACCCTTTCTTCTACCCATCTTTTCACCAATGAAACCTTTCACCTTTCCATCCATCATTTTACCTTTGTACCATCCTTTGTTCTTTTCACATTTCCTTCCAACTTACCTTCTTTCCTTTCATGTTACCTGTATACCTTACATTAGTCCTTCCATTCACCATTGCTTCCTACCTTCTTCCCCCCTTTCCCAGTTTCTAGTACGTACCTATCCATCATTCATTCTTTCCTCTCCTTATTTTCCTTTCTACACTTCTCTCCCCAAGTCACTCACTGTTTTTGGCCCTCTCTGTCCTTTTTCCAATTCTTTCATCATTTCTTTGTCTTCTTTGTATAGGTGTTTTGTAGATTATATTTTTGTGCATCATTAAAAATGCACCATATGCATTTACACACACGATTTCACATCAGTAGACTGATTTAATATAATTGCATTTGAAAGAAATTTCTTACGATGTGTTGTAGTGTGTATTCTAATGTGTTTTAGTTGCACCACATTTCTGTGTAAAACACCATCTTGAACAAGATGGAAGTCATCTCTGTCACTCATTCATGATTTCCCCACTGAACACACCCTCTCACAGATGCAGCACACAGTCAAGCTGAAGTCATAATAGTTTATTTTCATTGCATTTATTGTTCTGCTCACAAAGAATCTTCCACCGCTCGGATGTAGCAACATCTTCCGTTTCTTCACTGAATCTATTCATTCAAAGAAAGTTTTATTGTCAGTGTTTATTACATGTTCGAACATCTCTGGTTGACATTTGCATAGAGGGTGCTAAATAAATATTCAAGATAATCACATAGTTCTTCGTGTTCAGGTAGTGATGTTTATTTGTCATGTGCTCTGATTTTCTGAACAAATGATACATTTGCTCATACTATGGTGAAGCTGCAGAAATGTTGATGTGATGTGCAAGCATTGGCATAGCCAATAGGTCTCGCCTTTGGGACCGTATAAGTGTTTAGCCATGCAACACTTGATATTGTTGCATCAAGGATATTGTGCTGCATAACTAAATACTTATAAGGTCCCAAAGTCGCGACCTATTGGCTATGCCAATGCTTGTTGCATTTGTCACCCCGAGTGGGATGGGTATGCCCAGACGTGGGTCCCGTGCTCTCCTTGCCACTTTAATCAAGCTATCCTGGCTGAATAGGGGTGAAACCCCGAAACTGGTCCTAGGATGCTTGTTTCCGGTCCAGGGAGGACCTGGCTTGGCAGTTCGGGCTGGACAGTTCCCATGAGGCACAGGGTCAAGACTGGTTTGCATATGGCTGGGTTCAAACTGGAATGGCATGGTGAGCAAAAAAACGATGGATTTAGGCCCAGATCTCTGTACTGGTGTGAATGTATGACATGGTTCTACATTCTGTCCATCAACTGTAGTTTTTGCATTTATCACCCCGAGTGGGATGGGTATGTCCAGACGGTGGTCCCGTGCTCTCAATGCCACTGGAATCACGCTATCCTGGCTGAAGAGGGGTGAAACCCTGAAACCGGTCCTAGGATGGTTTTTTCCGGACCAGGGAGGACTTGTCTTGGCAGTTCGGGCTGGACTGTTCCCATGAGGCACAGGGTCAAGACTGATTTGCATATGGCAGGTTCAAGCTGGAATGGCATGGTGAGCAAAAAAACGATGGATTTAGGCTCAGATCTCTGTACTGGTGTGAATTTATGACATTGTTTTACATTCTGCCCATCAACTGTAGTTTTTGCATTTATCACCCCGAGTGGGACGGGTATGTCCAAACAGTGGTCCCGTGCTCTCAATGCCACTGGAATCAAGCTATCCTGGCTGAAGAGGGGTGAACCCCCGAAACTGGTCCTAGGATGCTTTTTTCCGGTCCAGGGAGGACTTGGCTTGGCAGTTCGGGCTGGACTGTTCCCATGGGGCACAGGGTCAAGACTGATTTGCATATGGCTGGGTTCAAGCTGGAATGGCATGGTGAGCAAAAAAAAGATGGATTTAGGCCCAGATCTCTGTACTGAGGTGAATGTACGACATTGTTCTACATTCTGTCCATCAACTGTTGTTTTTGCATTTGTCACCCCGAGTGGGATGGGTGTGCCCAGACGTGGGTCCCATGCTCTCAATGCCACTGGAATCAAGCTATCCTGGCTGAAGAGGGGTAAACCCCCGAAACCGGTGCTAGGATGCTTGTTTCCGGTTCAAGGAGGACCTGGCCTGGCAGTTCTGGCTGGACTGTTCCCATGAGGTCAAGGGTCAAGACTGACTTGCATATGGCTGGGTTCAAACGGGAATGGCATGGTGAGCAAATAAACGATGGATTCAGGCCCAGATCTCTGTACTGGGGTGAATGTATGACATTGTTCTACATTCTGTCCATCAACTGTTGTTTTTGCATTTGTCACCGCGAGTGGGACGGGTATGCCCAGACGTGGGTCCCGTGCTCTCCATACCACTGGAATCAAGATGTCCTGGCTGAAGAGAGGTGAAACCCCGAAACCGGTCCTAGGATGCTTGTTTCCGGTCCAGGGAGGACCTGGCTTGGCAGTTCGGGCTGGACTGTTCCCATGAGGCACAGGGTCAAGACTAATTTGCATATGGCTGGGTTTAAACTGGAATGGCATGGTGAGCAAAAAAACAATGAATTCAGGCCTAGATCTCTGTACTGGGGTGAATGTATGACATTGTTCTACATTCTGTCCATCAACTGTTGTTTTTGCATTTGTCACCCCGAGTGGGACGGGTATGCCCAGAAGTGGGTCCCATGCTCTCCATGCCACTGGAATCAAGCTATCATGGCTGAAGAGGGGTGAAATCCCGAAACTGGTCCTAGGATGCTTTTCTCCGGTCCAGGGAGGACCTGCCTTGGCAGTTCGGGATGGACTGTTTCCAAGAGGCACAGGGTCAAGACTGATTTGCATATGGCTGGGTTCAAACTGGAATGGCATGGTGAGCAAAAAAACGATGGATTTAGGCCCAGATCTCTGTACTGGGGTAAATGTATGACATTGTTCTACATTCTGTCCATCAACTGTTGTTTTTGCATTTGTCACCCCAAGTGGGACGGGTATGCCAAGACGTGGGTCCCGTGCTCTCCATGCCACTGGAATCAAGCTATCCTGCCTGAAGAGGGGTGAAACCCCGAAACCGGTCCTAGGATGCTTGTTTCCGGTCCAGGGAGGACCTGGCTTGGCTGTTGGTTATGGACTGTTCACATGAGGCACAAAGTCTAAACTAATTTGCATATGGCTGGGTTCAAAGTGGACTGGCATGGTGAGCAAAACAACGATGGATTTAGGCCCAGATCTCTGTACTTGGGTGAATGTATGACATTGTTCTTCATTCTGTCCATCAACTGTTGTTTTTGCATTTGTCGCCCCAAGTGGGACGGGTATGCCCAGACGTGGGTCCCGTGCTCTCCATGCCACTGGAATCAAGCTATCCTGGCTGAAGAAAGGTGAAACCCCGAAATCGGTCCTAGGATGCTTGTTTCCGGTTCAAGTAGGACATGGCTTGGCAGTTCGGGCTGGACTGTTCCCATGAGGCACAGGGTCAAGACTGATTTGCATATGGCTGGTTTCAAACTGGAATGGCATGGTGAGCAAAAAAACGATGGATTTAGGCCCAAATTTCTGTACTGGTGCTAATGTATGACATTGTTATACATTCTGTCCACCAACTGTAGTTTTTGCATTTATCACCCCGAGTGGTACGGGTATGTCCAGATGGTGGTCCCGTGCTCTCAATGCCACTGGAATCAAGGTATCCTGGCTGAAGAGGGGTGAAACCCCGAAACCGGTCCTAGGATGCATTTTTCCAGTCCAGGGAGGACTTGGCTTGGCAGTTCGGGATGGTTCCCATGAGGCACAGGGTCATGACTGATTTGCATATGGCTTGGTTCAAGCTGGAATGGCATGGTGAGAAAAAAAACGATGGATTTAGCCCCAGATCTCTGTACTGAGGTGAACGTACGACATTGTTCTACATTCTGTCCATCAACTGTTGTTTTTGCATTTGTTACCCCGAATGGGATGGGTATGCCCAGACGTGGGTCCCATGCTCTCCATGCCACTGGAATCAAGCTATCCAGGCTGGAGAGGGGTGAAACCCCGAAACCAGTCATAGGATGCTTTTTTCCGGTCCAGGGAGTACCTGGCTTGGCAGTTCCTGCTGGACTGTTCCCATGAGGCACAGAGTCAATACTAATTTGCATATGGCTGGTTCAAATGGGACTGGCATGGTGAGCAAAAAAACGATGGATTTAGGCTCAGCTCTCTGTACTGGGGTGAATGCATGACATTGTTCTACATTCTGTCCATCAACTGTTGTTTTTGCATTTGTCACCCCGAGTGGGACGGGTATGCCACGCTCGCCATGCCACTGGAATCAAGCTATCCAGGCTGTAGACGGGTGAAACCCCAAAACCAGTCCTAGGATGCTTTTTTCCGGTCCAGGGAGGACTTGGCTTGGCATTTCTGGCTGGACTGTCCCCATGAGGCACAGGGTCAAGACTGATTTGCATATGGCTGGGTTCAAACTGGAATGGCATGGTGAGCAAAAAACCGATGGATTTAGCCCCAGAACTCTGTACTGAGGTGAATGTACGACATTGTTCTACATTCTGTCCATCAAGTGCTGTTTTTGCATTTGTCACCCCGAGTGGGACGGGTATGCCCAGACGTGGATTCCATGCTCTCCATGCCACTGGAATCAAGCTATCCTGGCTGAAGAGGGGTGAAACCCCCAAACCGGTCCTAGGATGCTTATTTCCTGTTCAGGGATGAACTGGCTTGGCAGTTTGGGCTGGACTGTTCCCGTGAGGCACAGGGTCAAGACTGATTTGCATATGGCTGGGTTCAAACTGGAATGGCATGGTGAGCAAAAAAACGATGGATTTAGGCCCAGATCTCTGTACTGGGGTGAATGTATGACATTGTTCTGCATTCTGTCCATCAACTGTTGTTTTTAGAAGTATAATTTAATGAGCAGATGTAGTATTCTTTGGCACAATGCTTTGAAATGTACACAGCAAAAGCCATGATTTACCAACACTTTTCACAGCTTTTGACTGCAAAAACTGTTGTTTTTGCATTTGTCACCCTGAGTGGGAAGGGTATGCCCAGAAGTGGGTCCCGTGCTCCCCATGCCACTGGAATCAAGCTATCCTGGCTGAAGAGGGGTGAAACCCCGAAACTGGTCCTAGGATGCTTGTTTCCGGTCCAGGGAGGACCTGACTTGGCAGTTCGGGCTGGACTGTTCCCATGAGTGATTTGCATATGGCTAGGTTCAAACTGGAATGGCATGGTGAGCATGAAAACGATGGATTTAGGCCCAGATCTCTGTTTTGGGGTGAATGTATGACATTGTTCTACATTCTGTCCATCAACTGTTGTTTTTGCATTTGTCACCCTGAGTGGGAAGGGTATGCCCAGAAGTGGCTCCTGCTGGAGCAGGGTTTTCTGTTGAAAATTTATCGAGTTTTAAGCTCCAGTTTTGTCTATAAGTCTTGACTAAAATTATTAATCTATAATCGATAATTATTGGTTTTGTGAGAAACTTTGACTAACCAACATGATTAACAAGAGAAAAACTACACGTGGGAATGCATATATGTTGCTTAATAATAATGTGCAGGTTTAATTAAATGAATGTTGCTAAGTGCTATTTGTTTTAAAGCACAAAACGCTTTTGAAATAACGTGTACTAATGCTTATTTATGTTGCAGATGGCTAGTTAATTACATATACATAAGGGTATTAGTGGGGATTAACACTGTTTAATCATTGCGATGATGTAGTAACGTTGTTTGTATTTCTTTCGATTAAGATGGTCTGTTTTGGCCTAGAACAAGATGGCTGCCGTTTACAGCCTGCACTCGAGTGATTGAATTTTGATGAGAAGGCCTTGCTGAACATGGTCGAGAGTCACCTGACCACAGCCTTCGCCTGGTTTAAAAGTTTTCCGTGAGGACAGCAGCTCTGGGCGTGAGTCCAATTGCCTTGGACAAGGATAAGGCCACAATGAACAATGACAATGCTGCGGTGGCTCTGCTAGAGATATCAAGGAAGAACGTTTTCGAAAAGAAACATTTGCAAACTCGAGTTTCCTTCTTCCGTCTTTTTATTTTTGTGATTTTTCTGAGCGGAGGTTCTTACAAATGTTGCGATGCAACATCCTTTCCTGCTCGTTTTGCTTGGTGATTCAATGAACATTTAGAATTTTTTATGTTGCTTTATTTTGCAATTTATATTATAAATATTGTTAGACTAGGGAGGGTCTAAGGCCACTTCTTCCCAAACCTGCGTTGGTGAGGATCGATGCTGTGAGGACGGCGACTCGGGAGACTTTACTGAGAGACCTGTCCTGACCCATTTATGACATTTAGCTAGAATAGGTAACTATGAGAATAATGATTTTGCTTTTGATTGACTTTCATTTGAACTAATTTTAGATAAAATATAATTTATGAATTACAGTGTTGGTGGTTATTTCTTGTCGTTTATTGAGTACTCTAATGTGATTATTGTTGTTTAAATCATGACTCAGGACAGTAACAAACTGATCGCATTGACCTTACTGTAGATACAGGGTGTTTAGGAGTTTCCTCTCTCCATATTTAGTGTTGATAGAGTAATTGAGCGTATGTTAGTGAAATGGGCCCAAGCGTGTGATGAGTGTATGTGCGTGTATCTGAAAAATTACTCTATCCGTGGTAGTAGGGAGAATTTGTATGCCCTGATCTGCAGCAATTTCCTGGTAGCAGAGTAATGGTTTTTATTATTGTCTTGATCTGATTAGATTGCTTGTACATTGGCTTTTTGATTCATTGATTATTGATTGATGTTGGTATATGTACTAATACTATATGTTGAAGTCGTCGTATTGAGTTTTATGTAGTGCTTCTGGAACTTGGGAGCTGATGGCAGTTCCGTAGTAGGGCAGAGGGAAGTGTATGCTGCTCTCGGGAAAGACGGGATTGTTGGTCCTGTACGTATGCAGGAGAAACGTGTGACAATTGAAGTTGCGCGTCACATTGTCTGGGTTCGGAATCAGTGACATCGTCGTGTGTTACTATTAGAGACATATTTTCGGTATAAAAGGAGTGCGTATGGTAGCGAAGGTTATCTGTGAAACTCTGGTCTTAAGTCCCAGGGATCCGTAAGGTTTGCCGTTAAAGCTTACCGCTGGAGAAGTAATAGGTATTCTCTGAGCTTGTTTGAAGGACTGGGCAGAGGTAAAACACTGCTTGGTTAACGTATGTTATAATTCTGTAGTATGGCAGACTGTTTGCTGTTCTCGGAAAAAGCAGGATTCTGTGTGTATGTACTACATTTTTATGTGTGAAAGTGCGTGAATGTATGAGCATTTAATTGATTGTAAGACTCTTTGGAGCAGTCCTAGAGGAAACAGTTAATGGATGCATGTTAGAAGGGCAGAGTAGAGGGATGTGCTACTGTGTCAACGAGAGTATTAATTCCGTAGTGGAGCAGGGGTAAGCGCTGTTCTAAAAAGAAGCGGGATTCTTGTGAGAATTTTCTTTACTATTCTGTGGTTAGCGAAGCAGACAATGGAGATGTTTATATGTTGTAACTAATAGATTTTGTAAAAAAAATTTTAAAACGAAGTCTACTGAGGAGGTTTTGTAAAGAAGGGGTAGACGAGTGACAGGAGACAGAGCAGAAGCTGCAGTCAGCGACTGCTGACGTCATAGAGACCGCGCTCTGATTGGGTAGTGGATCAGAACAGTGCTCGCGCTGGGATTGGTGCGTTGGTGTGAGCCGCGCAGGGATTGGAAGGAGTACAGGGTGACGTAGACGCTCCAGGATTGGTGCGTTGGTGAGAGTCGCGCTGTTATTGGACGAAAGATTGTACCGCACAGTTGGGTTACGGAAGGGATTAGAAAGTTTTGGTAAACGCTAAAATGTATTACCAAGAAGAGAAAAAGAAGAAATCCTTGTTTGGTAAAATAAAAAGATGGTTTGACAAGGATAAAGACATTAAAACAAGAGAAGGTGAATTGTTACCTCCAACGAAAACGCCTGCATCCTTCATGGCTGCGAAATATGGGTATCATACCTGTATATGGTTAGACAATTGGGTTAGGTACACTAGAGAGGATGGTGTTCTGGCTTTCCCGGAACATGGTTCATTTAATATGGCCGTGTTGAGAAATTTACGGGCAAAAATGTTGTGTCTTGACCCAAGACCAAGGCCGACACAGTTTGAGGCGTTGGTGGAATGGGAAGATGAAGTACATGAGAGAGAAAAACAGAGATCTGGAGGCAACTATAGGTATATGTTTGGGAGGAAATATGATCGTGAAACTCATCATGATCGAATGAGGAGATGGCGAGATGCTAGTATGACAGAAGGATTATATCCTATGAGGGCAATTGAAGAGAAGGAAGAAAGAAAGGAAACAAGAGGGGTACCTGAAGCAGAAGTGAAAAGGTATAGAGTTAATGATTATGAGGATGAGGTCTTGGATGACATGATTTACAAGAGACCACCACCATATAGACCAGAACCAGAAGAGAGCACACCAGTTGCTACTCCAATAAGAGATACTTTGCGTATCATTGAGACAGAAGTTGTGACACCTGATTTAAAAAGTGGTAGCTCTTTCAGAGAAAAAGAGAGAGAGAATCGATGTGGTGACGAGAATACGAGAGAATTAGCCAGAACTACATCTGAACTGACTGAAAAGATTAGAGAGCTGACGAAGAATTTGGAAGCTGTTACGGTGCCTGTAACCATAGGTCCGGTTATGCCTATTTTTGATAAGCAGAGGACGGGTGAGAATGGTTTGATGGTTCCATATGTTGGGAATAAATTAACAAGTTTGGCTGGTCCTTCAGGAGAGTCAGGAATAAGGACAGAAAGTAATGATTTGAGACAATCAAGACGTGACACATGTAGTGGAGGATTAGAGGTGCAGTCTAATTCGAGATTGGATACTAGTGATACTAGTTGTTCAGGGATGCCGATTTTGGAACCACAAAGGATGCCAGAGAAAGTGGGTGCAGTGAAAAAGTCTACAGAAATAACAGCTGAAGATTTGAATGATTGGTTGAAAGTTCTTCAAAAGAAGGATAAAGATTCACAGGCAATTGATGTAGCCAGGTTACGCATAGAATTGGAGGAGCTTGTTGCAGGGACAATTTCTACAGACATACTCAAAAACCATCATGATGGAGAGTTGTTATTCATGTGCAAAAGCATCACTTGGAGGGCTAAGAATACACATGAAAGGTTAAGAACAATAGCGAGTGAACAGGGAGTTGACATGGATAAGGTGAAAGTTTTGCAGAAACCTTACAGGGTGGATTTCACTGATAAGGATATTGAAAATCTAAATGGTGCTGGCAGAACAGGACAGATTAAAGAGATGATTGCCTTATTGCGAAAATGGGGTGATGTAGAAAGATGGAAGGATAGGTGGTACAAGAAAAGGGAAGACTCAGTGGACAGGACTTATTCAGCATTTCCTGTGAGAGAAAAAGAGAAAACAGTGGATGCTTATCCTATGAGAAAAATACCTGGAGGAGGATATGTACATGTTCCATGGACCAGACAGGATATTTTATCATTTACAAATGATTTCCCTCGACTGAGAGAAAAGCCCGTCGAGTGGTATAGGCAGGTAGACAGGTTTGTGAAATTGTCGAAGGTGCTGTGGATTGATCTGAATAGTCTGTTTGATATAATTGTTCCAGCAGACTTGTGGGCTGAGTATAAAATAGTAGTAAGTTGGCCTACTGAGGAATATCCAAGAGATCAGAAAACAGGAGCACCAGATCCAGAGGTAATGAAAAAATACGATCAGGTAATTGTATTCCTGAAAAGTAAAGTACCTCCAAAAGAGACAGACTGGGTTAAGATAGACCGGACACATCAGGAAGCGAAAGAATCAGTTCATGCTTTTCACGAAAGGCTGATACTGGCTTTCAAACAATTCAGTGGAGATGAACACCTGGGTGACAAGGATTTGAGTCATTTTGTATACAGATTTGTATATGGCCTGAGACCTGAGATTAGTGAGAGAATTCGTGAGCATACAGTGGACTGGCAGAGTAAGAAAATAGATGAAATCCTGAGACATGCGAAATACTTCAGTGATGAAATTGAAGCAAAACAAAGAAAGCTGAAAGAAAAGGCAATGTGGGCACAGGTGAAAGTTGCAGAGAGACAAGAAGCACAGTTGGTGGAACAGGCAAATAATCCAGGGAATAGGCCCAGATATGTGGGGAAAGGAAAGGGGAATTTAGAAGAGGCGAAGAAAAAGTTCCCTTGCCACAACTGTGGTCAACTGGGACATTGGAGATCCGAGTGTACAAATCCACCATTAGTGAATAATGAAAGTAAACCATTAAATCAACAGGTGCAGACTGAGGGGTGTAATCAACAGCAGCAACAGCAGAAGGTTGTTAAACAGCAGAGTCAAGAGCCAAGACCGCCCTTGCCGCAGAATAGAGGGTCCCAAAAGTACAATCAGGATTCGGGATTTTACAATGATGAGCAGGTAAACAAACCAAGGCGTTCTAACCCGGTACAACAGTATTGGTTAAAGAATGAAGGGAGTGAGTCTGAAGGTGATTGTTGACGGTGCCGAAGAGAGGAGGAAGAGTGCATACTTGGTGCAACTCTAGAAATAGACCAGGCAGGACCATTTGTAGATGGGAAAATAAATTAAGAAAGTGTTACTTTTTTAGTAGACACAGGAGCGACGAGATCAACTGTCAGGTCAGCGGATATTAGAAATCTTCCTCTCTCGGATGAAGCAATCCAAGTAGTTGGTGTAGCTAATACACAAATAAAGACACGTCTTACTGAACCAGTAAGGGTAAGAATAGGGACATTTTCAGACATGCACAGATTTGTGGTCTGTGACACTAGTCCAGTGAATTTGTTAGGTAGGGACCTGTTGTGCAAGATGAATTGTACAATTTTCTGTACTCCGGATGGAATAGCTTTTGAAACACAAGATGAGGATGTTTTGTACCGAATGACTCTAGATAATAGAGAGAGTGAGATGGTTGGTGCATATGCTGTGTTTAATCCAGAGGATTTGCCTCAAGAGCTGAGAGACACAGTGAAAACGACAGTTTGGGATTTTACTGGAGAAGATGTGGGATTGATGAATAATGTAGATCCTGTGAAAATTACAGTGAAAGAGGGACTTACTTATCCTAATATTCCTCAGTACAAAATGACACCAGAAATAATTGAAGGAATAACTCCTATTATTGAGAAAATGATTCAGCAAGGAGTTTTGAGAGAATTACTGAGTAGCCCATGTAATTCACCGATAATGGGGCTAAAGAAGCCGAATGGGAAGTTCAGGATTGTACAAGATTTGAGAAAGGTTAACAAAATTGTGGTGGCATGTTGTCCCATTGTGCCAAATCCGTCAGTGATTTTGTATCAAATTCCACATGATGCTGAGTGGTACACAGTGATTGATTTGTGTCATGCTTTCTTCTCGATACCATTGCATCATGACAGCCAGCCGATTTTTGCATTTAGGTTTGGCCAGCGTATTTTAGCATGGTGTCGAATCCCACAGGGATACACAGAGAGTCCTTCGATATTCAATCAGTTATTGAAAAAATCATTGGAGAGTTTGATCATGCCTGAAAGCTCAGTGCTAGTGCAGTATATATGATCTACTTGTGGCATCGAAGACACGTGAAGCTTGTGAAGTAGATACCATAGCTTTACTGAATCATCTGGCAGATGGAGGGTTAAAGGTATCTCCAGACAAATTGCAATTTCGCAAGAAAGAGGTGCATTATCTTGGACACAATATTGAAAAGGGTCTGAGAAAGGTGACTGATGACAGGATCAAAATTATCAGGGGAATGAGGGGCCCAATGACCCAGAGAGAAGTAAGGATGTTCCTGGGGATGGTGGGTTATTGTCGTCAGTGGATTAGTAATTTCTCCCTGATAGCAAAGCCACTGATTAAGCTGACAAAGAGTGAGGTGAAAGACCCATTGGAGCTAGATGGAGAACAAATGGCAGCATTTGAGGAGTTGAAGAGCAAAATGTGTGAAGCTCCTGCTTTGGGAATGCCAGATTATGAAAAAGAGTTTGAGTTGTACTGCAGTGAGAGAAATGGATGTGCACTTTCAGTGTTAATCCAGAAGCATGGGCAACTGAGAAGGCCTATTGCGTACTTCTCATCAACACTTGACCCTGTAGCTGTGGGTTTACCAGGTTGCCTGAAATCGGTAGCTGCTACATGCAGAAGCTTGGAACAGAGTGAGGGTATAATAATGGGATATCCTGTAAGGGTATTCGTACCTCATAATGTGGCAATTCTTTTGACGAGAAGCAGAACTCAATATATGTCACATAGTCGGCTGACTAAATATGAGAAAGTCATTCTGGGAGCATCAAATGTGACTCTTGAGAGATGTGTGAATGTGAATCCAGCAACATTTTTGCCTGATACTGAAAATGTGGGTGTAAAGAATGAAGATGATCATAATTGTTTGGATGTGCTTGATTACTGTACAAAGCCGAGACCAGACATAAGAGATCTTCCATTGCCTGAGAGTGATCATGTGCTGTTTGTGGATGGATCTTGTCTGAGGAATGATGATGGTGTGCTGAGTGCGGCATATGCAGTGTGCAAAGTTTCGGAAGTTATGGAAGCTTCGTCATTGAAAGGAGTGAAGTCTGCTCAAGTTGCTGAATTGGTGGCATTGACGAAAGCTTGCAAAATTGGGAAGAATCTGAGAGTGACTGTGATGACTGATAGTCAGTACGGGTTTGGAGTCGTGCATGATTTTGGCCAGCTTTGGCTACAGAGAGGTTTCTTGACATCGAGTGGGACTCCAATAAAGAATGCTGAAGTGATTGGAAAATTGCTTGAGGCGATACAGCTGCCTAAAAAATTAGCAGTTGTAAAATGTGCTGCTCATGGACAAGGAGATGATTTTGTTACCCTTGGAAATCGTTTTGCAAACGATATTGCACAATATTGTGCTAAAAATAATCAATCGATCAATAAGGCACGAGAAAAGGAAATGTTTTTGTGTTCTGTGATGTTTACTAACGTCCTAGAAACATGGGATGAAGTGAAACAGTTGCAGGATGAGGCAGGAAATGAAGAAAAGAAAGATTGGATCAAGGCAGGTTGTGCCCCAAGAGAGACAGATCATGTCTGGATCTATAGAGATGGTAGACCAGTCATGCCCAACTCTATGCTGTCGACAATGGCAAGAATGTATCATGGCCAGGGACATTTGGGAAGGGATGCGATGATCAGGTCTTTTAAGCAGACTTGGTATAATGCAAAATTCAGGTTAATTGCAGAAAGCATCTGTCAAAGATGTTTAATTTGTCAGCAGTTCAATACTGGGAAAAAGACAGTGGTGAGTCTGGGAACGATAGGCAGAGAAGGTGGTCCTTTTACAAGAATGCAAATTGATTTCATTGAAATGCCACAAGTGAACAGATTGAGGTATGTTCTAGTGGTAGTCTGTTTGTTCTCGAGATGGGTGGAGGCCTATCCGACTAGGAGAAATGATGGAATAACAGTGGCAAAGTTACTGTTAAGAGAGTTGATTCCTAGGTACGGGTTTCCAGTAACGATTGAGTCTGATAGAGGTGGACACTTCTATAATGAGCTCATGAGTTTAATTTGTGAAGCATTGAGCATACAGCAGAAGCTACATTGTGCATACAGACCAGAGGCTTCTGGCGTGGTGGAGCAGATGAATGGCACAATCAAAAACCGAATTGGTAAGATGTGTTTAGCCACTGGAATGAAATGGCCTGATGTCTTGCCTCTAGTGCTAATGACTATTAGATCTACTCCAGATAGAACTACTGGTTTGAGTCCACATGAGATTTTGATGGGACGTGCAATGCGACATGCATTTGTGCCTGTCAATAAGTTGATGACAATAACTGATGACATGATTTTGGATTACTGTAAAGGCCTGGCTGACGCAGTTCATTCTGTGTTTCACCAGGTTGGAGAAGACGCTACAACACTTGAGAAGAAGCAAGCCCATGATCTGAGTCCAGGAGACTGGGTGAGGATTAAAGTGCACAGAAGAAGAAATTGCTTGGTTCCAAGGTGGGGAAGGCCAAGACAAGTTATTCTGACTACGACAACTGCAGTAAAGTGTGCCGGTGTGAAAAACTGGGTGCATGCAAGTCATACTCTGAGAGTTCCAAATCCAAAGGAAGGGACTGGTAAGGAGTATTTTGAAGAGTCAGATTCCAGTGATGATGCAGAGGCTGAACCAGTGAGAAGGAATCAGAATTTTGGAAGAGGTGAAGGAGGAAGAGAGTCAGGTGATTCTTTCTTTCCAGGAGAGGCTTCAAGAGAAACATTGAGAGTCTCAGAAGGGAGATCAGATTCTGTAAGAGTGCCTGAAGTTCTAACGAGCAGTGGAGAAAACAGAAGAGAAAGGAGCAATTCCACAGTGACTACACCTGAATCAGATGAAGAAGTTGAAAATCCACTTGAGATTACACCTGAAGAAGCAGGGTCAGTAGAAGTTAGAGAGGGACAGATTGCGGAAGACCCCCGAGGAGGTGTAGGGAACATTCCTGATAAGTTAGGTGAAGGGACAAGTAGACAGCAAGAAGATTGCGTGTCGGAGACCCGAGGAGGGACAGAGTTAGGGAAATCTCAAACAGTGGTGGTAAAGACTGTGGAGCGAAAGAAAACTGCTGAAGAACAAGAGGCAAATGAGACAGAATCAGATGAAAGTGAAAATGAGAAATCAGAGGGTCGAGTTCTGAGAAAGAGAACTTGGATTGGAGAAAGAAATAATAAAGAAGTAAGACCGAAAAAGGTTGTAAGAGGAGATCTTTGGCCTAACAACAGGATAAAGAGGTTGAGATACAGACTGACACGAGCAAATACATCGAAAGCTGAACAAGTGAACGAAGTGTCGAGTCAAAATCCAGCAAAGGGTGAAAAGCTGAAAGAGTTGAAGGAACCAGAGGAGATCAAAAGAATCAGAAAACCTAACCAGAAGTATAGGTCGCCGGAATGGACGTACGTGGCACTGTCTGAAGGTGAAGAGGCAGAAAGTCAAGGAAATCCAGAGGAGACCATACGTGAAGTGGTTGAGGAAGATACAGGTGAAATCCTGAAAGTTATCTTGACTGACATTGGAGAAAAGTCGGATACTGAGGATGTTGTTGGAGATCTAATACAGTTTGATGTTGAAGAAGTTGAAGTGAAGAGTGATGAATATCCAAATTGAGTGAACTGAAGAAATCACTTGGAGAAAAGTGAAAAGAAGAAAGTCTGAAATCTAGCTGTCTGAAGTAATCCAAAGTTCTAGAAATTCCAGTAGTTGAGTAGTAGAGGCTGAGTCAAAAGACACGGTCAAAGTAGTAAAATGGCTAACATAGAAAATAATCAGAGTAGATGTGCCTTCTTAAAAAAATGGTGTAGAATGTGCTGCTGCTGTACTGGATTATTAATGCTATTATGGGGTGTACTAGCTTTATTAGTTACTTTTAGAGTCACAATAGGTACATTTGAGATACACACTGAGAATGTGACTAATGTAGAGAAGAGTTCGCAGAAAATAGTTCCAACTAGAATTAGTAACACTTACATACATAAAGATAGGTCAATTAATGATTTTTCTAGTAATGTTTTTTCAAAGTTGTTGTATGAATACGTAAAGACAATGGAAGTTAGGGATTGTTACGTATGTATGCAATTACCTGCATCCGTTTCAGAGGGTGTTACTTATCACCATTTACCAGCTTCGTATGGAATTTCATGTAGTGTGCTAAGTAGTGTTTTTTATTTGTTAGGGAAAATAGATTATGAGATGTCTAACAAAGATAACATTTTTGGGCAATTGCCTATGAATAAAAGGCTGAATCCAGCTAAAGAAGCTAACATTTTTGGTGAGATTTTTGTTGAGAAAGAAGAATTAACATTAGATTACATTTTTAAGAACAATTTAACTTGTAGTTTGAAAGAAGAGGAGAAGGCTTTCCTAAATATGGTGGAGGAAAGGAGAATGAGCATGCATGAAAAGACAGGAAAATATAAAGTGAGTGAGACAATTTGGGACATTGAGATGGGAAAGGAATTGAAGAATGGGGCTAGTCCAACTTTGGCTTTAGATGCACCACAGAAGTGTAAACTATGCATTACCAGGAAGAAATCCCAATATGATACATATTTTGTTGGGACTAGTGAGTGTCATGATACATACTTCATTGCAACAGGATGGGGTTTCAAGGGAGGAGAAGATCCAGTTTTCCCATGAGTGTATTATGTTTGTGGGAACAAGGCTTATTACAGGTTGCCTGACCATTGGTATGGCACGTGTTATGTGGGCCTGGTCTTTCCAAAGATCTTTCATATAGATAAGATAGAAGATGTAGAACATATTAATTTACTAACACGTTTTAAGAGAGAAACTTGGTCAGAATTCGTAGGTGATATATTTGGAGCTTTGATTCCAGCAGTGGGAATTTCTTTAAATGCATATGGGATTCGGAAACTGTCAACAGTGGTGGATCGCTTATCGACAAGTACCGCTGGAGGGTTTCTTTTGGTGAATACGGAGATGATTGCCGTACGTGCCATGTCTATGCAAAATCGACTTGCCCTTGATATTCTATTGGCCAAGGAGGGTGGAGTCTGTGGGATGCTGAAAGTTCAACATTGTTGCACTTACATTCCAGACGAAAGCAAAGACCTGAAGGTCTATATCAAAAATATTACTGATTTGCATGAAGAATTAGTACCACTGGAAGCTGAAAGTATCTGGACTAAATTAGCTAATAAAGTGAAAGCTGTAAAAGTTTTATTGCTAAGATAGGTAGTACTATTATAGGTAAGATATTGTTTCCTTTAACCTGTGTAATTGTTGCTTTGTTGATACTAAGATTGGTGTGTTTGTGTTGTAAAAACAGGGGAGGGAAAAAGAGAATAATTAAAAGCAATGCTGAAAAGAAACAAAAGAGGTCAAGGAGAGATCCACAAGAGATAGAATTAGAAGAGTTGAGGGAGAGTGTGTACTTGGAGGCAAAGAGGGATGATGAAAGGGAGTCTGGTGTGTAGTGTTGTGAAAAAGAAAAAAGACATTTCCAATTTCTCCTAAAATGGGACTAAATTTTTTTTTTTTGGGTTGTTTAATTTGGTGATGATATCACCAAAGGGGGGATTGCTGGAGCAGGGTTTTCTGTTGAAAATTTATCGAGTTTTAAGCTCCAGTTTTGTCTATAAGTCTTGACTAAAATTATTAATCTATAATCGATAATTATTGGTTTTGTGAGAAACTTTGACTAACCAACATGATTAACGAGAGAAAAACTACACGTGGGAATGCATATATGTTGCTTAATAATAATGTGCAGGTTTAATTAAATGAATGTTGCTAAGTGCTATTTGTTTTAAAGCACAAAACGCTTTTGAAATAACGTGTACTAATGCTTATTTATGTCGCAGATGGCTAGTTAATTACATACACATAAGGGTATTAGTGGGGATTAACACTGTTTAATCATTGCGATGATGTAGCAACGTTGTTTGTATTTCTTTCGATTAAGATGGTCCGTTTTGGCCTAGAACAAGATGGCTGCCGTTTACAGCCTGCACTCGAGTGATTGAATTTTGATGAGAAGGCCTTGCTGAACATGGTCGAGAGTCACCTGACCACAGCCTTCACCTGGTTTAAAAGTTTTCCGTGAGGACAGCAGCTCTGGGCGTGAGTCCAATTGCCTTGGACAAGGATAAGGCCACAATGAACAATGACAATGCTGCGGTGGCTCTGCTAGAGATATCAAGGAAGAACGTTTTAGAAAAGAAACATTTGCAAACTCGAGTTTCCTTCTTCCGTCTTTTTATTTTTGTGATTTTTCTGAGCGGAGGTTCTTACAAATGTTGCGATGCAACATCCTTTCCTGCTCGTTTTGCTTGGTGATTCAATGAACATTTAGAATTTTTTATGTTGCTTTATTTTGCAATTTATATTATAAATATTGTTAGACTAGGGAGGGTCCAAGGCCACTTCTTCCCAAACCTGCGTTGGTGAGGATCGATGCTGTGAGGACGGCGACTCGGGAGACTTTACTGAGAGACCTGTCCTGACCCATTTATGACATTTAGCTAGAATAGGTAACTATGAGAATAATGATTTTGCTTTTGATTGACTTTCATTTGAACTAATTTTAGATAAAATATAATTTATGAATTACAGTGTTGGTGGTTATTTCTTGTCGTTTATTGAGTACTCTAATGTGATTATTGTTGTTTAAATCATGACTCAGGACAGTAACAAACTGATCGCATTGACCTTACTGTAGATACAGGGTGTTTAGGAGTTTCCTCTCTCCATATTTAGTGTTGATAGAGTAATTGAGCGTATGTTAGTGAAATGGGCCCAAGCGTGTGATGAGTGTATGTGCGTGTATCTGAAAAATTACTCTATCCGTGGTAGTAGGGAGAATTTGTATGCCCTGATCTGCAGCAGGTCCCGTGCTCCCCATGCCACTGGAATCAAGCTATCCTGGCTGAAGAGGGGTGAAACCCCGAAACTGGTCCTAGGATGCTTGTTTCCGGTCCAGGGAGGACCTGACTTGGCAGTTCGGGCTGGACTGTTCCCATGACTGATTTGCATATGGCTAGGTTCAAACTGGAATGGCATGGTGAGCATGAAAACGATGGATTTAGGCCCAGATCTCTGTACTGGGGTGAATGTATGACATTGTTCTACATTCTGTCAATCAACTGTTGTTTTTGCATATTTCACCCCGATTGGGACGGGTATCCCACGCTCTTCATGCCACTGGAATCAAGCTATCCTGGCTGAAGAGGGGTGAAACCCCAAAACCAGTTCTAGGATGCTTGTTTCCGGTCCAGGGAGGACCTGGCTTGGCAGTTCGGGCTGGACTGTTCCCATGAGGCACAGGGTCAAGACTGATTTGCATATGGCTGGGTTCAAACTGGAATGGCATGGTGAGCAAAAAAACGATGGATTTAGGCCCAGATCTCTGTACTGGGGTGAATGTATGACATTGTTCTGCATTCTGTCCATCAACTGTTGTTTTTAGAAGTATAATTTAATGAGCAGATGTAGTATTCTTTGGCACAATGCTTTGAAATGTACACAGCAAAAGCCATGATTTACCAACACTTTTCACAGCTTTTGTGGTACTTTCAAAATATAGGCCCTACATAAAACATTGTGGTCGTGTTTACTTTCCAACATAAATCAAAATTTGAATTGGCAAGTTGGACAAGGTAATGTAAAGTAGCACGGTGTACTACTTCACACTTCTGTGTGTCTAGATAGTGTTCCACAGGTTGTGCATGGCCATTTCCATGGGTTTTAACAAATACCTGCATACTAATATTGGTAGAGCGGAATCTGTGCCAGAAACGTATGCATCCTCGATGCAGGATTAAATGTGGAGTCCGTTTTAAAGCTCTCAACATTTTTTCAACTTTGCGTGTGTGGCGCATTTTACATCACATGCAGTGGCTGCTCGTAGGGGACGGTGAAGGGTGGGGGGTTTAGGAAAATTCAAAAAAGAAAACTTACCTGCTGGTCACCATCGCCGTTGCCGTCACTGGCTGCCGCCTCTCCTCGCAGGAACAGGAAGCACCAAGGCCTCCTAACTTCCCTGACCAATCACGATGCTGCTGATAGCAGTCTTGTGATTGGTCTGAACGTTGTAGTTCGGCGCTCAGAGAGGGAAAGGGAGCTTGCACATGTTCTCCACCCAGGCTGTAATGCAGCCTAGGTGAGAACATGCAAAGTGCGCATGACTGTTTGTCCAGTCCAAAATGGCCAGCCAAACAGTCATGTGCACTTTAGATGCAACACCAGTCACTTCTCCTCCCCGATGTCACAGGACCCCAGCTCTGCCCCACCCTAGCATGACGCGAACGGAATTAAAAAAATAAAATTATAATAAGTTTTTATCATTTTATTTTTTGCATTGCACTGCTTTAAATCGGTGGGGCATCGCTCCTCCGCCTTAGCGGAGGAGCTGCCACTGATCACATGTACAGCGTGGAAGAGCATTAAAGCATACTTTTTGTACTGGCGGGGTCCCGTTACAATACAAAACCTATGATTGATGGAATGGCCAGCCATGTGCAGATTTGGGGAAATGGGGGTTTGGCTGCAAAACTTTGCCTGGGATCAGGCGGTGAGCCCAGCCTCCTCGAGTGACCTCCAACCCTAGCCAAACACCGCTGAGGGAGCTGGACGTCATGAGCAACAGAGTTTTGACGCAGACCCTCCCGGCGTCCAATCACACCGCAGCCATTCAATTCTCCACATCCCCTAGTTCACTGCTCTAAGCTGCAGAAACCGACTGCCTGCATTCACACATTAACCCTGAACTGAATCCAATTCACAGTCGCTTATGTACACAAACACTGGTCAGACATTTACTGAGTCCAATTTACAGAATCAGAAAATGATCCGCTGAAAAATTCAACTTTCTTCTCTCTTATAAATCTGGAACTAAGGCTTAGGGCAGGGGCATTCTTGGGAGAGGGGGGCTGGGGCTGCTATGCATATTACATTGTGCAAGTGATGTGTGTAGGTGGGACAGTATATATGGCTGTTTGTGCTGGTCATTTCATTTGGGGACATTAAGACGGAACAGGGCTGGACCACCCTGCCTGTCCCCATTCCATCCTTCAGTCTAGTCCAGCAGACCCCAGAGTGGGCTGTACCTGGGTAGACCTGAATGAAGCCTCGATGGTAGCCAAGCATCCTGCAGTAAAGCAATGACCACGCAGAGTGCAGCGTGGACCCAAAGGCCGGTTCTTGCAGGCATGTCCGGCTGTGCAAGGAGAGAAGTGAAACCAGCTCTGTTGATAGTGATCGATTTGCAAGTCCTGGGGCTGCAGTATCCTCTTTAAGTGTTCCAGGAACCTGGCCCCAGATTTATCACCCAGCTGCTGGGCGGGGAGGTTTAACTGCAGCCACGGTATCCTTTCCTGACCCCCAATGTTTCCGGCGCGTCTCATCAGAGGCTTGTAAACTGCGGCCGGAAAGCGAGCAGGAGAAGGCTTCCATTTGTATTTTTTGCTGGGTCAGACTCTCGTTTGGTTTCTTTCTTCATGTCCTTGAGTAGAGTTGTGAATCATTGTTATGACCAGTTACAACAGTTTTCCCTGACGGAGTTTAATGGGGCTGTGAAAAGACAGCAAGTGGTTCTATGACCTTGTGAAAAGGTCATGGAAGTCTGGGCTGACTTTTTACAGTCCTAACTGCTCCTCTCTGTTCTCTAAAATTGCAGAACTGAGTACCTGGATCCTTTCATCAAATGTGCCAGAAGGCGCAGAGGGTGTGGGACAGTAATGTGTGCCCCTGGCTCAAGGCATGCGTTAGGTACTCCAGGAAGGAAGGCCGCAAGCTGCTCGGTCATAAGCAGCCACCTCTTCATGATGCCCTGGTCCTGATGTGGCGAATACCACGGAGTGGTATCTAGGGGTGGGCGGAATTTGCGAAATCCACTTTCGCAAATTATCGCGAAAATGTTAAAAATTATCGCAAACACGCGGAAATATCGCGGAGATGCGGACGTTTTTTTCCCGCATGTTCGCGAGATTTTCTGCATGGTTGCGGCTCGCCAACTTACCGTAACTTGTTTTCAGTTGTCTCGCGGTGCATGATCGCGAGAAGAAAGACGTGATCGTGCGACGCATGACGTCACTGCGGGCGCGAACTGTCGCGAGACAGCGCAAATGGCTAAAAACAATACAACATCTCATGGAGAACGCGACCGGATCAAGAAAACTTGTCGGCGAACGCAGGGATTTAGGTAAGGCGATCGCGCGCGAGCGAGAATGTATTATTTTACAGCGCGAGCAAGAAACAAATTATCGCCAAGCTGCGGAATGCGGAAATTTTTACATTTTCGCGCTTTCCGCGGAACACGAAAATGTCAAATTATCGCAATTTCCGCGAACGGAACGAAATTTTCGCCCAGGCCTAGTGGTATCACTGTTTCAAACTCACTGCCAAATTTTAGCACAAACAAAGCAGCTTTCCCTGGCATCACAGTATGGAGAAAGCAGTCTCCGAACAGCAAAATAAGCAAAAATCAGAAATGGAAAACAGCACTGAAAGTCTCAGTAACACAACCGAGAGTTGTTTAGTAAGTTGCACCCTTAAAGCAAGAACGCAGACCTCCTCCGCTGATGTACTCACCTTGTTACCCTTTGACACTGGTCTTCAGCTACATTATCATGAGTTGTCTCCTCTCCAACTTGTTAGTGTCCTCTCTTGCCCATCTCCATGCCATCTCTCTGTCCCTGTTGGTAGATCACTAAAGCTGTAACACTGCACCTCTGCTTCTCTACATCAACGTTTTCATTCTAATAAACATATGCCTTGTTCTGTGCTGCAAATTGAGGTTTGAAATATTTGTAGATGTAATGTCTTGCTTTGTTGTGCTCTCCCGTGCACACACACGCCCATCCTTCTTTGGTTTTTGTCCTCTCGGCCATCTTCCAATCAGGGAACAGGAGTGCTTAAATTGAACCGGTGGTTTCCGATGCTCGGTACTGGCATTTAATCGTCAACACCGGCGCTTATGACAGTCTACTTTACGATGGCGCTGGTTGTCTAAGATGAAGACGTACATAACAACAGTTGGGTATTAATTCAATATATCTTAAAATGGCAATTTCCTGCCTTCCAAGCCATCGCTACAGCTTTGGGGGCCAGAAATAGTCTGAATTGTCACACTTGTAGGGTTTCATGGTTATTAGTTGTGTTGCTTCTGTTATAGGCGGCGCTGACAGGAGCAGTGTGCTGGTTCAAACTGCAGTTGTCTCCTGACAAGAGCCTCAGCACTCTTTTTCCACTTAATTTCTAAAGGGAACCAAGTCACCATGGCCTCGCCCAGGTGTCTGGATCTCCACCTACCAGCATCAGTAATGAAGGCAATATAGTTCCTCAGTCTGCGTAAGCTATCCCTGCTAAAACCAGGGGGCATCTAAAGACACCCTGCTTAGTTTCTCATAATTAGTACCATGAGCCACACTTGAAAGTACATGCCCCATACATCCACTCCAGCATTTGCATAAACTCCTTCTCAATTTCCGCACTATTTACCTATATAATTTCCTCACATTGCTATGATCTTGATACTTGGGAAAAGTAAGGATCTCTGGGGCCCTCAACACTGGCCCTGCGAGATGGCTGCACTTCCTTTACCTTCCTGCCAAGTCCGAAACTTGGGCGTCATCGTTGATGACTAGCTCAGTATGCATCATCAAGCTGTCAAGGTTGCTGCCACATGTTTTTCCATCCTGAAGTGGCTAAAAAAGATCATATGGATGCTACCAGAGCCCACTCAGAGAACCTTAGTCCAAGCATTGATCACCTCAAGGCTGGACTACAGAAATGTTCTCTACCTGGGTTCAAATAAGGAGGTGACTCGTAGGCTGTAGATGGTCCAGAACTCCGCTGCAAGGTTACTTTGCAGGGTTCCTCTAGCCACTTCTATCTCTGGCCATCTACGAGATTTGCACTGGCTCAGGGTGGGGAATCGAATCAAGTTCAAAGCCCTGAGCTGCATGTCAGTGGCGTCACTAGGGTTGGTGTCACCCGGTGCGGGTAACTCATGGTGTCACCCCATCACGACTTACCGCATGGACCTCCTCCGCTCCGAGTCCACTAGTGGACACAGTTGGCAAATAACGGAACCATACAGAATCCTTAGTAACGTTTGTAAATTTAGGTCCTCTATTTACAAAGGCCATAGAAGGGTTTTGGACCGCCTACCTGCACCTGGTGGCATCACCTGAGAATAACCCCATGAACCACAGTGAGTACCGAGGGGTGGGAAGAGGGCCCACATGTATGTATTGAGCCATATAAAAAACTTTGTGCCTTCTGCTGAAGGTTTTTTCTTCATGTTGTTTAGGTCATCAGGAGGAAGGTCTTACCTTGGGGCACCAAAAAACTCCCAGAGGCAATGTCTGCTCAATAACATGTTGCTTTATTGTGGAGGCACGTGCAGACATGCAGCATTATATGCTTGGCATCCGTCATGTTCTAAAGCTGAACGTCCCAATGCACACGGACTCATCTCCGAAAATAAAATGCTTCCTTGTTGTGGCCTTATGTCACCAAACCACACTGTGCCCACTGCACTCAGTGAGATGTCACAAAACCCCATTCTTATTGTTTGTTTTCTTTGGGTGTCATTTTAGTTTGCCCATTGAAATGGCCACTAAATTTGCACAGACATTCAGTTTTACTGATAAAACTATATTGGTGACAAATGATGATGTGTGGAGCTTGGGTTTCTGTGACCATTCATCATTTGTGCATCAATGAGTTGCGTGTTCTGATTTGTTTTAACCCTATTTAAATCTGTGTTTCCATAACTCTTCAGAACTAAATGGGCTTTGTGCTTGGTTTTCTCACAGGTGAATGTGTACATTTAATTTACAGGTATCTACATTTTGTTGTGGGTTACAAAAAATTATAGCCTTCCCTTTTGCACTCCCTGTGCCTGGCAATATTGTCATATAATTCACTTTACTTTCTCTGACCACAACGTGAGAGAAGTTTGTAAATACCAATCCTTCACGTTGAAAAAAACATAAGAAGCAATTTGTCAGAAGTCAAATGTCAGGTTATGTCCTCTATCTTTGAAGCATAGGAAATGTGACAAGATAAATAAAGAATTTACAAGCATCTTTGTATATTGCTCGGACTAACTTTCAAGACCCACCAAAAGTAAGCTCGACCCTCCAGTGGGTCCTGAGCCACAGTTTGGGAAACGCTTTGCTGCTAAGGCATGCAACCACAGGTAGGGAAACACAAATGCAGACGGACTATTTGTGCGGTGCCTCTGTGTAACCTGTCACTTTCTGTTTGTATTTTTGTCTGTGCCCTGGATTTTTTGTCCTAAACATCTGGTGCTGCTTTTCTTTTTGTTCCTCAGTTTACAGTGCAAGTGCCTTGCCACATGATGGGGTTGGGGTGAATACCTAGTGGAACTGAGCTGCTGACCTAGGGAGCAGGGGTTGAATCCTTGTATAGGCTTAGCAGTTTTTGTGGGCAAATCACTTAATCTTTCGCTGCTTAAAAAATGAAAAAATGTGTACGTAGTATGGTTTTGTTGTTAAGTGCACTAATGCCCTTGGGACAGTTTCACGCTATAAAAAAACTGCATAAAAAAATGTCCAGTCTGGGGTGACCTAGAAAGAATCATGCTCCACTGAGAGACCACATACATTGTCTGTGTTCGTTTATGCATGCCTCTGTTTACATACGTTAGCAAGTTCTAGTCAGACTTGCTGACTTTGTCAACGCTCGTTTTAATAGGTCCAGCAAAAGTAAATAAACTGACTTGAAATTTGCTGGAAAATCCTTATATGCATGTGGTTACTCACGCCATAAACCCCTTAGGTATGCGGTGTTTACGTTTAAAAGGCATACGTTTCATGACGCTTTTACAGTGGGTAGTTTAATAACAAGAGGTGCATGGCACAGTGGCGCAACCGCCCTGACCTTTCTCAGTACCTATCAGCACGTGATGCAGGTGTACTTGTGAGTGGGTGGATGCAGGGGTACTCGTGAGTGGGTGACATTGCCTTTGTCAGACAGCAGCCCTCATGCATGCATCTCTTCCCAGGGGCATCCAAGCTGACTCCAGGTGAATCACTGTAATGTTACATGAACTGTAACTGCAGTGTGTGTGGTCTTCCGGGTACTACGAGCAGCCTGATTGGATTACACGAAACATCTTACCTTTTAAGACTTCACTGTGGTGGTGGCTGGGCCCCTACCGTATGGGTTCTGCTTCTGCAAATCGCCCAGCAGCCCTCCCCTGCCGAGACTGTCTCTGTCTTCACGCAGTCTAAGCGTGTGGTGATGGTGCGCGTCAGAGGAGCACAGCGCGGGGGCTGGCCCAGGGCCGTCATTGGTAGCGCTATAAGATTGACGGCCCTGGGACCCACAAACTGGGTACGCCACCGCCGCGCATCGCACCATCACCACTATGCTAGTAGGTGGTGAGTGCGTGGCGCTGGCGTGCACTGCAGTATTTGTTCCTCTGAGTCCTGATTATAAAGCAGTCAGAGGCAAGGCTGCAGAGCTGTGTTACACTTACACAGCGTAACCAGATTGGTGTCACCCAGGGCCGGCTTTAGGGCTGGTGGCGCCCTGTGCGACAATGTTTGTTGGCGCCCCCCCAATGACCACCTCCACCTCGGATTCTCTCACTAGCACCCTTTAACAGTGACCAAGTCTCCATAACCACACCCTCTCAGATGCATTGAATTAGTTATACAGCACCACTCATACCAGTGTAGGGTGTCCGAGCGCTTTGCATCACACACACATTACAGAGAGACAATCAATCATACGTGTGTAAATCAGTGTATAGGCAATGTTACATAAGCCAAAGGACTAAAAGTGTAGGAGTCACATGTCATCCATACTGGTAGGCAGTATAGTTTAGGAGTGCTTGGTGTGGAGAAGCACAAACTCAGAGTCGAAAAAGAAACAGCCTAGTTGGGAGTTTTCTTTAAAAATAAGAATCGATTTCTAGCCAAATTAACCCTTTTTGCAACATTAATCAATGCTCTAATAATGTATATTTTGCGGTGTGTATGCAGTTCTAGGATGAAAGTTAATAGCTCACTATCCTATATTAGCACTTTAAGTTATAAATTGCAAGTACCAAAAGGATGTCTCTTTGGAAAGCAGTAACCTGCAGATCTGTTTACATCATACGCACTCTGTAATCTACTTGGTACACGTTCTTTGCAGCAGGCACATTAACCCGCTGCACTAACTTCACATAAAAGTCAAAACCTCATCTATACAAAATGCTGATCTCTCTCCAGGAAGATAATTAATCACACGAGTTATCTTGACATTTATGTGAGGCCTGGCAATTGCTGGCGGAAAGAAACGCTGCAGCAGGTGCTTCAAAAGCATAATAAACTTTCGAACACGGCGGCCCTGGTGTCACCCCATACGATGGTGTCACCCGGTGCGGTCCGCACCCCCCGCACCCCCCTAGTGACGCCACTGCTGCATGTTTAAAATCAAAATAAAGGTTGCCCCTCAGTACTTGCAATCTCTGGTCCGCCCATATGTCCCTCCTCGAAATCTCCACTCATCCACTCAGGGGAAGTTTTTCATTCCCAAAACTAGACTATCTTGGATGGTTGGAAAGTCATTTGCATATCTAGGTCCCTCACTTTGGAATGCCCTGCCCATAGCTCTTCGAAATGAAACAGAGTACGTCCAATTTCGCAAATCATTGAAGACGTGGCTCTTTAACCAATAACCTATAAGCCGTTTCATCATAGTCTCTGATCTGCTATAGCGCCGGGAAACCCTTTTTGGGTAGCTGTTGCGCCTTATAAATGTAATAAATTAATAAATGATCAGAAGGTTGCTGCTTCCAGCAAGCAGAGCCTAAAGCTCTTGATATTTCCTAGTGTGTGCATCCAGCCAATACTTTATGCTTTGCAACCCCTGCGCTGATATGGCGACTTTGCTGGAGCAGCAGTCTAGCGCGTCCATGCAGAAGATACACTGTTTGCCTGAGTGTAGAGTCTATCAGAAGTACAGAATACATCACTAGATTTGCATACACAGTATGGTGATACTTTCTACAGTCTTGCTTTCTTGAATTGCATTCTGTCTCAAAATCAACTTCAATATTTTTATATCCAACGTGAAAACTGATTTTTACGAAGAAAATTCTAATTGACCCCTTTCTTCTCTTTCAAATGGCCCTCCCCTTCCACTCTCTGCATGCCTCCTCTCTCTGAGCAAAACCTCCTCAAAGTCAAATGCATGTTTGCCCTAATCTCTGAATGTATTTCTGAAAACTGCCCACAACTCATATGACAGGTCACAACCCATCCTTCGTTGAAAGTCATACCCCTGCAACCTAGCAATACGTAATCTCTTCACACGCATCTACTAACCCCGCCAACCATGTACATAAACTCACATAACCGCTCCACTAATGATCACACCTAACTCCTTTTCATGTTGTCACAAAGAAATTGGAATTAATGCAATGAATGTTTGCTGAGCTTGCAAGACTAATGCCAATAACTGACCATAACAAATTAGACTAGACTAAGCCCTAACCCTGCGTTCTAGAGCAGTGTGCTGCCCAGTATAAAGCACTTCAACACCTTCTCAATGGTAGCAAGTGCTATGTAAATGTAATACAACTACAATTGCAATCTCCTCTGCCTCTCCAGTCCAGCCTCGCCTGCTGCTTCGCTCTGCTTGGGAGTGAGTAGGCAGGGAATACATGTGCGGTACGCAACAAGCAGTCTCATCCATCTTCTTTATTTCCTTCTGCTCCTTTCCTGGACAGGGACAAGAAGCAGCATGGGAGGTTGAAGTAAGCTGTAATGTCAATGGCTGCTGGAATAGTAGAGTTGCTGTCTAGCTGCCTGTGACCTATAACAATCCTTGGCCAGTGGCACAAGTTCATAATCTTGGTCCTTAGTGGCGATGCTATCGCTGCTGCAGGGCCTCTGGTCTTGGGGATGTAGTCTTAAATGATGGCTCTTTTCCTGACCTTTGCTAAGCACCTGATACCAGCACCCTGCATCACTTTCAGCTGCCAAGTCCAGGTACCAATTGCAGGTGCGGAGTGCGACGGGTGCTGGACCTTGGCGTTGGTATGCTTATTGACTCTCAGGTAAGAGGAGTCACAAATGCAATTCTGAGCTTGGGCGTGCGATCAGCAGGGAGCAGAAGGCACACCTTTGTAGAGCGGACTCTGAGACTGAATGTTGTGCTATGTCTATCTTCCCATGATCTGCCCAAGGCTTCCTAGAGAAGGTATCAGCTCAAGCATAACATTATGCATAATGCTCTGTGAGGTGTCCTGTGGTACAAAGCATGACCTAGCCAGTATGTGCATCATCTAGTTTCAATTCTTTTCAACCTTCCACCCATGAAGCCAGTCGCGTCCATGCCCTCAAAATGAGGACACTTTCATGCACTCACTTCTCCATCCATGTGCTCAATATCTCACTCACTCATGGTCCCTAACACATAGACCGCTGCTTTTGTGATTCAGTTTGCCCACACTGCCATTGCAACCACAATATCTTTGCCGATTTCAACTATTTATGAATTAACTCACTCACCCGCCAAACCATCCATGCATGCGCTCACTTTTTCTTTAAGCACCCAGTCACTCTCCTCATCTGTTTGGTGTTACCCTCACCTTCTACTGAGGTTGCCTCTCCAGCCCACCCACTTACATTGTGTTCTTTCGGAGGTCATGGCATGAATGTCTGTCCCGCTCTGCCTTCCCCCTTCCACGTCTACCCCACAACATCACACCTCACTGCAATCTATACACGGCTGTCTCTGCTGCTCATTGCGGCCGCCATGATATGACACCTGATGCAAACTGTATTTTCAATGTCGTTACTTCATTTCTGTATCTGCTTTGCTGTTGAACTCCAGACGTTCAATTCTCCTTTCCTCTTTTAGCCCGCCATCTCTTCTCGTTCCTCTCTCTTGTCTCTACCCACTGTCCCCATTAATTCTACCTCCCTAAAACCGACACTGTCCCTATTGCTTCTTGCTCCTCTGTCTGATTGTTAGCAACATGTCCCACCCCTGAAGCAGAGCTCCATCGGAAAGCATGGTTATGTACATTTTCTAGGCAGAATTGACATATTTTGTATTGAGGTCTATAAGGTTGCTTGCCTCCTTCCCACTTTCTCACCCCACAGGAAAAACACATACCCACTTAATCTCTGCAATACCTAAGCAGATAACTCAGGGCCAACAGTCCCTGGGAGAAAAACATTTTTTAGTAAACTCTTCGGTGCATCACGTTGTTAAAGTTATTCGGATCATTGAGAATGGCCAAGACTCTGCTCCAAGAAGGATGACTCAAATCCGGTGACTGAGTGAAACTGTTCACCAAGATGTAGAGCCCCACAGAATGGATGAAACCTAGCCATGAGATCTACACTCAATGAGTGAGATTGTACTGTAAGACTAAAAACCCATACTCAGCAAATTTGAATGGGGGTCACACTGGTATATATGCTTTACAAAAACAGTAGAATACTTAAAAGAATATGCGATTTTTCTTATTTATTTACTTTTCCATGAAATTGTTTATCAAACCTACCAAGGAATCTGACTGTAGCGAGGGTCACTGTGTCTTGCTGCCCCTGTCACCCTCTGCAGGGCAAGTCATCAGTTCTGAATGAAGACAGTTCAGGATGGTGTGCTGCCCCAGATTTTATGCGCATTCGCTTTGAATGGGTAGATTTGAATTAGTGAAAAGGTGGCCAATTAGAATTCCTGAAACATACTGTTGTTGAAGCCAGGCTGTCTGGATGCCTTTCAACCAATCAGAATTGATCCATGTGTTTATCATCATTTTGTCATCTGACTACCAGTCAGTAGAGCTAAGGCTCTCTCTCTTTCCTTAATGGCCCCAGGCCCGGCTCTCCCCGTGCTGCTGCATGGCTCTTGCTCCTGTCCTCTTGCTATTTTCTACCATTTGTGCCTTCTTGCTTTTCCCTCGTTTTCACTGCTTGCTCCTTGCTCTTCCCATGTCTTTTGAGTGTCTTTTTCTTACTATTCCCTCGTTTTCTCTGTTTTCTCCATGTTTTCCCAAATTGCTTCTTCCGCCTGGTTTTTTCCACCGTGACCCGCCCACTGCCACCCAGGACCCACTTAATGGAGGCACAGCATGCCCTACCTTATGCAGGCCCCACGCCCAGCTCTCTCCGTGCTCCTACATCGCCTTGCTCCTGTCTTCTTCTTGCTTGACACCCATTTTTTGAGTGCCTTCTCCTTGCTTTTCCCCTCGCTTTTCACTGCTTTTCCCTGCTTTGTCCCCAAATCTTTTGAGTCTTCTTGTTATATCTGGTGTATCTATCTACGCTTCTTCCCTGTTGCTGTGTCCTTTGCTGGTCAGTCAGTGTGAATGTGCTGTGTGGAATGGTGGAGTGGTGATGATGCAATGGACTGTGGGATGATGAGAGTAGGGGCTGAGCAGCAGGGGTCCTGCTCCTGGTGGAGCTGTCCCAGGTGCAACTCTGGACCAAGCTATGGATGTAATTACCTGCAACCTAGACAAATAAATCATCATCTAAAACTACACCTTGGCTACCTGACTCTCATTACAACATTTTGGTGACGATTTGGAGCAAGGATTACAATAACTACGCGTGAGCCGCAATTTGAAGGAACTACTTGAATAAACTACTAAAGGAAAATGTAAAGAGCCTGAAATAAACAACAAAATGCCTGGCAGACCCACCAGGGTCCTTCACTTCGGACGGCCCTAGCCAGGGCCTGCTTCAGTTGTTTACATGACTTGGATTTCATGCTAAGAGCATTTGCAGCCGCAACCTGATGGATTTATGGGCTTGTCATCATTTAAGTGGATAATACCGGAAGAGTTTGACAGGAATTGGCAGGGTTGACAAGGATTATATAGTCCCAGCGAGTGATATCAGTTTTGTGGTGGGCAATAAAGACATCATCAACGCGTCTTATTTGAATAGGTTACTTGAGCAGTGCAGAGCTGGCGACCGGATGTGGTCTAATATCAGTAATTGATATGGGTAAATTGGACTTTGCCTGGCCTCAGATGAACTCAGGAAAGCCGTTATCTTGGATCGCTTTGTTTGAATCGTGAGCGCAAGCCTGTAGTGCAGGCCCAGTGGGCGAGCGCGTCTCCCCACCATGCCAGCGTCTCCTCACTGTCATGCAGCGGCACGTGAGTACTCTTCTGGACAAGCTGCGGCCCTCATGGTGGGCTGTTCTAGGGGCAACCCTGGACCAAGCTAAGTACTTACCTGCCAACTAGACAAATAAATTATCTTCTAAAACTACACTTCCCCTACCTGACTTTCATTGCAACACTTCTCCTTGCTTTTCCCTCATATTCACTACTTTCTTCTTGCCTTTTCCCTTGTTTTTGAGTAACTTCTTGCTTTCTCCTCGATTTTCACTGCTTTTACCTACTTTTTCCCTTGTTTTTTTAAAGCCCTTTCCTTACCTTTCCCTCATTCTTTACAGCTTGCTCTTGCCGCCTTTTCTCCTGTTTTTTGAGTGCCTTCTCCCTGCTTTTCCCTCGTTTTCAATCTTTTCCCCGTGCTTTTTCCCATGTTTTTTGAGAGCCTTCTCCTTGCTTTTCCCTGGTTTTCACTGCTTTCTCCTTGGTTTTCCCTTATTACAAGTGATCAGATCACCATGAAGCAGTTAGCAGCTCCAGCGCCTTGAGAACCTCGCATGATTTGACGCGCTTCATAAATTCTAATTGATTGATTGAATGGCTGGAGCTGCAGCAAACATCTCCAGCGCCTCGAGACCCTTAGAGGTAACTTGCTGCGCTCTATAAATGTTTGATTGATTGATCGCTTTCCCTGGAGGTGTCCTAGGAGGTGGTTTACCAGCTTATCCGATATTCATTTCTCTGCAGAAAAAATCCGTTTTGTGAGTGAAGAAGAAGGTAGACACCATCATTCCTATATTTCGGATGCTCTGTCCTCACCCAAGCCAGTGAAATCAATAATATATCAATATCTGAGAGGAGATGGTTGGGAAGTGGACGCTAGCACACCTTGCAAAGACCAGTTTATTGGGCAAAAAGCCACAGCAGGAAGTGAGTTTTAATTAAAGGGGACTGAATCATGAACTCATGTTTCCATCTGCAGAATGATCTCTTTGGCGTGTCTCATTGTATATATCGTGATTGCCGTGTCTCTCTCGTTTACCCAAATATTTCTGTGATTGCATATCTTTTCAGCACTTTTCCAACAAACTTGATTGAAGAGTATTAATGACCTGGGACATGTCCCAAGGGGAGTGGAAGAGTCAGGGCTGTGGCCCAGGACACTGTCTTTGAAAAGGATGCTCTGATTTCTGGGCTTTAGATTTGTGTCCAGGAACACAGTGTTCGAAGCCGGAAGGCGCCTTTGATCCTCGCCCTGGCTTTGAAGTCTGTCCTTTCTGCTGATGCAACTCTTCCACGTTCTGCAGGCTGCACTGAGTCACGAAAATGAAAGGAAAAATCTAGAGCTTGCCAGCAAAGTAGACAAGAGGATGTTGCAAAATTAGTATTCTCTTCTGCCCTTCTTGGCACAGGAGCAAAGAGCTCCACGGGGGGCGCCCAGAGTCTCAAACCTCCTGTATGTAGCTTGTGGCCACCTTACACATCATTCAAACTTTGGAAAAAACATTTAAGTCAAGGGAAATATTTGAGGGCCTGAATTAGCCACATCTCAGACTATAGCTCTGGGAGATTCCTAAGACCAGTTAAGAGTTTGCACAGTTAATGATATACCACTATAGGCCACATAGGTTTGTTAGACCGCTTTATTGCTCTGCAGCCTATAGTGGTTGTAGAATGTGGGGGCATATTATCAAGGACGGCGTTAAAATCATCGCCAGGTTAGCGGCAGAAAACTGCCGCTAAAGCGGCGATAATGGGCTTGATAATATGTCCTGGAGAATTCCAATAGAAGCCCATGTTCATGCCCAGGCTACACCGTCCCACACGTGGACGAAGTCGCCTCCACTGCATTATAGTCAATGACACATGTAGTAAGACCGACGATACATCTGATACCCTCATGCCAGAGTTCCTGCCCATCAAACTCTGAATAAGGACCATGTCTCAATATTGAAGGGGTGCATCCAGTCGCGAGCATGTGTGGCAGCTTGTGGGGTTTGGTGAATCAGCTGGAGCTGTGGGGCAGGACTCAGCCAGCGAGCTTGTGAGCTGTTTTTTCACTCCTCAGGCTCTGTAAGAAAATCACCACACCTCTGCTGACCTCCCTTCAGGTCTCTGGAAGGGTGCAATCAAATCTCACTTCCGGTTGCCTCCTTACCATGCTGACCAATCCACAGTCTGCTTTGATTTCCTGTGCACAGCTGATGCATCTCAGAGCTTCTTATCTGAGAGAGTTTTTTTTCTTTTTTGCAGAAGACTTTACTTCACCTCCCCACACCCCAATCTTTTCAATTTTCTATGAGCAGTCAAGGACTGCCGCTTGCAAGGCTGTAGAGCTGTAGTTAGAGTGACAGCTGTCAGCATGTCATTAGCCTAGGATCACTACAAGAACAGAGGAGCTCTAGGGATGCACACAGGTCTCTTCCTCCTGATGGTTTGGCCATACCTATGATCTCTGTTCGTTGTGGGTTTTTAATTGGCTTCATAGCATTATTGGGATATCTAAATTTTAATTACCACTACCCTAAAAGACACACGGGTATATGTACGAGCCCATATCGCCACGGGAACGTCACTTTTTAGGACGTTCCTGTGGCGATAGGGGCTTCACCTTATTCACAAGGCAGCAATAAGCCACTTAACGTGGCTTAACGCTGCCTAACGCTGCCTTGTGAATATGGCCCCCTTTCACGCTAAGCTTAGCGTGAAAGGGCGAGGGCAATGGGTGTTGCTGTGGGCATTCCACCGCAACACCCATTGATTCTGACGCTGCCTCCTATTTACAAGGGAGGCGTAAATAGGAGGCAGGGCCAGAATTAAGACCAGGGAAAACCTGGTCTTACCCTGGCGTAACGAGGAGAGATGTTACATTTCTCCTCGTTTTTGCTGTTTTCATGTGTGCTGCATTGTGCAAACAGTAAAAGGCCAAGGAGGACCTTTCTGTACATAAACAATTATTAAAAAAAAAATGCAGCTTCTGTGTGTGCTGCATTAAGCATTGTAGAATGTTTTTCTCTTGCCTCTCTCACAACAGCCGGTGCGGGGGCAAAAATAGAGCGAGCTCACTGGTTAACAATACACCAATATTTCCCTGGCCAGTGTAGGGAACTATTGTAACCATAGCAGACACCTGTGACTTAGCTAGCAAACAGAGGGTGTGCAGTGACAATGCCCATGAGGACAGAGAATGGAGACAAGCTGGATGCACTTAAGAGGGCCAAAACAAAAAAAAGAGAACAAAAGTAATTAAATAAGTCAAACTCAATTATGACTTTTGACATGCTATCAGTATCACCAACTGAGTCTGCAAGATGGAAGCCACTTTCATAACTTTGTGACTTGTCACAAAAGAAATGGACCCCACAGAAAAGAGATCAACACAGCTTCATCTTGTGGGCGATAAACTTCATAAACTTCTGCTCAGGGAACCTAGCAAGCAACCCCCGCAAGAGGGAAAACCTGCTCTTTATGTAGCAAAGCGGCCAGCTGTGTGGAGGCCAATAAGCAAAGCCAATGAAGGCAAAACAAGACTCAGCAACAGTCACTCTACCAACGGGACTGGAGCTGTGCCAATCGTGAGAATCAAAAGCAGACATTGAATCAGGCCAGCAGCACATACATCTAATCTCTGCCATAAAAGTCTTTAGAAACAGGACAATCAACTCCCAGCCCAGTGCGAATTGTGAATTCAGGACACCAAGCACCTCATTATGATCGACACAGATGTCACAGTTTACATGATGGTCTAGAAAGTTTTCCCATATCTCTGGTCCAACTCGATCATTTTGAAAGAATGATATGTACCTATGAATTGTCCTCACTGCTGGAAATAGCTGCCCTGTCCACCACAAAATCACCCATCAATGCCAAGCTGTCACTGTGGTTCTTTATCACTCAAACTAATGGAAACAGACTGATCAGCTGTAAATTGGCTGAGTCTCTCTAAATAAATTAATATGCCTGGGGTACACAGTAAAACACATGCTTCATGAATAATGCACGCTGGGGCAGATTCACAGAACTAATTTAAGACAAAATCCTAAACTTACTACTTTTGGTATTCACAGAAGATAGGATTTTGTCTTAAATTTGTCCTAAGACAAACTTAAGACAGACTTAAGACAGACTTAAGACAGACTTAAGACAAACTTAAGACAAACTTAAGACAGACTTAAGACAGACTTAAGACAAAATCCTAACTTAAGTCTGTCTTAAGTTTGTCTTAAGACAGACTTAAGGCAAAATCCTAACTTCTGTGAATACCAAAAGTAGTAAGTTTAGGATTTTGTCTTAAGTTAGTTCTGTGAATCGGGCCCAGACTTCCTTAAAGGCACAGGATGTCTGAAGGGGAGGGCATCAAACTACACATAGACACATCAAATTCAACTGGGGGCACTGAGGCATTGAAGAGTGCTGTTCCATGTCAGGGAACATGTTGGGAAGAAACTGGACAAACTTCAGAAGGCAGGAATCATTGAGAAAGTGGAGAGACCCAACCCATAGATCACCCTAGTTGCCATTTTTCACAAAGATAAACAAACCAGAAAAGTCCAGATTTGTGTGGACATGAGGAAGCCAAATGAGAAGCCAAATAAAGTGGAGACAAGAATGCCATATGGCACCAATGATCAACAACATCATCTGAGAAGTCCACCTAAAATCCGGATACAGCCCTCCGCATAGCCATCAAGGCATAACTATGTGTTTATCTATAGTGTCTCTGTTGCCTTCGAAGTTTTCAAATCTGCCCCAAAGAACTACTTTGAGAAATTCCATGTACAGCATTTGATATTTACATTGATAGTCATATTTTGGTACTTTTTATGAGCTGAGGGGTGGGCTTAACAGTTTAACATCATCTTCTTTATAAGTTATAATTAGATCGTTTTAGCAGAGAAAACCCTCATCTACTGTGCATGATGGTTCATTGTTGTGGAGAAGCTGTAGATCTTTTGACACCTTGAGCCAGTCCTTACAAAGTCCTTTTGGCTGAGAAGCCAGTGGGACGAAGGTCGAAGGCTTGTACCCTTTTGGCATCCCTTGTACACACAGCAGGCTCCCTGCCCTATGGCATCAAAATTGGTATAATCACAATTCAACTCTTTCTAGGAACTTCAAGCAAAGAACATTCCGTGATCTCTGGTGCTTCTGAAAACAATTATGTGATACTATATAAAATAATAGTGCGCATATGAACTAAAATACAACACATCTCCTTACCAAAAAATATTATTTTGTAATAATTAGACAATGTAGTACATCAATAACTTTGAAGGTAAAATATATACATATGTACATCTATAGATAGTATCTAAACAAGGCCAATTGATCATGCACAAATTACTCAAAGAAAACATCTCAAAACAGGGCTTTTTTTGTCGGAGGTGGTATCCTCTCTAGGCACAAAGTACACCTTCTTTGGAGGATATGCATGTCCTTAGCTGGTATACCACTTGATGAATGTGAGACTACAGAGGATGCCAACGCAGACCAGACCATGATGCTTTAGCTTCCCAAGTTGAGGAATCATTATTACTTTGGTTGTTAAGGTAGAAATTGCCATTTGACTACTGTTTACTTTACCCTTGCTTGAATTAGGGTACGGAGCCGAGAGCGGTATCCCCTATCCCTGATGAATGCCCCTGATCAATAACGGCACATGGGCGGGCATAAACGTGTTGGCCTGGTGCGGATGGTCAAGTCATTATTCCATTTCACTGTCCCCTTTTTTTCTGGTAGGCATACCTAAGTTACCCATTAAAGTATCCTCCAGGGTTCACCTTAGGGTATTTTTTTGCCATTCTACATCCATTCATGTCTAGTTACTTTTATGAAGAAATCCCTCCTAATGAGGCTGAGTCTGCCACGGTGCTATCAACTTACCAGGGTGAGTAGAGTTTCCCAATGATGAAGCATGCCTCGAACTGTGGGTGAAGCTTCCTCATTCAATCATCCAATCTAATTGGTACCCAGCAGTAAGGAATTAACCATTTGCGATTGCCAAGAGGGATATTGTTGCGAAGGAATCCACAAAAAACACGTAGCGTTGAATATCTTTTTATTCAGCAACAGGTTGCACGCAAGTCCCATCACCGCCAGCCCATCTCAACTGGCATTTGATGGAACCCCAAAGAATCAACGCTCCCATAGCAACCCACAACAAAGCCCCATCCTATCACAGGGCACATGAAGGCATCATAAGGGGTTACAACATATCTTTCCCCCTTCAGACCTTCAATAAATAACACACAAAAACAACAAAAACAGAATTCACCAAAATAAAACGAAACTAAAGCATTACAACAGACATCTCTGACATAGGCACTTGTTGAATGTCCAGTTTTAGCATTACAGAGCTTACCATAGCATTCTTTTTGTGATCGCTGTGGTTACCCAGGAGGGTGTGCCGTGGTGTACATCCATCTCTCCCTTTGTGATATGTGCACAGCTGTCTTCCCCTCATCTTTTCAAATGATGAATTTTCTCAGACACTTCTTGGTGTAGCAAGGCACGCTAAAACAAATTTTGTCACTGCTCTCTGCCGGTCAGTTTCTGCATTTGCTGACAATTGATCTCTGTTACATTTTTCAATATTTCCAATGCTCTGATGCCAGTGTATGAAACTATGAATGTACCAAGTACCATGTTCTTAAAACATTTTTAAAATGTAATTAGAAAATAGTTGTCCCCAATTGTAAGTAAATAATTGCCTTGTTACTCGTTCCCTGGAAAATATTTCAGTCAGAAACTTCTTCACCTCAGACATTGTAGCCCAACTGAGAAACTTGATTCCTGACACCTCCCAAAAACAGTTGGCAGCCACCAATGCATACATGGCACTCAAGCCATCAAGGTGAAATTGTCCTGAAATACCCAAAGGTATTTGTTCCTCAGACTCTTTTAAGCTTGTTATCTTCTAGGCTTTATTACTCCAAGCACAAAGATACAAGCTTCCGCTTCTCCTTCAGCATATCTATCAACTCTTAGCCACCAAAAATCATACCTAATTCTATCTTTCATCCCACTTATACCCCAGTGACCACTACTGGCCAGATCTAACATCCTCTCTCTGCAACTGCTGGGAGCAACCATCAATACTCCTTGACAAATGATCCCCTTGTGATACTACTCATATGCCTCTCTTGATATTCAGCCACTTCATCATTAAGATTTATTTTCCTGGACAACTCTTTCCTTCATATGGTGTAATTCATATGGTAAAACCCCTTTCAGAGGGCCACAATGCACCAGTAGATACTGGGCCCAACCATGGTGGTTGTGGCCTTTTACTCCTGATTTCCTGGGGGCCCGATCTACTGTGGATCCTGAACATCCTGGCCAAGTACTGCTTCTGCCCTTGACTCTCAATAGAAGCTGTGGATGAGCAGCCAAAGCCTCCCTCTGGTGTACGTGTAGGTACAGGTGAGTGAACACGACTCATAACTCAAAGTGCACACAGTTCCACAATAAATCAATGTCCAGTCAAATACTTGCATTTATGAGAAAAAAAATATTTTATTTTGAACTCAACACAGTCAAAGGAATAATAACATTTGTAAGCAATAACACAATCCCATTGAGGTTGAGGCTCTAGCATTTGTTCGGCAAATCCCTGTCCCACCCTCTTCCTTGTAACTTGGTTGGGGTTATTTTGAACTTGGGGTTATTTTTAACTCACTGGTGGCCACATCCAAGAAATGCTCACAAGTAGGCCGTACTCAAGTGTTCCCCTTTGACTCTTTAGGAATTAGTCAAAGTGTTTATAGCACCATCAGCAACAAGTTTCCTTGGGCCCCACAGGCTCAGTTCAAGTCTTAACCACTCCTGAAGTACGGAAGCATTCAGAGGTGCAGCGAACGCACTATCCGCAGCCTTTCACAAGTTCGGATCCTGTCTGGAGAAGATGGGCTGCTTGTGGTACACGTGGCAGTACCTGGCAGGTGCAGGCTCTTTCCCTTGAGCGACGATGGCAGCTTTTCCCAGTGATCGGAGATGTTCCCAAACTGTGAAGACAAGGTAAGTCAATCATCCTCACACAGGGGGTGAATTTGATCCTCCAGCTCCCGACCAGAGCTAGTGAGGGTGCAACATCTTCTGCGGCATCCATGCCCCTCCTCAACCTGCCGGTCACAACCGCAATCTTCCTCCAGACAATGGGTCGAACTTCTTAAAATATTGGTCTCAACGTGCTGGCAACGAAAACTTCAACAGTAGCCCTTCTGGCATTCCTGCATGGTGCTCAATACATGGCTCAGTCCACAGGGCCTGTCTTTTTGAATACACAGTCACTGGATCACTCCTGCACATGGGCAACAACCCGATCGGTGCACAGCTTTTCCCTCATACCTTTCTCAAGGTATCCTCTTGCTTGGGCTCCCTTATTGGACCTCTCTCCCTCCAGTGCTCTCCTCTCCCTCACAGGACGCACTGGTCTTGCCAAGTAGGCAGGCAGCCACTGGTGCTCGAGGACAGGTGGTGTAGGTTTCCATGGGTGCAGTCCCTTCACCTAGCAGGAAGACGAGCAGGCCTTGGCACCCAGTTGTGGTCACAGGCAGAAGTCTTGAAGAGCTTCCTTTTCTCAAACAGCCTAACTATTCTTCTTTCAAAATCCCACCTTGTGCCTCTCCCAAAATGCTAGCAATCATAACCTTGTATTTTGTACTGTGTATTGTGTACTGACGTATGTGAAAGAGAGTTGGCAATGCTATTTCTCAAGGCCCGACAAGGAACCCAAAGCAGCCCTGACAAATTTTGCCAGACCAGACCCTTTATGTTGTGTAGTGAGCAAGCACTGCAAACAAGACTGACCACAACCGGAAGGGCTAAGGGGGGGTCCCCCTGATGACATTTCCGTAAACAGACAGGGTTCATCATTTCAGAATACCCTAGTGCAGAAGCAAGAGTCTATACATTATCCATTCTCATATTGCACAACAGTATATTAATTAGCCAAAAGAATAACACCTTTTGTAATGGCAAGGTGTTCCATGTGGGCAGACATATCCAGCATAGCTTGAGAGCAATACTTGCGTTGACCATAGATTCAGGTAGAAACATAATCCTTCATCCGAGTTGGTAGCTAGTCATCTTTATGGCATTCCTACATACCAGACCTTTTGCTGCTATTGTAAGTTTACTTTCCAATATACCCATGGCAGGATGCTGCCTTAGACACAATACATTGCACCATGCGCACTGTCTGCCATCTGAAAAATCCACCACAAGGTCCAGAAACTCTTGGCAAACCCTTCCTTACCCTTAGAACCAGCCTGACTCTGACCCTTTCTCCCACTTTGAAATGAGCAACAGGTTTCCCATCTGCTCTCTTGTACCACCAGCTTCTCCCCTGTTCCAGGTCCATCTCCAGAATCTATTCCAACATCACTTCATCTTACTCAGTGGCATCCAACTCTGCTTAAGTACTGAGCAGAACTCTACTCTTGTTCAACGTATACTGCATTGCACTCATTACTAGATTTATGGATGTTCGTTAAGAATACAACAACCTCTTCACTGCTGATATTCAATCACTGTTTTCACACAACGCCAGTTGTAAGCTTTCTTTAGGACGCATGTTCCACTTGTTCCCCAACCCATCAAACTCTGCCTGGTATTCCCAGATACTTTGGTATGTAACACCAGTATATTCTGTAATAAATGTACCTTTTGGTTTGACGCCAACTGCACACCTCTGCTACCACTTCTGATGGCTCTCTTCTGCCTACAACAAGTTCCACTACAATGTCATAACATTTTTCATCTCAGTATGTAGTATGACCTTTGCTACAGGCCAACATGAAAAATAATTAATTACAACTAATGTGTAGATCTGCCCTGGCTCTAAATTACTAAAAAGACCTGAATTATCTAGTTAAACTTTGTACTTCGCTGGTTGGTTTACTACGGTTGGCTGTGATTTGTAGTTCCATGTTCAAACCTCACACTACTATATCATACACTACAGATCCTAGTCCAACCCCAGTCACCGGAAATCAGCTCTCATATGATTCGACATCACACTAATCCCTATAAAACCTTCCATGGCCATATCCACGTTACTTCCCCAGAAGCATCCAGGTACCACAAATGCATCGACAAGGGAGGGACAGAGGGTGTATGAAGAGGGTGTATGAAGAGGGTGTATGAAGGTTCAACACACACGCTTCCAAAGAGACAAATGCATACAATGGCGTGCAGCTCCTATGGACAGGGGAGGAAATGGAGAAGAAGCGGAGACAGGTCAGTAGCTCTTGAGGAGACCTGTCTCCCCTTCTTGTCTCTTCCCCTCTTTTCCATAGGAAATGCACACCACTGTCTGCACCGCGAATGCGTTTTCACCATCAGTGAAATAAAGTTTCCAGGTGGAAGTAACACGTGTTTTACTGAAGAAAGCTGCAAACATTCAAGCGGAGGGTCAGGCAGGAACACGAGAGCCCATTATTCCCAGATACCCCCATGGAGCAGTGAAGATGCCTCTCCCGCTCCTCTCCCCAGCCCTTATGGATGTATTTAGGGCGAGATTTCAAGGTGTGAAATGCAGGGCACGCTTCTGTTCGCTTCCTTCTCTGCAGGAGCTGGGACGCTCACTCCCTGTTCCTGAAGTCTTGCTTTTCAGGCTAGAGTAGTGACAGAGCCTTTGTCATACCGAAGCCTGGATTCCTATAGTGCTAAGAGACGCCCTTGTATTCGAGGGGGACTGGGCCTGTCATAGAAGAACAGTAGGGCAAATATCGGGACCAAGCAAGGTCTGAATCATGATCTGAATGTAAGAGGTTGGTGTCATGGGCGTAAAATGTTATAATTTGTCTGAGTTTTTTTTCCTTGGCTGTACACAATCAAATTCAAGGCTTCTCTGTGCTCCATGCCCGCCATGCCATGAACCCTTTCATTAAGAGAGACTACGAATACATTACAGGTTAACCCTTAGCGCTCTTTGTAACCTAAGGTAATAAATACGTAAAAGCTTTCTGCTGGCACCTGGGAGGGGCAGCTGAGAGGCACCCACTCACTTCAATGATAAACAGCAGAGGAACGCGCTGCTCCTGACCATGTCTGATGGGATTCATGGCGGAGGCTCTTCCCCCTCTCATCAGAGCCTCTGCAGATCTTCAAGTCCATTCCACTCTCTCTTGCAACTTTGCGTCTCCTTCCCTTACCATACACCTAAATATCCCTTCCTCTTTTGCAGTTCCACTCTCCCTCTGTCCATACACAGTTGTCTCCTGCAGCATCCTCATCACTCGCCAGTTCATCCACGTTGCGAGTCCTTTCTCTGTCTCAAGTCAGTGCTACCCATGGTGCAGGAGGAAGGCCTGTGTCTGGGCAATCTTTGAAGGGCATGACGCTGCCCATGGAAGACACTCCATGGCGAGTCCTTTCTCTGTCTCGAGTCAGTGCTACCCATGGTGCAGGAGGAAGGCCTGGGTCTGGGCAATCTTGTAAGGGCATGACGCTGCCCATGGAAGACACTCCATGGCGAGTCCTTTCTCTGTCTCGAGTCAGTGCTACCCATGGTGCAGGAGGAAGGCCTGGGTCTGGGCAATCTTGGAAGGGCATGACGCTGCCCAAGGAAGACACTCCATGGCGAGTCCTTTCTCTGTCTCGAGTCAGTGCTACCCTTGGTGCAGGAGGAAGGCCTGGGTCTGGGCAATCTTGGAAGGGCATGACGCTGCCCATGGAAGACACTCCATGGCGAGTCCTTTCTCTGTCTCGAGTCAGTGCTACCCATGGTGCAGGAGGAAGGCCTGGGTCTGGGCAATCTTGGAAGGGCATGACGCTGCCCATGGAAGGCACTCCATGGCGAGTCCTTTCTCTGTCTCGAGTCAGTGCTACCCATGGTGCAGGAGGAAGGCCTGGGTCTGGGCAATCTTTGAAGGGTATGACGCTGCCCATGGAAGACACTCCATGGCGAGTCCTTTCTCTGTCTCGAGTCAGTGCTACCCATGGTGCAGGAGGAAGGCCTGGGTCTGGGCAATCTTGGAAGGGCATGACGCTGCCCATGGAAGGCACTCCATGGCGAGTCCTTTCTCTGTCTCGAGTCAGTGCTACCCATGGTGCAGGAGGAAGGCCTGGGTCTGGGCAATCTTGGAAGGGCATGACGCTGCCCATGGAAGGCACTCCATGGCGAGTCCTTTCTCTGTCTCGAGTCAGTGCTACCCATGGTGCAGGAGGAAGGCCTGGGTCTGGGCAATCTTGGAAGGGCATGACACTGCCCATGGAAGGCACTCCATGGCGGTTTCCCCATTAGGGCCTGGGGCTGTGCCCCTCTGAAATTCCTATACGTTTACCTCACAAAACATTAAATAGATTGATTTATTTAAATAGGCAATTGTATCTCTAACAAATCGATATATTTAAGTCTGGCTGTCTGACCCAGGCTGCCTGCCCAGCCTCACTCTGGAACAGGAGATAGAAGCCAGGAAGTAAATCAACTTTCTTCAATGTGACTCACGACGAATAGCTTACCTTTATAAAGCCCACCATTGCCATTGTGGTGTATGGTTGTATCCGCTGTAAGCTAGTGATGCTATCAGCATCACTGTTTTAGCCTCTCTGTCAAGCTACCAGAGGGTGAGCACAGGTACATTTAGGGTTGGCTTGTGCTTCAACCAGACAAGGATTGTGGTTGTTGCTGGACCAGGGCTTACGCTCCAGTCAACCCACAACCCATATTCCAACAGTCATGTGTTCCAGTTGCAATTGAAATTCTGGTTAAATGTGTGCAAAGGGAGTGCACAGATGTCAGACTATCTACAAGGCAAAAGAAAAAAGTACTTAAATGTGAGTGTGTGCAGGGTATGTTTGGGGGTGGGGAAGTGAGGGAGATGCGAGGAAGTGCATTTCGTGGAGAATGAAAAGTAAAAATATGAGATTGAATATGTGCAGATGGATGAGATGTGCAGAGAAAATGGGCATACATATCTGCCATGAAGCGCAAATAACTGAAGGCCAACACTCTTTCCTCTGGCCACAATAATATTCAATTCACAGTCTCACAATTTCAGAATTGAAACATTTCCAATTATTTGTTTAAAATCATTGTTGTTACTCATTTATCTTAAACAGCTAACAGCCATTGACAAAGCCAATAATACTGACAGGTTTTAGGTTATGTCAATTGTTGTTTAATATAGCTGGATGCAATAACATCTCCGAGAGAAACCAAAATACTGGTCGGGTATCACGCTATGGGGTGCTTTCTAAAACCAGATTAGAGGATGTTCTTCCAAAGTCGATGCTGCATGCAGCGCAAGACACTAGGCAAGCACACACTTGAAGTGGCCTGAAGTTGCAACGCTATACAATTTGCACATTACATTAATTGTTAAACATAATAATGCAGTTAGAAATGGGGCAGTTTTTAATGTGTTTAATATTTCAAGACTACACTTTACCACTACTTTATAAATGTTGCTTTCTCACTTAATTAATTTGCTTTAAAACGCACCATTTGCCAATCTTTTTTAATTTTTTCTCAGAAGGAGGACACCCTCGGACCCCACATTTGTCCATTCAGCTTGCTCACTTAGCTCACTACATAAAAGTCATAACTAACTTTTACGTGCCACCACTTACAGATTTAACCAGTCGCCACTGCTGAATGAGTCGCATCTCTCAAAAAATAAGTGCTGGTGGTGCCCTCTTACACAAATTAATTTTTTTATTTTTTTTATTTTAAGTTTTATATTGTGCTAGCTAGACACGAAGGTATCAGAGCACTTTATATGTAATGTGACTATGTTGACAAGAGGTCCATGTGGGGATTCATTAGAGTCAAGGTCGAGGAACAAGACAAGGAAGTATTGAGGAACAACACGGCATTAAGTGGTTATAAAGTTACTCAGATATAATACAAGGAAGCATTGCAGAGTCTCATATAGGATAGAGTAGGATGCTAAAAGCGTCATATGTCCGTTTTCAAGAAGCCAATCAATGAGGGAAACAAAGAGCAGCTAGCACGTGTGTTGAAATAGTTGTTGAGGAGTAGAGATTTAAGGTTCCGTTGAAGGAGTGAAAAGAGGGGTTGCAGCGGAGATCCTTGGGAAGTGAGTTCCAGATCTTGGGAGCATTGCATGAAAAGGAGCGTGCCTTAGATGATTTCTTCTCTAGGTTGGGAGGAATGAGAAGAAGAGTGTTGGAGCTTTTCAGAGTTAAGACTCTTCGTGCTCTAGAAATTTTTCTTTCTATGTATTTGGGGTTATTTGTGTGAAGGGCTTTGTGGGTGATACAGGCTGTCTTGAAGATGCATCTTCCTTAGATGAGACGCTGGTTAAGATTTTTGAAGGCAGGAGAGATAAGATCAAAAATTGTCATTCCTGTGAGGAGTCTAGCAGCCGATTTCAGGGGTGCAAGGTTACATTTTGGAGTTCCTGTGAGGAGGGCATTGCTAAAGTCAAGTTTTGAGATCACAAGAGTTTGCACTACCATCTTAAGATCGTATGGGGAATGAACAGTTTTATTTTCTTGAGCTGCCTGCGTGTGCAGAGCGCTCCTTTGGCTTAGTTCTTGATGTGCTCCTTCAATGACATATTTTTCTCAAGTGTGATGCCCAAGGCCTTGACGCAGTTAGAAAGAGAAAGAGAGCAGTTAAGCACGTCTATATTCTTGATCCATTCTTGGTTAGGTAAATGATTGTTTTTGGGGGAGAAGATTAGTAGTTCTGTCTTTTTAGGGTTTAGTTTAAGGGGGTTGGTTTTTAGCCATCCTGTATCTTAACTACTATAGTGTTCAGATGTCAGGGGTCACAGGGTGATCTTATTTTGTAGTGCAGTTCAATGTTGTTGGCATATAGGTGATATTTGACCCCTGCTTGGTTTAAAAGGGCAGTGAGGGGTTCAATGAAGAGATTAAACAGTGTAGGGGAGAGAGTTGAGCCTTGAGGTGCACCTTGTGCAACTGGAGAAGGTTTGGAGAGACAGTTGTTGATTTTTATTTGCTGACAGTGGTGTTTGCAGATAGGACTTAAACCATTTCAGGACTGTGCCATTGACAACTGTGCGGCTTCTGAGAGTTTCAAGTAGAGCTGGATGATTTACTGTATCGAAAGCCACAGATAAATCAAGTAGGATTAAGAGGCTGGCGTTGCCTTCATCTAAGGATCTGTGAATGTCACCGCTAGTATTGAGAATAGCGGTTTCAGTGCAACAGCCTTTCCTGAACCCTAATTGGAAAAAGTCCTGGAGGTTTAATTCCTCTTTGTGTCGGTTGAGTTGAATGAGGACGCACGTCTCCAGCATTTTGGCTGGGAAGGCACGGATGGTTGAAGTCATTGGGATTCCATCCTGGTTTTCGGGAATGGGTGTGACTTGGCCTATTTGGAGGGAATTAGGAACATAGCCTGAGGAGAGAGTGGTGTTGATTATTTAGGTCCAAAACAGGGAGATGATATGGTTAAGGTTCTGTACTAGGGTGGAGGGCAGTGGATCGGAAATCTTGGATATGGGCATCCGGGTCACAGTATTTGGAAGACTTTGCTTTCAGTCATGGGTTTTAAGTCTGTCCACTAAGACTTGTTTTTCAGTTGTAGAGGATCATGGTTGATTTGGGGTTTTTGTGGGTCATACTGCTCTTTGGTTAAACCTCGGGAGGGGGTTTCAGTTGTGACCGAGGAGGTCAATGACTTAGGAGGGCAGGGGTGTGAGAATGGTATAGTGGATAAGAGATTGTTTGATTTTTGTAACATTGTAAGTGAGGTAGTTAGTTTTTTCTTCACAACGTTCAATAGTGACTGGTGTATGAGGTTGGGAGGTAGTGGTAGTTTGATGTTTAATTATGTTAAAGAACTCCTTAGGTTGGTTTTTCTCATGATCCAGTTGATTGCGAAAAAGAAGATTGCTTTTTCTCTAAAGATCTGTTTCTTGTGGGAGAGATGTTCAGATCTTAGGAGTGTGAGGTAAGCCAGTGAGAGGTTTTGTCTCCAGAGCCTTTCAGTTTGTTTATGTTGTCTCCTCTCAATGTTGAGGTCAGAGTTAAACCAGGATCTGGATTGAATCTTTCTAGATCACTTAAGTTTAAGTGGTGCTACGTGGTCGAGCACATCAGTCATAACTGAGCTATAGTGGGCAGTAAGGTCATCAACTGTTTGAAGGAGAGGTTTAGAGTAAAGTTTGGTGCGGACCCTGGATTCCAGTTCCAATAGGGGGATGCGTTTGATGTTCTTTGTCCAGTGTGTGGGTCTGTTGGCAGGTGCAGGGTGGAGTCTGGGGTGGGCATTGAGATTGAACAGTGTGATATGGGGGTCAGACCAGTCAATGGGCATGATGGATTGGAGGGAGATAAGCTTTTTCTGGGAATTATAGCATCAAGAGTAGAACCTTCCTTGTGGGTTGGATCGTTGTATAATCGCTTGAGGTTGTTGATGTCAAGAAGGGTTAATTAAGTTAGGAACTGTGGTGTCTTTATTGTCATTCCAGTTCAGATGAAGTTGCCAAGAAATTTTTCATTGGAGTCAGTTAGGGAGTGCTGTGTGATGAAGTCTGATAGTTCTTCAGTAAACATTGTGTGATCACCAGGAGGGTGGTAAATGGTATGGAGAATGATAAGAGTAGTGGCTTTGGTTGTGAGCACGACTCCAAGGTATTCAAAGATCAAAAGATTTGCTGGTTCTATTGCATTCAGCAGAACATCTTTTTCGTGGATGATCAATTGCCTGCCCCCAGTTTGTCCTGGTCTGTCCCGACTAATGATAGAATAGCGCGGCAGAGTGAGCAAGTCTAGAAACGGGGTAGAGTGTTCTTTGAGCCAGGTTTCCATGAGAAATGCTGTCAATTCCATCTTCAAGTATAGTTCATTGGTGTGTCTCACTGCTTAAATGCAGTTAAGGAGCAAGCAGGATAAGGAGCTAGGACTATTATTAGTGGAGTGAGCTGTCTGGATGGTGCTTTATTGAGCAGGTGGTATGGGGGATATGTTGCTCAATGGATTTGTTTCATGCCCAAGATTACTGGGATTCTGGAGAGAGGTTTAGGGTCTGTGTTGGAGGTTGGCTAGGTATATGGTGTGGACAACAGCCTTCAGGCTTAGTCCAGATTGAATGTTAAGCAGCTTGTTTTACCAGAACTAATCAAAAAGTGAAAAACAATAACATAGTGTAGTTAAAAAAATAGTTGTTTATTATAAACACTCACCACTCATTGGCATATCTCCTACCCCATACACACAATATTTCAAGAGTAGAACAGGTAAGGAGACCAAATACACAGTGGTCTCTAGGGGAGACCAAAACATATACTTAAAAAGTGGAATGCGAACTGCGACCGAAGTAGAGATTTGACCCAGAAGGCTTAGAAGAGGTGGGGACCCAAGGAGCCACCCAAGGTAAGTACCTAGGATCCCCACGGAGGCCGTTTGCAGAGTAGAAACACAGCCGATTACTCAATGCAAGTCAATGAGGAAGTCGCACTTGCAGTTTTCACTAAGAAGGACCCTTTTCAGAGGACCCTGAAGATTCCCCATGGAAGATGGGAGGTTGGAGAGTCACCCCACCAGTAGATACCCCACAGGGCCGGACTGGGAACCACAACCGGCCCTGGCAAAGCGCTCGGCAGGCCCCCCCCTAACTTCCCTGGGAGGGTGTTCTGCTTGGGTTTTCGGATCAGATAGAACCCGCTCATCAGAGCCTCACTAACCCAGCCAGAACGTTACCCCCTCCCTAGGGCCTATTTACAATAGTGCAACCACATATATCTACCACCTAAGGACAGGGAATTCCTACTATACATACCAAGACCTCTTATAATCGGCGGCCTCGCGATCCCATACGAATCCAGACCTCTCTACCCAGACGGCAGTCTCAGCACAATCGGCGGCCTCGCGATCCCATACGAATCCAGACCTCTCTGCCCATACGACAGTATCACAAGTGGCGGCCTCGCGATCCCATACGAATCCAGACCTCTCTACCCAGACGGCAGTCTTAGCACAATCGGCGGCCTCGCGATCCCATACGAATCCAGACCTCTCTGCCCATACGACAGTATCACAAGCGGCGGCCTCGCGATCCCATACGAATCCAGACCTCTCTGCCCATACGACAGTATCACAAGTGGCGGCCTCGCGATCCCATACAAATCCAGACCTCTCTACCCAGACGGCAGTCTCAACACAAGTGGCGGCCTCGCGATCCCATACGAATCCAGACCTCTCTGCCCATACGACAGTATCACAAGTGGCGGCCTCGCGATCCCATACGAATCCAGACCTCTCTGCCCATACGACAGTATCACAAGTGGCGGCCTCGCGATCCCATACGAATCCAGACCTCTCTACCCAGACGGCAGTCTCAGCACAAGTGGCGGCCTCGCGATCCCATACGAATCCAGACCTCTCTGCCCATATGACAGTATCACAAGTGGCGGCCTCGCGATCCCATACGAATCCAGACCTCTCTACCCAGACGGCAGTCTCAGCACAAGTGGCGGCCTCGCGATCCCATACGAATCCAGACCTCTCTGCCCATACGACAGTATCACAAGTGGCGGCCTCGCGATCCCATACGAATCCAGACCTCTCTACCCAGACGGCAGTCTCATACGACAGTTCATCCTATGATCACCATAACATACAAAAAGGGAATCAGTCTCACTATTCATCAGATCACACAACAACTGCCAGTTCGAGCATAGCCTGTTCTCCGGTTCGAGGGGCTCCTCTTTCCCTTATTCAGTTACCACTTACCTGATCAGGGTTAACATCTGTTCATGTAGCCGCAGCTGACTAGAAGAATAGGCTACCCTCTCATACAAGAACACGCAGCACATGTTGGTTCACTACAAACTGGGTACTTTATTACTCATTACATACGCAATCACATAACATTACAATATAACACATAACCTGCAAAGAAAAGTGAAAGATTAAGTTGTACACTCTAATAAGAAAGGGTCGACATCACCTTAGTAGTGTGTAGCCTGCACTCAGTGGTCATCTAGGTTCCCTTCTCGTCTGTGCCTCGGCTCGCCTGGAAGTCACACCTCCGCAGTCACGGATACATGTCTGCACCACTATGCGCTGTTCTCTTCACCCTTCTCCGAGTCACTGGGACCTCTTCCTTATCGGCTACTCTCTCCTCTCTGGCTATTCTGCTAGGAGAGTATCTGTCTCTCGGTTCTTCTCCGCCTTCAAGATGGCGTCTGTCTTCCCTGGAATAAGTAGTAGCTTTACTGCTAACGGCTAGATGCCGCCTACGGACTGAACATGTAACTGCCTCAGACTTTCACTAATATAGAGGTGCGTTTCCTCATGGAAAATTCCGGCCCGTAACCTGCCGCCCACCAAATTCTTGTACCTCCCCGTACCAAGGACACGTTCCCAGCCGGCCGGCCTGATGTAGTGTCTTCGGCATGAAGAAAAATACAATCCTTCGATAAGGGCCGGCCTGAACCGGTTCTCTCCAAGCGAATAACACCTCATAACTAAAACATTACATTTGACCTAGAAGCATCCCAAGCTGCCGGAGCAGAAAGAAAGATGGAGTCTCTCCCGTTTGAGGCCTACCAGGCCTGAATTCAGCACGGCTCCATGAAATACCCTCACTACAGGACAGGTTATCCCTAATACTAACGAATCTATCCCCTAGACTATGTGTGCAAGCCCTGATCTATGGGGAAGAGCACAGGATCATGTCGAAGTGCCTAGTAAATAGGCTCCATTCACTACTCTAACCCTTAGACTTGAATGGTAAGAGACTGAAGTCACATTTAATCATTTTTCCTCACAAGAAGGCCGGGAAAATCGAGCAGAACAGAGGGGTGTGGGGTGCCGTCGAGCTCTTTGCCAGGGTCGGTTTTCGGACGATTTTGTTACAGGGTCGATTTTCCAGCTATGCTGCAAAAATAGCCCTGTCACCAAAACGGCCCCCAGGGTCCAAAACCGTCCCCCACCCGAGCGGCACGCCGGGGGATTGCCCGGTGCCCGCTACGGCCAGTTCGGCCCTGATACCCCAGGAACCAAGATACCTACACCAGGGAAGGTGGGTGCATAGATGTGAAGGGGTGTCGGAAACCGCCATAGACCACAATGGAGGACTTCAGTGAGGATGCTGCTGGAGAAGAAGGTGAAAGAGTCCAGTGGAATCCAAGGGTGTATTCTTGAAGAGGAGTATCTGCAAGCAGAAGGGACAGAGTCTATGCCACTCAGGAGTGACCAGGAGGCACGGAAGACCAATGACCACTGATGAAGTAAGATGCAGGAGAGTTGACGGTGATCTTGTCGCTGCAGCTGTGAGGACTAGAGCAATTCTGTGGAAGACCAGGATCTGTTCATGAGCTGTTACACGTCAGAAGTTGAGAACCAGGGGGGTCGGTGTCCGGTGGGAGCACCAACAAGCCTTGTCAGCAGTAACAGACGAGGAAAACGAAAACGGTGCAGTGTAGGGGGGGCATGGCCAGCTGTCGACGGGAGTGGCCGCACGGTAGCTAAGCTCTGTGGTGCCACTCCCGTAAAATCCGCATTTCACCATCTGCCTCGGCCCGATCTTCGCCCAAGATGTCTGCCTGACCTCCGGTGCCTTCACCCATGGTGCGGAGTGAGTTTCGGAGCTGACAGGTGCCGCTGGGGTTAGACGCTCAGCGAGACGGACTCGCTCACCAGGTCCTTGCCGACCGGAAGTGCACCCTTGCAGCGGTGGACACCTACTAGACGACGTGGATGTGGCCTGGTCCAGCGTGGTCGCGTAGCTTGCACCCGACTCACCCCACGCTCGGAGCACCACTGCCTGATCACCTACTGTGGTATGATCTCCGGCCCGCGGACCCTGCCCGAGGACTCCAGCCGCCTCATCTCCTCGCAGCACCGAGTTGCAGCGCTTCCTCGCTCCAGGTCGTTACATGCCCTGTGCCTGCACGGGCACCACCGGCCGCTTTCCTTGTAGGTGGTGCCACTGAGGAGAGTGCCTGGACAACGCAACGCTACCCCACCTTGGGGACACCCGCATTGCCGTCAACGCGGGCCCCGGGCGTCTCTGGGCCACCGAGCCTTCTGTCCCTCTGCTGGTGGTGTGAGTCTGCGAGTGGAGAACCTGCACTGGAGTCAGGTGAGTCATGCCACACCATTCTGACTTGCCAACTGCTCACAAGAGACGCCAGGGGTGCGGGGCCCATGTGCACAACCAGTGGTGCTACTCTGCAGACCGCCTCCTTGCGGCAGGTGGACTGTCATTTATCCTGTGTTAAGGCTTGTTGCGGACCTCTCGGGGCCTGAATACCGACTCATCATTTGCCCTGTGCCCTGCTCAAGGCTCTGGAGCCTCCACCTTTCTGGGCCCTCATCGTGTTGCTTGCTCTATGCCCTTGGGGGTGTCAGCGGGGCGGGTGCCACTACCGACAGGCCGCGTGGGGTCCCCTGCGGCAGGCGACAGTGTGTGGCTCCTGCATCTCGCCCCTTCGTAGCATTCCTCCAGTGGGGGTGCCATGGCGACGGGCCGGAGTGGGCACAATGAGGCACAGACCAAACTGGACAAGTTTGTGTGGCAGAGGAGCCACGAGGACAAGCAGGGCATCACTGTGACTCCTGACGGAGATCCGGAACCCATCAACAAACACCTCCTGGCGGCAATAGCCATGGTGCGGTCCTCTTTGGAGCACAAAATTGACACGGTCGCAACGGAGATGGCCCTCAACCGGGAAGACATGTGAAAAATGTCCGACCGTGTCTCGACCGTCGAGACCACCACGTCGGAGTTGGTCACCGATACTGCCCTCCTCAAGAAGCAGGTGGCTGAGCTGCGTTCCTATCAAGTTCGCAGTTCAGCTGTCAGAACTGCTTAAACGGCAGGGGGTCGATTCCCTCGGAGGCAGATGACTAGTCCCAATTCCTTCCTGCCAAAGCCAGCGACAGGTGAAGACAACTGTCACTGACTTCAGCCCGGGGGAAAGGGGAAGTGGAAGACAAAACAAAAGAGACTGCCTCTTGACTCAGGTCGCTCTCCTCACTTCTATGTTCAGAAAGAAAGTCACCTGCAAAAGAGAACACAACATAAACTTGCCCAAAGTTCTCAATTACCTCTCTTGCTCTCTCTCTTTCTATTTTATACCTATTTACCTGAGTCCCAGCTGAGGCTAGCTCCTCTCTATATGCCTTGTCTGGATTGTGTAATTATCTGACCGACTGGAAGGAAACTCCCAAGAGCTTGAATGTCACCTTGCTTTTAGGAAGTTTCTCACATAGACAACATGTGTATCCCTCAAGGTTAAATAGAAGAATATACTGAGTTCCTCATAAGTAGTTCTCAATCAATTTGGAAGTCCAACCATAACTTAGTTCTTTTTGGTTCAGTTCTTGATAAACTCTAGAGCTCTAGGTTGAATGATTCCTTGTTACTGCTACTCTTAATCACCAACAGTCTCTTAGTCTGCAAACGTGGACTTTGAAAATCACTTGAACACTCTTACTTGTGAAACGGGGGCTCTTCTCTTCACAGAAGCAACTCCCCTTACCAAACTTCGACTCTTGCCTTTTCCCTCGACGGAGGTCAGAAGCTGCTCTGGTTTTCACCTTGTTTCTCTGGTAAAGAATTTCAGAAAAGGCTTGAGAAAACTAATATACATGCAAGAATTACAAGATAGCATTCGCTACTTCCCTACTGATAACTTTGAGTCGTCTTATAAGTTCTCTGAGGTACTTCAGTAGGTTGACGAGAAGCGCTGAGGGAGAACGCTCCTGTCAACGGTTTTCAAATCGTTGAAGTGCGCCGCGCGATCTTCGCGCATGCGCATCAGTTCTTCCGAAGCGTCTCGAGGGCGTACTACTAGACCGCGCACCACCACTGAAAGTGGACACAGTCGAGTCTCGATCCCCTGCTAAGGGGTGCTTCAAATTGCCAATAACTGCACACAAGAAGGACCTCCAACCAGGACTAATTCTCCTCCAACGCGGATACTTGGCTGCCGGGATCTTTATGGAGACATGTCTTTCCTTGTCATCATGATGCCTAGCATAAACGGGAGCGTTCCTGACAGTACTTCCCACCAAAAAGCGCTCCCCCAATCTAGGCTTTGCTGGATTGGCTTTATGAAATTCACGAATCAATCTTGGAGCATGAATGCTGGTGTGAGGTTCCCATGATCTTTCCTCTGGACCAAAGTTCTTCCAGTCAATCAGATAACACAATTTGCCCTTCCTAAACATGGAGTCTAAAATTTTATGTACCTCAAACTCCTCTTCTCCATCTATCAAAACTGGTTTAGTAGGTGCCTGACGTCTCAAATTAGGTGGACTCTTTTTTAGCAGGGATACATGAAACGTTGGATGGACCTTGAGATGGGAAGGCAAATGGATTCTGACTGTCACTGGATTTAACATCTTGTCTACTTGGAAAGGACCAATAAAGCGAGGCTGAAACTTTCGATTTTCTTTTAACCCGAGGTTCCTAGTGGATAGCCACACTTTATCTCCTGGGCTAAAAACTGGACTGATTCTCCTTTTCTTATCTGCCTGAGTTTTATAAGAAGTCTTAGCCTTGGTTAGATTTTCTTTTACTTGAGCTAAAGAATTTTGAACTTCTTTTACATATACCTCTACTGCAGGGACTGGACTTTCTTCCTTGTCTAATATTAAACTAGGATGTCTACCATAGTTTAGATAGAATGGTGAATTTCTCGTGGAAGAATGCTTGGCATTGTTATAGGCGAACTCTGCTGCCCACACCAACTCTGACCACTCTGCCCCTTGATCTAAGAGATAAAGCCGGAGGTACTGTTCTAGGTCTTGATTCACCCTTTCTGTCTGCCCATCTGTTTCCGGGTGAAAACTAGTGGAATAGCGGGCATCTATTCCTAACCTCTTAGTGAAGGCCTTCCAAAAATGGGAAACAAATTGCGAGCCTCGATCGGAAATCAAAACTTTTGGAATCCCATGTAACCTCACAACATGTTGGGAAAACAACTGAGCTAAACTTGGAGCATTGGGAATTTTCTTAAGTGGGACAAAATGAGCCATCTTTGAAAAGGTATCTACCATTACAAGGATGGTATTAAATCCTTGACTTGGAGGGAGATCTACAATCAGATCCATAGAAACCGTATGCCAAGGATGTGGTGGAGTGGACAATGGCATTAACAACCCTTGCGGGGCCTTACGGTCTGATTTCCCTTTTAAACATCTTTCACAAGTGGACACAAACTGTCGTATCTGCGGTCTCATCCCTGGCCACCAAAAATTTCTTTCCACCAATTCAACTGTCTTGCAAATTCCTTTATGACCCGCTAACAGATTGTCATGGCAGGACTTCAGGGCCTTTTCCTGGAGAGCCTTTGTTGGAAGGAAAAGACGATTTTCATAGTAAGGTAATTCATTCTTTAGTTCTCTACCTTCTTCCTCCAAGGCCCATTGATTCATTTCTGTTTTAGTCATCGATCTCTTAATCTCAGTTGAAAAATCTGAAGGGTTTGTGGCTGATATAATTTTCTCCTCCGGGATAATAAATTGAGACTCTTGGATCTTTTCTTGGGAATTGGAGTCGATTCTGGAGAGTGCATCTGCTTTAGCATTACTGGCCCCTGGCCGGAAAGTGATCACAAAATTGAAGTCCGCAAAAAACAAGGACCATCGCAATTGCCTGGAAGTCAGAGTGCGAGCAGACTTTAAAAATTGCAAGTTTCGATGGTCAGTGAACACTGTGACTTTGTGCTTAGCTCCCATCAAGTAATGTCGCCACTCGATAAAAGCGCATTTCACTGCCAACAACTCCTTGTCGGCAATGGAATAATTACACTCTGGTGGAGTCAACTTTCTGGAGAAATAGGCTACTGGGTGAAGTTGTCCGGTGTCTGCATGGCGTTGAGAGAGAATTCCCCCAATGGCGACATCCGAAGCATCTGCTTCTACATAGAATGGATCTTCCGTCTTGGGATGCAGTAAAACTGGAGACTGAGTAAAAGATTTCTTTAAAAATTGATAAGCCTCTTCAGCTTCTTTTCCCCAGACAAACTTCACTCCTTTCTTCAAGAGACAAGTGATGGGGGTTACCACGCGGGAAAAATTTGGGATGAATCTTCGATAGAAATTGGAGAATCCCAAAAAACTTTGAATCTCTTTGACATTCGTTGGAGATGGCCACTCTTGCACTGCCTTCACCTTGGTGGTATCCATACTGACGCCTTGAGGGGTGAGCACAAAACCCAAAAACTCAACCCTTTCAACATGGAACGCACACTTCTCCAATTTTACGTAAAGGTGATTTTCAAACAGCCTGGTGAGAATGGCTCGCACATGTTGCACATGCTCATCCTTGTTTTGTGAAAAAATCAAAATGTCATCGATGTACACCACCGCCACTCGGTCCAAAAATTCTCCGAGGATATCATTTACAAAATGCTGAAAGGCTGCGGGAGCGTTGCACAACCCATATGGCATTACTTGATATTCGAACAATCCATAACGGGTGCGAAACGCTGTCTTCCACTCATCGCCAGCTGCCACTCTAATCAGATGATATGCCCCTCTTAAATCCAATTTAGTGTACACCTTGGCATCTTTTACTTGATCCAGTAACACTGAGATCAAAGGAAGAGGGTAACGGTTTTTTACAGTCACTTGATTCAAGGCTCTGTAATCCACACATGCTCGAAGATCTCCATCTTTCTTGGGGATAAAAAATAGGGGAGAGGAAACTGGGGACTGGGAGGGGCGTATGAATCCATTTGCTAGATATTGATCTAGATAAGATTTCAAAAATTGATTCTCAGTTTCGGTAAGGGCATATATACGACTGCACGGGAGCACTGCCCCAGGCTCTAGTTCAATCTTGCAGTCATATGGGCGATGAGGGGGGAGTTTTTCGGCCTCTTTTTTGTCAAATACTGATGATAGATCCTTGTACTCAAATGGAATTTCTTTGGTTTCCACTGAACAAATTTGAACTGGATGGTGGACCAGACCTAGAACTGGCGATTCTTCTTTAGATTGGATCTGATCATTGAAACAATTTTCCTTACAGAAGGGGGAGTCCATGACAACTGTTCTCTTACTCCAATTTATGCTTGGATTGTGCTCTGTCAGCCACGGAAGTCCTAAAATTAATTGAAACTGAGGAGCATCAATTAGATTGAACGTCATGTACTCCGAATGACCATTTAGTCCATTTAATCGAACTAATTCAGTTTCGTGGGTGATAGGTCCTGAAGATAGATTTGTACCATCCACAGCCCTCACTGCCTCCAGAATTTCTTTTTTGACAAACTTGATTCCTTGCTGGCGGGCATAATTGATGTCACAAAAATTTCCGGTAGCCCCTGAATCTAACATCACTGAGACCTTCTTTATTTCCAATCCTCGAAAACTTATGGTAAAGGAGACTACCAAATGGGGAGCGGCAGACTGTAAAGTGTTCACAACTTGCTGAGGTTCTTGAGCTGACTTAGTAATTGCTTCCACCCGCGCAGCTCCTTCTACGGGTGAAGCTTGTCTTTTCCCTGCTGAGAAACCTTTGGTCTTTTTGGACACTCTTTTACAAAATGCCCTGCTGATCCACAATATAAACAGAGTTGTGCACTTCGTCGACGCTCTTTTTCTTCTTTAGTCAGGGGCCCTCTGACGGATCCAATTTGCATTGGTTCTTCGGTGGAAGCCCCGTCTGAAGTCTTGTGAGTTTCCGTCTTAACTCGGTCAAAGCGAGGAGGAAAAGGTCGAAAGTCTTTTTTCTTTTCACTACGTCGCTCACTCAGTCTGTGATCGAGCTGTAGCACCAAATCAATCAGTTCTGAAATTTCTGTGGGTCTTCGAGGAATTTGGGCGAGCGCATCTTTTAGTTCATCCTTCAATCCTCTATAAAATATAGCTGCTCTTTTTTCTTCAGGCCAATTGGTCTCTACAATCAATTTATTAAACTGCGCCAGATATCCTACAAGGTCTCGAGATCCTTGCTTGAGTTCTAACAACTCATTATCCGTGGCTTGGGATGCAGAGCGTCGATCGAAAATCCTTGAAAATTCTTTTTTGAAACCTTCAAAATCATACAAAACTGGATCATTCCGGGTGACCAGAGACATAGACCAGGCAGCTGCATCGCCATTCAGATACGACAGGATAAAGGCCACTTTAGATTGATCTTCAGCAAAGATCACTGGGCGACATAAAAAGTGCAACGAGCACTGGGTCAAAAATATTTGCGCCTTAAGAGGATCTCCACCAAATCTTTCTGGGGGCGTCAAAGGAATGATTGGCGAGATTGCGTGAATGACTTGAGTGGAAATGTCTGCAGAGGAGGGGTAACTTGACGTAGGTAGGGAACCCTTAAGAACTGACCCTGAAGCCACCAACTCATCTAATTTCTGCCTTGTTTGCATGGATTCATGACTAGACCTCTTAACTTCCTCCCTCAGGGATTTGTTATCGTCTAGGGCACTATTTAATTGTTCCTGCATATTGGTCAAAATACTAGTCAAGGATTTTAAATCTATACCCTCAGCCATACTGCCCAGGAGGGAATCTGCAATCCTCAATTAAGAGGTAGGCACTTCAATCTGTCAGAACTGCTTAAACGGCAGGGGGTCGATTCCCTCGGAGGCAGATGACTAGTCCCAATTCCTTCCTGCCAAAGCCAGCGACAGGTGAAGACAACTGTCACTGACTTCAGCCCGGGGGAAAGGGTAAGTGGAAGACAAAACAAGTGAGACTGCCTCTTGACTCAGGTCGCTCTCCTCACTTCTATGTTCAGAAAGAAAGTCACCTGCAAAAGAGAACACAACATAAACTTGCCCAAAGTTCTCAATTACCTCTCTTGCTCTCTCTCTTTCTATTTTATACCTATTTACCTGAGTCCCAGCTGAGGCTAGCTCCTCTCTATATGCCTTGTCTGGATTGTGTAATTATCTGACCGACTGGAAGGAAACTCCCAAGAGCTTGAATGTCACCTTGCTTTTAGGAAATTTCTCACATAGACAACATGTGTATCCCTCAAGGTTAAATAGAAGAATATACTGAGTTCCTCATAAGTAGTTCTCAATCAATTTGGAAGTCCAACCATAACTTAGTTCTTTTTGGTTCAGTTCTTGATAACCTCTAGAGCTCTAGGTTGAATGATTCCTTGTTACTGCTACTCTTAATCACCAACAGTCTCTTAGTCTGCAAACGTGGACTTTGAAAATCACTTGAACACTCTTACTTGTGAAACGGGGGCTCTTCTCTTCACAGAAGCAACTCCCCTTACCAAACTTCGACTCTTGCCTTTTCCCTCGACGGAGGTCAGAAGCTGCTCTGGTTTTCACCTTGTTTCTCTGGTAAAGAATTTCAGAAAAGGCTTGAGAAAACTAATATACATGCAAGAATTACAAGATAGCATTCGCTACTTCCCTACTGATAACTTTGAGTCGTCTTATAAGTTCTCTGAGGTACTTCAGTAGGTTGACGAGAAGCGCTGAGGGAGAACGCTCCTGTCAACGGTTTTCAAATCGTTGAAGTGCGCCGCGCGATCTTCGCGCATGCGCATCAGTTCTTCCGAAGCGTCTCGAGGGCGTACTACTAGACCGCGCACCACCACTGAAAGTGGACACAGTCGAGTCTCGATCCCCTGCTAAGGGGTGCTTCAAATTGCCAATAACTGCACACAAGAAGGACCTCCAACCAGGACTAATTCTCCTCCAACGCGGATACTTGGCTGCCGGGATCTTTATGGAGACATGTCTTTCCTTGTCATCATGATGCCTAGCATAAACGGGAGCGTTCCTGACATCAGCTTGACGACTATGAAGGTAAAATGCGCCGCAACAATATCCGCATTCTAGGCACTCCGGAGCAGGCGGAGGGGCCTACCGCTGATCTCTACATCGAGGAGCTTATCCTGAAACATCTTCCGCCTAGGGGCCTCTCCAAGTGTTTCTCGATTGAACGGGCCTGCCAGGTGCCTGGCAGCAAGTCCAAACCAGGGCCCCCTACCCGTTCCTTGCCCGGCTGTTCAACTATAGGGACCAAGACTTGATTTTTCAAACAGCAAGAGTGGCCCCTCCGTTGACTGTTGAGAATAGTAGGGTTTCGTTTTTTCCAGATTTCACACTGAGGGTCCAAAAGCAGCGACAAAGTTTCCTGGAGGTGAAATGAGCTCTCAGGGATCAGGAGATCAAGTACGCCATGTTGTTCCCTGTGAAACTTAGAATTGAGTCAGACGGCAAACTGTGGTTCTTCACTCGTCCGGAGGATGCCTGGGACTGGCTCAAGGGTTGGCGCGTTGTGGGCAAGAAATCCCACAAGTCGCCGCCGAGTACTGGGGATCTCACCGAGTGGCGACAGCAATCTTGATCGTCGCCTCAGTCTGATGCAAGTTCTCGAGGCCCACCGGGGTGACCATGTAAGACTGAACCTACCTAACTGCCACTGGATGTTTCCTTGGTCTGTATGGTTATGGTGGGGGCGCTGTTTGCTTTGCGGGCTGAGGCTCTGTCATATTTGCATGAGCAGCCGAATGTACATTGGGACCCAGCGTTGCTGCTTCTACGTTTATTTGGACTCTGATGTGCACGCTTTGGCCTTCTCTGTTTCTTGACATTTCTCTTCAAGCTGCATTTTGTGTTTTTCGCTTGGGGCGTTGGGGCCGGGGTGGGCGCTTGTTTCACTGTACACGTCCCCGGAGTTGTTGTGGGCGGGCGACAGGCGCTCTGCACGTTTGGGGTGGCGGGTGGTTTCAGGCCCGTTTTGCAGGGAGGCAGGGTGGGGGGGGGATGCTTGGGGGGATGAGTGAATTGTTGAGTTTGGTTTTGTCATGTTTGGTACCGGTTTCTCATAATGTTCTCCTCTCCACTCTAACATTCATAGTTGCTGCCACTGACATACGTGATACTGACCTCAGTCGTTCACGGCCATGCTTACTTGTCCGCACACATTTGATCCCCACTGAACCGCCATGATGGCACGAAGTCTGACACTTAATATATCTACCTGGAATGTTAATGGCTTGGGAGATAAAATAAAGAGGGGAGTGGTATTGCAGTACGTCAGGCGTAATGAGCTAGATTTAGTGCTTATGCAAGAGACTCATCTGGTTGGGAATTCCTGTGGGTCCTTGAACAGGAAAGGGTACAAAATGGTGGTCCACTCCGGTTTTACCTCGGGTTCTAGGGGAGTGGGGGTCTTGCTTCGCAGGAGTTGTCCGTATGTCGTTCACAACACCTGGACTGATCCGCAGGGTAGATATGCCGCTGTCTCGGGATCCTGGGAGGGGCGGGTTGTCAATGTCGTGTCTGTATATGCTCCCCCTGGTTTGCAGCGCTTATAGATCTGCCCCTTGGGGTGCTGGTGTTGGGAGGGGATTTCAATCTTATGATGGAGGACTCTCTTGACCGTCCCCCTCCCCGGTGGGACCCTCCGAGAGGTTCACACTTGGAGTTTGCGAACGCCCTGGGGGTCGTGGATGTTTGGCGCTGGTTCCATCCGTCAATTGCCCATGTTACGTTTCAATCGGGGGTGCATGGCAGTTAATCACGAATCAACTATATATTTACCCATGCTCAGGATGTTCATCTTTTCACCATGGCCGGTTGCCCGGCCCGTGGGATCTCCGACCACTCTCCCATCCTGGCGACTTTGAGTTCCCGGCGCAGGGGTTGCCCTACCGCCATTTCCGTACACCCGTGGGCGCTTAAAATTCCGCACATCAAGGACGCTCTCCGCAAGGACACCGAATATTACTTTACTGAAAACACAGGCTCTGTCGACTCTGTGGTGACATTGTGGGGGGCATTCGGGGCAGTTATAAAGGGCAGGGTTTTATCGCTCATGGTGGGACATAGGGCGGAGCGTTTCAAGAAACTGTGGGAGCTGGAGGCGGATGTTTCGGCTCTGGAGGAGTCGGTGGCTCGAGATCCCGACCAGGCCACATGTCATAGTCTGGCGATTAAGAGACAGGACTATCGGCAGCTTCACTTTGACGACGACGCGGCCCGCTCGTTGGCCTCCCGACACCGGATATACGAGCAGGGCGAGCAGACAGGTAAACTTCTGGTGTGGCTTGAACGACGAGAGCAAGCTACTACGTGGGTCCGCGCGATAGAGAATACTGAGGGCATTCTTTGTACTGACCCTCAACAAATCGCTCTCACCTTTATCTGTTATTATGCGGAGGTTTACACTAGGGGGCATATTATCAAGACAGGCGATAAAATTATCGCAGTTTAAGCGGCAGAAAACTGCCGCTAAAACAGCGATAATGGGCTTGATAATATGCTCTATGGAATTCCAATTGAAGCTCATGTTAGACGTCCTTCACATTTAACATGGGCTTCAATTGGAATTCCATAGAGCATATTATCAAGCCCAATATCGCCGTTTTAGCGGCAGTTTTCTGTCGCTAAAGCGGCCATAATTTTATCGCCTGGCTTGATAATATGCCCCTAGCTCTCTCACGTCCCAGGCCTCCCTATCGGCTGACCTCCTAGCTACTATTGACGTCTCCACTATTCCTGCACATGAAGGGGAACTCTTGGAGGCAGACATTACAATACTTGAGTTCCAAAAAGCAATACATGATGTCCGTTCTGGGAAGTCTGTGGGACCTAACGGGCTTCCTATCGAATTATTTAAACCCATGTCAAATCTATTGGCTCCCCACCTGTTAAATCTCTACAATGAATGTTTTGAATCAGGGGTCCTACCCACCGAGATCGGAACTGCGGCATCGTGGTTATTCACAAACCAAACAAACCTGTAGAGGAGTGCAAATCGTATCGCCCCATATCCCTTTTGACGGTCGAGGCCAAGATTCTGGCCAAACGCCTTACGAATTGACTCCTCCATTATATTACTGCTTTAGTCCATCTGGATCAATCAGGGTTTATGCCCTGCATAAGCAACACAGCGCGTAATTTACGCCGGGTCCACGGGGTCCTCGACAGGCTCCATACTATAGAGGAGGATGCGATGCTGTTATCCCTTGATGCCTCAATGGCATTTGACACCATCGAGTGGGACTTCCTCTTTGCCGTGCTTGATCGCTTGGGGTTTGGGCCCAGGTTGATACGCTGGATCCGACTATTGTATACTCGCTCAACGGCTCACGTTGTGGTTAATAACCACCGCTCCGCCACCTTTGAGCTTCACCGGGGCACGAGGTTGGGTTGCCCCCTGTCTCCGTTACTTTTTGCTCTAGTCTTAGAACCACTAGTGGTGTGGATTCGCGGTGATCCTGAGATACGGGGGCTCAAGTGGACGGCGACTCATGAGGACAGTATCTCGCTTTATGCGGATGACATCCTCCTATACTTGGCTTCCCCTGCGCAATCGCTGCGACGTGTGGTTCATATTTTTCATATTTTTGGCACCCACTCCTGATACCAGATAAACTGGTCCAAGTCCCAGATGTATGCGCTAAGGGGTTCCCCCCCGGCGAGTCCCCGGGGTTATGAGATTCCCCTTCTTAGGGGCCAAAATTTCGTGCAAGTAAGGCCGGCCCTGGTCTATCTACAAATGTTAGGCTCTCCTATAGTCTGTGTCGGGGTAGCAAGCTTCCTAATTGGGGCGATTAGATATAGGAATTGGATGACGCTGAGTTAGCCCCTCTGAATAAACTGGCAGTATGATTATGCTTATTACCATCTAATGTAACATTATAGTCACAAATGTGGCCTATTTTTTCTTTTGCATAATATTTTAATGGTTTTTAAGCACATTATGACATGAATTGTTATTGGTTTCATATTATGTTTTATGCTGATTTGCTGTTTTATGCTGCACTTTTATGGCTCTAGCCAGCCAAATAAAGTTGATTTTGACTTGACTTGACTTGAGATGCCGGTGGCTATCCGGGGCCTTCGGTATTTGGGCATCTTCGTCACTCCTGACGCCGATCTCTTCTTCAATACCAACCTGCTTGGTCCGCTTCAGCGCCTTAAATCCGATGCCGCACATTGGCGTTCTCTTCCCCTGACACTTCTTGGACATGCGTCCCTGTTTAAAATGCTTGCCCTCCCGCGGTTTCTTTAGCCCTGCAAAATACCCCCATCTCGATCCCAGGTTCTTACTTTTCCCAAATCGACGGAGTATTTCATGACTTGTTGTGGGAGGACCATGCGCCGCGTATAGCAATGACTATACTCACTATGGGTGTGTATGACGGGGGCATCGGCCTCCCTGATCTCCGACTGTACTACCAGGCTTACCAATTGATCGCTGTCAATGCATGGGTGTTCGAGCCCCACGACGAGCCTAGATTCCGCATGGATCGCTGGCTCATGGGGCGCGGCGGGTATAGTAGAGCTCTATACGTCGATCCCCGCAAACTCAACTTGACAGGACCTACGGCGCGTACGGTCGAGATTTGGCACAGCATCACTAAACGGTTGGGATGGCGCAAACGGCTGACAAAAGCGACCCCTCTATGGGAGCCTGATGTACTTGGCTGTCTCAGCTCTTGTGGGAGCTGATTGGAATTTCCAAGGTGAGAGACCTCTGGGTTAAAGGGAAGCTGGCCTCGTTTGGGGAGCTCCAGGCTAAATACCAACTGGCTCAGTCCGAGACATTTAGATACCTACTGATTGCCCATGCTGTATCCTCTGCCCTCCCGAAGGAGAGCCCTCTTCCTGTCTCATCCCCCCTGGAAGACCGGCTATTATTGGACCCCATGGACCGGAAGGCTATCTCACTTACCTATAAGAAGTTGGTCAATAAACACACTGACCCGATGCTGAAATTGAGGGGGGTGGGAGAGGGATTTGGAAGTGTTGGAAGACGACATGTGGCGGGAAGCCTTGGCCTCGCCCCGTGTAGTCGCCATGCGCATGCGGCTCCTCCAGTTTAAGATCCTCCATCGGGCATACTTCGATGCCAGATGGCTGTTCAAGCTCGGCAGATGCTCTGACCCACTTTGTCTCCGCCACTATCACCAAGAGGGCACTTTCACTCATATTTTATGGGACTGCTCGCGTATTAAGGATTACTGGGGGTAGGTTGTTCGCCAACTTGAGAGGGCGGTGGGCAAACCCATCGGGCTCTCTCCCCAGCTGTGTTTACTCAATATTTGGGAGGTGACGGACCTTACACACGCGGAGCAATCTTAGGCCTCTATGGGTTTTACGATAGCGAAACGAAATATAGCCATGGTCGCTGAAAGGTCTGTATTTAAGGGGCGGGGTTGCCCTAAGAAATGGGATCAGAAATGGGGGAAATGGAACCGGTATAGAGGGGTAATTTGCATCTCTGTGGAATGCAGAGAGAACGGAGAACCCTATGGACTAGTTGACGGCAGAAATGCTGGCTCCCCCCCTAGACGTGATGCTCGTACATTATGCGGCCCGGATCACCTGTTGCATCATATTTATCTTATTTAGATAGTGATGTCTCTAATTACTCCCTGTAGTTGATGTGACCTGTATGCCTCCCTACTTTCTTAATGGGGAATTGTCACTATGTTGATTTATGTAGTAGTGGGGAGATTTCTTTCAATGTACTCGTTTTACACATGTGCCGGTACCTGGTTGTTGTTTGTATACATAAAATAAAAAAAATATTAAATAAAAAAAGGTGCAGTGTAAGAGAGTCAGAGCAGGCCCGAGCAAGCACACGGACCACTGGAGCCAAAGAAGACCCTCAAGAGGACCTACAGGCCAAAGGCACAGGAGTCGCTCGAGATCTTGAGTAGCTCACCAAGGATGCAGGCCCATGGGGCAAAGGATGCTTTGAGGACAAAGATCTTGGTAGCAAGAGTTTCTGGAGGCTGGAGCTTATTGGACCCCGAAGATCTCTGGAGGCGAAAGACAACAAGCCTTGGAAACGGCAAGTCAACGAGGTGCACAAGGGTACTGCTCCAGTGGTCCCGACAAGGGATGCTGGCTTCAAACTTGCTGAGAAGTCAGTGCAGATCTCAGAGAGTTGCAGAACTACCACCTGTGTTGCTGAACCTTTCGGACTCCGTGGGAGCTCAGGAGCAGCAGATCGGTCAGCTTCGTTGAAATGCCTGCAGATGCAGGGAAGTGACTCCTTCACTCTAAGGGACATTCCTTTGGGCAGAAAAACCTGGATGGAGCACAGGTGACGCAGAACACTAGCAGGATGATGAGATCAGGAGCAGCAGGAGTCTTCCAGATGCAGTCTCGGTTCCTAAAGCAAAGTCCAATGTAGTACAAAGTGCGCAGACGGTTGAAGATGAAGTGGTTTCGGATCTGAAACTTGTCCCACAGTGAATCTGAAGAGCCACCCACAGGTAACCCTTTAAGTACCCTAAGGAAAGGGTGAGAGCGATTCAGGGATCCCTTCCAGGGGAGGGGCTAGACTGATGGGAAGATAATCCCATGTTCGTTGTCCAGTGTTGCACCAGAGAGGGAGCCAACGGCTCCCGGAACTGGTTTCAGGTGAAGTATGCAACGAAGGCACCAAATGTGTCCTTCAAAGCAGTCTAGTGATGTTGGCAAGCGCCCCCAACTCAGCCCAATACACTTAGTCCTGCCTGGGAGGTGGTTACACCTCCCTGCAACAGGACACCTACTGTTCTGCCTTCCCCTGCTTGAGCCTGGCTCAGCAGTAGGATGGCAGAATCATGTCTGTTGTCAGCAGCAGCACTAGCTTGCTTTTAGACCCTGAAAGGCTGGTACCGGGAATAAATGGGAGCCCCCTAGTGCATGGGATCCTACATCCACCATCAAAATCGGTTTTGAGGTAGGATTCGAACATGTTTGCTATCAAACATGACCATCCTTCACATCTAACATGGGCTTCAATTGGAATTCCATAGAGCATATTATCAAGCCCATTATCGCCGTTTTAGTGGCAGTTTTCTGCCGCTAAAGTGGCGATAATTTTATCGCCTGGCTTGATAATATGCCCCTTAGTCTTTCCGAAAGTTATTTGAGTAGATTACGTTAAAAAAATAATGGGGAATTATTTGAGGGATTTTTAGGATATTTTATGCAGAGTTGAGGGGTGTCATGAGGGGGTAGGATATCGTGGCAATTGCCTGCAATCATGTCCTAGCCAAGATGAGGTGGGTGCTGTGAATTAAATACACTGCTTAGGTATGGGGTCATGGCAGGGCGTGGCTGGACTGTTCCCATGAGAGACAGGGTCAAGACTGATTTGCATATGGCTGGGTCTGAACTGGGCAGGCAAAGCGAGCTAAAGAAAGATGATGGATTCAACCAAAATCTGTGACTGGGGTGAGTGTCTGAAAAGTTTCAACGCTCCGTCCATCATCTAATTGTGTTTGCTTTGGTCAGTGCTCCGGGGGGACAGGATTGATGGCGTTGGAGCAACCCCGTAGTTGCTGAAACTGAGTAAATTAAATGTGAATCAAGCGAGTGTCCAATTGTCCTGTTGGGGGGGGATTGGACACAGGGTCGAATAAATTAAACTCTGGACCTGGACCGCCTGCAGCTTTGAATCTAAAGTGCACTGTTTTGTTTTCATGATAGATCGCCATGCCTGGTCTAAGCTGCCGCACGGCAGTTGCCAAGCCCATGGTGCAAGGGTTTCCCCAAAAGTGAGCTGATGAAGTTATCTTTGTGACCCACACATGGAATTAGAATGTCATACACTCTGCTGCACCGATGCACCTTACAACTCGACTTACAAAAAAGTCTTATTTCCTGGAGATAAAACAGTTATCCAAAGTTCAAAAATCAACTAAATTTTTGTAGCTACACCATTAAAATGGATTTCCTCACTTATCTGGAGTCTAGCATGAACTGCATATAATACATTGCTTTTATTGTAAAACTTACCAAAGTGACGGAAATTAGCCTGGAAGATTTTATCATTTTAGATTGAATCTAAGTTTGTGTTGGAAACTGTACAGTATGTATTTGTTTTATTCTCTTTTTATTTTTAAAATGTGGGATTGCAATGGTTTTAATTAACTGTGCAAATAAAAATTTACTTACTTTCTTACTTTACACTTATCCTGATGCAAAGTGCTGCTGTAGAGAAACAGTGCCCCTATGTACTGGGATAATTTGTGAATTATTTGACTTGGCACCAGTTCCTTTTTGGAACCGCCTATAAATCTATATTTTGGATCAGTATAATTGGAAAATTGTACTGTAAGCGGCACTACTTAGCCCTTCCTTCTCTTTAAACATGCTCATCACGGTTGAACCCAGATGGAGGGTGTGGGTAAAACTATTCCTGCTCAAAATTGCATGATGGCAATAGCATTTAAGCATCATCACTTGCAAAGTTCTCTAGTCTCTGCTTCTCATCCTGGGAACATTGATGTTTTATGAGCAAAATGCACGAATTAAGCAATTTATTTCAATACTTCCAAATGTAATGGATTTCTCTTTTGTCAAAATAAAACCGTCCCTATTCCGCCTATTTCTCTACTCCTTACATATGTGTTTCTTTCTCTCTACTTTCTCTTCTCTTTTCTTTAACCACCCACTCTCTTTGCTGTCTTTATAATCCCTTCCCGCTTCTCATTTTTTGACTTTCCCAAGTTTACTTTTTTTATTTGCTGTTTTATATAAGGTGAACCTGACCCGGAGGTATTGGAGCACTTTACGTGAGCACCAGTTACATTACACAAGATCACATTTGTTGTTTATGGGGAAGGGGAGACTAAGTGATTTGCCCAGAATCACAGGCTGTTGATCCAAAGCCAAGACTCAAACCTGGTTCTCAGTTTTAAAGTCGACAGCTCTGGTGGTAACATCACACCCTCTCTTGTTCTACTTTATACAATAAACCTTTCTCTGTTTCATTCTCTCTCTCTCTCATTAACACCAGAACCCAGGTGGAAATATTTGACAATTTTACACTTTTCCTACCAAGTATGTCCTTCAATGCACAGCTAACAATCGGTAGTGATTGGAATTATAATGTTTAGGTTTACATTTCATGATTAAGTTGGTGATATAGTAATGGACAATGGTGGTAGAGAGAGTGGATTTATGTGGTTCTGTGGCTGTAGAGTTTACCACATAATTATGGACTAATTGTTGTTGCAGTGCTAGCCACATAATTATGGACTTAAGTTTGCAATAGCTGTGTGAGTTATGCTTTGCATGACTGTTATACATCACAGTCATTGTTTCATCCTGACCATTTTTAGTTTATCATTGGTAACCATAACTGCACTTTAATTGTGTTTTCAGGTTAATTTCTCTTTTTTGACATATGTTTATATAATATATTATAACATATTTCTAGAGTCCCTGTATCCATCCCCTGCAGAAGGCCAACCCCATTTGGCTGTGTGCAGGAGAGGTTGAAGCCCAGGCTGTGCACTGCTTTCGGTTGTGTGCAACAGAGGTTTGCCACAGGGCCTGGCCCTTGGGAAGACCCAGAATCACACCCTCTGCAGCCAGCCAACCCCCACTGTGCAGGCCTTTGGCTGTGCGCAGATGAGTTGGACATGCGGCTAAGTTAGGAGCAAGACATGGCTCCCTGCAGCCATTTTACCCGAGACGTGCAACTGGTGCAGCAGCCACGGGGCTGGCTGCAGGGCCTGGCCACCACAAATTTCTCAAAAACTACTGCATAGATTTACACCAACTGAAAAAGGCTCTTCCTTGAGTCAAGTTCTAACTTCATGTCAAATTTGGTATAATTCCACCTAGTCTTTTTTTCTGTGTCACTAGATATCTTTCTACACTTTCACCACTACAATCAACCTTCTTTTCCTGTTTCATTCTGTTCATCCTCAGCGGCGTCACTAGGGGGGGTGCGGGGGGTGCGGATCGCACCAGGTGACACCATCCCATGGGGGTGACACAAATCTGGTTACGCTGTTTACAACAAATACTGCAGTCTGCAGTATGGCGTTGCACGCCACGCACGTACGCACCACCTACTAGCATAGTGGTGATGGTGCGATGCGCGGCGTGCCCAGTTTGTGGGTCCCAGGGCCGTCAATCTTATAGCGCTACCAATGACGGCCCTGGGACCGCTCCCGCGTTGTGCTCCTCTGACTCGCGCCACCACCACGCGCTTAGACTGAGAGGAGACAGTCTCGGCATTGGAGTGCTGCTGGGCGATATGCAGAACCCTTACGGTAGGGGCCCAGCCCAGCCACCACCACAGTGGAGTCAGAGTCTAAATAAAAGGTAAGATGTCACTGTGACTGTGATAAATATACACGTCACGTGACGGGGCTGTGTGCTGATCTGAGTCAGGAGCTCGCCTCTCAGGCCAGGGGCCCTCAGACCTCAACCTAGCATCGCATTCCTCGTGAGAGGGGAGTAGTGTGAATGAGGTTGTCACCCCCTGAGTTCCAGAATGTGCCCTTTAATCAGCGCTTTAAAAAATATTTTGAGGTACAGTCAGATTACTTATTACCCAAAGCAGCGCTGATGTGTGCGCTCCCGTGGGGCACGTGACCCCATGTGCTCACATTGATTAGACAAGTATTTTCTTGTCTTTATTCAAGGTGGAGCCAGTATCCTTCGACAAGGTTTACACGGAGGTAAAGCTCCTCGCCCCTCTCTTCAGGGCCACTCAGCGCTATTTCTTTTGGAGAATCATTTTCTGCTGCATCATCAGTTGATCTTGGGTCTTTTCCAGTGGCGATGAATCCCTTCCTGTCTGCTGTGATCTTTAATTTGAGTGCTGTGTGTGTGTGTAGGGGGGGCACAAGTGGTCTGTGGTTAATTAAAGCCTGCCAGGTCTGTGTGCAGCCTCCTGCATGAGCGAGGACACGTCTCTACAGGTGTGTTCAATGTTCACACCTGGGTGGGCAGCCAGGGGCACTGTGATCACCTGGGCACCTGCTCTTCCGCCCCCTCGAACTCTGGGCGGAAGGCGGGCTAATGGCAGGATTTAATAAACCAAATATTGATTATCGGACACTTTCACTGCAACTCAGAACACACCAGAAACTTCCTTTGTGTGTCTTTCACATTGTTTTTAAAAGTCGCAGTTCAAGTGCTGACTGGTTGCAGAATCATGAAATGCTGTTAATAACATCTTCCCACCTACTGACGTGGAGAAACTTTTATTTCAGAATGTTCTGTCCAACAATCAATGTTGTATCCAATCTGAGTGATCTTTCTCCCGAGGCCCGTTGTGATTGGCTCTCCGCTTCATCGATGTCACACCCACGAGCTCGTGACTTCTGCTTTTATTCTGATCATTGACCACCATGGAGCTCAAACAATGTCCGCTTTTATCTCCCTTCTCCCTGTATTTACCCCTCTTCAGTCCCTTCTCCCTCCTCGCGCACCCCTCTTCAGTCCTTCTATACACTGCGTGTCCATCTGTGACATGTCCATCTGTCGTTACTCATCTGTCCATACAATAACCTGTGCATCTTCCCTGTTTTCAGCCCCCGTCCCTGTCAGTTGTCGACATTGTGCCTTCTCTGTTGGTCTGTGGATGTCAAGAGGGTGGGGGTCTGTGGTACAGGCCAGGCGGACTGGAAGCTGAACATGGAGGTCGGAGGATGTTTGGCGGACAGGGGCAAAGGGAGAGAGAGACAGAGAGACAGAGAGAAGAGGAGAGAGAGAGTGACAGAGAGCGAGGAGAGAGAGGTGGGGAGAGAGAGAAGGGGGGAGAGGGAGACAGACAGACAGAGAAGGAGAGAGAAGTGAGAGAGAGAGACCGAGACAGATAGAGAGGAGAGAGAGAGAGAGAGACAGAGAGAGAGAGAGACAGGAAAGAAGCAAGACACGTGAAAAACCTGGGGGCATATTATCAAGAAATATGCCCTTGAGAATTCCAATAGAATCCCATGTTAACACCAGAGCATGGGCTTCTATTGGAATTCTCAAATGCATATTATCAAGCCCATTATCGCTGCTTTAGCGGCAGTTTCCTGCCGCTAGAGCCGCGATAATGTTATTGCCTTTCTTGATAATATGCCCCCAGGTTTGATGGCAGTACGGGATATCCTGGTGTAGGGTATGGGGTCTTCTGAGTAAGGGATGTCCTGGTTTAGGGCATGGTTGGGATCTTCATAGTTTGGGATGTGCTGGTATATGGTATTTATTTATTATATTTAGTGCATTTTTATAAAGCGCGGACATTACCTGAAGGTGTCAGAGCGCTGTACAATAGAGCTAGTTACGTTACAGGAGAAAAGTAGAACAAAATAGAACATTGCAAAGAAAAACAGGAGACTGAAAATGAAGGGCACACAAACACAAATTCCAACACAGCACGCAGGGGTGAGCAATGTACAGAAAAAATAAAAATTTGCAATGAAGAGCGAACTTCCAAGAGGGGCCTGAGAATGAAAGCCGTGCCAGTAGTCAGTTCTAGTTTCTGCCCTCTCACTACGACGCCTCGGGTGTTGCATCTCGACTCCTCGGTGTGAAGCTGGAGCTAGTCTGACAAGAGGGCCGAGGCAGGTGCGACCTCAGAGGGTGGAGATGCAACACCCGAAGCTTCAGGCCCTCTTTGGAACAGAGAGTAAGGGGCAGTTTGGGAATGAATGGTTCTGGGCGTTGTAGTGAGAAGAGAAAGCAGAACCCGGGAGAGGGAGCAGCTGAAGGAGGAATGAGGAAACTTCGGGCGAACTAGAGACGGAGACCCAAGACAGCAGGTATTAGTGAAGAGTGGACACGTGACACCAGAAACAATGAGGGGGCCCTGTGAGCAGAAACCAGAGATCACAGCAAACTGTACCCACAGGCCCTGGAGCAACAACTGCACACCGCCACGGGGGGTGCCGAGCTAAGACTGGGACAGGGTGGTACCCGGGAAAGGGAGCAGATCCTCAGGCCAAGAGAAGCAGCAAAGGGAACTCGGGGTCGAAGGAAGGGAATGCCAACAGAGACGGCTCATGGACAGAGGAAGAAAGGGGCTAAAAGGTGCCAGTTGATGCCACCCAGCAAGGTCCTGGCAGCAGGAACAAGGCACGCATGCAAAGTACAAGACAACATGAAAGGAGGGGAACAAAGAAATACTGTGAGGCGAGGCCGCTCCTGACAAAACAAACTGTCATAGAAGGCAGTCATTGCAAACAGGCCAAGATGCTACAAACGCAGTGACAGGGATGCATGCTGAGCATCACAGGAGCGTATCACCAGTCCCAAACCCCTGCTCGCATGGGCGGTGACGTCACGGTGGTCCTCTGGCCCGAGGACAAGACCCTGACTGTGAACCTTACCTCACGCTGATGGGACGCCATTTGCAGCATCATTTGAACGTTTTCTTTTTCGGTCTGTGAGATAGGGCGCCACCTGTGTCCACTGGCGGACTCGGAGCAGGAGGAGGTCCATGCGGTAAGTAGTGAGGGGATGACACCATGAGTTACCCGCACCGGGTGACACCAACCCTAGTGACGCCACTGTTCATCCTAAGTAAATTCTCATTCATATGGTATGGCACCTGGTAGGGGGGACTGGAAAAAATATAGGTGACACATATCTCACAGTATCAGCCCTTAGGCAGCAGATCTAGACAGATGTTGCAGGCTCATAGAGCAATGCAATAACTGAGGTTAAAGAATGCTTTAACAATAGAGACAATAGAAGTTCTCCAAAGGAATCCCGCAATAACAACCATAATGTTGTACAGTGGCGGCTGCTACTTAATGGGATGTGGAGGGCAGGTCGCGGGACAGGGGAGATGAAAATTTCATCAAGTACTCATTTTTACGACTGCTTATGAGGGTACTTGTTACTCAGTTGTCATCTACATTAAGATACAAGAAATATTCATCCTCTAGCAAGAAAGCTGCCAGCATGCCAAAGATGGTCACAGTTATGTGAAGCAGCCCCACAATATATCAAGAATAGATACCAGCATTCCCGGGCTACCCGTAACAAATAGGTGATATATAGGTTATAGATTTGTAATGAAGCCAAAAATATGCCATACTATGAATGATCAGCATTGTGCCAATTGTGAAAGCCATCATACAAAGAATACCTTCAGTATGCCAAGAATGACCACCATTGTGACAGGGATTGGATTTCTAATGCCAAGGATGCCTATCTTATGCCAGGGATGGTCTTATTAGTGGGCGCCAGATGATGAAGGCCACAATATGCCAGAAAATGCCGTTGTTGTACCAGGGAAGCATGATGCCATGAATATACTCAAAAATAGAACAGATTACAACCATTATGCAGGAGGTACAATTATGCCAGTCATGGGCACCATCATTCCAGATATGGCGTCCATATGCTTGAGGTGGAGGGTATTGTGTTTGATGATTATTTCTACATTTTACCTTAATTATCTACCAGTCTCCTAAAAGTATGAACCACCCCTTGCCACATTTCACCTTCACCACTATTGAAGAAAGTCAACTTTACTAGTTATCAAATCATTTGGATTGAAATCATACTCAGCGCGTGGGTTCCGAGACATTGCACAACAGAGAACCATTGAAATAAAGATTAAGGGGCATATTATCAAGGACGGCGTCAAAAATTAGCGCCGGTTTAGCGGCAGAAAACTGCTGCTAAAGCGGCAATAATGGGCTTGATAATATGCCGCAGAGAATTCCAATAGAAGCCCATGTTGACACCAGAACATGGACTTCTATTGGAATTCTCAAGGGCATATTATCAAGCCCATTATCGCCACCTTAGCGGCATTTTTCTGCCGATGAAGCAGACATAATTTTAACGCCGTCCTTGATAATATGCCCCTAAATTAATTAAGCAATATTGTCCAAATGGGTGGTCACTCCCAGTGAGCTGTGGACCGGGGTGGAGTACTTCATCCATATCTCACTGGCACTGCCTTATTCCTTAAATAATATTGGTATTTTAAATCAGCCCCTTAATGTTAGGGTGGAAGTCACAAATGATATTTGCTATAGTGGAGAAGTGTGGCTCAATGGTTAGAGTGGCAGACCCTGATGCAGAGGTCTGGCCCGGGACCAGGGTTCAATTCCCCGCCTCGGTGGGTCGTGGGCTCAAAATTCCACGGACCTGACAATTCTCGCCTCGGTGCCATTCCAATCATGGAGTCCCACTCTGCAACTCTGGGCAATAGCTTGCTTAATCTCCACAACGGCCCCCACAACGCTAACCTTGGGGGTGCCCAGGAGTGGACGCCTCACAGGGAAAGCCAGGATGGGTTCCACAGCGGTATTTGTACAAGTGCCTTGAGACCCTTGTGGGTGAGTAGTGTGCTATACAAGTATCAATTTACATTTACTAGATGGCGTTTTTTCCAGGGGACAGTTTAAATGGATGATTACAAGAAACATACCTGTTTTTTCATGATAAGACCCGGCCAATAAAATGCATTTGGGTCAATTTCTGAAACTGAGGGGCACGAAAAGGAGCATAGAAAGAGGGTGACAAACAATTCCAGCCACAATATGTATTATTTGTTGTGGTAAAGTGTTATTTTTAGGAATCGTGGTAAATTCCAAGGGAACCTACTCTGTGAAAAATGTCAAACCTCTGCTGGGATTTGATCAAACTTGTTAAAAAAAATTGTTTCCTCTCATGAATTTCTCACGGAAAGTTATGGTAACTGTACCAGAAGCTAAAATGGGGACACATTATTATAAAATCACAGATATCTTCCTCAGGCATGTGAAAAGAAAAAGTGTGACATCCTGAGTAAAATATGTACTTCCAACCGCAGGAACAGTCTGCTGTTTTTTCCCAAGTGTTCTACTGCATCAAGGAAATCTAATGAAAAACTAAAATACTAACATTTTATATTCATGACAAGTGTGAAGCACACCTGAACACCATGTTCCTTGAATAGGAGGCGCAGAAATGTAATTATTTTCTATGCAGGAGATTGCCATATCTGAACAAGATGAGGGGTGTCATTTTGACATATAATGTTTTTTAAATTTATTTTATAAAGTTTTCATCATCATCATCATCATAATCTTTATTTCGGTCACTACGGACCATAAAAGCAATAACATTTCACCATATTTACAATAAAATAGTGAGATTAGATGAAAATCAACACATTAAATACAAAAAAACATTTTTATACAAACATAAATTACTTAACAGTTGGTACTAGTAGGTTTCATTAATCGGTTACGAATGAACCACATCGACGTTAAAAATTTGGCAACGGCAAATACAGTTGGTGTGGATAGGTCTGACTTTAAGACTCTGTAAGCAGGGTGATGTTCCCTAAAACCCAAATTTCTGAGGAGTGGGGTAAGCCAGTATTTTCGGGGTGTATTATATGCAGGGCAGAAAAAAATAACGTGTATATCATCTTCTCGCCTAGATGGACAGTTTGGGCAATTCACTGTGGAGTGTGTTTTTGACCAGTGTGCAACATATGCCCTCAGGGGAAGTGTACCGTAGCGCCACTGCATAAAAAGCTTCCTTGTTAATTGGGGAGCTATATCGTCAAGGACTATTTCCAAATGATAATGATCTTTGATAGTAAGAAACTGATTAGAAAGAGATTCCTGGCACAAGGACTCGGTTGCAACCTGTAGCTTGTGTTCATAGTACACCTTTGATAGGGTACTACGAGATATCCTACAACAAGCATTCTCCGGATTTGACCACAAATCAGGCCTCCCCAGCATCTCAAAACTATGCTTAATATATTTAAACCAAGGTATTTGTAATAGTTTGGGAAGGCGCAGAATTTCTGCAAATTCGGCTCTATAGCTGGCCAGATCAGGTGAGCTCCATAATCTGCGCCAAAAAGTCAAAGGTTTAAGACCCAACTCCTCGGAAATTGGTCTAATGCCAAGGTCAAATCTTAACGGTAGAAGTGGGGTGCTAGTCGGAAGTGCAGCCAGTTGTCTAATAAAATTATTTTCGCTAATCTGTAATTTCTTACAAGGTATGTGTCCCCATATCTCGCCCCCATATGTTACTGCCCCTCTAGCCTGGCTTTTATAAATGTGAAGGGGAGGGCCAAGGGGTTTGTATGTTGACCCAGACATCATCCTGCATATACCGCCCGTGCTTTGCACAAGTTTCAGGTTCGTCTTGTTTATATGAGAGTCCCAGGACATAGATTGACTAAGGGTTATCCCCAGGTATTCGAAGGTAGAGACCCGGTCCAATTTAACGGACCCTATCATGGGGCTTGGGCGGGATGAGGGTAGCGGGTTGAAAATCATGAACTTCCTTTTAGTCGCATTGACTTCCAGTCCGCGACCCTCACAAAAGTTTATAAAGCCGTCCAGCACCCTCTGGAGGCCCATAGGGGATTTTGAAAGCAGCAGGGTGTCATCCGCAAACATAATGGCGGGCACCCTGCTGCCATTCAACCTGGGTGCATCAATGTCACTTAGCCCTAGCAGAAAATCTATAACCCCGTCCACGAAGAGGCAGAACAGGGTTGGTGCAAGGACACATCCCTGTCTGACCCCCGTGTCCACGGGAAAGCTATCAGAGAGGGCTCCCCCTCTACCACACCTTACCCTAGCAAAATTGCCCTGGTGCAATCTCATTAGCATGGATATAATATCGGCCGGAACATCTAGATCTTTTAAAACTAACCATAACTTGTCTCTGGGTACCAAGTCAAACGCCACTCTTAAGTCGACAAAGACACTGTACAGAGTACCGCCCTCAATTGATACAGTCTTCCAGTATAACAAGTTAAAACGGAAGATCTGATCGGTTGTGGAGACCCCCTCTCTGAAACCAGCTTTATACGGGCTCAGTATCTCCTGTTCATCCATCCAGACCTGTAGACGATTTAATAACAGTCTGGTGAACAGTTTTTGGGGGACGTCAATCAGACTGATAGGTCTGTAATTGGAGGGGAGTAGGGGGGAACCCTTTTTGTATATTGGTACTATCTCAGCACCCAGCCATGTGTTTGGAACCTCCATTCCATCTAATATAGAATTAAAAAGAATCAGTAAATAAGGGGCCCATACAGCGGGTTCATGTTTGAATAAGTCTCCAGGAAGGCCGTCTAGGCCTGGGGCCTTGCCTGAGGCTAGCCTACCTATCACATCTTGTACCTCTGTTAATGTGAATGAGAGGCTGCTCGGTTCATTTGTGTCGAAGGTAATAGGGTTAAGTCGGGGAAGATCAGGTGCACTATATAAAGCTTTAAAGTGATTTTCCCATGCGGCAGCGGAAATATTCGGCTCAGTTGCACTGGTCTGCAATTCTGACCCAGTGTTCACAAGCCGCCAGAATAAGCGGGAGTCTCCTCGTGCCAAAGTAATTTTGAGTTTCTCCCATTTATCATATTCCCATTCCTTTTTAGCATGGTGAATCAAAAGTTTATAGGCAGAGCGTTTTGCCCTAATGTCCTCGATACCCTTCCTCTCCTTTAGAGCATTCAGAAGGGCGGTTTTGGCCTTCCGACATGTGGAATTATACCAAGTAGGGCGAGGGAGGCGTCCAGTATTCCCATGTTGGGATGAAAAGAGGATGTCAGACACTGCAGATATTAGTTCATTATGAAGCGTGCCCCAAACTATCCGATTTTCGGGGGTGGAATCATGCTCCATAATTATGGAGGCTTTTTCAAATATGGGAACAACCCGGGCATAGAGCCTAGATTGTTTCTCTTGGGAGGAGGCTAATCTGTCCCATTTTACTCTACGTCTGTTATTTGCCAGGGCTAGCTCCTTTTGGAAGGTCGGCCTCTGTTCCCTCCTGACCACAGGGGCAGGGAGGATATATTCGAGCTCCAAAGCATTGTGGTCGCTCTCCATCCTTGAGGATACCCAGAAATCCTCAATGAGTGACCACGTTGCTAGAGAAACGAGAATATAATCCACTCTTGATTCCCTGCCAGCTCTATTATATGTGTGTTTCGGAGGAATATCAGATTTTATCCGACCATTACAAGCTCGGACTCCAAACTTTAAGGTAAGTGTTGTGATTTGGACAGCCAATGGTGTCCAAACTCGAGGGCCAGGTGCCTCGAGGGGAGGTATAGACCACAGAGCATCCTCTTCGTCGGTCAGGGCGTCGGACGGACCGTAGAGTGGCTCAAAGTGGCAATTTAGGTCACCACCAATCAAAAAGGGGATGCCGTCCGGGATTTCTCTCAAGATATCCGTGAGTTCATCTATAGTGCGAGATTCATGCCCGTTATTTACTGGGCGAGAATAGACGTTTATCAAAATAAGTTTATTTAGATTAGACCATTCCAATAACACAACAAGGATATCATCCTTAGAGAGTGGATCCATGATTGCACTACACCCTAAGTCTAGAGCCACCCAGGTTGCGACACCACCGGATGGGCGTCCCATGCCACCCCATTTTGCCCTGGTGGAAAATGTGGCATAACCTGTGTAAGTTAATTCGTCGCGTGCCCAGGTTTCTTGGAACATACATATGTCTTTGCTTTTGACATATGAGTTCCAATCTGGGCAGTCCAGCTTATTAGTTATGCCCGCCACATTCCATGATAATAATTGTAATAAAGGGGATATGGTACTATCGTTATGTCCACTTGAAGGTAGAGTCCTGGTAGAGGAGTTCTGCTGGAGTGAACTGGCGTGTACATTGGAGGTTTGGGAAATCACCAGCCTCCGATGGGGAGAGATAACAGGAACTGGGGAGGTGGGTTCGTCCGATATTGTTACAGCCTTTAAGAAATTAACTTCCTCAATTGAGGAATGGCTGTAAGCGTCCATTTGTCTACCATTCCTGCACTGTCAATCTACCAAATCTAAGTTAGAATATCTATTCTCGGTCGGGAAGAAGTCAAGAAGCGGTGTCCCAATCGGGTATGGAGGTATAGATTCCCTATAGCCCCACCTGCAACCTCTTCTCAGTACTGGTTCCCAGCCTCCCATTTCCCGATCTTGTAATGGGGATGGATAGAAAAAAGATAGTGGTAGAACTTGAATAGAAGTTCCTCTATCACGGTATGGCCAGTTAAGTATGTGGGTGATTGTCCTGGGGTCTCTGAAATTAACCAAGATACAATCTCCATCAATAGATTTCCTTGTACCTCCCAGTCATGAAGTTCTTCTAACCATCAAGATCTCACTCTTTGCACCTAAGGGGAGTGGTCTATTAGTGGAAAGCCAGTTGATCACTTTATTTTTAAGGGCTTCCACCGGTTCTTGTGTAGAGTGTTTAAGCTCGGGTGTGCCTGCTAGTATAATTATATATGGGCTGGCTTCTGGTGGTAGGTTAATTGACCTGTGGTTGGGATCATTTTCTTTACTATAACTCTTTATTACAGGTGTGGTCAGCTTCTCTCTCACATTATTATTTGGTATCCGGCCAGCAGCCTATGGGTCGAGTTGTGAGGGAATGAGTGGGGGCTTTAAGGTGTTGGTAGGAAGGGTCAAATCTTTGGTTACGGGGTGTGTTTTATTGCCCTCACAGCACCTCCCTGTAACCAGTGGTCTATTATCTTTTAAGGAAGTAACTGAAGAATGACACAATTCCTTTTCAATGGACTGGAGTACAGTTTCAATTTTTCCTCGCCGTACTTCCAGAGGTTTAAGCAGTGTCTTCATCAAGTTACGTATGTCAGAGAGGGTAATATCCTCCTCACCAGAGACTACACAGGAATCAGGGAATTTCTCCATTAGGGCATTAGATGGAATAGGACTTTTATTTTTAGATGTAGTTTTCCTTTCATTTTTTGTACATTTCTTCCCCCCCTCTGTTAAGATGGAGTTATTCGTCGATTTCCGATTTTTCCCACGTGAGCTCTGTGCTTTCTTGTTTTTGGGGACGGCTCCTTCTCTCTCCCCCAAAATAACCAGGGTATTCCTTTGGACCTCAGTAATATTTCCCTCCCCGGCATAAGACGTGATATTAGAAACAGTTGTAGGATGCGTCGGGTTCGGTAGGGGTAATGACATTATACTGAGGTCAGACGGAGACAAAGTATTACAGGCTGTATCAGGAGCAATGGAACTGCATGTACCGGGTGTATCAAGCATGTTATCGAGACCCCTACCCCCGGTTACTAATAAATTACTTTCAAGTCTTTGCACGGGGGTAGTATCAGAAGCTAGAGGACCCAGTGACGATCTCCTTACCCACTCAATTTCTTGGGAGATACGTCGTTCGAGTGTTGTTATATCCTCGATAAGTAATTATCCTGCTTTAGCAAAGTAGGTATCCAGGGTGCTTTGTGGCTTCCCGGAAGCCATCATAGTCTTGCTTCTAGTCTCCCTAGAGGTCATATTTCAATTGCAGTAATTACCAGCCAAAGGGAAACTCTGGTAAAGGGAGTAGATATTAGGTGGCCCAGGTTCACTCTCGTCCGTTCTCGAACGGCCTCAAACGGCCCGCTCTTTGCCCGGTCTTCGCCCCGGACTGCGACCCGGGCGCGTCCCGCTGGCGCGATTAGGCGGGAGTCTTATAGTGTATGTAAGGGCCAGGTGGGGGGCGGAGCCGGGAATAGGAGGCAGGTGTGGTAGATGAACTAACCAGCAGGCACCCTGGTCCTCGCAGTCCTGGTCTTGTAAGCCTCCCCAGCGACCTCCCCAGGATCAACACAGCGTCCACGCCACTCAGGCAGCTCAGACAGGAAAGAGACCAGCACCGATGTCCAGAGGTAATGGCAGCGAGCGGCTCCCGCGAAGCGGGGGCCGCGAGAGGTAATGTAGTTGCAGGAGGCGGGGCCGGGAAGAGGAGGCAGGTGTGGTAGATGAACTAACCAGCAGGCACCCTGGTCCTCGCAGTCCCGGTCTTGTAAGCCTCCCCAGCGACCTCCCCAGGATCAACACAGCGTCCACGCCACTCGGGCAGCTCAGGCAGGAAAGAGACTGTAGTGGCCTGTCCTGCCTCGCGCTGCCTGAGCGCGAGGCGTACATTCAGCGTCTCGTGCTGCCTGCGATGACGTAAGCGTTTGACAGTTGGAGATAACGGAGAGAGATAACGGTGTTGTGGTTAGCCACAGGCAATTATTCGTGCCCGTGGGAGTTCGTGATTAAAGTCTTGCTGTTCCAGACTTCTGACTCCGTGTAGTCATTACACCGAGAAATTGGCGACGAGTACGACTCCCACAGAACCCACAGAAGACTACGGTCTAAGGTACCTGAGGTATCGGACGCCCTGCGCATTCCTCACCTGTTGGTCGGTAACGATCCATTGCCACAGCTGTACACGGAAAGACAAGCGTCTGCCTCCTGATGTCTCCTGGTGATCGGTTCGCCTGAGGTGAGGAAACTTGTGACGACAGGCGTTAGGCGCGCAGACTCCGCTGTTTGTCCCTCCCTCTCTGCCTTCTGACACACGATCTTCCCCGCCCAGCTCTTAAAGAGGCAGCCTCGTTTATGTCTCTTTCAGTACATATGGTCTGCTGCGCAAGGCTTATCATCGAATAAGTGCTGGGGCTTGGGAAAATTGGACTGGTGTGTTCTTGGCAAGTGGCAAAAACGCATTAAGGCAAAAAGGGTTACTCACTCTGCACTTGGCAAAAAGGACATGACGTGGGCACGATCTTGAAAAAAAAAAAAAAAAGATAACACATAATTCTTCTCGCAGTCTCTCTTGTTGTTATATAGGCTGTTTCAAACGTTGTGGCTCATCAAAAATACTGGCTTTGAAGTAATTTCGTACACTCTTGGGATTGCCACCGTTACCTACTTATAAGTAGGAACAATAAATATCTATATTTCCTCATTCGCACGTTTGAAGAAAACTTTACATGATGCAGTCTATTCTTCCTCCACCTCCTTTCCTGGACACACCTGGCGAACCTCCTGTGCCTTGGAGAAAGTGGTTCGATGCGTTTGAAAATTACCTGGGTGCAATAGGAGCACATAGGTTCAAGGCAGAAAGAAAAAAGTTTTTACTACTGCATTCTCTGGGGTTTGAAGGGAGGGAAACCCTTAAACATTTACCTGATGTAGTGGGTGAAGAAGAAGAAGATACGGATGAATACAAAGACACAGTGAAGAAATTAAAAGTCAGATTTGATAAGCAACCCAGTGTGGTGGTGTCTAGGCATAAATTCTTTAAAAGAGTGCAGAAAACCGAGGAAGATGTAGACACATACATTACTGCTTTGAGGAAGTTGGTGGCAGAATGTGAGTTTGAAAATTTCAGTGAACAATTGATTCGTGACCAGTTCATAGGAAAATGTCTGGACAAAACCATAAGACAAAAGCTCTTATCGTTGGAAAATCCCTCCCTGGATGAATCTATTCGCATAGCGAAAAGCATTGAAACGTCACAATCTTCAATAAAGGAACTGGAAAGTAAAAGTGTTGAAGTTGTTACCCCTGTCCGTTTTAAAAAGTATGAGAGGAAAAAAGATTATCAGCCAAGTAATTTTTTCAAAAGGACTGATATCTGTTACAGATGTGGATATCCCTCCCATGTGAAAAGTGGTAGACCGTGTCCTGCGAGAAATGCAACCTGTCGCAAATGTGGGAAATTGGGACACTTTGACAAAGTATGCCAAAGCCAAAAATATAAGAAAGAACAGGTGGCATGTGCCATTGATGCAAGTGGTAGTGACAGCGATGACACTCTGTGTGAACTCAAGGACATGGTTGTAGTTGTCAGCGAAGGGAACATAAGAAGTGGTAACCCTGATGACTGTATAGATCCCTATGCCATCACTGGAGTAGGAGAAGAAAGTTTGAGACTGCTTGTAGACTCTGGTGCAAGGATCACAATGATCAGTGAATCTTTGTTCAGGAATAAATGGGGTAACAGACCTCTGCAACCGCCTGACCGTGAACCTGTATCCTATGAAGGGAGAAGTATAGAACTGATGGGGTACTTCGAGGACATCTTGACTTTCAAGAACAGACACATTTATGGAAAAGTATACGTCGCTGTCAATGGATTAGACATATTGGGATGGTTCCACCAAGGTTTGTTCAGTATGATGCTGTGCCCTGGAGCAAAGGAACAGATTCTGGTTGTTCGGGACCAAACACATGTTGAGGAACTACTCAATAAATATCCTAGAGTGTTTTCAGGCGAATTGGGGAAAATCAAAGGATTCAAACACAAGATCAAGATAAAGAGTGATGCGGAACCGGTAAAACACAAAATAAGGAGTATCCCTTTCAGCATAAGAGAAGACTTGGAAAAAGAACTTTTGTCCATGCAAAAAAGAGGGGTTATTGAACCCATAGAATCGTCTGATTGGTCATCAGCATTGGTCGTGGCAAGGAAGAAAAATAATGATCTCAGAATCTGCATTGATTTGCGCAATCTAAACAAGGTCATCTGGGTGGATTCGCATCCTCTACCGAATATATCAGAAATGCTGGGTGTAGTCGAAGGTGCCAAGGTCTTCACCAAATTAGATCTGGCCTCGGCATATCACCAAATTGAACTGGACAAGGATTCACGCCATTTCACTGCGTTCAACTCTCCTGCAGGCTTGTTCCAATTTTGTCTAATGCCTTTTGGGTTGGCCTCAGCAGCCTCTGTCTTTCAGAGAGTTATGGTCAATTTACTGAAGGGGATCAAAAATGTGGCCATATTCCAAGATGACATTCTGCTGTTCGCTAAAGACCAACAAGAACACGACATAGTGCTGAACAAGATCTTGTCTATATTCCAGGAACATGGGGTGGTCCTAAAAAGGGACAAGTGTGAATTCTCTAAAGACAAGATGGATTATCTGGGTCACACGATATCAAGTGAAGGAGTCACGCCCAAACCGAGTTTGGTTCAAGCCATTGTTGATGCCTCCGCTCCCAAAGACAAAGCAGGCGTCAAATCACTGTTAGGTCTCACAGAATTTTATGCCCGCTTTATTCAAGACTATGCTACAAAGATTCGTCCCATTTCCAAGCTGCTCCAAGACAGAAGTGAATTTGTGTGGGATGATGAATGCAAAACCGCCTTCGATTGGATCAAGGAGCAACTTAGCACTGTCAAGGCCTTGAAGCCATTTGTACAAGGGGTCCAGTGTACCTTGACTGTTGATGCTAGCAGTTATGGACTGGGCGCTGTTTTGACACAGATTGTTGACCAAAAGGAACACACTGTAGGGTTTGCATCCAGAGTACTAAGAGAAGCAGAGACTCACTATTCTGTCATTGAGAAGGAGCTTCTAGCGTGTTGGTGGGGCATTGAGAAATTTAAAAATTATTTGTGGGGACAAAATGTATTCTTCAAACGGACCATAAACCATTGGTTGCGATTTTAGGGTGTACCAACAGCCGCGGGGCCACTCCCCGCATCGCACGCCTAGCTTCCAAACTCTTACAATTCAACTTTGATATTGTACATATTGCTGGGGGAAAAAATGTAAGAGCGGATGCACTGTCACGTTTACCTGCTAACACCAGTCAGGACATACAAGGTTTTGATGAATGTTGTTCTGATGATAAGGAGGATTATATTATAGCAAGTGTTGAACTTAATAACGTTTGTACTATTGATCAGCAAAAATGGAGGGAGGCGTTGGCTGGTGATGAAGTTTCAAAAGAACTGATGAAATATATTTCCCAAGGGTGGCCCAGGGAAAGGAATGTGAATGTTAATTTGCAACCCTATGTCAAGGTGTGTGATGAACTTTCGATTGAGGATGGTCTAGTTTTCAGGTTAGAAAAACTTGTTCCACCGGTGGACATCAGATCCACTCTTCTGACCAAAGCACATGAGGGGCACCTAGGTGCCACATTAACCAAGCGTAGAGTAAGGGAGTACTTTTGGTGGCCTAAAATGGATAGAGACATTGAGGAAATGGTGCAAGAGTGCACTGTTTGTTCGTCTAGTGACAAAAGTCTTCACACTAGTAGTCCCCCTCTTACACCCATTCCCCTCCCGGGTGGACCCTGGGAAAAACTTGGCATAGATGTTCTAGGACCTTTTCACAGTTTACCCCAACAATGCAGATTTGCTATTGTCATGGTGGATTATTACACAAAGTGGCCCGAGGCCAAGTTTGTCTCTAAGGTCGATTCCCAAGAAATCATCGACTTCTTAAGGGAAACTTTTATGAGAGAAGGGTTCCCCCAAACTTTAATATCAGACAACGGAGTACAATTTGTATCATCTGAAGTACAAGAGTTTCTTAGAGAATCTGCCATTACTCATCACCGTAGTTCTCTCTATCATCCTCAAACTAACGGCTTGGTAGAGAGACTAAATAGAGTCATAGGTGATTGTGTCAAGTGGGCTCTTGCCCACCACAAAGCTGTTCCCCAAAGTGTCAGGACAATGTTGTGGTTTTATAGAACCACTCCTCATTCTTCCACTGGCGTGTCCCCCTTTGAACTACTGAGAGGTAGGAAACCATGTACCGAGTTTAGACCGGCTTGGATGTCCAAATGGAATAAATCCAATTCCACTCCCCAAGAAATGGATGAGAAAGTGAGGTCAAAGTCTGCTGAGGTCCAGGCCAAACAAAAAGAGTACTTTGACGAAAGGAAGCGTGTTAAGATCAGAGAATTTGCGGTGGGAGACAGGATCAGAATTAAGAAACCAGGTTTTGTAAGAAAAGGAGAAGCTAAGTATGGGGAAATTGTGGTAGTGGACAAAGTGTGTGGAAATGCGGTTCGAGTCAATGGCAAAGACTGGTGGAATAGTAACAAGGTGGTGAAAGTTAAAAATGTGCTCAATGACGTCAAGTGTCCCATGTTGAAAAGTGAGGTCTCTCATAGGATCTCTCAAGGTAAACTTGATGTCCAGAGTTCTTCTCCCAGCCACGCCGCTGTCAGAAGGAGTACCAGAACAATTAATGTTCCTGTTAGGTACCGCCAATGATTTTCTGTGTTTCTTTATGCCATTGTTGTATTTCTCCTGCACTTGCTTTCTGTATCGCTCTCTCTCTCTCTCTCTCTCTCTCTCTCTCTCTCTCTCTCTCTCTCTCTCTCTCTCTCTCTCTCTCTCTCGTTTGTTCTTTCTTTCTTCCTTCCTTGTCTCTTGCTCTCCCCTTTTGCTGCTTTCTCCATTTCTCTGTTCTCTAAGAAAAGGAGATATGTAGTGGCCTGTCCTGCCTCGCGCTGCCTGAGCGCGAGGCGTACATTCAGCGTCTCGTGCTGCCTGCGATGACGTAAGCGTTTGACAGTTGGAGATAACGGAGAGAGATAACGGTGTTGTGGTTAGCCACAGGCAATTATTCGTGCCCGTGGGAGTTCGTGATTAAAGTCTTGCTGTTCCAGACTTCTGACTCCGTGTAGTCATTACAGAGACCAGCACCGATGTCCAGAGGTAATGGCAGCGAGCGGCACCCCCGTTTTATATAGCGAGAACTTGACCCGAATCGGGTATCAGGGCGCTTTACATAGCACCAGTTGCATTACATGAGGAGACATTCATTTTTTTTTGTTAGGCATGGGGAGATTAAGTGATTTGCCCAGAATCACAGGATGTACAGCGTCATTGCCGAGACTCAAACCCAGTTCCCCAGATTCAAAGTCGACCGCCCTAGCTGTTAGGCCAACTCCTCCCTTGTGCAAATGTTTGTTAGTGTTTAGGAAGCTAATAAGAGGACACATTGATATAGATTCCTAATTATCTTCCTCTTTCATTTCAGAGAAGAGTCTGGTATAAGGAGCGGCACATGTACTTCTAACAGCAGCAGCAGCCTGTCAGTTGATTCCCCAGTTTTCTACTGCAGCTTCACCAGAGAGTTCTAATGAACAACTAGAGCGCTAACATTCTGTATTCAAGACAAACCTGAGGCACTCCTGAATGCAATTTGGCTGGAATTGGAGATCTTGATTTTACACTTTTTCCTATTGAGCACAAAGAAAAAAAAACACTGAAGTATCAGCATAGGTAAAAAAACACCTGCTGAACACGTGTAGAAAGTAAGTGTTTTTAGTCAATTGCTGCATCACATATTTAAAAGGCTAAGACTAGTTAATGAAACCCAGCATCTACTTTCTGCATCTGTTTCCTCAGATTAGCGCTTTAGTTTTAAAATAGAAAAACATTGGTATCACATAGTTGTTTTATTGTTCCATTTAACTGAATGTGAGTGGACATTTTTGAGGTGCTGAAAACTATTTGCAGCCAAGTTCCATATTTGAATCAAATAGGTATGTGCTCTGATGGGTAACAATGAATAAGATGCCGTCTGGACATTTATTTTTACTTTTTACATTTTCCACTTGCATTTGTCAGATATTTCATCACACTGAATGAATGTGCACCTGGCTTCGTGGGTATTTTAGTGTGTTAAATATATGGAAATGATAAAACACATTTAATAAAAATATTATTTATTTTCTATAAAAAAATGTAGATGTGCATATCTTGTATTCAATCACATTAACAGTTAATCAATTAAAACATATTTTAAAAAAGAGACATTGTAAATCAGATGGCAAAATGAGGCAAATATTTTATAATAGTGAAAACAGTCATGGATTACACAATTTTCACAGACTGGAAATATTTTAAATATATAAAACAAACAAATGGAAAGGAATGTTTTCAGGGACTCATAAACTTCAGGAACTTGTAGCAGTAGAGAGTAGAACCATTTTCAGGTACATTTTTAGCCTTCTGCACAGGAAAGTGAATGATTCTCAAGCTGTCATTTCCAGCAGGATGTCTCTTAGTGCCAACAAATTTTGGGGCATATCAGCAAGCAGGCGATAAAAAATGATCGCCGCTTTTGCGTCCGTGTTCGGACAAAAAGCGGCGATAATTTTATCGCTTGATTAGTAAAGTCACGCTATCGCGTGAAACCTTGCCTTATCGCCATTTCCCTTAACGCCCATCTTTGCATCTCTAATGAGATGCAAAGTGGGCGTTCCTCCCCAGGATAACGGGAGGAATGTCGCTAAGCGACATTTCTCCTATTATCAAGCCTCACGCAAAGCAGCATAGCGACTAGAAAAGTAGCGTTAACCTCTGTTATCGCTACTTTCCTTACGCCTGCTTTGAAACTGACTTAGCCATGATATCCTATGGAAGGTGGGTATCATGGCTAAGTATGTGAGGCCCTATCAGCAAGCTATCGCCAAAAGTTGTGTAATTATCGCTGGATTTCCAGCGATAATCGCACATTTGGCAGCTTGCGCTCTGAATTTTATCGCTTTGGAGATAAGCGTTGCTAATAGCACGCTATCTCCGCTATAAATTCAGAGTTGGCCAGCGATAATTATCCTCACGCTAAGAGCGCTGAGCGATAATTATCGCCGGCCTTTGCTGATATGCCTCTTTGTGACCTAAATGAACTCCGTGGTCTCCATAGACATCTGCTAATGAAAGATGTAGCGATATATGGAGTGATATTGTAATGAGACTGCAGTTATCGGTCTCCTGCCTAGACAGTGATTGGCTGGGCCTGATCTACAAAACTAGTTATAATACTAGAATATTTGAGTCTCTGTCGAAGATAATGGAGCGGCAGAGGGCAAATTATGGCTGTGATAAAGAAGCAGCTCTACATGCCAATGTTTGTCTTCTGGGTTCACCATGTTTAATATTGAAGATTCTACTCTCGGTGGTGGAAATGCTCTAAGCTTTGCACTCCTAGTACGTTGGTCTAAACTACATATTAAACCCTCTTTGAGACCATGGAGGCTCTCTGCGGTGGTTTGGAGTACAGCCCCAGGCAATAGGCTAGGTTGCTACAAATACTGATGACACGAGAAACCAGTTTTGATATAAAACTGGACTATACTGAAATGTTCTCCAGAGAATCCACAACGGTTTTCCCCGAACCTTTTCATCTTTTGGCCTTGCTTGTATCTGTCTCCAGCATGTCTGCTAGGCTGATTCTTACATCAGTCAATGGGAGGTCATCTGCCTTTTTCTTAAGAATAAAGGATCTAAGAAGGACTTAAAGGTCTGTATAATGAGGCTAGTACCCAAGCAAAGGTTCATATGGTTTCACTTTCATCAAATGGGATTTTTAAAGGTGCTGAACAGCATATCACCATGGGCGTCTACAGATGACTACAGGGATTCTCTTCCAAGGTGTGGAGAAAATTAATAAAAAACTGCAACTAAAATATGGTTAAATGAAAATATTTTTTGCACAGGTGTAAATTCTAAGAATAAGAACTTATTACATGCCCAGTATCATTTAAGCTGATGAAAATTCAACTTCTCCAAATTGGGAATAGGTTCAAAATCACCCATTTTGTGGGGACTTCTTTAATCCAGAATAAATGCCTGGAAAATCATCATTATTGGAACAGAATACTCCTCTTAGTGATGTTGCAGCAGAAGCACTAATTTTCTTGTACTATACCCACATTCTCTTTTGACCTCAGAGGCATCACTCCTCCGATTAATCTCTTACAGTCATAGTGAGGGTTGAGAGCAATCAGGGTGTCCCGCTGTCAGCCATCCAATGAGGACCAATAATTGGTGGCCAAATTTACAAATTTGAAATCAGATTCAAATATACTGCTATGAATTGCTGTGATCCCAATTACTTGCTGCTGATGTTGGGACAATACTCTTGCCGGTTTCTGGCCACCATCGCCGAGGAACTCCCACTATGTAACTTGCGGGACCCAGCTGAACACCAGGGCGGTGAACCGCAGCTGGAGCAGCCACAGAGGACTGCAAGTTCCATAACCCCCTTCTCACTACGATCAGAGGCCAATTACCGTGCTACTTAAAAACGCTACAGTCTCACTAAGTGGGCTGTGAAGTGATTGAGTAAGGGTAGCAAGCATGTAAGGGTTGTCCTACAGTCCAATAATGGAAAAACTATCCGGTGGGAATGGGTGAACTAGCACCCCGATGCCCTAGAAAAAGCCCTCACAATGGTCAAGCTGGAAGTTGAAAAACTGCATGGTCTCCTTCCAGAGCAGAGGTCATTAGATTTGCAGAAGAACCCTGAAAGCTTTTAAGCCAAGATCAAAGTTCTCCTAGCCCAAGATAAAAGAGTTGTCGCCCCTTATGTTAGGTCCTGGTACAACAAATCTGGTAGGGACACCAGACCATTTTGGGAAATTGCCTCAGATTGTGCTACATATTCCAAAAGAGATCTGAAGGTTTTTAAACAACCACAGGAATGGGCCACCCACTATGGTAATATATATTCCTGTACTGATGAGAATGATGAGACAGGAAGGAAAGGCAAGGATCCCGGCGTGGCTGGCACAGGTAACATTGGTGGGGTGGTGGAGCAGGGCGGGTGGGCGATGACGTGGACGACAGGATAGGGAAAGTAAAATTAAAAAATAAATAAAACCACTTACCTGGCACTCGCTGCATCACTGACTAGGCGATTCCGAGAGCGCAATTAAGTGATTTATTTTTTATTTTACTTTCCCTATCCCGTCGTCTAGCCACTCATACCCCACCCAACCCGCCCCACCACCACCCCACACCTGTTACCTGTGCCGGCTGCGCCTGCAAGTATCTCCCCAATGTTTCTGAAATATCTTCTTTACTAACAAGTCTACTCAGAAACAGGCCAAATTCCAAGATGATATGGTGGCTATCGTTGAGTGGAAGGTGGCCAATTGTTTACAGTTAAACTCAAGCAAATTGAAAATTCTTCTTCAAGGATGAAATATCCAACAATGGGGCGACCACTGGTGGCCCTCCACTTTAGGGCCACCCCCTCCCAGCCCAAAGTAGTGGTTAAAAATGTTGGTGTTTGGATCAATAGCGCTTTAACTTTTGAAGCGCAGGCAAAATCGGTGGTAGGTGTGTACTCTGGACTACTACAAGGGTTAATGCCTATTCTGGGATTTTTTGATTCCCAGACTCAAAAGCTCATTATCAGGTCTACTATATTTCTAGGCTGGAATACTGCAATGCGCTGTATCTAGGATCCAATAAGACAGCAAACAAAAGACTACAGTTGGCCCAAAATGATGTGGCACGGCTACTATTTGCCCTCCAAAGGTTTTGCTCGGTTTCCAGCTTCATCCACAGGCTGCACTGCCTCCCTGTGGACAAGATAATTCATTTAAAGGTTCTATGCCCTGCTCATAAAATACTTAACTCTCAGGGGCCTTCCATTCTCTCTAATCTGCTCCACCCATATGTTACCTTGCGGGCCCTGCGCTCAGCCAACCTTTATATGGCCTGTGTTCCTCGTGTCAGAAGAGTGAGAGCAGGAGGGCACTCTTTTTGTGCCAAAGCGCCTACCCTCTGGAATGCACGACCTCTGTCCATCAGGAACATTCAGAATCACTGGGCCTTCAGAAGAGCCTTGAATACCTGGCTATTCTCTGCCTAATCCTCGGTTAATCTTCTTGTCATCCTTTCAAATACTAGCGCACGGACGCCCCATTGCTGGCGCACCCATGTGCTTTACAAATATTCTAACATAACATAACTGTTAAAAAGATGTAACACCATGCAGATTAAGAGTAAAGTGTATTGAGTCTTACACCACCATCAGGTTCCAGTCATCTGGAGTCAGCTGAAGAACCTTTGTCCACCAAGTGAAGGAACATTCCAAAGAGAAGGGGAAGGGAGGGGGGAAGGGCAGGGGGATGAACCAAGGTAGATTACAACAATAACATAACTAACTGAATCCAGCTGTGTGGAATTTGACCTTAGCAAAATGGTGGCGGCCATAAAATCGTGCCATGCATTCAAAGCCCCAGGACAACATATGATACCTAAGGACCTTTACTTGGCCAACCCGGAAGTATGTAGTCCATACATTAATCTAATTTCCAATTCTATCTTGCAGGGAATGGAGATTCCGTCCTCCTGGAAGCTGGCAGAGATTATTCCTATATATAAAATGGGGCGATGCAAGCGACCAGCTAGCTACAGACCAATTAGTCTGATTGATATATTGCAAAACATGTTTTATTAATGGGTATTGCCCCATTTGCAAACTTGGATGCAAACTACTAATGAACTATTGGATCTCCAGGCTGGTTTCCGAAGCAACATCGGTACAATAGACCAGGTGATTTGTTTTAATTGTATTTTCTGGAATGCATCAGTGATCGGCAGGGAAAATGCTCTATGTTGCCGTTGTCGACTTGCGTGATGTCTTTATTGTATTACCAATGAGCAAATTATTGTGGGTGCAGGAAAGAATGGACATACCAGCAAAATTACTGGATATTTTAATACAGCGGCTCACAGAAAACTGTGCCAGAGTTAGAAGGGGGAACAAGGCCAGCTGATAGACCCCTTCAGGATAGACCGCGGAGTTAGAGAAGCCTGTGTCGTTTCACCAACACTGTCTTCCCTTTTTATTAATGGGATAGTTGATTACTTGGGTAGAGTTGAGTGTTACTCACCAAAAGTGGGTGGATGTTGGGTGCCCACCTTATTATTTGCAGATGATATGCTGCTGATATCAAAATCTCCCCAGGTGTTGCAGCAGCTGCTAAACAACTTAAACGCTTTTTGTGGGGATCGGGGGCTTGAGCTAAATAGCTTGAAAACAAAATGTATGGTTTTTAGCTCAACATGACAAGATAAATCGGGAAAAGTACAAATGCGTGTTGGAAATAGTCATATTGAGCATGTGTCTAATTTTGATAATTTGGTTACGCCTAATATCAACTGGGATTTACAACTCCAAAAAGCACATGCATTACTAACCTACTGTGCTGCGAACATAGTGAAAATCCAAAAGAGGACCATTACGAAGAGGGTTGCTCCGGCCCAAGAGATATAGGTGAGAGGATGTAGCCTTACGGCTAGAGCGTTTGACCTCAAAGCTAGGAAACCGGGTTCAAGTCTCAGCAATGACGCTAAACATCCTGTGATAATGGGCAGATCACTTAATCTCCCCGTGCCTAATAAAAATGAATGTGTCCTTGTGTAACAAAACTGGTGCTATGTAGAGCGCTTTGATACCTGATATCTTCAGGTCTAGTTCGCGCTATATAAAACTCTAAAAAATATATATATATAATGTATGCTTCAGATATTTGGGGTTGTGTGAACATTTGATTATAGGAAACAGCTGAACACAAGTTTCTAAGAACACAGTTGTGACTTCCAATGAGTACCCCATTGGTCCCAGTCTTTTTGGACTTGGCCCAAAGGAGAAAAAGAGAAAAGATCGAGGGCAGAATTTTGATTTATTGGCATAGGTTATGGTCCTCTCCCGCCCTTGAATCTTATCGGGTGAGGCTAAGAGATCTGATGGTGCCAGGGAGGGCTTCTAAAATTCCATGACTGAAATCTGTGAAAAACCTTTTGAGTACATTGGGATTCGAGAAATATTGTTTAGTACCAGACGATCTTAGCTTAGTCTCTAAAGCCGGCCTGCAGAGTGCCTTTTGAGATACTAAGGCAGTCTAAAGGGTCACTGGAGACCCAAGTACCTTAACTGGGGAATGTCTGGATTATAAGCCCATCCCCTCTTATGAGTTCACAATTGATGAAATAGTGCTGTCTCTTGCAAGAAAATTGAATAGGCAATTTAGGTCATTAATGATAAAGGTGTTTTGCTGCAAGTGGACGGACGCCGCAGTTTTTTGCTTACCAGATGTAACTAATGCTGGAAGTGACCTATATATTTCATTCAGGATTTTTTTTATTTGATGCATTTGAATTGATATAGCTTTGTCTGTTTTTCAATTCTTCTTAATAGATACTTGTATGCCATGCCTTCATTTTTATGCTTACTAGAGCCTGTATATGAATGATTTTTGTAGAAGGCAAAAGGCCGGATATGCACTTTACAACAATTCGATCTGTATGGTCTGAATAAACCTGAAATTTACAAAGTGCTTGGTGTGAATGTTCTTATCTTTGGTTCAAAGTGGTGAATTGCTGTTCTTTGTTTTAAATGTAAAGGTTAATGAAGAGGTGATTTAATGTTTTTATATACTTCTATTATTGTATCTTTTTTTACAAATGATGCTTTTATGATCCTGGAGATCGAAATAAAGCGTCACAAACAAACAAACATGCACTACTCTCAGGACAATACTATAGAAATAAAGTACTACACTTGGAAGACCCAATCTCCTGAAGAAGTTTAGTCTTACTAGTATTGTGTACACTAAGTCAGTCAGTCATAAGCTTTTATTCGATATGCAAGATATCTTGTAAGCACATTAAAAATACAATTATTACAATATACACAAGGAAACAAAAGGTACAAGAAGCCAGTAAGAAATTCATAAAAAGATAAAAGGACATGAAATGCCCGTTAATAAATTAGCTAAAAAGGAATTAAACAGCTACTGACAATCTCTTACAACGAATAAGCCAAAACCACTTTAAAAATTTTGCTACTCCACACACTAGGGGGGGGGAAGTGTCCGTGGTTAGGATACGCAAGGCTTCCAGGTGGCTACGTGTGCCCATATTTCGACAGAGGGGTTTCAACCAGGAACTCCTAGGCCTTGCATAATCCGGGCATTCAAATAAGACATGCGCAATGGACTCAACCCTGCTTGGGCAACATGCACAGTTGGGAGAAATACGGGCCGCTGGTGACCAGCTCGATACCAGTGTACCTAGGGGGAGGGATCCAACTCTAAATTTAAAGTAAAGGGCTCGGTCAAAGGGGAGAGTAATCAAGTCCAGGTAGGGTTCAAAAGCCACAATGTCTTTAATTTGCAAAAAGGCGACAGTGGACTTGCAGTGGTTAGAGTTTGTAATTAGACGCTCCGCACACCATTTCCAATAAAGCGCCTTCACAACTTCTTTTGGAGGGGCTGAACGTGATGACCAACAGCCTCCTAGACCGATCTTCTCCAAAAGCATTTTAGTTTCTCTTAGCCACTTTATCTTGGCCCAACCCCCCAGACTCATTATTTCCCCCAGGGCATCACCATAGGATTTTAGTTCTTCACCCCTCCAGATTCGTGTCCATAACAAGAGCGGACGAAGCTGGGCCTGGTCTTTAATGTTTTTACAGCCCGTGTCCAACCGCACTGGTACAGATGGTGTGCTCAGGGGCACGGAGATAAAGGATTTCAATAGCTTGCTCTCCGCTGTCTCTAGGGCGTTCAAACGGCAGTGGCCCCACAGTTCTGCCCCATACAAGGCTGATGGCACTACTTTAGCCTTGTAGATATCAATTACTGGGGTAAGTGATCTCCTAGGAGAGACCCTGAACTCCCTCATGAGAGCACCTCCCACTCTCCTATGGGTGAGGACCATTTTATCAATATGATTAGCCCAAGACATCCTATCCGTGATCCGCATACCGAGGTAGTCAAATTCGGCTACTTTCTCTAAGGGGATTGAGTTAAGTGTGGGTGGTCGGCCCAATTTCTTAGGGGGATTTAGGACTAAATATTTTGTTTTGTCCACATTTATTGTTAATCCTCTTGCAGCACAGAACTCCTGAAAGCGCGTTAATAATTTCTGGAGGCCTTGAGGGGTCTTCGAAATCAGGAGCGTGTCGTCCGCAAAAAGCAGGGTGGGGATACGGACTCCTCCGAGACAGGGGGCGTCGGCTGGTTCTTGTTGTAAATGTTTTACCACCCCGTTCACGTATAGTGAAAATAGGGTGGGTGCCAAGACACAGCCCTGTCTTACGCCCCTGGACACTGGAATCTTCTCAGTGAGTTCTCCGTTTTTACCCCAACGGACCTGAGCAAAGGTATGGGCGTGAAGGCTAATGAGGAGGGACAAAATGTAAGGGGGTAATCCCAGCTCATAAAGTACCCTCCAAAGATCTTCCCGGGGGACTAGGTCAAAGGCAGTCTTCAGGTCTATAAAGGCCAAGTAAAGACTACCCTTGCCCAGTTCCACCACCTTCCACCCCAGTAGTACCAGCCTAAACACCTGCTCTATTGTCCCCATTCCGACCCGAAAACCTGCCTGAAAGTCTGATAAGATTCTGTTCTCCTCCACCCAGTGGAGGATCCTTCCAAGGATAGCTTTACCAGCTATCTTTTGGGTGGAGTCAATCAGACTTATGGGTCGGTAATTCCCCGGTGTTTCCCTGCACCCTTTTTTATAAATCGGGACCACCACCGCCCCTTTCCAGGATTCTGGCACTGCCCCTCCCATCATGATATAATTTAGTAGAGCTGCTATGACCCGTGCCCATTCCGCTGGATATGCCCTCATAAGGTCCCCCGGGAGGCCATCAGGGCCCGCTGCCTTGCGAGGGGCTACCCACCCTATAACCCCCTCAATCTCTAACGGAGTGAAGAGATCATAGGCATGAGGTTCAGTTGTTCGTGTGAAATCCATCCCCACGTTACGATCCCCATCTAGAGGGAGGTATAGGGACCCAAAATGCTTTACCCAGCTTTGAGGCGGGATGTTACAGGGTCTCACCAGTGCATCAGGGTTTTTCCGTGTACTTATAAGATGCCAAAATGACCTTGAGTCCCTAATTTTACTGGCCTGGAGCAGGTCTTCCCAGTATTTATCTTCCCACTCCCTCCTGGCGAGTTTAAGGGACTTATTGTAGGCCTTCCTTGCATCCTGTATCACACTACGGGACTTGGCTTTGAGCGCCTCAACTAGCTTAGCCTTATGAACCCTACAAGTTTGGGTATACCAACCATCGACTGGTTTTTTAGAGTGTTTGTTGCCTAACTTGTTATGGTATGATGTGAAAACGTTAGTTAAGGCTACTACCAGGGAGACAAAGAGCCCGCTCACTCTACCCACCCCTTCTGAGGAGATTCCAAGGTTTGATACCGCATGATTTAGGTGAGATTGTATTTCTTCTATCTTTGGCTCTGATAAAACCAATTTGGCCCATTTTATTCGTCTACCACAAGGGGAGACTTCAGAGTCATCCGGAGGTGCGGCTACCCGGTTTATATTATCCTTACTTGAAGGGCGCCACCAGTGGACCATACTTAAAGAAAGCAAGTTGTGGTCACTTTCAGTCGAGGGGACCACCTGCATGTCCCTTACATACGGCCATAGATAAACATCTATTAAAAAATAATCTAACCTAGAGGTATGTCCTGGCCTATTATACGTGTGAGCACCCAACCTGTCCGAGGATGTCCTCCCATTTGCTGCCCTTAAGTTGAATTCAAGGCTCAGGGAGTATAACTGGAGCGCCACTTCTGACCACCTTCTAATCGGTGGGATTTCCAGGGGCGGAATCCCCCACCTGGTATCCTCCTCTTCTTGGTCGAGGGAAACGTCCGAGCCCAAAGGCTCGAACGTACAGTTCATATCACCAGCAACCAATGTACGAGACTTATATGGGGTATTGTTTAACAAAGTCTCGAGAAGAGATGTTACAGGAGACTTTCTCCCGCCCACGGTTCCCCGGGCATAAACATTATAAATATTTAAGACAACTCTTCCCCTTTGATCTATTAGGGTGATGTTTTGTATGTCTGGGGAACCTGTGGGGAACTCCGTAATTCTACAATCTAGAGAAGCCGCGACCCAAATGAGGAGGCCACCCGCTGGACGCCCTCTCCCTGAATCCGAAACCTGCGCAGGGGAGAAATAGGAAGAAAAGCCCACCCTATGGACCGGTACACAGCTCCATGCCTCTTGGAAAAGGCACAGGGAATGCTCATCAACCGAAGCAGTAAAGTCCGGTAGAGCCAATTTTCTTGCGATCCCTGCGACATTCCAGCTGAAAACCTTAAGAACTAGGTCCGCCACAGCTGGGGTGTCGCTAGGCGCCAGAATGCCCCTGCCTATGGGCCTCCTCGGGGGAATATGAGGGGAGCGGGGATCATGCAGGGTGGATATAGAGTCGCCTATCCCACTTGAAGGATTTCTTTTGATAGGTAATACTTCCGCTGGATCTACTCTATACCCAATTTCCAGTCAGATAGGTCCTGCTGTCCACAAATGGTTCTCCCTAATGTCCCCTGAAACCCCAGCCCAGTTCTGGCCAAGAGCAGGGGGGCTTAAACTTCCTCCAGTAGAATCAACAATTTGCCTTGGGTAAAAGTAGGAAAGATCTACCACTTTAACGCCAGGAGCCCCCATACTTTTAATAGGGGTGCAAATCGATGGTACTACTCTTGGGTCTTGGAAATTTATGATTATACAATCCCCGTCCTGCATTTTTTTCCCCTGCCCTACCCAGTCTACTCTGCGGACACTTAAAATAATGCCATCCACACCCAGCGGGATTGGCTTATTTGCCTTCAGCCAGTGGATACACTTATTCTTAAGTGATTGATGATTTTCCAACTGGCCTTCCTTTAGAGAGGGCACGTTGACCATGACTGCAACAAAAGGTTGACAGTCTGGTGGAAGGTTTACTGGGGGGATCCGTCGTACTGGCTTACTACATGCCAGTGAAGGGGTAGAAATAGTGGTAGGATGGGGAGCGGACCTAGGGGCTTTCTCTAGTGCTAACCTGTTAAAATCGCTACATGCCCCTGTTTTTTTGGAGACTTCCATTTTGCCACTTGCTATCTGTGGCTGCTTTTGTTGGGGAGGTTTAGACTTATTTTTATCAGGCTCTATGCGAGTTAATGAACCCTTTTGCTGTGGTCCTACTTTAGGACGGGGAGGAGATATGAGAGCTGGAATTAATGGACTATTAGAAACACCCTTGTTAAGACATATTGGGTGCTTAGGGTCTCTCTGAGGTAAGGGCTCGTTCCCATTTGCACCCAAGTCCTTGTTTTCAGTCACTCTAATTATTTGTTTGACTGTTGTTTTAAGTGAATGAAAGCCGTCAAGGGTTGATTGCTCAAGTTTGTCTATCCTTTCCCCGAGACCTTTAACTTGTGTTAGCAACGGATTCAAGAGGCTATAGACCTTCTCAAAAATATTTTCAGCCGTTGCTAAGTCAAGGAGCTTTAAGGGCTTGACAGTATTTGCGTCTGGGTATAACTCCTCGGAAGGATGCAAAACATCCCCAACTATGTCAGATTCATTCGCTATAGCCTTACCCCTTGTGGTTCTTATACCAGCTCCAGAGGGCTTTCTTAAGCTTTGATAAAGAGCGGCCTGTCTCACTAGGCAACCCTTTTTACGTTTTCGAACCTTTTTACTTAGGGGCCTATTCTCCTGTCTAATGAATGGAGTTTGGGAGTTTTTGGTAGACCTAACTAGCTCCCCTTCTGGTAGAGCTAGTGGCGAAGTGAGCGGTGTTGGGGGCTCCAAATCACCGATAACTTCGCTTGGGAGATTAGTGAAGGATGATGTAGACAGGCCATCATCCTCCGCTGTGACTATAGGAAAAAGAGCAGCCAAGTTTTCTAGCCTACCTATATTTTGCTCTATGCCAACCAACTGGGGGGGGTCTATGGAAACACTAGGCACACTAGGAGGAGAAACGGATTGGACCTGGGCACTGGCCGGTATAAGTGATTGAGCGTCGACCCCCAGGGATGAACGTCTTGAGGGGAGGTAAACCTCAGATAGACGCCGCTCAGACATGGCAATCTCCTTTTTAATCACCGCCGCCACCCTGGTGATAAAACGGTCCATAGACCCTATGATGGGGCTTGCGGCATTTGGCCCCCTTGCGCCTTCGTTCCTTAACAATTTTCCAGAACGAGAAGACATGGTTTTCCGGATACAGAGCGGGGGTATGTACTCACAGTTATTTGAAAAGGAAAGGGACGTGGCCCAGCCCAGCCTCCTTCGGCCTCTGACGGCCCGCCCTCTGCCCGGGCTCAGCCCGCGCGCGATCCCGCGACGCGGGGGATAGCCTCGCTTTTGAAGCGCCTCCAGGCGATGTTGATTGGCCGAGAGCTTCCGCCCCAGGTACTGCTGGGAAGTGTAGTCCCCCTCGTAATGCAGCCGCGAGATCAGCGGACACGGCGCTGGGAGGGAGACAAGCAGGGCAAAGAAGGAAGGCTCAGGACGCCTTGGCAGTGAGAGCAGCACAGGCAAAGCACTCCAAAACGGCAGCAAATGACAGTAAGTAAGTACACTAAGACTAGAGCTAAGCTGTAGCTACACAGAACAAGAGCAAAATAATCTGGTGGTCTGAAGTGCGGGGCCGCCGTGTTTTCCCGGGTCAGCACTCTAGTTTACCCTAGCCTGGAGATAAAAAGCACACTGCCGTGACCGCTGAGCAGGTGCGCCGCTGGCGCGCCAAAGGTAGGCACGTCTGCGCCCGTTGGTGCCCAGCGCCAGAAACCTGGCCGTTTTGAGTCCCAAATCTTCACCAAAACCCAGTTACTGGTGCTTAAGAGAGGTGAGTGTTGTACTCCTGAGGTTTGCAACTTGGGGGGGCGTTTTGAGGAGTTTAAGTGTGCTGGCTGTGGTTTCCGGCTTTTTAAAGTACCAGACTCCAACACTGCCGAGGACGGTGGGGCAAGACAGCGGGCACAGGGAAGGGAGGGATGGCAACCACGGGGATCCCTACTATAGGCCTGGATAAACGAATTGGCAGTTCTAATCACCCAAGCTGTAAAGGGGGGGCGACGTATGAGCAGTCGCTCAAATGCATACTGCTGAATACGCGATCAATGATGAAACACAAGTACCAGTTAGAATGCTTGCTGCAGGTTTCCACTCCGGATCTAGTGTTCCTAACCAAGACGTGGACGAATGAGTCCTCGGACCCCGATTGGAATATTGCGCTCCCGGCAACTACTCTGTGGTCAGCCAAGATAGGGTAGGGAGCATAGGATGGGGGAATAGTGATACTTTTTCGCGACCACCTAAAGGTACACGTAGAGTCTATCTCACATCTACCTGCGGAGGCGATGCGCTTTGTGCTGAAAATTAACAAGATTTTCACCCTTCATGGTATACTTCTGTATCGGCTGCCTGAGCCCAGAGCCCCCTTTACTCAAGCCCTACAGACGCTACTTGAATCATGTACAGATTCCAATTCGCTCATTATCCTGGGTAATTTAACTATCAGTTGGAACATAATAATAACTCTGACACTAGTAGGCTACTTGATAATCTGGCACGTTATGGCCTTCTTCAAATAGTGTCGGGACCTACTCACTCTGCGGGTCACACACTTGACGGCATTTTTACTAATAATACTGATGTCACGATGATTAAAACTTCTCCTCTTCCTTGGACTGATCACAAGTCGATTTATTTTAATATTAAGGTCACTCAACCACACCTTCCGGTTGCAAACAAATCAGCCAATCTAAAAATTAGACGATGGAACAAAGTACAATGGACGGAACTGGAGCAGGCCCTAAACATTTGTCCTCCCTTACAGATCCTGGATAACAATGATGCAGCCATCCAGTTTGAGAAATAGATAGCCACCGCACCTTCGTAACAATGTGCAGATTGCTAAGAACGGTCATGAGACAGTAGTGGAGGAGAAGACACTGCAGTGCCATCTCACTAGCTTCAGCTCACTTACTCCAATAGAAGTCAACAAAATCTTACTATCTACTAAATCTGGGTTCCCTAAGGATCCATGTCCACCGACCATTATACACCTGGTTTCCGGGACGAATAGTCTACATCTAATCCCCCTCCTAAATCAAGTAATAGAGTTGGGGACCTACCCGTCGGTCTGGAAAAAAGATTGCATTAGACCAATTCTGAAAAATCCCTTGGAGGTCTAGAACTACCAACCTATTTCGTGTCTGCTGATTGCAGCTAAAATCCTCGAAAGGTCAACAAACCAGGAGCTAAAGCAACATTTAGACATGAACAATCTGCTTGACTCAAGTCAGCATGGCTTTCAGTCGTGGCATTCGACAGAGACGGCGCTGGTCATGTCAACTGAGGAGATTCGCAGACAGGTGGATGGGGTGGGTAGAGCCATCCACATCCTCCTAGACCTATCAGCAGCATTTGACACTGTGAATCACACGGTGTTAGTGCGGCGGCTGAAGGCAGTGGGGATTGGGGATCTGGCTCTGTCCCTTCTCTCCTCATTTCTTGCCTCTAGGGAACTGACCATACATTGGGAAAATTTCCAATCTGAATCATTTCTCCTCCCATGTGGAGTGTCGCAGGGATCTGCACTGCCGCCTACTCTGTTTAATATATATGTCACCCCACTCGCCAGACTCATCAGAGAGCATGGCTTCTCTCTGGTTTCGTATGCAGACGACTCACAGATTGTCATCTCTGTATCTAAACTATCTGAGTCCACTGCCGCTAGTTTCCATGCTTGTCTGACTCACATCATGAGCTGGATGAGTCTTAACTACCTTAAGTTGTAGTAGTGGCCGCGAAGTAATGGTAGATTACCGTTCTAACATGAGCAGAGAAAAGGATGCTTCACAAAGGTTTACCTAGCATGTTAAAGTCCCCTAGGGAAAGAGCCCATAAACATGGCTAAGAGAATGGAGCATAAATCCGAAAAGTTCAAGTTTTGTCTCTCACAAAACTGCTCCAAATCATTCAATAGACAGGACCATTAGCAATGGAAAAAATGCAAGGGCAATTAGATTAAATTTGTTAGGAAGGATTTGAGTCAAGGAAAGAAGGAACAGACTGTGCTCCCAACAAATCTGAGAGTCTCTGCAAAGCAGTCAAAAGATGTCAAAAGAATAAGCCCACTGCAACAGCTTCCAAGGGAATGTGGGGGTAAGTGGTATTGTCTGCTTCCAGAGTGTTGATAATATACCTTAATGTACAGAAGTGATGTCATTTGTAGTCACTCCACAGTGGTCCGATCAGCATGTGAACATTCAATCCGTTTAGTCAGGCATAAGTTTGCAACATCGAGTACTTTTCCCAAAGCACTCATGGGAAAGGCCGGTCTATTTGGTTTCCACAGGTTAGCTTGTCAAGGACTTGTTACTATTGTAACATTTAACCCCTTCAGTGCCCATGACGAGATGGTCTCGTCATGGGCCGCGGTTGCGCTGTGCCCATGACGAGACCATCTCGTCATGAACCCCGCCCGCTAATACAAAGCGCGGTACAGGGCGGGGCATGCAAGGGGTTAATGAACATAGAGCAAAAGTGAACTTCAAACCAAGCCACACAATGAAGGATAAAGAAAAGGTCTATTTGGTGAGAAAGGAATGTCACATGCATAAAAACAAATGCAACAAAATTCAAATACAAAGCAATGAAATAATACAGTCTAAGGGGAAATAAAGACATACCGAGTAAAATATAGATTTGTACACTTCTTGAATAAATTAATAATTAAACTCATATTTAGATTCAAAACAGAGTGAAATACTTCATATATGGAATATTGTTGTTAAATTGTCAGTATTTTTTTACATAGAAACGCTTATTCTCAATTGTGGCCTACTACCACAATTTTTTTAAAGCACCAACATGCACATTATTTCTAAAAATAATTATAGTAAAATCTTTTCACCAAACATAATTTCCTAATATTGTTAAGCATCTATACTGAAGGTTTCAATCATCTATCACAAATTATAAAGCTATTGCATCAATTACGAGTATTTAGTATCATACATTAGAATGTCGTATTTCGTAACAAATTCATGAGAATATAAATTAATCGATATATTGAGTTCGTATTTCAATATATGATTAATTTCACTATTTCTACCTAATCAAGAATGATTTTACGGTGCTGGCACCCTTTACTGTTTCAGTGTTGTTTCCCAATGTGTGCAAGGTGCACATTTAAGTGTTTCTGCTGTCATTTCCTGATGACATCTCTTTTAAGGCATGTACAGCTTTTGTGCTGCAACAGTGACATGATAGGGCAATAAGAGACGCCTACTGATTACATTTACTGTTTCTACCCTTTCTTCTCATGGTTTCATCGATGGGCAATAGGAAACCACTGCTAGATCTGAGGCCGGTCAAATTCAGAGAATAGCAAATATCATTGGTGTGACACACTTTCCCCCAAAGAGATCTTTTGGTGCTAATTACAGGAATTTAGTGTTACTCAAACCAATGCACTCATTTTATCTACCTTGGGTAGATTGACGGTTGGGTGGACCCACCTGGCATTGAACCCTTAACCATGATGCCCTATAGAGATCTCTGGAAGGGATGCATTAGCCCACTGCATCCGCATCACTGAATCATAAGCTCTGATTTTTTGTCAAAGTTGGTGGATTTTTACCTGCTTCCGTGGGCTTCTTTATAGCAGACCATTTTTTGTTCCTGGCTTGGGTACCTATTGGAGTCAATGTTCCGAAGGTGAACAGAAGCCTTCTTCCATGTATTGCTTAGGAAGCATAAATTCCATGCTGCTTCGTCTCTGAAGTGGATGTACATGTATTCACAGCTTCTTCTCTTTTGTGTTCCTCGGTACGATGTGGTTGCACTTTTATCAAAGGAGCCCAGAGGAAATAACTGGTTATAATCAGTCTAAGACGGTTTCTGCATTTGCTCCAACATTCGATGAATGATGGAATTTGTTGGCTGGTCACTTTCCTCCAAGTAACTGGTTGGGGATTTACTGTTTCCCCTAGTGGTGAGACTTGTTCTTCTTCCATGGAGCCCTGAGTGGATGTCTGCAATGCATAGGGGCATATTTGCAAGCCCTTATCGCCACAGGAATGTCACAGTTTATGACATTCCTGTGGCGATAAACCCTTCGCCTTATTTACAAGGTGACATTAAGCCACTTAGCGTGGTTTAATGCTGCCTTGTAAATAAGGCCCTCTTTCACTATACACTTAGGGGCCGCTTCCGATCTGGGTTGGAAAGCTCTCCGACCGAGCCGGATCTGGAGTGTTTTCTGACCGAGCCGGACTCCTGCAGTCCGACCGTGCGAGTACGATGCGGCCGCATGCTGCCAGACTCGGTTCGGTCGGACTCCCATAGAAGTCAATGGCAGCCGGTGGTACGACACATACATGGGCTCCCATTGACTGAATGGGTATGTCTCGAACAAGGGCGCCCCCTACAGTGGGTACGCTTCGGTGCCATCCGTACCGTACACGCCTGTCTTGGGGAGACCCTTGGGTCTCCCCCTCTGTCCGAGTCGTAAGGCTGCGGGTAACGGGGGGTCCGACGCAGGCCCCCTAAGGCAGTTTCCCTGACGTTTTGGGAGCCGGTAACTTCGGCTCTATCCGGCTGTCTGACGCATGCATCGTACTGGCTCGGTCGGAATTTGCCTCCATTTCACAGCACGGTTTGCTTACGGACAAGGCGTACGGAGAGGTTCAGACCCAGAAACGAGTCGGTCGGCGTTATCGTGTTTCTCACATCGTACTTGCTCGCTCGTACAGCTGTATGAGTCGGTCAGTAAACACGCGTACGGCTCGTACTTTTTACGGCCAGATTGCATTCGGAGCCCTTCCGAGTGAGATCGGATTCGGCTCCTTAGTGTGAAAGGGGCGTTGAATGAATGATGCGGTGGGCGTTCCGCCGCAACACCCATTGATTTTGATGCTGCCCCCTATTTACAAGGGTGGCAGTGCCAAAATTAAGACCAGGGGAACCTGTTTTTCTTAACATGGCGAAACGAGGAGAAATGATTAATTTCTCCTAGTTTCTGCTGTTTCTGTGTGTGCACGTTGTGCAGCACAAAGAGAAACAACCAATCGCCATTAAAGACTCATTGTCAGTGAAATTGCTCCCCCTTTCTCGCAGCACCACCATTAAGTGAGACCTACCCCTGCACTTGCACTCTCATGTGTGCTGGTGTTCGAGGCCCTCCTCCACCCGTAGGATCACCAGCGCCTCATCCCTGGTGGTCCAGTGGACCCCTGTTCTCCTTTGCCTTGCTCCGCTCTCCTTTATGTTTTTTCAATCATTTTTGCTTCTCCCTCTGTCTTTTTCTGTTCTGCCCTTTTTCTACCTTCTGTCATTTTTCCACTTATTTCCTTATTTCCCTTAGCCTCCCTGGTGGTCCAGTGGATCTCTGTTCTCCTTTGTCTCTCTCCGCTGTCTTGTCCGTTTTTTACTCATTTTTCACCCTTTTTCAAATCATTTCTGCACTTTTCTGCTTTCTGTGCTTTCCGTGCTCTCTGCCTTATTTCACTCTTTTTCTCCTTTTTTCCCTCTTATTCCTCCTTACCCGCCCGTTTCTCCCCGCCGCTGCTGCCCCATGGCCCCTCCCCCAAGCACGACCAGCGCAACCAATCCTGCTCCTCTCCCCGCTCCCGCCTCCCAGCTGTCCAGCCCTGCCTGATCCCTACTTAATGACGGCCGCTGCGGGGACAGTCGAGCAAGACCATTGACTCATTGTCAGTGAAATTGCTCCCCCTCCCTCGCAGCACCACCATTAAGTGAGGCCTGCCCCTTCACTTGCACTCTTGTGTGTGCTGGTGTTCGAGGCCCTCCTCCACCCGCAGGATCACCTGTGCCTCATCCCTGGTGGTCCAGTGGACCCCTGTTCTCCTTTGCCTCGCACTGCTCTCCTTTCCGTTTTTTCACTCGTTTTTGCTTCTCCCTCTGTCTTTCTCTGTTCTGCGCTTTTTCTGCCTTCTCTCAGTTTTCCACGTATTTCCTTATTTCCCCTTAGCCTCCCTGGTGGTCCAGTGGACCTCTGTTCTCCTTTGTCTCGCTCCGCTGTCCGGTCTGTTTTTCACTCGTTTTTCACCCTTTTTCATATCGTTTCTGCACTTTTCTGCTTTCTGTGCTTTCCCTGCTCTCTGCCTTATTTCACTCTTTTTCTCCTTTTTTCCCCTCTTATTCCTCCTTTCCCGCCCGTTTTCCCCACCGCTGCTGCCCTTGCGGCCCCTCCCCCCACAGCACGACCAGCGCGATCAATCCAGTTCCCCTCCCCACTCCCGCCTCCCAGCTGTCCAGCCCTCCCCGACCCCTACTTAATGGCGGCTGCTGGCGGGTGGAAGGCGCACCAAAGGCAAGACCGTCTGCGCCCGTCCGTGACCCGGCCGCGACCAGCGCCAGGAACTCTGGATCTCCGCACCTCCAACACTACGACCCGGCGGCACTCCATGCCATCAACCCAGGCAGCAACAACAACTAGAAAGCTAGCTAGGATCACCGGCCGACACCCACAGACCCTTCAGCTGCCACCGCTGCCGGCCCCCCTGCAGCACTGCCAAGACCACGGACCCAGCGCAACCCACCCGCAAGAAGACACCCGAACCGAAGACCCTGCAATGCATCCTCCTCAACGTCCGATCCCTCCACAAACACGCCACCGAAATCTGGGACCTCCTTGACAGTACCACCCCGGACGTAGCGTTCCTCACCGCAACATGGACCAACACCTCCTCGGGACCGGCCATTGCCATCCCCCAAGGATACAAGATCTCCATGAAGGACCGCCCCAACCACCCGGGAGGAGGAATCGCCATCATCCACAAATCCACCCTCCCCCAGAGCACACTCCCCGACGAGCCCACAGACCTGATGGAACACCTTCACTTCAAGATACTGGCCAGCCCCACCACCACCCTCCGAGGAACCCTCATCTACCGACCCACTGGACCCCACGGACCTTTTGCTGAATCCATCACAGACATCATCTCCCTGCAGGCCATGGCATCCACCAACTACACCCTGCTGGAGACCTCAACTTCCACCTCGACAACCAGCGGGACCCCAGCACTACATCCCTCCTGGACAACCTCCACAACATTGGACTCCGCAGGTCGTGACCGAGCCCACGCACTCAGCAGGACACACACTCGACCCCCCTCTTCACAACAGGAAACTCCATCACCTTCAGCCACATCACCAAACTCCCATTGACAGACCATCGATGCGTCCACTTCACCTTCAGAACACCCACCATCCATAGACACCAGCACCTGCTTCCAGGAAGAAATTGGACCAGAATCACCGACGACCAGCTAACCTCATCACTCAGCAACTCCACCCCGACTATTGTGGAAAACGACGACCCCAACGCCACAGCCCGAACCCTGCACAGATGTATCACCGACAGCGCCAACACCTTAGCCCCCCTCAAGAAACCCATACCAAGAAAGCTAGATGGTCTACCACCGAACTTCGAGAGTCCAGACGCACTTGCCGCCGCCTCGAAAAGGACTGGAAGAACATCAAATCCACAGAAGCCCACAACAACTTCAGAGCCGCCACCAAAGTCCACCACCAAATCATCAGAAAAATGAGGAAAAAAGCGATCGAAGACAGAATCTCCACCCACGCACACAACATCAAAGAACTCTTCAACATCATCAAGAAGTTCGCCCAACCTACCAGCAAGTGCACCGACATCTCACCCTCACAAGACCTCTGCGACAAACTCATCACCTTTTTCCACCACAAAATCAAGAGCATCTACGACAACTTCGATGAAGACAACCAACACACTGAACCCTCACCCCGACACCATGAAGCCAACGATCGACAACTGGACAGCCCTCACCACCAAAGACACACAGAAGATGATGAACTCAATCCACTCTGGGCCCCCCACGGACCCCTGCCCCCACCATATTTTCAACAGAGCCGCTGACACCATCGCACACATGCTCCACCACACCATCAACTGCTCCCTGGCAACGGCATCATTCCCCAATGACTGGAAACACGCCGAGATCAACCCCCTCCTCAAGAAACCCTTGGCGGACCCCACCGACCTAAAAAACTACAGACCCATCTCCCTGCTCCCCTTCCCAGCGAACGTCATCGAGAAAGCCTTCAACAGCCAACTCGCCACATTCATCGAAGAGCACAACATCTCCCAATCCGGCTTCAGAAAAAACCACAGCACGGAAACCGTCCTTCTCGCCGCAACAGACGACATCCGCACCCTACTGGACAAAGGAGAAACAGCAGCCGTCTTCCTCCTCGACCTCTCAGCGGCGTTCGACACAGTCTCTCACCGCACACTAATATGCTGACTCCACAACGCAGGGATCCAAGACAAGGCCCTCGACTGAATCCGCTCCTTCCTCTCCGGCAGAACGCAGTGGGTCATACTCCCCCCTTTCCTCTCGGACCCTACACCAACCACCTGCGGAGTCCCCCAGGGGTAATCCTTCAGCCCTACGCTCAACGTCTACAGGGCTCCGCTCGCCCCCATCGTCAGAACCTACAGACTCAGCATTGTGTTGTACGCAGACATCACCCAACTCATCCTCTTCCTATCCAACGAACCCAACACCGCCAGACACAATTTTCGAGAAGGCATGGAAACCATTGCAAAATGGATGAAAAACAGCTACCTTCAACTAAACACCAACAAAACAGAAGTCACTGCTCATGGGCCCACACCCCGACACCTGGAACGACACCTGGTGGCCCCCTGCCCTTGGAAGTCCGCCCACTCCCACAGACTACGCACTCAACCTGGTACTCATCCTGGACTCCGAACTCAAAATAGACCGCCAGATCAATGCCGTCTTGTCCTCCTGCTTCCACACCCTCCGCCTCCTACACAAGACCTTCAAATGGATCCCCCTTGAACACAGAAAGACCGTCACTCACGCCCTGGTCACCAGCAGACTCGACTACGGCAACGCACTCTACCTCACACGCAAGCTACAGAACATCCAGAAAGCCGCCGCAAGACTGGTCCTCAACCTGCCAAGACACTGCCACATCTCCCAGCACCTGCGCACACTCCGCTGGCTCCCCATTGAAGCTAGTCACCTTCAAGATGCTCACCTACGCTCTCAAGGCCATCCATGACACCGAACCAGCATCCCTGATCAGCCGACTCAAATTCCACGCACCACAAAGGACCCTACGATCGGCCCAGCTCGCCTACGCCGTGGTTTCCCTGCACCAGAAAGACCAGATCAGGCGGCCACTCCTTCTCCTTCCACGCAGCCAGAGCCTGGAACGCCCGCCCTCTCCACCTCAGACAGACAACATCTCTCCCCATCTTCACAAGAAACCTCAAAACCTGGCTCTTCGACAGACCCCCTCCTTGTGAATACGGCGGCATCTTTGCATTTTCAGAATGGCGGAACGTGCCGTTAGCAATGTTTGCTTAAAGCCACCCTTTGCCATTCCCTTGTAAATATGCCCCTTAGTTTCTTAATGCAGTGATGCCTAAAACAGGCATTCACAACTCAGGCATAAGGGAACCTATTCAGAAGCTGAACTATCTCTAGCCACCTTGTTGACGGAGCCTGTCTCACTATTTGGCAGCGATTTAGAACTTGACCGCTAAGTCCTTGGAGCAGAGGAGGCCCAGCTTCCACCGCCCAGGGGAAGTAAGTTTGTCTTATTTAAAACTCCCAACACTCTGATGGGGCATTTGTTTTACTTGTTCTGAAAGAAATCACAAACGCAGATATGTAATTTTAAAAAAAGAATAATGTAAATTTCGGTGACATGGTGAGAGTTTTCTTCCCTTGCATTAGGGACATGTCTGCATGTTTACTGTTTGCGGCTGCCAGATGTTTCATGGCACTAATGTAAAGTAAATAACAGTGCCAGTTGGCCCACTTCTGGTGCTCCATTGCTGCTGGGCTACAAACCCTGGGCCAGAAGGGCCACCTGAAAGGAGTTTCCAACAAGATAATTGACAGTCTCACTGCCGCCCTCCTTCGCTGACCGCTGGATTTCTGCAGATGGCCTCCAGTCCTACTGTCTCGCACACCTCATCGCTTGTCGGAGAGGATTGCAATTCGAGTCAGGACCAGGCTGTAGGGGCTGGAGGAGTAGGTGGGTCCAGAAGACCTGGATGAGCTGGGGCCCGATGGAGAGCTGATGCTGCTAGAGTCACAGTCCAAGAGCCCCCTGTGCCAGCCGCCGACCTCCGCGGACTTATTCGTTGTTGGCACCTTCCCGCATCTGGGCCGCTCGCTGCTGGCCGAGCAGATGAGCATCATCACCAGCCGCAAGAAGAGCATCAACAAGACCGAGTGCTTGCCAGTGCTCAGCTCAGAGCACGTCACAGAGTTCGTGGCCCAGCAAGGCGTGTGCTGGGGGCTGGTGAGAGGCTGGGGCACAGGTGGCTACGGACTGATCATGGAGTCAGGGCGGGTCTATGATCTCTGGGCTCGCTTCCCACCAATGTTGGCGAATTGTATCTGTGCTCCTAGCTTTACTTGCACATCATTCGTGCACACCATTGTTACTTTTTTTGGGGTGTTTGGACACATGTATCTGTTTCTTGCCTTGTGTGTAATTGATATACTCTGAAGTCCTTATGTAATGTAACTGGTTCTATTGTAAAGCCCTCTGACAACTATGGGTAAAGTATGCGCTATATAAAAAAAGCATAAATACATTAATACATTCCTAAATTAGACGGGGACAGACAAGATGATTGGGACAAGCCATTTGTTGATTTGCTATGAGTATTCTTTACATCCCAACTCTAAATGATCCTCTGCGGGTTTCATTAGCAGTGGGGCATTGATCGGTGAGTTATTTATTGCACCTGATCAAATCCGATTCAGTGAAGGGGCAGATTTACAAGCCCCATACTCCACTTTTGCGCCGCCGTTGCGTCACTTCTGTGACGCAGCGGCGCCGAAAAGCTAGCGCCATGCTGTGGGGGATTTACAATGTGACGCACCTAGGGAGATGCGTCACATTGTAAAGCCCTGCGCCACATGAAACCTGCGTCAGGTTTCATGTGGGCGTTCCGGCACAGGGTGGGGGGGGGGGTGCGTTCCGGTGCAGGAACGCCTCGGAAAAGTGCCTGAGTGAAATCTACAAGATTTCACCTAGTCACTTTTCCGACCCCGTTGCGTCAAAACCTTGCGCCTGCTTTAAGCAGGCGTAAGGTGTAACGCACCATGTGCAAGATAGGCCAGGTTGGCACAGTGCTGGAGTTGCGTGGTGCCCGCGACACAACTCTAGCACTGCGCCAACGTTACGACGGCAGATGCGACACGCATCTGCATTTCCTTGCGCCGTGATGCGCCGCATGGTAAATGTGGCACATCCGTGGTGGCGCAAGGATTCTTGGGATCGGTATAACCACGAGCACCTTCGGGCACAACGCTCAAGATTTCATTTAACCACTGCCTGCAAGGTTCACACAAAGTTCACTAGAGACAAGAACCGGCCCTTAGTCAAGTAAACTCACAAGGGTGTCAATTAGTAGCGATTCGTTTCCAGTTGATTAAATTGTTGCACTCCATTTGCATCCACAGGGACCCCAACAACCCACAACAAGAAGGGACCAGAACCAGATTACAGTTTCCCCTTCCCCTTCGAATTGAGCCAATAGGTTTGTAAAAAGGACTTACATATAAGCTCAGCTTCATACAGCTTTGAAACGCATAGCTTACTAGTTAATTCTACACCTTACAGAATGTTCCCATTTGTGTATTATAGGCAAAAGAAGACGCCAGTAATCCACAACTGGTAGTACGTAAGTTTCCCCACTTAAAGTTTTTAGCAAAAGCAAAAACAGTATTTTAACACACACTAAAACAAGGCACATTGTTACCCCTACAGGAGACAGATGTCCATTCGGAACCACATAAAAGCCCTGATGAAGACCTCTTGAATAAAACACAGGTCCACTTTTACCACAGGTCGAAACGCGTCGGCTAACAGACAACTAGATTTACTTGGGACAGTAATCAGACACCTTCGTCCCCAGGAGAACAAAAGCAATACATCTAGTCAATGCCCTGCATAACTGACTTCGAACACTACTCTCTGACCCTGCATAGGACCAGAAAGTAATTTACGTAGAGGCAAAAATAAGTATGAGTTCCCACGTTTAACAAAAAACAGGGATATCTGAGTGCTGTGGAGATATAATTTCCTCTTGTTTTTTCTATATTTGTAGATTCATTATTTAGTTTATGTATCATATGTAAAGTAATCTCTCAATGTTTTGCATAAAGTTTTGTGTATGTTTTATGTAAAGGACATGTTTTATGTAAAGGACATGTACTCGACACAGTGAAGAAATGTTATTCTTGCTTTAAAGAATTCAAGTTTTGTACAAAAGAGATTAATACTCGCAGTCAATAAATAGGCTTGCTGAGACAAGTAAAAAGTGTGATCAATGGTATCAGAGGTTTTTGCTTAACAAAAAAGGATTGTAATGCGAGACACAAGTTTCCTGGCGCATCCCTGCTGATTTGCAGAGATACACCAGGAATTGTAAATCTGCCCCAGTGAAATGTATTGGGTGTGTTAGCTACTACCCAATAGAAAGTTTTGGGTAGTAACAAGCAGATTTTGGTGCTTACTACATCTAAATCTGTTTGTTCCATCAAATACCAGTCATTTTTCACACAATAAATAGTGGCATATCACAGAAATTATAACTATGTGGTAACTGCAGGTACAGCACATATCGTAATTAAGTGGGAGGTTCGTAATGAGGGCCTATACAGCTACAGTAAGAAAGTAAGAAAAATAATGTTGATGGTTAGGAAGGCGTGGGATTCTAGGAGAGTGAAAGAAGCTCTGCAAGAGGTTGGATTATTATTTCTTGTGGGTGACTGCCCACCTCAAGGGAATATTCTTTATTCACAACACTTGTCAGGATAAACTCTCAAAGTCACTAAATTCAGACATGCTTAAGGTAGGGCGATGTACAAGTATTTATGCAGAACCAAAACAGTAAAAAGTTGAAAGGCAACACAATAAAAATCCCAAACTGAATTAGAAACAAGTATTGGAAAGGCCAGTAGTTCTCTCCTATGCAAGAGTTATTGGCTTTGTCCGTATGTTTTTTAGCTATGTTGTACAGTAGCGTGACTGCTGTGCAGCAAGGCTGAAAGTAAAAAAAAACGCTATGACTTGGTAAATGCTGGCTGCGTCATATCACTTTTTGTTTACTTTCAACCATGCTGCAAAGCACTTGTGCTGCTATACAACATGACTAGACCTGTACAACATGACTAGACCTATTGACTTTGCCAGGATTTAGGAAAAGAAAGCGCTGTGTCTCAGCCGGTACTGGCTGCGTCATATTCTTATTTTTCTGGTGGGAGGGAGGGGGATGGGCAAGTAACACCGGGGAGATAGGGTTTAGGGGTAGGAGTAAAGCGACAATTGAGGGCTGGATGATGGTGCATGGAATGGCAGGGGTAAGGATAAGGGAGGACGGGGAGAAAACCACAAGAGGGGATGGGGGAAATGCTTAAGCAACAACATGGAAGGGGGGACTGGCAAACAATGGGGCAACAACTTGGGAGAGGGACGGGCAAGTAACAATGTCGGAGTGGGATGGGAGAGGAGGGGAGTGCTATTAGTTCTAGAAACAAAAAAGTACATCCGGAAGCGCACAAATGGTGGAAGGACACTGGCACGTGACAGGATGCAGCACGTGGTCCATGCACCTTGGACAGGAGTAACACTGGGACAAAGTGAAATGGCAAGCGCTGACCAATGACAAGCAAGGAAACAAGAGTGATGATGAAGCAAACCAATGGTAAGAAATGGGTGGGCTCTAAACTCTTTTTAAGTGTTTCTAAATTATAAGTTCTTGTAAGCGACACCTCATGTGCTGTCTCAGATGAGACCTAAATGAGGAGTAAAAACAAAATAACACCAACATGATGAAAAAATCAATAAGGGGAACCGGAGTTCTGGATTTTTAAATGTTAAAGTAGAAATAGCGCCAAAAAGTGCCAATTTGAGTCAATGGTTGTGGTAGACTGGGACATAGGTACAATCTAAGGTTGACTGTGATGGAATACGGGTCTGATACACTAATCAGGTTCATCCTGGTCAAAGATTTTATCTTCATTTATGTCCCAATGCATCACAGTAATACACTTCTAAAGCCTCCTAGTACCTCAGGCGGGACACCTAGATCTCACAGGCTGTCAGACAAAGTCCATTAGCAGGGCTTAGTCCATCCAGGTCCAGTTGCTACAGATCAGCTGGGAAGTTCCAGAAAAGGCCTCTTGTAGCTTTTGTATCCCTGGAGCTCGAACAGAAGGTCTGCTTTATGACCCATAGACTCAACCTTTTTTGTAATGAGCATAAGTGAGAGCAGATCCACTCCTTCTCCTCGTAGGTCATAGACATATGGTTCAGTCCTCTTCTAATCTTCCATACTTCAGGAAATTGTTCATAAATGGGTGAGTAGTGGTGCCAAATATCTTCCTGTGACTAGCTAGTGGGTGGAAATGACTCCTCAATGCACCCTAATCAATGAAGCAAAAGTTCCTGGGTCCAACCATAACCACTTTGTGCATTTTTATATGCCAATAGTCTTTAGCCACACTGCAATTGGGGTCTGATGGCTGTGTGGGGTGTGTGTGTGTGTGTGTGTGCCTGTGTGTGTGTGTGTGCGTGTGTGGGTTGTGTATGTGTGTGTGCATGTAAGTAATCCTAGCGCCCTGCCATATCTACTATTAAAATCCAGTTTGAGACAGATACTATACCTAAAATAGATCTAGATACAGAAGCTTAATAGAACAAAATTAGAGTTTTCTTGTAAATCAACAGTCAGGGGCGTAACACAGGTCCCCGCAGCCCCCGCGGTGCTGGGGGCCTCCCACGCTCCAGGGGCCCCCTCACTCTCAACGGAGGGAGACGGCACGCCTGCGAGCAAGCCTCTTCAGTCTTCGCAAATGGTGCTTCTGCGCGCGCGGCCTCCCCAAGTCCCAATAAATTAAACTGTTCGCGCACACCACGGTGACGGCCTGTAAGCCTCCGAGTCTTCCCTCTCTTTCTGTCTCGCTCCTCAGTTAGTGAAAACCGAGGCTTCAAGAAACGGGTATAACCCTCTCTTTTCTCCTTTCGTTTATTTGCCCCCTGTGAAATGGATCCAAAAAAAGAAAAACGTTTTTGCTGAAAACGTTGTCTTTTTCTGACACAAGTGCAGCCTCGGGGTGGAGAGAAATAAAACATTCCATATGTGAAAAATAAAGAACTAATTAAAGCAAGAGAGAGTGGTGCAAGGTGGCCCGATTGATTTATTCACAACTAAACACATTAGCGCCACTTTACAGTGTTTCCCAGTGAAGCGCTACTTTTGTTTTCGCCTCTCTCTTTGAACAACATAGGGGCATATCAACAACAACCGGCGATAATTATCGCTAAGCGCACTTAGCGCTAGGATAATTATCGCCGGCTAGCGTGGATTTTTATCGCTGAGATAGCGTGCTATTAGCAAGGTTTATCTCAAAAGCGATAAAAATCCGCACGCTAACTGCCTAACGTGAGATTATCGCTGGAAACCCAGCGATAATCTCACGTTAGCTTGTTGATAGGGACTCACAAACTTAGCCATGATATCCACCTTCCGTAGGATATCATGGCTAAGTCAGTCCTGAAGCAGGCGTAAGGAAAGTAGCAATAACAGGGGTTATCGCTACTTTTCCTGACGCTATGCTTCATAGCGTGGGGCTTGATGATAGGAGAAATGTCGCTTAGCGATATTTCTCCTGTCATGTCAGGTCAGGAACGCCCACTTTGCATCTCATTAGAGATGCAAAGCTGGGCGTTAGGAATCCCCATGCTAAAGCAAGGTTTCACGCGTTAGCGTGTCCTTGCTAATTAGGCGATAGAATTATCGCCGCTTTTCGGCCAAAAACGGCCGCTAAAGCGGCGATAATTTATTATCGCCTCCTTGTAAATATGCCCCATAGTTTTCCCTGTGTGGGAAAGTGCACCTTGCCTGGAGGTACTGAAATACCTGCTTGATGGGTGAATTGGAAATCAAAATGTGTACAGCCACTGTGTGTTTACGAATTGGGGGGCATATCAGCAACGAGGCAATAGTAAATTATCCTGCTTTTGCGGCCGTTCTCGGCCGAAAAGCGGCGATAATTTTATCGCCTAATTAGCAAGGTCACGCTAACGCGTGAAACCTTGCTTTAGCGCATAAAATCTTAACGCCCAGCTTTGCATCTCTAATGAAATGCAAAGTGGGCGTTCCTGACCTGACATGACAGGAGAAATGTCGCTAAGCGACATTTCTCCTATCTTCAAGCCCCACGGTATGAAGCATAGCGGCAGGAAAAGTAGCGATAACCCCTGTTATCGCTACTTTCCTTACGCCTGCTTCAGGACTGACTTAGCCATGATATGCTATGGAAGGAGGATATCATGGCTAAGTTTGTGAGTCCCGATAAACAAGCTAACGCCACATTTCGTGAGATTATCGCTGGGTTTCCAGCGATAATCTCACATTAGGCAGTTAGCGCTAGGATTTTTATCGCTTTTGAGATAAGCTTTGCTAATAGCACACTATCTCAGCGATAAAAATCCACGCTAGCCGGCGATAATTATCCTAGCCCTAAGTGCGCTTAGCGATAATTATTGCCGGTTGTTGCTGAAATGCCCCGAGGTCTTTTTAAACCATACTGCCTATGTTTTGAAAGGATATAAGCAATGGGCACTGAAACGGGTCCCTTCCGGGCCCTGTAGTCATGGCCTTACCTTTTCATGCAAAAGCACTCACTAATTTCAGAATAATGAGTGTAAAAGGAAAAAGGTAACCATGTTGTTCCTGCTTACATTTAACATGCTTTACTTAATCTTGCATTCCCTATGAGTGTTTGCTTTTTCTAGGATGTTGTTAATTTTTTTTAGGCAGCATATTGCTCTTGTCTAGTGCGTAATTAGAATTGAGTCACATCCAGGTGTTTATAGCGGGTCAGTGCAGTGCAAGTTTCTCTAAGTGGGGCAGTATGGTGTTCAGTGGGGGAGAGGATGTGGCGCTATGGTCAGAGCTGCTGAAGTGGAACTGGTGAACCAGGTTCAGCCTTAATGACCAGGCCCCCAGACCACTCTCCTGAGGGAGCACATTCCTGTGCTACACCTTAGAAGGCGCCGCAAGATCTTAAAGGCCCTGGTGTCTTAGCACCAGCAGGTGAACCCTAGCGGTGGCAAGTGTGGATTAACCTTGAAGGCCTATCCACCACTATCCATGAAGTTCACCTCCGGTCTTGGGGACAGACCTATGAAGCAGCACACCATAGTGTGGCAGTGACTCTGTCACTGAGGTCACAGGACCCTTGAGCAGGGTGGCTCTAAGTCAGTGCGACCGCACCGGGCGCTAACTTCAGGTGGGGGCATCGTGTTTGTAAGTATAATATGGTTTTAAAAGTACTTGCTGCCTTCTTCCTGACCTCCATCATTTTTGGGCAACAATAAAAATGTTTTGATAACTCCAGTGATTAATGTTCTTAGTAAGAGATGGTGTTTAGTCTAGTGGAAGGTTTGACTCATGAAAAGGAATGGCAGAGGTGTAATGTGCATGCTGCTAAGAACATGTGCCATGCAGATCACAAAGTGCACATAATGTGAATAGGTCGGTGGGATACTGCTTTTGTCAGAGAGACCCTATTGTTACTTGCAGTTAATAAGTTAAAATCCTAACATAGAACAGTGAGCTATTAACTGTCATGTAAGAGCTGCATGCAAACTCCAAGGTATAAATTAGAGCATTATGGTTTTTTCCCCAGGCTTCGATTCTCCTAATGTTGCAAAAAAGGGTTCATTAGGGTAGAAATCAATTCTGATTATTAAAGAGAACCCCCAACCATGGTATCATGTTTTTAATTCTGAGTTTGTGTTTCTGCAGAACAATCACTATTAAACTATGATGCGACTAGTATGGTTGTCATGTGACTCCTACACCTTGTAGTCCTTTGTCTTATGTAACATTTCCTACACAGTGATTTACACACATATGAATGATTGTCTCTGTGTAATATGTGTGATGTAAAGTGCTCTGACACCCTGCACTGGTATTAGTGGTGCTGTAAATTTTCTGTTACTTTATTATTTTGAAATGTTTGCACATGAGAAAGGTGACCAGTCAACCTTTGCAAAGGGCCCTCCACTTCACAGCAGTACAAGTCACATTTTTTAGTAACTTTTGATGTGTTTGAGCTATAAACAATTTATTAGTTAAAATCATCAGATTATGCAGCAGATGATGTATTATGTGGCAAATATGGCAAAGCCATAGTTATGTGGAAAACATTTGCAAACTAGGATATTTTGCCATTCATGTTTGAACTGCTCTTGTGGAAAAAGGGAGACGTGCTGATGACAGAAACTCCATGGCTGGGAGACAAATGGCTTGTGATTCCACTTTTAAGGATATTTGGGACATTCTGTGATTGGAAACGTATCCCACTTTGTGAATGTATTTTAATGTCAATAACACATATTTCACCTTAAATAAACATGTGTATCTATTGGTTAAATTAAATAATGTAATAAGCTGTAACCGGTTAGTGAAATGGGAAACGAATACTAAAAATTGGGATATTTTGCTCTTTCTGCCACACCTCTCACTCCGCCCACTGACCCAATCCATTGGTTATTCCCGCCTTCTGATTCTCCTCCCACAGTTCCCCTACTTTTTTTCCTCCACTTCGACCACTGCCTGGCACTAACATGCATTAGACACAACTGTGGGCTTTTACCACTGGGTCTCTTAGAGAATGACAACTCCGGTCCATACAGGGGGGCTAAACACAGCACGTTTCTGGGTTCTCCGCACAACGTGTTTGCTATTTGACGCCAGACTTCTGCAGCTTGTGTTGAGGAAATTAAACATCCTCTTGTGCTTGTATAAAACATAGCTGCCAAGTGGCATTGGCACCATGTCGTGTCCATTCGTAGCTTTTATCCAACAACACTTTGCATGCTGAAATGTTTAACCCCTTACGTAGATTGTCACAGCGCAACTCCCAAAATGCAAGGCGCTGTTGGCTTAAAATCCAGGCCTGGCTGGCAGTGTCACACGTGACGATAGAGCCATTTGGAGGCAATGGTGAATCTGTAATTTAGCAGGCCTGTCTATACTCTTACTGACACATGCATCAACAAAGACTTTTGCGATTCCTTAATTGCGATTTTTAAGGAATCGCAATTAAGGAATTGCAAAAGCCTGTGCATGTAGGAATCGCTATAAAAATAGCGATTCCTACAAATTCCTTAATTGCGACTTGCAAATTGCGAGTCGCAATTAAGCAATGCCGTCCCAATCATTCCTATGGGCCTCCAGGCCCATAGGAATGATTTGGAGATTGCATGAGCAAATTGCGAGTACCAGTAGATACTCACAAATTGCTCATGCAATTTCAAGGGTGCAAGGGTGTCAAAATGACACCCTATTGCACCCCTGAAATTGATCTGTGCACATATGTTGCACACACACATGCTCTAAGGGCATGTGTGTGCGCAACATGAAACTTTGAAAAATGCACAAAAGTGCATTTTTCAAAGTTTTTGCAAATTACCATGAAGTTCAATTTGGCACCCTTGAAATTGCATGCGCAATTTGCGGGTACCTATTGGGTACTCACAAATTGTGCATGCAATTCCCATTCATTCCTATTGGTCTCTAGGCCCATAGGAATGAATGGGAAGCCATTTCTTAATTGCGACTCGCAATTTGCGAGTCACAATTGAGGAATTGAGGAATTTGTATGAGTCACAAGTTTTTTTGCGATTCCTACATGCATAGGTAATTGCGATTCCATAATTGCGATTCCTTAAAAATTGCAATTGCCTATTTTGATGCATGTACATCTGTACTCTGTTTTTTGTCATAGGACAGGTAGGCCTGCTACAGAGAAAAAGAGCTTTTGTGATGCTAGTCACCGTGCTAATCTTAAATTACTGCATGCCCTACTTTTGATGTGCTACTTTTGAAATTAAATGCCATGCACCCTGCCTTGTGTGTTAAAATGCATACACAGAGGTGATTTATTGATATTTAGAGGTAAAGTTTTTACCTGTCAAAAAAAGTTTACTTTGACTTGTCTCACTACATGCTATATACTGTTGCAGTCAGTAGGCCTGAAGCCCTATTTCTCTGGCCTCTATAATGTGTGGCATAATAGGTACTGAGGTCGACTAGTGGCATTACATTTCCAGGCCGTTAGGTAGATTTTGTACCATATACTAGAAATCTATAGGTAAGTTAAATATACTGATTGGGAATATGCCAATTTGAGTATGTTTAAAGGGGGAGCACAAGGACTTTACCACTGGTGAGCAGGCAAAAATCCCGATGCCGGTTGGAGTTGCCTGGCTCCCTGACCTCGGGCCGCATCTTTGAGTGAGCCCATTCTAAGGTTTTGTTTGTTGCTTTTATTTTCACACCTTTACTTTTATTTTACTAACTTTCCAGTATCTTTCCTTCACAGGGGAGCCTGTGAAGGTCAGCGCGGTGGCTGGACTCTTTATTTCACCCATTTTTAGTTCGCCAACCGTTTTTAGACTAGTTCTATTAGCACTTCCCAGCATCTCTGCCACACCCTCCTCCCATGGAGGCTTATTTAAATGACCTACAAACATGTCCATGTAGCGTGCGCACCGCTAACACACAGAATGCAAACCAAAGGTAAGCCCATATGCGCCCGTCCGCACCTAAAGGTGCCAGGGCCTGGACCCCTGCTTCCTCGACCTCAGCTACTACGCAGTACTCTACACAAGATCTTCGACTGTTAGCAGCTTCTCTTCCCTGGTCTTGCCATCTTGGCGCTGGACCTGGATGGCATGGGCCGGGTGTGTGAGAGCTGTGGTTTTAAACTCTCAGTGACTTTCGGATCTACTCCTAAGGTAAGCACTGTCTTGCAGTCAATAATTTTACCCTAGGCAGTACCCAAAGGTTCTTACTTCTCCTTAAACTGTTGCTCCTTAGTTAAGCATAAAATGGAACTGTTTGATTTTATATGCGATTAAGAGCCTAATGGTATTTTCGCGACTGAAACTTAGCTCTCAGGATACCCTTGCATTGGATTTTATTAACTATTAAAGCAGTTTTGTTAATTATTTTTCTACCAAATCCCATTCCTGAGATACAGTATTAGGATTTTAGGGCCACATGCATCAACGAAAAAAACCTGACATTGTGGCAGCTTGGGGTGAAGGATATCGCTATTGTTTATTAACAGTCTTGGAAATGTAGCCTTACTTCAATAGCCATAGTTGGCTGCGAGGCAGCCCTCTTTTCTTCGTCCCGTTCTCATAATCTCACCTTTTTGGGGATTCGGATTTACCGGCAACCAGGACTGGCTGCTAGCTTTATTTCATCGGTAGCAGATATTTTGCCCCCACTTGTGTTATACTATTCTAATTTCACCGTAATTAGGGATATTAATCTTAATTTTGAAGATCTGAGGTGCCCTCTAGCTTCAGCTATGATAGCAGACTTAGCTAGTCTTCAACTGCCCCAGTTGGTCTCTGGGCCCACACATTAGTGTGGACACACATTTTTTTATCATCATATGGACTTAGTGGTTGGGTTTCCCATGCCACTGGTCTGGCGCAATCACTGTGCCATCCCTTTTTGGATCCTGTATAACACCTATCCCAAAGTTCCTTCTGGAGTTAAGTCAAAAACTCAGAGATGGACAAAGGTTACCTCACCTTTTACTGCTATGCTGGCTGCGAACCGACCTATACTCGATAGCTGTCCCACCAGAGCCCTCAATCAGTTTGAAGACTGGATCTTGGGAGCACTCGACTCCATCACACCAGTGGTAGAAAAAAGGGCCCCCATGGCGGACTGGTCTAATGAAGAGTTGCCATTGCACAAAAAACCTGTAAGTGCTGTGAATGCATATGGCGTAGATCTTACCATCAGGTGGGAAGGTGGAGTATTGATCTGTAAGTGCGGTGTGAATTAAGCTAACAAAATCGAGATGGCTCAAAACTCTTCCAGACGGATCTTCTCTATTGTTAAAACTTTGTCATCACTGGATCAACTATCTGCCGTTATGCCATCATCTAAGGAGAGCCTCAACACACTGGCGGACTTCTACTCTAACAAAGTTGCCACCATCTACTCCTCCTTTCCTGAGGCAGCTAGAAACGTCACCTTCGCAATACTTGGTTCGAGCCATCTAATAAAAGCAACTGCCTACTCCAGTTTAAACCTACTGAGGAAAGTGAGTTGAAGGAGTTCATATCCTTATCAAGTCGGGCTCACCTTTTTATTTGGCTACCCCTAAATACCTGGGGGCAGATTTATGAGCCCCTTGCGCCACTTTTGCGTCACTTTTCCCATGTTAAAAGTGACGCAAAAGTGGCGCAAGGGGCTCATAAATCTGCCCCCTGGAGTGCGGTTTTATGGAACTTCTTCCGGTACTTAAGGAATTACTCAACAGTTCCATTGAGGCAACCCAGGTACCTCTTAACTGGATGCATGCCTCTGTTGTTCTTTTGTTAAAAATGCCCATGTTTGATCCTACCATGCCAGATAACTATAGGCCTACCTCCCTCCTTCTTTTCTTGTCCAAAGTGGCTGAAAGGTATGTCAACAGGCAATTGTTGGGTTTCATTAGGAAAAGCGATCTTCTCCACAATACTCAGTCTGCTTTTCGTCTTCAATACAGCACTTGGTCAGTCCTTCTGTTAGTCTCTGAATCAATGCGCCAGGCGATGGACAACAGAGACAGCACAGCTGTACTGTTACTGGACCTAAGTGCAGCCTTTGACACTGTGTCTCATGGCCGCCTTCTGGAGCGGTTTTGGAGTTATGGTGTCGGCCATAAAGCCCTCGGCTGGCTGGCATCCTTTCTGGGAAATCAAACATTTCAGATCCTTCAAAAACCTTTCTGTTGCAAGGTGGTTCATTTGCCTCAGGGAGATCCACAGGGCTCATCGTTGAGCCCTACTCTTTTTAATCTGTATATTCGCCTCCTGTCTGACATCATTGTGTGACATGGCTTTGAAATAATATCTTTTGTAGACAATATTCAGCTCATCGTTACCTTGTCCCATAACTCAGCTGCTGCTGTTGAGGACTTGTCTGTCCGAAGTATCAGACTGGATGGACCTTAACTGCCTGAAGTTGAATGCAGGTAAGATGGTGGTACTGATGCTCGGCTGGCAGCCCTCGATCTGGTCTACTGCTTGGTGGCCAGAGTCCCTGGGGTCCGTTCCTCAGCCTAACCCTAAGGATAAACAATTGGGGAACTGGTTCGATGATAAAATACTTTTGAGAGTCAAATCAAAGCCTTAGCTGACATGTGTTTTGGCACCATTAAAACTCTCAAACATTTGATTAATCTTCTTCCTTTCTCGGCCCACAAAACTGTCATCCAGGCTCTAGTGGTCTCTTGGATGGACTATTGCAACATACTATATCTGGGAGCCTCTCAGGCTAAGATCAAAAGACTCCAGCGAGTTCAAAACTCAGTGGCTCGTCTGCTGCTCAAACTCCCCAAGTGAGTACGGCACTCCAAAAACTGCACTGGCTCCCGGTGGAAAAGCGTCTCTTTTAAAGCCCTCTGCTACTGTTTTAGGATCTGTAGGAAGGATGATCCGAAGTATCTCCACTCTACTCAATACTTACTCTCCGGGGAGATGTCTTAGGTCCTCAACGGCTTAACTTTGGAATTCCCTTCCACTGTAGCTGAGGCAATTTCCGTCAGAGCCTCAGTTGCACAAGAATCTCAAGACTTGGCTGTTTTAAATTTCTTTCTTTTGCCGTTTCAGTCTGAGTCTGACCCCCCAACACTGGGACTCTCTTTTAGGAGTAGTTATGTCTGGAAGACATCTGAAGATTTTTCTGAGGATCTTTAGGGTGTAGAAACAGGATGAGGTGACTTGGTTGGTCATCAAGGGTTGGTTGGTCACCACTATACCAAGGTTCTCGGCTTGACTGGCCATAAAGGGTGGTGGTCCAAGACCTGTTTTCCATCAAGCAGAGTTTAATAGAGAAGTGTTCTTGCTGAAGAGTACCACTTCTGTTTTATCTGTGCTGAATTTCAGAAAGTTGGTCTTCATCTAGCTGGCGCCTTCTGACACACATGATGAAGTTTGCCCCGGTGTTGGATGTTGGATGAGAGGGAAAGTAGGATTGGGTGTCGTCGCCATAGGAGATGATGTTCATTACATGGGATCAGATGATGTTGGCGAGCGGTGCCATGTATGCATTGAACAGTATGGGTCGGAGAGATGATCCTTAGGGGTACTCCACAGATTAAGTTGGTGGCGGTTGAGGTGTAGGGGGCCAGACTGTCTGACTGGGTGTGTCCGGTGAGGAAGGAGCAGATCCACTGGAGAGTGGGCCCTCGTATTCTAGCATCGTGAATGAGAATGAGGTGGGGGAAGATGTTGAAGGCAGCAGATCTGTTGAGTAGGATAATGACGGTGGTCTTGGTGCTGTTGTTGGGCCTGAATCCAGATTGGGTGGGAATGAGGAGGTGGTTGATGTTCAGGTGGTCCATCAATCATTTGTTAATGACTTTCTCCAGAATTTTGGGCAAGACAGAACAGAAAGTAGATTGGTCAAAAGTTAGCCAGCGTCTTAGGGTCTCCAGAGGGTTTTTTAAGGAGGGGAAGTATGGTAGCATGTTTTCAAGCATCCGGGAAGGAGGCTGTTTCGATGGAGTTGCTGAGAATTGGGGTCAAGGCTGTGCTGATGGGGTGCAGTCCTTTTGGTTAAGGTAAAGTGTGGCCAGGGATCCGACGGAGCTCCTGAGTGAATTGGTCGCATGCAATTTCTGCCATGGTGATGATGGGCTTGGAGGTCATGGTGGTGTCTGTAGAGTTTATCTTATCAGGCTGGAGGGCTATGATGGTGGATGGGAATGACTGAGGGACAAAATTGTTTGTTTTAAAACATTTTTTTAGTCCTCATCTCACCAATAAGCGTCTGCAGAAGAGGCCGTCATACCGTGCTGTGTGCCCTGCAGCCACTGCCTTCGCTTAGGTCTATCCAGACCAACCCCGTTGATGTTGGCTTGGTGTAATCATAGGACCAGGGGGGGAAGCCAGGAAGAATTATACCAGTCTCAAACTCCGGCCCCAAGACACTAGGGCCTGCCAGATGTTCACCTCACTTTCCCTGCCTCCGCCCTGCTCCAGGTGGGCCATAGCAAACGCGGCTTTGAGCCAATCCTGAGTAAAAGTAGCACGTTCAAATTTGAATGTGTCCCCCTGGGCACACAGAAAGAGGAAAAGCGTTACAATTTTTTCATATGTTTAGCAATTTTATTCATTGCTTGGTTTGAGTCAATAAAGTTTTCAATGTTGTCAATACATTGTATTCTTTGGAATGTACATATTTTTTCACCAAATCAATGTCTGTTTGTAATCCAATGCATTTCGGGTTACTGAGAACCCTTCGTCAGGGACAAACCTGTAAACGCAATCAGAAATGAGGAGGCATTTAGGAACTGTATATCACCATTAATCCGTTATATAAGTTTTAATCCATTATTTGCATTTGAACATCTAAGGGGGGAGAGAAAGGTATACCTCAATGGATTCTGGTAATCAAGTGCGTGTTTATGGGGGTAAAGTTTTCAGATTGTTCTCCGTAAAAAATAACCAAATTAATGCGGTTTTGTAGTAGGGAAAACGTGAGTGTTTTTGGTATCGGGATGATCTATATTCAAAAGGTTGAGAAAGATTGAGAAAGAGGTACTTACATTGGGTATTCGGTGTCTGGGTTTTTCGGTTATCTGATGGCGGTGTTACGGTGTGTACGTGTTGTAGTGTGGGTTTTTAAACGACGGACTCACTAGGTGTGTAAAAACTAAAAATGGATTTTAGTGGATGGTCCGTATGGATAGTCTGGTGGCCATGTTGGAATGGTATGCGGAACGGAAACGTTCGTGTGTGTAATACTGTACAGTCATAAACAAGGGTGTTCTAAAATGAGACAGTGAGAATATAAACATGAATTACAATAATAAACATGGATTAAATGATAAATGATAATGATACGTAATTCAGACATTACATTGTCTTTATAGATAACACTGGTAATCAATTCGGTCATTGAGACCGTGTGGTTTGAGGGCATCCATTTTTTTGATCCAGTAATTCTCTCTTTGTAATAGAAATTTGGTATTGTCTCTTCCTTCTCTTTTCATTATAATTTCCAAGATTTGGAATTTCAGTTGACTGATGTTATGTGAATGGTCTGTGAAATGTACTGCTATGCTGGATCTGGCGTTACGGGTGCTGTTAGACGGCGACCTCAGAGGAGCCCGGAAAGGGGTCCTGACTACCCTGAGACCCACCCTCGAAGTATCGTAGCCGGGCACTGGCGGGAGACTCCCCAGGGGGAGGAATCTCGTATCTAGGATCGTACTTCTGGCACCACACGACACAGAGTGACCACACCGTGTGTTCTTAGAAATCAATCTTTATCAAGTAGGTTATCACTGCAAATATGTACAAGGAGAGCACGGGCTCAATGAGTCTCGGAAGGGGTAGGGGTAGCGGGACAGTCTCTGGCAACGGTTCAAGGCAGGGACGTATCCGGCGCACAGCTCACAATCCTCGAGCTGGGGGATACGTTGGTGTAGTCGGGGTCCGGCGGGACCGTGAGAGTCTGTCGGAGCCGCGAGTCACTCAACGGGCTCAGGTACAAGTTCGGAGGTCTTACGATCTTCAAGGAGCCGCGAGTCACTCAGCAGGCTCAGGTACAAGTTCGGAGGTCTTACGATCTTCAAGGAGCCGCGAGTCACTCAGCAGGCTCAGGGACAAGTTCGGAGGTCTTACGATCTTCAAGGAGCCGCGAGTCACTCAGCAGGCTCAGGTACAAGTTCGGAGGTCTTACGATCTTCAAGGAGCCGCGAGTCACTCAGCAGGCTCAGGTGCAAGTTCGGAGGTCTTACGATCTTCAGGGAGCCGCGAGTCACTCAGCAGGGCTCAGGAGTAGGCCTGGGCGGTAAATTCCGTTCCGCTCGCGGAATTTGCGGAATTTGCGTAATTTCGCGTTCCGCGGAGAGCGCGAAATTGCCCAAAAATCTGCGTTCCGCGACTTCGCGAAATTTTTTGCTTGTTCGCGTTCTCAATATGCGTGTTCGCGAGATATTTCACCCCGAGCACGCAAACAGCGATCGCGAACAGGAAAAAAGTATCGCGAACAAGCAATTCCGCGTGTTCGCGGAATTTCTGCGTGTTCGCGGAGATTTTTTACCGTTTCGCGGAGATTTGCGTAACGCGATTACGCAAATTCCGCCCACCCCTACTCAGGAGGGTCCAAGTTCCAGGATCCGCGACCACGTTGGCAGGCTCTCGTTGTTCCAGCATCGAATCTGCCAGACAGACCCAGAGCACCCCTTGTTATAGGTCGACCCCTCTTTGATGTCCGGAGTCTGTGCAGGCAGGGGTCTTGTCACCTGGGGGTCGCTTGTCGGGATTTCCTGTCATTGTCTTTTGATCCTTTCAGGGCCGGGTCGGGAGGAGTCCCAGACACCCAGCAGGCATGGAGCCAGCCCTCAGGGAGGCCGGAGGGCCGATCGAAACCCATCGTCCCAGGGGAGTTCAGAGGTGCGATAGAAACTGCTCCTCCCTCTCTCATCCCCTGGAAGCGTGATGTCCTCCAGCCGGAGTGGCGCCTCTAGGCCCGGGTCGCGCTGGGGGCCGGGCGGCCATCTTGGTGCATGAAGTGGGCACGTGGGCCCGGGGTGGCCGAAAGGAGAGAGGCCATGGACGGGGATGTCCGGGTCGGGTGCGTGTGTCCTGGTGGGGAGGGTCGGCTGGGCCGTGTGCTTGGGGCTGCAGGTACCAGGTTTCGGTGGTGCGGGGGCACGTAGGGCCATACTACGAGGCCGGGTCCAATAGGTGCGAATGTTAGATTTGTGTTCATTCAATTGAATCTTGATTTTTCGTTCAGTTTTGCCTATGTAGACTTGGCCACATGGGCATTTGAGCAGGCATATTACGTTCGTTGTATCACAAGTAGCTGTGACTTGTAGATTGATGTTATACCCTTTTCGTGGGTGTGTAGTAGAAGGTCCTCGAATGATGCTGTTACAATTGTTACAGTTATGGCATGGTGTTGAAAGGATAATTCCTTGAGATGAAGAAAGATGCTGAGGCTTGAAGTAGAGAGTCTTAGGTTTATTTCTAGTAGTAGGTATAAACAACTCATCCACCCAACTGTCAGTAAGATAATGATCTCCCTGCCCACTAACATTCCACAGCTGGCTTAGTCCTGACATTCCAGAACACTAAGCATCATCAGAGTGAAGTACATAGACAAATGTAATTACAGGAAAAGAAAGCCATTACAACATATCTCCCTCCTTTACACCTAAACAGAAAACACATAACAATAAACACATTAACATCATGTGGCATTAATTAAGTGACATAGTCCTTCAAATGGGAGGGAAGACAAGAATTTCTCTTGGGCCTTATATAGACCTCCGGAGCTCCTTCCCCTTCCGTGACAGTGTGAGGAAAGCTTGATGTTACATCAGTATTGCATACAGCAACACGACCTAGATTCCAAACCCTGTGATCACTAGTTCTTATAGCATTCTTGAACACTTTAACAACCTTTAACGGTTTGGTGAATTTAGATCCAGACACAGCAAAGCCTGGTCTCTTGATCCGAACCCAATCACCCACCTTAACCTTTGTGGACTTAACAGCATGACGAACATCATAGTTTTCTTTACTCTTAGAACATTTCAAATCTTCCTGTTCTTGCCATGATGTAGAATCAACCTCACGAGATCTGCTAGAAAGAAATTTATTTACCCATGGTGGATCTAAAAAAGTAACAGGGTCCCTTCCACGAAACAAAAGAAAAGGAGACTTCCCTGTAGTGGTATGTGGGGTAAACCGATACACACACACTCTTTTCAAAACTTCCTCCTGCCAATTAAGACCATTGGACTTTGCTAAATACACCGTTTCCTTCAAGACCCTGTTGAATCTTTCCACTGTTCCATTGGATTCTGGGTGATACAAAGAACATTTCTTGTGAATAATGCCACAATCACCAAGAAAACTCTCCATTTCACTCGAAACAAGTTGCACACCATTGTCTGTAAGTAAGGTCTCAGGAATTCCTTCCCTGGCAATAATGCCTTTTAAACATTGAATAACCGTACCAGAATTAATATTCTTCACAAAAATTACCTCTGGCCACCTTGAAAACAAATCCATGACTACTATAACAAACGTGTCAGAACCATCTCCATGAATAGGCCCTAAAATATCAAGAGCAGTATCCTTCCAAGGGCCACACGGACGAACTCTTTTTTCCATGGGCTGTGTCCTGGTTTTCAAAACCTTTTCGTTTGGACACATTCTCTGACTAAATGTTCAATCTGTGTGTCTAAACCTGGCCACCAATAGCTAGAACGCACTCTCTCCTTAGTTTTAGAAATACCTAAGTGTGCCTCATGTGCCAAATCCAAGACCTCTTTCCTTAAAGAAGCTGGGGGTACTAATTTGTGACCTCTCAACAACAATCCCTCACAACTTGAAAGTTGATCTTTAACCAACCAGAAATCTCTCACTGAGTAACTGCCTTGATCTTTATGGTGCCATCCCTCACAGATTAATTTGGAGACTTCTTGAATAGTATTATCACACTTACAAGCATCCAACCACCTCTCACGAGAAATCACCTTATAATCCACTCCACAGACAAAGTCCTGTGGAAGACTAAAAGATGGATCTGAATTTTGATCCAATTTGTCTTGTTGCTCGTCAGGAACTAACCTTGAAAGAGTATCTGCAACAACATTCTCTGACCCCGGAACATGTTTAACAATGAAATTAAACCCTTGTAATCCAACCACCCATTTTGAGATTCTGGGAGATATAGAGTCAATTCCTTTTTTAGTTAGTACCTCACAAAGAGGCTTGTGATCAGTTCTTACAACAAATGAGGTGCCCCACAAAAACTTTTTAAATTTCTTAATAGCCCAGTGTACCGCAAGGGCTTCACGTTCAATTACAGAATAGCGGCATTCAGCCCCTTTCAAACACCTAGATATAAACATGATGGTATTCTCAGGCAGGACACCCCCTTGATACAGGACTGCACCAATACCTTTCAGACTTGCATCAGTAGATATAATAGAGCTCTTGCTGGGGTCAAAATTCTTTAAATTAGGAGCATTCTGTAATTTCATTTTTATGTCATTAAATTCCCTGTCACACAAACTATTCCAACTAAATTTCTCTCCTTTCCTTAACAAATTTCTCATGTTGAACGTGACCTCAGCAAAATTCTTTATGAATTTATTATAGTATTCAGCCATACCTAAAAATCTCATGAGTTCCTCCTTGGAAGAAGGAACCACAAGGTCCTTAATGGTGTTTACAAGATCAGCTTTTGGAACTACACCTTCCGCACTTATAGTGTGTCCCAGATAGTCAATTTTGCTGAGACCAAACCTACACTTTTCCTTCTTTACAGTCAAATTGTGAGAGGTAAGCTTGTCCAGCACTTGCCTAACCCTTCTTTCATGTTCAGCAACAGTAGATCCATATACCAAAATGTCGTCTTGGTACACACAAACCCCAGGGATGTTAACTAAGACTTTTTCCATGACACGTTGAAAAACTGAGGCAGCAGACACCAGCCCAAATGGGAGTCTAATAAATCTAAATGTCCCAAACGGAGTGATAAAGGCAGTTAGATCTCTGGAGGACTCATCAAGTAAGATTTGATGGTACGCTGATGTTAGATCAATGGTACTAAATATCTTTGCCCCACCCACCATACTCAACAGCTCAGATATGTTAGGTAAGGGATATTTATCTACCTGAACACATTTATTGAGTTGTCTGAGGTCAACACAGATATCCAAAAGACAATCCCTATGCTACTACACAATGGTACAATACTAATACACAGTATCACACAGATACAATACAATCCCAAAGTTTATCACATTTATTATAAAAAGTTTACATGTATCGCAGTTAAAATCAATCCTCCGTTGTTTCACAACATTAAAAACACATCATTTAAACATTTGTCAATCAAAATACAGAACAAAAACTGTTATGAGCCCGCATAACAGAAAACATGAACAGACAGTGAACTTTGTCATTGATGACACATCCTGTATGACCGTCAATTTGTATCCGTAATTTGGGATATGTACAACCCACTTATATCTCCAATTATCTACGGCGATCCCTTGGATTGTGTGTGTAACTTGCGTCGACGCGTTTCGATGGTTTTTGTATTATAGAGCCATCTTTATCAAGACGATTCATAGGCTTTATTCGTATCGGCTCGATTTGAACCTATAAAGACATAAATATTTTTTGTGAACTTAATAGAAGTTCTACTAGCAAAGACATAAGATGCTAATCTATGTTCATAGGTATTTCTCTGATTATTTATACTAACAAATACCTTTTCCTGCATCACAATATCCATGCAGTTCCATATTATTACCAAAGGTGCTCCCTTATGTATTTGTTCCCTCATTAGCGGTTCTCTGATAAACCTATCAAATCTAATTAAACAGAACCGCTAGACTCCTGCATAATTCCGACATGCTAAATCATTGCCTGGATAATTATTACAAATAAACATAAAAGAGTGCCTCAGATAGGACGTATCGATTAATTGTTGCTATATGTGTCTGCACTACCTCGACCTATTTACAATGGCTAACCCCCGTGTTATATACCCAATGAGAGGTCTACTTCTCACCTTTGTAAGTCTTTTCTTGAGCTTTGACCAAACTTCGTGTAAATATTGTTGGATATGGTCATTAAGCGCTCAATATTCTAGTTCAATTAGCTGGAATTCGCAGACGCTTGTTGCTACGGAATAACATAATGGCATAATGTTATTATCTTAATGGCTCATGTTAGTCTTAAAGAGCTGCATTAAAGAATGCTTACCGTTCCTTTCGACACGCTTGTGTAGCTGTGGCCGAAATGCGCGTATCGCTTGATTGATATAATCAAAGGCAACGGGGGTCCATTAACATCTCCCTTGTATGACGTCGCCTGTTGCATAAATCTATAAGTGATAGAGAGCGGGTTTTAGCACGATACTGAACTATTCTCGCTGACGCCTCCCCGCTCTACTGCTATATTATAGCAGTATAACCACCATTTCTCCCTTTGATCAAGCGTGTTGCTGGGATCTCACCTCGCGGCTTGTTGTTTGTATCGCCAGTCTTGGAGTCTTCCTGCTCCGTCTATCCTATTCCTATCTGCCTCGTTCCCCTATTTGTTGATATGACTCTGATCTCGTTATTGGCTGGATTTACCACGTGTCGACACCCACGTGTTCTTGCTCTATTGCGTAGCCAAGTACGTTAGTTCTTATTGGTTCTTTACCGCGATATCTATTAAGGTATTTCCGTGTGTGTTTTTATAAATAATGCGTGTATTTAAAGCGGAATCTAAGAATACTGCGTTTCTGTTTTTAATCAAAGGCATAAATCTATATATATTATTACCGTGCTACTACTCATGGACTGATTTCCTAATAAAACCCAATATTTACCTTCGTGTACTGAGTACAAAGGCAATATAACTTTATTGTTCGCATCTTCGCCTCTAACTCACGCCTCATAATTATGGCTCTTAGCTGTATTACATTGTATGTTCGAGGTGGTACGTTTGTGCAAGTGTATACTAAAATATCTGATTAATAGCACATCAAATATAAAACACTGTAACCATCATATTTGTCATTCAAAACATTATTTGTACATAACATTGTGAGGTTCGCCTGCCCAGTTGGTGCCAGTACAGACCTATCTCTTTAAATCCCCCCCGGTTTTACATAATATCAGATTTATCAGGTTTGTACAGTTGATCCCATTATAGAAAAAACATCATCTTAAGCAGATACAGTCCTGGTACATGAAAATATGCTCTCCACATATCTTAAATATGTCATCATTCAATTTATGTGGAAATTATGCTCATCCAGTCCTCTTTGGAATTGAGTCCCCTATCTAATGTATTTAAATGGCAAATATGCCATTGTTCCCTCTTTTTCCTGATTGTATTGGGATCACCACCTCTTCTATTGACAAATATTTTCTCCAAAATAAACCATTGGATCTGATCCCAAGTATGGTTCATTTTATTGAAATGGTCAGTCAGGGGGGCGTTTTCTTTCTTGGATTTGACTGCCGATTTGTGTTCTAAAATCCGGATACGTAGCTCCCTGCTAGTTTCTCCTACGTACCCAAGACCACATGGACAGATTAGCAAATAAACAACATTCTTACTACGGCAGTTATTTAAACCTTTTGCCCAGATCTTATGGTTATTATAAGTCACACTTTTGGCTTCTAAACATAGAGGACAAATGGAGCACGTCCCACATCTGTAGTTGCCCTTGGCTTTTTCTCCAGTTAGTGTGGTTTGTATCTCATGTTTCCCATCATATGTCCTCACCAACGCATTGCGTATAGTTTTATTGCGTCTAAATGAAAACAATGGCTTATCCAGTGTGGTCTCGGATCCATAGTTCAAGATCTTCCAGTTTCTATTGACTATATTCTTTATCCGATTGCTCAGATTAGAGAATTGAGACACAAAAACTATACGTCCTGTTGATTTGTCATTTGTTTTGACTTTGTTGGTCTCAAGCAAGTGGTCACGATTATAAAATCTCGCTCTTTTAAATGAATGTTTAATGAGTTTGCCTGGATAGCCTCTGGCCTTTAGTTTTTTCTTAAGGATTTCTGAATGATGGTAAAAATCAGGCAAAGTAGTGCAGTTGCGTCTTAGTCTTAAAAATTCCCCAAAGGGGATATTGTCCTTCTGGGAACGCGGATGGTTACTTCCATATTGCAGGAGAGTGTTCTTATCAGTAGGTTTGGAAAATAATTAAACCTGGAGAGCATCTATTACGTTCTTGATTTTGATATCTAGAAACTCTACTTCAGAATCGCTGTAATGCGCCGTAAATTTTAGATTGGGATCCCCTAGGTTAATCCATTCCAAAAAGGTTTCTAGATCCTGGCTGGCACCGTTCCAGATAAAGATGATATCATCAATGTAACGGTACCAGCAGGCAATATTTTCAAAATAGGGGGCCATCTCATTGTACACATGTCTGGATTCAAAGTTGCCCACATAAAGGCATGCCAGACTGGGAGCACAGGTGGCCCCCATGCTGGTACCTTTAACTTGGATGTAAGATTCGTCTTTAAATAGAAAGATATTATTTTTGAGTACAGTTTCTATACAGGACATGATGAACCCCTTATTAGCCCCATTGAGATCCTCATGGTCCAGAATGCTGGAAATGACTTCAATAGTGTCATCTTGAGGGATATTTGTATATAGGGCTTCTATATCCATGGTGACAAGAATTTGAGTCACCCTATTAAAACTCTGACCCTCAAATACGGATATAGCATGTGCTGTGTCTTTCAAGTAGGATCTCTGTTTTTGAACAATAGGTTTTAAAAAATGATCAACATATCTACTAAGGGGTTCCAACATGGATCCCACGCTACTCACGATGGGTCTCATGGGTGGATCTATGCAGTTTTTGTGAATCTTAGGAAGTCCGTAAATTGCTGGTATCATAGGATGAGTGTTAAGTAAAAATCTATATTCATTTTCACATATCCATCCCTGTTCCCTACCTAAGTTTAAAAGGGATACCACTTCCCTTTTCAGGACATCAATGGATGTAAGGCGAATAGATTGATAATGTTCTTTGACATTCAGGAGATCCCTCATTCTTCTTTCGTAGTCACTAGCATCAAAAATGACCACAGAGCCTCTAAGAATTGTCAGGTTTCCTTGCGGCCACCACCGGAGCAAGCCAAGATGTACCCTCAACCTCCTCAATTATACCCTGGGACTTCAGTTTATTTAACTCCTTAAGCATGTCTTCCTTGACAGTGAACGGAACATTTCTGACTTTACAGGAAACAGGAGCTGAGCCAGGAAAAAGTTTAATCTTATGACAGTAACCCTTAAGGCAGCCTAGTTTATCACCAAAAACCAGTGGATATTGGCTTATCAAAAGAGTTTGTAGTGAAGAACTGTCCACCACAGACTCAACGCTTCTTTTTTCTTTGAGAATGATAGGAGGACTGCTGTTCGGGTCCAACATGACACCAAGATCTTTTTGGTGCCACCAGCTGATGATGCTATCACCTTTTTTTGAAACATAAACTTTCCCACTAGCAAAACGCTCACCGTATTCAATTAGACCATTAAAGTAACCCCTTAACTCAATGGGATCGCCTCCATATGCAGTTGGACGAATGTCTGGCTTTATTAGTTTAACTTTCTTGCACAAATTATCTTCAAAAAATTTGCTAGAAATGATAGTAATCTTGGCTCCTGAGTCAAACAACACCTTAGTTCTGTGACCCTCCACCAAAATGAAATCAAGAGGTCCCTCAGCCCCAACCTGGACCACAATTTGTCCACACTCAAAATCATGTTGATCTAATGTGTTGCCATCAGAGACCTCGCTACCTTTTTTCTTTACATTTTTGAACCTGCAGGCACTTACAAAATGACCCTTCTTCTTACAATGAGAACATGTAACATTTATTGCAGGACACGACTTATCATTTGCCCAATGTGAAGTGCTATTGCATCTGTAACACTTCCCACCCCTGTTAGGATTCTCACTAGGTTTATTTGTACTCATATCTTTAACTCGTGTCTTTACGTGAGAGTCACCCTTGTCTACTTCTTTCCTTGACGCCGAACTTGTATTAATCACCGACACTTCTTTGTTAAGATCCTTCTTGATCACCTTTACACATTGTAGAGAGTGTTCTATTCTCTTAGCGACTACTAGAACTTCATCCAAAGAAGGTTCATCTTTCATCCAGAGTTCATCACGTACTTTCTCAGATACGCAACCAAGCATAAACTGGTCTCGTATTCTTTCATCCGTTAGTGCGTCAAACTTACAACTGGAAGCTAAGCGTCTAAGTTCTGTTATACAATTCTCTATGTTTTCTTCATCCTTTTGCATACGCTTGCCAAAATGATATCTTTCTAAGATAGTGCTGACTTTTGGCAAGTAGTGAGCATCAAGTTTATAAATACATTGCTCATACTCATTAAGACCCGAACTGGAACTACTAGGGACATCAGGTAAATGGTCAAAGACGTCTTGTCCCTCAGACCCAAGACAATGCATCAATAAAGCTGTCTTCCTCTCCACACTTAAAGAGGTACCACAGACACGAGCATAGCGCTCGAAAACCTTCTTCCACTTGGACCATTTAATGGGAGGGTCACCCGGAGATTGCAGAAAGAATGGGGCTGCAGTGACGTTTTGCATGTTAAGAAGGAAATATAGAAGAGATGTGCAAAATTAGACAAACCTTAAGAACAAGTAGAGGTAGTTGTCATAGTATAAAATAAAGAAGGAAATACTGCACAAACTACCTAAACAAATTGTGTTGATTGAATACAATGAGCAAACCAGGAAATTACCCTTGAGTATTTTAGCAAGTACTTCTAGCTTAAACAAAACATGCTATATTGTGTAAAACTGCTCCAATAACCAAGTGCACTTGTAGCAAAGAGCTGTGCGTGTCAGCGCTGTTAAAATAAGGACAATTGACACACCAGATGTTAAGATGAAGGCTGTGAATGACGGCGTTAGGCTGTGCGTGTCAGCGCTGTTAAAATAAGGATAATTGACACGCCAAAAGTCAAGAATGAAGGCTGTAAATGACGGCGTGAGGCTGTGCGTGTCAGCGCTGTTCGGCGTTAGGCTGTGCGTGTCAGCGCTGTTAGAATAAAAACAATTGACACGCCAGAAGTTAAGAATGAAGGCTGTAAATGACGGCGTTAGGCTGTGCGTGTCAGCGCTATTAAACAAAGACAATTGACACGCTAGAGGTTAAAATGAAAGTGCTGTGCGTGTCAGCGCAATAAAATGAATGTGAACACTTCAAAAGAGTTTGCAAGTTTGTCCACGTTATGTGCGTTAAGTAATAAAGTTATCCAGTACAAGGAACATTCAGCGTAGACTCTCTTTTAAAAAAACCACTACGTGAACTGTTTATGACGATGTTTGCTTAGCAACGGCCAAAACCCATTGTTGTAGCGTCCACCGTGTGTTTCAGCGAATCAGATTTTGTTAATCCACCTAGCAGCCAATCAGGATATAGCTTCTTTAGCAACCAATCCAGGAGAAGTACTGAAAATTGTGCATAATGCGTTTCATGCCTCATTCCAGTCACCATGCATTCCAAATCAGTGAAGAGGGGTATTCAGAACTTCAAAGCGTCATGGCAACTTCATGCAGGAGAACGCGCAGCCGATAACGACAGGAGCGCGTGTAGCAGCGCGAGGGCTAACGTGAGTTATCTGATTTCGCCCAAATTGCCAAAGTTAATGAGGAGAAGTATGCCATTTGAACACTCTTAGTTTCGTGGGAGAGAAATTACCACAGCTATCTGGTTATTTCTCGAAAGCAGAGTCATTAGATGTTAATTATATATCAGGAAGAGTTTTAGAGAAGTCGCGCAATGCAGAGCAGAGGCAGGAATAATAATAAATGTCTCTTAGCGAAATTTATTAAGTAAGGAACGTTCTTACTTGATATAAAAGTCCTCTTGAAGAGAAGAGATGAAAGTTTGTAGGTTTCGCCAGAGAGAAGATGAGAGTTGGAGTTGAGTTGAGTTCCCAGTCGTCGCCAGTGTTGAAAGGATAATTCCTTGAGATGAAGAAAGATGCTGAGGCTTGAAGTAGAGAGTCTTAGGTTTATTTCTAGTAGTAGGTATAAACAACTCATCCACCCAACTGTCAGTAAGATAATGATCTCCCTGCCCACTAACATTCCACAGCTGGCTTAGTCCTGACATTCCAAAACACTAAGCATCATCAGAGTGAAGTACATAGACAAATGTAATTACAGGAAAAGAAAGCCATTACAACACATGGTAAGGTGCCTTTGTATGTGGTTTTTGTGCCTGTGTCTTTGGTTTTAAGAATTTCACCCAAGTTCTTGCTTCTTGTGTATGCGAAAATCGGAAATTCATCAAATATGTTGTTAAAGTCTACTTCTTGTCTTAGGATTGGCCAATGTTGTTTAATTATTTTTTTGAATTTCTTGCTTGCTTTTGAGTATTTGGATATGAGAACATTCTGTTTGTTGGTACTTCGGGTGGTTTTTTGTAACAACTGATTTCGTGTTTTTTGTTGAGAACGAGTAATGGCTTGTTTGAGAATGTTGTCAGGATAACCTCTTTGTTCAAATCGTTCTGTCATTTCTTGTATCCTTTGGTTGGCTAGTTGTGGAGATGAAACGGTACGTTTGACTCGAAGTATCTGAGAGTATGGCAGGTGATTTTTGAGAGCTTCTTGATGAAAACTGTTATAGTGTAACATGTTGTTACGATCCGTCACTTTTTGATGTAAATCTGTATGTAGTACATTGTTGATTTTAGTGATTGATACATCAAGGTATGAGATGGTTTTTTCCTGAATTTCATAGGAAAATTGTATTCTCTCATTGATGTTGTTGAGGTCGTTGAGCGCTTGTGTTAGCGTGTCTTTGGAACCTCTCCAAAGGACAAAAATGTCGTCGATATAACGAACGAACAATTTGTTGTCTGTGTTCCAAGGGGCTTTAGATATAATATGCTCTTCCTCGAATTTTGCCATGAACAGATTGACATAGGCTGGCGTGGCACAATTGCCCATAGATGTACCAGTTGTTTGTAAGAACCAGTCTTCTTTCCATTTGAAATAACTTTGGAATAGGGTAAAGTGCAACAGTTCCATTAGGAAGAGTTGCATGTTGTGGTTGATGTCGGAATGTGTCAATGCGTATTCGATAGCATCGATTCCCAGGTTGTGTGGAATTGACGTGTATAGTGTTTTTACGTCTATGGTACATAGAAGTATAGTCTCATCGGGTTCCATCTGTATTTCATTGATTAATGAGAGGAATGCTGTGGTGTCCTTTATATATGTTCTCATTTTGGCCACACTGGGTTTTAGATATTTGTCTAAAAATTGTCCGATGGGTTCATGTAGGCTACCTTTTGTTGACACGATTGGCCTGAATGGAGGTTTATGTACATCTTTGTGGATTTTAGGTACCATGTGTAAAGTTGGACTTTTTGGATTGTGTTGTATCAAGAACTTTTTTTTTTTGTCGTTGATGGTACCGTCATGGTGTGCTTTATTGACAATTGTAGTCAGCAGATTCAGGAACGCCTCTGTGGGATTGTTATCGAGTTTGATGTAAGTTGTTGAGTCCTGAACATGTTTTAATACTTCTTCTTCATAATGTGATGTATCGAGGATAACGATGGCTCCCCCTTTATCGGCTTTGGTGCAAGTGATGTGAGGATTGTTCGCTAGATTTTTAAGAATACCAAGTTCTTTTTGGGTGAGGTTGCTTTTCCTTTTTTTGTCATAGTTGATCGTAGTCAATTCAGATAGTACTATGTTTTCGAAAGTATCAAAGGTTTTATGGCTTACTGGTGCCATGTATTTACTATGAGGTCTTAATCCTAGTAGTTGGTCTGGTTCCTTGATGTTCTGGTTTGGTAAGATGTTGTCAAAGTAGTGCCTCAATCTTAGTTTTCTCATGAATTTAAAAAGACAAATTTCTAGTTCTAGTTGATTTGTCGATGTTGTAGGTACGAAAGATGTACCCTTTTGGAGCAGTTTTATTTGGTTGTTGTCAACATTGTGTTGAGAGATGTTGATCACGAGGTCTGTTGTATCCCTCTTTTTCCTTTGTCTTTCTTGGTCGTCGCTGTAGTACTTCTGGTTGTTGGTGTTCCTTTGTCTTTTGCTCCTCCTGGTTCGTCTTTTTCTAAGTGGCCTGAATCTAAAAAAGGCTCTACAGTTGTAGTTTTAGATATATCCGATGTAGATGTTGAGGGTTTATCTTGGCTTGTGGTGGTACTTTTTGGTGCCGATGGTTGTCTTGTTTCCTGTGTGGTTGTTTGTCTTTGGTATCTCGGTTTATTGGGCATTTCACTGCCGGAGGATGATGTATCGGTGTCGTGATGGTAGGGTTTGTTCTGTCTCCTGCGGGCGTATATTTCGGCCCAGCTATATACTTCACCCAATTTGTAATCGACTGTGTCACGTCGAAACTTCCGGATCTTTCGCTCATTGATTTCTTGTGAATGCTTTGTAAGTTGTTCGTTGATTTCTTCTAGTACTTTGGTCCATTCATCGGATGACATGCTGTTGGTTAATTCATTTGTAACTGCAACTATTTCTTTTGACAATTCTTCAAGAATAGTGGATAGTTCTTCTATAATTAGCAAGATGAGGTCCAAGGAACATTTATTTAGTATGGCGTACCAACGATCTTTGAATTTTTGAGCATTTTTACAAAGTGAAGGTTTGAGCCAATCCTCACACTTCGGGGGCATAGCTCTTTCCACTATATGGGATTCACTGGGGACCCCAATCTGTCTGAAGGATAGTCTTGCAATCCCATTAAAAAGGGCAGGTATTACTATCTGGTCAGAGCTTATCAGAGGAGGGGTTCACCCCTGGGAGGCACTGAGGGGTAGGGTTGGATGTGACTTCTCCAGGTTTAAATACTTGCAGCTGGCCTCTTGGTTCAAAGCGGAAAAGGGGGATATAAGAGGAGACTGGGAAATAGAGCAGCTCTTGCAGACTCCCCATCGTAAAAAGAAAGACATTTCCATCTGGTATGGGAAGCTCATGGAAGCTGACGATATAGAACTTCCTCGGCAACATGCAGTTTGGAACCAGTCCCCCTTTGAGCTGATCGTAGCAGATCTTTATGAACCTTCTTTGAAACTCCTCTATAAATATGTCAAACCGGCCACCTTAAAGAAGAACCACTTGTATGTGGTTAATAGACTCTATGATACTCCTGCTAAAATTGCCAAGTTCGCCCCTGTAGCCTCCCCCAAGTACCCAAGATGCAACCTTCTGAATGCCGATGACATACATATCTTTTATGAGTGCCCTGACCTTAGAGCCTACTGGAGGGAAGTGGGGGATGCCCTGTGTGGCATCTTCAAACCTAACGTCATGATGGACATCTCTCTGGTAATCTTTGGAGAAGATAGAGTGCCCGGGAAAAACCTACTGCAGCCACAGAAGGGTTTGTTGTTATACCTGATACTACTAGCCCGGCGAGAGATATGTATGAAGCGAGGGACACAATTGTTGTAGATGTTGTTGATCGTTTGGCTGAAATTGTGGGAGAGCTGAGATGGGATGATGAAATTGGAGCTGATAGGTGGTGAGGTTAAATCCTTTGCTATGGCGGAGATTTCTTTCACATTGTTTGTGCTGTTTTTGATGTATTTGGGCAGTGATGAACGCGTGGCGGATCTGATTTACTGGTGGTAGAACATGAGGGCTGACTTTTAGGTGCTTTTGTCTCTTTTATCGTGGGTCTATCTCAATCTGTGTTTAAGTTGAGTGCAGTGGCATTTGGTGAGTGTACGTTTTTCCACATACCTGTTCGCTTGAGGCCTGGTCCTGGTGGAGGTGATGGTTTTAAGCAAATCAAGGGTGTATGCACAGTAGGTGACCTAGGTGTAAAAGTTCCTTAAGGCAGTTTTAATATGCGCTGTTCAGTGTTGGTGGGGGATAAGCAGGTCAGATGAGTGCGTGGTCTGTCCAGAAAAGGCGGGTGACTTGTCCACTGAGATGTCATTGAAGTTGGTGCTTGTTCTGGAAATTTGACACCCAATGCTGGTGGCAGCCTACATTTTCATCTAGTACTCTACTCCTCAAAAAGTGCTTTCATCTGTCTCATACTGTTCTCTCTTTTCACAGCCACTCTCTTGAATTCTTTTTTCATCAGCCACTCCCTTCTTTTTCTTAATTGCATGAGCCTAACACTTTCTCTTTTCAACCCCACCCTTTCTTTCTTTATCTTGCATACCATCTCCACCCAAACTTTCACATTAACACACTCATTTCTGTCTATCCTCTGATACCTTGCTCTCTTTATCATTCTCACTTCTTTCAAGCTGAGCTAGTCATCTCACTATCCTATCTCATACACTCTTTTCTCACCTCTTCCTTTCACATATCTTCTAGTCTAAAGTTGTCATCACAACCTTCTCTCAAAGTTCCTATTTTCTGTTCACACTCACTTTACCATCCTATTTTCAGGATTCTAGACTTAAATCAATGCAGTGATGATTTTAAGATTAAACCTGGGAATTTTAGTTGGGGCATTGGAGAAAAATTAAATTGTGGAGCTAGATACAAAATACTGGAGACCACCTTGTATTTTTGGTCATCTTAATATTGAAAAGTAGCCATTGTTATTTTGAACAGCTTAGCCTCAGCCTTAGTTACTATGTCTTGGACAGGCACACAGGTGCCAACCTCCTAAAAATGGTGTGTGTGCATGCACACCAGGCACACCAGGCACTGTGCAATCCTAGCCTCTGTGCTGCACCTGTTCAAATTTTGAGGCCCACCAGTGATGTGGCACACCCATTTTACACAGAACTGTGACCCACGGAATTAGCATTGGATAGACCGTTCAATGTAGGGCAGTCTATCAAATGCTAATTTCTTTGACGTCCTTTCTTTCTGAATCATCGCTGATACCATGGCAATGCATAGTTATTTGAATCCGCCCTATGTGCTGGGTAAAAACTCTCTGCTAACACTGTCTTTTTTCTTTTGAAGCAGCCCCCACCATGCATATGAGAGCTTTTTGGGATGAAAATGTTTGCTGTAAATTAGGCCTGGGCCAAAATTCCATTCCGTTCGCGGAAATTGCGATAATTTGGCATTTTCGCGTTCCGCGGAAAGTGCGAAAATGTAACAATTTCCGCATTCCGCAGCTTACCAATAATTTGTTTCTTGCTCGCGCTGTAAAATAATACATTCTTGCGTGCGCGCGATCGCCTTACCTGAAACCCCGCGTTCGCCGACAAGTTTTCCCGATCCGGTCGCGTTCTCCACGAGATGTTGGATTGTTGGTAGCCATTTGCGCTGTCTCGCGACAGTTCGTGCCCGCAGTAACGTCATGCGTCGCGCGATCATATCTTTCTTCTCGCGATCATGCACCGCGAGACAAGTGAAAACAAGATGGCCGCGCCCGCGAGCAACCGCATGGGTAAGTTGGCGAGCCGCGACCACGCAGAAAATACCGCGAACGGGCGGGAAAAAAACTTCCGCATCTTCGCGATATTTCCGCGTCTTTGCGGAGATTTTTAACATTTTCACGATAATTTGCAAAATTGAATTTCGCAAATTCCGCCCACCCCTACTGTAAATGTAGTGAATTTAGCTAAATGTGTGCACCATCTTTTTTAGAATAATAACACCTTGTTCTGCATTTAGTGCTTTGGTCAAACACTGGGGGGCTTATTTACAAGCCCCTTGCGTCACCCGTACATCACTTTTCCCATGTTAAAAATGATGCAAAAGTGGCGCAAGGGGCTTGTAAATAAGCCCCTGGGTATGTAATTGTTATTTCTGAGTCTAACTCAGTGGTGTTTGTTATGATCTTGGATGGATGAAATAAGGCCCAAATTGTGAGTTTGGAGTTTGGCTGTAGAGCTAGGCATGGGTGAAATAGAAAGACACTTGCGCATTTCAGATGCTTCAGGGGCTACGGACAGCTGTGTTGCCCATTCACTGCTCACCCTCCAGCTGTCCGTGGGTGGGCAGAAAATGCTCCTCATAGACACATCAAATCCTGCTCTGCAACCCCTCCCCCCATCCCCACACCACATCCCCTTCCCGCCCTCCTACTGACATTTTCTGTCTGCTCAGAGCTGGTCGAAAATGTCAGTGGCTCCCCCTCATCCCCTCCCCCATGCAATTAGGAAAATCACACATTAAGGGAGCTGGAATCTTAGGTTCCAAGTAGGGAAAACGTGAACACACTTCAGGCATCCTGAATTCCCTGCCAGGCACTCCCTGCCCCCTTATCTCGCGTTTACAGGTTTCTGCTTTCTCCTTAGGTGACGGATCTTCTGTCTTTCTCTTTCTCTTTCTCTGTGTTCCCAGTTTACACGATTGATGCGTTTCGGCCCAAAAAACTTGATCTAAGAAAATGATAGGCAGATTCGTAGAAAAAAACGAAGATGATTTATTAAAAATGGAAATGCTGGATTTGTTTTCAGAAAATGGCTAGTTGATATTTAGAATTTAGTACTATCTTTAGATGCTGTTAACCTGATGTCTGGGGACAAAATTGTACTTTTAAATACATGACAAGGGGGTCAGGGGCGTAACAAACACCCCCGCAGCCCCCGGGGTGCGGGGGGGCCCCCACTCTTCAGTAAATGAAGGGGGCCCCCTCAGCTCTTCGGTAGAGAGCTGTGAGAGAGAGGCTTGCTGCTCTAAATCAAGCCTCTCTCTCTAACTAAAGCAGCCTGCACTGAGCTTCTGCGCTGACCCAGGACTGAAGAGAAACAATGTAACAAGTTACATTGTTTCTCTTCAGTCAGAGCCACCAGCCAGTCCCGGAACAAGGATGGGGGTGGGGGCCCCAGAGAGAGCAGGAGGCAGCACAGCATTCCTCACAGGGCACTGCCTCTGAGAAGGGAGAGGACAAGGATGGAGGTGGGGGCCCCAGAGACAGCAGGCAGGAGGCAGCACAGAGGAGAGCTGACAGGGGAATGGATGGGGGTGGGGGCCCCAGAGACAGCAGGCAGGAGGCAGCACAGAGGAGAGCTGACAGGGGAATGGATGGGGGTGGGGGCCCCAGAGACAGCATTCACCACAGGGCACTGCTCCTCTGAGGCAGCACAGAGCTGATTTCAGCCAGAAAGTTTGCAGCTCCAGAAACAGGATCTGCTGGGACACATCAGAAGGTGAGAGTTAGAGCTATTGATGTTGTAATGGACAATGTATTTTACCTATGCGTTTTCTGTTTGGAGTGGAGGGAATGTGTGTGGTGTCAATTGGACATATATGGTTTGGATTGGAATTGTTGGTTGTGGAATTGTGTTGCGTGGATTGGATCTGTGTAGTGAAATAATGTGGCATGGTGTGCAGTGCAATTATGTGGTATTGAGTGGAGTGAGATTGTGTGTCTTGGAGTGGGATTATCTGGAATGGTATTTTGTGTTGTGGAATGGTATGTAGTGGAGTTTCCTTATGTGGTGTGCTGTTAAATATTATAGCATGATGTGGAATTTGTGGTGTAGATTGGATCTATGTGGTGTGTTGTGCATTTGTGGTGTTAGTCTGAATTATGTAGTTTGTTGTGAATTATGTGGTGTGGAATGGAAATGTGTAGAGTTGAAAATTGTGTGACGTGGAAGTTGCGGTGTTTAGTGAAATTATGTTGAGTGGTATTATGAGGCATGGTGTGAAGTGTAGCTATGTGGAGTGTTGCTACGTGGCATAGACTGGATTTATGTGGTGTGTATGTATGCAGTATGGAGTAGAGCATAATTATGTGGAGGTTAATTATGTGGAGCTGAGTGGTATTATGTGGAGTGTTATTATGCTGTGTGATAAATTGTGTGGAGATGAATTGTGGAATTGTGTGACGTGTGGAATTATGTGGCATGGTGTGGTGTATAATTATGCGCAGTGGAATTATGCAACATGTTGCAGAGTTATATTTTGTGGAGGGTAATGATGTGTTTTAGAGTTGAGTGTAAATATGTTGTGTGGAGTGTAATTATGTGGTTGGGAGTGGTATTAAGTTGTGTGGAATGTGATTATGTGATGTGGAATTATGTGGTATGGAGTGAAGTGGAAATATGCGTATTTTTTGGATTGTAATTATGTGGTATGGAATGTTGTAGGGTTAAATTATTTATAGTTGAATTGTGCAGTGTGGATTTATAAGCAGGGGCGTAACACAGGCCCCAGGGGTGTAACACAGGCCCCCACAGCTCCCGTGTTGTGGGGGGGCCCCAGCGCTCCAGAGGCCCCCTCAGCGGTGCCAGCAAGCACCACAAATCCGTGACTGTCTGGGATAGGTAATTAATTAATCTAGTTAGGTTATGTAACTTACGCTTGCTCTAGACTTTTCTTTATAAATTAAATGGTAACATTTAAAAAATGGTAATGGTGCACACTGCGCAGCGTGCAGATGTCTCCGTCGCCGCGTCTGCGCGGTCTTACTCTTCACCCTTAGGGTGGGGCTGGTGACCAATTGTCATGCGCATTGCTGACTGGTGAAGCGAGGAGGCATCCCAGAGGCCAGAGTGGAGACAATTGAGAGGTAACGTGCGGCGGCGACTACCTGCCATAATTTCATTATTTCTCTGGCTAGCCTTGTTTGCCCTGTCTTCTGCGACTCGCGCAGGTGAGTCTGTCTGTTCGCCCAGTCTATGCCGCCCCCCCGCAGACAAGTGCACCCCACCCAAAATTAATTGCGACGACCACTTGTGTGCGTAAGGTCTCCAGTTTAGTGTGAAGGCATTTAGTAACAGAAAGGCGCCTTTGGTACATGAAGGTTGTTTGGAAAATATGGGGGGGGTTATGTTACACATTAAAGATTAAAAGTGCGTGTCATCAGTTTCACCTGCGATTTATATTGATTTGCGGATTTTACAAAAAACACAAAAATCGTCATTGAAGTTTGTGGGCGCAAGAAAATATACCCTTCACCTATGAATTTACACCTTAGTCTGTGACTTTGGGAGAAGTTTCCCGGTTTCGCCCGACTTTGTCAAGGCAAAGTGGTACCCACTTCCCCCCAAAACTGACCCGATTTCTTGTCGCTGATTTCTAGTTGTCAAGTGATGTCGGTTCTGAAGGGGCAGGTCCAGCTGAACTGGACATCAGGGTGTGAGTGGGGCAGAGAGGGGGAGGATTGGGGCAGTGGTGCTACATAAATTGCAGCTTGCAAATAAAATGTTTTCTAGCTGAAACAGTTAAAAGTTACTAAAATGCAGCAACATGCATTGCTGCACAGTCGAATGCCCTTCGCTAAAATTGACAGGCCATCTTTCAGTTACTCTTTGTTGTTTGGTTGTTAAACTGAGACTGAGGTGAAACATTTGCCAGAACAGTCTTAAAAGGTGCAAAAATTACAAAAAATTAAGTATAAGTATCACAAAATGTGTGGCATTAGACCGCATAATTTGCCTTTTCCTGCTGCATAATTGAGTACCTGCAGCATAATTCTCATGGCACTGCATACCATGTACTTCCCCTCTGTTTACTGCTGTCGCAAACAGCCACCAATCCTACCCCATTGATATGAAAGGAAAAAAATAACATTTACAGCCTTTCTATGTTACGAAGCATGTTCTACCAGAGGTTGCACGTGACTTTCGTGGAAACAGGCACCAGCGTGTGTAACTCTCTTCTCTTTCTGGACTTTTTTTTTAACACCAGCACAACCTACCTCACTTGCGACCTTTGAACTGTGGGGCGCTCCATGCACTTTCCCGCCCTGAAGCCGTCGTACTCCACTCAGCAGTAAAAGGATCAATGTTTCTGGTCCATAAATGGCTCCAAATCCCTGACTCTGTGGGTGTGACAAGATCACCCAGCATCCTGCCCCAAACACCTGCCAGCCCCACAGACCTCTCCAGGCAGAGAAACCTGACAGCCCCACAGACCTCTCCGGGCACAGAAACCTGCCAGCCCCACAGACCTCTCTGGGCACAGAAACCTGCCAGACTCACAGACCTCCCCAAGCAGAGCAACCAGCCAGACCCACAGACCTCCCCAGGCACAGAGACCTGCCAGTCCCACAGACCTCTCCGGGCACAGAAACCTGCCAGCCCCACTGACCTCTCCAGGCACAGAATCTGTCATCCCCACAGACCTCTCCGGGCACAGAAACCTGCCAGCCCCACAGACCTCTCCAGCCACAGAAACCTGCCAGCCCCACAGACCTCTCCGGGCACAGAAACCTGCCAGTCCCACAGACCTCTCCGGGCACAGAAACCTGCCAGACTCACAGACCTCCCCAAGCAGAGCAACCAGCCAGCCCCACAGACCTCCCCAGGCACAGAAACCTGCCAGTCCCACAGACCTCTCCGGGCACAGAAACCTGCCAGCCCCACTGACCTCTCCGGGCACAGAAACCTGCCAGACTCACAGACCTCCCCAAGTAGAGCAACCAGCCAGCCCCACAGACCTCCCCAGGCACAGAGACCTGCCAGTCCCACAGACCTCTCCGGGCACAGAAAACTGCCAGCCCCACTGACCTCTCCAGGCACAGAATCTGTCATCCCCACAGACCACTCCAGGCAGATAAACCTGCCAGCCCCACAGACCTCCCCAAACACAGAAACCTGCCAGCTTCACAGACCTCCCCAAGCACAGAAACCTGCCAGTCCCACAGACCTCTCCGGGCACAGAAAACTGCCAGCCCCACTGACCTCTCCAGGCACAGAATCTGTCATCCCCACAGACCACTCCAGGCAGATAAACCTGCCAGCCCCACAGACCTCCCCAAACACAGAAACCTGCCAGCTTCACAGACCTCCCCAAGCACAGAAACCTGCCAGTCCCACAGAACTCAAGCAGAGAAACATGCCAGTCCCACAGACCTCCCCAGGCAGAGAATCCTGCCAGTCCCACATACCTCTACAGGCATAGAATCCTGCCAGACCCACAAACCTCCCCGGGCAGAGAAACCTGCCAGCCCCACTGACCTCTCCAGGCACAGAATCTGCCATCCCCACAGACCACTCCGGGCACAGAAACCAGCCCGTCCCACTGACCTCCCCAAGCACAGAATCCTGCCAGTCCCACTGACCTCTCCAGGCAGAGAAACCTGTTAGCCCCACAGACCTCCCAGGGCACAGAAACCTGCCAGTCCCACTGACCTACCCAGGCACAGAAACCTGTTAGCCCCACAGACCTCCCAGGGCACAGAAACCTGCCAGTCCCACAGACCTCCCCGGGCACAGAAACCTACCAGCCCCACAGACCTCACCAATCAGAAAAACCTGCCAGACCCACAGACATCCCCAAGCACAGAAACTGCCAGCCCCACAGACCTCCCCCAGCACAGAAACCTGGCAGTCCCACAGACCTCCACAGGCACAGAATCTGCCAGCCCCACAGTCCTCACCAAGCATAGAAACCTGCCAGCCCCACAGACCTCCCCAGGCACAGAAACCTGCGGCCCCACAGACCTCACCTAGCACAGAAACCTGCCAGCCCCACAGACCTCTCCAGGCAGAGAACCCTGCCAGCCCCACAGACCTCCCCAAGCACAGAATCCTGCCAGCCCCACAGACCTCCCCAGGCAGAGAAACCTGCCAGTCCCACAGACCTCCCCAGGCAGAGAAACCTGCCAGTGCCATAGACCTCCCCAGGCACAAACACCAGCCAGTCCCACAGACCTCCACAGGCACAGCAACCCGTTAGCCCCACAGACCTCTCAGGGTATAGAAACCTGCCAGTCCCACAGACCTCCCCGGGCACAGAAACCTGCCAGCCCCAGAGACCTCCCCGAGCACAGAAACCTGCCAGTCCCACAGACCTCCACAGGCACAGAATCTGCCATCTCCACAGACCACTCCAGGCAGAGAAACCTGCCAGCCCCACAGACCTCCCCAAGCACAGAATCTTGCCAGCCCCACAGACCTCCCCAGGCAGAGCAACCTGCCAGTCCCACAAACCTCCACAGGCAGAGAAACCTGCCAGCCACACAGACCTCCCCAGGCACAGAATCCTGCCAGTCCCACAGACCTCCCCAAGCACAGAAACCTGCCAGTTCCATTGGCCTCCCCGGGCACAGAAACCTGCCAGCCCCACAGACCTCCCCGGGCACAGATACCTGCCAGTCCCACAAACCTCCCCGGGCACAGAAACATGCCAGTCTCGCAGACCTCTCTGGGCACAGAAACCTGCCAGTCCCAAAGGACCTCCTCAGGCAGAGAAACCTGCCAGTCCCCACAGACCTCCCCGGGCACAGAAACCAGCCAGTCCCACTGACCTCCCCAAGCACAGAATCCTGCCAGTCCCACTGACCTCTCCAGGCAGAGAAACCTGTTAGCCCCACAGACCTCCCAGGGCACAGAAACCTGCAAGTCCCACTGACCTCCCCAGGCACAGAAACCTGTTAGCCCCATAGACCTCCCAGGGCACAGAAACCTGCCAGTCCCACAGACCTCCCCGGGCACAGAAACCTACCAGCCCCACAGACTACACCAAGCAGTAAAACCTGCCAGCCCCACAGACATCCCCAAGCACAGACACCTGCCAGTCCCACAGACCTTCACAGGCACATAATCTGCCAGCCCCACAGACCTCCCCAGGCAGAGAAACCTGCCAGTCCCACAGACTTCCCCAGGCAGAGAAACCTGCCAGTGCCATAGACCTCCCCAGGCACAAACACCAGCCAGTCCCACAGACCTCCCCAGGCAAAGCAACCTGTTAGCCCCACAGACCTCCCAGGGTACAGAAACCTGCCAGTCCCACAGACCTCCCCGGGCACAGAAACCTGCCAGCCCCAGAGACCTCCCCGAGCACAGAAACCTGCCAGTCCCACAGACCTCCACAGGCACAGAATCTGCCATCTCCACAGACCACTCCAGGCAGAGAAACCTGCCAGCCCCACAGACCTCCCCAAGCACAGAATCTTGCCAGCCCCACAGACCTCCCCAGGCAGAGAAACCTGCCAGTCCCACAGACCTCCCCAGGCACAGATTCCTGCCAGTCCCACAGACCTCCCCAAGCACAGAAACCTGCCAGTTCCATTGGCCTCCCCGGGCACAGAAACCTGCCAGCCTCACAGACCTCCCCGGGCACAGATACCTGCCAGTCCCACAAACCTCCCTGGGCACAGAAACATGCCAGTCTCACAGACCTCTCTGGGCACAGAAACCTGCCAGTCTCAAAGACCTCATCAGGCAGAGAAACCTGCCAGTCCCCACAGACCTCCCCGGGCACAGAAACCAGCCAGTCCCACTGACCTCCCCAAGCACAGAATCCTGCCAGCCCCACAGACCTCCCAGGGAACAGAAACCTGCCAGTCCCACTGACCTCCCCAGGCACAGAAACCTGTTTAGCCCCACAGACCTCCCAGGGCACAGAAACCTGCCTGTCCCACAGACCTCCCCGGGCACAGAAACCTACCAGCCCCACAGACTACACCAAGCAGTAAAACCTGCCAGCCCCACAGACATCCCCAAGCACAGACACCTGCCAGTCCCACAGACCTCCACAGGCACAGAATCTGCCAGCCCCACAGACCTCCCCCAGCACAGAAACCTGCTAGTCCCACAGACCTCACCTAGCACAGAAACCTGCCAGCCCCACAGACCTCTCCAGGCAGAGAAACCTGCCAGCCCCACAGACCTCCCCAAGCACAGAATCTTGCCAGCCCCACAGACCTCCCCAGGCAGAGAAACCTGCCAGTCCCAAAGACCTCCCCAGGCAGAGAAACCTGCCAGCCACACAGACCTCCCCAGGCACAGAATCCTGCCAGTCCCACAGACCTCCCCAAGCACAGAAACCTGCCAGTTCCATTGGCCTCCCCGGGCACAGAAACCTGCCAGCCCCACAGACCTCCCCGGGCACAGATACCTGCCAGTCCCACAAACCTCCCCGGGCACAGAAACCAGCCAGTCCCACGGACCTCCCCAAGCACAGAATCCTGCCAGTCCCACTGACCTCTCCAGGCAGAGAAACCTGTTAGCCCCACAGACCTCCCAGGGCACAGAAACCTACCAGTCCCACTGACCTCCCCAGGCACAGAAACCTGTTTAGCCCCACAGACCTCCAAGGGCACAGAAACCTGCCAGTCCCACAGACCTCCCTGGGCACAGAAACCTACCAGCCCCACAGACTACACCAAGCAGTAAAACCTGCCAGCCCCACAGACATCCCCAAGCACAGACACCTGCCAGTCCCACAGACCTCCAAGGGCACAGAAACCTGCCAGTCCCACAGACCTCCCCGGGCACAGAAACCTACCAGCCCCACAGACTACACCAAGCAGTAAAACCTGCCAGCCCCACAGACCTCCCCCAGCACAGAAACCTGGCAGTCCCACAGACCTCCACAGGCACAAAAACCTGCCAGTCCCAAAGACCTCCCCAGGCAGAGAAACCTGCCAGTCCCCACAGACCTCCCCGGGCACAGAAACCTGCTAGTTCCACAGACCTCACCTAGCACAGAAACCTGCCAGCCCCACAGACCTCTCCAGGCAGAGAAACCTGCCAGCCCCACAGACCTCCCCAAGCACAGAATCTTGCCAGCCCCACAGACCTCCCCAGGCAGAGAAACCTGCCAGTCCCACAGACCTCCACAGGCAGTGAAACCTGCCAGCCACACATACCTCCCCAGGCACAGAATCCTGCCAGTCCCACAGACCTCCCCAAGCACAGAAACCTGCCAGTTCCACAGACCTCCCCGGGCACAGAAACCTGCCAGCCCCACAGACCTCCCCAGGCACAGAAACCTGCCAGCCCCACAGACCTCCCCAAGCACAGAGACCTGCCAGTCCCACAGACCTCCCCAGGCAGAGAAACCTGCCAGCCCCACAGACCTCCCCAGGCAGAGAAACCTGCTAGCCAACAGACCTCCCCAGGCAGAGAAACCTGCCAGTCCCACAGACCTCTCCGGGCACAGAAACCTGCCAGTCCCACAGACCTCTCTGGGCACAGATACCTGCCAGTCCCACAAACCTCCCCGGGCACAGAAACATGCCAGTCTCACAGACCTCTCTGGGCACAGAAACCTGCCAGTCCCAAAGACCTCCCCAGGCAGAGAAACCTGCCAGTCCCCACAGACCTCCCCGGGCACAGAAACCTGCTAGTCCCACAGACCTCACTGCCAGGGCATATCAGAACGTTTTTCTATTTTTGGGCTGCGGCAAAAATAGAATAATCTTACTATGGGCTAATTATTGTTGCTATATCAGTGCAAAATTTGTTCTGTTTTTTACCTGGTGTTAAAGTGGATGTCTTATGGCCCGAAGTTGTAGGTCTGTTGTTGTTCTAATGAGATAGGTCCATAACTGAAATAAGAGGCATGTCTGGCATCTTCACAGTAGCGTAAGATAAGCCCCCGCAGCCCCCTCGGTGCAGGGTGGGCCCTCAAGCTCCAGGGGACCTCCTCGGCAAAAGTGGTAGGTAGTGGCCCGGGGAGGGGGCCCCCTCCGTGTACTTTGCAGGGGGGCCCCCTCAACTTTTGTTACGCCACTGAAGGGGGTGTGGATAAAGATGTGTGTATTTCCAAAATCTAAAGCTGATACGTGAGGCTGAATTTCAGTTTTATTCCAAATGAAAATATAGTGTGTGGAAGCAAGGAGAGGGCATGCTCAGGTAATAGTATTATAATGCCTAGAAGCAAGGTTAGTTAAGTTACTTGGAATGAAAGCGTCCTACGTGTCGACAGATACAGTCTTTGTTGAAGATGCCAATAGGAGTATTTATTTCAAATATCCATTTAAAGTTCAGGATCAAAATTAGAGCAATTCCATCAGATTAATAGATAATATTTGTGGCGTAATTAATGCTCATTAATTACACCACAGTGTAATGCTGATTTCTGACAGTCATGGGGTTTGTATGATCGATCCATTTTCGGCAGTGCCTCATGTCACACCTTTTGAAAAGTGCACCAGTGCATTCTGGGAGCGTCAGCAAATACATAAAACTGAAGCTTGAACTTGTCTGCCAATAGCTGCACCAGTGACCCCTCCAACGTTTGAGTGTCACGATAGACAATCGATTGCAAAAATACCCACTGCTATACTGTGGCCTAAATATGGCTCCCAAAAAGGTATCTCCATTGGGTGCAGATTTTCAATTATTTAATCCAATGTGTGGATATTCTTTTAAACGATATTTAGGACTCAATGGGCCTTATGTAGGTAAATTAGATTTACCGATTCTTAAATACCGAATTTTACCGATTCGGTATTTATGAATCGGTAAATGTAATGTAGGTAAAAAATACCGATTCGGTAAGTGTCGGTATTTTAGAATCGGTATTTACCGATTCGGTAATGGTAACCTGTATCTCATTGATTCCTATGGGCCAGGAGGCCCATAGGAATCAATGGGAAGCCAGTTACCATTACCGAATCGGTAAATACCGAATCGGTAAATACCGAATCGGTAATGGGGGAGCTCAATCAAGGGTGGCAGGGTGTCACATTGACACCCTGTTGCACCCCTGATTCCTGCATGTGTGCACATGTGGCACACATACATGCCCTGAGGGCATGTGTGTCTGCCACATTGCACACATCTAAGGGCCAAAAAATGCATTTACTGAGTCATTCGTCATTTACCACCAACTTTCAGTTGGTGGTAAATAACGAATCCCCACACCCACCACACACTCCCCCTACATCTCATTTCTGTATTCGGTATTTACCGAATCGGTAAAATTACCGATTCGGTAATTTTACCGATTCGGTAAATTACCGAATACAGAAATGATCCCCCTACATATCAAAAGCCTAAATACCGGTCGGTAACAGTATAATTACCGAAAATCTGCCTTTACCAACCGGTATTGGGCTACCTACATATGGCCCAATATTTTTGTCAGGCGATAATGAGACCAGGATTTCCCAGTACCATAGCCCTCTGACAGCCTTTTAGATAATTCAGTGGAAATTGATGACGTGTAACGAGGATTTTGCCTGTGCATCAGTCGTGAATTCACCAGAGTGCACGTTTTGTGCTACACACCTTTATTAGGTAATCCCCATGACTTACCGAATGGAGGCCTCTTAAAGTTTGTGCATGTACATATATTTTATTTTTGATGCAACATGTATATATGCATGCATAGAAACTGGTTCAAACAGTCCGTGCTGTAGGCACTAACAAATGTGGACCTTTAAAAAAACCTAAAAGCTGCTGAGTATATGGAATTTGACGGTAAGAAATGAACCAATTAAGGGTAAATGGTTCAGTTCAGGACATAAGTGTATTTTCACAAGCAGTCACAAAGCCACGTACAAGCAGTCACTGAGCAGCAAGTTTCAACGAATAGACTCCAAATGTCTCAAGTGTGCCAAGATATCTGGAGTCTTGAAGTGATTTCTGCCAGTTGCAGTCTGATTCATGTCTTTTCACAGCTATAATTCAATTTAGTTTGGCGTACTGTATTTACAGTAAAGGGAATAAAGGTAGACATTCTTAGCTATGCTTTTTTTCAAATTCTATGTATGTGTCAGCTGTAAGAAACTCTTGACACGGTCTGTGTGTGTCAGTCGGGTCCGCGGGTGCGCCAACCAGCCAAGCGAACAGTACCGCCATTCTGCGCAACCTGCATTCGCTTCAAGTGATAGCCAACGCTAATCAGCAGTGCGCCTCTAGTCCCTTCTTCACCCAGGCAGACGGATTTCAAGCCCTTTCCTGGTCTTCCCACCAAAGAGACACAAACAAAGAGCCAGGCACCCAACCACCCAAGTCAGCCTCTGAGGTGCTGCTGTGTACTTGCTTGCAGACCTGGGCTGTACCTTTGAGATCTACAAGAACCTCCTGATGACCCTTGCACATAATCAGGAGGTGGACACACTACTAAAAGTGATGCAGCTGGTGTGCCCGCTGCGGTGCCTGCCACTGGAGCCCAACACTGGTGAACACCTTACATAATTCCCATAATTCCCCAGGTTGGGAATACATAAAATTCCCAACCTGGGGCTCATTGAAGCTATGTATCTCACAATAATGGACTCCGCCTCTATAATCTTTGCTGGCATCCTGGTTTATAACCCTCCCTCCGCTTCTTCCGCATCCCTCAGCACCCTGCTACACTCAATTGCAGATTTTTCCCTTAAACACTCGTATTTTACAGTGTTGGGAGATTTCAATCTCCACGTTGACAATCCAGCTTGCACCCAAGCCTCATCTCCGCTCGAAACTTTACAGGGCTTGACCCTGTCTCAGCTTATAGAGGGTTCGACCCATAAAGCAGGTCATACACTTGATCTTATTTTTTCGAACCACCCTGGCATCTCCTCTCTCCCCTCTGTACCCCTCACGTGGACAGACCACTTCCTCCTCCCTTTTGAATTCAACTTCCCCTCCCTGCCCCCCCCCTACTCCATGAACAGAGAAATAGGACGCAAATGGTCCAAAGTTACCAGTGAGGCCATTAAGACCTGTTTGGACTATCATTTTAATCCATTGGAAGACCTGGACAAGGAAACAGCGAGATTTAACTCTGCCCTCTCTTCTGCATTAGATAGTATTTCCCCCCTGGTCCCTTTGACTTCTTTTAGATCTCGCCCATCTGCTCCTTGGTTCTCCTCCACACTGAGAGAGGAAAAGAGCAGATGCAAACAGTTGGAACGAAAATGGCGCAAGTCCTACGACCCTATCAGCAAATCAGCCTATAAAACGGCATTAAATAAATTTCAAAAACTTAAGAGGTCCACAATGAGAGCTTACTTTTCTAAACTTATCCAACAGGCGGAGAATTCCTCAAAAACCCTCTTCACTATCGTTAAGGATTTTGTGAATCCGCCTGCCCTGAAAGCCCAATCCTCTCCTACACAGGGTCTCTGCAACGGACTATCCGATTTTTTCCAGGAAAAAATCATCAAACTATCAGCTTCCTTTGAGCCCGTACCTTCCAGCCCCCAGCTGGGTCCATCAGACACCCAGCTCTGCTCTTTTAATTCCTTTGCTGAGCTGACCTCAGATTTAACCCTGTCACTTTTAAACCAGGTGAAGACTGGATCTCCTTTGGACCCAGTTCCGGTGAAAGTGATGGTCAATCTAGCCCCTGTTTTAATCAACCCTCTCCTCGCTATATGGAACTCTTCTTTGAATCATGGCCATTTCCCTTCAGTTTGGAAACAAGCCAGGCTGCTTCCTATTCTAAAGAAACCAGATGCAGATCCTTCCCAATTTAGCAATTACCGTCCTATCTCCCTTCTACCTAAACCTGCTAAAATTCTGGAGAAAGTGGTCCAGAAACAACTGGCCCTTTATCTAGAAACTAACCAACTGCTGCATGATTCACAGTCCGGTTTTAGAACGGGATACAGTACTGAGACTGCTTTGTTAGAGGTATCGGAGACGATTAGGGAATCAGTGGACAGAGGCGAGGAGGCCATGCTGGTCCTCCTGGACCTGTCCGCCGCATTCAATACTGTGTCTCATGATATCCTGGTGACTAGGTTGCAGCAGTTGGGGATCGGAGGCACAGCCCTGGCCTGGATCAAATCATTTCTCACAGGGAGATCTCAGAGGGTACTTCTCCGTCCTTTTGAGTCAGAAGACAAACCCCTTCTTTGCGGGGTGCCTCAGGGCTCTGCCTTGAGCCCTCTTTTGTTTAACACGTATGTGGGCCCTCTTGCCAGGGTAGTCGAATCGTGGGGAGTCAGGGTGGTCTCTTATGCTGATGATACCCAGCTTATTTTTTCTTTCAGAGACCATTCTGACTCGCATTTTTCCAACTTTCGAAACTGCCTTGACAACATCTGCTCCTGGATGGCTTCTAATCATCTGGCCCTTAATACAGACAAAACCGAGGTGCTTTTCTTTAGTCAGAAACCAGCCCCCCCAGCCAACCTGTGGTGGCCTACGGTGCTGAACCCCCCCCCCAATCCAGTAGAGTCAGCCCGTAATCTCAGCTTCCTTTTCGATAACACCTTGTCTTGCAAAGCCCAGGTTAACAAAGTCACCGCAGCTTGCTTTGGCAAACTGCGCATGATTAGGAAGATCTTCCCTTACCTTCCCCAGACTTCCCGTAAAACCATTGTCCATGCTCTCATTACGGCACATTTGGACTACGCCAACAGCCTATATGCTGGAGCCCCCCTCTATCTCATTGACCGATTACAAATCGTTCAAAATGCGGCTGCCAGGCTTATTGGAAACATCCCTGCCCGCAACTCAGTCAAAGCATATCGGAAAGATTTACACTGGCTCCCTATCGCTCGTAGAGTTCAGTTTAAAATCCTTACCCTTGCCTTTCGAGCCATTCACGGAACTGGTCCATCCTACCTTAGCCAAAGACTCAAACTATCGAAGTCTGATAGAAACCTAAGGTCCAATAATCTACGTCTACTTGTTGTTCCCAGATTCAGGCTAGCCCGGAGCGGTGGCAGAACGTTCGGTGTGACGGCGGCTAAATTCTGGAACGACCTCCCTCTGGACCTTAGGTTTATCGAGTCTGAGCAGATCTTCAGACGCAAATTAAAAACTTGGCTGTTTACCCAACCTTGAGTAGGAGGGCTTCTGCTACACTGGGCTGGAGGGCAGGACCCGGGATGCCTCCTCTGGTGATATTCTTGCTCTCTCAGCGCCGGGACACCCCCGACGGGGGTAGCTGTGCGCTTTATAAGCTTCTTAAAAAAAATAAGGAATTGTGAAACACAGATCAGAAGGCACTCCGGGCCAAATTTATCAAAAAGTTGCATCTCCCGCAAGAGCAACACAACTCTTAATTTAGATTTATCAAACCACCCAGAGTGGCTTGATAAATCTTGATTGACACCACAGAATGCAAATCGCTGCGTTGCATTACTCTGTCCCAGGGAGGCGTTCAATAATTGGAGCGTGAGTGTTCCCACGCATCCACCCATGGATTTTGATGCCCTCCCAGATGTACCATTACTAGTAGACCTGGGAATGCGTCAAATGCCATGCCTTCCCAGCTGAGGCGTAACAATGAGAAATATCTTCTCGTTTTTTCCGCTGTCTCCGTGTGCTGTAATTTGCAGCACACACAGAAAGAGGAAAATGACTCCGGAGATTGCTTTTGTGCAGGAAGGTGCCTCTTCCTGCACAAAAACACTCCTGCTTCCAACGCAGGCACCTTGCACCATGGTTCAAGTGTGCGTGCATTGGCACCGGGCAGCACATTGTATGCCAGCACAGGGAAAGATAGGAATGCACCGTATAATTCTAAATACGGGGAATTCCTGCCCTATCTATATCACGCAGCGCAGTTGCTTGCTGCGCTGCTTGATTTTTTAATAAATATACCTCTATGTCTCCCAGCTCCCTTCACACGTTCAATCTCACTTATACCAAACAAGGATCCCACATGTTACACACCTGCTGTTATCACATATCACAGAAGTATACTAAACTGATTACAAAACAGAAAAACAAACAGATAAGCAGTTAGGCATTAGGTTGGTACAATCATTGCTGTCTTCAGTTTCGGATTATGTCGATGGGCTACGTCCGTGCCCTTAATCATTGCTGTGGGCCCGATGTATGAGGCTGGTGTCTGGTGGTGCCTGCACTTGACAGCCTAGTGCATGACATTGTGTTTTTCCAGATGACAGCCTGATACCTGACATGGTGTGTTTTCAGTAGACAGTCATGTATATGACATAGTGAGTTTTCAGATGACGGGCTGGGTCATGACATGGTTTGTTGTCAGATGACAGCTTGATTAGTGACAAGGTGTGTTTTCAGAAGACAGCCTGGTTGTTTTCAGTGACAGACAAGTGAAGTAAAGTCTTGTCTTTGGGACATGGTTATATGGTTGTATGTTTTCTTGCTACGCGACACCCTATGGATGGTTTGAGTTCTGGTTAAAGCTTCCTTGTTGCCACATGTGATACCTGAATTTCATGCTGAGTGACATAATCTTTCCTTACCTTTGTTCTCTGCACGTGACACATTAACAATTGAGTGAGCGTTTAGAAAGGACTGATTTCTGTATTTCTGTATGAGATTCCAATATTCTCTATTGAGTGAGGGTAGAGCTACACTTAGTAATCTGATGCATCATATTATGTATTACCTGAGGGTGTGAGGCACAATGTTCCTCTGTTAACTGCTTAAGAGCAGTGGTATAGCAGGATGCCCTGGTCCCTAATGTAAGGAGGGAAAATGGAGACTGATTTGCATATGGCTGGGTTTGAACTGTGGTGGCGAAGTGAGCGAAAGAACGATGATGGAGTCAACCCAGATCTGTGACTGGGGGTGAGTGTCTGAAAAGTTTCAGCACTCCATCCATCATCTCCTTGTTTTTGCTTTGTTCGCGGTAAGTTGGCAGGGTATGCCCAGACATGGGTCCCTTGCTCACTTTGCCACTGGATTGAAGCTGGCATGGCTGATGAGGGGAGTTACCCCAAAACTGGTCCCAGGATGTTTGTGTCCGGTCCGATGTAGACATGGATTGGCAGTTCGGCTGGACTGTTCCCATGGGGAACAGGGTCAAGACTGATTTACATATAGCTGGGTCTGAACTGGGGTGGCGAAGTGTGCTAAAGAACGATGATGGATTCAACCGAGATCTGTGATTGGGGGTGAGTGTCTGAAAAGTTTCAGCGCCCTATCCATCATCTATTTGTGTTTGATATATGAGACACACACAGAACCGTGTTCCTTTATTTGATATATGAAGCACCCTTGTTCAAGTGAATGGTTATGACAGGCCCGTGTACTGTTCTCCCTATTACCGATTTACGGATTGGCTGTCGGTGTTTTTGCTATAGTGTGTGTGCTTGTACTCTGTCCTTACCAGCATCCTAGAGTGCTCTTGTTACGGAAGAGGTGACTTTGTGCATGACAACTGTTGTGCTGCAGGACTGGTTATGTCATCTGTCTGGATTGAATGTTGTTTATAAAATCTGTGGCTGTATCCTGGTGAGAGGTATTTTGGTGATGTAATGTTTTTCTATAGTGGTTGCAGGAATGGAGTGTGATGGTGCAAGATTTCTGTGAGTAGAGTGGTATGCTGTGTAGACCTGATGTTTTTATGAGGTATGGCGTGTATGCGCTTGTGTAGGTTTGCGTTGCCAGTGTTATACTTCATTATAAGGGGTGGGGGTGTGCTTAATCCTACATTTCCTGTGTTTCGGTTACCTGCTGGCCCACAGTGATTATGAGTTTGTGGCACGTGCACTGTATGTATGAAGTATGCATGAGTGTGTGTGGAACACGCAGTCCTTATATCTATACCTATGAGTATATTTATATATATATATATATATATATATATATATATATATATATATATATATTCACTGAAAAAAACATAGGTTTCACACATGTTATAGTTAGCTGGACATTTTACTGATAAAAAACCAATGAAATTCCCCCGTTATAGTTAGTGCAGGCAACTATAACTCACGCGACCGCAATCCTCTGCTGATGACATATGTGTCTTTATGAAAAAAAAATATATGTAATATATGTATAGCTAACCCGCGCACATGGAGGACATATTATGCGCTTCGTTGTGAAAGGTAATCTTTTATATTTTCATTTGTATAGAATATGCCATGCACACATGGTGCCCTTCGGTCACCATTTGCACACGGGGTGGGGATAGTGTGGATAGTTTTTTTTTTTTATTATTTTTTAACGTACGCGTACTACGGTAAGCGTAATCGGCGATTTTTCGAAAAAAAATAAAATTGAATTTTTGGCCTTGGGGGTACTTTGGGGACACCATCATCAATGCTAGGTGGTTAGGAACTGTTTTTTGCCTTTGTTTTTGCTGCCTCACTCAGAGTGCAAGAGAGAAAATGGCGGCCGCCGCTTCCTGGTTTCGTCCGATTCGAATGTTTACTTAGATCTAACAGCCAATCAGAATCGCGCTCGCGCACGGCACCGTACGCGTACGGTAAGCTTACCGTAAGCGCACCGTAAGCGCACCGTAAGCTGCCACAGATATATATATTGATTTAAATGCTATTTTCTCAGGATCTACTGAACAGATTTACACCAAACCTACAAAAGGCACTTCCTTGACCTGAGGACTACCTCTCTGCCAAATTTCAAGTAACTCTGTTCAGGCGTTCGGGCTGTAGCTGTGTCTAAAGGTCCTATGGAAAAATGCATGGGAAAAACGCGTTTTGGGACCCCCCTTTTTTCTCAGCCCCCGCTTGACGAATCCCCCCGAGACTTTCAGGGTAGGAGCGGAGCGTAGCGCCCCACCTATTTTGAAAATTTCGCGAGGATTCGTCGACCGGCGCCAAAGTTATTCCAAATAGAATGTTGCGGATTTCCTATGGAAACAGGGTCCTAACTATAACTATCTACTGGCGACCGCCAGTAGATAATATATATATATATGTGTGTGTGTGTGTGTGTGTGTGTGTTTGTGTGTGTGTGGATCTCTGTGGTCTAATGTATGTATGATGTGTGAATGGATTTGTGGTCTGATGTATGTAAGAGTAAGTGTGGATCTGCAGTCCAATATATGTATGATTATGTGTGTGTGAATCTGTAGTCTGATATATATATATTTATGTGTGTGTGTATGTGTGGATCGTGTGTGTTAATCTGGTTTGATATGTATGGTGTATTTGTGGATCTGTGGTCTGATATAGGCTTGATGTATGTGTGGATCTGTTCTGTAGTCTGATACATATAATGTATGTGTGGATCTGTGGTCTGATATGTATGATGGGTGTCTTTGTGTGTGTGGATCTGTGGTCTGATATATGCATGATGTGTGTGGATGGTTCAACAAATCTTGTAGAACAGCTCGCCAGAGTTTAAGTCTGGCCCTTAGATCGAAAAATATGGAAAATGTGAGATCTGCTAGAAAGCTATATAAACACACACAGCTAGTGGCAAAGAAGGAATGGGACGAGGATCACTGGCAGGATTTGAAAACTGCTTGTCTGTCCAAGGATCAAAAGAAGTTTTGGGCGATAGTGAAGTGGGACAGAGGCGGGGTTGCACCATCTCCCCAAAATAATGTGGCAATAAACCAATGGGTTGATTTTTTCAAACCACAATATGCTTCAGTCTCGCGAGAAGGTGAGCACCCACCCCCTCCGGTCATTTATTTTCATACGCAGGTGTTCACGATCAAAGATGTAAATCTAGCATTAGACTGTATAACCAGGGGCCGTGCCCCCGGGATGGACGGGATACCTGCGGATGTATTTTTAACTGATAGATTATCCTGGTGTCAGTACTTTCAATACCTAGCAAATTCTATAGCTATGGGGGCGCCCGTACCCCCCTCATGGAAAGGGGCTGAAATAATCCCAGTTTTCAAAAAAGGGGACAAATCGTTACCCAGTAACTATAGACCTATCAGTCTCATAGATTCTGCCCAGAAACTGATAGGTCGATTAGTACAAAATAAACTACATACCTGGATCGAAGAAAACAACATTTTGTCCCCATTTCAGGCTGGGTTTAGACCATGTACTAGTTCGGTTGACCAGGTATTTTATTTCTAGCACTTTATTGGAGGAATGTAAAGCTAACTAATGGGACCCTTTATGCGGTTTTTATAGACTTAAAATCCGCATTTGATTTAGTGCCTAACACCAAACTATGGAGGGTTCTCGACGAAGCAGGGATAGCTCCAGAACTGCTAACATTACTCGTCCGCTTGCACGAGAACAATTATGCACGAATTAGGTGGGGAACGCAGGGGGAGGTTACTGACACATTCCCTGTAGAGCGTGGTGTTCGGCAGGGATGTGTCTTGGCACCCACGCTGTTCTCCCTGTTTATCAATGGCATTGTAGAATATCTGAGCCGTTCCCCCACAGACGCTCCTGTATTGGCTGGGACTCGCGTGCCTGTCCTCATGTTCGCGGACGACACACTGATAGTCTCACGGACACCTAGTGGCCTGCAGAAGGCGCTAAATGCATTCGGTGATTTTTGTCGAGAACGTGGTCTTGAAATAAACACCTCAAAAACAAAGTTTATGTGCTTAAACAAGAGGAAAAATTTTAGAGGTGTTATTAAATTCAACGGCACCCCGCTGGAGCAAGTAGAGGCATTTACATATCTAGGGATATCCCTCCAGAACAATATGAAGTGGACAAACCATATTGATATGGCTGCCCTAAAATTTCACCAGTTAGCGGGAGCAATTGTTTCGAAATATAAATTATCCTTGACTAAACCTATCACTCCAGCCTTAGAGATTTACAATATGAAGGCTATTAGTGCTGTATTATATGGATCGGAATTATGGGGCTTTGGCAACCTGAAACAACTAAGTTTAGCTGAAAATAAGTTCTTACGTTGCTTAACGGGAGTTCCCCGAAGTACCCCAATGATTCCATTAGCATATGATCTTGGTAGGAAAAGAGTTGAGGATTTGGCACGATTGCGCCCACTCCTTTATTGGCGACGCATCATGGTCACACCGGAACTTGCGCACTATGCTACCGCCCTAAAAGACATTATTAGGGCTGACCATTTTCACTCTATAGCATGGCTTAAAGAAATCAGAGACTTGTTAGTAAAACTAGACCTGGGGCATCTATGGAATGATCCAAATGGGTTAAAATTTCCTCCAAAACCTGTACTCAAAAAAATGTACTGGGACATGACTTTAACATCTGCTTTTAACACTGGCCAGAATGCCAATCTAACAGGACGATACCTCGACATTAAATGTATTCCATCTTGTGAGGCATTTTGGGATTACATAGAGAGGCCTTCTGATAGAAAACTGTATTTTCAGTTTAGAATTGGGTCTCTCCCTGTTAAAGCATTCACCCAAAATTGGTTACCTAATCATGATAATTGTTGTCCTCACTGTCGAGATTTGATCGAAGATGCTGGCCATCTATTGTTTGTCTGTCCATTGTATGTTATTCCACGTCGTAGGTGGATAAAACCAGTATGTTTAAATTTGGGAATACGTAGATACAAGGATGCCCTAAGGATACTCGAATCTGATTGTACTCCATGCTTGGTTATTGCTGTAGCAAAATTCTTGGGGTGGGCCTGGGTAATACGTTCGCGTACCCTAAAAATGCTAGAAGCTGGATAATGAGTATCTGACACTAAGGTTATTGTTCTACTTTTATTACAAAGGTTTGTTTTAAATTGATGGTATTAATTCATTAGGAACTATTCGCCAGCATTATGGTTTAATGTAATTTTAAAAATTGTACATTGTTTTTAAACATAGTATTTATATTTATTGTTAGGATGTAAACATGCTTTTATGACATGCTGTCGAATAAAGCTTTGAAATTTGAATTTTGCATGATGTGTGTGTAGATCTGTGGTCTGATATATGTACAATGCATGTGTGGATCTGTGTTCTGATATATGTATGATGTGTGTGTAGATCTGTGGTCTGATATGCACGATGTCTGTGTGGATCTGTGGTCTGATAGGTATAATGTGTGTGTAGATCTGTGGTCTGGTATATATGCACAATGTGTGTGTGGATCTGTGGTCTGATATTTGTATGATGTATGCCTGGATCTGTGTTCTGATATATGTATGATGTGTGTGTGTAGATCTGTGGTCTGAAATGCATGATGTATGAGTGGATCTGTAGACTGATAACTGTATGATGTGTGCCTGGATCGGTGGTTTGATGGCACAGCACCTGCCCTTTGTGCCAATCTTAGTAGACAGCCATATGCATGAGTGGGCATAGTCTGAACTCTTTTTCTCTCTGCTAATCAGGAATGATGCACACTGGTGTGCTGTGTGAGAAGCTTCTCGTGCCAGAGGGTTACCAATCCAGCACCTTTCATGGACAAGGCCCTTGCAATAAATGTGCTTCACACTCCCCCAGAGATAACAGGATTCTAGAAGTGCTGGTCTGAAGCATAGAGTATTCATGTTTAGATGCATTGCTTGAGATCAGGTGTTCCTTACATTAACACCTATATATCTTTTAATTCTTAGAATAGGAGCCAGGGGTCAAGTTGCCTGCACAGTGGTGTGTTTTTCTTTAGTTAATCTCTTGTGCTCCAGGGATCAGCTGGGTCACCTCGGGGCGTGATGGTTAATGTTCCAAACGTGGCACTGTTCTTAATTCTGTCTCTGTAGCAGCAAAGGTGAACTGAGGATAGGAGAGAAACACTCCACGCGGGCGGCTGTGCCAGCATCAATATATACAATGGGATCTGCAGGCGGTGTGAGTTACTCAGGAGTGGCACCGATTTATGGTGCTCTAGGACACAGGGTGTAGGATGGAGACTGACTCAGCACTGTGCTCTGAGCGCCCATATTAATCAGGCTCTTTGCTGGCGGTGTACATTAAGCAAGACGTCAGAATTCTTGAGATGTATGAATGTGATACAAATCTAAGCATAAAACCCTAAATATGTTGTCCAAATTCGCACAGATCTGTCAAATCGGCCGTTTCCTGATATAAATCAGAACCTAATCTTGTTTTTACAATATCGAGCTCCAGCTGCTCAGATTCACAGCTTTTGAATAAATGTGAGTTTTAGTTCCTGGTATAAGAAGGGGAATGTGAAAGGGAGTGGCTTATAAACTTTACAAAGTTTTTGGAATAACTTTGTGATGCTTCTGTACTTTGTGAAACTTACAGAGCTTGTTTTAAAAATAAGATTGAACAATTCCATAAACTGATGTTTTTGGGGAGTTAAAAGTCAGAAAATGAATATTTTTCAAATACAAAAAAGGCAAATTAGATTTTTCGCATATTTTTGTCAAAAAGTGAATTTGTATAATGCGTATTATCAGAGGAATTCTCCTACAAATAAAGACTTTGGGCCTTATGTAGGTGGTCTGGCATTTACCACTTCATAAATACCGAATCATACCGATTCGGTATTCATGAAGTGGTAAATGCAATGTAGGTAATGAGTCGGTAAATATTACCGAATCGGAAAAATTCGGTAATTACCGAATCGGTATTTACCGATTCGGTAATGAGGCATACCTTCCCATTGATGGGAAGGTATGCCTCATTACCGAATCGGTAAATACCGATTCGGTAATGGGGGAGCACATGCAAGGGTGGCAGGGTGTCACATTGACACCCTGTTGCACCCCTGATTCGGCCATGTGTGCACATGTGGCGCACATACATGCCCTAAGGGCATGTATGTCTGCCACATTGCACACTTACACGTGCACAAAAATGCTTTTTTTCACCTATTCGTCATTTACCACCAACCTTTAGTTGGTGGTAAATAACGAATCCCCACACCCACCACACACTCCCCCTACATCGCATTTCATGATGCGGTATTTACTGAATCGGTAAAATTACCGATTCGGTAAATACCGAATCATGAAATTCTCCCCCTACATCTCAAAAGCCAAAATACCGGTCGGTAACGGTATAATTACCGAAAATCGGCCGTTACCGACCGGTATTTGGCTTCCTACATGAGGCCCTTTATGTGAAAGGTTTGTTCATGGAGAATTTTTTTTAACTTTGCACATTTCGTGGATTGGTAAAACTATGAACTGAAACAATGCCAGAATAAAACTGACTGTATTTTCAGTGAAAAAAGAAGCCCCTGCGCATGAGGTGTTATGGTCTATAAAGGACACAGAAGTCCGTTGAGAATTGTTGAAAGAATTGGAAAAACTATGGGGCATATCAACAAGGGCTTTATCTCTGCTTTGTTGGCTTTAAAAGCCAAAAAAGGAGAGATAAAACTAGCGCCCTATCAACAACAGCGTGCTAACATGCACATTTGCATGTTAGCACCCTTTTACTCTACGCTTCCCCTTGCATCTCTAATGAGATGCAAAGGGGGCGTTCCAGAGTAAAATAATAGGAGAACTGTCGCTAAGTGACATTTCTCCTATTATCAAGAATGTCGCTAACCCTGTTAGAGACAAAAAAAGCAGCGCTAACCGCGGTTAACGCTGCTTTTTTACGTCTGGGATTTTTCAGACTTAGCCATGATATCCTATGGAAGGAGGATATCATGGCTAAATTTGCCTGTCCCTATCAACAAGGTAACGTGAGATTATCGCTGGGTTTCCAGCGATAATCTCACGTTAGCCTGTTATTGTGAGGATTTTTATCGCTATTGAGATAAGCGTTGCTAATAGCACGCTATCTCAGCGATAAAAATTCACGCTAGCCGGCGATAATTATCCGAGCGCTAAGTGCGCTTAGAGATAATTATCGCCGCTTGTTGTTGATATGCCCCATAGTTTTACAAACATAAGAATAGTGAAGACAGATGTTTTGAAAACATATACATTCCAATCTGTTCTTAGTCTTAATTAAGACCATCTGCCCTCAGTTTTTATAATGTTCAAATACAATTATAACTCCAGGGCTGAGGGATCTATTGGTTGCTGTGCACTTTCCTACTCATTACTTGGGGTGGGCGATAAATTTCTCTCTGCCGGCGGAGTTCGCAGAGTTTGTCCCTCACCGCTTTCCGCTTGCAAAACTCCGCCAACCGCCGCATGGCAGAGTTTTTTCTCACGCACAGATTGCCAACATTGCGTTGGTAAATGTGACTGAGCAAAAGTGAGATTTTTGGGCGCTACAATGCCTCTGGGTGAGATTTATCAATACGGGCGGCTGGTCGAGGCACGTTGTGACTGTTCGTGTTGAGAAAGCTGTCCCTTGGGTAGGAAATCTAAGCGAGTGGCAAAAAGAAGCAGCGACCTGCAGCGCTCTGCAATTGCTGTTTGTGCTAATTTTACAGTGTTGCGCTCCCGGAGCCGAAATTCAGCGTATGTGCAGAATTTTGCCCTTTCGTAGAACTCCGTGCAAATTTGTGGACAGAATCCGTGAGTTCCACCCACCCCTACTCATTATAGTTCTTTAAGAGAACGTATGTAATGTCAGTCTTGCCCTCCAGACTAGGCTACACTATGTCTTGAAGTTACGAAGCCTAAGTACTTATATCTAACTACTAAACAGCTAGACCCTTACAGAACCATATGGAGATGAGGACTTATCTCATATTGATGAACATCACCACTGCGTACAGTTTGGAAGATGGTAGACGTAACGAGGAGTATTTTGTAACTAGGAGAGTGAATCTTCTAAACTGATATGAAAACTAAAGGAGCAATTCCATGAGAAAACAGTGGTACATCTAAGCACATAAGAGCCTTAGAGGCATATTCACAAAAATAAACTTACATGTATTTCAATCTACACATGTAAATTTACTCTACTTTTAATTTACTCTACTTTCAAATATCTTGACCATCGGTCGACTGTTCTGAACACCATTTACCAATGCGAATGCACATGGTGCAGTTGCAAACTCCCATTTTCATATGGGAGCTTGTGCGGCAGTCGGAAACCAACCGCAGCACAAGCTCCCATTGAGAAATGGGAGTTTCTGTAAATCCCTGCACTGCGTGGTAGGCAACTCACGGTGCCTGACACACGGTGCAGGGATTTACTAGGGGCCCCAAGCGGAAGCTGCAGAGGCATGTGGGCCCTGCTAGTGGCCCCCAAAGATGCTTTCCAACAGGCTTTTCATGTCGGAAAGCCCGACATGAAGAGCCTGTCTTGTTAAAAGGTAGCGGCAGTTGCAGTCGATAACCTTTCGAGTATTGCCCGGTGGTAATCGCCTCTTATACCATTCGATAATTAACCAACAAAGAGGCAGGCGCCGGAGACTGGAAGGCAGGAAACCAAGGTTTATTCTCTCCGGAGGAGAACACATCAGATCAGACAGCAAGGTATCGTCACGAGGTGCTCTAACCACATCTCTGAGGCCTGGCCTCTTATACACAGGTTTATGACTTTATTGCAGGTTTATCATATATGGCACATTCTTGAGATCGCTTTGATACATGAAAGAACATCCTCAGAATCCCCACTTCAAGCTCGTTCCCACACATATCTACAGTGGAAGTCCCCACCCCACACACAGTAGGAGATGGCTATCACACAGCTGGACATTCCGCCAATTCCCGGGGGTGTGTGCGACTGGTCGGGTCTCAGGGGGTGGGGGGCCTTGATCTACTGTAATCCCTTTGATGTGGGGTGTTTCCCTTACAGTAGGGGAAATAAACTGCATCCGCAGGGCTAGGTGATGGCCTGGGATCGGTTCGGACAATTGGGCGCAGAGGAAGGGGGTTATCAAAGAGATGTATGACCATGTATGGGATGTCGGTCAGGCGTGGGATGTGGTTCCATGGCAGGGTCGCGCAGAAGGAGAGGGTTTATGGCCCATGTATGAGAGAGCGGGGGGTGGCCGGCGCGCGGGGGAATGTTCGCAGCGCCAGGGGGACGCGCTGGCGATCGGCAATGAGCAGGGAGAGAGACCAGGGTGCCTAAAATGGCTGCCGTGCGCTTTCCTGTGTGTCACGCTGGGGAGAGACAAGATGGAGCAGATAATGTTCAGTTACGAGCTACTTTTCCACAGTCCTCCCTTTTAACATATCTCGCCAGCTTGTTTAGTTCGGATCTATCCCCATAATGCCACGAACTTCTACCTCGTATAGAGCTTTCATATATTCTGCTTCAAAGTTCAGAGTTTTAGGGCGGACAGGAATAATCCGACACATTTGTACATAATTACATGTGGTTGATGGGATAGGTGAGGAGGAAGTGCATACAAAATTACGTCAGCTGCGTCACATGTCAGCCCCGGAGATAGGAGGAGGGAAGCTCGCTTGAACACAAACATGATACCGTAAAGTAATAAAAAATGTTTCTGGCAAAACAAGGAATATTACGTACATTACTTAAGGCCTAGACTTTGTGTGGATCAAAAATAGACAGTATAGTCATGTGCACGGCTGGTGTTATACAAGTGTCATTATACAAAGTCAGAGTTTCTTAACTATCAGTGTACAGTTGGAAGTGACCGATGCAATATCATGAAAACTCGATTGGAAGATAGTCAATACGAAAGCGGTTGGGAGAGGAATTCAACTTAACAAGGATTACAGTCAGGGAAGGGAGTTCTTCTTTCCAGTGTCCTATTATAACGAGCCATCACTGGTAAGCTCTCATTGTTCTTCTTCTTTTGTTGGCACTGTTGAGCACCGGCGGTGGAGCTAAGGTCCAGCTCAAATCCAAGTTTTCACGTAGCAGGGTGTGACCATTCATTGTTCTCGGATCACAGTCCTGTTCTCTAACTCATCTTATCATAGGTACCTTGAGACGGGGTACCCGCATTATGTTCTTCTGTTGTCAAGTCAAATTCAAGATCCCATATAAAAGAGAGGGGGGGGGGGATAGGGGCGTGCTTTGGGATGCCGAGGGAAGAGGGGGTGGAGTGGGATCGGATCAAAAAGCGGACCAAGGAGAGCAGAATCTTTCAGCACTGGGCCCATCAATCGGGCCCGACGGGTGGGACTTCAGGCACGTTGATCAGCGAGCAGGGGGCCTCGGGATAGCCCTTCGTTCTATCGCTTTTCATGCTGATAATGGTGCCTCGTCCCGTGCCCTTTTTGCTTCGTGGCTCCCCCTTGGTCGATGCCATAGGTGTTCCATGATCCGCAGCCAGGCTGTGCGTCACGTCCGACCCCTTCTCTTCCGATGACTGCATGTTATCTTTGAATGAGTACAAAAAAAAACAAAATCTTAGAGAGTTGGCAGGGAAGACATTTACGCACTTCATCCTCTCTCCCAACCACCGAGTAGTCGGGGAAATGTTTTGTCGGTCGCTCTATGATGGATGTCTATTAATTCTTATGTCGGTGTATGTTACTAACTTATTAATCATTGCTGTGGTGCATGTTTTGTGGGTGTTCTTGCAAATTTCCACCATCTGGCCTGCTAGGTGTCCATTCCTGTACCTTATAATCGTTGTGGGAGGCCTGACATCGGTCAACTTTCTGGTCTATCAAAAATTCAAACCGGCTTCTCCGGTAGAGACTCGTTCTTCTAACACAAGCTCTTGTTAATTCACATTTTTCCCCTAGGACTGCTAAGTTTATGAAAAAGTGCGAGATGCTACAGTCATGGGTTCGCAATGTCTATTTTGGGGAGGGACACAAGCTAAAGATAATAGGTAACCCTCATTAGTTTAGACGACGTGTCTTCAGAAAATAAAGTCATCAGCTGTACTGTTCTAAATACCCTGGGATGGCTAGTACCAAACTGGGGCTATTCTGGGAGGACGGGGTGTTTAGACGTTCCAGTTCTGGGCAATTGGCCGGGGCGGCTCTGAGCGGTGGAGGTGGTGCCGTTAGAGCTCTAAAACGAAAACCACTGACATATAGTCCCCGTGGTGAGGGCCAGATTGGGAGACATCAGTCGTCTTACCTGTCCTTTCTTTCTCAGCCAGTTGAGGTCAACATTTTACAGAAAGGAGAGGTAGTAATGTGGGAAAATATGGTCGTTTTGCTTCTGTCAATTTGTTCGAACACTGTCGTGTTTGAGGCCAATTATACACATACTGAGGAGGTATAGTGTCGTTAATTTATTCAAAAAGAAAGAGGGCAAGAGAGCCTTCAGCAAGGGAGGGAGAGAGAGAGTGAGAGAGAGAGAGAGAGAGAGAGAGAGAGAGAGAGAGAGAGAGAGTGAAAGAGAGAGAGAGAGAGAGAGAGAGAGAGAGAGAGACGTGCGCATCAAGTAGGCTATTTGGTATACGTACGACACAAAACGAGAGAGAGAGAGACATGTGTACGATAATAGGCCACTTGGTGCACACACAACATGGAGTAGCACGGGTCAATTCTATGTAAGAAAACACAAGCGGGGAAAAGACATAAATTCGGCGATCACGTACACATAAATACCGGATAGGGCGTGACAGTACATACATCAAGCGCAGAAACTTAAGACGAAGACACAGAGCTACGTTGAGTATGGGGACCTCTCCTTTCCTGTTCTCTTTAGTATTTTCCGTGATTAATTTTGGGGGGGGGGTCGGACTTTTTACTCCCCTCCCTTTGATCGATAGACAAGCACTCCAGTCATGCGATGACGTTCTCTTCCAGCGACCCAAGCATACGAAATGCATTCACATTCATACCGTATAATCATGGCACGTACGCACAGTCATACCATACAGTTTTTCACGTTCCCAGTGGTGGTCTGCACTTCGCGCACCATCCCACAACGTTTGTCTATGTTTTTCCCTATATTGAGCACGGTGCGGTCCATGTTCACTCCATTCTTCAGTCGGAACTCCGATGTGACCTACAGAGGAGAAAAGAGAGGGGGGGGGGTATGCAGCATTCAAAGTACGTTAGCGCGCATAGACACGAAAAAGTTCTACTTACCACGTACCAGGCTAGTTGCAGGGGCGGGTAATACCACAGACCTACTATATCCTTCCCTTCGACTATACAAGATGCTCCATTTTATTCGTCTCCTAAATTCGGGTTCCCTTGTCGTGCATTTGTTTCTCAATCGGCCGCATATTATAGGGTAAGGTACCGTACCTTGCATTCGGCAGATACCTTAAGCTATAGTAAACCGTTTTCTAACAATTCTGAAAAAAAAAAAGGCGTGATGGGTACAACTTTCATCGATCCAAAGATTCAGGTAAAAAGAAAAAGGGTCTGCATTATCTGCCTTCTATTGCTTGTGAGTAACAGTCATTAAAAAACCTCCACCAACCTAGATGATTTGTCATGACGCTGATTCCGTAATTCCTTTAAGAAGTCCTTTATTTAAAACAATGTCAGTATACAAATACGGGCCTACAACCGTTACAGGCCGGCCACGGTGTGAGAGGCGTCGAGCATCACGAGCAACACTACCTTAACACGAAAAAAATAAAAAATGATAATAAAAATGGGGAGGACAGCATCAATAAGGTCGTCCGTATGCCCGATCAGTACCCTCCCCGTCCCTCCGCCCATCATGTGTGAAAACATCGCATTCATATCCTTTTAACATAAATGTCAAATAACTGAAACGCCATAAGGAGTTGTAGGCCCTTCCTACATCGGCGCCATTTTGGGGCGAGGCCGGGCGGGTCCAGCGTACAGTCTAAGTCCTTCCACTAACTAGCTGCCAGACCAGAATCCCTTTCGGCAGTTCGAGAACTTTCGTTAGAGCCAACGGAAAGAACAGACAGCATGAATCGTGATTCGGGGGTGGGGAAGCACAGTTTTTGTTCCTACCGGGTCATGTTGAGGTTCCACCGGAACTGATCCGAGCGGCTAGGCTACAGTGTCTCCTGATAATTCAAACAGAAGCTTGCGTCAGCATGGCGTCACCACGGTCTCGCAGCAATGCCATGATCCATTCTCAGGGCGGGACAGCAGGCGGGTCTCGCTGCCGACGCCTTGAATCAGTCTCTCTCAGGGCACCAAAAGGAGGCAAGATGGCTGCCGCCCGGGGCAAAGACAAGTTAATGTGGAATGATCAAGCAATAGCGGCGGTTGCCCCCACCGGAAGTCCACGGGAGTCGAAGGCCAATGACTCCCGCAGAATCTGCAAAGCTGAGAGGGCATTTTCAAGGGTGTGGCCCATGCCCGAGCAGGCAAGCTTCCGAGTTCCAAGGTAGCCCAGAGCCATCTTTTAGTGGACCAGGCCTGAATCTGAAGAGCCGACCGCCATTTCGAGAGTCCAGTGGCAGCAGCAGCTCTTCGTTACAGCCACCGGGGTGGGTCCCTCCGACCACTTGGCTGCGGGGGCCCACTTCTTGCGTCGAACGCTGACGGCAATCTTGGTGCAGAAAGGAACCCGCGCCTGGGTGGTTGTCCGATAGGCGAGACGTAAATGGTTCCCCTGCTGCAGCTGGCTGGTGTGTGCAGGGGCGGCTACTCAGCTGGACGGCGAGTGAAACGGCAGGGGTGCCTTCTCAGCTGGTGAGCCTCCACCTGGGGAGGCGGGGGAGGCCCGTTCGCGTCGCTTCCCCCCCGCCAGGACACCCTTCGTTGTCGATCTGTGCAGCAGAAGAGAATAGCAAGACCAGTACAAAAACCCGCTAGACTCCTCCTCGGCGCCGCCAGGGTCCCAGCGCTGCGTGTAGCCTCCGGCCTATTCGCACAACCGTCCGCCACTGATGCCGCCCTACAGGCCGATGGATTTTGCATATCTTTTATAGCCCAAAGCCGACTAAAAGGACCGCCCAAAACAAGCCAATGTTGCTACTTCGAGGAAGGAGGGTGAGGTCTGTGTCACACGGACGTGAATGCTTTGGGATGGAGGTTGCGGCAGGCTGTCATGTAAATAGCTGTTAAAAAACGTGTTTTAACGTGTTCACCCTGTCGGAATGTTGTTATACCTATAAGTTATTAAAATGTTTTAATCATACTACTTTGTTGGAGTGTTGTACATATTTGCAATCTGGCAACGAGCACAAGGATGTTACTGCGTAATCGGAAAATGACATAGCCCAATTGTGCGTAATCTAGCCCAGTTCGGTGACGTCGATGGTGGGTATCAGCAGGCTTCCGGTTGTGCAGGATTTTGTCGTGTTTACTGGGCGGGGTGGGTGGTAGGGCAGACATGTTTAGGCAGCGAGAGCGATGGAGCTGAGCTACCTCGTGGCCATCTTGACCGTGAGCTTGGCTCCTTCCCCTAGTTTCATATTTTTCGCAAAGGGCTATTTCTTAGTGTTTCTTAAAAGAAAAAGGATCCCATCAGTGGTCTACTGGTTTTCGGAGTCCTTCTTTGTATATTTATGCCATAGTTTGCTATAAGCTACAGCGACTAGTCCATATTTAGTAAACATGTCCTTATTAGGGGTGCCTTCCAGAGGAGCCGGATGGTTCATCTCTAATAAGCGGTCCGGGCAGAACCAACTACCAATCAGTGGGGAGAAGACAGGCATGACGGGTTACAACGGGGACAAAAGTCTTCACTGCTTGCAAAGACTAGACAGAATATCTCTGTTCCACGTTATTTGTAAGCAGAGAATACCTCCAAAGAACCAATATCGAACAACCAGTGTTCAGACAATCAATCAATCAATGGTGAGAAAGAGATAGGCACGACGGGTTACAATGGGGACAAAAGTCTGCGTTACCTACCCTTCACTATTTGCAAAGACTAGACAGAATATTTCTATTCTACGTTATTTGCAAACAGAGAATATCTCAAAGAGCACTATTCTTCAAAACAATCAATATTCGGACAATCAATCAGTGGGGAGATAAAAATAGGCACGACGGGTTACAATGGGGACAAAAGTCTGCGTTACCTACCCTTCACTATCAGCAAAGGAAGAGAGAGTATTTCTACTCCTCCCCGTTTTTAGACAGCGAATATCTCAAAGAGAACAATCAATAAGCAATACTAGTATTTTCAATCAATCAATCAATCGTTACGCAATTTGTCGTGTTTCACGACCTTACCCGGACCGCATGGACAGTTTCTCGTCTTCCGCCTCCAGCGCCCGATCGTCCTCTACTCTCCGTATTTGCCGCGGCACTCCTGATGGTTCCCAGTCAGGACCGTAGATCACTCGAGAGAGGTCGGTTCGGAACCAGTGAAGTTCGGATGATCGGCTGCCAGACGAGGGTCTATCGGGCAGGAGCTCTTTCCGATCGTTGCAGTCGTTCACTCTGTCGTCGGGACCTCTCCCACTGGATCCACGTGTCGCTGATGGGCCCCACGCTTGGGACGCCAATTGTTAAAAGGTAGCGGCAGTTGCAGCCGATAACCTTTCGAGTATTGCCCGGCGGTAATCGCCTCTTATACCATTCGATAATTAACCAACAAAGAGGCAGGCGCCGGAGACTGGAAGGCAGGAAACCAAGATTTATTCTCTCCGGAGGAGAACACATCAGATCAGACAGCAAGGTCTCGTCACGAGGTGCTCTAACCACATCTCTGAGGCCTGGCCTCTTATACACAGGTTTATGACTTTATTGCAGGTTTATCATACATGGCACATTCTTGAGATCGCTTTGATACATGAAAGAACATCCTCAGAATCCCCACTTCAAGCTCGTTCCCACACATATCTACAGTGGAAGTCCCCACCCCACACACAGTAGGAGATGGCTATCACACAGCTGGACATTCCGCCAATTCCCGGGGGTGTGTGCGACTGGTCGGGTCTCAAGGGGTGGGGGGCCTTGATCTACCGTAATCCCTTTGATGTGGGGTGTTTCCCTTACAGTAGGGGCAATAAACTGCATCCGCAGGGCTAGGTGATGGCCTGGGATCGGTTCGGACACTTGGGCGCAGAGGAAGGGGGTTATCAAAGAGATGTATGACCATGTATGGGATGTTGGTCAGGCGTGGGATGTGGTTCCATGGCAGGGTCGCGCAGAAGGAGAGGGTTTATGGCCCATGTATGAGAAAGCGGGGGGTGGCCGGCGCGCGGGGGAGTGTTCGCAGCACCAGGGGGACGCGCTGGCGATCGGCAATGAGCAGGGAGAGAGACCAGGGTGCCTAAAATGGCTGCCGTGCGCTTTCCTGTGTGTCGCGCTGGGGAGAGACAAGATGGCGCAGATAATGTTCAGTTACGAGCTACTTTTCCACAGTCTGAATCAGAAATCATAATCCTGCCGGCGTCCGTAGGGGGATTATGTGCAACCTCCGACTGGCCGATGGGCCCCTTGAGCCCATTGGAAGTCAGGCGGTCTGACCAGCCTGTTTAAACTCCGACTGCCTACATTGTAATTATGCAGTCGGACTTTAACCTCTTCGCCGCGGCACAAATTTTTCCGCGGCACTGGGGGGGTTCGGGGTGAGCGCGGTGCCGCCATGCTCGTGACGGAACCACTCCATCACTTGCATTATTCGCCCGCACAGGCGGGGAATCAGCGCCGCGTGGGTGGAGCGGCCGCAACGGCCGCAGCATGACGGAACCACTCCGTCATGAGCACACGGCGCCCGTGGCTCATGACGGAGTGGTTCCGTCATGAGCAGGCAAGGGGTTAAGCCATGGATGTCGGTCGGAAAGACTAATCAGTCCTTCAGTAGTAAATAATGGAGGGTCCAGAGGATGTGTTTGAAAAATAGGGCATTAGCACTACAAAGTAGGTGAGGTTTAGGGAGAAGTAAAGAGGAGTTAATGAGGGTTAGGGAGGGATTTGTGGCGGTACATGCACCCATAACATCTAGGGTCAACCAAAATGCTAGATCAAGCAAGTAGAGCACTTAACATATTCATAATGAATAATGAATCCCATCAGCCACCTGAATAGCAGCCCACATCATTTGGGATCCGATAGCCCTTCCTGAGCCCTCAAGTTGATCAAGGCTGCAGATAGAACGGGCAAACTTAACCTCCCCATTCATCTAAGATGAGGTATGTGCCCTGAATCTTTATATGGCTATCTTGTGTATTAATGGTGGTGATGGAAGCAGTGCATGAAATGAAAGAGTGAAAAAGTGATAATGTTAAAATCATCATCTAGGACAGAAAAAAACTTTTAATAATATCTATCCGTGTGACAAAGTTAAAATCAGTGTAGAGGCAGTATTAACAAAATAACTGCTCAAGTCCAAAAAAGAGAGGGTCTACATGTTTCAGCCTTAGGATTGAATGGTAATCAGGCTTTCGTCAGGACCATCAAGAACTTGTGCTACTGCTGTATATATCGTGTGATCCCAAAACAGTAAAACACACCAGTAAAGTAAATAAAATGACCTACTTGAGATAATGTTTTCTCAAACAATCTCCTTTAGTTTTTAGGAGAAATCTTTCAAATCCCGTCTAAAGTACGGGAGACCGCCTCACCTCCCCTGGCATCCGCTCAGATAAAAGAGGCCCCGCTCTGTCCGTCGGTACCTCAGTACTTTGCGGAGCAGGACCACCCACAAAAGAGTAAACCCATTCCTATTCACAAATGGCACTTCTAAAATTGCTACAGCTAAAAAGGAGCCAAAACAGTAGTAAATGTACACTAGCTCAGAGCTAGAATAAATACAGCCCCACTGACGGCCAATCACTGAAAATGCAACACCCTCCCATGAAAACCAATTGAGGTAGGGATCAATCAAATTACATTATTTAAAAGAGCTAACAATTTAATTAAAGGTAAATGTATTTTAATGTTAAACAATCTCATAATGAAACAGTTCTTATTTGAAAATATTTAATCATATTTATTTCATCAGGACACATAGCATACTCTTTAGTGAGAAAAGCACATATCATATGCAGCATCACACAATAGAATACATCATAACCACTCCCCTATCAAGGGGTAGGCTACATGGATTGACCACTAGCGCAAATGACAGCCAATGATACAATTAGATGGATAGTCAGTCGACAGTACAGACACCATATGGATAATGTATGCTAAGGCAACTTAAAGGTCTGTGTAGGTGGTGTTGGTTTCAGTTTGCGAGGTCAGGTATGTCCTGAGGGGCTCCAAAATATCTTGTGAGGGGGCTTGGGGGAACAGCAAAACACACAAGATGATGGATGGAATGTTGCACATTGGCAAACCATTCACCCCCAGTCACAGATCTGGGTTTATTCCATCGTTATTTTGCTCACCACGCCACCCCAGTTCAAACATGGCCATATGCAAATCAGTCTTGAACCTGTGCCTCATGGGAACAGTCCAGCCCGAACTGCCAAGCCATGTCTTCCGTGGACCGGAATCAAGCATCCTAGGACCGATTTCGGGGTTTCACCCCTCTTCAGCCAGGATAGCTTGACTCCAGTGGCGTAGTGAGCACGGGACCCACGTCTGGGCATACCCTTCCCACATAGGGTGAACAGCAAAACACACAAGATGATGGACGGAATGTTGCACATTGGCAAAACATTCACCCGCAGTCACAGATCTGGGTTTAATCCATCGTTATTTTGCTCACCACGCCACCCCAGTTCAGACATGGCCATATGCAAATCAGTCTTGACCCTGTGCCTCATGGGAACAGTCCAGCCCGAACTGCCAAGCCATGCCTTCCCTGGACCGGAATCAAGCATCCTAGGACCGGTTTTGGGGTTTCACCCCTCTTCAGCCAGGATAGCTTGACTCCAGTGGCGTAGTGAGCACGGGACCCACGTCTGGGCATACCCTTCCCACATAGGGTGAACAGCAAAACACACAAGATGATGGATGGAATGTTGCACATTGGCAAAACATTTACCCCCAGTCATAGATCTGGGTTTAATCCATCGTTATTTTGCTCACCACGCCACCCCAGTTCAGACATGGCCATATGCAAATCAGTCTTGACCCTGTGCCTCATGGGAACAGTCCAGCCCGAACTGCCCAGCCATGTCTTCCCTGGACCGAAATCAAGCATCCTAGGACCGGTTTTGGGGTTTCACCCCTCTTCAGCAAGGATAGCTTGACTCCAGTGGCGTAGTGAGCACAGGACCCACGTCTGGGAATACCCTTCCCACATAGGGTGAACAGCAACACACACAAGATGATGGACGGAATGTTGCACATTGGCAAAACATTCATCACCCCCAGTCACAGATCTCGGTTTAATCCATTGTTATTTTGCTCACCACGCCACCCCAGTTCAAACAGGGCCATATGCAAATCAGTCTTGAACCTGTGCCTCATGGGAACAGTCCAGCCCGAACTGCCAAGCCATGTCTTCCCTGGACCGGAATCAAGCATCCTAGGACCGATTTCGGGGTTTCACCCCTCTTCAGCCAGGATAGCTTGACTCCAGTGGCGTAGTGAGCATGGGACCCACGTCTGGGCATACCCTTCCCACATAGGGTGAACAGCAAAACACACAAGATGATGGACGGAATGTTGCACATTGGCAAAACATTCACCCGCAGTCACAGATCTGGGTTTAATCCATCGTTATTTTGCTCACCACGCCACCCCAGTTCAGACATGGCCATATGCAAATCAGTCTTGACCCTGTGCCTCATGGGAACAGTCCAGCCCGAACTGCCAAGCCATGCCTTCCCTGGACCGGAATCAAGCATCCTAGGACCGGTTTTGGGGTTTCACCCCTCTTCAGCCAGGAAAACTTGACTCCAGTGGCATAGTGAGCACGGGACCCACGTCTGGGCATACCCTTCCCACATAGGGTGAACAGCAAAACACACAAGATGATGGATGGAATGTTGCACATTGGCAAAACATTTACCCCCAGTCATAGATCTGGGTTTAATCCATCGTTATTTTGCTCACCACGCCACCCCAGTTCAGACATGGCCATATGCAAATCAGTCTTGACCCTGTGCCTCATGGGAACAGTCCAGCCCGAACTGCCCAGCCATGTCTTCCCTGGACCGATATCAAGCATCCTAGGACCGGTTTCGGGGTTTCACCCCCTCTTCAGCCAGGATAGCTTGACTCCAGTGGCGTAGTGAGCACAGGACCCACGTCTGGGAATACCCTTCCCACATAGGGCGAACAGCAACACACACAAGATGATGGACGGAATGTTGCACATTGGCAAAACATTCATCACCCCCAGTCACAGATCTGGGTTTAATCCATTGTTATTTTGCTCACCACGCCACCCCAGTTCAGACATGGCCATATGCAAATCAGTCTTGACCCTGTGCCTCATGGGAACAGTCCAGCCCGAACTGCCATGCCATGCCTTCCCTGGACCGGAATCAAGCATCCTAGGACCGGTTTTGGGGTTTCACCCCTCTTCAGCCAGGATAGCTTGACTCCAGTGGCGTAGTGAGCACGGGACCCACGTCTGGGCATACCCTTCCCACATAGGGTGAACAGCAAAACACACAAGATGATGGATGGAATGTTGCACATTGGCAAAACATTTACCCCCAGTCATAGATCTGGGTTTAATCCATCGTTATTTTGCTCACCACGCCACCCCAGTTCAGACATGGCGATATGCAAATCAGTCTTGACCCTGTGCCTCATGGGAACAGTCCAGCCCGAACTGCCCAGCCATGTCTTCCCTGGACCGAAATCAAGCATCCTAGGACCGGTTTCGGGGTTTCACCCCTCTTCAGCAAGGATAGCTTGACTTCAGTGGCGTAGTGAGCACAGGACCCACGTCTGGGAATACCCTTCCCACATAGGGTGAACAGCAACACACACAAGATGATGGACGGAATGTTGCACATTGGCAAAACATTCATCACCCCCAGTCACAGATCTGGGTTTAATCCATTGTTATGTTGCTCACCACGCCACCCCAGTTCAAACATGGCCATATGCAAATCAGTCTTGAACCTGTGCCTCATGGGAACAGTCCAGCCCGAACTGCCAAGCCATGTCTTCCCTGGACCGGAATCAAGCATCCTAGGACCGATTTCGGGGTTTCACCCCTCTTCAGCCAGGATAGCTTGACTCCAGTGGCGTAGTGAGCATGGGACCCACGTCTGGGCATACCCTTCCCACATAGGGTGAACAGCAAAACACACAAGATGATGGACGGAATGTTGCACATTGGCAAAACATTCACCCGCAGTCACAGATCTGGGTTTAATCCATCGTTATTTTGCTCACCATGCCACCCCAGTTCAGACATGGCCATATGCAAATCAGTCTTGACCCTGTGCCTCATGGGAACAGTCCAGCCCGAACTGCCAAGCCATGCCTTCCCTGGACCGGAATCAAGCATCCTAGGACCGGTTTTGGGGTTTCACCCCTCTTCAGCCAGGAAAACTTGACTCCAGTGGCGTAGTGAGCACGGGACCCACGTCTGGGCATACCCTTCCCACATAGGGTGAACAGCAAAACACACAAGATGATGGATGGAATGTTGCACATTGGCAAAACATTTACCCCCAGTCATAGATCTGGGTTTAATCCATCGTTATTTTGCTCACCACGCCACCCCAGTTCAGACATGGCCATATGCAAATCAGTCTTGACCCTGTGCCTCATGGGAACAGTCCAGCCCGAACTGCCCAGCCATGTCTTCCCTGGACCGAAATCAAGCATCCTAGGACCGGTTTCGGGGTTTCACCCCTCTTCAGCCAGGATAGCTTGACTCCAGTGGCGTAGTGAGCACAGGACCCACGTCTGGGAATACCCTTCCCACATAGGGTGAACAGCAACACACACAAGATGATGGACGGAATGTTGCACATTGGCAAAACATTCATCACCCCCAGTCACAGATCTGGGTTTAATCCATTGTTATTTTGCTCACCACGCCACCCCAGTTCAGACATGGCCATATGCAAATCAGTCTTGATCCTGTGCCTCATGGGAACAGTCCAGCCCAAACTGCCAAGCCATGTCTTCCCTGGAACGGAATCAAGCATCCTAGGACTGGTTTCGGGGTTTCACCCCTCTTCAGCCAGGATAGCTTGACTCCAGTGGTGTAGTGAGCACGGGACCCACGTCTGGGCATACCCTTCCCACATACGGTGAACAGCAAAACACACAAGATGATAGACGGAATGTTGCACATTGGCAAAAAAATCACTCTCAGTCACAGATCTGGGTTTAATCCATCATTATTTTGCTCACCACGCCACCCCAGTTCAGACATGGCCATATGTAAATCAGTCTTGACCCTGTGCCTCATGGGAACAGTCCAGTCCGAACAGCCAAGCCATGTCTTCCCTGGACCAGAATCAAGCATCCGTGACCGGTTTCAGGGTTTCAACCCTCTTCAGCCAGGATAGCTTGACTCCAGTGGCGTAGTGAGCACGGGACCCACGTCTGGGCATACCCTTCCCAAATAGGGTCAACAGCAAAACACACAAGATGATGGACGGAATGTTGCACATTGGCAAAACATTCACCCCCAGTCACAGATCTGGGTTTAATCCATCGTTATTTTGCTCACCACGCCACCCCATTTCAGACATGGCCATATGCAAATCAGTCTTGACCCTGTGCCTCATGGGAACAGTCCAGCCCGAACTTCCAAGCCATGTCTTCCCTGGACCGGAATCAAGCATCCTAGGACCGGTTTCGGGGTTTCACCCCTCTTCAGCCAGGATAGCTTGACTCCAGTGGCGTAGTGAGCACGGGACCCACGTCTGGGCATACCCTTCCCACATAGGGTGAACAGCAAAACACACAAGATGATGGACGGAATGTTGCACATTGGCAAAACATTCACCCCCAGTCACAGATCTGGGTTTAATCCATCGTTATTTTGCTTACCACGCCACCCCAGTTCAGACATGGCCATATGCAAATCAGTCTTGACCCTGTGCCTCATGGGAACACTCCAGCCCGAACTGCCAAGCCATGTCTTCCCTGGACCGGAATCAAGCATCCTAGTACCGGTTTCGGGGTTTCCCCCTCTTCAGCCAGGATAGCTTGACTCCAGTGGCGTAGTGAGCACGGGACCCACATCTGGGCATACCCTTCCCACATAGGGTGAACAGCAAAACACACAAGATGATGGACGGAATGTTGCACATTGGCAAAACATTCACCCTCAATCACAGATCTGGGTTTAATCCATGGTTATTTTGCTCACCACGCCACCCCAGTTCAGACATGGCCATATGCAAATCAGTCTTGACCCTGTGCCTCATGGGAACAGTCCAGCCCGAACTGCCAAGCCATGTCTTCCCTGGACCAGAATCAAGCATCCTAGGACCGGTTTCAGGGTTTCACCCCTCTTCAGCCAGGATAGTTTGACTCCAGTGGCGTAGTGAGCACGGGACCCACGTCTGGGCATACCCTTCCCACATAGGGCGAACAGCAAAACACACAAGATGATGGACGGAATGTTGCACATTGGCAAAACATTCAGCCCCAGTCACAGATCTGGGTTTAATCCATCGTTATTTTGCTCACCACGCCACCCCAGTTCAGACATGGCCATATGCAAATCAGTCTTGACCCTGTGCCTCAGGGGAACAGTCCAGCCCGAACTGCCAAGCCATGTCTTCCCTGGACCGGAATCAAGCATCCTAGGACCGGTTTCGGGGTTTCACCCCTCTTCAGCCAGGATAGCTTGACTCCAGTGGCGTAGTGAGCACGGGACCCAAGTCTGGGCATACCCTACCCACACAGGGTGAACAGCCCCTCAGTAGTAAATAATGGAGGGACCAGAGGATGTATTTGAAAAATATGGCATTAGCACTACAAAGTAGGTGAGGTTTAGGGGAAGTAAGGAGGAGTTAATGAGGGTTAGGGAGGGATTTGTGGCGGTACATGCACCCACCCAAAAAAGAGTAAGCCCGTTCCTATTCACAAATGGCACTTCTAAAATTGCTACAGCTAAAAAGGAGCCAAAACAGTAGTAAATGTACACTATCTCAGAGCTGGAATAAATACAGCCCCACTGACGGCCAATCACTGCAAATGCAACACCCTCCCATGGAAACACTGGGGCATATCAACAAGGGCTTTATCTCTGCTTTTTTGGCTTTAAAAGCCAAAAAAGCAGAGATAAAACTAGCACCCTATCGCACTTATTTACTCTACGCTTCCCCTTGCATCTCTAATGAGATGCAAAGAGGGCGTTCCAGAGTAAAATAATAGGAGAAATGTCGCTAAGCGACATTTCTCCTATTATCAAGAATATCGCTAACCCTGTTAGAGACAAAAAAAGCAGCGCTAACCGCGGTTAACGCTCTTTTTTACGTCTGGTATTTTTCTGACTTAGCCATGATATCCTATGGAAGGAGGATATTATGGCTAAATTTGTCTGTCCCTATCAACAAGCTAACGTGAGATTATCGCTGGGTTTCCAGCGATAATCTCACGTTAGCCACTTAGCGTGAGGATTTTTATCGCTATTGAGATAAGCGTTGCTAATAGCACGCTATCTCAGTGATAAAAATCAACGCTAGCCGGCGATAATTATCCTCGCGCTAAGAGCGCTGAGCGATAATTATCGCCGGGTGTTGCTGATATGCCCCCAATTGAGGTAGGGATCAATCAAATTACATTATTTAAAAGAGCTAACAATTTAATTAAAGATAAATTTATTTTAATGTTAAACAATCTCATAATTAAACATTTCTTATTTGAAAATATTTAATCATTTTTATGTCATCAGGACACATAGCATACTCTTTAGTGAGAAAAGCACATATCATATGCAGCATCACACAATAGAATACATCATAACCACTCCCCTATCAAGGGGTAGGCTACATGGATTGACAACTAGCGCAAATGACAGCCAATGATACAATTAGATGGATAGTCAGTGGAGAGTACAGACACCATATGGATAATGTATGCTAAGGCAACTTAAAGGTCTGTGTAGGTGGTGTTGGTTTCAGTTTGCGATGTCAGGTATGTCCTGAGGGACTCCAAAATATCTTGTGAAGGGGCTTGGGGGAGTTACAGTTCTGCATAATTGTTGGCCTGTTTCAGAAATAAGTTGGTGTCTTTCAGCCAGTTGGTGTCCTCAGTGGTGAGGGAGCTCATCCAGCAACAGGCTTGTTGGTCAGTAGCAACAACACACCCACCATTCATGTAGTCGGGCTCGAGATGTGTTTGGTGTATAACAGCAAAACAGTTAGTAGGGTACAGTCAATGTTTATATCTACTATTGTTGCTGTGGTGTGGCAGACCTCTCTCCAGCACTGACACGTAGGTGGACACCAGGCACATACATGTCTTTATAGGCTTGATATGTTTGATCTAATCTTGGAAGAGGTTTTTCAGACTACAGCTCTGTCCATCTCATCAGGTTTCCCTCTGGACCCTTTACCACTTAGGGCCCGATTCCGATCTCGCTAGGAAAGCCCTCCGTACGACTCGGATCCGGAGGGCTTTCCAAGCAAAATGGACTCCGGGAGTCCAAATGAGCAAATACGATGCAGCCGTATGCTTACGTACTCGGTTCACTCAGACTCCCATTGCACTCTATCGTAGCCTGTGTACAGACACGTACACAGGTTCCCATAGCAAAAAGGGATGAGTGGGGAAAAGCATACTCCCTGTGGTGGGCACCCCATGGTGCCTGCCACACTGTGCATGCCTGGATCGGGGGGACCCATGGGCACACCCCATGACAGATTCGGAGGGCCCCGGCTGAAGGGGGGCCTGCTACAGTCACCCGAAGTATGATTCTAACAGCCGTTTTGTCTCGCTGAGATCAAGTCCAAGCGCCTGTCCGAATCGTGCATCGTACTCACTCGTTCGAAATTCAGCTCCATAGCGCTCCACGATTCGGCTACGAACGAGTCGTACGGACAGTTTCGGGTCCCGGAAACTATTCGGTCGACGCATACGCGATCTTCGCATTGTACTTGGTCGTTCGGACCTGTGTATGATTCAGTCATAAACAAGGGCTACGAATTGGATCCGGGAAAGCCAAATCCAATTCGGAGGCCTTCCGAACGACATCGGAATCAGGCCCTTAGGGTCTGGAAAGAGATTGCTGATGAGTTGATCCCCCCCACACCATGGTTTGTAATCAACCACTGGACTCAAGTGTTGTTTCTCAGCAGTGGAAGAGGGTCGTAGTCACCCCTTTGCTGAAGAAGCCAATGGCAGATCCATTGGTTATCAGTAACTTCCGACCAATCTCACTTTTCACGTTTTCAGCTCAGATACTTGAGCATCTGGTCAGAGACGGCCTTACTGATGGCTATGGAGGACCTCCGGTTAAGAGTGGATAGTGGTCAATCTACAGACCTCATAATGCTCGAACTGTCAGCCGCCTTCAATACGTTCAACCACCTGATCCTTCTGATCAGATTTGCCATGATGGGAATTGATGGGACCATATTGAAATGGATGAACTCATACCTATTGTATAGGCAAAAGGCGGTTGCCCTGCCCCCCTACCGCTCTGTTTTTAAATCTGTCCAACGGGGAGTTCATCAAGGATCGGCCCTTAGTCCGATCCTTTTTAATGTTTACATGAGACCACTCAAGACATTGCTTAAGGAGCATAACATCAGTCTAGTGAACTATGCTGATGATACGCAGTTGATCCTTTTCTATAAATGACAAACAGCAGGATGTCATTGACTCCTTTCATAACTGCGTGTCAGACATGGTTAACTGGCTAAATGCCAACTCCCTTCAATTTAATGGGGATAAAACAGAATTTCTCTGCTGTGCTGCGAATAAAATCCCCATGACACTTCCCGAAACATCTGGCCTCTCCCTACTGAACAAGAGTTGCCTTTATCTGATACATTTGTAATCTTGGGGTGATATTTAATGTTAAACTTTCCCTCAAGCAACATGTAAACATAGTAGCTGGGACATGTTTCACACTTTTGCGAGGTCTCAAAAAAGCTCTTTCTGCTACTACCTTCTCAAAGCCCTTAGAGTGCGCAGTGTTATCTTGAGCAGGTTGGACTTTTGTAATGCACTGCTCCTTGGTGCATCTGAGTGCCTCCGTAATAGATTATATAGAGTATAGGCTTTCGCTACCAAAATGGCATTAAACAGACCTCGTAGAGCATCTGCTTCTGAAGCAATGAAAGGACTACATTGGGTACCTCTGAAACAAAGGATAGCTTTTACATCTCTATGTATTGTCTTCAAGGCCCTGCAGGGTTCTGGACCTGTGCCCTTGGAACTGAGCCTAAAAATAAATACACTCCAGGGCGGTGTCTTCACTCAGCCTCAGCCAATCTCCTTTGTGTCACAAGGTTTCGCAAGGCTAGACAAGGCGGGCGTGCCTTCACAGTTAAAGATTTATTCTCCTTCAGGAAGGCTCTGAATACCTGGCTCTTCCCCAAATAATTCTGCTGGCTGTCTCTGACTCAGCCTTACTCCTACTGCTGTTTCTGTATAGATGAAGCGCCAGGATACCTGTAGGGTGACAGCTGCGTTTTAGAAATCTATTAAACAAATAAAATAATTAATTAGATAAATTCACATTAGATAAATATTGCCCAGTGGTGCTCACCAATGGGCTGCTATAGTTAGGTCTGCGTTTTCAAACGAAATGTCTTTTTCGGTTTGCTAATAACGTTGCCCAATTTGACTAATCTTCACAAACTTTCCAAAAATGTGGTCTTTTTTGCTCAGCTCTTTCATTGAAAGAATTGAGTTATCCATTTAGCAGAAGTGAGGAAAGGCAGGGGGTGCCGAAACACATCTCTATGTATTTTCCAAAGACTTTTTTGGAACACGATACAGTAAAAACTGTTGAATGGTATTACACCAAATTTGACAGAAAGCTACATTATGGTCCATAAAGCGTGCTTTTTATGCTTGGGTGTAAATCCATTTAGTAGTTTTTGAGAAATTAAGGTACAGAAATATGTGTTGGTTGGATTCAAGGGACTCTCCCGAGTGTCCTCTGAGCCCAACTTAAAAAAATAGAGTGTACTGATTTGCTGAGGGGGCTCTTTTCCCTTGGGCCATCTCGATCCTGTAGGAGTGAGGCTCCTGTAGGAGGGAGCTCTCTGATTGACTGGTTGCAACATGAAAGAAAATGTTGCAGCAGCCATTATAGGACTCCAGGGACTGGCTGCGGCTGTGGTGTCCTGGGGCTCCCACTGCAGACCTGAATTAGCTGCCTTTCTGGGTGCCTTGGGTGGGCCCTGGGATACCCACCTATATTTAAAACAAAAAGGCCAGGTCCCTTCAGGGGAGCCGGCTGGGATCACTGGGGCCGTAGGGTTCTGCCCCCTGCTTCCAACTGGCTAACATTGTGGGTTGCGTAGCTGGGAATGGGACACCTACCACAAATTAAATAAAATGTCCATCTCTCTCTGGGGAAGCTGGCTGGGCCGCAGGGGTGCTGCGACTACCCCTGTTGCCACCAACACAAATTGGTGCTTTGGGTGCCCTGGGAAGGCACCAGGGCTCCCACTAAAGGAAAAAAATGGGTACCGGCTGAGGAGCGGGCTGGGGGTGTGGCGGCCTTCGGCTACCCCAGTAGCACCTAAACAAAATTTAAAATGCAGGTGTTCCGGGTACGCATTGGGACACCAACAAAACTATTTACAAACCTAAAAATGTAAATAAATGAGCAGCGAAGGAGCACCCCATAATGCCCAGCAAGGGCACTATACATTTTTTGCAGCTTTATGATGTTCCAAAAAGGGACAGGCACATCACCAAGCATTTGTTTATTGTTGTGGGGGCTGCGGAGATGCAGCAGCCCTCCAGCAACTTTAAAAAAACCTGAAAAAAACTGTAAAGTTCCTGGATCATTAAATCCATGAACCCAGGAGAACTTTTTTCAAAATAACTCCTAACTGGAGCTCTATGCTCTTCATCTGGTGTGGAAGGCCTTCTCGTGGTTGTTTTTATTATTGCATTTTGTGGGCTGAAAAATGTTAACCTCTTCTGTGCCCATGACGAGATAGTCTCGTCATGGAGCACGGTCGCGCTGTGCCCATGACGAGACTATCTCGTCATGAAACCCGCCCACTAATGTAACGCCCGGCACAGGAGGGGGAAAGGGCGTGGCACAGAAGGGGTTAAAAGAGAAATTTTGTTTTTATTTACAGAATATCCATATGTCTTTGAGTCTTTCCTTTCAGAGTTTTCATCCCACAAGGCCTTCCACACAAGATAGGCTCACACAGATGTTGATTTAATTTTTTTATTAAACCTTAGTCAACATTTGTTTAACCCCTTCTGTGCCTATGACGAGCTGGACTCGTCATGGAGCACAGTCGCGCTGTGCCCATGACGAGTCCAGCTCGTCATGAGGCATTCCCTAGGGAATCCCTCTGGTGCGGGTGCTGGAGCAGGGTTTTCTGTTGAAAATTTATCGGGTTTTAAGCTCCAGTTTTGTCTATGAGTCGAGACTAAAATTATTAATCTATAATCGATAATTATTGGTTTAGTGCGAAAACTTTGACTAACTAACATGACTAACTAGAGAAACTACACGTGGGAATGCATATATGTTGCTTAATAATAATGTGCAGGTTTAATTAAATGAATGTTGCTAAGTGCTGTTTGTTTAAAAACACAAAACGCTTTTGAAATAACGTGTACTAATGCTTTATTGTGTTGCAAAAGGCTAGATAATTACATACACATAAGGGTATTAGTGGGGTTAACACTGTTTTATCATTATGCTGTGGTAACGTTGTTTTTGTCTCTTTTAATTAAGATGGTCCATTTTGGCCTAGAAAAAGATGGCTGCCTTTTACAGCCTGCACTCGAGTGATCGAATTTTGATGAGAGGGCCTTGCTGAATATGGTCGAGAGTCACCTGACCGCAGCCTTTGCCTGGGTTTTGAAAGTTTCCGTGATGACAGCGACTCTAGGCAGGCATCCAAATGTCCTTGGAGGGAAAGAAAGCCACAATGAACTTTGTGATTACAGCGGTGGCTTCGCTATGGTTCCGAGGAAATGCGTTCACGAAAGTAACTTTTGCAAAACTCGAGTTTCCTTCTTCCGTCTTTTTATTTTTGTGATTTTTCTGAGCGGAGGTTCTTACAAATGTTGCGATGCAACATCCTTTCCTGCTCGTTTCGCTTGGTGATTCAATGAACATTTAGAATTTTCCATGTTGCTTCCCCAGCTCCCGAGGCCCCCCCCCCCTCTTTCACTGTAATGACGATCGGCGCGCACGTCGCGCTGGCGTCATTACAGTGAAAGTGAAACTGAAATGAGCCAAGAGGCACGTAGAAAGACGGGAGAGGTATCGTTAGAAAGGGGAGAATCTTCCCTTTCCAATTGTTCCCCTCCCCAGTGGATCCCTGCTTGGGGATCACCACGGGAGGGCGATCTCCAAGCAGGGATCCACCCACTAGACACCAGGGAGGGGGGAGCGGCCCCTTGGACAATGGCCTTTGCTCCCCCCAAATTATTTTGGGCACATTTAGTCTTTTTGCCCCCCCTTGGGGGCAGATGGGGGCAGTAGCCCCCAATCTGCCCCCCCCCGGGGGGGCAAAAAGGCCACTAGACACCAGGGAATTTTTTTGACCATCAAAATAGGGGTGGGGGCTGCCCAAAACGGGCAGGCCCATGCCCCCACCCCACCCCCAAATTATCACTGTCTTTCTGCCCCCCCCGGGGGGCAGATGGGGCATTGGCCCCTAATCTGCCCCTTCGGGGGGGCAGAAAGCCCACTATACACCAGGGATTTTTTAGGGTGGGGGCTGCCCGAAACGGGCACGCCAATGCCCCCACCCACCCACCACCATTACAGCCTTTCTGCCCCCCCTGGGGGACAGATGGGGCATTGGCCCCGAATCTGCCCCCCCGGAAGGGCAAAAAGACCACTAGACACCAGGGAAATGTAAAAAAATAAAAATAAATAGAGGTGGGGGCTGCCCAAAACGGGCAGGCCCATGCCCCCACCCTATCCCCCAATTATCACAGTCCTTCTGCCCCCCCCGGGGGGCAGATGGGGCATTGGCCCCTAATCTGCCCCTTCGGGGGGGGGGCAGAAAGCCCACTATACACCAGGGATTTGTTTTCAGTTTTTTTTAGGGTGGGGGCTGCCCGAAATGGGCACGCCAATGCCCCCAACCACCCCCCAATTATTACAGTCTTTCCGCCCCCCGGGGGGCTGATGGGGCATTGGCCCCTAATCTGCCCCTCCTGGGGGGGCAGAAAGCCCACTAAACACCAGGGATTTTTTTGCGCAATTGTTTTTAGGGTGTGGGCTGCCCGAAACGGGCACGCCAATGCCCCCACCCTCCCCCCCACAAAAATGACAGTCTTTCTACCCCCCAGGAGGCAGATGGGAGCTATAGCCCCCAATCTGGCCCCCGCTGGGGGCGCAGAATGCCCACTAGAAACCATGGATTTTTTTGTTTTATTAGTTATGGGGTAGGAGCTCCCCAAAACGGGCATGACAATACCCCACCCCACCCCCAGAGAAATTCCAGTCTTTCTGCCCCCCGGGGAGGGCAGATGGTGGCAGTGGCCCCTGATCTGCCCCCTCGGGGGGCAGAAAGCCCACTAGACGCCAGCGAGTACGCATGCTTGTTTTTATGCGTTGGGGGATCCACGCAAGCCATACCTCCCTGGAATCCCCCGGGTGTCTAGTTTTCAGAAATGTGTGGGTTTGGTAGGTTCCCCTAGGTGGCCGCCGAGCACCGGGCCAAAAACCCAGGTGACCCCCTTGCAAAACCAGGTCGTTTTGAGGTAGGCAATTTTCATGTCGCCTCACTACGTTGTGGGCCCTTGCCTGTCGCGGGTACTTGGGCCTCCCACACGAGTCAGGCACCGTTTTTATCGGAAGACCCGGGGAAACGCAGGGTGGTAGGAAATTTGTGTCAGCCCGGTGATGCCACAACTTTCCCACATAAAAATGTGTGAAAAAGTTGATTTTTACAGCTAAATTTGAGGTTTGCAGAGCATTCTGGGTAGGGAAACGTTGGGGGATCCACGCAAGCCATACCTCCCTGGAATCCCCCGGGTGTCTAGTTTTCAGAAATGTGTGGGTTTGGTAGGTTCCCCTAGGTTGCCGTCGAGCACTGGGCCAAAAACCCAGGTGACCCCTTGCAACACCAGGTCGTTTTGAGGTAGGCAATTTTCATGTCGCCTCACTACGTTGTGGGCCCTTACCTGTCGCGGGTACTTGGGCCTCACACACGAGTCAGGCAACGTTTTTATCGGAAGACCCGGGGAACGCTGGGTGATAGGAAATTTGTGTCAGCCCTGTGATGCCACAACTTTCCCACACACAAATATGTGAAAAAGGTGATTTTTTCAGCTAAATTTGAGGTTTGCAGGGCATTCTGGGTAAGGAAACGTTGGGGGATCCACGCAAGCCATACCTCCCTGGAGTCCCCCGGGTGTCTAGTTTTCAGAAATGTGTGGGTTTAGTAGGTTTCCCTAGGTGGCCGCCAAGCCCGGGAACAAAAACTCATAGGACCCCCTTGCAAAACCAGGTCTTTTTGAGGTAGGCAATTTTCATGTCGCCTCACTACGTTGTGGGCCCTTGCCTGTCGCGGGTACTTGGGCCTCCCACACGAGTGAGGCACCGTTTTTGTCAGGAGACCCGGGGGAACGCTGGGTGGTAGAAAATTTGTGTCAGCCCGCTGATGCCACAACTTTCCCACACAAAAATGTGTGAAAAAGGTACATTTTTTCAGCTAAATTTGAGGTTTGCAGGGGATTCTGGGTAAGGATCGTTGGGGGATCCATGCAAGCCATACCTACCTAGAATCCCCCGGGTGTCTAGTTTTCAGAAATGTGTGGGATTGGTAGGTTCCCCTTGGGTGCCGCCGAGCACTGGGCCAAAAACCCAGGGACCCCCCTTGCAAAACTAGGTCGATTTGAGGTAGGCAATTTTCATGTCACCTAACTACGTTGTGGGCCCTTGCCTGTCGCGGGTACTTGGGCCTCCCACACGAGTGAGGCACCGTTTTTATTGGGAGACCCGGGGGAACGCTGGGTGGTAGGAAATTTGTGTCAGCCCGGTGATGCCACAACTTTCCCACACAAAAATGTGTGAAAAAGGTGATTTTTTCAGCTAAATTTGAGGTTTGCAGGGCATTCTGGGTAAGGAAACGTTGGGGGATCCACGCAAGCCATACCTCCCTGGAATCCCCCGGGTGTCTAGTTTTCAGAAATGTGTGGGTTTGGTAGGTTCCCCTAGGTGGCCGCCGAGCACTGGGCCAAAAACCCAGGTGACCCCCTTGCAAAACCAGGTCGTTTTGAGGTAGGCAATTTTCATGTCGCCTCACTACGTTGTGGGCCCTTGCCTGTCATGGGTACTTGGGCCTCCCACACGAGTGAGGCACCATTTTTATCGGGAGACCCGGGGGAACAGTGGGTGGTAGGAATTTTGTGTCAGCCCGCTGATGCCAAAACTTTACCACTCAAAAATTTGTGAAAAAGGTGATTTTTACAGCTAAATTTGAGGTTTGCAGGGCATTCTGGGTAGGGAAACGTTGGGGTATCCACGCAAGCCATACCTCCCTGGAATCCCCCGGGGGTCTAGTTTTCAGAAATGTGTGGGTTTGGTAGGTTCCCCTAGGTGGCCGCGGAGCACTGGGCCAAAAACCCAGGTGACCCCCTTGCAAAACCAGGTCGTTTTGAGGTAGGCAATTTTCATGTCGCCTCACTACGTTGTGGGCCCTTGCCTGTCGCGGCTACTTGGGCCTCCCACACGAGTGAGGCACCGTTTTTATCGGGAGACCCGGGGGAACGCTGGGTGGTAGGAAATTTGTGTCAGCCCGTTGATGCCGCAACTTTCCCACACAAAAATGTGTGAAAAAGGTGAGTTTTTTCAGCTAAATTTGAGGTTTGCCGGGAATTCTGGGTAAGGAAACGTTGGGGGATCCACGCAAGCCATACCTCCCTGGAATCCCCCGGGTCTCTAGTTTTCAGAAATGTGTGGGTTTGGTAGGTTCCCCTAGGTGGCCGCCGAGCACCGGGCCAAAAACCCAGGTGACCCCCCTTGCAAAACCAGGTCGTTTTGATGTGGGCAATTTTCATGTCGCCTCAATACGTTTTGGGCCCTTGCCTGTCGCGGGTACTTGTGCCTCCCACAAGAGTGAGGCACCATTTTTATAGGGAGACCCGGGGGAACGCTGGGTGGTAGGAAATTTGTGTCAGCCCGTTGATGCCACAACTTTCCCACACAAAAATGTGTGAAAAAGGTGAACTTTTTCATGTAAATTTGAGGTTTGGAGGGCATTCTGGGTAAGGAAACGTTGGGGGATCCACGCAAGCCATACCTCCCTGGAATCCCCCGGGTCTCTAGTTTTCAGAAATGTGTGGGTTTGGTAGGTTCCCCTAGGTGGCCGCCGAGCACCGGGCCAAAAACCCAGGTGACCCCCCTTGCAAAACCAGGTCGTTTTGATGTGGGCAATTTTCATGTCGCCTCAATACGTTTTGGGCCCTTGCCTGTCGCGGGTACTTGTGCCTCCCACACGAGTGAGGCACCGTTTTTATCGGGAGACCCGGAGGAACGCTGGGTGGTAGGAAATTTGTGCCAGCCCGGTGATGCCACAACTTTCCCACACAAAAATGTGTGAAAAAGGTGATTTTTTCAGCTAAATTTGAGGTTTGCGGGGCATTCTGGGTAAGGAAATGTTGGGGGATCCACGCAAGCCATACCTCCATGGAATCCCCCGGGTGTCTAGTTTTCAGAAATGTGTGGGTTTGGTAGGTTTCCCTAGGTGCCGGCAGAGCTATGGTTAAAAAACTACAGCTAGGCACTTTGCCAAAAAAGGGTCATTTTTCACAGCGAAATTGAGGTGTGTCCACGATGAGTTTTGTGCCGTTTCCTGTCGCGGGCACTAGGCCGACCCACACAAGTGAGGTACCATTTTTCTCGGAAGACTTTGGGAAACGCGGGGTGGGTGGAAATTTGTGGATCCATGCAGATTCCAGAACTTTCCACCAGAGAAATGTGGGGAAAAAGTGTTTTTTTGGGCAATTTTTTAGGTTTGCAAGGGATTCTGGGTAACAGAATGTGGTGGGAGGCAGTCAAGTCACCCCATCCTGGATTTCCCTGGGTGTCTAGTTTTCAAAAATGTATAGGTTTGCTAGGTTTCCCTAGGTGCCGGCAGAGCTAGGGTTAAAAAACTCCAGCTAGGCACTTTCCTAAAAAAGGGTAATTTTGCATTGTGAAAATGTGGTGTGTTCACGTTGGGTTTTGAGCCATTTCCTGTCGTGGGCACTATGCCTACCCCTACACGTGAGGTGCCATTTTTATTGGGAGACTTAGGGTAATTCAGATCTGTAAAGGAACTGTTATTACCTATTGACTTTCGATGCATTTCTGCCTTCCAAATGAAAGACATTGTGTAAAAAAGAAGTCATTCTAAAAAATGACTGATAATTCTCATGCTAGTATGAGTATTCCCAAATTCGGAAATGTGCAAATATCTACTGTTTCTAAACTCTGTATTTTGTTCCCATTACCATATACCAGGTACATAATAAAAAACCATTGTAAGTTGCTGCTCAGTTTTTGGCTCTGGGTTCGTTGGGTTCTTGGTGAACCTACAAGTCCTATATATCCCCACAACCAGAAATGTCCAGCGTATGTAACGGTATATTGCTTTCAAAGAGCTGTCAAAATTCGAAGAAGTTACAGGTGAAAACGTTGACACAAAAGGCGCTTTTTTTCAATTTATCCTATATTTAACTGTTAGTTTTTAGTTAAGAAACCTTGATGGATCTACACAAATGACCCCTTGCTGAATTCAGAATTTTGTCTACTTCTCCAAAATGTATAGCTTTCCAGGATCCATTATTGCTTTTGTACCCATTTCTACCATTAACTGGAAGGAGGTTGACAGCACAAAAAATAGCAAAAATAGGCTATGTCCCAGAAAAATGCCAAAACTGTGTAAAAAATGTTGGGTTTCTGACAAAAGTCTGATATCCCCTAAAAGCTGGGAAAATGGTGATTTCAGCCCCACAAACCCTTTCTTGATAACACTTGCAGGGAAAAACCCAGATGCTTTCATTTGCAGCCCGTTTTTCCCATTTTCCTCCCAAAAAACTAAATTTTGCTGTATTTTGGCTCATTTCTGTGACCCCTCCAGGGGAATCCACAAACCCTGAGTACCCTCAGAATCCCCATGATGTTGGAAGAAAAGGACGCAAATTTGGCGTGGATACCTTTTGTGGTCAAAAAGTTACAGGGCCTAAGCGCGCACTACCTCAAATAGCCAAAAAAGGGCGTGGCACAGGAGGGGGGAAAAGGCCTGGCAGCGAAGGGGTTAATAACCACTATTATTAAAATTTGCATTGTGTGGATTATTAAAATATACATTTAATTGAAAATATTGTTGATTTTAGGAGAAATATTATAGATATGTTCTACGTATATTGATATGCTCAGACCTTGATAAAACCAAAAGGCCCTCTTTTTCTATTTTGATGTCACTCATTGACAAACTTAGGGGCATATTATCAAGACAGGCGATAAAATTATCGCCGCTTTAACGGCAGAAAACTGCCGCAAAAGCGGCGATAATGGGCTTGATAATATGCTCTAAGGAATTCCAATTGAAGCCCATGTTGTGAAGGACGTCTAACATGGGCATCAATTGGAATTCCATAGAGCATCTTATCAAGCCAATTATCGCTGTTTTAGCTGCAGTTTTCTGCCGCTAAAGCGGCGATAATTTTATCGCCTGTCTTGATAATATGCCCCTTAGTAAGTCAGTCTGAGTGCAGCTCCAACTGCATGCTGTAAGAGGTGTGGAGTTGCTTTCCTGCAACACATGCCACACACAGCCGAAGGCCGAGTGCAGCCGAGTGCAGCACAGGTTTGGCTGCCTGTGAGAGGTTGGACATGGGTCTGGCTGTATGCCAGGCCCTGCAGCTAGGCCCATGCCAGGCACAGTCAAGGGCCGTGTTCAATGGTGTGATGGCTGACCGAGGGGCCTGGATGCGGGCTCTGTGGCCAATTACAAGCCACACATGGCCAGAGGACAAGCGTTGTGGGGGATTGCTTGCCATTGGTGGTTGGATGGAGGGCCTGGCCGCAGGTCAGATCATGCAGCCAACCATGCACGGCTGAAGACACATGTGCGGCCTGGGGTTGGCTTGACGTATAGTAATTAAACGTTATTTTATGTAAACCCTGAATTTCACCAGGTGTAGTTATCTGCAGTAACTGTAACTTGTGCCCTAAAGTAACTACACATCATGGTCTCTCAGTGCACCACTATTTACCATACATATTATTTCACTCATGACATGATCTATGACAGCATTTATAACATGACTGCAACATCTGAAATGGCATGATTGGTTACAAGACTGTGCATGGAGGGCAAGCGTTATAGATACTTTAGGACATTCTCAAGTTATAGTTACTTGAGATTACTATAACTTGAGAATGTCTGTGTTTTTTTCAGGTAAAAATGTTACATTGTCACTGTAATTTTTACTTAACTATAATGTTACTATAATCTTAGGTCTTCTCCATGAATATACAAATTATTTCATTAATATTCAACATAAACATAAATGTAATATTTTCTTCCAATTTAATACATTTATTATATGTTCCATACAATTTACCCTTGGAAAATATCTTCCTCGGATATACATAAAGTTGACCAAAGAAGACTGTCAAGAGTGTAGGGCTTCACTCCAGTAGGACCTCAATTGCAAAGAGGCAGCTGTTCACATAACCTGTGGCAGCCTCTGCATTGTATAGGAGTTACCTGATGAGGAGTGTGTGGTGAGGGTATTAATAGGAAATTCATTTTATATTACTTTTCTATTGACTTTACAAGCAACATGTAAAATCAAGTGTAATAGCTCTGGTGGTTCTAATGCCTGTCACATGAAAACACTGCCTACTGGAGGAAGGGGTGGACATTTGAAGTAGAGTTGAAAGGAGGGCACGATGAAAGGAAGGACAAGGAAATGAACATGGGAAGGGAAGGCAAATCAAGGGTAGGGAAGGGAAAGGTAAGCAGTCAGAGAGGGGAAGTGTGAAAGACAAATTACATATGTACACAGAGCCCAGTGTAAAGATACCTTCGCAGTAAAAGCACAGCCAACAGCATGATAGTGAACATTACATGTGGTGCAACAATGGGACTGTGACACATGGCTATTTCTTCCACAATAGATTATGTTGTCAGGGTAAAAACTTAAAAAAGTTGAATATCCTAAACATGACAATCACTTCATGTTGTATAATGTAGTGGATGACTGAGGAAGTGAGTGAATACATTTATCACATTGTGTGGATCTTCTCCAATTGTTCATGTTTCCTTGTAGAGGATGCCAGCATCTTACCATGTTGCTGTATGTGCAGTGCACTGACAACCTTTGGTTGAGCTTTGCTCTAGAAAAATGAAAAAATTAAATAAAAATTAATAAAATATCCTGGCCATACATGCCATTGTAGAATCAATGCTGTATAGACATAAAAAGTACCGCCCTCGGTCTAGTGACCAATTGTTTTGCTCATTTGCCAAATCATAGTGGAGAGAAACTTCACCCAGACCACAGCCACAAATCGCAGATCCAGATTCCATCTCGACCAAAAGAGTCTCAAGCAAGACCTCCCCCCAAAGCTCTGCAAAGAAGTCCATCCTGTCTTAACGAACTGGTACCAGGTGGTGTTCTCTCGCAGACACAATCCTAGCTCTTGCCCTTCTACTCGAAATAGCTGACAAGCTATTCCAAACAGACAACTACCCCTGTTGTCCAGGTATGTGCTCCACCTACAAAAATTAGGCTTAATATTTATTCTTCTGCAAGAATAGCATAGCGCTTAGAGATAGCACAGTGAGGGCTATAACGTGATAGTACGATTTTTCCCTGTTTCACTGTTATCTTACCAATATTATGTGCACTAGATCCTGGCATTGTAATATAACTATTTTAAAGTAAATATGTTGAAATGCATACGACTCTTCTAGTGATGTTCAGCGTGTAAATTATTAATGAATGGTTGTTTAGGGTTCACTGAATATTAATGTAATAAATATAGATGTAAAAAATATCGATGAAAAAATATAGAATGCAAAAATATTGACTCCCTATACTCAAACAGGTAAGTACAGAAATACTGGAGGAAAAAAATCAATGTTAAGAATGTAGTTGTACAAAATATCGATTTTTATATATATGTAAAATAAAGTAGATTTAAAATACATTTTAACAAATATAACAAATAAAGTTAATTAAAAAAGTTAAACACACATACAAAATAACAAATATGTTAATATATATTTACTATTAATTTTAATTTATTTTATCATTTTAAAATTAAATAAAAAGTTACGGTGAGCCTGCGGCGGGGTAGCGAGCCCTATTTATCCACAAATGCATGTGAGCTACGACCGGATACCAATCTACTCCAGTTAGGACAAACCACAGTACCGCAGCTCCAGTGTTACAGCGTGTTTATTAGCACAACATTAGCAACAGCTAGCAACAACGTTTTGGAATCTTCCGCTATATATATAAATCCAAATAACATAAAGGGGTCGATTCCGATCCTGGATTTTTTTTTCCCCGTACGACTCGTATTCGTATTTTTTTACGTACGAATCGTACAAGTCCCGTACAAATGGCGAAGTACGATTCGTACTTGAAAAATACATACGAATCGCCTTGGGAAAAGTCTACGAGACGTCCCCGGACAGTTTTACATACAAATCGTAAAACTGAAGTCCGAGCGCGCAAGTACGATCCGTACCGCCCGTCCGAAAATACAAGCGCATGGAAAAGGCTCTGTACGGAGCGAACTTTGTACGAGCCCTACCCCGAGTACACTTCTGCCCGGGGTTCGAGTCGTACGGCCCCCCCAGCCTCCCACCCCTCCCGCGTACGTCTGCACGTACCCTCCACTCCCTCCGTATGTATGGCCCGTACCCCCACCCCCGTATGTACGGCCCGTACCCCCCAACCCCCCTGTATGTATGGCCCGTACCCCCCACACCCCATATGTACGGCCCGTACCCCCCACCCGCATATGTCCACACCGTACCCCAGGCGTACCCCCCACCCGGGTATGTCTGCACCGTACCCCAGGCGTACCCCAATCCTCGCGTATGTACGGTCCGTATATACGCGAGGATTGGGGTACACCTGGGATACGGTGCGGACATACGTGGGTGGGGGGTACGCCTGGAGTACGGTGCAGACATACGCGGGTGGGGGGTACGCCTGGGGTACGGGCCGTACATACGGGGGTGGGGGGTACGGGCCGTACATACGGGGGTGGGGGGTACGGTCCGTAAATATGCAATGTTGGGGTATGCACCATACATGATGACAAGTACGATGTGGGTGATGGCGTGTACGTTGCGTAGCGGGCCCCCTTTTCCTCATGCATCGCAGCGTACTTAGCTTTTCCTGCACTTTTTGGCTCCCGTAAAAATATTGCCGTGTGGAGTGCTGTAGGTACGAATCGTACTTGCTGGTCCGTAAAACGCTGCCTGACTCCGTGCGGACGTCGCGTACGCGCTGTCCAGGATCGGAATTGTATGTATTTTTTAGCCGTAAAGTGTTTTTTACGATTCGTACGGAAATGGTATTTCTGTACGGAGAAAACGCTCCGTACGACCATTTGTACCCGGATTTTACAGGATCGGAATCGGCACCAAAATGTATTAAAAAACATTCTAGTATAAATGAAAACATTAAACTAATTAAAAATCTTTAAACTTAAATTTACCACTGCAGTCAGTACAACAGTAGGGAAAGTGTTGGATAGCGGAGGGGTAAATATTACTATTCCCACTCCAGTGAGTGCAACAATAGGGAAAGTGTTGGATAGCGGAGGGGTAAAAATGACTATTCCCACTACAGTGAGTGTAACAGTAGATAAAGTGTTGGATAGTGGAGGGCTAAAAATTACTATTTCCACTCCAATGAGTGCAACAGTAGAGAAAGTGTTGGATAGCGAAGGGGTAAAACTTACTATTAGCACTCCAGTGAGTGCAACAGTAGGGAAAGTGTTGGATAGCGAGGAATAAAATGTACTATTCCCACTCTAGTCAGTGCAACAGTAGGTAGAGCGTTAGATAGCGGAGAGGTAAAAATTAATATTCCCACTCCAGTGAGTGCAACAATAGGGAAAGTGTTGGATAGAGGAGGGCTAAATATTACTATTCCCACTCCAATACGTATAACAGTAGGGAAAGTGTTGGATAGCAAAGAGGTAAAAATTACTATTCCCACTCCAGTGAGGACAACAGTAGGGACATTGTTGGATTGCAGAGGGATACACATTTCTATACCCAATCAAATAATTGTAACAGTAGAGAAAAATGTTGAATAGCAGAGGGGTTAAAATTACTATTCCCACTCCAGTAGGGAAAGTGTTGGATAGTGGCGTGGTAAATTTACTATTCCCACTCCAATCAGTGCAACAGTAGGGAAAGTGTTGGAATGCGGAAGGGTAACAATTTATATTCTCACTCCAGTCAGTTTAAAATTTAAAACAAACAAAATATTAAAAACAAAAATATATTTAAAAATATATATATATATATAAATATGTTATAAATTAAAATACAAATATATTCAATAATAAAATTTCACTAAACATATTATAATTTTAAATGCATATGAAATATACCTACAAATATTATATTAAATAAAATAAATATTTTTAATTAGAAATTATTTAGAAACTAAAACATTAATTATTACATGAATTTACTTTTTCTTATTTCCTACCTTATAACACCACACAATTCAGAAACCACATCTAAATTAAAAAAAACTTGCTTACATAATTAACATAATTAATTACCAATTAAAGAAATTATTATTTAAAAAAAAAAAAACTTACAACATTATGAAACTTCCCACACTTTACTCCTACATTCCTCACAAACCACAGCTAAAATGAAACTGTCAAAAAATTGATTGCACAGTTGAAACTTATTTTCAATGAAAAAACTAATGGTAGTTAACAACTAATTATAAAGTAACTAAAATTAATTTACTCCCCACCGTTTACCCCTAAAAAAGTAAAACCCACACACAAACAATATAAACAATTACAGTAATTAAATACCAATCAATTAATTAATATGAATGATCATCTAATCATGAATTAATTAAACATACATTACTTCCCACCCTTTACCCCTATAAGCCCACAGTCCACACCTAAAATAAATACACAATTTCCATATTTAGGTGCCGATTCCGATCCTGTAAAACCCGGGTACAAATGGTCGTACGGAGCGTTTTCTCCGTCCGACTCGTACCCGGGAAAAACACCTTACAAACTCGCAAGTACGATTCGCACAGAAATACCATTTCCGTACGAGTCGTGCAAAAGACCGACCGGCCAAAAAATACATACAAATCTGATTCTGGACGGTGCATACGCGACGTCCGGACGGAGTCAGGCAGCGTTTTACGGACCAGCAAGTACGATTCGTGCCTACGTCACTCCGCACGTAGCATTTTTTACGGGAGCAAAAACTGCCGGGAAATTGAGGACGACGCGAAGAAGGAGCACCGGTACGCGACGGACAGCGATGTACCCCAACCTACGTGTCATCCCGGCCCTCATAGCCTACGACCTCGTGTTCAGAAACCGACGCAGTCACCGCAGAAGGTCAGAACAACCCCCAGGGGCAAAGGGGGGGGTGCAAGGGGCATGAAACATAACCCACACCCCACAAAAAACAAATATATCCTGCACATTAATTACCTCCATGGTCTGGTCACTTCGGGGGGCGTGTCCACCAATCCCACGTCCCGCCACAACAGAAGTGGACGTGGACGCATACCCGTCACCACCACAATGGTGGTACGGGACATACCCACGCCCCTCAGAGCGTGGGTACGGTCCGTACCACCATTGCAGTGGTGATGTAGGGGTACGCGTGTATGGACCGTACCCACACCCCCAGAGCGTGGGTACGGTCCATACACGCGTACCCCTACCTCACCACTACAATGGTGGTACGGACCGTACCCACGCCCCCCAGAGCGTGGGTACGGGCCGTACCACGCGTACCCCTACGTCACCGCCACAATGGTGGTACGGCCCGTACCCACGCTCTGGGGGGCGTGGGTACGGGCCGTACCACCATTGTAGTGGTGATGTAGGGGTACACGTGTATGGACCGTACCCATGCTCTGGGGGCGTGGGTACGGCTGTACACGCGTACCCCTACATCACCACTGCAATGGTGGTACGGACCGTACCCATGCTCTGGGGGGCGTGGGTACGGCCGTACCACGCGTACCCCTACGTCACCGCCACTATGGTGGTACGGCCCGTACCCACACCCCCAGAGCATGGGTACGGGCCATACCACGCGTACCCCTACAGCTCCATTACATGATGGATACAAGGCGTACACACGCCACGGATGTAGGTGTACGGCTTGGTGCAGCACATCAGCTGTAAATTGGGGGTGGTGTATGCCCAGGACAGCAGTGTACCACAGCAAGGGCGCAAGTGGGTGGGTGGGTGGGTGCAGAGGAATACCAGCAGTGGACAGGGACATGTGAGGGGTGGGTGCCCGTCTCTCCCAGCAGTGGACAGAGACATGGGGGTGGGTGCAGAGGACTCCCAGCAGTGGACAGAGACATGGGGGTGGGTGCATATCAACTCCAGCAGTGGACAGAGACATGGGGGTGGGTGCAGAGGAATACCAGCAGTGGACAGGGACATGTGAGGGGTGGGTGCCCATCACTCCCAGCAGTGGACAGAGACATGTGGGTGGGTGCAGAGGACTCCCAGCAGTGGACAGAGACATGGGGGTGGGTGCAGAGGACTCCCAGCAGTGGACAGAGACATGGGGGTGCTTGCAGAGGAATACCAGCAGTGGACAGGGACATGTGAGGGGTGGGTGACCATCACTCCCAGCAGTGGACAGAGACATGGGGGTGGGTGCAGAGGACTCCCAGCAGTAGACAGAGACATGGGGGTGGGTGCAGAGGACTCCCAGCAGTGAACAGAGACATGGGGGTGGGTGCATATCAACTCCAGCAGTGGACAGAGACATGGGGGTGGGTGCAGAGGAATACCAGCAGTGGACAGGGACATGTGAGGGGTGGGTGCCCATCACTCCCAGCAGTGGACAGAGACATGGGGGTGGGTGCAGAGGACTCCCAGCAGTGGACAGAGACATGGGGGTTGGTGCAGAGAACTCCCAGTAGTGGACAGAGACATGGGGGTGGGTGCAGAGGACTCCCAGCAGTGGACAGACATATATGAGTGGGTGCAGAGGACTCCCAGCAGTGGACAGACATATATGAGTGGGTGCAGAGGACTCCCAGCAGTGGACAGATACATGGGGGGGTATACATAATTATCAGATGACCACAACTCCATGGGTGTATGTACGTATCCCTAACTTTGGACAATGATGATAGTGCCATAACAACACATCACTGACAGCAGTGTCCCCCTCCCAGGAGGATGGATGTCTTTCCCCCACTGCATGACATACCACATGTGGGTGTGAGGACAAATACCACATGCATACCCACCCCTGGCAGATGCAGCACAATACACACACTGAGATCATGCCACAAGACTGTATAGTCATGTCACTGCCTAATAAACTAAGAGAGCCAAAGAGAACACACACTGCCACGCACATCCCAGGACTGATAGGAATGTTCAGGTGCTGGGCCAGCCACCAAGATGTTGTCTGTCATGGAAGGAATAGGGTGGAGTTCCCACAGATACAATGCCCACAATTGTGAGTCAGGTGTTCAAATAACCAGCAGAACAAGTACCATATGTGTACTAGGCTGGGATTACACACATGCACTGTGCGGAAAAGGGACAATTTATCCATGAAGGCATGGCAAAATACTCTATACACAAGTACAGTGAGTACCAAGGATGGCACAGACGATGCAGCCGGACACATTGCTGAGCAGGCATGGCCAGAGTTGAAGGGATCCATCACCAACAAAGGAAATGTAGACACAGGGCAACACAACAATTGTGCAACCCTCTGCAGGGGAGATGTCAGGTGCCACAGAGGAAGGAACACTCCTAGGGACAATGTCTCCAAACACAAAGAGCAGACATGACCAAAGATTCTTTGCAGAGACCTTGTGAGGGCACGCAGATACCAGGTTCCACCCCATGAGATGCAGACTACAACATGTCCATGAAACATAACACATTCCCACAACCCCACTCCTGGAGCCTCAGCATCAACATCAATACATGAAATGCAAGACTTTCAAAACAGAAAACAAAATGCTTTATTCAGCATGAAAAAATAAGATGTAGTAAAGAACACTATGTACAAAGGCCAATGGCCAGTCCAGATATGAAGTCCTTGGGGGGGACACATGGCCACGCGTCTCCCCTAGCTTGCCTGCACATACTAAACCTCTGGTTCAGTGACTGGGGGGGGGCATCATGTGGGGAAAGACCAGGCACCGCAGGGACAGGAGTTGGAAGGGTAGGTGTGGTGGGTGCAGGGACGGATGACTCCACCATAGGGGGTGGGGCAGCGCCAAAGATGTAGGTGAGCTCGGCGCTGCACACTTCTGCCAGTTCTTCAAGCGTCTCCCCTGCACCCGGGGAGAAACAACAGGCCCCAAGGAGGGGGGGGGGTCGAAGGGATGGGTTGCAGCGCTACTGGGGGAGGTGGTGGACAGGCTGGGGGGCCTAACTCCCCTATCTGTGGAGTGCCTTGACCGTTTCCGGCCAGGTGAACTAGTGGGGCTGAGGCCCAGCCCAGCAGAGTAGGCCTCCTTCTCCGAATCTGGGATAGGGGAGCCAAGGGGAGTGACATCGGAGGGACTGGGGAGTGAGTCATGTGGACGAGGACTGTGGCTGCGTGCCTGCCTGTGTGCCCCAGACCCAGTGGGTGTGCCTGCTTCCCCCTGAGTGTGCGTGTCAGGAGGTGTGCGCTTGCTCTTACGTGGTGGTGGGCTGCTTGTGTCTGGTGGGGTGCATGTGTGTGGATGTCTTGGTGTGCTTGGGACAGGCATGGGTGTGGGACTTGTGGATGGGGCAGGGGTAGGGGGGGGAGGCAGCGCTGCAGGTGACTCACTACTGCCGTCAGTGACGAGTCCAGGAACCTCAGCAAAATCCGTTGGTCAGACATCGCTGATGACATGCCCTCCATGTACGACACCATCTGGGTCAGCAGTCTGGTGTGGCCATGGAGGACAGTCAAGATCGATGTCTGCCCAACTTGCAACTGCCGCTGAATGTCCACAGACTCAGCAGTGAGGGCAGCAGGGGGGACAGGGGCAGGGGGTGCGGTGCCTGGCACGAAGGAGACACGGTGTGGCCTAGCACAGACAGAAGGGACCCGAGCAAGTGGGAGGGCGGTGATGGGAATGGAGGGGGCGCCGAGAGATGTACTGTTGCTTTCAGCTGTGGGAGCAGCCTCCGCCCCCTCTGGGAGCTCAGCCTCGGACCCGTCTGCCTCATAGTCAGTGTTGGTACTGGGCAGGTCCTCCGCCCCACTCCCCTCGCCCTCCGTGCCACTAGATTCCACCGACTCCTCAGCAGTGGTGGCACCACTGCTCGAATTCTCCTCCACGTCCGTGCCGGTGTCTCCCTCGGTGTCCTCCGATGATGCTGTGGGCAAGGTGAAGAGACAGGAAAAAATCAGTCACCTGTATACATCTGACACATGAGTCCAAACACAATAGGCAACAGTGCATATCAGGAAAGGCATCATGAGTAACATCTAGGATACTCCCCACATATGTAAGCCCTGCACTCCCCAGTTGGTTGACCCACCATGCCACTTGGAAACAATGACAATTAGGACACAACAGCAAATAACTTGAAATCACAAGATCATGAGAAGCTAGTGTCTGGGATCAGTTGAGCACAGCAAGACTATGAACGCATGCCACCTCTTGTTCACTGTGAACCAAACAGTATTGTCGCACCCAAGGCCAAATACCACATGCCAATGCAGAAGGTGTCCCCACACTCAGAGACCTGTGAGTACTTTTGACACCCCAAAGAAATACATTGTGACTCCTGGAGAATCACAACCCGTTACACAATGGACATGTCTAGCATGCGTGAATGTGGCACTCTGTGAACACAAAACACATGTGTCTGTATAGCAGAAGTCACACAAGGAGGTGCACACCAAACTACATGTACACAGTCATTGTCTGAGCTGCCAGACTCATTCAAATCAGCCACTGTTAGGCAGAAATGGCGTATCAGTAAGTACATATACATGGCACCACGGTGGTCTGGATGACTTGACACTCGTAAGTTGGTATCAGCAACAACCAAGGACTAACCCAAATGCTACCACACTGTGGGAACATGTATATGTATGAACTCCAAACAAGTTTTGTACGAACTGTGCCTTACTTTAAAATGTGCCAGCGTGTCCCTGGAAAGTGTAAAGGTGGTGTCTTGTGCCCTTCCTTGGGAGACATCTGTCATGCAGGCACATCATTGTCCTTCACAACAAAACAACAAGGTCAAGCATATGAAACATTGAGACATGTTGACAGGTAGAGTGAGTGCCAATAGACATTTTCTCTGAGTAACAACTTGAATAATGTCATTTGTCACATGGCTATCCGTCACCTCATCACACAGTTGGCTACACATATGACCTACTGACTGTCATCTGGAGTGGCACACATGTCCACACCCAGGACAATGCATAAGCTAATGGGCCTGCAATTGTTTAGCAAAAAAGCCTAGCTGTACTGTGGGTTCCCCCTCATGGCAAGCCAGAATGTACCCACAGATTTCAGCACACAAAGTCACAACTGTGTAGCATCTGAACCACACACAGGTGCCAAAAATGTACAAGCAGGATACATGATTGTCAAAAACTGACACAGGCAATGAAGCACGAACATTAAGCACTGGCCAACATCACGGGGGCACTGCACGATGACTTTCTGTACTGCGAATCATCACACACAAGTCAGAACTGGCAATGAAACATCAGGGTTGAACATGTACGCCCCTCCCGCACACACCCACCCATACCTGAGTCAATGTGACTGATACCGATCAAGAAATGACACCTCTTATTCAGGGTCACAATAACTGTGCTTGAAAACTAGCTTCATTAACACGACATCACCTTGTAGGGCTGCCAAAACATATTGGTCACAAATAAACATCAACAGATTGTTGTGAATAGCCACACAGGCACTGCCCAGTGTGAGTTTGCACAAGCAAACTGGTGTATCCCTGTCCAGTGGGCAAATGTATCACACATGTGAAAAATACTACCTAGGCCAGGGAACAATGCCACAGAGGCAGAGCCATGCTGAACCCACAGTGAATGTGCAGAGTGTTGGATGACACACATGAGTAGGAGGGCAGGCTGTGTCATGGGACTGTAGTGGGCACACTGCTCCATGGTCCTGGAATGAGCTGACTGTTACAGGAGCAACCGTCCGGGCACTATGCATATATCCCACTCATGCACATCATGTCTGAGGCCACAACATTGGTAATGCATGCTGCAAATCTGTTCATTTGAACCCTCACATTCCTATGTTGAGACTCAGCATCAGTGCCAATAATTATGCACCCCCAAATGACTGAACACGACAGGGCACAGGCAGACCACCCCCACACATGATGCTGAAAGCAGTGTGCACCTTGATAAACTGGCAGCCTAGATGACCATGTGCAATAGTGATAACACACAGACCAGGTAACACATGTCACGGAGGGGAAGGGAGGAAGAACAGCACAGGTTGACTTGGGGGAACAGGATATGCACTGCACATATATAGCCTGGCAGTGTATCCAGGCAACTGAGCAGCTACAAAAGCTGGCGACACAACAAACACACATGTACCTACCCCCTTCCTGCTGCTGTAACTCCTGTATCCGCCTATCCAGGTCAGGGAAGACCACCGCCAGGACACGCTTCATCTGGTGGGTCAGGCGCCGGCGCCCGCCATGCTTGCGAGGAGCCTCCTCCTTCAGCATGACCCGGGCGATATTCCGGGTCCAGCATCGGATGTCCTGCCATCTCTTCCTCACTTGTGGCAGGCGCCGAGTGCGACCCTCCACCGATTGCACGGCCTTGACGGCATCCTTCCAGATATTCCCCTTGTGATAGGCGGTTACCTGTGTGGATGACAAAGTGGGACAAAATCACTACACCTGCACCATGTCACAGAGACACACATTTGACTATCTTTGATTTGTTGAACAGGGCATAGTATGCTGGCAAGTAATAGCACCATAGTCATATGGACTTTTTCCACTGGGGACGCAACAATGCACTACATGGCATAGTAAGTACACAGGTGGCATGAGGGGTGCGAAACAATCCCTGACCATGGCACACACTGTGCATCCCAAGCAACACAAGGCTGATGGACAGCACCGCAAAGCAGTCACATGCCCCAGGCCAATGACGAAACCTCAGCAGAGTACACAGACACACACAGGCACACATCAATCACCTGCCATTGGCAACAGTGGATGCAAACCTCACTCTGCACATGTGCCACTTGCCGGGGGGGGGGGTCACAGGTGTGGGGCTAGCTCAGCAAGTCAGACACACAGCACGGCTTACTTCACACATCAGATGGATTGAGCAGTTGCCTCCTCCATGCAGCTGTGGTGCAACACTCCACATAGACACTCACCCACATGACAAGAAACATTCACACACATCAATGTCCAGGGGGCGTACACATCATTTGGACACTCTCACCACAGCTCCACTCAGCTCTCACACACATCTGTGGGTGCAGTCACCTGTCACACCGGGGTGACCACTGAATCACCGCAGGACAATAGAACAAGAATGCCCAGGAGGATTAGGCTGGCTGAATGTGCCATGCACTATGCAGTGAATGTCACAGTAAGCACAATGCAAGTGAGGAGTGCACACATGAACTACATCAAGCCCTGCATGAGAGACATAAGCCATCCACCCCCCACGGGACCCACTCCAACCAACATTGCATGTCTGTCACACCTGGACAAAATGCCAGAAGTGACAGACACAATAAAGGTGCACAGGCAAAGGTAGTGGAGTCAGCACTCACCTGCTCCCCTGGTCGACCATACAGCATGGGGTACCATGGCAGGATCACATCCAGCAGGGCCTCGTTCTCTTCCTGGGTGAAAGGCTGAGCCCTCTCCACAGTCCTTGACATGGTGCCAGAGGGAGACAATACAGCAGCAGTGGTATCGACTGACATGTTGTGCAGGCAAGTGCCCTCTCATGGGTTCTGCCTGCCTTATATCTGCCTTGCTGGCCTATTTCATTTACAGGAGTGCAGAGTGATTGGTCAGACTCATTTGCATCCTACGTTTCCTCCAATCCCTTTAAACATACACCAGTGACAGCCTTCGCATCTTTCGATTTTGCAGCATCATGTCAAGTCAACAACCACTTTGCAACAATGTATAATGTGGCCAACTGCTTTTTCCAGACCACATGATGTTAAATTTTGAACTTGCAACTCGGTATCCATGACAACCAGCATGCATTTAGGCCCTAATACTTGTCCCTCATGTGTCCCCATTGTAATTCTTAAATCCCCACACAGGTACGGCACGTTTCAAACGTACCCCTAGGGCAGCATCACTACAGTGATACGGGCCGTACTCACGCGTGTACGGGCCGTACACGCGTGAGTACGTGTCTATCACTATAGTTGGGGGTACCGTAAGGCCTAGTGATACGGCACGTACTCACGCGTGTACGGGCCGTACATGCGTGAGTACGTGCCGATCACTATAGTTGGGGGTACCATAGGGCCTAGTGATACGGCACGTACTCACTCGTGTACGGCCCGTACACGCGTGAGTACGTGCCTATCACTATAGTTGGGGGTACCGTAGGGCCTAGTGATACGGCATGTACTCACGCGTGTACGGCCCGTGCACGCGTGAGTACGTGTCTATCATTATAGTTGGGGGTACCGTAGGGCCTAGTGATACGGCACGTACTGACGCGTGTACGGCCCGTACACGCGTGAGTACGTGCCTATCACTATAGTTGGGGGTACCGTAGGGCCTAGTGATACGGCATGTACTCACGCGTGTAAGGCCGTACACGTACTCATACACGCGTGAGTACGTGTCTATCACTATAGTTGGGGGTACCGTAGGGCCTAGGGATACGGCACGTACTCACTCGTGTACGGGCAGTACACGCGTGAGTACGTGCCTATCACTATAGTTAGGGGTACCGTAGGGCCTAGTGATACGGCATGTACTCACGCGTGTACGGCCCGTACACGCGTGAGTATGTGCCGATCACTATAGTTGGGGGTACCGTAGGGCCTAGTGATACGGCACGTACTCACACGTGTACGGCCCGTACTCACATTCCTATGTTGAGACTCAGCATCAGTGCCAATAATTATGCACCCCCAAATGACTGAACACGACAGGGCACAGGCAGACCACCCCCACACATGATGCTGAAAGCAGTGTGCACCTTGATAAACTGGCAGCCTAGATGACCATGTGCAATAGTGATAACACACAGACCAGGTAACACATGTCACGGAGGGGAAGGGAGGAAGAACAGCACAGGTTGACTTGGGGGAACAGGATATGCACTGCACATATATAGCCTGGCAGTGTATCCAGGCAACTGAGCAGCTACAAAAGCTGGCGACACAACAAACACACATGTACCTACCCCCTTCCTGCTGCTGTAACTCCTGTATCCGCCTATCCAGGTCAGGGAAGACCACCGCCAGGACACGCTTCATCTGGTGGGTCAGGCGCCGGCGCCCGCCATGCTTGCGAGGAGCCTCCTCCTTCAGCATGACCCGGGCGATATTCCGGGTCCAGCATCGGATGTCCTGCCATCTCTTCCTCACTTGTGGCAGGCGCCGAGTGCGACCCTCCACCGATTGCACGGCCTTGACGGCATCCTTCCAGATATTCCCCTTGTGATAGGCGGTTACCTGTGTGGATGACAAAGTGGGACAAAATCACTACACCTGCACCATGTCACAGAGACACACATTTGACTATCTTTGATTTGTTGAACAGGGCATAGTATGCTGGCAAGTAATAGCACCATAGTCATATGGACTTTTTCCACTGGGGACGCAACAATGCACTACATGGCATAGTAAGTACACAGGTGGCATGAGGGGTGCGAAACAATCCCTGACCATGGCACACACTGTGCATCCCAAGCAACACAAGGCTGATGGACAGCACCGCAAAGCAGTCACATGCCCCAGGCCAATGACGAAACCTCAGCAGAGTACACAGACACACACAGGCACACATCAATCACCTGCCATTGGCAACAGTGGATGCAAACCTCACTCTGCACATGTGCCACTTGCCGGGGGGGGGGGTCACAGGTGTGGGGCTAGCTCAGCAAGTCAGACACACAGCACGGCTTACTTCACACATCAGATGGATTGAGCAGTTGCCTCCTCCATGCAGCTGTGGTGCAACACTCCACATAGACACTCACCCACATGACAAGAAACATTCACACACATCAATGTCCAGGGGGCGTACACATCATTTGGACACTCTCACCACAGCTCCACTCAGCTCTCACACACATCTGTGGGTGCAGTCACCTGTCACACCGGGGTGACCACTGAATCACCGCAGGACAATAGAACAAGAATGCCCAGGAGGATTAGGCTGGCTGAATGTGCCATGCACTATGCAGTGAATGTCACAGTAAGCACAATGCAAGTGAGGAGTGCACACATGAACTACATCAAGCCCTGCATGAGAGACATAAGCCATCCACCCCCCACGGGACCCACTCCAACCAACATTGCATGTCTGTCACACCTGGACAAAATGCCAGAAGTGACAGACACAATAAAGGTGCACAGGCAAAGGTAGTGGAGTCAGCACTCACCTGCTCCCCTGGTCGACCATACAGCATGGGGTACCATGGCAGGATCACATCCAGCAGGGCCTCGTTCTCTTCCTGGGTGAAAGGCTGAGCCCTCTCCACAGTCCTTGACATGGTGCCAGAGGGAGACAATACAGCAGCAGTGGTATCGACTGACATGTTGTGCAGGCAAGTGCCCTCTCATGGGTTCTGCCTGCCTTATATCTGCCTTGCTGGCCTATTTCATTTACAGGAGTGCAGAGTGATTGGTCAGACTCATTTGCATCCTACGTTTCCTCCAATCCCTTTAAACATACACCAGTGACAGCCTTCGCATCTTTCGATTTTGCAGCATCATGTCAAGTCAACAACCACTTTGCAACAATGTATAATGTGGCCAACTGCTTTTTCCAGACCACATGATGTTAAATTTTGAACTTGCAACTCGGTATCCATGACAACCAGCATGCATTTAGGCCCTAATACTTGTCCCTCATGTGTCCCCATTGTAATTCTTAAATCCCCACACAGGTACGGCACGTTTCAAACGTACCCCTAGGGCAGCATCACTACAGTGATACGGGCCGTACTCACGCGTGTACGGGCCGTACACGCGTGAGTACGTGTCTATCACTATAGTTGGGGGTACCGTAAGGCCTAGTGATACGGCACGTACTCACGCGTGTACGGGCCGTACATGCGTGAGTACGTGCCGATCACTATAGTTGGGGGTACCATAGGGCCTAGTGATACGGCACGTACTCACTCGTGTACGGCCCGTACACGCGTGAGTACGTGCCTATCACTATAGTTGGGGGTACCGTAGGGCCTAGTGATACGGCATGTACTCACGCGTGTACGGCCCGTGCACGCGTGAGTACGTGTCTATCACTATAGTTGGGGGTACCGTAGGGCCTAGTGATACGGCACGTACTGACGCGTGTACGGCCCGTACACGCGTGAGTACGTGCCTATCACTATAGTTGGGGGTACCGTAGGGCCTAGTGATACGGCATGTACTCACGCGTGTACGGGCCGTACACGTACTCATACACGCGTGAGTACGTGTCTATCACTATAGTTGGGGGTACCGTAGGGCCTAGGGATACGGCACGTACTCACTCGTGTACGGGCAGTACACGCGTGAGTACGTGCCTATCACTATAGTTAGGGGTACCGTAGGGCCTAGTGATACGGCATGTACTCACGCGTGTACGGGCCGTACACGTGTGAGTACGTGCCAATCACTATAGTTGGGGGTACCATAGGGCCTAGTGATACGGCACGTACTCACGCGTGTACGGCCCGTACACGCGTGAGTACGTGCTGATCACTATAGTTGGGGGTACCGTAGGGCCTAGTGATACGGCACGTACTCACGCGTGTACGGCCCGTACACGCGTGAGTACGTGCCTATCACTATAGTTGGGGGTACCGTAGGGCCTAGTGATGCGGCACGTACTCACGCGTGTACGGCCCGTACACGCGTGAGTATGTGCCGATCACTATAGTTGGGGGTACCGTAGGGCCTAGTGATACGGCACGTACTCACACGTGTACGGCCCGTACTCACGCGTGAGTACGTGCCGTACACGGGTGAGTACGTGCCGTATCACTCGGACCTACAGTAACACAACTATAGTGATAGGCACGTACTCACGCGTGTACGGCAGGTACTCAAGCGTCAGTACGGGCCGTACATACACCCTCAGAGCGTGTGTACTGCATTTCACAGCTTACACTAGTGATAGGAGGCGCACACGATAGGAATGGAGGTGTCAGACTCGCACAAGGCTGGACATCAAGTCATTGTCAGTGCAGTCCTTCATGTGCAGGGCCTAGGTGTGTCAGGCAGTGATGTGGCACATGTCTCCTCATGTTGTGGCACAATAGATGTGTGATGAGCTGTTTACACATGTCATGTGTGATGGGGCACTACGTGGCACACTTCCCCTTCACACTTTGCACATGTGTGCATGTACGACACAAGTGTCAAGCACTGCATCACTGGTATGGCACAGTCAGCAACACCTGCAACTGTCCCCTGATGCCAGGTACACGGATAATTACACCTGACATGTGACTACCAGCGTGCCACGATGTGACTATGTCATGTGTGTGTCGTGTGTTCCCAGGAGCTTTCCGATGGTGTTCCGTCAACTCCATCTGCTGTTGCAGCATCCAACATGTGTCTGTGTGCATATGTGCATGACACACATATACGCACACCATGCCACATGTGGACTCACACGTTACATGTGTCATGATGGTTCGAAGATGACTTCCTGACATGAGGCAATATCTGCGTTCTCTCAATGTCTGTGTCATCAGTTTTTGACATGTACCCCTTCATGGAAATGTGTGTTATCTGTCCTTTTTCAGATGACATGTGACCTGTGCGTCTAGACTCCCGCCAGCTGTCTGTATGAGATGACATCCTTCAAATGCTGATATGTGGATGTCTGTCACTCATGTAATGTGTCTGGCTTGTCACTTACACTGGCCCACAGCTATTTTAATGGCATGTCACGTCAACATTGCCATGCAACTATTGTGGCTGGCTCTTCGTAGGAGTATCACCTGGCTGGCCTACGTGTCCTGGATGTATTGCACAGCACAGACTCTGTATTAAGCAGATGTGTATTAGCTGTTGAACATGTGCTCACCTCAGTGACATTGGTGTGGTAATGTACTCACTCTTCGTTATTCCTTCCAAATCTCTGCAGGGCACCGCCTCTCCCCAGATGAATGCCAGACCTGGATGCCATGCGTGAACATGACTGTATACGCAGATACAGCTTCTCGCAAGAGTTGATAGAGGACTTGACCCGCCGGCTTGCACCACACCTCCAACCACAACACAGGTATCCTACAGCTCTGACCCCCAAGATGAAGGTGATGGCAGCCCTACATTTTTTTGCCACCGGCACGTTTCAATTGACCATAGCTGATGTCGGTGGCATGTCCCAGACAATGTTCAGCCGTGTCCTGCATGATGTTTTAGAAGCCATGTTGGTGCACCTGGATGAATTCATCCATTTTCCCACTCTTGAGCAGTTGACAGGTGTCAAGGGTGAGTTCTATGCCCTGGGAGGGATGCCTCATGTAATTGGGGCCATTGATGGGACACATGTGGCTTTGGTACCACCACAGGCACAGGAGGTAGTCTATAGAAACAGAAAATATTACCACTCCGTTAATGCCCTAGTGGTGTGTCTTGCTAACATGCTGATTTCCCATGTCTGTTCCCGTTTTCCAGGGTCCGCACACAATGCATACATCATGAGGCGTAGCAGGGTGCCAGAAATGATGCTGCAGCTGCACGCGGAACGAGCATGTCTTGTTGGTGGGTATACTCTGTTAGTCCTGTGTTTTGCGCTATCTTTGTATCTTACGGCATCTCCTGACCCACTTCTTCACATGATGTTTCCATGTAGGGGACTCTGGCTATCCCAACATGCCATGGCTGATGACGCCTCTCCGCAACCCCAGAACAGCCGCAGAACACTGGTACAACGACACCCATGGGCAGACGAGGCGCGTGATTGAGAGGACGTTTGGACTCCCGAAGAGCAGATTCCGGTGCCTCCACAAGACCGGCGGCGCCCTCCCATATGCCACGGTGAAGGTCTGCAAAATCTTCATTGTGTGCTGCATGCTGCACAACATGGCAGTGGAGAAGGCCGTGCCACTCATCCTTGATCCGGATGAGCAGGATCATCCACCCGTGGAGGATGAAGGGCTCGGGCACCGGGCAAGTGAGGATGAGGATGAGGATGAGGATGAGGACATCCGGAGTCAGCTTATCCGCAACTTCTTCTCATGATGGTGAGTCCCTGTGTCTGAGTGTGCACGCTTTGAGCCTTGTGTGGCATGTGTTGCAATGTGTGTGTCGAGCTGACTGTGTGCTAAGTGACTTGGAGGTGTGTTCTGATGTGTCATTCAAGTGATGATGTCATTCCACACATTTTAGCTGGGACACTAAATTTATTAAGGGCATGGTGACAACATAATTCCTGTAGAGTACATGTACATGTCTGCGGATTACTAGCTCTTCGCTGACTTGTTGTGTGTCTGTCCTCCCCAGGTTCTTGCGGCTGTCGTCTGCTCATGTCATCATTGTCCTCCTGCTATTCCTCATGAGTATTGCAACGTGTGCTGGATCAGAGTTACATGCACAGACATGGTGAAAAGTCATTTGGGGTAAGGAGTGCAGCAAGGCATTTTGTGGGTGGTACGTGTTTGTGATATGTGGGGACTGCTCCTGTGCATGTTGTGTTACCATGCATACATGTCGACTCACCATGGGCCACATGACGTGTTGCATGGCTCCCATGAATTGATAGTCACCCTTCCTGACAGTCATCTGTAATGGTTTGTGGATTCTGATGAAGGCATCAATGTGTGTATAACGTCCCTCAGGAACATACGGGATGCTAATGGTGGACATAGTGTGGGACATCCCCATATGAGGCTCAATGGGGAATTTTAGACTCTCCGTGTGCAGCAAGGGGTGTTAGGCTCAACCCCTTCACTTGTGTGCCAGCTCAGTAGGATTTACCACATCTGTGTGTTGAAGGTGGTGTCCAGTGTAGGTCACACATGGTCAGCCAAATGACCTGTGAGTCTGTTCCAATTGATGCATTTCCCTTAGTGTGAGGCTGAGTAATAAAGGTGTTCGTCACACTCCAAGATGCCTCAACTCTGTCAATGCAGGTCTCTTGCCACTTTGCATGCGGCATATCTGGCATAGTTGTGGAAGATTATGCATAGGAGTCCATGTGTCGTTTAGCAACATGCATGCAGTTGCTCATGGATTAGGCTCCCTATTGGGCATGAAGTACATGGTCGTGTATATTTTTGGGCACGTTGGTCCACGCAATGGGCCATCAACAGCTGCTGACGGTGTGTCTCCTGTGCGCAGGTCGGCCTTCAGTTTCCTGATCCGGTGTCATGCTTCTTTGGTGATTGTGCATGCATTGTCTCTGGGTGTGCCATGTGACACTGGACACTCCTTAGATTACACACGTGCCTGTTGCAGTTGTCCTTCTGACATCCTAGTCTTGTGTGCCAATTCTGGCATTTTGCAAGGAGATGCCGCCTGCTGCTGCGGCCCCTGCAGCAAGGGCCCACAGAGTATCCAGATTTGGCTACACACACGCCTCCAAGATGCTCCTCACTTCCTCCCTCCACCCATTCATTTGGCTGTCCTCAGCTTGTCTATGCCACTGTTGCCGCCACGCGGTGCCAAAGGCTGGACCATCAGCACATGCAAGGTGCACATTACACCACCATCCTGTCCTTGTATAACCCACATTACACTACAGTCTGATGTAGCAGCCACACTCCGAGCTATGTCCATCCGCACATCTAACGCCTGCTGTCAGACATACCCTGGGCACACACACAACACCTTTGCATGCTGAGTGTGCAACTCCAACTGCCTACACTGCGCTGCCCCGCCTTCCAGGCCCTGTCACACCAACCAGGTCACATCCCTAATACTCCCCACCGGCTCTGTAGCCCAGCAAGGGCATGGGAGTGGGACTCAAGGCTTCAGCATGTAGTATGGAATCATCGTCAGGGACATGGCACAGGTATCATCTCTCAGCATGTCAATCTACAGAGTGTCCAGGACCCCCCCTCTCCGCCATCACATGCGCACAGCACCTCATCATCAGCTCGTATGCCATTGACGGCCAGGTGCTCCTCACCCTCAGCAAAGACTCAGACATTGGCAGTTCTATCATTCAAGTATGCATGAGATCCATTGATGAATGGCTGAACACGAGCCACCTGAGTCTGGACTTGTACAGGACTGAGGTGATCATCTGAGGATTGTCCCCTTCCAGCTGGGTCAAGTGCTTGTGTCCCACCCGCAAGAGCCCTGCACAAGCACCCAGTGGCCACACACACAAGATGGTGTGCATCATGTTTGGCTCGCTCACAATTGCCATGCTAGTCCACAGCATCTGTACCTCATGCTGCAACGTCCTCTGCATTATGCACATGATCCACAGATAGATCCACTCCAAGAAAAGACAGACCATCCCCCAGGTCCATGACAACATCCGTGTCAAATACTGCCCTGCCCTCTACGGAGCAAGTACATCCAAACTCCCAGGAAACTTGTCCACATCCAGGGTGCATCTGCACACCTCAGCTTCAACACCCTGCACCCCAGCCACCTCACCGTCCACCATAGATAGCTGCAATGGATCACTGTCTGCTGCAGGATGACCTCCACACTCCCCACCCACACTCAGGAGGCAGTCCACAACCCCGACCCCAAACCAACTTTGTACGTCTGTCATCCCAGATCCCGTTGGGCCATCTCCGTGCATCCAACCTTGCCCTGGCCACCGTTCTTCACATCCACCGTACTCCAGCATGAAGGACATTGTTCTCCCACCTGGCCACACATACCTGGGACTCCCTTCCCGGGAACCTCCACATGAGCCATGTCCTCTACGCCTTGATGATAATCTCCCAAATAGGTCCGTCCGCACAGTTTAGCAAGCCCCCCCTCAGCAGCCGGAGGCCATCACAGGTGAGTGTTGTGCTCCATGCCTACATTGAATGATACCTTGTGACCCATGTGTGTCCTGTACCAGACTCTGATCCCAGGGTATGGATGGCTGGAGTTAGTTCAACACTCAGGCATAGTTTGACATTTCCACACACATATGTCGTTAAATAATGCAAAATGACAGGAAAGTCTCATGACCAAAGTAATATATTTATTTGCGGTGGGGTACGTGTATTGGTAGAGGAAATTAGGTGCTCTACCGGGGGAATAGAATCCAAAGTTCACAGGGGGAGATGGTATCCTTGGCATTGGAAGTCATCAGAGTCCAGGGCACAGTGTTGGTCATCATTGGTCAGACTGTGACCAGCAAGTCCATGTGGCAGAGAATGTAATTGGATGAGGTGCTGCTGTTGCGCCAGAGGGCCACTGACTCTCACGGTCTTTTCCGTGGACGACCCACCTTCCTCCGGGGACCCTCAGATGCAGGCCTTGACGATGCTTGGGACGCTCCATCAGACGAATCCTCCTCCTTTTCCTCCCTCCCTGTGTCTAGTGCTGGTCTACTCCTGGTGGCACAGGGAGGGTTGCCCATGCTTTGGGCGATCTGACGGAGTGATTGGCTCATGTCCCTATGCACCGCCAGGAGCTCAGCCAGTCTTGCCTCCATCCGTCCTTGGTGTTGTTGATGACTGGCATGATGCTCGACCTGCAGGTTCTTTATCTCATCGAGGGTCCCCTGCATCTCTGAGAGTCTCGACACGACCTGGTTGATGCCTCTGGTGTCACGCCGGTATGAGTTCAGGATGTTGTGTATGTGTGACATACCGGTGTCCTGAGCTGGCTGGTCAGGTTCGCGCCTCCGCCTGCCTCCACTCCCACCACCCCTGCCCACTTGAGCCTGGCCTGCCCTTGTGGGCACATCGGGTCTACGGGACCCCTGAGGGATGGCATTTGCAGGGTTGCCTGCCTCCTCCTGTGTGCCCGGAGAACCTTGTCCCTCCTGATCAGACTGGCTCTGTTGTTCAGTGCGAGCAGGGCTCCTGGGTGTGTCCTGGGATGTGGCAGGAATGGGGCTGGTGGTTGGCACAGATGTACCTGACGCAGGTGCTGCAGGGGCCTGGGCACCAGAGGGTCCAGGTTGGTCGGGGTCATTCACGGAGTGGTGAGAGTCGTCGCTGCCGGTGGGATCATCTCTGAGAGTCTTGACACGACCTGGTTGATGCCTCTGGTGTCACGCCGGTATGAGTCCAGGATGTTGTGTATGTGTGACATACCAGTGTCTTGAGCTGGCTGGTCAGGTTTGCGCCTCCGCCTGCCTCCACTCCCACCACCCCTGCCCACTTGAGCCTGGCCTGCCCTTGTGGGCACATCGGGTCTACAGGACCCCTGAGGGCTGGCATTTGCAGGGTTGCCTGCCTCCTCCTGGGTGCCCGGAGAACCTTGTCCCTCCTGGTCAGACTGGCTCTGTTGTTCAGTGCGAGCAGGGCTCCTGGGTGTGTCCTGGGATGTGGCAGGAATGGGGGTGGTGGTTGGCACAGATGTACCTGACGCAGGTGCTGCAGGGGCCTGGGCACCAGAGGGTCCAGGTTGGTCGGGGTCATCCATGGAGTGGTGAGAGTCGTCGCTGCCGGTGGGATCATCTTCACGCGGAGCCTGGGACTGTGATTCTTCCCCCCCAGTGTTGGGGGGAGATCGTCGACATTGCCCTGTGTGTGAGAGAGAGACAATGTTAATGGTGTTTCATGCGACATCTATGTTTCATACATAGTCAAGTTGACACAGTTCCTCCAGGTAGTTGGATGTGCCTAGCATTCCTCTCAATGTCCACTTGAGGATGGGTATGTTGCGGGGGACAGATTGGGATGTGCTCCTGAGTGTTTGACCTGTAGATTGTTGGCTATGTTCCTTTTTTGGCTATGGATTGGTCTTGTTGTGTCACATGTCCATTGTGGGAGTGTGTAAATCCGTTGCCTGCCCCGGGGGTGTGTGCTTGTGTTGGGGGGGGGGGGTTGTGACCGGGCCTGCTGTTGTGTGTAGTGTGAGTTGTCATTGGGTCTCCCAGGTGATGTGTCTGTCCCCTCATGGTGCATGCTGGCATGACAGTGAGTGTGAGTTCCTGTGCTAGATACCTGTGCTTGTGGAGTTGGTGTTTGAGTGTACAGTGGTCCCAGGAGGGCCTTGTGCTGCATACAGCAGGGCCAAGTGTCAGCTACCTTGTCAGTACCTTGCCAGTCCCTGTGCATTGTGCATGGGTGTGTACCTATGCCATATGGGCTGCGGGCATTGGTGTCTGCGTCTCATTTTCACAATGTGTTGTGTGGGGCCCACCCTCCCAGCCTCCCGGACATCCAGTCTTGTGTTTGTGGTTGTTGTAGCCTTGGACATGGCCTTGCCTTGATTTGTGAAGGGTGCATGGAGACGTTAGTGGCATGAGCGTGGGTTTTGAGTGTGGTTGTGTGCAGTGAGTGCTTGGGGGAAGTTGCTTGCATTTGGTGTATATGTGGTGTGGACCCCATTGCCCCCATGTTACGTAAGTTGTTTGTGTACTCACCAGGCTCTGCGACTCCTTCGACTCCGAGTACTCCCACCAGCGGTAGCAGGGCCATCACCTTCTCCTCCCAGGGATGGTAGTGTACGGATCTGCTGGGCGGCCCACCTCCAGTGATGTTACTCTGGGCATATTCTTCGTTCATTTTACTCTTGACCGCCCTGCGCAGATCGTACCACCTGGCTTGGCATTCATGCCTGGTCCTTCGGATGGGCGCAACAGCATTCACCTTATCGACAATCCTCTGCCACATGGCAGAGTTTTCAGCTATGCTGGTCTGTCTGACCAATGTTCCAAACAGCTGTGGCTCAACTCTGATGACTTAGTTGACAAGGAGGTCCAGCTCCGCCGTTGTGAACTTTGGATTCTTGTCTGTGGGCATGGTGTGGGGTGTGGGTGTGGGTGTGGATGGTTGTGGGTGTGTGGGTGTGAATGTGACGGTGTGTGTGTGAATGTGAAGAGGGGGATGTTTGTGGAGGAGGTTGTGTGAAGGTGTGTGAGTGAAGGTGTAGTGAAGGTATGAGTAATGTGGAGTTGTTTCTCTGTGGGGTCTGGCAGCAGTGGGTCTGTTGCAAAGGCTCATGGGTTGTGTGTGTGGGCCCTTTCTATTGGTCCATTTTTGGGTGTGGCTGTGTTTGAATTTTGGTGGGTGTGTTATAAGAGGTGGTTGTGATTTGAGGCCTCTGTTTGCCTGTTTGGATGTGCCAGGTCAGTCATTGAGATGTATTTTGTCATGTAGACGTGTTTTGTGGTGTTGTGCGAGTCGAATTGACCCTCCTTGTGCTGTTTTACAGTGTCCTGGTTCTGTAAGAGTCTTTTTCGCGTAGGTACGATCCGTACATACGCGATGCTGGGTGAGGGTGCTGGGGTACGGTGTTGGAGTGCGGCGCGTACATGCGGTGGGGGTACGGTGCGTACACGTGCGGCCCTGGGGTACGGCGCGTACATGCGGAGGTACGGCGCGTACATGGGGGGTAAGGCGCGTACATGCGGTGGGGGTACGGTGCGTACACGTGCGGGCCTGGGGTACGGCGCGTACATGCGGAGGTACAGCGCGTACATGGGGGGGTAAGGCGCGTACATGGGGGGGAGGACGCGTACATGCGGTGGGGGTACGGTGCGTACACGTGCGGCCCTGGGGTACGGCGCGTACATGCGGAGGTACGGCGCGTACATGCGGGGGTAAGGCGCGTACATGGGGGAAGGCGCGTACATGGGGGGGGTATGGCACGTACAGGTGCGGGCCTGGGGTACGGCGTGTACATGCGGAGGTTCGGCACATACATGGGGGGGAAAGGTGTGTACATGGGGGGGTACGGCGCATACAGGTGCGGGGCTGGGGTACAGTGCGGACAGGGGGGGAAGGCGTGTACATGGGGGGGGTACGGTGCGCACATGGGGGGTACGGCGCGTACAGTTGCAGGGCTGGGGCACAGTGCGGACAGGGTGGTGTACGGTGCTGACATATTTGGGGGTGGGGGGGCTGTACGGCTCGTACACGGGCGTAAGTTTACCCGTGTACATGTATGCTACTGCGTTGGCTCCGTACGGGCCATTTTAAGTGCGATTGTGTATTCGGATGGACGGTCGGGATCGTACTGGCGTGCTCGGACTTGTGTTTTACAATTTGCACGTAAAAATGTCCGGCTCACTCTCGTACACTTTTCCGACGATATTCGGACGTAAAAACTTTCCGACGCACTCTCGTAGACTTTTACCGACGCTATTCGTAGTTATTTTTCACGTACGAATCGTACTTGGCCGTTTGTACGGTACTTGTACGACTCGTACGTAAAAAATACGGATACGGGTCGTACGCAAATTATTTTTAACGGATCGGAATCGGCACCCAAATGTTCATTCAATTAATTAATATTAATAATTAACTGATTATTAATTAATTAAACATAAATCACTTCACACCGTTTACCCCTATAAACCCCACAATCCTCGCCTAAAATTAATTACACAATTTCCATAATTCAATTACAATCAATTAATTAATATAAATTAACAATGACTTATTAATTAATCAAAATGAATTACTTCCCACACTTTACCCCATAAACCCCACAACCCGCACCTAAACAAAATACACAATTACTATAATTAATGAATTGGTATTAATTAACAACCAATTAATAATGAATTACAAATAAATTACTTACCACAATTAACACTATAAAATGTCAAGTGAATAAATATTAACAAATACAAAATAATCATTAATTTATTATAATTACATTTCTTCCCACTCTATTCCACTATAAACCAACAACCCACTACAGAGCTACACAATGCAAAATGTAATTAAAATAAAGAAGATATCTACTAAAAATGTAACACATATATTCAGTTCAGTTCAAAAATGCTTTATTCGGCAAGTATATACAGCCACATAGCAAACATAATAACATACAACAGTCATACAATAAAACTATAAAATGGCAGGTATAAACCAATTACATGATTAGGCACAGAGCAAGAACAAATTGTTATACTATCCCCGGAAATTAATTATATTAGCATCCCCGTAAAAAAGCCAATGCAGATAGGATTAGCAATGTAGAACAGGTAAAATAATTTTGATAGGCTTAAAATTTATATAGTCTAAAACTAACATGCGGTTAATGTACAAAATATACAAGGTAAAGTGCAATTCGCAGATTCTGGATATGTGCAAAGAAACACTTATGGTGCTTGAAGACTAACATGCCGGGTAATGAGCAAAATATGCGGAGTAAAGTGCAAATCGCAATTCTGTGCATGTACAAGAAGTCACTTATAATATTTGCTAGAGTGATAATACAGCTTACTAGAAGCCGAATAAATTACAAGACAATGGATTTCCTAGCACTCATACATTTCAGAATATAAGTAGCTGTATAAAAACAAATATCTGCACTTTCCAGATTGAACATTAGCTGCATTGCGCTCCTTGTAGACCGGACATTATATTTTAAAAAGATGGGTTTTAAAAAATGTCGTCTTAAAAACACATAAAATTTACAAAAAAGCATGAAATGACAACAACTCTGTTTGGATATGTCATCACAGGGGCATAAAGTATTACTATGCTGCCTAATGATGGGGAAGGACACAAGATGATGTACTATTCCAAGCCTTAGGCGGGTAAGAACAAAGCGGTGGGATCTTCTTGTAACTTCTGTCAAATATGGCTGGAAACCTTCACTTAAATTGTTTTCACGATAAAAAGCATAAGTACATTGTTTAAGGCAAACAGTATCTCTGGATTGTCTTCTATGACGTAAAAAGGACACCTTGAGATCTAATTTAGATATACTGGCAGCTTCCTCAAGTATTAAAAAAGGATCTAGATTAAAAAGGAGCTTGAACCAGTAATGAATGTGCCTTAGCCAAGCAATATGCAAACAGTGGTCCAGCCTTAGACAATCTCTAATTACTCTTTGTGTAAATATGGTTTCAGTTTTGGACCAGATGGAACGCCATAAGGTCAGAGGGCGAAGGGCTGCAAGATCTTCAATATAATCAAGCCCACCTCTCTGTGAATTAGTTCTGTGGAGGCTGATGCGGGGACACATAGTAGACGCTTTAAAAATGAGTTCTCGTCAAGTTGAATGTAATTACCACAAAGGGTATGGTGCCCCCACACACCAGCTCCATATAAAGCGGAAGGAATGCATCTGGCTTTGTAAATTGAAATCATATCATTGATTCTGCTATTCCCAAGCTTGGAAGCAAATCTAAACACTCCGTTAATATTCTTTTCCATTTTAAGGCGGGCATTTACACATTCATTATCCCATCTCCCATCACCGGAAAATGTGACGCCAAGATAACAAAAACTAGTCACAGATTGGATTTTGTTCTCATCCAGGAAGAAGGTCCTTTTAGCACCTTTCTTATTCCCGCAGGTCATTACATATGTTTTTTCTTTGTTAATTAGCAGTTTCCTTTTATCAATAAACCTGCAAAAACAGGTAATTAAACGTTGGAGGCCAATTTGAGTACGTGACAAGAGGACGGCGTCATCCGCATATAGCAGTATTGGAATAGGGTCGCCATCTACTCGGGGGGCATCGGCAGGAACTTGCCTAAGTATTGAATCAATTTGATTTACAAATAAAGAAAAAAGCAAAGGGGCCAGAACACAGCCCTGCCTGATGCCTCGGGTCACTCTAAAGAAGGGGGTAGATTCCCCATCAGGCCCAAAACGTACTTTGCAGGAGAGCCTTTCGTATAGTCTGGCCAAAAAATGTACAATATCTATTGGGGCGCCCATTTCCAGTAGTATTGGCCATAAAATAGAATGTTCGACCAGATCGAAGGCACTGCTAAGATCAGCAAAACATAAAAACAGATTACCTTTTTTGACCGTAACATATTTATTTATAATGAGGTCGAGGTTCAGGCACTGCTCCATCGTACCCAAACCCCTCCTGAACCCATATTGGACTGGTGATAAAATATTATTTTCTTCTACCCATATCTCCAGTCTGTTAAGGAGTATTCTACTCAAAATTTTGATTGATGAGTCCAGGAGGGAGATAGGGCGATAGTTTCGTGCCTCGGACCTGGACCCCTTCTTGAATAGGGGAACAATAATAGATTGTCCCCAGGACAGAGGAAGGTTACCTTCTATAGCGGCATTAAAAATACGGGTTAAAATAGGTGCCCATAGATCCATCTCCTGTTTATATAAATCCACGGGAACACCGTCCGGGCCTGGGGCTTTACCCCCTTTACTTTTTATCAACCCCAAATAAACCTCATCCAGGCTAATAGATAAGGGTAACGATAGCCATACAGAGTTGTGATCAACTAACAAATTTAAAACCAACCTATCAGGATTAAAAATATTAGTGAAGTGATCAATACAATCATTGAAATTCACATGGGATGTTAATTCGGGAAAGATATCATTCTTAAGGAACGGGCAGTTAATTGTCTCCCAGAATAAGCCATTGTTATTAGTATCAGCAGCTAAATTTAGTTTATGCCATAGCTCCTCCTGTATCTCTTTTTTATGGACTTTCAAGGAAGTCTTATAGTTATGGCGTTCAGCTTTAATAAGAGTATTATCCCTAGGTTTAGTATCCAGGGCAATTTTTAATCTCGACAAAGCCTGTGTACAATTTTTATCGAACCAACCAACTTACCTGTTTTTTGATGGCCTACACCTGCCTGTCAGTAAGCCCTCAATAACAGTATTAATTTGATAGAATTTGGAAAGCAGTATGGTGGGTACTATCAAGCACTGCATCACTGGTATGGCACAGTCAGCAACACCCGCAACTGTCCCCTGATGCCAGGTACACGGATAATTACACCTGACATGTGACTACCAGCGTGCCACGATGTGACTATGTCATGTGTGTGTCGTGTGTTCCCATGAGCTTTCCGATGGTGTTCCGTCAACTCCATCTGCTGTTGCAGCATCCAACATGTGTCTGTGTGCATATGTGCATGACACACATATACGCACACCATGCCACATGTGGACTCACACGTTACATGTGTCATGATGGTTCGAAGATGACTTCCTGACATGAGGCAATATCTGCGTTCTCTCAATGTCTGTGTCATCAGTTTTTGACATGTACCCCTTCATGGAAATGTGTGTTATCTGTCCTTTTTCAGATGACATGTGACCTGTGCGTCTAGACTCCCGCCAGCTGTCTGTATGAGATGACATCCTTCAAATGCTGATATGTGGATGTCTGTCACTCATGTAATGTGTCTGGCTTGTCACTTACACTGGCCCACAGCTATTTTAATGGCATGTCACGTCAACATTGCCATCCAACTATTGTGGCTGGCTCTTCGTAGGAGTATCACCTGGCTGGCCTACGTGTCCTGGATGTATTGCACAGCACAGACTCTGTATTAAGCAGATGTGTATTAGCTGTTGAACATGTGCTCACCTCAGTGACATTGGTGTGGTAATGTACTCACTCTTCGTTATTCCTTCCAAATCTCTGCAGGGCACCGCCTCTCCCCAGATGAATGCCAGACCTGGATGCCATGCGTGAACATGACTGCATACGCAGATACACCTTCTCGCAAGAGTTGATAGAGGACTTGACCCGCCGGCTTGCACCACACCTCCAACCACAACACAGGTATCCTACAGCTCTGACCCCCAAGATGAAGGTGATCGCAGCCCTACATTTTTTTGCCACCGGCACGTTTCAATTGACCATAGCTGATGTCGGTGGCATGTCCCAGACAATGTTCAGCCGTGTCCTGCATGATGTTTTAGAAGCCATGTTGGTGCACCTGGATGAATTCATCCATTTTCCCACTCTTGAGCAGTTGACAGGTGTCAAGGGTGAGTTCTATGCCCTGGGAGGGATGCCTCATGTAATTGGGGCCATTGATGGGACACATGTGGCTTTGGTACCACCACAGGCACAGGAGGTAGTCTATAGAAACAGAAAATATTACCACTCCGTTAATGCCCTAGTGGTGTGTCTTGCTAACATGCTGATTTCCCATGTCTGTTACCGTTTTCCAGGGTCCGCACACAATGCATACATCATGAGGCGTAGCAGGGTGCCAGAAATGATGCTGCAGCTGCACGCGGAACGAGCATGTCACCAGCTCCATATAAAGCGGAAGGAATGCATCTGGCTTTGTAAATTGAAATCATATCATTGATTCTGCTATTCCCAAGCTTGGAAGCAAATCTAAACACTCCGTTAATATTCTTTTCCATTTTAAGGCGGGCATTTACACATTCATTATCCCATCTCTCATCACCGGAAAATGTGACGCCAAGATAACAAAAACTAGTCACAGATTGGATTTTGTTCTCATCCAGGAAGAAGGTCCTTTTAGCACCTTTCTTATTCCCGCAGGTCATTACATATGTTTTTTCTTTGTTAATTAGCAGTTTCCTTTTATCAATAAACCTGCAAAAACAGGTAATTAAACGTTGGAGGCCAATTTGAGTACGTGACAAGAGGACGGCGTCATCCGCATATAGCAGTATTGGAATAGGGTCGCCATCTACTCGGGGGGCATCGGCAGGAACTTGCCTAAGTATTGAATCAATTTGATTTACAAATAAAGAAAAAAGCAAAGGGGCCAGAACACAGCCCTGCCTGATGCCTCGGGTCACTCTAAAGAAGGGGGTAGATTCCCCATCAGGCCCAAAACGTACTTTGCAGGAGAGCCTTTCGTATAGTCTGGCCAAAAAATGTACAATATCTATTGGGGCGCCAATTTCCAGTAGTATTGGCCATAAAATAGAATGTTCGACCAGATCGAAGGCACTGCTAAGATCAGCAAAACATAAAAACAGATTACCTTTTTTGACCGTAACATATTTATTTATAATGAGGTCGAGGTTCAGGCACTGCTCCATCGTACCCAAACCCCTCCTGAACCCATATTGGACTGGTGATAAAATATTATTTTCTTCTACCCATATCTCCAGTCTGTTAAGGAGTATTCTACTCAAAATTTTGATTGATGAGTCCAGGAGGGAGATAGGGCGATAGTTTCGTGCCTCGGACCTGGACCCCTTCTTGAATAGGGGAACAATAATAGATTGTCCCCAGGACAGAGGAAGGTTACCTTCTATAGCGGCATTAAAAATACGGGTTAAAATAGGTGCCCATAGATCCATCTCCTGTTTATATAAATCCACGGGAACACCGTCCGGGCCTGGGGCTTTACCCCCTTTACTTTTTATCAACCCCAAATAAACCTCATCCAGGCTAATAGATAAGGGTAACGATAGCCATACAGAGTTGTGATCAACTAACAAATTTAAAACCAACCTATCAGGATTAAAAATATTAGTGAAGTGATCAATCCAATCATTGCAATTCACATGGGATGTTAATTCGGGAAAGGTATCATTTTTAAGGAACGGGCAGTTAATTGTCTCCCAGAATAAGCCATTGTTATTAGTATCAGCAGCTAAATTTAGTTTATGCCATAGCTCCTCCTGTATCTCTTTTTTACGGACTTTCAAGGAAGTCTTATAGTTATGGCGTTCAGCTTTAATAAGAGTATTATCCCTAGGTTTAGTATCCAGGGCAATTTTTAATCTCGACAAAGCCTGTGTACAATTTTTATCGAACCAACCAACTGACCTGTTTTTTGATGGCCTACACCTGCCTGTCAGTAAGCCCTCAATAACAGTATTAATTTGATAGAATTTGGAAAGCAGTATGGTGGGTACTATCTCATTACTTAGACAGTAGTCGATTTCTGTTATACATTTAGTAATAACTGCACCCAGGAGTTTAGCAGGATTAACATTGACCCACTTAATTCTTGCCCCATTTGGTCTCTCTGCAACAATATCTCCAACAGAACTAGTGGGGTCTGAATGTACATTTCCCCACATCAGTAAAGTTACAGAGATACTATTATGATCACTTACTGCTTGTTCTGTTATCCATAAATCAGTATAAGCAGAGTTGCAAGAGAGAAGTATGTGGTCAATGTTAGAGTGGGCACCCCTGCCAGTAAAAGTTGGGCATATAATATTGCCCTTTTTCAGGGTACAGTCGAGTAACTCTAAATCCAATTTGGCTATCAAATTATTAAGAGAATTTCCATAATCGTCGTGGGGGAAATGGATATATGTAGAACCATTATTATCACCCATTTCTCCCAAAAAGCCACAAATCCTTGGGTTTGCATATGGACAGGCCTGTATATTAAAATCTCCTGTCCAAAGTAAAATCGGTTGGTTCCTAGAACCAGCCAGCAATTTATCTATTTCTCTACCTATTTCAGAAACAATGGGACCCCTATGTGCATCAAAGGTGTTATTATAGTAATTAATAATAATTAAGTCCTTACCTACGGCATGCTCCAGACGTAATAACTGGGCATAGGGGGCCACCTCATGATAAATGTTAGGTTTAAACTGGGTTAACTTAGTTGATACTAAAATTAAGAGTCCAGCTTCAGCCCTTCCTGCTGTTGAATTCACGGCCAATGCCCAATATGAGGTATAGCCTTCCACATAAATAGCTTCTTTGTGCCAGGTCTCTTGAAGACATATAATGTCGAACCCTTGTGTGATGAAATCATTCCAGAAAGGGGTGTTTAATTTTGTACTTAAGCCAGCTATATTCCATGTCGTGATGTTAAGACCTGCTTCTGGTAGTATAGCATTTTTGGATATAATTTGGCTAGGTATAGATTTAACAACACCCTCCTTGGAAATATTTCTTGCTTCGACTGGGGACCCCGAAAGTAATGTAGTTGGCTCCTCCTCATGAGGCGTACCAGATATGACACTTAATCTGACCCCTGATATCTCCTCCCGCTAGTGATATGACTAATTTGGGCGTCTGTAACCTTCAAGTGGGTATATATATCATTGGATGAACAGCAACCCAATGTAACACAATCGCCCCTCAGTCAATCGACTGACTCCAGGCTACTAAACCGATTTTGCAAGGGAATAGGGTTTGTAGTAAAGGGGCGTCTAGGCCATTGCCCTTGTTGCGGGGCCCTCGCATTTCTATGCACAATTTCCCATCCATCAAATTTAGTGGCAAAATGGCCAGGGGGGTAGAAGTAAGTCAGAGGAAAAACCTTAATTGACGTACCTATTTTAGGGTCATTCCAGTTGCAAATGTAGTCAACTATAGTGGGGTCATCAAAGTTTATTAAAATACAATCCCCCTCTATGTTTTTTGTCAAATGGCCAACCCATGGCGCCCTCCTAACCATAGTTATCCTACAGGCTTTGTGCAATGGCAGTGGTCTGTTTTTATTAAGCCAGTGCACAACCCTGTTTCTCAAAGTTGTTGGGGATTCAACCTCATGTTTACCCAATAAGGGAACCCCTGTTAAGATAACAACACATGGGGCAGCTTCAGGTGGTAAATTTGGGATATTTTTTCCCCTTAATGTCTCTGGAGTAGAAGACTTAGCATCATGCTTTTGCTCGGATACTTTACATTGGGCAGATTGCTCATAATCAGGCATAACTAAAGATTTGTTAATTGTAGTTAGATCCTGATGAGTTATGGGCAAACTTGGCAAGTTTTGGGAAGCAGCCGAGACAATTTCTACTCGGGTATTATCCAATGGTTTACAAACACCAGTATGGCCGGTATTACTTCTGGAATCGATGAGGCCCCTGAGCCCTATTTCAATTCTAGATAGATGATCTTCGATCTTATTTATTCTATCCTCTGTAGGGCGGAGGAGAGATCTGATTATGTCAGAAATATTAGACAAATTATGGCATATTCCCTCATCTCTAGTTGTGACATTTACCCCCCCACTTGCAACCTGCATAACAGGTAGAGGAAGGGTTGGAGGTGCATTTCTTTGGACGGGTGCGGCCAATGTATGCTGCTCTATATGGGCATTAGACAATCTGGAACTACTCGGGTGGTTCGCAGGCTTTGTTTTTTTACTTCCTTTCTTGGTCTTGCCACCATTTGTGGGAGTATAGCCATGTTTAGTTTTAACACATATATTAAAAAACATAAACCATACTTATACAAAAAAACATATATCACATCTATTTAAAATATAAACTAAAATACTTAACAGTAATTAAAAAATCAATATTTTAAAGAACACTTTTTTTGCAAACGATATTATTGACTTCTATATTTTTAAAAACGATATTTCTTACCTTAAATTCGATGGGGCCGATTCACAGAACTAACTTAAGACAAAATCCTAAACTTACTACTTTTGGTATTCACAGAAGTTAGGATTTTGTCTTAAGTTTGTCTTAAGACAAACTTAAGACAGACTTAAGACAGTCTTAAGACAGACTTAAGACAGTCTTAAGACAGACTTAAGACAAACTTAAGACAAACTTAAGACAGACTTAAGACAGACTTAAGACAGACTTAAGGCAAACTTAAGACAAAATCCTAATTTAAGTCTGTCTTAAGTCTGTCTTAAGTTTGTCTTAAGTCTGTCTTAAGACTGTCTTAAGACTGTCTTAAGTCTGTCTTAAGTTTGTCTTAAGACAAACTTAAGACAAAATCCTAACTTCTGTGAATACCAAAAGTAGTAAGTTTAGGATTTTGTCTTAAGTTAGTTCTGTGAATCGGGCCCGATATTCTTAACCACGATATTCTTGCTGTCAATATTTCTGTGTCACGATATTTCCAACTCGATATATGTGTAAGTCGAAATTTCCAACTCGACATTCTGTCTGAATACCGTTGTTTAGATTACCACTGCTCCCTGCTAGTAAGCGCCCTGCTTGGTTGTGAACAGAAGGCAAAGGCTGTGGTCTCAGCTATTTTATATGTGATATTCCAGCAGTCTACACCTGGTCCATCAGAGTGGTTACATCTAAGCTACTGAAAGCATTAGCTGTCAATTCGCCAGGCCTTTTGATATCAAATACATATAGTGGGCTTTGGGTCAGCCCCTTGCTCATGATTTGATCACTTTTCTGTTTTTGTCCCTTTCCTGCTTCTCGTTTGATGGCTTTTTGCTCTATTCATGTGCTTGTCCCACCCAGGGGCATTCAGGTCTCAGGAGGTCATTACAATGGCGGGCTGACTCGAGTCCGTCCGCCACCGTAACAGTGCCTGGGACCGCCCGCCTGCAACGCGGCGGTCCCGCATGTCAGATTAGAATGTGACCGCCACCGTGGCAGTCGCATTGTGCATGGTAAACATTGTGGCGGGTGCTGCTGGCTGCAGCACCCGCCGCAATGCTAAACATGCATGTCGTGCTTTTCACTGCACTACCTGGGAGGCACCACGCGGTGCCTGCCACATAGTGCAGTGAAATGTAGGGGGACCGTGGGTACCCCCACAGTGCACCACCCCCCCAACACAAGCGGGGCCCGCAACAGGCCCACAAATGCACTCTCATCCAGCCTTTCAATGGTGGTTTACCCACCACGGAAATGCTGGCTGTGGCTAGCTCGTAATCTAGCTAATGGTGCCTGCTAGGCACTGCTACCATTTTACGCTGTCTGGATGGTCCTCCAGGCATCCTAATTTGGCGGCATCCGATGGCGGAGGGTCCGCCACCGCGCGGCTGGCGGTTGCGGACCCTCTGCCATCGTAATCACCCTCTCAGTGTTTTGATTGGTTTACTTCTATCCACTCACTTCTAATCTTGTTGCATTGAGGAATCTACTTTTTTCAATTTCTGTCAGTACTCCATAAGAATGCATATATGTTCTTGTTCTATACCCTTGTGCCGCTTCCCCCTTCAACCTCTCCCTCCCCCTCACTCTCAACTTTGCTTCCCTTAAGCTCCATCCTCTTATTTTTCTGTGCAATATGATGTAATGCCAGTGGCCATCTAGACATGGGTTTATTTTAAAGAAAAGCCATTCTAAAAGTCCCCTGCATGCCCCCTCGTCATTGCAAAAAAGCATTGGCAAATTAGCGATCTATTGGCTTTGCAAAAGCTTTTTATTCTTCGGAGTTTCGATGCACTACAGTTCTCCTAGAGGGCTGGGGCCTGGAATCCTGGCCACCCAGCAGAGTGCAATAGATCAATGAGTGCATGGCGCCGCGGTACCCACCAATGGCATAATGATGATAATACTTGTCATAATTGGCCAACATGTAGCATGATAATGCCCCCCCCCTCATATAATTCTGGACCGCCCACTATGTGATCATTTTTGACATACTGTGGGCATCCATCACACGAGGAGTCCATTCTGGGTATAGTTTCTGGCTCTAGCCTTTAAGGTGGCAATTCTTATAATGTGGGCATCCATGGAATCATTTTGCGTACCCCGGGCCTTAGCACGACATTGTCGATTCGTGGCCTATTTCTGACAATAACCACATGCTGCTGTTGGTCCCTGATTTAAAGCTGGTCCTGTGGTAAGTCATGGAATATTGTTTGCATTTACGGCTTGATTATGCCTACCTATTGTAAAATACCTACCTTAACAACATAATGGTAATAATTCTCTTGCAGTCAAAACCCATCATCCAAACTCCACTAAAGAGTCAACTTAAAAGAACACCTGTCATAAAAATGAACCCGCATTATTAAGGCGCTATGTAAACAAAAAATACATGTTTTTGATGTTGGTAAGTTTCATCATTAAAGGTTTCATAATATTTAAGAGGTACTTAAAGAGATATTTATTTGTTTTCTTTCAAATGCTTTGCAAATGTTTACAGATTGCAGGGGGCTCTATCTGTTATTACCAGTTAGCATTATTTCAACCTTACACGTCAGTCTGTAGTTAGCCACCTTCTTGCTTTAAATGGTAATGGTTGCATTGAATCAACTACAAAACATAACACTTTTACTTAATTTGTATTATGTGCAAAGGCGTGTTATTTCTTTATATTTGAAAATGCATGGTTAGAATTTAAACTTTGTATGTCTTTTTTTCTGTGGAGTGTTTTTCTGTTGTTACTGCTAGTAATCCTGGTGTTACTGCTAGTTATCATCTGAATGCCTATTACACAAGAGAAGAACCGCCATCTTTGATACAAACGTACAGGGTCTGAGGAGGGAAGAGTGGGGTTGAGCCAGTGCTCGAAGTGGGGAAAAAAAAGTAGGGGAACTGTGGGCGGAGACTCAGGGGGCGGGAATAACCCAAGGATTGGATTAGTGGGCGGAGTCGGAGGTGTGGCTAGAAATAGCAAAACATACCAATTTTTGAACGTTTGGCATTTCACTGACCAGTTACAGCTTATAACGTTATTTAATTCAAAGAATCAATAAACATGTTTATTTGAGGTTTAATATATAAGTTGTTTATATTTAATTCATTTACAATGTGGGACATGTTTCCAATCACAGAATATTCCAAATACGCTTATAAGTGGAATCATAAGCCATTTGTCTCCGAGCCATGCAGTTTCTTTCATCTGCACTTCTCCTCCCTTTTTCTAACCATTTCTGAACATAAAATTCAGGTTTAAATTCTATGACAGGTGGCCCCACGATATTTATGAACATTGTAGAAGACAGACGATTGATTGATATTCTGTTCCGCAGTGGTGTGAGCACATCATTCATTACACTAAAGCCCCATTCACATTCAGCAGTTGAGGTACAAAAGGTGTTTATAATGTGCATTAATGGTTTCAGGCTTTCAGAGATGCAATTTTTATTTTGTTTGTACTCTCTGAAACCAAGGATGTACTGCCTGGTATCAAATACATGCAACCTGCTACAAAGGTTTTGTAATTCTCCCTCACCGTATGAGATGTCTACTGGATCTGGCCAATAAACTGGTTGTAGGAGTTTCATTCTATGTACTAACTCTTTGTATTCTATTTCATCATTGTTTGTGGTTGTGCATCTAGAAACATTTGATGCATTAGACATTGTCATCCTTTTTTGCAGGTTATTTGCTAAGCTCCTAAAGAACTGTGCCCTATTGATGCTAACACAGCCTTTGTTCTGTTGCAGTCCTACACCAGCAAACTGCATCCGTTCAGCAGCATTTAATGCAGTTGTAGCAAACAAAGGGCCCAGGTGCATCAGCCATTGATTCAAACACTAAAATCTGCATCTGTATTGAACGATCGGCCTCATATATGGTCATATCACGCCGCTGCAGCCTTCTGGATAGGTCACCCAATTCTGTGAGAGCATCATATAAAATGCCCATATTTTCAACAAACACCAGGGAGGTTAATAAACGGTTTAAACCAGCATATTTCCTCTGCTCAATGTCACTCCTCGTTGAGTCTTCGGAAGATTCCATGAAATGTTTAATAAGTCCTTTGTAGTTATTCCAAACAGCTCTCACAGATCTTTCACTTGAGGACACCCAACGTACATCTAGCACCTTTCCAATTGCCAGAAGTCTTACTTCTACCTCCAGAGCACATTCCCCAAGCTCTCTCTGATTTTTCGGAGAGGCATGGTAGGTGGTATATAGTTTATCATAAAAAAATTTGAGCTGATTAATGCCTGCGACTTCTTTACAAACATCACCCACGGCAAGCTCCAGCTTGTGGTTAGCACAGTGCCATACACTCAACTGTGGATATTTCAGTTTCAGAAGAGTTGCCACACCGGATTTCCTATCTATCATATTGGAAGCACCATCTGTTACAAGCTGAACCAAATGACTTTTTAAATACTCATCAGTAAAACCGTGTATCTCGAAGCATGCAAGTAAGGTATCTAAGATTAGATCTGCTGCTGTGCTTGGCAACTCAACAAGGTCCAAGAAAAAGGTCAGTGGCTCATTGTGTTTATCAATACATGCTCTTACACAGATAATTAGTGTGGTCAATTTACTATTTGTGAGCTTAAGGACATATTTATGGGAATGGTGGCGCAGGGCAGCACAGCAAGTTACTTTGCTGCGCTGCCCTGCGTCACAGGGAAAGGGCGGGAATGTGCCGTATTTATCCAATATGGTGCATTCCGGTCTTTTCCCCCTGCACTGTCGCCATTTCGACAGCCTAGCTTCAACGCAGGCACACTTGCCCCATGGTGCAAGGGTGCCTCCTTTGCATGCAGGATTGTTTTTGTGCAGGAAGGGGCACCTTCCTGTACAAAAACAATCTTGAGAGGCTTTTTCATCTTTCTATGTGGGCTGCAGAATAAAGCACAGTTTGAAAGAGGAAAAAGCAAGGAGAAATAAAGATATTTCTCCTAGTTATGCCTCCTCTGGGGCAGCGCAAGATTTTGCCGCATTCCCAGGATTACAAGTCCTTGTAAATCTATGAATGCGTCAAAAACCGTGGGGGTTGTGTGGGAGACTTTTATTATTGCAGGAAAACTACTGCGTGACAAAGCCACTGCTGCTCTAGGGTGTGCTGCTTTGTAGACCTGCCCGCAAGACTGGTGGTGAACCTGGGTATGAATTGTGGTGGACAGGGCTTCAAGTTTACCCAACTGGCCACCGGTAGGGTTCACCTGCTGGTGCTAAGGGACCAGGGCTTCTAAGGTCTAGTGGGGCCTTCTAAAGTCTATCATGGGTGCTCCCTCAGGAGTGGTCTGATGGACAAGGCATGAAGGCTGAACCAGGTTCCCCAGTTCCAAATTTGGTAGCTCTGGCCATAATGCCACATCCTATCCCCACCGAACACCCTTCTGCCCCACTGAGTGAAACTCGCACTGTCTTCACCTACAACCCAATTCTGCCCCATTATAAGCACCTGGATGTGACTCATTTCAAATTATGCAGTGCCTGAAAAAAAGTAACAACATTCTGGGAAAAGCAAATACTCATAGGGAATGCAGGATTATGTAAAGCATGCAAAATATAAGCAGGAACGACATGTTACCTTAACGCGTTTACTCTCGTTCAGAAATCAATGAGTATTTTTTGTCTCAAACATTGAAGACATGAATATAGGGCTCCTCCTGTACACATGTGTTAAGCAGGGCTCAGAGACAAAGGAACTCTTCAAGAGATTGGCGCCACACCAATAATCACTGCCATCCGCCACAAGTGCTCCTCATCTCCCCATAGCCCCTCCCCCTCATGACCTCCTCCTCGGATTCCCTCACTGCCACCCTCCACCAGTGCCCCTCATTTCGCTGTTACAACAAACAATTGATGGACGGAATGCTGACAATGCAGACATTCTCCCCCAGTCAAGAGATCTGGGTTAAATCCATCGTTCTTTTGCCCACTACACCACCCCAGTTTAGACATGGCCATATGCAAATCAGTCTTGACCCTGTGCCTCATGGGAACAGTCCAGCCCGAACTGCCAAGCCATGTCTTCCCTGGACCGGAATCAAGCATCCTAGGACCGGTTTCTGGCTATCAGCCGTCATCAGCCAGGATAGCTTGACTCCAGTGGCGTAGTGAGCACGGGACCCACGTCTGGATTGTCAGCATTCCGTCCATCATTTGTTTGTTGTAACGCTTTTCGCCCTAAGTGGGATGGGTATTCCCAGACGTGGGACCCGTGCTCACTACGCCACTGGAGTCAAGCTATCCTGGCTGATGACGGCTGATAGCCAGAAACCGGTCCTAGGATGCTTGATTCCGGTCCAGGGAAGACATGGCTTGGCAGTTCGGGCTGGACTGTTCCCATGAGGCACAGGGTCAAGACTGATTTGCATATGGCCATGTCTAAACTGGGGTGGTGTAGTGGGCAAAAGAACGATGGATTTAACCCAGATCTCTTGACTGGGGGAGAATGTCTGCATTGTCAGCATTCCGTCCATCATTTGTTTGTTGTAACGCTTTTCGCCCTAAGTGGGACAGGGTATTCCCAGACGTGGGACCCGTGCTCACTACGCCACTGGAGTCAAGCTATCCTGGCTGATGATGGCTGATAGCCAGAAACCGGTCCTAGGATGCTTGATTCCGGTCCAGGGAAGACATGGCTTGGCAGTTCGGGCTGGACTGTTCCCATGAGGCACAGGGTCAAGACTGATTTGCATATGGCCATGTCTAAACTGGGGTGGTGTAGTGGGCAAAAGAACGATGGATTTAACCCAGATCTCTCGACTGGGGGAGAATGTCTGCATTGTCAGCATTCCGTCCATCATTTGTTTGTTGTACCCCTCATTTCGCTGTAGCCCCTCCCCCTCATGACCTTCTCCTCAGAATCCCTCACTACCATCCTCCAGCAGTGCCCCTCATCTCTCCCTAGCTCCCCCCATGACCTCTTCCTCGGATTCCCTCACTGCCACCCTCCAACAGTGCCCCTCGTTGCTCCATAGCCACTCCCACTACCTCTTCCTCGGATTCCCTCACTGCCACCCTCCAACAGTGCCCCTCATCTTTATGTAGCCCCTCTCTCATATGCATTTCATTTGTTGTGTAGCGCTATCAGTGTAGTGTGTGTCAGTAATTTACACCACGCACACATTATACAGAGACAACGAATCATACAAGTATGTAAATCAGCCTACAGGGAATGTCACATAAGCCAATGAGGATTACAAGGTGTATGAATCACATGTCATCCATACTGGTGGGCAGTTATTTTAAGAGGGTTTGGTCTGGAGAAGCACAAACTCAGGATTTAAAGAGTACTCCAGTGGTTAGGGGTTGGCTTTACTGATAAAAATGTATATTTGCCCAAAGATACTCATTTTAGCAACATTAGAATAATGAAAGACTGGGGAAGTTCTAACTATATCACAAAACAAAAAACGCGAAGTTCTAACTATATCATTCAGGTTTGCATACAGCTCTTTGATGACAGTTCATTGGTCACTGTCCTATGTTAGGATTGTAACTTGTGAACTGCAAGTAACACAAGGATCTCTGTCACAATGACAGTAACCCACTGAGCTTCCACAGAAAATACAGTTCATCTGCACTTAACTACTAACAGAGAAATTATTGCTCTCCAGCAGGATCATTCATCACCAGCGTTATTGGGGCATCTTTTATTGTCCTATTGTTGTCCTGCATCAGCCATGATAATGATAAAAACGGATTAAATGAAGCACACACAAAGTACATGTCCTGCTGCGCCTGTGCAGAATTTAAAAAGAAAAACGAATAGTGACACATTCTCCTACCTATTCCATTAGTCAATCTTAGTGTCGCAGCCTGAAGTGATAAGCTGCTGCAGGGGTTGGGAAAGGTGAATCAAAATAAACAAACTTCTTTTCTCCTGCGCTGCATAGAAAAAGAATATCCACGCAGCAGGACAGTAGGCAAAGGTTACCGCGGCCAAACAAAGGATTTGTCGCCTTTCGCCATGCCCCTGGTGGAGATGAAGGGGTGGAAAAATAAACAAAGCCTCGTTAACATGTAAATGGTCTTTTAAAGACCTGTGAAGTACTCAGGTACGGCTGCGATAATCTCTGTAACTGTCTGTGTGCGCGCGCTTTGAGCCCCATGGTGTTTCGCGCCTGCCTTCAAGCCCTTGCTAGAACCTGGCCTGAATTAGGGCAGTCCCGGGACGCTTTTTTTAAATCAAGAAGTAGGGGAACGGACTAGCATAATTTTTAAAAGTAGGGGCACGCCGTGCCCTTCCGTTCCCCCCCACTTCTAACACTGGGTTGAGCCCATTACTCTTAGGGGGCTTCTGAGGGGTCGGAGCCGTGAAGAGGGGCGGGGCTTTGTGCCGCTCTACCCTTCCTTATAAGGAAAGCAACAACGTATGTGGCTGTCTCTGTGTACAGCCTCCACATGCGAGATGTAAACCCACTCTGTGTAGGGGTTTTCAGATCATGTTGTCTCCCACCAGGTGACATCAGCTCTTCCTGAGGAGAATGTGTGAACAGAGCAAAGATCATGTGACACTTGGTGGCACCATGCGAGCTGGAGGGCCAGGTACTGGGTCTTACTTCCTTAAATGACAGGCTCCGCCCCTCTTGCTGTCTCCTGACAACTCGCCCTGTATCAGGCCAGGGCATGAACATCTCTGAACAGAGAGGCAGTGACTCTCTGCTTCACAAAAGAGAGATTGCAAACCTCTAAGGTAATTAAGGTATTGAATTACAAATAATAATTACACACAGCTAATAAAAACACAGTATTCCTGTTCCCATTTGGAGCTCAGTGACATTGACTGACAACAATTTGCAGCTATGTTAAAAGATTAAGCCCATTACACAAAGCTTAAAAATGTAGTGGCAAATCCTTTTGGTTAAGATGTCAAAATAAGAGAATGACACTAATGCAAAACATTTAGAGGAATTTAAAAGTTGGCTCAAGGAAAGTAAAAACAGTAATCCGATCTGTAATTCATCGCCACTCTTGAGAAATCATATAGGAAAAGAAAGAATCCCTCAATAATGCAGCGATGTCATTAAACTGCTTTCTCTTAGCCACAGACATGAGCCAGTTGTTTATGGAAAACAGGGGGAGCAGCCAGGGCGTGGCAGCGCTGGGGACATTTCAGGGCTCAAAGCCAATTCCAATAAAAAAGGGAAGGCGGGGATGAAAGTGCAAGCTTATATTGGGAAGTGTGCACAAGATGAGAATCAATCAAGGCCCTGGCTTCACAGGATCTACCCTCACCTGCAAAACGAAGAACTTAACGTCCTGCATCAGTGGAACACATGCGCGAGACTCACGGATTTAGGACACACCTCTCCCACTTCCAGCCACGCACAATACAGGCATTGGCAACATTAATGAGTCTGGCTTGCATTTTGAGTCTTGACTAAAATATGTTTGAAAGCCTGCTGCAGTGACAAGAAAGACAACAAAAAATCAGTGCATAAATAATTTCATGTGTGATAATTCAGTGTGCTTTTGTGATCTAAAATAGCCTTCATGCAGAGTGGTGCATGCAGTCCTTGGGAGAAGGAATGGTACAGAAAACAACCAATAGCATGAGGTGAGAGGGTGATTTGCATAATGAGTGGAGCCAAAGCCAACTCTATATAAAAAGAACTAGTAACACTAGATCTTACAGACAGCTGAGGTGTCAATCCAGACCTGACAAGAGAGGCCACAGAGCGGTACAAGTACCAGAGTTACACATCATCCCAACCCCACAAAGAAACCCTAAGGGGGCTGGTAATCATTTTGGAAGGCACCCTCAAGGATGCTACTAAAAGACTCAATCGCCAGTGAAAATGAGCTATGGACCTGCATCTCAGTGTTTCCAACAGTGCCTAAGGGTTTTCAGATTATTTTGCTGCACCAACCCCACATCCTACAACTCTCTAGAGTTCCATCACCAGTCCACTGAAGCTTGCCCATAACTTGCCTATGCCCTCCTAAGCAAGCTGTGTGAACACCCTTACTCGTATGTCAAGGAAACTCTATTCTGATGTTATTGCCAAATACAATCCTTCCACACTTAACATCTGCGTTGCTATGCCCTCCTGTAACTGATTTTTAGCTTGCCTTGCCTTTAACCTTACTCTGATCGAAACATTCACAGCCCTCTGGGAATAATGCTTCATAACCCCCATCCCGAACACTACCAGAAAGCAGCCTCCTTTTCCCACAGCACTTGAAATAGATATGCTCTATCATCAATTGAAGATTTCCAAAGCCTTTGTGCAATCAGTAATTGATGTAAAGCATAATTATATCCCTCCATTATCCTTTTTCCATCCAAATAACAAACTCACATCTCTACCGCTAAAATTAATTCAATAAATTCCTAAACTAATTCACAACTTATCCTTTTTGGGTTCCGGAGTAGCATCTACTCATCGAGAAACCGCTTCAACGCCTCATCAGGGGTAGTAAGCGCTATATAAATGCAATTACGATTAAAATTATGCCAAAGGGTGCTACCGTTCATGGACATTATTGGTCAGCTCAGTACAAACACGTATAAGTTTGACTCAAAGTCAAATCTACTAAGATAGCCTCACCGGGCTTGCATCAAAAACTAACGCCTCCTTGAAACAGGCATTCAGAATGGGAAAATTCTTTCATTTCTCTAAGACACACATTGTGGTGCCGATTACGATCCGGTAAAAAAATTCCCCGTACGACTCGTATCCGGTCTTTTTACCGTACGAATCGTACAAGTGCCGTACAAACTGCCAATTACGATTCGCATGGGAAAAAGACCATACGAATCGCATTGGGAATAATTCCCCACACGTCCTTGGGCCGGAAAATGTGTCCGACACGTCCCCGGACGATTTACCGTACAAATGTGAAAAGTGAAGTCCGACCGCGGAATCACGATCCATCCCATGCGTCCGATGTTACAACCGTATGGAAAAAACACCGTCCGCACGAACTCCCATAGCAACCATGGAGACATGTGCCCGCATATGCGCCGACCCCCCCCAGCCCCCGTACGTTCGAATCGTACCCCCCCGTGTATGTACACCCCCACCCGTGTATGTACACCCGTGTACGTACGAGTCGTACCCCCACCCGTGTATGTACACCCGTGTACGTTCGAGTCGTACCCCCACCCGTGTATGTGCACCCGTGTACGTGTCGTACCCCCGTGTATGTACACCCGTGTACGTACGAGTCGAACCCCCCGTGTATGTACACCCCCACCCGTGTATGTACACCGGTGTACGTACGAGTCGAACCCCCCCGTGTATGTACACCCCCACCCGTGTATGTACACCCGTGTACGTACGAGTCGAACCCCCGTGTATGTACACCCCCACCCGTGTATGTACACCCGTGTACGTTCGAGTCGTACCCCCACCCGTGTATGTACACCCGTGTACGTGTCGTACCCCCCATGTATGTACACCTGTGTACGTTCGAGTCGTACCCCCACCCGTGTATGTACGACCCGTACCCTCACCCGCGTACGTATGGAGCGTACCCCCCCACCCCAACCGTGTATGTACGACCCGTACCCTCACCCGCGTATGTATAGAGCGTACCCCCACCCCAACCGTGTATGTACGACCCGTACCCTCACCCGCGTATGTATGGAGCGTACCCCCACCCCAACCGTGTACGTACGACCCGTACCCTCACCCGCGTATGTATGGAGCGTACCCCCACCCCAACTGTGTATGTACGACCCGTACCCTCACCCGCGTATGTATGGAGCGTACCCCCACCCCAACCGTGTATGTACGGACCGTACCCCCACCCCAACCTTGTATGTACGACGCGTACCCCCACCCGTGTATGCATGGAGCGTACTCCCACCCCAACATTCTAAGTACGGAGCGCACCCCAGGCCCCAACATCACCACCTTCACACAGCATCGCGCATGTACAAGTCGTACCAAGCCAGACACAAGGACAGCACTGTACAACAAAATGGCCCATGTACACACCGTACACACGCTAAAAACGCACGTACACAACCAGGACAAAGCAAAACAACACAAGAATACACCATTCGAATGGCACAAAGCCACAAAACATGTCCAACAACCACAAAAACAACACATTCACTGACCTGCAACTGCCAAAATCCAAAACAGAGGCCCAAAACACAACCACTCCTTCTAACACACCCACCCAAAGTTCAAACACAGCCACACCCACCAATGGACCAATAAAAAGGGCCCACACACACAAACCATGAGCCTTTGCAACAGACTCACTGCTGCCAGACCCCACAGACAACCTACAGCACCATACTAGAACCTTTACTACTCCTTACACTTTCACACCTTCACACACACCTTCACAAACACCCCCTCATCACACTCACACACACACCTGCACAACCACACCCACACACCCACAACCATCCACACACCCCCCCCCACCATCCACACCCACACCCCTCACCATGCCCACTAACAAGAATCCAAAGTTCACTAGCCGAGAGTTGGAGGTCCTTGTCGATGAAATCCTCAGAGTTGAGCCACACCTCTTTGGAACATTGGTCAGACAGACCAGCATTTCAGAAAAAACAGCCATGTGGCAGACGATCGTCGATGCTGTGAATGCTGTTGCGGACACCAGAAGGACTAGGCATGAATGCCAAGCCAGGTGGTACGATCTGCGGAGGAGGGTCCGAGCCAAAATGACCGACGACCACAACCAGGCCAACGTCACTGCAGGAGGGCCGCCCCGCAGAACCGTACAATACCATCCCTGGGAGGAGAGGGTGATGGCCATACAGCCGGTGGTGGCAGTGGACGGATTAGAAGGACTCCGAGACCCGGGTGAGTACACAAACAACTCACCTCACATGGGGGGAACGTCATCCACAACCAAACTCACAAACAGGCACGCAACCACCCCAAGCTATCGCATGACTCAACCACACTCCATGAACACGCACATGCCACTGGCGCCACCATGCCCCATGCACCCAGCTGGACAATGTCAAGTCACAGGCCACAGAAAACACCAACACATGACACGGTAAGCCGGATGGCGGGAGGGTGGGCCACAAAAATCACATAGTGCAAATCAGAAGCAGACAACAATGCCCCCTGCCCATATGGCCTAGGTCACAGCCAGACAAACAGTGTGTCCCCACACAGGAATGACTTGCCAGCAAATGGCGGACGCCTTGCATCAACACATGGGGGTGATGGCACGTTCTTGCACATGACAGCAGCTAATGAACAGCCAACACTGTGAAAGAGTGGCAGCACACACCACCACAGCAGCAGTGCAGACACAGACACTACACCCAATGGGTGCCTGGAGATCAGAAACAAACTCACATCAACAATCCAAGGGCCATTCAAAGATCTGCTAACAGTGTGTGCCCAGGAAGCTGGGCTGAGGTGACAGAGGGTGACACACAGAGGGAGGGAGAGGGGGACAGAGAGGGAGGGAGACACAGGGAGACGAACAGAGGGAGGAGGCTGCCACACAGAGGGAGGGAGAGGGGGACAGAGAGGGAGGGAGACACAGGGAGACGGACAGAGGGAGGAGGCTGACACACAGAGGGAGGGAGAGGGGGACATAGAGGGAGGGAGACACAGGGAGACGGACAGAGGGAGGAGGCTGACACACAGAGGGAGGGAGAGGGGGACAGAGAGGGAGGGAGACACAGGGAGGCGGACAGAGGGAGGAGGCTGACACACAGAGGGAGGGAGAGGGGGACAGAGAGGGAGGGAGACACAGGGAGACGGACAGAGGGAGGAGGCTGACACACAGAGGGAGGGAGAGGGGGACAGAGAGGGAGCGAGAAAGGGACACACAGGGAGAGCAAATCAGCCTTGTGGTGTGTGGGAATGTCTGCTCATCAGCAGGTGGACTGCGTGCATGTAGACAAGGGTGGCCAGAACCCCCCCTCTTCTCCATGGCAAAACACAGGGCCATGTCACAACCTGTGCACGAGCACAACGACAGCTACCTGCATCATATAAGTGTGTGGAACAACTCCATGTGCCCACGTACAGTGCTACACGGAAGGCGCCAATGCATGGCTCGCCACACCTGCCCACTCCACTGCTGACTGCAGTAACAATTGACGCAGCAAGTAAGACTGTGCCACACATAGGTAAAGTCGCAAAAGCTGTGCCCAAGGGACATACCCATGCACAAGTGCACTGTGAGTGGAATGCAAGACATATCCAAATTCCCAGAGGAAATGTGCCAACTTTGAAACCAATGAAACATGGATGTTGCATGGAACAAAATTAACATTGTCTCTCTCACACACAGGTCAACGTCGTGGATCACCCCCCAACACTGGGGGGTAAGACTCACAGGACCTGGCTCGGCGGGATGACGGAGCCACCGGCAGCGACGACTCTCACCACTCTGTGGACGAACCCGACCCCGACCAACCTGGCCCCTCTGGTGTCCAACGACCTGCAGCACCTGCGTCAGGTACAACTGGGCCAACCACCACCCCCACTCCTGCCACATCCCAGGAGACACCCAGGATCCCTGCCCCACCACCACAATGAAGCCAGGCTGGCCAGGAGGGACACGGTGTCCCGGGCACCCAGGAGGAGGCAGGCGACAATGCCAATGCCACCCCTCAGGGGTCCCGGAGACCCGATGTGCCCACAAGGGCAGGCCAGGTGCAAGTGGGCAGGGGTGGTGGGAGTGGAGGACGGCGGAGGCGCGAGCCTGACCGGTTGGCTGGGGAACCGGTATATTCCCATGTCCGAAACATCCTGGACACATACTGGCAGGACACCACGGGCATGGCCCAGGTTGTGTCCACCCTCAACGAGATGAAGGGGACCCTCGATGAGATCAAGACCCAGCAGGCCCAGCAACATGCGGAGCAACATGCCTGTCTACTGCGACACCAACGGCGGATGGAGGACAGACAGGCTGAGCTTGTGACGGTGTTCACGGGAATTCACAGTACACTCTGTCGGATGGCCGACAACATGGGCAACCCTCCCTGTGCCATCAGGCGTAGAACATCACCACCCACAGGGAGGGATCAGGAGGAGGAGGAGGAGACATCCAATGGAGCATCCCACACATCGTCACGGCCTGCTTCTGAGGGTCCCTGCAGGAGGGCGGGTCGTCCACGGAAAAGACCGTGAGGGTCGGCGCAACAGCACCATCTCCCAGGACACCTGGCCCACTGGAGCAACAGCAGCACAGCGGCAAAAGACATTCTCTGCCACATGGACTTGCTGGTCACTGTCTGACCAATGTTGACAAAGACTGTGGCATGGACTCTGAGGATTTCAAATGGCAAGGACACCAACTCCCCTAGTGAACTTTGGATTCCACACACCCGGAAAGCCCCTCATGTCAAACCCCCCCCCACCCCAACCAAAATAAAAAGTCACACCATAAAGAGAAGATGCCTACTGATTGCATTATTACCTTACATGTGTCTTGTAAAGTCTAACCATGCCTGAGTTCTCATTTGACTTCAACCATCCACACCCTGGGGCCTGAGTCTGGCACCGGACACACATGGGTCACATTGTATTAGGCAAGACAGACATGGAGCACCATACACACCCGTGATGGGCCCAACCAGCTGAGGGGGTGGCCGCACAACCGTGCTGACAGACATATTGAGTACAGCGATAGCCATGCGCAGAGGTCAGGGATCATGTGGAGTGTCCTGGGGGGCACCCAGGTATGTGTGGACAGGTGGCAGAACCATGTCCTGCAAGCTTGAGTCAGGTGGATGCAGAGAATGGTGGCCTGGCCAATGTTGGATGCATGGGGATGGCACATGTCACAATACCCACACAGTCATGGACATCATGCACAATACACAGTCTAATCCCACACAAACAGCTTGCATCTTGCTACTCTACACATAGACACATAGCCACTATCACGGAAAACCATGCCAGACATGCCGGATGCACCGTGGCAACACACCAGCATTGACTGAGAAGAGGCACCTTGGAGGCATAGGGACACCTTTATTAGTCATGTATTCGGGATTGCAGAGGCAACTTGGAGTACACATGAACGGGTCCAACACTGGCACCCCCCTTCTGCAGCACAAATGCGTGATAGCCATGGAACTGGCACACAAGTGTCGGCTAACAGCTAAACACCCCCTGCTGCTCACGGAGAGACTGCCATACACCATTGATCCGCTGATGTGGAAGTCCCACACCATGTCAAGCCAATGCAAACCGTATGTGTCCGAGGGCAGTGTAACACACTTTGATGCCATCATCACATTCCACAATCCCATCACTGATGACTGTCAACAAGTCTGACCATCTATTCAGGTGTACCCAGCTGCATGTCATGTGTACCATGGTGATGCGACATGTCTGCAGAGGAACCAAACATCGACAGGGGCAGTGTGCATACATCGTAAACAACTGCCACACCCAATACACCCCTGATGCATCCCTTACCCTAAGGAGACTTCCAAACTTGTCCGTGCGTGTAACGCTGAGTCAGCACACGATGACGTGTCCATGAGGAATAGCAGTGCCACAACAATGCAACCAGCAGACGGCATGCGCAAGTACCTGGGGATGAGAGACACACAAGAAGTCAGCCACAAAAAGCACAGCCACTTGCATGTGCATGTACTCGACATATGTAAGGATGACAACATGCCAGGTCACAATTATGACTGGGGAAATACACTTCACTGGCACCATCACTCCAGTGACACATCCACACACACCTCTGACTCACGTGGCATACATGCAGATGGACACACACATCGCAACACATGCCACACGGGGATCAATGCGTGCACAGACAGACACTGGTACTCACCACTAAGCAAAGAAGTTGCGTATGAGCCGAGTCCGGATGTCCTCTTGCGGAACCACATCCTCCACATCACTAGCCCCATTGCCAAGACCTTCGTCCTCCATGGGTGGATGGTCCTGATCATCTTGATCCAGGATGAGTGGCACAGCTTTCTCAACTGCCATGTTGTGCAGCATGCAGCAGACCATGAAGATTTTGCAGACCTTTGCCGGGGCATATGGGAGGGCGCCGCCGGTCTTGTGGAGGCATCGGAATCGCCTCTTCAGGAGGAAAAATGTCCTCTCTATCACTCGCCTTGTCCGGCCATGGGCGGTGTTGTAGCGGAGCTGGGCCGGCGTGATGGGGTTGCGGAGAGGTGTGATCAGCCATGGCATGTTGGGATAGCCAGCGTCCCCTACATGGAAAGCACATGGACATAAGTAGGACAGGAGAAGCGGTCGTGCTGGAAGTCTACGCAAAATACAGGACAGACAGAGTGTACCCACCAACAACACATGCTCGTTCGTTGCGCAGCTGCGTCATCATTTCAGGCACCCTGCTGCGCCTCATGATGTAGGCATCGTGTGCTGATCCTGGAAAACGAGCACAGACATGTGAAATCACCATGTTGGACAGACACACCACAAGGGCATTGATGGAGTGGTAGTGCTTGCGATTCCTGTACGCTACCTCCTGTGCCTGAGGTGGTACCAAAGCCACATGTGTCCCATCTATGGACCCAATGACATGGGGCATCCCTCCCAGGGCATAGAATCCACGCTTGACCCCAGTCAACATTTCAGGGGTTGGGAAATGGATGAACTCATCCAGGTGAAGCAACATGGCCTCTAAGAAATAATGCAGCACACGGCAGAACATGCTCTGGGACATGCCACCAACATGAGCTATGGTATTTTGAAAGGTACCCATGGCAAGAAAATGTAGGGCTGCCATTACCTTCAGCTTGGGTGTCAGTGCCGTAGGATACCTGTGCAGCGGTTGCAGGTGTGGTGCCAGCCTCGCCGTCAACTCCAGAATCAACGGTTGGGGGAAGCGGTAGCACCGGATACAGTCATTCTCCCGCGTGTCAGCCAAGTCCGGAATTGCTCGGGGAAGAGGCGGCGCTCTGCAGTAATTTGGAAGTGACAAGGAAGAGTGAGTGCACTACAGCAACAATTTTTTGGTGCTGAGCACATGTTAATCTGTCAATACACATATGCGACATACGGAGTCAGGTATGTGCAACATGCCCTGGACACGTATGGCTGGCAGGTGACACTCCTACCAAGACCCAGCTACACACGGAGATTGTGAACCTCCACATGCCATGGCATGGGATTAGCTGTGTCCCAGTGTAAGTGAACAGCCAGACGCAACACAGGAGTGACATACATCCACACATCAGCAGAAGTAGGATGTCGATTGCAGAGACTGGTAGCGGAACACTAGAGCCACAGGTCACATGACATTACACTAGGACAGCCCACACACCTTGCCATGAAGGTGTACATGTGATGACTCACCACACATACATAGAGAGGATGCAGACATGTCCTTGTTACGCTACTCCGTGTCCCATGCATACATACGCACCTCATATCCGATACCACATGTTCCCTGGTGTGCGGAACAGTGTGCCATGTCCATCTACACACAGACACATGTTGGTTGCTGCAACAGCTGATGCTTTTGAGGGAGCTCCAACATCAACCTAATGGGAACCCCCACACATACATGACATAGTCACATCGTGCACCGTGGGTAGTGACATGTCTGGTGTGGTAACCCCTGTACTGGGCATCAGGGGACACTTGCGTGTGTTGTTGACCGTGCCATGCCAGTGACGCTCATCCCAAGTGTGCAGTACGACATGCACACATGTCAAAGGAGTTAAGGGCATGCCTGGCACACATTGCACCGTCACACATAACATCTGTACACATCTCATCATACATCTGGTGCCTTCTCCACTAATGTGCCACATCACAGCCTTTCACACCTGTGCCCTACACATGTAGTACTGGCCAGACAATGCCTTGATGTCCATCCATGGACAAGTATGTCAGCCCTATTCCTTCCTGTGTGCTGCCTGTCACCACTGTGATGTGTGAAAGGCACCGTACTTTCGCTAAGAGGGCCTGTGTATGTTCCCTATCACTATGGGAGTGCTGCCGTATGTGTACCCATAGTGATAGTGAGCGTACAGGTGTGTGTACGGTCCGTCTCACTAGGGGTGTTCTCGCGTATGCGTACTCATAGTGATAGTGAGCGTACAGGCGTGTGTACGGTCCGTACCACTATGAGTACGCATACGCGAGAACACCCATAGTGATAGTGAGCGTACAGGCGTGTGTACGGTCCGTACCACTATGAGTACGCATACGCGAGAACACCCATAGTGATAGTGAGCGTACAGGCGTGTGTACAATCCGTCTCACTATGGGTGTGCTCGCGTATGCGTACTCATAGTGATAGTGAGCGTACAGGCGTGTGTACGGTCCGTCTCACTATGGGTGTTCTCGCGTATGCGTACTCATAGTGATAGTGAGCGTACAGGCGTGTGTACGGTCCGTCTCACTATGGGTGTTCTCGCGTATGTGTACTCATAGTGATAGTGAGCGTACAGGCTTGTGTACGGTCCGTCTCACTATGGGTGTTCTCGCGTATGCGTACTCATAGTGATAGTGAGCGTACAGGCGTGTGTACGGTCCGTCTCACTATGGGTGTTCTCGCGTATGTGTACTCATAGTGATAGTGAGCGTACAGGCGTGTGTACGGTCCGTCTCACTATGGGTGTTCTCGCGTATGTGTACTCATAGTGATAGTGAGCGTACAGGCGTGTGTACGGTCCGTCTCACTATGGGTGTTCTCGCGTATGCGTACTCATAGTGATAGTGAGCGTACAGGCGTGTGTACAGTCCGTACCACTATGAGTACGCATACGCGAGAACACCCATAGTGATAGTGAGCGTACAGGCGTGTGTACGGTCGTCTCACTGTGGGTGTTCTCGCGTATGCGTACTCATAGTGGTACGGACCGTAAACATGCCTGTACGCTCACTATCACTATGGGTGTTCTCGCATATGCGTACTCATAGTGGTACGGACCGTACACACGCCTGTACGCTCACTATCACTATGAGTACGCATACGCGAGAACACCCATAGTGAGACGGACCGTACACACGCCTGTACGGGCCGTTGATATGCATTTGGGTTGCCCTAGGGCCCCGGGACGCACCGTACCTGTGTGTGAAGCTCCAAATTACATAGGGGACACATGAGGGACAAGTATAAAGGCCTACATGCATGCTGGTTGTCATGGAGACCCAGTTTAAAGTTTGAATTTTTTTAAGCAGGTGCACAGCAGTAGTCAGTTTGAATGAATCTACTTTGTTGCAATGTGCTTCTGGAGTTGACATCATGCTGAAGAAAAAAACACAATAAGAACCCACTGACTGTGCTAGGTTTGAAGGGATTGGAGGAAACATAGGATGCAAATGTGAGTGACCAATCACTCTGTACTCCTGTGCATGATACAGGCCAGCAAGGCAGATATAAGGCAGCCAGGTCCCATGAGGGAGCACTTGCCTGCACATTTTTGTATTCGACGACCCAGCTGCTGCTACTGATTCCCTGGAACCATGTCAAGGTCTGTGGAGAGGTCACAGCCTTTCACCCTGGAGGAGAACCTGGCTTTGCTGGATGCTGGATGTGATCCTCCCACAGTACCCCCTGCTGTATGGGCGACCAGGGTATCAGGTGAGTGCAGAGTCCACTAGCACAGACTGTGTCCCTTTTTTGTGAGTGTGACTTCTGCCATTGTGTTCAGGTGTGACACACATGCTATGTACTGTAGGGGGGGCTCCAGGGGGGGGATGCCTGATGTCTCCCAGCCAGAGCATGCTGTGGTGCATGTCTGCCGTCCTCACTAGCATTGTGTTTACTGTGACAATCACTGCAAGGTGCATGCCACATTCTGCCTGTCTTGTCCTCCTGGGAATGTAGCCTCTACAATCCTCATGTGATTATGTGGTCAGCCCAGTGTGACAGGTGACTGTACCCACAGATGTGTGTTAGTTCTGTGTACCTGTGCTGAGAGTGTCCACATGATGTGTTCGTACCCTGGACACCGGTGTGTGTGTGTGTAAGTCCCCTGTCATGTGGGTGGGTGCATATGAGGAGTGTAGCACCCGGGCTGCATGAGGGATGGATATACCCTGCCCATGTGATGTGAGCAGGGAGCAGTGCTGTGTGTCTGACGTGCAGAGCCAGCCCCACACCTGTGAGCCCCCCCGTCTAGTGGCACATGTGCAGAGTGAGGTTTGTCGCTGCATTTGGCAATGGCAGGTGAATGTCCTGTGCCTGTGTGTGTCTGTGTACTCTGCTGCAGTAGCGTCAGTGGCCTGTGGCATGTGACTGCTTAGAGGTGCTGCACATTATCCTGGTGTAGCTTGTGATGCACAGTGTGAGCCTGGATCATTGATTGTGTAGTTGCCCTCATTCCACCTGTGTACTTTCAATGGCACGTACTGCTTTTGCCCTTCCCCAGAGGATCATGTCCCTATGACAAAGGTGCAATGCGTTGGATGCATACTATGCATTGTTGTAAACAGCAAATTTGTTCTAATATGTCTCTCTGTGACATGTGCCTGGTGTATTGATGTAGTGTCACTTGTTCATCCTCACAGGTAGGCGCCTCTGCCAAGAAGCAGATATGGCTGACCGCCGTCAGTGCCGTGAGGAGTGCGGATGGTCGCAAGCGGCGCCTGGCCCAGGTGAGGAAACGCTGGCAGGATATCCGGTGCTGGACGTGGAGGATCGCACGGGTCCTGCTGGGGGACTCACCTGAGACCCATAAGAACCACGGGCGCCGCCGTCTGACCCACATCCACAAGCGTGTGCTGGCGGTGGTATTTCCAGACTTGGAGAGGCGCTTACAGGAGAAGCAGCAGCAGGAAGGGGGTAGGTACATGTGTGTTTGTTGTGTGTCACAGTTGCATGGATACACTGCCAGGGTTTAAAGGTGCTGTGCAGATCCAGTTACCCACAGTATAGCTGTGCTCTCCTGCCTCCCTTCCCCTCCTTGCAATGTGTTCCCTGGTCTGTGTGTAGTCACTCCTTCACAAGGTAATGTAGGCTGGCGCTTTCTCCACGTGAACTATGCCTGTAGCATCATGTGTGGGGGTGGTGTGTAACAGGTTTGGGGACCTTGCCTGTGCCCTGTCCAGTTCAGTACATGTGGGTTCCATGTCAGTTGGCACTGATGCTGAGTCCAGACATGGGAGTTAGTCTCTCAAGTGTCATGCCTTACAGCGCGCATGTCCTATGTTGTGGCCTGTGACATGATGTGCATGAGTGTGCGATACGCATGGTGCAGGGATGGTGGCGTGTGTTGCAGTCATTCCCATTCAGGACCATGGAGTTGTGTGGCCACTACTGTCCCCTGGGGCATATTTTCATAGGTGTCATGTGTGTCATCACAAAACGTGGACACTCTCAGTGTCTACAGCATAGGTTGTGCTCTGTGCCATTGTCCCCTGGCGCCATGTATATTGACGTGAAATGTAGTACAAGTGTCCACTGTACAGCCTGACCTGATTTTCCTTGTTCATAGTCACAGTGGCCAGTGCCTGTGTGTCTTGTTAAAATCATCTGATGATGGCCATTTGTACATGATTATTTGGACAGGCGCACCTTGGGTATTTGGCGTCCAATCTTGCATTTATGCAGCCCCTGTGTATTTCACCCAGATTAAGAGATGTAAGTGCCACCTGTATCTCAACAAATTGTCTCATGTAGGGGGTGGTTGGTGCGGGCCAAGCCTACATGTCAAAACCAGAATTCTCCTTGCTAGGTCTGGCCAGTGTGTGATGTTTGTCTGGACATACACTCAAGGTGCAGTGAGCCAGTCATGGTGGGCATGTTTTCAGTATTACCTATGCAGCATGTTCCTCAAGTTCATGGATATGGTCCCTCCTCATCCCTATTTTCGGTAACGCTGTGTGGTGCAGATGCAGTGCTGGATTGTCCCCAGGGCCTGGCTCCTATGTCAAACTCCATTTCATGTCATTTGCTATTGTGTCATGCTCTCCATGGATTTTCATTGGCATGGTGGGTCAACCAACTGTGTGTTGCATGCCCTACATCTGTACCTTGTTTTGTAGGTGTTACTGATCTTTCTTTGCAGGCTATGCACTGTAACCTATGTAGATTGGACTCATGTGACATATGTATACAGGTGTGTGATTAATTGCTGTCTCTTCACCTTGCCAACAGCATCGTCGGGGGACACGGAGGGAGACATGAGCACAGACGGAGCGGAGGGACCGAGCACCAGTGCCAGCGTTGACATCGTGGCTGGCACATTGAGTGGTACTGAGGCGGAGGAGAGTGAGGCCGAGGACCTGTCCACTGGCACGACAGAATATGAAGCTGACGGGTCCGAGGATGATCTCTCCGAGTGGGCGGAGGCTGCACCAGCAGCTGACAGCGGCACAACATCGCACCCCGCCCCCTCCATTGCCATCAGCCGCCTCCCACTTGCTCGTGTCCCTTCCCAGCGTGCCGGGTCACCACATGTCTTCTTCCTGCCAGGCACCGCACCCCCTGCCCCTGTCTCCACTGCTGCCGCCAATGCTGAGTCTGTGGACATCCAGCGGCAGTTGCAGGTTGGTCAGGCTGCGATCCTTAATGTCCTCCATGGCCACAGCCAAGTGCTGCACAACATGGAGGCATACTTGGAGGGCATTTTTTCATCGCAGGCTGACCAACGCCAGTTGCTGAGGTCCATAGACTCGACACTGACTGCAGCAGTGGGTCTCCTGCAGCGCTACGTCCCACCCCCTACCCCTGCCCCATCCACACTTCCCACTCCCATGCCTGTCCCACGTACACCCAGACGTCAGCATGCACCCACCACAACAGACACAGGCACCACACCAGCAGGGAAGGTCATACGCACACCTCCTGGCACGCACACACAGGGTGAAGTAGGCACACCCACTGGGTCGGGGGGCAAACGTAAGTCATGCAGCCAGAGTGGGAGTCCGCATTCCTCCCAATCCACTCCCTCCAAATCCCCTCCCCTCAGCTCTCCTGGCCACATATCCGGCAAGGACTCCTTCATGGCCGCTCTGTCCCTGAGCCCCACTGTGACACCACCCCGCAAGCGGTCAAGGGAGTCCCCGGTCAGGGTGGTTGAGTCCCCCCCCCTCCCCCAGTGGCGCTGCGACCCATCCCTCCGCCCCCCCCCCTCCTTGGGGCCTGTGGTTCCTTCGGGTGCAGGGGAGACGCTGGAGGACCTTGCTAAGGTGTGCAGCGACATCCTGGCCTCCGCCTTTGGCCCTGCCCCACCCCCTGTGGTGGAGTCCTCCATCCCTGCACCCACGACGCCTACCCTTCGCCCTCATTTTACATTTACAGGTTTTTTTTAGGGTAATAACGAAACACACTTAAGAAGATAGCAGTCGGTAGCCCCACAAATACTCAAACCCCCCGATGGCTAGACCCCTACCTTGTATTCATCATCAGTTTCTGAGCATAACCCAAGGGAGCACTCTGCAATTGTGCAGAGAGTATGATTAAAAAGCAAAATCAAGAAACTATTTTTTTAAAGTTATTGCAAGCACTAAGCAATTATTGGTATTTTTAAAAACAGTTATTGCAATCTTTAATTTGTAAACAAATTCTATAAAAATTACATTTGTATTTTGCTTAAAATCATATTAAATTGTTGCTGTCACATAAATCTCATCCGAAGTTCATTTTGAATCAGAAGAGCATGACGTCATTCATAGCAGAATTAATTTTCAAAGTCCTTTCGAGTCAAAAAAATACAACCAACTTGTGTTTCGCTGTATATATTTATAACAGCTTCTTCTTCAGGGCTAAGCCTTCTTTGTATATGAACAACATAACTATCACCTTCTTTTATGGCTTTCAGTATTAAATCATTTAAGTTAATCCAAATATCCAAAAGCAATTCTTTTTCAGGTCTTAGGGTAGTGATAAACAGCAGTTCTCATTCTCACTGTACTTTCAGAATGAAGCGGATTGGAAAATACTGTTCTCCACCAGAAAGTGCGCATCAATGCCACCAACATGCAAGCCGCGTTCTGCATGGCCGTGCTCCCATCAGCAGCCCCGTAGAGAGGGCTGATCCACACAAACTGTGCCCTATATTTTCCTCATGCTGGGAAGAACGAAGGAAGAGGGTCCCAGGAACACAGTGCACTGTGCTTCCTGTAGATAAACTAGTAGGTTCAAGAGGAACTTTCCCCAAGCTTTAAAAGATTTAGACACCTTGATATTTCCCAGAAACTTCACTTTAGTCCAATAAGTTGATCATCTTCTTCTTGCCTCTGTTACATTAGACCCATGAAAAGGCAGCTCCATCTAATTCCTTACTGAATTGTTAGAAGGATTCAAAAGAAAAACTGCAATTCCGCCACCCCATGTATGATATTTAGGTCAAAAGATCTCCAGAATGGATTGAAACCATTCATAAGTTACAACATCCGGGCACATATTACAGAAGTGCCCCGGGGGAGCAACGGAAATGTGTGGCTGCTTAGTGTGCCCCCGGGGCACTTTGGTATTACAGTAGGGGGCCGCTGACGCTTGTGCAGCCCCTTCTTTAATATAGATAGGTCTGGCGCATTTGTTGTGCCAGCGCTATCTCAAGTGGGTGTTCCCTCATTTGCAAGGGGCGTGACCCCATGCAAATTAGGGAATCTCTTTACTTCTGCACCTATGCCATATTATGGAAGCGGACGCTGAGGTGAAGAAGCTGTCATGAGGCACACTGACAGTGCGCTCCCTGATGGCAGTCCTCTGGAGTGATACAAGGGGGGCCAATGGACCCCCACATACCCCTTTGCAGGCGGGTGCATTCGCTCACTCACTGCACCTGCCTGCAAAGTGATCTCTCTCTCATCGTGCAGGCGCGTGCCATATTTCACTTCAATGTGCTGCCCCAAGGCAGCACGAGTTCGAGGCTGCCCTGAGGGCAGTGCATTCAAACTAATAGGGTGCACAGTCCCTGTTTGCACCCAGTCCACCAGCTTGAATGTGCGCCATAGAGCAAACAGGGAGAGTGTGCTCTATACATAATAGGGCCCATAATAACTATCTCTTGACTATCCAACTTACTTGGGTATTGCGGGTTCTTGTAGCCAGTGGGTTTTTCCGTATGCCAAAGAGAACTTCTGAATCAAGCCATTTGTGCGTGTAAATGGAACCTGGAGAATTATGTGTGTGTGTTCTAGAAGAGCTCGCCTAAGTAAAGAATATGCCAATGTTTTTCCTGAAGGAAGTCTGCCTTTGCACTATAATTGCACTCTGGCTCCATTTGGAGACAGCTTTGTGTTCTTGTGATAGTGCATGAAGCTGACATAGACTGGAAGTGGGTGTTTTAATGAAGACACAGATTAATAATATGATCCTCTGAGTCCCGACATCCACGGAAGCTAATACCTCAGCACGCAACCTCCACCTTTGAATCTCTGGCTGCGCTGAAGAAATCCCCAAGCGAGCGACACTCTTAGAAAGCGAGCTGGTTCTCTCCCACCTTCCATGAGTCCAGACACACTTGTAGACGGCTTTAGAAAAGATGAAGGAACAGCAAGACTCCGGAAGCCCACTTAGCCTTCAATACCTCTGTCATCGCACACCACCACCTCATCAGAACAACGAAGAAAGCCGCCCCACAAGAAAGGATCAACACCAACACACTCAATAGTAAAGAACTTTGCACCATGGTCAAAGAATTTGCCAGACCAGGCACAGAAACAGAAGACATACCTCCCTCCTAAGACCTCAGCAACAACCTCGGCACCTACTTCCACCATAAGATTAAGGAGATATACAACAGCTTTGACAGCCTCAATACCCAAGACCTTCCCATAGCATCAGCAGCCACCGCAACCTACGAGTCTGGACCCCAACAGATTCTACACAGCTGAAATCCCCACACTGCTGACGACACCTTCAAGATCATGAGGCGCATCCATTACGGCGCACCCTCAGAACCCTGCCCGCTCCAAATCTTCACCAGAGCCGGCACCACCATCGTCCCCGAACTCTGCTGCACCATCAATTGCTCCATCAACTCCTCCACCTTCCAAGAAGACTGGAAACACGCAGAAATCATCCCCTTGCTGAAGAAACACTCTGCCAACCCGATGAACCTCAAGCACTTCAGGCCCAACTCTCTTCTCCCCTTCCCAGCCAAGGTCATCAAGAAGGCCATGAACGCCCAACTTTCAGATTTTATCCATGCAAACCACAGCCTGAATTCTCTCCCAATCTGGCTTCCGAACCAACCTCAGTACCGAGACAGCCCTATTGCTGCCAAAGACGACAACCGCACCCTCCTCGCCTGAGGGAAAACTGCAGCCCTCATCCTCCTGGGCCTCTCGGCCACCTTCGATTCCGGTTCTCACCGCAGCATAGGCACAAGACTCCATGACGCCAGCATCTGCGACAAAGCCCTGGAATGGATCTGCTCCTCCCTTACCAGCAGAACACAGACAGTCTGACTACAAGCATTCCACTCGGAACCCACAAAGATAGTGTGCGGAGTGCCTGCTCCAAAAGATATTCAATTAGATCCCCACAAGTTCATAAAGACACTCACCCGTGCACTCATCAGCAGCAGAATCGACTACGGCAATGCACTGTTCGCCGGCATCACCCAAAAACTCCTCAAGAAACTGCAGAACATTCAGAATGCTTCCGATAGACTCAATTTCAACATACCCACCGCAGCCACATCACCGGCTACCTGAGAGACCTCCACTGGTCCCCAGTCAACAAAAGAATCACCTTCAATCTCCTCACACATGCTGACAAAGGCCTAAACAAAGCGGGACCTGCGTACCTCAACCACCGCCTCGCATTTCATGCACCCACCAGAGACCTCCACTCCACCCAACTGGCTCTGGCTACCGTCCCACGTATCCCCAAGACCACAGCTGGAGGAAGAGCCATCTCCTACCTCACAGTAAAGACCTGCAACACCCTGCCTCTCCACCTCAGGCAATCACCATCCCTGCCTTAATTCAGGAAGGACCTCAAGACCTGGCTCTTTGACTGAACCACAGTGCCTTCGACGGACCAACAGCTTTCCCTCCACCTCCAGTGCCTTGAGACCCTTATGGGTAAGTAGTTGCGCTCTACAAGCCACATGGTTGATTGATTGATTGATTGAGTGTCCTGACTCCTTTCAGGCATTGGCCACACACAGTGACCACAAAGTGACGAGCATGAGCCAAGATATACTAGTGCCAGGTAAGCCATCTCTGCCCAAACAGAGGGCGTAGCTCAACTACTTCCAGCAAAGTGTGAGGGTTCTCCTGCCTCCCACCAGGGCAAGACTCCTAAGTAAAATATTGGGGGGGGGCTAATGCATAATTATCTTATGCAAGTTTCAATGACATCATAGGAAATGACGTCACAACAGGAAGTGATTTCATGCCCTTATAATAATAACCCTCACTTAAAAGTCAATGCGGTTTTTACAAAAAACCTCACATTTACATATTCAAAAATGTGAGAATATTTTTTGGGGGGATTTTACGTTCTTTAAATTGCAAATATTTTTTCATTGTATCAAAGCAATTGAGCTCGGAAATGGCTAAAAGTAGCAATGTTTTAGACAGACATGACCTTGGTTATTACATGTTTAAACAGATATAAGTGAGTAAACCAAATATGCTGGCTGTGTTTTTTTTCAGCATTAGACTGGCTGTTAATAAACATTTGTTTCTTGCTTGTGTTCTATATCCACTTTCAAAGAGCAAACCCTCTTCACATTTGCAGCTAGCAAAAGAGCGGTCCATGGTTTAGAGATTAAAACATAACCCTTTCTCCAATGGCCATTATCACGAATAAAATGTATGCTGCAGGTGGGATGGGGGGGTTTACAAACATGCAGTGGTCAGATTAAAGAAATACAGTGTTAGCAAATGTAATCAACTGCAGTGCTGGGGCATACGGTGGTCTCTCAGCCTCGGGCTTAAAGGAACGGAGTCTTCGTTCCATACCTCCTACAGTCTGATTGGAGGCGTTTCTAGGAGCTATGAGAATGAAGATCAGTGCTCCTGCCTAGGTGTAGAGAACTCAACAACTTCATCCTGTAGTGCTTTTAAATGCAAATACTTATGTATCAAGACAGTCAAAGCAGAACCCGGCTTGTGACAGCGCCCACAGTGAATATAATTAATTACGAGTTCCTCGAAGCCGAGAACAATGTCCAATTCATGGTAATTTTATCGTTTAGAAAACCTTGAATAACGCATCCTCTTTTTTAAAGAAAACACGCGTCGGCGCCTACAAACAGACTTAAAGAAAAGTTCTACAATGCAATGCCGCAGATTCATTGCTTTGAAAATGCCTCATATTCCATCAGTGTTTTGGAAATTTTCTCTAGTCTGGTAACCGCTTGAAAACTCTGAACTGCTCACCCCTTTTTGAAACAGAATCCCCCCTTCCAAAAACCTGTGTTTGCCCTTACATCACTACATCTCGGAAGCACGTAGCAAACTCTGGGCCCACTTATCACATCATTTACTCGTTGTTATTTCAAATTAGTTGATAGGTTGCTGATGATCAATTCTCTGCCAGGGAATCCTCCGGTGGGCATTGTATTTGTGGAGGCAAATGTTTTCCATTTAAAATTTTTTCCCGAAAATTATACATTACTACTTTCTCTAAATCAGACCCTTGAACAGGAAAATTCACCTATGCTTTCCCTTGTCAAGTACAAGCGTCAACATTTCTTTCAGCAACACACACATGCATCAGAGATGGGTTTATCGCACCGTGAATGGAACATGTAATTCATTACCGACTGGCGCAATTAAAACCAGATTTGGAAAGAAACCCTATTTTCACACTATTGTTCTTGGCTGCACTCTCGATGTGTATTTGTATGTATATTCTCTCATATTGCACAATAGTTGATTCACTTCCAATGATCTCATTTGCATGTTTCGACCTAGCTTGTATCCATAAAGAACTTGAGCGCCACACACCAATCAAAAATGCCCATCAACCAGTGCAGAGTCCGTGGAGTTACGCTAGGTGCAAAAAAATCTCTGCCACGCTACGCGGAGCTCCGCGGAGTGAGTTAGATAAATGCCTTTCGCAGTGATTTTCAGTGCCAGGTGCTTGACCGCGCTGTGCAATCATCGTGAATGGCACCATGCACAGCGCAAGCGACGCTGCTTCCTTTCTGCCGCTAAAGTAGATTTTTACTTGAGCCGCAGCTTTCTCAACGCGAACGGACGGTTTCTCACCGCAAGTGGTAGCGAGCATACGTGACCACAAGCAATGAGAAATCTGGCCGCCCGGGTTGAGAAATCTCGCCTGAGGTTGATTTGCCACGCTTGCGCTTGCCAACTTGATGTTGACGATAGCGAATGAGAAAAAATCTCGCCGGGAGGTGGATTTTCCTCGCCCGCGCTCACCAACTTGACGTTGACGAAATCGAGCGAAGAAAAAAACTCCGCTCCACTATGCGAAGCAAAGTTTTTGGGAAGTCTGCAAGCTCTGCGTAACTCGGAGTGCAGAAAACTCCACAAACTCCCCAAGCGGAGCAGACCTCACTGCCCAGACTTAATCACAACATGCTTACAACCAAACATGCACAACAGAGCAACATGCTATCCGCACCCCACTACAAATAATCCCACTCAAACAAAAATAAAATAAGACATGAATGGATTTGTGCCCAATAGAACCACAAAGCCTCACTAATGCAACAAAGCAGTAGTCAAATCTCTCTGACTGTGGTTTATGAAAGGGCATCTATTGTAATACGTGGCATGGACCTCTATTCCAATACATGGCATGAACCTCTGTTGCAATACGTGGTATGGACCTCTATTGCAATACGTGGTATTGACCTCTATTGCAACATGTGGCATGGACCTCTATTGCAATACGTGGCATGGACCTCTATAGCAATATGTAGCATGGACCTTTACTGCAACATGTGGCATGGACCTCTATTGCAATATGTGGCATGGACCTCTATAGCAATATGTAGCATGGACCTTTACTGCAACATGTGGCATGGACCTCTATTGAAATATGTGGCATCGACCTCTATTGCAATATGTGACATGAACCTCTATAGCAATATGTGGCATGGACCTCTGACATACACTCCCCGACACCCTTCGATCCAACCCGGGTTGAGAGGAGTTCCACGATAGAATTAAGGCCTGAGTTCGGAGGGTCTGGTGGGCTGTAGATTAGAGTGCTCGAATGGCGGTCAACCCGAAGGGTCTGGTGGGCTGTAGATTAGAGTGCTTGAATAGCGGTCAACCTAAGACTTGAATTGAAACTACAAAATCTGTCTGATGGCGCCAGAATGTATCAGCTCTACCCTAAAACAAGAGCAGGACCAGGGCTCTACCATCTGGCGACCCACTCAATGCAACTTGATAGTATCTGTAAGGAATCTGAGTCAGAAATAATAAATCTAAAACGCTTCAAGATGGTACTGCTTTTCAATGACATAGAACAACATATGCAATGATTTATTTTCAATAATATGCATGTTAATCTAGTTTTCAAACCTCATTAAAATGCAGTGTGTGGGTCTGTTTTCCACCTTTAAACTGCCAGCAAACCAACCAGAAGACCAAAAGGTCAATGCACCCCATAACCTTTGGTCTAAAGCTACTTATTCAGAAGTGGTTCAACAATACAAAATCCTCTCATGGGAGCGATGCTTTTCATAGACCAGTGACTCTGGGGAACATCTAGGCAGCCTACAAGTGAACAACCCAGACAAATGCAGCTTTCTCTGGTTTGTTTTAGTCCTCCTGGACTCCAAAATGTTTTACTTTTACCACGCGCTCATAACCAGCAGACTGGACTACGGCAAAGCCATATACGCCGGAATCAACAGCACTCTTCTACAAAAGCTCCAAACCATCCAGAACACCACTGCCAGACTCATCCTCGGGACACCGCGTCATGAACACATGACCCAACATCTACGAGACCTCCACTGGCTCCCCGTCGAGAAGAGGGTCACCTTCACACACCTCACCCACGCCTACAAATCCCTCAACAACATCGGACCCAAATAACTCAACGAGAGAGTATCCTTCCACGTACCCAAGAGGTACCTCCGCTCCGCCGACCTCGGCCTGGCAGAGGTCCACCGCATCCGCAGAAACGAAACTGGTGGAAGAGCCTTCTCCTACAACACAGCCAAGACCTGGAACGCGCTCCGGTGAACATCAGACGCTCCCCGGCCCTCCACATGTTCAGGAAGGACCTCAAGACCTGGCTCTTCGACTGATGCGGAACTGCTCCCCCCCCCCCCCAGCGCCTTGAGACCCTCACGGGTGAGTAGCACGCTTTATAAACCCTCTGATTGATTGATTGATTGACTTTTGTAAAACTGTTTTTTAACTGCTCTCCCAGTAAGGAGGAACTCAAGGCCTTTACTGCTATGCTCTTTAGTCGAATCTTGAGACTTCTTTACAGCTCCAGCAGTCTCCTTCGAGGAAGTGGGACCTGCACTTCCATCTGGAAACCTCCCTGGCTCAGGATCTTCCTCAATAGTACCCATGGCCCACAAGTCGAGCTGCCTCTCACTGTTTGTCCGAGAAAGAGCATGCCCAAGCTTGTCAGTAAGTGTGGGTTAATTAGCCAATATCAATTTCTCCTCTATCCTCTACCCTGCCTTGCTGCAATTCCCCAGGTCTTCTTGCCAATTACAGGACTCCTGTTTGTCCAGCATGAGTTTGGTGGGTTCTGAGGACAAGTCTACTGGAGCTCCAGGTGAAAACCTCTTCTGACGAGTCCCCATCAAATGCACTCTTTACTGTCTTCCTACAGGGAGAGAGAATGCCAGTGCCACTGGCCCTGGGACAAGCTTCAGTCCTTGTGTGCCAGAAGAAGCCATAAAGCCTTGAGTCCTCTTTTTCCAGCAGTAATTAGGCTGCTAATGACCCATCTTTTTCTCTTCAGAAGGTGTGAGGAATCGCGGACCCTGGCGCCTGCCTAGCGTCTAAAACTACGAATCCCAGCAGCACTAGCACCAGGAAGTAGGCGTCTATATAAAGGACGTCGCGCACGGCAGAAGGCGTGCGTTATTTTGAATCCGAATCTGCATCCCCCGTCTCTCGGAGCTTGGCGTCCAGGCGGGAGGTGCCTTCCGAGGAAAGAGGCGAGAGACGCGACGACCTTGTCCAGCCCCCCGTCGTTCGGAGCTAGGCGTCCCGGCGAGAGTTGGAGGAGGAGTCTGAGCGAAGCCGGGGGTAGCAGGTGAGCGCGGTGGGTCGAGCTCGGCTGAGCTCACATTCCCTCCGCCCCCCCACCATTTCGTTACCGCGGCACTCCCGCGCTTCTGACCTTTCTAGCCAGACAGCGGCTTGGCTTAGTCGTGCTGTCGAGTTTGGATAACATTCCAGACCTACGAGCTCGGAGGAGCTCATTTGAGTTTTGGCAGCGCCCATGGAGGCGCAACTGTATCTTAAGCTCGGAGGAGCTTTACCTTAAGTACTAGCGAGACATTGGGACTTACGTGGGTATTGAAGGCTAGGTGTGATGAGTAAAACCCTAGCGTGTTGATATTCCCAGTGTGAAGGAGCGCTACAACGCCGGACTTCTTGGCGTCGGTGCTTTCACCGTGGAAGCCGACATTTCCTATAAACCGCTAGCAGAGTGTGCTTTAGCTTGAGACAGGTTTAGGGTGTCAAAAAAGCACTGAGGTGGTTAAGGCCTGGTTAGGCTGAGTTCTTGGTTGTTTATGTTTGAAGGTGTGGGACATAGTAAACACCTCTCGTTAGTGAGACCTACTGAGAGTAGACTGTATTGTGTTTGGTTTGTATACATTTGCTTTTGTCATTTCAGAACCCTTTCCCTGCTGACCCTTCCCCTTTCCTTCCCTCGCCTGATCGCCTCTGGGCTCCGTGACCTTTTGGTTGGAGTCCGGGGATATCGGGAGGTGGACATATTTAACATCAACCGGACCCTGAGGAGCTCCAACCTGACAGAATAACGCACCCAAGTTAGGTGCTCCTCCCGGTCCGGGGTGGGTGTTGTATATGACGTCCTTAGAAGACGTAGTGCAGGCTTTGGCCTTAGTTCAGCAGGAGCTGATAGCTTCACGATTAGAAGCCACAGCGCTGCGAGACAGAGTGGATAGGTTGTCCCGTAACCCTTTTGACATAGCGTCCTCTAGTGGACAACAAGTACATGTGACGGTACCCCCACCTATCCCTTTGGCTAGTCCTGAGAGATATGCGGGAGACCCGCAGAAGATCCAGATCTTCCTGACTCAAATAATGATGCATTTTTCATGCAAACCATCGTCCTTTCCCTCCAATCACTCTAGAGTGGCTTTCGCTATCTCTTATCTAGTGGGTGACGCGGCATCATGGGCGGTCCCTCTGGTTTGGAATAACGATGCCATCCTATCAGACTGGGAAGCCTTCAGAGCCGCGTTAGAAGGAGTATTCGATAGAAGAACCACAACGTTTAGTACCGACAAAGAGTTGCTATCCTTGAGGCAAGGAAAGAGTGACTTGGTGACCTACCTCACGTCCTTCACCCGGCTAGTAGCCGAGGCCTCCTGGCCGGAGGAAAAACGAATGTCCTTGTTCTATCAAGGACTCAGTGATGACCTAAAAGATGTGGTGGCACAGATAGATCCGCAGCCAACTACCTGCGCTGCCCTAATGACTTTGGTCTTGAGATTGGACGGCCGCATGGCCGAAAGAGGAGTAGACAGATACAAGGGTAGTGGGGCTACGGGGGGATACCACCGGAAAGAGCAGAACCCGGTTCCCATAGCTCAGGAACCTATGGAGGTTGGGGCCGTTAGACCCGCCCTATCTCGGTCTGAACGAGAGAGCCGCCGCGCCTTGGGGCTCTGTATGTATTGTGGGAAAAAAGGGCATTTCGTACGGGAATGCCCTTCTAAGCCCAAGAACCCTGCAATGCCGTATAGAGGCAAGAAGGCCGCAGTATCGGCCATGGCGACGGACACAAGTAACCCTGAGTTGCGCGCCCCAACACGACCGGAGGATACGGTCTGGCAGATATCTTCCCTCACTCATACCAAGTCTACAGACACCGCAGCACATATTGTCTTACAGGCTAGATTGGAAATAGGGGTCCAGGAGCATCAGGTACGAGCCATGTTGGACTCAGGAGCAACAGGCAACTTCATAGACAGCGGATTAGTAAGCTCGCTGTCCATAGACGTAGTGCCTCGGGAATCCCCAGAGGAAGTATTAGCGGTGGATGGTGAACCGTTGATATCAGGACGAATCACTCTCCACACTAAGATTCTAAAGATGACCTTATTAGAAGGTGACAGACCGCATCAGGAGGAGATCGAATTCAACATTATAGCTGCTCCACAATATGACCTAATCCTGGGGATGCCTTGGTTTGTACTACATAATCCAACAGTAAATTGGCAGGAGCGTACAGTACGGTTCTTGTCGGAGGGTTGTGCAGAACAGTGTATGCAGGTCCCTCGCGCACGTGCCCTTGCCCTAGCAGTTCCCTTCTGTCTGGCTACTGCAGCAGAAAAAGACGTGGAATTACCAGAGGCGTTGGCAGATTACGCTGAGGTATTCATTAACAACAGGCTGAGGGGCTTCCCCCGCATAGGCCTTTTGATTGTAGAATTGATTTGGTGGACGAGGCGGTGGTCCCATCATGTAGGGTGTATGCTTTGTCCGAGCCCGAAACCCGTCACTTACGAGACTATCTTGATCGGTACCTGGCATTGGGATTCATCAGACCTTCTCGCTCCCCTGCGGCGTCGCCCCTCTTTTTTATAGTTAAGGCCAACGGGGAATTGAGGGCCTGTTGTGATTATAGAATGTTGAACAAAAACACAGTAAGGAACCGTTACCCATTGCCACTGATCAGCGTCCTGTTGGATCAAGTGCGGGAAGCAGTGATCTATACCAGGTTGGACCTTCGTGGGGCGTACCATTTGGTGAGGGTCAAACGAGGGGACGAGTGGAAAACCGCTTTTAAAACCAGGTTTGGCCTATATGAGTACTTGGTAATGCCGTTCGGGCTCTGTAACGCCCCGGCGGCTTTCCAGTTCTTTCTAAATGAGGTGCTGCGCGAGTACATGGACATCTTTGTAGTGGTATACATAGATGATATTTTAATCTACTCGGCGGCAGGGGAAGATCACATGCGGCAGGTCAGGCTGGTGTTGGAGAAGTTAAGAGCTAATCAGTTATACTGTAAACTCAGTAAATGTGAGTTTGGGGTAACCTCAGTAGAGTTCTTGGGGGTGATCCTGAAGCCAGAAGGCTTGAGCATGTCCGACAGAAAGGTACTGGCAATACGTGAGTGGCCCACTCCTAAGTCAGTACGGGATGTACAATGCTTTTTGGGCTTCGCTAATTACTATCGCAGGTTCATCCAGGATTTCTCACACATCACGGTACCCATAACTCGATTGCTACGGAAAGGAGTATCTTTCATCTGGACAACGGAAGCAACAGCAGCTTTCGAACAATTGAAAACAACGTTTACCACAGCACCAATACTCCGACATCCACAGACCGACGTTCCGTTTATAGTGGAGGCGGATGCGTCAGAGGAGGCAATAGGGGCAGTGCTGTCTCAAAGAGACAAACTCACAGGACGGCTGCACCCCGTGGCCTATTTGTCAAAGAAATTAGACAAGGCAGAGGTGAATTACACCATTGCCGAAAAAGAGCTCCTGGCAATAAAGACGGCCTTTCAGGAATGGCGACACTACCTGTGGGGGGCTCAACATCCGGTAGTGGTGTATTCGGACCACCGCAATCTGCTGTATATGAAGACCGCGCGGCACTTAACCCCGCGCCAAATGAGATGGACACTCTTTTTTGCGGAATTCGACTTCAGCATTACGTTCCGGCCTGGCATCGACAATAGGAAGGCCGACGCCTTATCTAGACAGGCGCTGAGGGACGGGGGCGGTACGCCGGCCCCCCTGGCAATCATCGATCCCGCCAAGGTGATCTGTATCGTGAGAGCGGACGAGTTCTTGGAAGAGATACGAAGTAGTCGCTCTGTGGACGAGGGGAAAAGGTGGGGCGCCAAGGAGGGGGTACGCTCCATCCAAGAAGGGCTCCCCTTGTACAGACAGCGGTTGTTCGTTCCCACCAAGGCTCTTAGAATGAAGGCCTTTCATTGGTGCCACGTCTCGCCTTTGGCGGGTCACCCGGGTATTCGCAAGACAACTGAGGCGTTGACCAGGCATTTCTGGTGGGAAAAGATGAACAAAGACGTCCGTCTATGGGTCAACGCTTGCGAGGTGTGTGCACGTCACAAGAGCGAGCGAGGAAAACGAAAAGGGAAGCTGCTCCCGTTACCCACGCCGCAGCAGCCGTGGAGGAATATAAGCCTGGATTTCATCACAGGATTACCCGCTGAAGATGGATATTCGGCCATCCTGGTGGTGGTGGACAGCCTGACCAAAATGGGGCATTTTATTCCGTGTCACAATCTCCCCACGGCGGGGCAGACGGCACAACTGTTGTTAACCCATGTGGTACGCCTGCACGGATTGCCGGCAGTCATTGTGTCGGATAGGGGCCCCCAATTCGTAGCCAGCTTCTGGAAAACATGGTGCAAGGCGTTACAGATTGAGTCAGCAACATCCACCAGCTTCCATCCTCAATCCGATGGCCAAACTGAGCGTCTCAACCAAACGCTGAAACAATATCTGAGATGTTACGTGTCACAGTCACAAGACTCGTGGGTGTCTATGCTGTGGATGGCCGAGCTGGCGTACAACGGAGCATGGCACAGTTCGATTGGGGTATCCCCGTTCAGGGCCAACTTCGGGTACGACGCGAAAACACTACCGGTGTCCTTACCAGAGGGGGTGGGCAATCAACCTGCCGTTCAGTCCCGGTTGAGGACCTTGCGTTCTCTTCACAGGAAAACGCAACGGGCGCTACAGGCTGCGAAGCACAACTATAAACGATGGGAGGACCGTAGGAGAATCGATGGCCCATCGTATGCAGTGGGAGATAGGGTTTGGCTATCCACCAAGTATATACGGTTTAAGTGGCGTAGTGTCTTCCACCCTAGGTTCATTGGGCCTTACCGGATCGCAAGAAAAATTAATCCTGTGGCATACAAACTCCGGTTGCCAAGTTCCCTGCGGATCTACCCGGTTTTTCACTGCAGTTTGCTGAAACCAGCGGTGTCTGCCGCACGAAGGGTGCCTCCTCCGGTTTGGGTGGATGGTGGCTTGGAATATGAAGTCCGGAGCATCCGCGACGCTAAATATCGTGGTGGCAAGTTGTGGTTCCTGGTGTCCTGGAAGGGGTATTCCGCGGAAGAGGACTCGTGGGAACCTTCGGTAGCGGTTCATGCCCCGGCGGCGGTGAGGAGGTTCTACTTGAGGAATCCGATGAAGCCAGGATCTAGGAGGCGCTAGGGGAGGGGACATACTGTGAGGAATCGCGGACCCTGGCACCTGCCTAGCGTCTAAAACTACGAATCCCAGCAGCACTAGCACCAGGAAGTAGGCGTCTATATAAAGGACGTCGCGCACGGCAGAAGGCATGCGTTATTTTGAATCCGAATCTGCATCCCCCGTCTCTCGGAGCTTGGCGTCCAGGCGGGAGGTGCCTTCCGAGGAAAGAGGCGAGAGACGCGACGACCTTGTCCAGCCCCCCGTCGTTCGGAGCTAGGCGTCCCGGCGAGAGTTGGAGGAGGAGTCTGAGCGAAGCCGGGGGTAGCAGGTGAGCGCGGTGGGTCGAGCTCGGCTGAGCTCACATTCCCTCCGCCCCCCCACCATTTCGTTACCGCGGCACTCCCGCACTTCTGACCTTTCTAACCAGACAGCGGCTTGGCTAAGTCGTGCTGTCGAGTTTGGATAACATTCCAGACCTACGAGCTCGGAGGAGCTCATTTGAGTTTTGGCAGCGCCCATGGAGGCGCAACTGTATCTTAAGCTCGGAGGAGCTTTACCTTAAGTACTAGCGAGACATTGGGACTTACGTGGGTATTGAAGGCTAGGTGTGATGAGTAAAACCCTAGCGTGTTGATATTCCCAGTGTGAAGGAGCGCTACAACGCCGGACTTCTTGGCGTCGGTGCTTTCACCGTGGAAGCCGACATTTCCTATAAACCGCTAGCAGAGTGTGCTTTAGCTTGAGACAGGTTTAGGGTGTCAAAAAAGCACTGAGGTGGTTAAGGCCTGGTTAGGCTGAGTTCTTGGTTGTTTATGTTTGAAGGTGTGGGACATAGTAAACACCTCTCGTTAGTGAGACCTACTGAGAGTAGACTGTATTGTGTTTGGTTTGTATACATTTGCTTTTGTCATTTCAGAACCCTTTCCCTGCTGACCCTTCCCCTTTCCTTCCCTCGCCTGATCGCCTCTGGGCTCCGTGACCTTTTGGTTGGAGTCCGGGGATATCGGGAGGTGGACATATTTAACATCAACCGGACCCTGAGGAGCTCCAACCTGACAGAAGGAGTCTAGATGTCTTCCTTGTCTTTAGCAGGTGTCTTCTGTTTCTACCGGACCTTCTTCTTCTTTTTCAGGTGTAGTCTGGTCAAGGCCAGGAAAGTTCTCAGAGTTCATCTGTTGTGCAAGGGTTAACAATGGGGGGTAGAGAGTTCCTAGAAGGTGGGCGTATCTGTCTAAAGACACTACATCATCTCTCCACCCATAATCTACCCCTGCACAGAATTTTCCAATGTGGGGATAAACTTTTTGGTCAGTCAGAGCCAGGGGTGGGCAGCAAACTCTGCTCTGCCGGTGGAGTGCATAGAGTTTTGCCACTCTGCCCCTGCTTGGAACATGGAGTTCAGCAAAAACTCCACCAACCACTGCATGGCGGAGTTTACTGCCCACCCTTTTGTGCAGAACCCGGTCCTCTCGCTGCTGGCACATTATCATTTTCTACATCTCTGCCTGATTGACATGCCTTGCAAAATATTTTCAACTCTCACTAGTGCATACCCTTTGGTGCCAGCACCTCTTAGTGCCCGTCGGACCATCTAAAGGCTGAGTCGATGCTTTCTGTGCATGAATTGCTGACTGCAATATACCATAGACCAAGGCAGGCACCAGCTGCAACATAGAGCACAGCTGGGCAAGCACCAACAATGGTCTCCTTTCAAAAAGATTGGTTTGAGTAGAAAGTGAAATGTGCAACACATTTGCAGTTTATTAGTATTAATAATTATACATACTGCATGCACTTTCATCCTGCCTGAAGACTCAGACTGAACGCGAAAGTGATAACCAGCTAACAACAGTGACATTGGTTGGTGGGTCACTCAGCACAAGTAGGAGTGGGTGTACCTCTACGGAATCTCGTGGAATTTTTATGTAGCTCCGTAGATTTCAATAGATTAAAACTCTGCATGTTCTGCCTACCCCTAGTCAGAGCTCCTCCAGAGACTTTAGTTCCACCACTACCCGAAACGGCAAGGTGGCACTCTCCCTCCAAAACGTCAAAAGGAGACTCTTCCTGTGAGTGGTGGCAACAGTCTGGTTGCTTCCACTTATTTCTATGATAAAGGGCATGCCCAGGGTTGTCAGTACAACCCATCCTCTAGCCCTGCCAGGAACAGGATAATCCTTGCAAATTGGCCTATTGTCTGGGAGACTTTCTGCTGACCAGCAAAATAATTAGCTTGGCCCAGCAGGGTAGTTCAAAGTGTGAACCTCATTAGGGGCTGATTTAATACTCCAATGCCAAAGTATATGGAGGAGTGCGAATATGACTAAATTAATGTGATATTTGCACTTGGTCCTTATTCAAACCTGTAGAAACAGACATTCATTGTCTTTTCTTTAGGACAAGTCTGTGCATCATTGATTTTTAGCACAGTTTTCACCCACAGTATGAATATAGAAAAGCACTCCAGACTTACAGTTAAGTACTACAGGCACACATTATAGTAAAAAAGAAATGGGAATACATCTTTTTGGATGCCATTTAAATGATAAGGCATGGACAAGCCATAATCAATTTGTTAAAGGTCTCATCTGTGAAAGGCTACCTGCGCACCAATACCACATTGTGCTATACAGTAATCCCACTTGTTGAGCCCACACAGCTGCACAAGTGTGTGTGTAAATGTTTATGTGGAAGCAGCAAAGTATTACGTCCACCCGCCACCCTATTGGACAACGGGACTGGCCAACTTGCAATCGGCAGTCCCATCAACCTTATCACAATGCAGCCGCCTCCAAGGCGGTCGCATTGCCTATCTCTTGTATTGAGGTGGGGCCTGTGTGCTGCAGCACATGCCACAGTACAAGAAATAGACAAGGAATATATCCCAGCACTACGTGGCAGGCACCAGCTTGTGCCTGCCACATGGTGCAGGGATACTAAGGGGTGTCCCCCTAAACCCAAAATCAAGGACCAGGAGAGAAGGGGGGCCTGCTACGCGCCCCCAATGTCCCTTTCTGCCAGCCTTTCCGTGGCAGGTGAACCGCCATGAAATGGCTGATGGGGAGGGACATCATAATCCCTACGACAGTGCCTGCCAGGTACCGCCACCATTGCAGGGATAGCAAGGCCCTCAGCCCCACTTACCTCACATAGGATTGCTCCCTGCATTCTGCTTCTGTCCAATGCAGACAGCAGCTAGACCGCACATTGCCCTAATCACGCACTTGCATGGTTAAGACATATGCATGGTTAAGACAAGCGTTGTTTAGCTTGCGGAGTCAGAACACTCGTGGTTTATACCACGGTGTACAAATTGTTTCCCAACCAAACCCTCTCTCAGCACAGCAGTCATACGTTAAATGGGGCAGAACCAGCATGTCTCAACAAGATTACCTTACTTTAAATGGGACAGTACCACCATCTCTCAGGAGTGTTCCGATACTTTAATTGGGACAAACCCAGTATATCTCAACAGGGTTCTTGTGCCTTTAAAGAAATAATATCTGCATTTCCTAGCAGGAACGCCATGCTTTTAACAAGTGCTTAGCTTGGTCAGTATGATCGGGGAGGGGGAGGGGACGTGGTTGTAAGTTTCAGATTTCCCAACAGTCACGCTGGCATATCTTGTTTAAGTATGTTATGAGAAGAAGGATATGAGGGGGGCTTAAGAGGCAGTAGAAAGAGAGAAGAAGAGTGTGGATTGTTTGGGGTACTTAAAACACAATGGTTTTCAAACTTACCAAGTTTTAAGGTAGAGATGAGAGGGAGTGAGAGTGTGTGTTTGTGTATTTTAGTCTGTGTGTGTATGTAAAAATTCACAGTGAAAAGCCAACAGACACCTCACCATACCCTACTGAAAGCATCTGTACCCAACTATTTGCAACAGAATCCATTTTTTAGAAGGGTGTAAACACCAAACACAACCACCCCTATCCCCCTCCCCGAAGCTACACCTGTGTCTTTTAATGGGACAGATCCAGCACTTCATCAAAGTTTTCATACTTTTAACAAGACAGTTCCAGCACTTCTCATGGGGACTGTCAGACTTTTAATTAGAGAATGTCAGCACTTCTCAATGGGGAGTACAGGAGGTAGATATTTTGTAACTAACAGGTTGTATGTCTCCCTTAGTTTTAGCACGTAAATACTTTTAAAGAACTAGCTGCATGTGTTTATATTTGAGATTCCACCAATACCACCTTATAGTATATTAACTGATAGGCCCTCTCTTTTCAACACCACTGCACTTTTAATGCTGGCAGAAGACTCTGACTAACACTAGATACCTACAGAGAATCAATGTTAACATCAGTAGCATTCTTCTCATGTTTTTTCTTCTGCAAAATCCCAACTGCAGCATCTTTTTATGGGAATTCACGAAGTGTATGGAAGGTCATATTGTTATGTATATGTAGTATGTTTAGGGGCATGTAGTATTCCTCCACGACAAAATCTCTTGGTTCTTGACTCTACCTTTAGGTCCATCAGCTCCATAGTCATGCTCCTAGATGTTCCATCAAGGTTTGATAGGTAGATGCTCTGCATTGGAAGTGTTGCTGCTGAGAGAGCGATGACCCTCACAGTGGATAGTACGGCTAGCTCGTGGATTCACATCTCTTAAAGCGCCATGTATAGCTACCTTCTTCATGTTAGAAAGAGCACTTTTATGTGGGCTAAATGGGATGCAGGAAACAACCCTGTATTTCTTTGTGTTTTCCAGGGAGGGAGGGCCGCAGCTTGGCTTTCCTTTTGGATGACTCCCAATTTGGAGTGCTCCAGGATTGATGTGCAGTTCCATGAGTCACCATCATCCGACCTCGTAGAGATGGAGTTAGCAAAGGAGCTGAGCCCCATGGATACCAGACAGTTGCTTATTATGAACTGCTTGAAAGCAGAGGCACTTCAAAGCATTCACCACGTCGGTTATGTAATAAAAGTGAAAAAACTACATTTTATCCAGTTGAGCTATCTGGAATGGTTGGACAGAACTGTCTCCTTGTGTGCCATGGGTGTGAAGCTAGTATTAAATGCAACAGACTGTGTGTCTGACTCTCTTACATCATTTGTGTAGAAAATGTGCCTTTTCTGCATGGTCACGCTACATTTCTTTCCTTTTGCTGGACACTATTTTATTGCTGGTTTTAAGACTCTACACACAGGGGCATTGCTGTCCAGTGCCCAGTGTTTGTGCTCTGACCTGCAAAAGATGGATACATTTGCTAATCTCTGATTGGTGTATTTAAGTTTTCCATAGGTCTATAGTATATGGTGCAGAAATACACATAGGGCAGGAATACGTAACTGTCTCCTGTGAACTGCGGCACTTATTGAGCCATCCACTAGTGTGAGAAAAGAAAACATGGCTTCAGGCCTACCCTGTGTAGCCTGACTGCTGCAGTGCAACCTATTAAAATAACCCATTTTGACAGGTAAAAACCTCCCTTTTTATTATTAGTAAGTCACCTTCATGCAAACCTTGTATCCCACAAGGTAGTGTGTATGGTATTTAAGAGTGGGGCATGTATGAAATTAATAGTACCATTAAGCCTGGGCGCAGTGCTACGTTCCAGCCGCGGAGTGTGCGTAGTTTTGCCTACTTCGAGATCCGTGAAGTAAGCGTAGGACAGGCAGGCTACGCACACCCACAGCGGAGCGAGTTACCCGCCACCCGCCTCCTTCCCTCGCGCTTTTAAAATGCAGTGAGAATGTTCCAGAACTTAAAAAAGACAAGTTTAAAGTAATTAAAATAACTTACCTGAGCTGCGGCGTCCCGGGGCACCCTCTTCCTTCTCTCGCCGACTTCTTCCTCACAGATGTGCTTGCGCGGGGAGCCACGCATGTGCATTAGTTGTGACAAATGCGCATGCCTGTTTGATTGCTGAGCTGCCTTGCTTTTGTCCTACCAGATGTCTGTCTCTCGGATTTGTTGTGGTTACAGTGCATACTTCAAACTAGATTTTAAATGTATGAGGACTGTAGGATGACCACAGTACACCCCTCACACAAGCCCCTCAGAGGCTAAGTTTACTAAGGCCCAAACCATTTGCTATCTTGAAAATTCCATCACACATGGCATTTTGGACTGGTTTGCAGTAAAGCAAACAGGAACTACCGAAAAATTGGCCTGGGTTGGCCCTGTTAACATTTACCCAATTGGTCAGGTAGATTCCAATCCGCCCGACTGATTGCGATGTGCGCGGTCGGAAGGGAAACCATTCAGACATGCCAAATCAGTTCCGACCGCCTCTCAGAGAATCTGTGACGGTCAGAGCCGAACCATCCAGCTCTACGGACAACGTTTCTGACCGAGCGATTACGATGTTGGATTCCAACAGCCTTTCCTACTCAGACTGTCCGACACAAAAAGGCTGATATGTATTTAACATTATAAAATGTATTTATTTTAAATATTTTTTTATATGAAATGTTTTTTTTTTTAAATATATTTTTTTTTAATTTTTTAAAAACTATATTTATTTTGTTTTACAGAAAATGTGCTTTTTTCTAATATAGTACTGACTGCAGTGGGAAAATATATTTTTTTTCCTTCTCTAATTCATCACTTTTCCTACTGTTGAACTGACTGGAGTAGGAATAGTAAATTTTGCCCCTCTGCAATCTAACACTTTCCCTGGTGTTGCTCTGACTGGAGTGGGAAAATTAAATTTACTCCTCCGCAATCCAACACTTTACCTACTTTTGTACTCATTGGAGTGGGAATAGTAAATTTTCTCCCTCCCCAATCCCTACTTTTGAACTTATTGGAGTGGAAATAGGAAATTTTATCCCTCCGCAATCCAACACTTTCCCTACTGTTATATTAAGTGAAGTTGGAATCATACATTTTACCCCTCCACAATCCAACACTTTCTGTACTTATGGACTAACTGGAGTTGGGATGGTAAATTTTACCCCTCCAAAATCCAACACTTTCCTACTGTTGCATTGGCTGGAGTGGGAATAGGAAATATTACCCCCCTGCTATTCAACACTTTCCCCACTGTTGCATTAATTGGAGTGGAAATAGTAAATTGTATCCATCCGCAACCCAACACTTTCCCTGCTGTTTTATTGACTGGAGTGGGAATAGTAAATTGTACCCCTCCACAATCCAACACTTTCCCTACTGTAGTACTAAGTGGAGTGGGAATAGTAAATTGTACCCTCCGACATCCAACATTTCTCTACTGTTGCATTGAAGGTAAACGGACTTGTACATTTTACACCTCCTGTGTTTGACACTATGGGGCTAATTACGATGTCAGGCGGACGAAGTATTGGTCTGGTACCGCTTCACCATAGGTCGGCGGTTCAGATCTCGGAATTTGCATGCAATCACCTATAGGATGGTCGGAAGCATCCCTCTCATTATGGCAGCATGTGCGGTGGGCGTAAAAGGCCCGCAGCACAATCTCCCATTGTGAAATGGATGTTTGTAAACATCCCTGCACCTTGTGGCAGGCACCTCACAGTGCCTGCCACATGGTGCAGGGATGTTAAGAGGGGCTCCATAGGTGCCCCCAGGTACTATAGCGGAGGAACAGGGGGGGTAGGAGGACCTGTTAGTTGTCCCCAAAGTAGTTTTCCATCAGTCTTTCCATGTTTGAAAAGCTGACATGGAAAGGCTGACGGAAAATGACATAATCCCGAAGGCGAAGCTGCCGTCATTAGGGTATTATGGTGTCTTTCTGACCCACCGATGGGCTCCTTGATCAGGGGCAGATATTGGTGGGTCCGACACCGACATGCTGTTGGTGTCAGACCCACCAACATCGTAATCAGAAACTTTGTCTACTATTTATAACTTGTAATGGGAACAGTATATGTATTATTTTTAACATTTTGTAGGTTGCTTTGTATTGTTTAAATTTGTATTGATATGTTTTTGATTATTTAAAATTATCAGTTTCCAATATTTTGTTTATTTTTAGTAAATTGTAAATTTTTATTTTGTTTGAGTTTCTTATTTGTAATTTCAATGGTTTGTTTTTAAAATATTTTATGTTAGAGGATATATGTATATATAATTATTGATTATATTATTACATTTAAAAAGTATTAAAAAATATTACAAATTGTAATCTAGTAATATTTTTAAAATAGATATATGTAAACAAATGATGTATATTAATACATGTTTGTTGTATTTTTTTAAAATAATTATTGTTATTTTGTCAAAAAAATAATAAAGACATTTCTGATATTTTTGTAATATTAATTATAAGAATAGGGAGTAGATATTTTTGAAATTGATAGTTTTGAATCAATAATTTTTGTATTTAGATATTTTGCTAGCTGATATTTTGTCAGTGAACCACTGTTTCTTGGTGCTATTTGTTCTTAAAACTTTATAAATTCATATCTCTGGAACCCTTTATTAGATTTATAATATTTTGCTGTCATTTTATTTATTTCACTCCTTTTATTTTCCTAATTTGGTATTGTGTTGCTATTGGTTGGAATTTTGATTTTGTTGCTGGTTTGGTACTGCATTAATACTTCATTCATCGCCTTAAATTAAGCTAGTCTTCTGTGTGCCATAGCTACCAGGAAATTAATCTGATGTTACTTTGGTGACTTGGAGAATTCATCCTGACTAGGGTTGTGATTATTTTTAGAAGTGGGAAGCCGCCCACCCCAAATAATTATCCAGTTTCTTACAATTTGCTTTTTATTTTCCTAAGATGGTCAGGGCGTTTAAAGGTATTTCAAATGTTCCCAGTGTTCTTTAAAATTATAGCCAAAAATAAAAGATGTGGGAAAGGTTCTTATGCTAGCCTGCCTATCTGTGGGCAGGACAGTAGGACTGGTTGCCATTTTCAGTTAGCCATTCTAACATAATGGCACTCTCCTCAGGAGATGGGGACTGTCTAGAGTGAGCTCACTGCCGAAGTGACGGATCAACTGTGCAGACCCTTCAGCAGTCACCCTAGTGACTGAATGACTGCCATCCAGGGGTATATATAAGCCTAAACTCTTAAACTTAGCTACATTGCAAGGATCTCTTCCTTCGGGAAACATTGGGATACTATCTACTCTTTCCACTGCCACTTCTATAGTTCTGGGTCCAACCCTATTTTGCTGCCGTGAATCCATAGAGGTGTCTTGCGTGTCCAGGATGTCACTGGGACTATGGTTGCCTGCCACCTCTGTGCTTCTATAGTCATCGGGTCCAATATGCAACTGGTTGCCCTACAGTTATAGCTACATCTATGTACTCTGTGAGTGATCAGTGATCCACCATCCCAGACTATAGGGGTAAGAACATTTTCTCTGAAATGATCTGCGCTATAGAGCCATTTAAATTTATGTTTTTTGTGTTTTTGCTACACCAGAATCAATCTATAGTCTCCCAGAGATGTTGCATAATTGCACACCTGCCCAACCACCTCAGTAGCCATGGCTGCTAGTTGCTTTGTGTGGTACCCATTCTGAATCTTCTACCATGGCAACCACATTTATATAGAAACTGCATGCCTCCAGTTTAGAAGCAACTTTGCTAGGTACCTCATGCACAGTTTGAACAGCAGAGATGAAAGCATTTATCTTTGTAGGACAGCACAGGACAGCATCCTTTGATGTTGATGAAAATGAGAAGAGTGCAAATTATTGTTCTCTTCTCTCCATTAAAGATGCTATCCTTTTCAGCACTAGGCCATAGCTCCACATATTGTCTAGAGTCTTAGTAAGTATGTTATGAAAGAAGGTTGAGGCCACTAAAAGATCTAATAATATTAGGACCCAATACCAACTTAACTCAACAATCATAAATAATCTAGAACTGAACGTAGAACCACCTCTGTACTATGCACTTGCATCGTGGCCTAGTGGTTGAAAAGATCCCAGCTCACACAAATTAGCAGTTCCAGATCCAGCACCATCCCTGTGATTCAAGGTGGACCGCAAGGATTCACCATACTTCTACTAATCTCCATCTTCCACAAGGAAGCCATGTCAGCAGCAATAGATGGAAAAAAGACATTAATAATCATCAACAAAGAACATCAACAGCTTCACCCCAAGATTTGTGAATATCAATTGATCACTAGGATTCAACAGGGACTATCAGCTTCAGAACGTCGCAAAAGGATGCATGACAACTCGCTCCAAATCATCATTCTTCCTAGGAAAAACTTTACTCCTTGAAGCAAATATCAGAAAGGCCACCAAGTCCTTGGTCCTATCACACCCCGATAAGGTAACATCCCTATCATCACATTGGCATCCCATAATCACATTGGACCACACCTTCCCTCCACCAAGACTGTATTATACACTGCAACCCAAATGGTCAAGGGAGCTGTGAAATTTGGCAATCTCGCCTTTCCCCAGAAAACTCCATTGTCCAACTCTACCACCTACCCTCACTTACAAAATCTGTTTTTCTTGCTACAGTAGCATCACCAGATTTAAAACAGGATGTAAAATGCAAAATGTGAGGCCTCCTCCCGCAGACCCCAAGGGCTTGTAACTACCTCCCCACATTGATAGGTAGATTTTACCACTCTTCCCCTTAAGGAAGCAATTGAAGTCCCTGCTCCTCAATCAACACCTCATCTTTGTGTAACCACTCTCGAGAAGATGGACCCCAGTTAAATGACGCTCCTTGTCATCATCACTCCTGGAGTTCATTCTCTAATGCCTGTTGTACCTGCAGCTCTAGGCAGCGCTCCATTGCTTAGCAGCTGGATTTGTGCTGTAAAGATTCAATACATGTGTTCACATCACATAGCCCCTGGCTCATATTACCTATGAACTGAAAAAGTAAGAATATCAGAGGATCTACCTTAGATTGCTGAGACGACAATTCTTTAAAGGGGAACTAAGGCAACATTCTGCAGAATGAACATCCATATGTTTGATCCAGCTACAGAAATCTTTAGTTATGTGCAGGACCTCATGTCATCCAAAAGTACCATACGACATACAGATATTAGGCGTTTCGTCAGACACTTTCAGCCATTGGTTTTCATGTATCATGGTTTGTCATTGCTTGGGTGGGTTGTCCATCATGGCCTTTGCAGTTCTGGAGTGGGCAAATTTCCCCATTGGTGTAACCAGTAGGTTTTGGTGTTGGCTGGTCATGTACTCCTTTTGTAAGACAGCAGATGTGCTGATGCGATAAGTAGCTTGTAATTGAGCCAGTGTGTGTTCTTTGATGGATTTACTTTGCTGACATGACAATATTTTAATTGCTAATTAATGGCTTTATACTCTTGTTTGTTGGAACAGCTTAACACCAAGAAGTGCAGTCTATTAAACAAGCAGCCCTACTTCCACATTATTGCAGCCCAAGATGCTTTTTCAATTTGTGACTGTCTTTCTAAGACAGAGAAGGGTAACACCACGATTTTGCCTAACAATTACTAACCAATAATACTAACAATACAAGCATCGGAAAAGCCACTAGCTCTGGCATTAATGTTTAAGTATGCGAACAGCCTTTGTGCATTCCTGTGTTGTCACAATAAAATCACATTAAAAGCAGAACTATTAGCTTTGCAATTGTATGTTTATGAGTGCGTATAGTACGCTCCAGTAGGCAAAATAAGCATGTTGCATAGAAAAGAAAAATGAATAACTTTTTCCATACAATTCATGCGTGACAAAAGGTATTGAAGCGTGATGATTCAGTGTATATTGAAGATTTAAAATAAGCCGTTGTGCACTGCAGTGGAAATACTCCATAGGCGATTAAATGACGCACAACACAACGACTAGCACGAGATGATAGATAAACACTCCATTGGGAAGCAAATGCCAACTTTTAACCCCTTGGCTGCTAGGCCTTTTCCCCCCTGTGCTAAGCCTTTTTTGGGCTATTTGGGTTAGTTTGTGCTTAGGCCCCTGTAACTTTTTGACCACATAAGGTATCCACGCCAAATTTGCATCCCTTTTTTCCAACATCATGGGGATTCTAAAAGTACCCAGGGTTTGTGGATTCTCCTGGAGGCCACCCTGAAATTAGCCAAAATACAGTTAAATATGGTATTTTTTGGGAAAAATTTGAAAAAAAGGCTACGGATAAAAGTGTCTGTTTTTTTCCCTGCAAATGGTATCAAAAAAGGGGTTGTGGTGCTGAAATCACCATCTTGCCAGGTTACAGGGACAAGAAGACTTTTGTCAGAAAACCAAAAGGTTTTACACAGTATTAGCAGTTTTCTTGGACATAGACTATTTTTGCTATTTCTTGTGCTTTCAACGTCTTTCCAGTCAATGGTAGAATTGGGTATGAAAGCGATACTGGATCCTGGAAAGCTATACATTTTAGAAAAGTAGACAAAATTCTGAATTTAGCAAGGGGTCATTTGTGTAGATCCTTCAGGTTTCTTTGTAGAAACTAACCGTTGAAATTAGGAAAAATTGAAAATTAGTTGAAAAAAACAGCCATTTATGTCAACATTTTCACCTGTAACTTCTTCTAATTATGACAGCTGTTTGAAAGCAATATACCGTAACATCCGCTGGACATTTCTGGTTGTGGGGATATATAGGACTTGTGGGTTCATCAAGAACCCGACGAACCCAGAGCCAAAACCTGAGCAGCGAGCTGCACTGTTTTTTTATTATGTACCGGGTATATAGCAATTATTCTGGGAAAATGGATACATGGAAAAATTGGTATGAAAGACACCTATGTATTTCGGAAATGGGAACAAAATATAGAGTTTAGAAGCAGTAGATATTTGCACATTTCAGAAATTGGGAATACCCATACTAGCATGAGAATTATAGGTCATTTTTCAAAATGACTTGTTTTTTACACATTGTCACAACTCTACAATTCTGTGTTACCCTAAATCTTCCCATAAAAATGGTACCTCACTTGTGCGGGTAGGCCTAGTGCCCACGACAGGAAACGGCTAAAAACGCAACGTGGACACACCACATTTTCACAATGAAAAATTACCCTTTTTTTGCAAAGTGCCTAGCTGTAATTTTTGACACTACCTCTGCGGGCACCTTGGGAAACCTAGCAAACCTATACCTTTTTGAAAACTAGACACCCAGGGGAAACCAGGATGGGGTGACTTGACTGGCTCTCACCAGGTTCTGTTACCCAAAATCCCTTGGAAACCAAAAAATTGCCACAAAAAACACATTTTCCTCACATTCTGTGGTGGAAAGTTCTAGAATCTGCATGGATCCACAAAATTCCACCCACCCCGCATTCCCCAAAGTCTTCTGAGAAAAATGGTACCTCACCAGAGTGGGTAGACCTAGTGCCCGCGGCAGGAAACGGCGCAAAACGCAATGTGGACACACCACATTTTCACAGTGAATAAAGACCCTTTTTTTGCAAAGTACCTAGCTGTAGTTTATTAACCCTAGCTCTGCTGGCACATAGGGAAACCTAGCAAACTTCTACATTTTTGAAAACTAGACACCCTGGGGAATCCAGGATGAGGTGACTTGACTGGCTCTCACCAGGTTCTGTTACCCAAAATCCCTTGCAAACCTAACAAAATGTTTAAAAAAAACACATTTTCCTCACATTTCTGTGGTGAAAAGTTCTGGAATCTGTGTGGATCCACAAAATTCCACCCACTCCGCGTTTCCCAAAGTCGTCCGAGAAAAAAGGTACCTCATTTGTGTGGGTAGGCCTAGTTCCCGCAACAGGAAATGGCACAAAACGCAACGTGGACACACCACATTTTCACAGTGAAAAATGACCCTTTTTTTGCAAAGTGCCTAGCTACGTTTTTTTTAACCCTAGCTCTGCCGGCACCTAGAAACACCTAGCAAACGTATACATTTTTAAAAACTAGACACTCAGCTGAATCCAGGATGGGGTGACTTGACTGGTTCTCACCAGATTCTGTTACCCAGAATCCCTTGCAAACCTAAAAAATTGTCCAAAAAACACATTTCCTCACATTTCTGTGGTGAAAAGTTCTGGAATCTGCATGGATCCACAAAATTCCACCTACACCGCGTTCCTCAAAGTCTTCCAAGAAAAATGGTACCTCACTTGTGTGGGTAGACCTAGTGCACGCGACAGGAAACGGCCCAAAATGCAACGTGAACACACCACATTCTCACAGTGAAAAATGACTATTTTTTTTGCAAAGTGCCTAGCTGTAGTTTTTGAACTCTAGCTCTGCCAGCACAGAGGGAAACCTATCAATCCTATACATTTTTGAAAACTAGACACCCAGGGAAATCTAGGATGGGGTGACTTGACTGGCTCTCACCAGCTTCTGTTACCCAGAATCCCTTGCAAACCTAAAAAATTGTCCAAAAAAACCCATTTTCCTCACATTTCTGTGGTGGAAAGTTCTGGAATCTGCATGAATCCACAAAATTCCACCCACTCCGCATTTCCAAAAGTCTTCCGAGAAGAATGGTACCTCACTTGTGTGGGTATGCCTAGTGCCCACAACAGGAAACGGCACAAAACTCAACGTGGACACACCACATTTTCACAGTGAAAAATGACCCTTTTTTTGCAAAGTGCGTAGCTGTAGTTTTTTAACCCTAGCTCTGCCGGCACCTGGTAAACTTAGCAAACCTATACATTTTTAAAAAGTAGACACTCAGGGGAATCCAGGATGGGGTGACTTGACTGGTTCTCACCAGGTTCTGTTACCCAGAATCCCTTGCAAACCTAAAAAATCGTCCTAACAAACACATTTTCCTCACATTTCTGTGGTGGAAAGTTCTGAAATCTGCATGGATCCACAAAATTACACCTACACTGCGTTCCCCAAAGTCTTCCAAGAAAAATGGTACCTCACTTGTGTGGGTAGACCTAGTGCACGCGACAGGAAACGGCCCAAAACGCAACGTGGACAAACCACATTCTCAACAGTGAAAAATTACTTTTTTTTGCAAAGTGCACAGCTGTAGTTTTTAAACCCTAGCTCTGCCAGCACAGAGGGAAACCTATCAATCCTATACATTTTTTAAAACTAGACACCCAGGGAAATCTAGGATGGGGTGACTTGACTGGCTCTCACCAGGTTCTGTTACCCAGAAAACCTTACAAACCTAAAAAAGCATTAAAAAAACACATTTTCCTCACATTTCTGTAGTGGAAAGTTCTGGAATCTGCGTGGATCCACAAAATTCCACCCACTCCGCGTTCCCCAAAGTGTTTCGAGAAAAACGGTACGTTACTTGTGTGGGTGGGTCAAGTACCCACGACAGGCAAGGGCCCAAAACCTATTGAGGCAAACCTATCACAAACCAACTTGGTTTTGCAAGGGGGTCTCATGAGTTTTTGGCCCGGGCCTCGGCGGCCATCTTGGGAAACCTACCAAACCCACACATTTCTGGAAACTAGACACCTGGGGAAGTCCAGCGAGGTATGGCTTGCTTGGGTCCCCCAACATTCTCTTACCCAGAATCCCCTGCAAACCTACAATTTTGCAGACAAAAACACATTTTCCACATATTTTTGTGTGGAATCACCGTGGTGGAACAAATGTCCTACGTGTTAGACCTGTCAGCCCTTTGGGTGGTCACTCCTCATCATTATTTATTTTGTCCCACTTTTGCCTCAAACCCTGTTTGAATTTTTCCTTTTTGGGAACCACCAGACTTTTTCGTGTTGCTACAGATTCAGGGAACCATTTTAGCTACCCCTGAAACTTCTGTCTGAGGGCCTGAAGCACAAAATGGTGGCCACCTGTGACATCACCAGCATCCACTGGAACCTACCAGCACCTTCCAGAACATTCCAGGAGATTCCAGAACCCTGTGACCGTTGGAGGCGGTTTAGAATGTTGGGAGGATAAGAGAGGCAGTTGGCAGTTGGAGTTGGCAGTTGGCACCTGACTGGTGAAGAGAGAGGAGCACAACAGTGAAGGAGGAAGGAGTGAAGCAGCAGGGGTGGAAACTTGTGCCTGGAGTGGGGTCCATAAACCCACCCTTGATACTTGTCCCTACTGATGGATCCCAGCCTATAGCCCTGTGTGGGAAGAAGACAGAAGAAAACCATCCTAAGGACCTGGACAGCAGGAACAGGCCTTAGAACCAAGAAAACAGCAAGATTCTGACCTGAGAACTGGTTTCCCTGGAGTCCGGCGTCGAGTAGCCTGAAGACCTGGAGCCCGAGGTGGAGAAGCGGCGCTGACTGAAGTAGCAGACGTCGTACCCGGAGCCGCCTGAGGTCGTGAGAGGGCGCCGACGGAGGTCGTGAGGAATACCAGAGGTCGAGGAGGAAGTGAACCGAGGTCGAGCGAGCGGCGTCATCGGAGGAGTGAAGTCCGCCCTCCGGAGTCGTCGGAGACCGAGGTAGAGGTGAACCGGAGGTCGGGAGTGAGGATCGCACTCCGGAGTCGCCCGGAACCTGAGAGGAGGAGCACCGGAGGTCGGGGGTGAGGATCGCACCCCGGAGTCGCCGGAAGTCGACATCGAGGCCAGGCCGGCCGACGTCATCGGAGCCGAGAGCGCCATCGGACCGGAGCCGCCCGAAGTCGACATCGTGAAGAGACTGCCCGACGCCGTCGAATCGGAGGTAGAGATCGAACCGAGGCCGCCGACATCGGACCGGAACCGCCTTCCGGCGTCGACAAAGAACTGACATTGTGCCGAGGCCGCCGAGACCGAACCGGAACCGCCTCACGGCGTCGACACGACTCCAGCGGCGTCGGAACATCAGAAAAAGGGCAGTAAGTGGAGTAGAGGGCGCCTAAGGCCCTGTGGAGACCTGAGAGACTGCTCTAAGGGGCTAGGGAGGTGCTGAAACCCACCTGACTGTGCCTGGGGTGAACTGGGACTAACCTAGAGAGGTTGTGTGGAGAGAGAAAGCCAGGGCACTGGTATTCCCCCCTTTGATCTACCTCAGTTTAGGCCTCAGCCTTGTCCCAGCCAGGGAGTAGCCTCCCCCCTCAAGCCTTCCACAACCCTACAAGCTGTGCCTGGGCCAAATCAGCCCTTAAGAAGTGAAGTGTCATCTGATTATATGAGGGGTGCTGTATACTTTTAATTATTTATTGGGGATACTGTATTTATTGAGTTTTTACCTATTTATTGCTGCACTATATTTATAGGTCCACAGGACTTGTTGGTGTACAATATTTATTGGTACAGTATTTATTGCCTCAAAGTATTTAATTGTCTGTATATATTGCACTTGTATTTATGCCCTGTTATTTATGATCACCCCTATTTATTTCATCAAACAGCCAATATTTATTTGACCTGCACTAATTGAAACTTGTATATTGTGATTGACCTATTTATTTTTCCAATCAGCAACTAAGAGAAAAAGATAAAGAAAGAATATTTTCATAATTTTTACGGTGTAGAGTCGTTTTTGGAACGGATGCACGCATGGTTATTGTATGGGTATATTGTATGCTTAGCACTGTGCCTGTTTCCTGACCACTCGAGCCAAGCTACCCCATTGTGTTGGGAAGGTCCACCACCACCCTGCGGAGTGGGAGTGGGGCTGTTTCCAACATAAATTGGTGTTCAGTGGTGGGATAGAGCTGTGCCTACATATACTCAACAATAACTGTGGGTAGTCCATAGGCCTACACCGGGAGTTTTCTCACAGCGGCCTTCCAAATTGTGGGTTTTTGTTTTTTCCAAATTTACTCTGGTGGTGGGAGGAGGTATTACTAAAGGTACCCCCCTGCATTGTTACTGCACAAAACCTGTCCTCTAACCTGAGTGGGCAAGATGGAATTTGTACTGGAAGACTTAGACACGTACACTGTGGCCCAACTCAGGGAGTTTTGCCAGCGGGAGGGGGTGTACTGTCCCCCAGGAGCAAAGAAGGGTGCACTCCAAACCAGCTTAAGGGCTTGGGGGGAGGCACGCCGAGAAAGCAAGGCTGAGGAGGAAGACAGGGATGGAGAGCCTAACCCCGAGGGGGCTGAGATGTACCAACCTGAGGTGGGGAACCTGTCAGCAGGGCCCAGGACACTTTCTAGGAAGGGCAGCACTGTCTCTAGCGGGGGCTTATCCAGCGTGGAGTTAGCAGATCGGAGAGAGAAAAGACAGCTCACATGGGATTTAGCAAAGCTGGAGAAGGAGAAGGAGGAACAGAGGTTGGCTCATGAGACGGAGAAAGAGAGGATGGCTCATGAGATAAGACTGAAAGAGATAGAGCTTCAGATCCTAAGAATTGGGGCACCAACTGTTCCTAATGGTGGCAGCCAAAACCAAGAGGTCACCAGGGAATCCAAACCATACCTGCCAAAGGACATAGTAGCTAGCTATGGAGTGGGCGACGACATCGCCAAGTGGCTAGCAGCCTATGAGGTCTCGTTGAGGGCCCATGGGGTTCCAGTGAAGTACTGGGGAGGGGGATTGTATAAGTACATGCCTCCAGCTGGTAGGGATGCTTTATTGGCCCTCGAAGAGGATGAGCAGACCCACTACCCCACCATGAAACTGGCGCTCATCAGAAAGTTTGGACTAACACCTGAAAAGTACAGACAGAAGTTCAGGGGTAGTCACAAACTGGGCACACAGAATTGGGTGGACTTCCTGGACTATGCAAAGAAGGCACTGGAAGGTTGGATTCAGGGCAGTGAAGTAAGGAACTACGAGGAGCTGTTTGACCTAGTACTGAAGGAACACCTACTCGAGAAATGTTTCCCTGAACTGCGGCAACACCTGGTGGATAGCAAGCTGACCAGCCCCCGGAAGCTTGCTGAGGAGGCGGACATTTGGGCTAGTACCCGGGTGTCCACAAGGGGGACTGGAGGGGATACTCAAAAGGCCGGACAGGGCGCCCCCCAGAAGAAAGAGGGAGGGGAAAAGAAAAAGGAGTTCTCCAAAGGCCCCCAAAATAACTTCCAAGGGAAGGGAACAGGATTCACCTCTAAGGCTAACCCACCCAGAAACCCTAATCCTGGCCAGAGTCAGCAGCCAAGGGTTGTCCATTGCTACGAGTGCGGTGGCGTTGGACACTATAAAGGAGATCCGAAGTGTCAGAAACGATCACCCCCTCCCACTGGAGGAAAGCCCCCCGGAGTAGCTAGTGTAGTGCTCGGGGAGGAGATGCCCTTAACTAAGGGAAGGGAGTGGGCGGGTGTCACTTTAGTGTCCCTGGGAGAACGGGAGATGGTTCCTAAGATCCAGGTGCCCGCAAATACCGCAAAGTATGGGCAGTGGATCACCATCAACGGCCAAAGAGGGGAGGCTCTGAGAGACACAGGAGCCAGTATGACTATGGTGCGTAGCCAGCTGGTGTCTCCAGAGCAGGTAATTCCCGATGTACTCCACCCAGCCGCGATGGCTGACGGCAGAACAGGTCACTATCCAGTGGCCGAGGTTCCCTTTGAATGGGGGGGGGTTGCAGGTTCACTTCGAGTTGCCGTAAGCCCTGCCGTGCCAGTCGATTGTCTGCTGGGCAATGACATGGAGCACAACGCTTGGAAGGAGGTGGAATACCGGACTCACACCGAGATGCTGGGTACACCTGACTGGGCCTGTGTTAGCACAAGGTCCGTGACTACCCGAAGAGGGAGTTCATTCCGGCTGGAGCCTGGAACAAAGGCCCAGCCAGCTGCCAGTCAAGGGAAGAACCGAGGACAGGAGGAGCCTGCCTCGGCGTCTCCACCCCGTAGGACGGATAGGCCACCGGAGGTGGTGGACCAGGAGTCTGCGGAGGGGGACGTTACCAACCTGGAGGACCTACCCATCCCGGCCGAGTGGCACGTGGAGGGAGGCCCGTCCAGGGAGGAATTCTGCCAGGGCCAGAGGGAGTGCCCTACCCTTGAGGGGCTGAGGCGACAGGCCGAAGCCCAGGCAGCAGGGAACGTTGAAGGGAACTACAGTGTTTACTGGGAGGATGGCCTCCTCTACAGTGAACCCAAGGCACCCCTACATGGATCGTCACGAGCCTTAGTAGTTCCTCAACGTTATCGAGCCTTCCTTTTAGAGTTGGCTCACGAGATCCCCTTGGCAGGACACCTGGGGCAAGACAAGACCTTCGCCCGTCTTGTCCCACACTTTTATTGGCCTCAGATGAAAGTGTCGTCCGATACCTACTGCCGGACATGTGTGTCTTGCCAAGCCAGTGGGAAAACAGGGGTGAAGCTGAAAGCTCCCCTGGAACCACTTCCTGTCGTTAGCACCCCCTTTGAAAGGGTGGGCATCGACATTGTGGGTCCATTAGATCCACCAACTACAGCTGGTCACAGGTTTATCCTGGTTCTGGTGGATCATGCCACACGGTACCCAGAGGCAATACCTCTGAGGACCATAACAGCACCTGTTGTGGCTAGGGCCCTGATGGGAATCTTTACCCGAGTGGGTTTTCCCAAGGAAGTTGTGTCCGACAGGGGGACCAACTTCATGTCAGCGTATATGCGGGCAATGTGGAAGGAGTGTGGAGTGACCTACCGGTTCACCACTCCTTACCACCCCCAGACCAATGGTCTGGTGGAGAGGTTTAACAAAACCTTGAAAGGCATGATCAGAAGTCTGCCTGAAAGCCTGCGGAGGAAATGGGACGTCCTCCTACCCTGTTTACTTTTTTCTTACAGGGAAGTGCCACAGAAGGGAGTGGGCTTCAGCCCCTTCGAGCTTCTGTATGGGCACCCTGTACGTGGACCTCTTAACCTGGTGAGAGACGGATGGGAAAGAACTCCCAGAAAGCTCCCCCAGGATGTGGTGAGCTACATGCTGGCCTTCCGGAGCCAAATGGCTAAGTTGTGGAAGCAAGCTTCTGACAACCTGGAAGCCAGCCAAGCAGTAATGAAGGCGTGGTATGACCACAACGCTCACCCGGTGGAGTTGGAGCCTGGCCAGAAGGTGTGGGTGATCGAACCCGGAGAGCTTAGTGCCCTCCAGGATCGCTGGTCAGGACCCTTTGAGGTGTTGGAGAAGAAGGGTAAGGCTACCTACTTGGTGGACCTGAAGACCCCTCGTCAGCCCCTGCGGGTGCTGCATGCCAACCGCCTCAAACCCCACCACGAGAGGCCCGAAGTCATCTTGATGATGGTGACTGACGGAGGAGAGGACGTGGAAAGCGAGCCTCTCCCTGATCTGTTTGCGTCTCAAGAGAAGGATGGGTCGGTGGAGGGAGTGATTCTCTCCCCATCTCTAACTCCTGAACAGCAGGAGGACTGTCGCCAGGTCCTGGGGCAGTACTCTTCGTTGTTCTCCCTTGTCCCGGGTAGGACTCACCTGTGCGTCCATGACGTGGACACAGGAGACAGCCCACCTGTGAAGTCCAAGATCTACCGGATGTCAGACAAGGTGAAGGCCAGCATTCATAGTGAAGTCACTAAGATGCTGGAGCTAGGAGTGATTGAACCTTCTAGCAGCCCCTGGTCCAGTCCGGTGGTGTTAGTACCGAAAGCTGCACCACCGGGTGCCCAACCAGAACTGAGGTTCTGTGTGGACTACCGGGGACTGAATTCAGTGACAAAGACTGATGCACATCCGATCCCTAGGGCGGATGAATTGATTGACCGGCTGGGAGCTGCCCAATATCTAAGTACCTTTGACCTTACTTCAGGGTACTGGCAGATCTCGTTGACTGATGGAGCAAGGGAAAGGTCAGCCTTCTCCACGCCCAATGGCCACTACCAGTTCTGTGTGATGCCCTTTGGGCTCAAGAACGCACCTGCCACGTTTCAGCGCCTGGTAAACCAGATCCTCACCGGAATGGAGAGTTTCTCTGCTGCTTATCTGGATGACATAGCCGTCTTCAGTAACAGCTGGGAGGATCACTTGCGTCACCTGCAAGCTGTTCTCCAGGCCCTGAGACAAGCTGGATTGACGATCAAGGCCAGCAAGTGCCAGATCGGGCAGGGGTCGGTAGTGTACCTTGGACACTTGGTGGGTAGGGGAACGGTGCAACCCCTCCAGGCGAAGATCGAGGCCATCATGGCCTGGGAACCCCCCAAGACACAGACTGAGGTCCGAGCATTTTTGGGCCTCACGGGATACTATCGCCGCTTCGTGAAGGGGTACGGTACCATCGTAGCCCCTCTCACGGAGCTCACGTCCAAGAAACAACCTCGACGGGTAGTCTGGACGGAGGCTTGTCAGCAAGCCTTTGAGAGATTGAAGAAAGCCATGTGCGAGGCCCCGGTCTTAAGGGCCCCAGACTTTTCCAAGAAGTTCATTGTCCAGACAGATGCATCAGAACATGGCATTGGGGCAGTGTTATCGCAACTCAACGAAGAGGGCCTGGATCAACCCGTGGTCTTCCTATCCCGGAGACTACTTCCCAGGGAACAGAAGTGGAGTGCAATAGAGCGCGAAGCCTTTGCAGTGGTATGGGCTCTGAAGAAGTTGCGGCCATACCTGTTTGGAACGCACTTCCTGGTTCAGACCGACCACAGACCCCTTCGTTGGCTGATGCAAATGAAGGGGGAGAATCCCAAGTTGTTGAGGTGGTCTATTTCCCTACAGGGGATGGACTTTCAGGTGGAACATCGGCCTGGAGTGGACCACGCCAATGCGGACGGTCTCTCAAGGTATTTCCGCCTTAGTGATGAGAACTCCCAAGGGGTTGGGTAGCTCTCCCCACTTTCAGCTGGGGGGGGACGCGTGTTAGACCTGTCAGCCCTTTGGGTGGTCCCTCCTCATCATTATTTATTTTGTCCCACTTTTGCCTCAAACCCTGTTTGAATTTTTCCTTTTTGGGAACCACCAGACTTTTTCGTGTTGCTACAGATTCAGGGAACCATTTTAGCTACCCCTGAAACTTCTGTCTGAGGGCCTGAAGCACAAAATGGTGGCCACCTGTGACATCACCAGCATCCACTGGAACCTACCAGCACCTTCCAGAACATTCCAGGAGATTCCAGAACCCTGTGACCGTTGGAGGCGGTTTAGAATGTTGGGAGGATAAGTGAGGCAGTTGGCAGTTGGAGTTGGCAGTTGGCACCTGACTGGTGAAGAGAGAGGAGCACAACAGTGAAGGAGGAAGGAGTGAAGCAGCAGGGGTGGAAACTTGTGCCTGGAGTGGGGTCCATAAACCCACCCTTGATACTTGTCCCTACTGATGGATCCCAGCCTATAGCCCTGTGTGGGAAGAAGACAGAAGAAAACCATCCTAAGGACCTGGACAGCAGGAACAGGCCTTAGAACCAAGAAAACAGCAAGATTCTGACCTGAGAACTGGTTTCCCTGGAGTCCGGCGTCGAGTAGCCTGAAGACCTGGAGCCCGAGGTGGAGAAGCGGCGCTGACTGAAGTAGCAGACGTCGTACCCGGAGCCGCCTGAGGTCGTGAGAGGGCGCCGACGGAGGTCGTGAGGAATACCAGAGGTCGAGGAGGAAGTGAACCGAGGTCGAGCGAGCGGCGTCATCGGAGGAGTGAAGTCCGCCCTCCGGAGTCGTCGGAGACCGAGGTAGAGGTGAACCGGAGGTCGGGAGTGAGGATCGCACTCCGGAGTCGCCCGGAACCTGAGAGGAGGAGCACCGGAGGTCGGGGGTGAGGATCGCACCCCGGAGTCGCCGGAAGTCGACATCGAGGCCAGGCCGGCCGACGTCATCGGAGCCGAGAGCGCCATCGGACCGGAGCCGCCCGAAGTCGACATCGTGAAGAGACTGCCCGACGCCGTCGAATCGGAGGTAGAGATCGAACCGAGGCCGCCGACATCGGACCGGAACCGCCTTCCGGCGTCGACAAAGAACTGACATTGTGCCGAGGCCGCCGAGACCGAACCGGAACCGCCTCACGGCGTCGACACGACTCCAGCGGCGTCGGAACATCAGAAAAAGGGCAGTAAGTGGAGTAGAGGGCGCCTAAGGCCCTGTGGAGACCTGAGAGACTGCTCTAAGGGGCTAGGGAGGTGCTGAAACCCACCTGACTGTGCCTGGGGTGAACTGGGACTAACCTAGAGAGGTTGTGTGGAGAGAGAAAGCCAGGGCACTGGTATTCCCCCCTTTGATCTACCTCAGTTTAGGCCTCAGCCTTGTCCCAGCCAGGGAGTAGCCTCCCCCCTCAAGCCTTCCACAACCCTACAAGCTGTGCCTGGGCCAAATCAGCCCTTAAGAAGTGAAGTGTCATCTGATTATATGAGGGGTGCTGTATACTTTTAATTATTTATTGGGGATACTGTATTTATTGAGTTTTTACCTATTTATTGCTGCACTATATTTATAGGTCCACAGGACTTGTTGGTGTACAATATTTATTGGTACAGTATTTATTGCCTCAAAGTATTTAATTGTCTCTATATATTGCACTTGTATTTATGCCCTGTTATTTATGATCACCCCTATTTATTTCATCAAACAGCCAATATTTATTTGACCTGCACTAATTGAAACTTGTATATTGTGATTGACCTATTTATTTTTCCAATCAGCAACTAAGAGAAAAAGATAAAGAAAGAATATTTTCATAATTTTTACGGTGTAGAGTCGTTTTTGGAACGGATGCACGCATGGTTATTGTATGGGTATATTGTATGCTTAGTTAGCACTGTGCCTGTTTCCTGACCACTCGAGCCAAGCTACCCCATTGTGTTGGGAAGGTCCACCACCACCCTGCGGAGTGGGAGTGGGGCTGTTTCCAACACTACCCCACAGCATTCTCCCTAGTGTCCCGAGTAAAATGATACCTCACTTGTGTGGGTGTCCAATGAAGAATTGGCTAAAAACGTGTTTTTAGGTTTAAAGCATTTTTATTAAGACAAAACAAAACATGGGGGAGGGGGATAGGAGGTTAGGGTTACATACAATACAGTAAAAGAAAAAGGTGCAACTCAGGAGGGTTGGCGAAGGGTAGTTCGGTGGTCCAGAGGAAAAGCACAGTAAATGAAAGGCAAAAAATACAATCTATTGAATCCCCGCGTGCATATCCAACACCCCAAATCTGAGCAATGAAAGCCAGTAGCAACTCAACAAAGCACAATCCAACCCCCCCCCATCCCCCATCCCCCCAATAAAGGGAAAAGAAAAGAAACAATACCCCAACTCCCCCGTCCAATGGCTCCGCACTAGGTTTATCCGCCCCAAAAAGCCCGCACCCCCCCCCCCCGAGGATCCCGTCTCACATTTAGTCTAGTCCGCCGGGATCACCGGTGGCGTCAGCCTAAGATACCTCGGGCAGGTGAGCTCCCGGAATTCGGTGGACAGCAGCGCTAGGAAGGGTTGCCACAGCTCTTCAAATTGGTCTATCTCCCCTGCCACCGTAAGCGACAACTTCTCCATTCCCAGCACATGTCAGAGCCTATGCAACCAACCCGTAATGGAGGGAACAGTGGTGGTGCGCCAGTGGATAAGGACGTTCTGGACCGCAGACCCCAGCGCAATCGCGATCTGCCTACCCCTGCGGGACTTCAGTGGGTACATTAGGTCATTGGGGAGGCCCAGCAAGACATACGCCGGAAAGCGCGGCAGCTCTATCTCAAAGCACTTATCCACCTCGTCCAAAACCTCCTTCCAGTAAGCGGTCAGCACGGGTGTAACATTTCATAAAATAAAGGATGGGTCCTTGGGTTGCTGTATCCAAATATAGGTTTATTCTCATTAATCAGGAATCAATGTACAGGATACAGGCACAGGTTAAGATCCAGTTATAGTCCAGTTAAAACCCAGTTAAGCCCCACCGGGAGCAGCTGCCCTGCTGCTCAGCCTCAGATCTAACTGGCAGTAGAATCAAACATACACAAAAGGAACTCTTGGGTGACATCACAGATAGAGGCTGAGGGGCTTAGAACAAACACAGAAGAAGGACAGAGAAGAAGGAAAAGCAGGATGTAACACATCTCCCTCCTTGACAGAAGTAAGAGACAGATGTGAAATAGAACATAGCGCAGAGATGAAAGTAACACAACTTCACCTTTAAAAGAAATTAGAGACATAGAACAAACAGCACATAAAAGAAAACCCTCTTCCCCAAGTAAGTGAAAGAGGATAGAGATCAAATGGAAACATTTACAAAATATTCATAAATATAACGACATTTTCAAATACAATGCCATTTAGATGAAATAATCACCATGGCGCAATGGATTAGCATTTCCAAATATAACACCATTTAGATGAAATGATCACCATTCCTTTCCCTTGGGAAAATCCAATAAAACATTTCTGACTCAAGTTCCAAAACTTCTTAAAATATTGGAGAACACTGCTCCCAAAACCTCCTCACCAATTGAAAATGAACACCTCTAAACATTAGAGCACATACGTGGTTCATATATAAACAAAGAAGCACTCAGACTCCTCACATGAAAGCGAGCACGAATATAACTGAGCACACTATGGCTCTTTACCTTTAAACTTGAAAACATGAAGCCCTAAGACTTCTCACATGAAAGCGAGCAAGTATTTAACTGAGCACACTATGGCTCTTTACCTTTAAACTTGAAAGCTTGGAGCACCTCAAAATATGAGCACCGAATGTGGCTCCGACAATACATATCCCAACACTGGAGCAAACAATCTCCAGTTTTACCTTTAAACTCGAATAAAAATGGAGCACCTCAAAAATGAGCACCGATGTGGCTCCGCAACAATACATATCTAAAAGTCCAAACACTGGAGCAACCAATCTCCATGAACATGAACACCTCAAAACACTTTGAGCACTAATGTGGTTCATCAAAAATAAAGAATAAACTGAGCATGAACATATCACATCACTTTTAAGTATAATCAGAGCACCCCAACCAAAGTTGAGCACATAAGTGGCTCAATCCAATAATACCAAACTAATCCAGCACATCACTGAAGTCTAAAAACTGACTAAAAATGCGATAACCACCACAGAATGATAATACCATACCTATATAACCTGTGGAAAAACATAACATTAGCATAAACAGCACATAAATGTAAATTATGTCATCAACAATAAAATAAGTATGTTGGTCAATATGAATAATACAGCAGATTACACTTTTCAAAATAAGAAATTAAAATAACAAAGGTAGTCACCGTAGACTGAATGTTCAAATGCTGCAGTCACAGTCATCGTAGATTAGCAACGAGATATCCATACAGCTGTTTTCATCAGATGCAGTGTAGAACAGTGATCTTCATCTGGTATTGTCTCGTGAATAGTGTGCCAAGTGATCAGAGTTGTGGTGTGTTTCCAACACCAGATTGTAGGTAAAGTCTTTAACAACCAAAACTCCAAAAACATTACTAATACGTAACGACTTAGTACCGGAAGTCCACAGGAAGAAAAGACATAGTGGTTGGCAATGCGAGTGAAAAGCATGTTGAAATTTAGAAATGCCAAACTTAAAATGGCGGCACGCAGCGTGCGTTACACTGGGTGGCTCTCGGCACGTTCCAGCATCAAGACGTCCTTAGGCAGCATAGAATACCAGGAAGAATAGAAGACGTCATGAACTCACCCTCTGCTCCACGGGACACGCGACACAGTGAATCAGGTAAGAAGCGCGAGCCGTATTTTTAAATTTGAAATGCAGCGTAACTGTTTCTCTTGAGCCCAGGCAGCAGGGAAAACAGCGTAGACATGCCAAAAAAAAAAAACGTAAATTCAAAGTCTCTCACCCAGCAGTTCCACAAATCCGGCAGGCAGCAATCCGAGGCGAATATTCTCCTCCTTTTCAAAAACACCCCTCTGACTTCAGAAAAACGAACAGGCAATAATGAGGAGAATAGGCACAAGTTTAACTCCTCAAGTTTTGAAATTAAACAAAGGAAATGTCACAAAATAAAATCCTGGAAAGTCTGAAATTGCTAGTCTTCCTAAACGTGAAATCCGTCTGTTTACATAAACTGCCAGTGCACAACCTCCAAGGTACCGAAACACGGAGTTCACGCAGATCAATGCAGGACACTTCAATCTCAACTGCAGGTTGTAAAGGTCGAAGTTGCGGTTTTGTAAACAGGAGACCATTGGAGCGCAGGCACACTGAGAATAGTCAGCAGTAGAAAAATCACTCAAATGTAAGCTGACTGAACGGCAGAAGGCAAGATTGTCCTTTAGACATGTGCCAGAGGTTATTGCAGATAATTAGAAGTAAAGTCGCTTCAGTAAAGGTTACCCAGAGGCAAACAGGAATATTTAAACGTGTTTCTTCTTCTCTTAAGCTGCAATGATAATTCTTTAAATGGGTCCTTTAAAGTACACCAAATAACCTCAGCAAGTGAAAGTCCAATGTCATGTCCCAAACCCAACTTACTTCAGGCTGTCAGTTGTTGTAGACACCGGTGGGGCAATCAAAGGGTTGGACATGAGGTTCATTTAATTTCTTCCAGTTTCTCTTGTAAAATGTCTTTGAACACGCGTGGTTTCTTCCTTCAAATCGTCGCCAGTGTAACATTTCATAAAATAAAGGATGGGTCCTTGGGTTGCTGTATCCAAATATAGGTTTATTCTCATTAATCAGGAATCAATGTACAGGATACAGGCACAGGTTAAGATCCAGTTATAGTCCAGTTAAAACCCAGTTAAGCCCCACCGGGAGCAGCTGCCCTGCTGCTCAGCCTCAGATCTAACTGGCAGTAGAATCAAACATACACAAAAGGAACTCTTGGGTGACATCACAGATAGAGGCTGAGGGGCTTAGAACAAACACAGAAGAAGGACAGAGAAGAAGGAAAAGCAGGATGTAACAACGGGGCAATCCCAAAGAGTGTGTGAGAGGGTACCCTCCTGCCCGCAGCCCCGCCAGCACCCCTTGTCAGTGTGTCTATGCATTTCATACAGTCTCTCCGGGGTGTAGTACCAATAAGTGGACACCTTAGTAAAGGTCTCCGTAAGGCCCGTATGATAAGCAGAGTGCCGCGCCCGATACGCAATTTTGTCCCATTCCTTGTGGCTGAGTGTCCTACCCAATTCTCTGTGCCAGCGCTCCCTCCCTGGGTTATAATAGTGAAACGGCGGGGGTTGTAGGTACTTGTACAAATCGGTAATTAGCTTAGCATCGGAGGTCCGGGTAACCAACCACCTCTCATACGGTGTAATTTGACGAGCAGCGGTGTCACGCACCTGGGGCTGGAGGGCCCAATGCCGAACCTGCATGTAGCGCAATCTGTCCAGCTCCGTCAGGCCGAATTCCCGCCGAAGTTGCTGAAAAGGAACCGCGCCCTCCGGTCCATAGATCTGGAAGAGCACCCTGCAGCCCGCGTGCACCCAATGGGAAAAAGCTCCCGGCTCCATCCCTGGGGAGAAGTCCGGGTTACCCACTATGGGTGTGAACGGCGAAGGGAAGGTGGTAAGGCCCCGAACCTCGCAGACTGCATCCCACACCCTCAGGGGGACCCGCGTAACAAAAGAGGCGTAAAGGTTAGGGGGGCGATGCGCGCGGGGCAAGAATGGAACCTCTTGTAAGGTGCGGCCCGCCACTGCCTGGTCTTGAAAAAGCCAGTGTTTGTCGGACTCCCACCTGCTCCACTCCACCAGATATCGCAGCTGCGCCGCCTGAAAGTACTTACAGAGGTCCGGGATACCGAGACCCCCGCCTCCGGAGCAAGCGTGGAGAGGACCCTCTTCATCCGCGGCTTACGGCCCTGCCAGACAAAGCGGGAGATGTCAGCCTGCGTTTGTCGTATCCAGCCCACCGGGGGCTGGAGAGGTAGGGCCCGAAAAAGATACAGTATCTGGGGCAGCACCGTCATCTTAACCGCCGCGATTGGCCCCAGCCAGGATAGTAGGCCCTTGCTCCAGCGGCCAAGCTCCTCCTTGATCTTCCTGCTGAGGGAGGTATAATTGGCCGCAACCATCTCCGGTAATGTGGGCGCCAGCAGAATCCCCAGGTATGGCACCGTGGACGAGGACCACTGCATGGGGAAGAGCCGCTGAAGGTCCCTCCTGGTATCCGCAACCAGGGACACATCTAACGCCACCGACTTGCTCATATTCATTTTGAAGCCGGCCACACGTGCAAAGGTGTCCAGTTCCTGGATGCAAGCAGGCAGCGACCTCCTAGGGTCGTCCAAGGTCAACAGGACATCGTCCGCATAGAGGCTAACCGTGTGGACATACTGGCCCATCTGGACCCCAATAGCATCCGGGTTGTTGCGAATCCTCTGAGCAAACGGCTCCATGTAGAGGGCAAACAGAAGCGGCGAGAGGGGGCAGCCCTGCCTCGTGCCGCGTTCGATAGCAAATCCACCGGAGCTACACCCATTGACCCGCACCGACGCTGAAGGATGCTCATAACAGTTGAATACCATGGTGCGGAACTTATCACCGATTCCCAGTTTCCTGAGAACCAGCTCGAGATACGGCCAATGAACTCTGTCGAAGGCCTTCTCCGCATCAACGGACAGCAGCATCCGCTCCCCCGGGATCCGCGAGGCCTTCTCCAGAACATGCGTCACCCGCTTGGTATTGTCAACCGTCTGTCTGCCGGGTACAAAGCCAGCCTGGTCCGCCTCCACCAGTCCGGGGAGGTGCGGGCCCAGCCTGGACGCTAGAATCCCCGTATACAACTTGAGGTCGACATTTAAAAGCGAAATGGGTCGATACGAACCGCAGAAGGCCCGGTCTTTTAAAAACGTGTTTTTAAACAAATGTAGCGCTTAGAATTCTCAGTGCTATACCCTTATTCCCTACATTTTGGGCTCTTCCCAGTCACAGGCCTTTGCCCCACCCACACAAGTGAGGTATCATTTTACTCGGGAGACTGAGGGGAACGCTGTGGGGTAGGACATTTGTGTCTGCACGGTGATTAAATTAAGCAATGCGTCTGCAGACGTTGGTCCTTTATAAGCCCCATGCACACATAATGATGCATGATCATTGTTCTGCTAGCTATTGTAATAATGCCAAGACACACGTAAAGCTAGTGAACAGAGCCAGTGTTAGACATGGGCAGTGTGGGCAGCTGCCCAGGCCTCGCACTCAGCCCACCAGCATGGGGCCCACACCAGTTCAACACACCACCAGCCTTCTTGTACTCCTGCTGATTCAATTGTAAGAAAGGCGTCTCTTTGCAATTGGGCCCATAAACTAGACACTCATGGGAATCCAGGATGGGGTGACTTGACTGGTTCTCACCAGGTTCTGTTACCCAGAATCAAACACATTTTCCTCACATTTCTGTGGTGGAAAGTTCTGAAATCTGCATGGATCCACAAAATTACACCTACACTGCGTTCCCCAAAGTCTTCCAAGAAAAATGGTACCTCACTTGTGTGGGTAGACCTAGTGCACGCGACAGGAAACGGCCCAAAACGCATCGTGGACATACCACATTCTCACAGTGAAAAATTACTTTTTTTTGCAAAAAAGTGTTAGACATGGGCAGTGTGGGCAGCTGCCCAGGCCTAGCACTCAGCCCACCAGCATGGGGCCCACACCAGTTCAACACACCACCAGCCTTCTTGTACTCCTGCTGATTCAATTGTAAGAAAGGCGTCTCTTTGCAATTGGGCCCATAAGAGGGAGGGGGGGCCTCCCTGGGCCTCTTAGGGATGGTGTCCCAGTTGCCAAGAGACGCATTTTGCAGGTTTGCCCATTTAGAGACACCGCGGGACACCTATTGTCAGCACATTCGCTCCCCACAGGTTTAACTCTCAGACCCCAAGGAATTATCACACCATCAGCCCAAAATGGGCTGTAAAAGAGGTGCTTGTAGGTGGCCGAGAGGAGGAGCTATTGTGTAGGAGAAGTCTGATCAAAGCACCTTCTGGAGCCCTAAATGTCCCTCATCTAAATTAGAGGGGCCTTGCGCAGTCTCTTTTGGCCCAGGGTCCCAAAAATCATAGAACCGACCCTGCTATTGCTCACACTCAGCTATTTCCCTGTGGCACACATGAGGTGGCGGAAGCTTTGCAAGCGTCCTGGGTACGTCCTCTGAAGATATTGTCCAATATGCTGCCGTATTTATCTGAGATTTATTGCACACGTGTTCGTGCCCTGTTGTACAATTTATGGCATGCACTCTTGTGCATGCGTCTAGTACTTAATGTAAACATGCTGTGCAATTTCTGTGTGAAATACTGAATACATGTCCGGTCGTTATCTCTGGAGCAATTGGAATGCTACACTGATCGATGAATATATTTATTAATATTTCCACCGTGCACAAAGACTTGAGACTAGTTGGTACTTGCAACATTAACACACAAGATTCATAGATCTATGTGTATGTCTTCTTTGTGCACCAGTTGGCCAGTTCCTACTGGTGCTCTCTTTTTTTCTTGGATTTCCGAGAGCATTATTACCTCATTGAACAATGGCTGCTGAACCGTGTGATGCAAGGCAGGCAGGCAGGGGCCAGGAGAGAGCTGAAATCAGAGCCTTGCAACGCACAAGGCACCTGTTACAGGCCACACTTTGGGACTGACAGCCCACATACAGCTTTGCACAGTCCTGTTGGGAGACAAACTTTCTGCTGAAAAGAATACAAGCAGGGTAGATATCCGCAGGAAGAGGAAAAGCACTCTAACCCCCCGAAAGTCGAACAAAAGGAATAATGGAAGCTGAAATAGAGAATGAGGACTCGGCCTGTGGTAATCTCACCTGACATCCCTTCCTGGAGCCGGAACGGGTATCGGTGTCCCTGCTCTTACTGTATCACATCAGATGCAGGCGATTGTGCGGCCCCAGTGTTGATGGGCCTGCTAATTGCACTCAACGCTGGATCTGTCGTGCAGGTGATAACAGACATCTGTAGTCCCTGACTGTCTTCCCAGGTGTGTCCTGGAGAATGAAACCAGGAGCTTTGTCAGGGGAGACCCTTTCAATGGGGAGCTGGCGACATTTTGGGGAGAGTTCTCCAAAGATGTCGCTGAGCAGCAATGGGAGGTGAATGCATTCAATTAGTCGGGTAGATGGCCGAAACTCTATCCTGTCCACTAATGGACCGCGCGAGTGCGAAACAGTAGTCCAGGCCTTGCTGGTGAAATCAGGGGACTGCATCAGGGCAAGAGGAGAGTGTTATAGATTCCAAATGTACCCCATTAGCAGGTCCCATTACAAGTATGGATTAACGCTAGTAAAAAGCTGAGATTATGTCTGTGTTAGTACATTTTCTCATAAGTATCGTCTTTCCCAATTATGTAAGAGAGTGTATGAGGAGCTACAAAACTACCCAGATATGTCACAACAGTTTATTCACGTGAGATGAAACCAAGGTTTTGGCATTCACCTTTTATAACAAGTTTCTACAAAACATCTTGGAAGCTCTGTGCTCTGCAAAACTAATTGCTGCACACCTGCAAATGAAATGTCGACTCCCTCCATAACATTAATGACCAAGGGGCATATCAACAACAACCGGCGATAATTATCTCTAAGCGCACTTAGCGCTAGGATAATTATCGCCGGCTAGCGTGAATTTTTATCGCTGAGATAGCGTGCTATTAGCAACGCTTATCTCAATAGCGATAAAAATCCTCACGCTAACAGGCTAACGTGAGATTATCGCTGGGTTTCCAGCGATAATCTCACGTTACCTTGTTGATAGGGACAGGCAAACTTAGCCATGATATCCTCCTTCCATAGGATATCATGGCTAAGTCAGAAAAATACCAGATGTAAAAAAGCAGCGTTAACCGCGGTTAGCGCTGCTTTTTTTGTCTCTAACAAGGTTAGCGACATTCTTGATAATAGGAGAAATGTCGCTAATTATTTTACTCTGGGATGCCCCCTTTGCATCTCATTAGAGATGCAAGGGGAAGCGTAGAGTAAAAGGGTGCTAACATGCAAATTTGCATGTTAGCACCCTGTTGTTGATAGGGCGCTAGTTTTATCTCTCCTTTTTTGGCTTTTAAAGCCAAAAAAGCAGAGATAAAGCCCTTGTTGATATGCCCCTAAGTACTTTCCTTCTGCTTCTGGAAAACGATGGTTTAATGAAATTTGGCTTGGGCATCATGTGAACAAATTGGCAACGGTGTATGTCTATAGGGAAATCAGTGTGGTACACTCACACAGCACCTGGCACTGTCACAATTACAGCGAAACAGATAGTGGCTGAATTCAACTATTTGGGGCATATTATCAACGGCCAGCGATAATCATCGCTGGCCTGGCTTAGCGATAAAAATATTATCACAGGCTATCTCTGGAATTTATCAACGCGTTTCTCCAAGGCGATAAAAATTCCAGAGATAGCGAGGTTATAGACGTTTTGCAGGGAACATCACTGGTTTTCCAGCGATGTTCCCTGCAAAACGGCGATAACCTTGCTGATATGACCCTGTGGACTAGCTATGGGCCTATAATTCTTGAGTTCTTCAGTGTCCAGACTAGGTTTTTTTAATAGAGGTTTGATCAGCGTGTTTTTAAGGCAGTTAGGGTAGATCCCAGAGGTCAGTATAGTATTGCAGACCTGAGTAATGGCCGGGGCGGTAATGTCCATTGCCATAGAAAATACTGCAGGGGGGCAGGGATCCAGGGGCGAACCTGATTTAATAGATTTCATGATGGTAATTATTTGATCCGTGGAAAGGGTCCTAAAGCTAGTCAAGGAGCTAGTGGATCTGGTGTGAGTAGGGGGGGCCTTGCTGATGTGATTTTGAGAGGAAAAGGCTTGGTAGATGTTATTAACCTTAGAGTAGAAAAATTCTGACAGTGCGTCACAAAGTGGTTGGGACGGGGGTGGGTGTAGGTCTGGCGCATTACCAGTCAAAGTTCGTGTAATGGTAAACAGTTGTCTGCTAGAATTTTTGGATGTTTCGATTTGCTCGCAGAAGTATATTTTTTTGGTAGCCACAATCGTGGATTTATAAGTGGCCAGGGATTCTTTGTAGATAGTTTTACTTTTAGAGTCATAGCTTCTGCGCCATTGCCTTTCCTTGTTCCTGCTTATCTGTTTTAAGACTCTTAGTTCTTCGGTGAACCACGGAGCGGAAGGAGTGCTTCTGTTCCTGGAGTAACGTTTAGTCGGTACCAGATGATTTGAGTCCTCGCTAAACCAGTCATGAAATTGGCTGGTAGCGATGATAGGATCAGCAGATAAGATAGGGTGGGTTTCATCTAGTAATGCTACAAGTTTATTCCGGTCTAGACTCTTCCAAACCTTGAAGGAGGATGTTATAGAAGGTACAGTGTTATTCTTCGCTGCTTCCTTAATTTTTAAACTGCTGAAGATGGCATAATGATCCGTCCAAGGCATAGGCGAGATGTGTGATATATGTAGGCCCTCTGCGTTGGAGAAGATACCATCTAGCGTATGTCCTGCTTTGTGAGTGGGGGCAGTAACTAGTTGTTTGAGACCCATGATTTCTAGGTCCGAAATGAGGGCAACGGTATCCCCATCCTCCAGCTGTTCTAAATGAAAATTCACATCGCCCATTATTGTAGCATAATCCGCTCCCTATGTTAGGGATGGCTAAATCAGGATTTTAGCAGACGTTCGATTTTGGTGAAAATTGCCGTTTTTGCCAAAATCTAGTGTCTGCTAAAATCATGTAGGGGAGAGGAGTTGGCCTAACGGCTAGGGCGCTCGACCCCGGACCTGGGGAACTGGGTTCGAGTCTCGGTAATGATGCCGAACATCCTGTGATTCTGCTATGTAAAGCGCTCTGATACCTGATTGGATTCGGGTTTAGTTCGCACTATATAGAAACTGTGCAAAAAAAAATGTGGGCTGCCTTGTAAATATCGGGATGTAAACATCAGCGATATTTGCAAGGTAGTCCATCTTTGGTACGCCCAGTAACGCCCACTTTGCATATCATTGGAGATGCAAAGGGAGGCGTTGGGAAAAAGGGTGCTAACATGCGATTATGCATGTTAGCACCCTCTTGTAAATAGGGTGCTGGTTTTATCTCCGCAGAGATAAAGCCCTTGTAAATATGCCCCTTTGCGTCTGGGATTTGTTGCATTTCACTCGAGTGGCAAAAGGAGCAGATGTCTCGTGCCTGATCAATAAAACATAGTCAAACAAAAATTAGATTTCAGAATCTCCTGGTCGGGAATTTAAAAAAAATCCAGAGGAAAGACAGCAAAGAACATATTGATTAAACAGAACACATCCTAGATTACCCACAGGAGGGTAAATCCAAAGAGGATACACAGATTTGTGTGTATGAGTTCACAAAACAATATACAAATATATAAAACAATATGGAAATTAAAAAAAGCAACTAAAGAGAAACCATAATACAACAGCCCCTGGCTTCACTAACATCTATTTAATCCTCATGAAAAATATCTGCCTCTAGTAGAAAGAAGGCCTATTGCAAGTCGGTCTCTTAGTGACAACATCACCATCAACAAATGACCTTGGACGTCCCCTACCACTATCCACACCGCACCTACCCAGGTATGTGACACTGAGGCAACTGGCACTATTGCGGTATCTGTCGACAGATGATGAGCAGAGGAGGCTGGCATTAACCTGGGGGCTGTGTTGATGACATGTACCCAGGTAAGCACTTCACAGGGCCCTAACTTGTTGTGTGGGACTAAAGGGAATACTGGGAACACCCTGAAATCTCCAGGCTGCTGCTATCAGAAGAAAGACCACATCCATGGAGCCTCCCGCCGCAATGCCATATCTTCAGAAACACTCACATTTCCTGCTGTCTGGAAAGTTATGGAAAGAGGCAGTGGAAGATATAGGGATCACAGCTGTCTCAGATTATCTAGGACCAACGCTGTGGCAGGTGATGAGGGGGGAGATTTATTCAACCACTGCTGCCTGCACACAATATTTAGGATCAACCCTAGACAGGTTTGCTCCAATCTTTACCATAATTTAACCTTTCTATGATCAAAGCTAATAGCAGAATCATGACTTATACCATTTGAGAATTCTTCAGTGATGTCATTTCAGACGTCATCAGTGACATAATCAATTATGTTGTTTAACATGTGATGAATGATGTAATATGTGAAGACATAAGCACTACATAACGGGTGTTCAAGTTATAGTAAGCTCACTAAACTGTAATTGGCCAATTTCAGTATATTTTCAATTTTTAAACTTGACTTCCTATCTCATTTCAACACCAACTATATTGTCGCATTAACCTTTGGGTTTTTTCAGTCAAATTCTGATTTTTTTGTAGCATAGGTTAACAATATATTACAATACATTACTATAAAGTCACTTTTTCCTTTGTTTTATTTAAATGATTTTCTGTGTTTTTTAATCATATTTTAAGCTCTATGGATGAGTGGGTATGTAAGTGGTTGCATGTGGCGTGAGTGGTTGTATGGACGAGTGAGTGTCTGTGTTGAGAGGCTGTGTGAGTAAGTGGGTGTGTGAGTGACTAGGTGAGTACATAGGTATGTGACTAGCTGTAAGGGTGAGTGAGTGCTTGTGTGAGTGACTGTATGGGTGAGTGAGCAGGTGTGTGAGTGAATGGGTATGTGAGTAGTCATATGGATAAGTGAGTGTCTGTGTTGAGAGGCTGTATGGGTGAGTGAGTGGGTTTGTGAGTGGTTCTGTGGATGATGTTGTTATTTCTAGACATATATATGTGTAATTGTTTTCTATGAGTTTATGATTGTTAAACATATATACTAAGCTACTACAACTGACTGTGTGAATTAGTGTGTGAGTGAGTGGGTGTCTGAGTGGCTGTATCTGTATGTGAGTGGCTTTATGGGTCTATAAGTGGGTGTGTAGGTAGGAGTGTGGGTGAGTGAGTGGCTGTATGAGTAATGTATTGGTGAATGGGGGAGAGTGTTAGTGGCTGTATGGGTGGGTGAGTGAGTGTCTGTGTAATTGACTGTATGGGTGTGTGAGTGACTATCAATAAGTGAGAGTGTATCTGAAGGGCTGTATGAGTGAGTAACTGGGTGAATAAGTGGCTGTATGGGTGAGTCAGTGAGTGTTTGAGTGGGTGTTTGGTTAAGTGAGCTGGTGTGTTATTGGCTGTTTTGAAGAGTGGGTGCCTGTGTGAATGGCTGTATGGGTGAGTGAGCGGTTGTGTGAGTTCTTGTATGGATGTGTGAATGTGTATGTTAGTTGTTGTGTGGGTGAGTGAGTGAGTGTGTAAGTGCTTGTATGGTTGAGTTAGTGGCTGTGCCAAGAGGCTGCTTGGATGAGTGAGTGGGTGTGTGAGTCATTGTTTAGTTGAATACAGTTGTGTGTGAGCAGCTGTGTGGGTGAGAGTATGGCTGTGTGAGTGGCTTTATGGGTGAATTATTAGTTGTTTGAGTAGCTGTATGGAACTTGTCAGTTAACTGCTTCCCTTGCAGCACAGCTCTGCCTAGGTAGCTTCTGCCCCTGACCCTTGCTGGTCTGAGTTTGAGGCCCTTCTCCACCTGCAGGCACTCACCTGCGCCTCATTCCTTGTGATCCAGCGGGGAGCTTCTCAGATCTGTCACTGCTCTGCCCTCTGTCTCTCTGCCTCCTGATCCCTTTATCCCTCCTTTCATTTTTCTTTGCTTTTTTTACTTCTTTCCCACTTTTCTCCGCTCTCGCCTCTCCTCTTTTTGTGTCTTTTCCCTCTGTGTCCTTGCCTGTCCCCCACGGCCCCACCCCCTCCAGTGCCGCTTCTCGCTTTCCCGCCTCCCAGGTTCCCAGCCCTCCCTCTCATATTACATATGGCGGCCACTGCACAGTGAAGGGAGCAATCTCACTGGGCTTGTCAGTGAACTGCTTCGCTTACAGCACAGCTCTGCCTAGGTAGCTGCAGTCTTTGACCCTTGCTGGTTCCGAGTTGGAGGCCCTCCTCCAGCCACAGGCATCCGATTGCACCTCATCTTTGCTTTTGCTTTACCTTTTTTCACTTTCGTTACTTTTCTCCTCTCTTGCCTCTTTACTCTTTTTGCGCATTTTCCCTACGTGTCCCTGCCCCTGCTCATCCCCCATGGCCATGCTCCCCTTTAGCACTGCTGCCATCTTTTCTGCCTCCCAGCTGTCCAGCCCTCCCTCTCGCACTGCGTATGGGAGACTCTGAGTGGCTGCGCCACTGGTGCACCAAAGGTTAGCCTGTCTGCACCACCACACCTGGATTGCACCCAGAGCCATGGACCCTAGTTTTCAGACCATCCACCTCTACCACACCAGCACCCTCCATGTCCTCAACACCGGATGAAATACTGCCTGCCACCAGACATCCCCGAATGACACCCAGGGCCCTTTTTCCTGCTGCACCTTTAGCCGCATCTTTGCTTGCCACCGAACACCTGCCCCACCCACCGCACCACTGACAATTACCAGACCAGACTGCCTCAACTGCATCCTGCTCAACGCACGTTCGCTTCACAAACTCGTCATAGAGATCTGGAACCTGCTCAACTCCGTTGACCGTGACATTGCCTTCCTCACAGAAACCTGGATGATCCCCCACTCTGCCCCAGACATTGCCACCGACATCCCGGACAGCTACAAAATCATTTATAAGGACAGCATCGACACCGGGGGGAAGGGGTATTGCTATCATACACAAAAGCACCCACTGCCTCACCACCTACTCGGAGGACCACTCAACTAACATGGAGCACCTAAACTTCCATGTCCTGACCAACCAAATACCACACTCCTCAGCACCCTCATCTACAGAACCCCCTTAAGTGATTCCATCATCGACTTCATTGCCACACACGCTCTCGCCTCCACAGACTACATCCTCCTCGGTGACCTCAACTTTCACCTGGAAAACTCCAACAACAAAAGCACCTCATCCCTGTTGGAGTACCTCATCACTGTCGGACTCAAACAACATGTTACATCCCGAGCCCAATCAGTAGGATGCACGCTCAACCTCATCTTCTACGCCAGCGACAACATCACCTTCAGCCACATCACCGAGCTCTTGTGGACCGACCACGCTGTGTCCACTTCTCCTTCACCAAACCCACCGTACACCAGTATGCCCACCGCTACCCTAGTAGAAGTTGGTACTAGGTCACCGAAGAATAGCTCACCACCTCCCTCCGCAAATCTCCCCACTGACATCCAAGGATGCTAATACCTCAGCTAGCAACCTCCACCGATGGATCTCCAAATGTGCCGACGCTCTTGCTCTCATGAAGAAAGCCCCACGTAAGCGACACTCGAAGAAAGCCAGCTGGTTCTCTACCACCCTTCATGAGTCCAGACATACCTGTACATGGCTCGAGAAGAGATGGAGGAGCAACAAGACAAAGGAAAACCACTCAGCCTTCAAAACCGCTGTCACCGCACACTACCACTTCATAAGAACAACAAAGAAAGCGGCCCTGCAAGGAAGAATCAACAACAACGCACTCAATAGCAAAGATAACTTTTTGCCATGGTCAAAGAATTTACCAGACCCAGCACAGAGACAGCAGACATCCCACCCACCCAAGACCTCTGCAACAATCTCAGCACCTTCTTCCACCGCAAAATTAAGGAGATATATGACAGCTTCGGCAGCCTCAATAACCAAGATCCTCCCAACCCACACCCAACCATTGCACCCAACAACACCAGACCCCAGCAGAGCCTACTCAGCTGGACTTCCTTCACTGCTGACGACACCCTCAAGATCATGAAGATCATCATCCATTCCAGAGCACCATTGGACCGCTACCCGTACCACATCTTCAACATAGCCGGCGCCACCATTGCCTCTAAACTATGTTGCACCATCAACTGCTCCATGAACTTCGCCACCATCCCAGAAGACTGGAAACACGCAGAGATCAACCCCTGGCTGAAGAAACCCTCTGCCAACCTCAACAACTTCAGACCCATCTCTCTCCTACCCTTCCCAGCCAAAGTCATCAGGAAGGCCATCAATGCTCAACGTTCAGAATTCATCAAAGTGAAACACATCCTGGACCTCTCCCAGTTCATCTTGCGAAGCTACCACAGCAATGAGACTGCCCTCCTCACTGTCACAGATGACATTCTCACCCTCCTCAACCACGGTGAAACTGCAGCCCTCATCCTCCTGGAACTCTTGGCACCCTCCAATACCGTTTCTCACTGCACCCTATGCACAGAACTCCACGACACCGACATCCACAACAAAGCCCTGGAATGGATCCGCTTTTCCTCACTAGCCGAACACAGAGAGTCAGCCTACCACCGTTCCACTCTGAACACACACAGGTCACTGCGGAGTGCTTCAGGGCTCCTCCATGAGCCCCACTCTCTTCATCATCTACATTGCCCCCGTTAAGGCCATTGTCAGGATTCATGGACTCAACATCCTCTCCTACGCTGAAAACACCCAGCTAATTCTCTCCCTCACCAATGAACCCTTAGTTGCCAAGGACAACTTTCAGTTGGGAGGAAGGCTGTCGCCACCTGAATGAAGAACAGCTGCCCCAAGCTCATCTCAGAGGAGACCAAAGTCATCATCATGGGCTCCAACCCCTCTGCCTGAGATGACTCCTGGTGGCCTACAGCAGTTGGAATCCCCCACACCCACAAACCATGCATGGAACCTCGGCATCATCCTATACTCCTTGCTCACCATGAGCAATTAGATCAACGTTGTCTCATCATCCTGCTTCCACATGCTACACCTGCTCCAAAAAATCTTCATATGGATCCCCATCAAGTCCAGAAAGATGCTCACACATGCACTCATCAGCAGCAGAATTGACTATAGCAACACACTCTATGCTGGCATCACTCAGAAACTCCTCAAGAAACTTCAGAACGGCTATGCCAGACTAATCCTCAACATTCCATGCCACAGCCACATCACTGGCCACCTGAGAGACCTCCACTGGTGCCCAGCCAACAAAAGAATCATCTTCAAGCTCCTCACACATGCCTACAAAGCCCTACACAATGCCGATCCTGTGCCCCTTAACCACTGCCTTACATTCCACTCACCCACCAGAGACCTCTGCTCTGCCCAACTGGCCCTGGCTACCCTTCCCACGTATCTGCAAGACCACGGCCAGAGGAAGATCTTTCTCCTACCTCACATTAAAGACATGAAACACCCCGCCTCTCCATCACGAGCAATCTCCGTCACTGCTTCAATTTAGGAAGGACCTCAAGACCTGGCTCTTTGACTAAACCACAGTGCCTTCGATGGACTAGCAGATTCGTCCACAATCCCCCCAGCGCCTTGAGACCCTTACTGGTGAGTACTCGTACTGTATAAGCCACCTGATTGATTGATTGATTATGGGTGAGTGGTGTAAGTGGCTCTATGGAGAAGTGAGTGGTTGTGTGAGTACTTGTATGGGCCTGTGAATGGGTATGTGAGTGGTTGTGTGGGTGTTTTGGATGGGTGTATGAGGTTATATAGGGGTGAGAGTGGGTGTGTGAGTGGTTCTGTGGATGATATCATCAGTGATGTCATCAGTGATATCACTGAACATGTTATGAGTGATATAACATGGGAGGTCATAAACAGTGCATTGCGGTGGCATACGTTATATTTAGCTTTGGTAACCATAACTGCTGAATTTCAATCTTTATGTATGAGTGAAATCTGAGCCTAATTATAATGTCCATGTAACATTTGTATATTTCTAAGGTGTTTTTAATTCTATTTCCTAACTATAACATCCCTGTAACCTTTGGTTTTTCAGTCAATTTCTAAGGTTTTTTTTAATTTTATTTCCTAACTAAAACATCCCTGTAACTTTTGTTTTTTTGTGAATTTCCAAGGGTTTTTAAATGTTATTTCCTAACTGTAAACTGTAACTTTTGAAGGGAGTGTGTGAGTGAGTGCATGAGTGTCTCAGTGGGTCTGTGAGTGGGTGTTGGAGTGCTGAAGTGGGTTTTTCAGTGGGTGTGTGAGTGGGTTTGCGACCACCTCCATGACTGTGTGAGTCAGTCTGTGAGCGAGTACATGAGTGTCTGAGTGGGCCTGAGAGTGGCTGTGAAAGTGTCTGAGTGTCTGTGAGTGGGTGCATGAGTGTCTGAGTGGGTCTATGAGTGTGTGTGAGCGTGTCTCAGTAGGTCTATGAGTGGGTGTGTGAGTGGGTCTGTGAGTGAGCGTCTGAGTGTCTGAGTGGGCTTATCAGTGTCTGAGTGGGTCTGTCAGTGGGTGTGTGAGTGCCTGAGTGGGTGTGTAAGTGTCTGTGTCGGTGTGTTAGCAGCTGTGTAAGTGACTGGGCCACAAGGAACTGAATCTGTGACTTAATCAAACAAGACTCCACAGTTTTGCACAAAATATCTACCTAAGTAGTGTACTTCCTACTGGTTGATTACTAAGTGCTACCTCCTTGGGTAAATATCCAATACATATTCTGCACTATAGCTGCATAATGGAACATGAGAAAATGTCACCATTGACCTTGTGTGCATTTTGACAACGTGATTATTCCTGTTATGTCTTTATCCAGGAATATGTGATAACATAAATCCTCCTATAGAGAAGACAGCAAGACTACAAAAGGTAAATCTCCACCAAATAAGGGTCTTTCTTCTTAACTATAGCAAGTGCTTCTTTGTTTGGTGGAGATATCCAATTACTCACCAAAATCAGCGGTAAACATGATGGGGGGCCCGCTTGTTAAGATGTCCATCTTCCTGGCAAAAGGCAGAAAGACCTTTGCATACTATTAAGGTGGGCAGGGTCTAACAGCGAAGATTTCAAGTGATTTGTATATTTGAATGCTCATAGCAATTTAAAGGGAGAACCATGGACTCTGCTCTCACCAGAGAGAGGACAGGAAAGAAACCCTCCATCACAGTCACTACAGTTTGCCTCCAATAGCTCAACAATGCATTCGACAAGAAGGATTTCAGATCATCTTTCAACATGGAATTGCAGAGAAAACACAATTGCTTTGCCTTCGCCAACCCAGGAGTTAGAATCATTAGTCCTTTACAGAAGTGGAGCTTCAACTGGGGCACCTATCTTTATATTTGTAAGTGCTTACAGTTGACGTTTAAATTCTGTGAAATGAGCATCAGGGCCAGGATAGCCCCAGGGACCTCATCCCCCAGCCATGACTTACTGGGAAGAGGGGCTGCATTACCCCCCTCCCTGGGCCGGATTTTACCCTAGCTCCTCATCCCCTGGGGCCAGGCCAAAACATATTGTGTTAGGGGGCCACCCTCCTTGGGCTGATTTCAGCCTCAGGTACCTAATCCCCCAGGGCCCACCCATGTCTCCCTTGGTGCCCTGGAGCCCCCCCCAGGGCACACAGTGTGCTATGGGACCATGGAGGAGCCTCAAGGCCCCCGCGGTGCAAGCCGGCTCTCCGCTTTCTGCAGGAGCTGGTATTGCTCACCCACACAGGCAGCTGCCAGAAATGCAGTTCTCTGTGTGCGAGAGCAATCGTTTCATCACTTTCCCTGCCCGCATGTATGCAGGCAGGGAAAGAGATGAAAACTCTACTGCCAGCAATTTCACAGTTCCCGCTTGCTGGGAGGCGGAGTTATGTTTGCTCTTAATTGTTGGTAACTGACAGCTCCAGCAAACTGCTATATCCTGGGGGTGGGCACCCCGGGATATAACAGGAGCCTGCCACTAGGAGGTTGACAGTCCCCTGAGCCAATATTGGCTCAAGAAGGGGGGCCAATGAGCCCCCCCTTTTTTGCGATGCATGGGCAGGCTAGTCCACGGGCCAGATATGGCCTGTGAGGGGGGCAGTGTGGCCCCCTCCATATTTACATTTTGCATTTGGCCTGAGGAGGTGGTGGTCTCCGGGGCCAGGGGGCCACACAGACCCCCTCTTTAATGTTTATTTTTGCCGCCGGAAGGTGGTGGTCCTCTGGGGGTCCATGTGGCCCCCATATATAATTTGTTTTTTAGAGCCCTTGGAAGATGGTTTCACTGGGGCATAAATAAGCCCTCAGAGGGTGGTCCTGTGTGAACAGCATTTTATTTATTAAACTCTGCACGCCCCCATGACCTGCTCCCCGGGGGCTTCATTAAAAACAAGCACCAGAGACCGTGCTTGTTTTTTTCTTAATTCACTGCAATATTTGCAAATGTTTATGGACATCACAGTGACTTAAAAAAATACTATTGTGCCCTGCTGGGGTGCCAGGGGGACCCCTAGACTAGGGGATCAGGATATTTGTACCATGCCCCCTTTTCCTTTTGTTTTGCGTTTTTTTTGGGACTCGATTAAGCTGAGTCCCAAAATAGCTGCCAACTCTTCCTGGTTGAAGTGTTGGCAGCCAATCCAAGAATCTGCATATCCCTGCACAGGTCCATCATTATTTGTGTAGGCCTCGTGACCCTAGATATTCAAATTTTGATTCCTTTTAATTTCTCGAAACTACTGAATGGATATGCACCAAAATAACTGAAAGCGTGATCTGTGATCCAAAAGCTACCTTTCTGCCAAATGTGATGTAGTTCTCTCCAGAGGTTCAGCTGCAGGCATGTCTAAAGATCCTATGGGAATTAACATAGAAAACACACTTTTTTTCTTGGCCGCTCCTTGACAGATCACCCCAAAACTTTACATGCACAGCTAGAATTACCAGCACACTTTTTGGGAAAATTTTGTGAAGATTCGTCAACCAGCGTTAAAGATATATGCATGTCAAAAAATTATTTTCCTATTGAAACATGGTCCTAACGATAAATACCTATTGCAGTTATAATTTTAAATATTACTTACATATAGACCAGGACTTTCATGACTCACCCAAAATCAGCTCGCAAACCCACCAGTGTGTCCCAACCCACATTTTGGTAAATGGTGCTTTGTTACCTGGAATGTTCTTGGTTACCCCTGAGCAACCCTGGGAGTAGAAGATTTGCACATTGAGAATTCTTGCTGTGCCTTTTTAGAAAGGGTTGTATGTTGTTTTGCCAACTATAATTTGGTCTATAATTGTAATTTTATGACTACATAGAAAGAGCTTTAGCTCTGCCAAAATGTAGATCTCCAGTTTACAGATTCTGATTGGGCAGACATTGTGTGCTTTTGCTGAGAGTGCATGTATTGCATTTTTGCCTTGTGGCAAACTTTATGCTTAACACAGCAGGGCTAAGTTAGTTGTAGTGACAAGGCATTGAATAATGCTATAGGATAAATTTGTTTATTTAGAAAAGGTACAGCAAAGGTAATATGCCTCCTTTGTTCATTTATTGTAAAAATCATCTGTAAAAGTACTAGGGACTCATTTCTGAAAAGTGAAGCATCGCTGCGTGAAAACAGCAATGCGTCGCTTTTCATTGCGCCCTAATTGCGACATGCTGGATGCGTCATATTTGCAATATGATGCATCATGTCGCCAAGAGTAACAGATACGTCAGTATTTCTGACGTATCTGTCGGCGCAAAAATGACGCATTGCTGGAGTGTGTCACAAAAGTGACGCAAATTCAGCAATGGGTCATTTAACACGGACAAGTCCCATTTCAATGTGCCTGCGTCAGTCTTATGCCAGCTGTGAGGCAGGCGTAAGATATTAACACATTTGCGTCCTGGAAGTGACGCAGTCAATTCTCATAGATTTCACTACGTCACTTCTACGAGACTTACTTGCGTCAGAACGCCCACCCTGCATACGTTATACCTCGTGCAGGTATATTGTGGCACATGGGGTTTACAAAGTGACGCAAGTAATCTAGATGCATCACTTTGTAAATATGACGCAACATGATGCATTTTTACACCGCTGGTGCGTCACAAAAAGTGACGCACTGGCGGCGCAAAAGTTAAGCAAGGGCTCATAAATAAGCCCCTAGAACTTTAAGGGTTGATTGTCATTACCCTGTGTTAAAGCTTGTAGAGGGAGTATTTTGTTACAGGAACTGATTGTCATCATAGGCAATGGGTTGGTCTTGGTTATCCCCAAGACAATCCCTCTGGGTAGAAGATTTGCACTTTGAGTATCCTTGTGATGCCATTTTAAGAAGGGATGTATGTTGATTTGCCAATTGTAATTCTGTATATATTTATAACATTATAGCTAATGAATGAGAGGCTTTGGCTGCACCCAAATAATAATTCCCTGGATTAAAGATTTTGACAGGGCAGACATGTTTTGCTAAAAAAAGAGTACTTGGTTAAACTTGTTGGAAAGCATGTGCTCAACAGAGCAGGACTGAGTTGGTATGGTGACAAGCCATTGATCAAGATTATAGGTCTGTTCCGTTTATTATAAACAGGTACAACAATGGCAGTAGGCATGATTTATTTATTGTAAAAATAATAATTGAAAATTTAAGGATGGATTATCATTACACTTTGTGAAGTCATGTAAATGTGGTATTTTGTAATAGGGACAGCTCACTGTATGTTGTAGGTAAGAATTTGGGAATTTTTGGCTGCTTGATCTCAAACACACCCAATTGAAACTTCTCAAACACACATGCAAAGCGCTACATGGCACCAGTCTAGCATACTTCAACAGCAGCATTCATTTCAACCAACTCCCAGGCACCTTTGCTCAGCCGGACTCTCACTAGCACACATACCCCACATCTGCAAAAAGCACAGTCGGGAGGTCATGCCTTCTACATCTCCCTCCAAACTTGGAATGACCTCCAACACCACATCAGAACCTCCTCATCACTTCTAGAATTCTGCAGGAAGCTGAAGATCTGGCTCTTTGAATAACCTCTCCATGGAGACAGTTGTGTAAACATTCAGCAAATCGCCTGGATATTGTCCTGGGTGATTAGCGTGCTTTGTAAATACACATAACATAACAATTGGTTTCTTTTGCAACACACCCTAGTTGTAGATGATTTGCACTTTAAGAGACCTTTTTAGGTCGCCTCAGGAACAGTCCTAAATTGTTTTGCAAAGTGTAAGATATTTGTAACTTTATGAAAATTCAGAGTGGGGTTTCAACTCTGCCAAATTGTATATGTTTCTTATGAAAAGTTACAACAAAGATAGAAACCTTACCAATTGTAAAAAGAGTTTATGAACACCAGTAAGCTCTTAAGTGTGAATAGCCTTTACATTGCATTGAAATTTGTAGCCAGACATTGTGTTATATGGATTATTGTTGTAAGTAAGGGTTTTCTCATTGGTTAACACATCTCACAAAGACTTGAAGTTGAAATTTTGCAATGTATTAATCCTTGTTAGGCCCTTTTTACTGGTGTTGTGTATTGTTTGTCAACTGTAAAGTTTTACATATCTGTAATTTTATGACTGCTCTTGCTGGTAGTCATCTTATGTGCAATATAGAAGGCCTCAGTTTGTTAAGCAACAAGGCAGTGATAAAGGCTACAGACTTAATTGGTTCATTGAGGACTGGAATATCAAACACCATAGATATGACCTGTTTATTGCAAAAAAGCTATGACAAAGATAGTAGGCCTAACTTACTTATTGTGAAATGTATTTATCAAATCCAATATGCCTTTATGGGTGGATTGCTATTACACTGTGTTGAGGACTGTAGACTCGTTTTTGATGCATGGAATCTCACAGATTTCCTTAGTAGGCAAAGATTTGGTGTTGTTGTCTCCTCAGACAAACCCTTTGAGATAAAAAATTAGTATTGTGGTAAACCTTGCTAGATGTTTGGGGTGGTGTCTGCCAGATCCATACAAAAGAAAACAAATGAAAACATTGTTCATACAGACACATAGTTACCTAGAGGTTATTTGTGCATGTCTTCTTCTAACTGTTGCATGTGCCATTCTCATTTTGATTCTCTCCATGACAGCATACTGCATGGGGCAATCAGTTAGCCCATGTCTGCCATTGGCTCAATTGCCCTGTGAGTAATGGCATTTAGCCTGATAACGAGCACGCCTGCCTGAAAATAAGTTTGCATCACTGACTCGTCTGGTGGCAAGTGCTTTAGTTTTCTATTTCCTCTTTCTATATGTTCCCTTTAATTTTTCTTCTCCTTTGTTAGTATCCTGCAGGTCCCATGCTTAGTATACTTTAGCATTCACAGATATCTGCCCATTGAGTTGTTTACTGATCGGTTACCTTGGAATAGTATTGTGCATGGTGTATCATTGTTTTTACCGCTCCAAGATAACCAACACATTGCTATTACTTATGGCAGGAACTTTACAATAATAATATGCTATTTACAAAAACATTAATTACAAGATGGTCACTTACTGCTATGTTTCATTCTGTTTCTGTATTGCAAGCATGTCCGCCATGTTTGCATAGCACCAGTTACGTTACACAGGACACACATACAATTTTGTTAGGCACGGGGAGATTAAGTGATTTGCCCAGAATCACAGGATGTTCAGCGTCATTGCCGAGACTCAAACCCAGCTCCCCAGATTCGAGGTCGACCACCCTAGCCGTTTGGCCAACTCCTCTCCCCTGACAAGACTTGCTATGATTGCTATCTTATTCTCTTAATCTATTTTCCATATGCTTGTGTGAGGTTGTGTGTCTGTTTCATTGCGGAAGGGTAGGGGGGTAAATGAAACTATTTGTAACTAGGTGGATGAATGGACGTATGTGTGAAAATATGAGCGCCTTAGTGCATTGTTTATGACTTATTGAGTGTCTTATCCCATTAGTGAATGAAGAGACACTTTCATCACTTTTAGGCCAGTTCTACTGGCAATGCTAATGCTTGTTGTTTTTTGAAGTTCCTTGTCTCTAGTGTCTGATGGTGTCTTGGCTGCGGGTGTACTGAGAGCTGCCAGAGCCTGGGCGTGTGTCTGCTAGATATGCGAGGGTGTTGACTGCGATAGCTTTGTAAATGATTCAGCTGGTTTTGAAGATGGTGTGAGCGGCCTGGGAGCCAGCGGTGTTACATCAGGATGGAGAGGATGTGGTCATGTGTCTTTGATGCAGCGCGGAATGCAAAATCCCTCCCTACTGCCACGGACCAAAAGATCTCACACACACACACTATCTATACATTCGCTGGTGGGGCCCATAGCACCAACGCACACTTACCATTAGTCCATGCGAGAGGCGATTATCCTTCCAAACGCTGAATAATGAGGGAGGAAGATACCACTTTACCATAATGAGCAACAAACCTACAAACCCTTCTTATACTCATTAGGCCCTAGATTCCACATTTGGTATTATCCTCCTAACCGGGACGGATCTGTTTGTTGTAGTTTAGTGAACTCCTAATTCTCTAATTAACCTTTACATTAACACATTTCAATGAAAAAAACAACCCAACTAATTTTTGTAGATATTCAAATCCAAATTTATATTAATATTGCAAATTAAATCGTTCATTTGATCAAGTTGCCTTTCATATTTACCTATTCTGGCTAAAGCCGTCCTCTATGTCAAATCTGGCAGTCTCGCAAATCTATGCCCATCAATTTTAGCAGGTTAAGTTCATCAGGAATTTGGGCATTAATTCAGTCCGTCATAGATTCAGGCTAACAGCTGTCCTGCAGTGTCACCGTCCTCTCTGTCAGCATATCATCAGGAAATCGAAGGAGCGACTTCCGACCTCTCTAGAGTTTTATATAGCACGAACTTGACCCGAATCGGGTATCACAGCGCTTTACATAGCACCAAGTTACGTTACATGAGGACACATTCATTTTTATTAGGCACGGGGAGATTAAGGGGCATATTTACAACGAGGCGATAATAAATTATCGCTGCTTTAGCGGCCGTTTTCTGGCAAAAAGCGGCGATAATTTCATCGCTATTTTAGCAAGATCACGCTAACTTGTGAAACCTTCCTTTAGCGTGGGGATTTCTTTAAGTTTAAAGAGGATTTTATTGAAGACCAAAAAAAGTTCCAGTACAATAGTAATATACATTTTGTAGGAGATAATAAATTGCAAGACATTTCAGAAAAAATAAAAAGGAGTAGAGAGAAAGAGAGAGAAGAAAAGAAGAAAAGAAAAAGGGGTATCATCAGAAACATATTACAACAATATATAATAAATAATTGGCAGAATAAAGAAAAAATACAACTTCATTATGCAGGAATTAATAATTCAACAAGAGATAGAACAAAGCTGGCAATCTTCATACATTAATAATATCAGAATCATTAATAATGACAAGAAAATCAAGGAGGTTTAGATACTTCCTCCCTGCAAGGGTTATGTAAAGGAAGGGGTTGGGCAGACAAGTTCAGAAAGGAGGTAATGGGTAACCATAATAAGTCCCTTTTAATCGCAAGGGAAATAGGGTGAACATAAGCCCTATCTAGTCTATGATTATAGCAAACCCCATACCACCAGGCTTGATAAGAAATAAGGGAGGTATCCTTCCAAGCTTTCGTGATCTGTTGAAATGCTACAGCAAGAAGGAGATCAACAATGGAGGTATTAGCACTGGAGGAGGACCATATTTGTGAAAGACTACCAAGAAAAATATGAGAAAGAGAGAAGGGGAAATTGGTGGAGAAAATGGAATTAATTTGATGCCATACTTTGCACCAGAAAAGGTGAACAGCAGGACAAGTAAACAACATATGTTTAAGATCAGCCACCAAAGCCGAACAGGACCAACAGATAGACGGGATAGAAGAGTCAATGTGATGTAGTTTGCATGGGGTAATTAAAAGTCTATTGTATATAAAAAATAGAGTTTGGGTTGTATTTGCCGCTCTAGATGATTTCCTTATTTTAATCCAAATGTTATCCCAGGTAGAGAGAGGAAAACAATCATCTAAATCTGATTCCCAGGCACACTCCACAGCAGACTTCACTCGATGAGCAGACGAATCTCTCAATTTTTTGTAAATTTGAGAAGCAGATGGGGAAGAGTGTAAAAATGGTAAGGAAATGAGAGAAGAATTATATTGAATGGACGTACCCGTAAGAGCATCATAAGCAGTTTGAGCCGCCGTTCTTAATAGAGTATATTTGGGATAAGAAGAGAGGGGGAGAGAGAAACAATCTTGAAGAACAGAAAAGGGGATAAAAGAACCATCGTGAAAAAGCTGATAAGTCCATTTAATACCAAGAGATAACCAGTCACTCCAAAAAATAGATCTATTTTTAATTTTGATAAGAGAATTATACCAAATAGGAGATTGTAAAAAACAAGCACGGTCATCTAAGTTATGCAAAATGATAGGTTGAAAGGTCTTGCGAACATGTTGAAGGATGGGAAGAGAAAATTTCTTTGGAGCTTGCGACAATGAAACAAATTCTTCAAACGTAAAGGGATGAAAAAGGGAGGATTCAACTTCTACCCACAAAGGGCGGGAAGAGGGAGCAGGAAGATGATCAGAAAGGAAAGAGGTAGAGTGAGTGAGAAAAAAGTATGATATGAGGAAAAGTCAGGAAAATTAACACCACCTAAATGTTTAGGAGATTTAAGTTTAGAAAAAGACATTCTGGCAGTTTTGTTTTGCCATAAAAATTTAGATAATATGGAGTATATGCTTTTGTAATAAGATTTGGGGATGTTAACCGGAAGATTCGACAAGAGAAATAAGACTACCGGAGCCAACATCATTTTGATAGAATCTAAACTACCCCACCAAGATAAGAACAAGGGATGCCATTGTTTCGTAGAGGCAGTAAGGGCTGATATTAAATTTTTAAGGTTCAAAGCCACAGTATCCTTAATAGAAGGTGTAAACCAAAGACCAAGATATTTAATTTTATATGGACTCCAATGGAAGGAAGAAGCTAAGAAGTCAGCATGAAAACAGAATTTATTAAGAGGAAAGATTTCGCATTTGTCTACATTGAGCTTATAGCCAGACACTGATGCATAGTTCGAAACCTCTAATAAAAATGATGGGAGAGACGTATGAGGGTTCGAGATAAATAAAAGAATATCATCTGCGTATGCAGAGATCTTTAATTGTGTAGCACCATAAGGGAAACCAAAAATTTCATCGTTCATACGAATCTTAGTTAAGAAAGGTTCTAATGCCAAAATAAATAGAAGTGGAGAAAGCGGACAACCCTGCTGGACACCACGAAGAAGAGGAAAGGAGGAAGAGACGAGGCCATTGGCCAAAATAAAGGACCGAGGAGAAGAGTAGAGCATTGAGACATATGAAAGGAACTTAGGGCCAAAACCGAACCAAGAAAGGGAAAAAAAAAAATTGCCAATGAAGTCTTATGCGAATGAGATTTACTTAGGACATTAAAGAAGAGACGGGTATTATCAGATAGATGACGTCCTTTGATAAAACCACATTGTTCTTTAGCGATTAATTGTGGAAGAACTTTTTCTAAACGAAGTGCAAGAATCTTGGCAAAAATTTTATAATCTAGATTAATTAAGGAAATGGGCCTATAATTCTTACAAAAAGTGTGATCTTTACCATCTTTAGGGAGAAGACAAATAAGGGCTTCCTGAAAGGTGCCCTCAGATTGCTGAGATGCAATAAAGGATGAAAATAGTTGATGAATTCTTGGAAGAAGTAGGGAGGAAAAATGGGAATAAAATTCTATAGTAAACCCATCGGGGCCAGGGGCTTTACCCCTCTTTAGAACTTGAATAGCCTCCAGAATATCTTTATGCGTGATATCAGCTTCTAAAGGGGAGAAGTCAACCTCTGAAGAGGAAGGTGGAGAAATGGAGGATAAATATCGAGTAATTTCAGACAAGACAGGAGAGGACTCAGGAGTATATAAACGTTGATAAAAATCCGTGAATTCAGCGAAAATATCCTCGTCTTTATGAACCACAACATTAGAGGAAGTAACAATGGATTCAATTTTAGTACGCTCCTTCTTAACTTTGAGGTATCTAGCTAAAAGATTACCGGCCTTATTTTGTGCGGTGTAGTATTTAGCACTAGACTTCAGTAAAAACAAATTGGAAGAGTCAGTAGAAATTTTATTAAAGGAAAGTTTAGCCTTAATAAGATCATCCAGGTCAGATTGTTTCTTAGAGAGGTAAAAGGAGTGTTCTAATTGTTTAATTTGTGCGTTAAGCAAATGAATAGATTGAGAGGCTTTACGGCGCTTACGGGCAACAAATGTAATAATGAAATCTCTAGAAGCGGCTTTAAAAGTATCCCAAATAAGGGAAGGGGTTAACTGAGACGAGTCATTGTCCTCAAAAAATGAAGAGGCAAAATCCATAAAGGCTTGTGTAAACTGTGGGTCCAATAAAAGAGAGTTATTAAACCTCCATCTCCTAGTGCCTTTCACGGGGGGAGTAAATCTAGACTCAAAGAGACTGGGGCGTGATCAGAAAGTAAAATAGACCCTATGTCAGAGTGAGTAATGAGTTGAGTGAGGGCTTTGGAAATGAAAATATAATCTAATCGGGAGTGAGGAGGTGAGTAAAAAGTGTATTCTCGAAGGGTAGGGTGGCAAAGCCTCCAAGAATCAACAAGAGCTCTTTGAGAAATAGTGGAGGTAAACAAAGAATGCATGTGAGAGGGGGAGAACCTAGAATCAGATCTTCTGTCTAAAAAGGGGTCTATAACCATATTACAATCACCACCCAAAATCAGATAATCATCAGTGTATTGCATGAGCAGGGAAAGAATATGGGGCCAAAAGACTTTATCCGGAACCGTGGGAGCATTAATCAACAAAGAGATTGCTACCCACCTACCCTCTGAATCATTATCTTGTTTGACAAGATGAACCTCTAGCTTCTTATGACATAAAACAGCGACACCATTACGCTTCCCAGACCCAGGAGAGGCAAAAACATGACCAACCCACTGACGACGTAACTTAGGAATTTCAGTATCTTTAACATGAATTTCTTGTAATAAAACAATATCCCCTTTTAAATTTGCTACATGAGACAAAACTCTTTGACGTTTAATAGGTGAACCAAGACCTTTAACATTCCAAGATAAAATATTCAAAGACATCTACAGATAAGGGAGAAAATGCAAAGAGAAAGAAAACAGAAAAGCATGAATAATTAAAAACTGGATAGTAATCATTACAATTGTAAGAGAAGGAAAAACAGAACATTGCAGGGAGAAGAGATAGTACCAAATACAAAAAAGGAAAGAAGATACATAACCTAGTAAATACAACTGAAGAACCGCCATAAACACATTGTATTGAAAAGGCAAGGAAAGCAAAGAATACAGAGAGAAACAAAATTGAAACATGTGAAGAGAATGGAAATAAACGGATGAAAAAGAGAAGCAAAAAATAGATTGCAGTAAATGTTAAAAAGAAAGAGATAAAGAGAAAGAAAAGAACAAGAAGTAAGAGTAAAGAGAAAAGAAGTGAAACAACGGAAGCAAAAGAAGGTATGAGAAGCAAAAGAAGAAAACAGAATTACAGAGAAGAGAACAACAAAGCAAAATAAACCAACTCCATAAACATAAGAGCCCAGTAGCAAAAGACATACCACAAGAGAACAAGAAAGGATGAGGGTGTTGGAACCACATCAGGGAAATGGGACGCCGAACGGGAAACCGCAGGACAACAACGACAGGGAGGACGTCATCCAGGAAAACTGAAGAGGATAACATACAGAGGCCCAAATATCCAAAACTAAAGAGAAAAAAGACAAAATACATATATTAACAGTGTAGAACATTAGAGCAAAATACAGCAAACCAGCAAACAGTCTACATGAGGAAAACAAAACAATTACAATCTGGATACATCCATAGAATCATGATGACAGGTATTCAAAAATTGTTGAAGAGCAGCCGGGTCTTCATACGATGTAGTCTTGTTGTTATATGTCACTTTAAAAAGGCAGGGATGAAAAAGGCCATATCTAGCGTTAAGACTTCGAAGAGCAGGTCTCATTTCCAGGAACCTTTTCCGACGATCTGCAGTCACTTTGGCATAGTCCTGAGTAAAAAATAGATTGGACCCATGCCAAGAAATCTTTCCTTTTTGTTTGGCAGCTTGGAGTACCTTGAGCAAGTCAGTATATTCCAGAAAATATAAGATAACACCTCTAGGTCTCGTTGAGGAGGAGGAAGAGGCAGACATCCGGCCCAAACGATGAGCGCGTTGAATGTTCAAAGGAGGAGATTCAGGAAGACCAAGAAGAGAGGGTAAAAATGACTGGAAAAATGAAAGTGGATTAGAACCTTCAAGACCTTCAACCAAACCATAAATACGCAGGTTATTGCGCCTGTTGCGGCTTTCCAATTGTTCAACTTGTTGCTTGAGATGCTCAATCTCTGTATGTAAAATGGGGACTTGATGCATGGTCTCCTCTGACGCGTCAACTCTTTGTTCAAGGACCACAACTCTCTGGATGGTGTGGGACCAATTGTCTTCAAGGCTTTGTATGCGCAAATTAGTTTCCTCCATATAGGGCTTCAGAGCACGAATTTCATCAAGGAGAAGCTCCATAGAGACTGAAGAGGGTGGATTAGTGGGAGAAGGAGGTTTAGTTTTTACCCTTTTGCCGGAAGGAGAAGCCGCTGGTAGCTTGGAGAGTTGTTTGGGGCGAGTGCCCACCGAAGAGGAGGCTTTAGGGTCAGAGGACTCCGGGGGAGCTTCATCCATATTATCACGTAGGACATTAAAAGGGTTATTATCAGCCAATGGAGGGGAAACAGCTTGGTGAGCCCCACTACGAGCACCACGCGGCATTGCCATGAAGAGAAAGAAAACAAAGTCCCTTTTGGTAATGGTAGAGAAGGTCACAAGGAAAGAAGGTTCGGATAGCAATAATTGTCAAAGTTAGAGGAATTCCGCAAAGAAGCGTTGATGGAAAGAAAAAATAAAAATGAGGAAAAAAGAGGCTGCAGGAGGTACTCCAATAATTATCACAAAGAAGTCCAGAGAATTGTAACCCAGTTGAGGAAAAAACCTTTGTGGATATGTTTATAGCAGAAATCCTGTAGAGAATGGCACTGATATTAAGGCAACGAATGCGTCAGGAAAATAACATCACAAAAAACAAAATGGCGGCCGCTGCTCTGACTGACTGCATTTTATGAGATAAAATCACCTTAACGGCATGGAAACTCTCCGCGAATCCTCATAGCGATAGCTGAGGTATTCCGACGCTTGAAATGCCGGTTTCCGCGATCCAATACCAAAGAAAAGAAGCCTGGAGACTCCCTGCTGCCTACGTTGCCGCGGAGCTCCCGAAAACGGCGGCCATTACCAACGGCTCCGAAGCCACGCCCCCCCGACTTCCGACCTCTCTATTCTATGGGTTTTTATAGTAAAAATCATTGACAATTTGTATCAAAAATGGGTCTTCAAATGTTCTGATTGGTCCATTGGAATCGTCTGACAGGATTCTCATCAACTAAAAGTCTCTGATGTCATTATTCTTGAACTATCCGGTTTTTAGTAGCATTATTATTGTTCATTCAGAAAAGCTGGCTTGTATCCCAGAGTAACCTTGAAGGGTACATGTTCATCTGGGGTCAGGTCCAGGCCACTGTGTATCTGTTATCACCGCAGGCGCACTTCACCCATGCCTTGTTCAGCGTTGGCAGTCGGGTTATGCACTCTAGTCAGCCATCTTTCGGCGGGTCAAAATGGTCAACTTAAGCAAAGAAACACAAAAACGTAATTAATACATAAAATTGACTAATTAAATGTTATTCCCTCGCTAATACCCATATGTGTGTGTATTTATCTAGCCAAAAGCAACACTCAATGCGGTTTATACTTACAAAATAAAGCACGAATCACAATTACATCACTAAATCAACATATATCATGCAACATTCTAATTATCTATCATTAATATGCGTACGGATTTTAATTCACGTAATCTATTAGGCCATGCAGATGCAAATCCCACGTGTATTTCGGTCATTAATAAGGTTGGTTAGTTATTCTCACATCACTCCAAATCATTAATACGATTATAATTAATTAATTAATCTGATTAATAAAACGTCATGCAAAATGGGGTGGGTATACAAAATTTTGCATAACCCACTCCAGCATCTTCAGGCCTTGATACAGATGTGATGAAGCCAGTAGGATGCCCTGTAAGTGGACATATTGAGAATAAGATTCATACTATTGGTGTGGGCCTCATGGATTAGACCTTGGGGGTTGTTAGTTGTAAATCGCAGGGGACTGTAAGTAAATCCCCCCTGCTCTAGAAAGCAGTGGCTGTAAAGACGCTACTAATAGTTCGAATTACAGCGCATATGATTTCTTTACTGATTAAGTGCTTACGATGTAGAACATTTTTACAAGTTTACTCAAAGGGAGTTGAATATTTTACTAGTCTGGCCAGAAATGCCAACAGATGAAAGTGCCTGTGAATGCTTTTCTTGTTCAGTTGGTCTGCCAGGCCAGCACTTAGGCTGGGCCATGTTTGCTTGATGTGTTTCTTTATACACGGGTCTCAAAGACTGGTCTGGTATTACGAACACAACAAAGCTGTGAGGGTCTTACAACTTCGGCTGCCAGCCACACCCCACAGCGTGGTGCGGGCAGCAGAATGTGTTCCATTAATGGACGGTGCTCTGGGTTCTGATCAACGTGTTTGATTGTCTATACATCGGCAGGTACAGTGCAGGTAGTAATATACGTGTGTTAGATATTGGGGACATGTCTCATACAAGAGACACTGTGCATTTAATTTTTAGCTTCCAATTTCAAATTCCTTCATTTTTATAGAGTCTTTTTAAAATGTTAAATGTTGATTTTATATGTATATATACTTCATTAACCTGCTAATATCAATTTATTTTCTTGACAGCCGCGGACCCACCAAGTAAGCTTCATGGACCACCAGGGGTCTGTGGACCACAGATTAAGAATCATTGAATTAGACAATTCATAATCTTATCATCATGCTTTGTGTCATGTGCCATGTGTCAATGGGAATTCGTAGAGCGCATGTACACCGGGGAGGTTTCATGGCGCTAGCTTGGCAGGAGTCCGGGTCAGAGGAAAAGTTAGAAGGCCTGTCGGAAAAGCCAGGTCTTTAAAAGACACCTGAAGGCGAGGAGAGTAGTGGAGAGACGGATTTCAGATGGGAGAGAGTTCCAGAACGGGGGGCCCAAGGTTGAAAACCTGACTCCGCCGGTGCGTTTGAGTCTGAAAGAGGGAGTCAAGAGAAGATTTTTGCAAGCTGAGCGAAGATGACGGGTGGGGGCATATTTTTTGAGCATGTTATTGACAAATTTCGGGCTAGAACCATTGAGTGATTTAAAAATGAGACATCCGATTTTGAAGGCACACCGCTGAGCAACTGGCAGCCAATGAAGTTGCTTCAAAATGGGGGTAATATGGTGATGCCTGGGTAAATGAGTGATCAAACGCGCTGCCTGATTTTGTATTAACTGTAACCGTTTAGAGAGATGAAGAGGGATGCCAAAGTACAGGAAATTGGCGCAGTCGACATGTGACATGCCCATAGCAATGACTCCTTGGATACGAGCGTCATGAGTGAGGTATTTACAAATCTTCTTTGTTTTCCTGAGTTGGAAGAAGCAGGTGGATTCTACGGAGCTAATCTGGGACTTCAGAGTGAGGTCTTGACTAATAATCACCCCCAGGCTTTTAGCCGAGCTGGAGGGAATGGGAGGCTGGCCTAGTTCTCCGGGCCAGAAGTGAGGTCCCCATGGGTTTTTGGCAATACCACCAGTTAGGATGAGTTCCGTTTTATCCGGATTAAGTTTCAGGTGGTTCATGTTCATCCATTGGCTGATGAACAACATGGTGGATTCAAAAGCATGGATCGACTCAGGGGTATTGCTAATGGGAAAGATGAGTTGGAAATCATCGGCGTAATTAAAAGTGTAAACTTTGCGCTCCTTCAGGGCTCAGACAAGAGGATAAAGGTAGAGGTTAAATAACAAAGGGGAGAGAGAGGAGCCCTGGGGGACTCCACAGGAGATTTGAACACTGGGGGCGGTAAACTGAGCTGTGCGGACTGCCTGAGATCGATTTTCCAAAAAGGAGTTGATCCAGCTTAGGGCAGGGCCTAAGATTCCGGCTTCCCTGACACGGTCGACTAAGAGACGGTGGTCCACCGTGTCAAAAGCAGCGGAAAGGTCCAGCAGGACAAGGGCCTGCGGAGAGCCCTTATCAACCTCACTGCGGAGGGCGTCCAGAGCAGTAAGAATAACCGCCTCAGTAGAGTGTGCCGGGCGGAAGCCAGCTTGGTGAGGGTCAAGGAATTCAGATTTCTCCAAGAAGTCAGCAGGACAGCTGGTGACATGGGCTTCCAGTATCTTGGCCAGAAAAGGGAGAAGGGAGATGGGCCGATAGTTGGTCAGGACTGATGGATCGGAGCCCATCTTCCTTAAGAGAGGTACGACAATGGCCTTTTTAAAGGTGGCGGGGACGGTGCCTTGAAGTAAGGATTTGTTTAAAAGATTTAGAGCAGGGCCTGGAAGTACAGTAAAGATTTCCTTCAAAATGCTAGGGGGGCAACAATCAGTGGGTGAGCCAGATTTGATTTTTAAAAGGAGTTTAGAGAAGGTGTGATCAGCTAGTAAGGGGAAGTGTGTAAAGGAGCTGGCGTTGGTGGTGTTCGGGGGAGTAAGAGACAAATTTTGATTAGCAAGGATGCTGGACTTAATTTTCTTGATTTTATCAATAAAGAAGATATTTAAGGCATTACAAAAGGTTTGAGAAGGTGGGGGCCTACACAGAGTTCTTTCGGGGTTGGAGAGCTCGTCAACAATGCGAAAGATCTCCTTAGAGCGGTTGGCTGCAGACAAACTTTTTGTAGAGAAGTAGGCCGCTTTGGCCGCTGAAATTGATTTTTTGTAGGAATTCAAAAATGTAAGGTAAGACTGTTTGTCTTCAGGTTTGTAATGGCTGCGCCATTTTCTTTCTACTTGCCTAGCCAGTATTAGGAGATTTAATTCATTTGAAAACCATTTTTGAGCGTCATGTGGGCGGGGTGCGTGGGACTTCTTGAGGGGAGCAAACTTATTACTGGCGGTCAATAACCAGTTAGTGAGCTGAGCGTCGGCTAAGTCAAGGAGGGGGTTATCCAGAGGAGCTGAGTTGGTGAGGGAATCAAGAAAGGATGGTTTATCAAGTTTGTTCCAGTTTCTTCGAGTGTGACTAGCTGGGCAGGGGATTTTGTTCATGGCGTTATTTAGAATAAAAAAATGAATAAGATGGTGGTCAGACCAGGTGCAGGGTGATACAGAGACAGTAGACAAAGAGATGTTCGTGGTCCAGATCTGGTCGAGAGTGTGTCCTTTAATATGAGTGGCCGTGGATATATGTTGGGTGAGGTTAAGTTCGATGAGTAGCTCGGTGAGCTCAGCCGATTTGGGGCCGCCTAGAATGTGGTTGGCCCAATAGTTGAAATCGCCGATAAGTAAATGGTCCCAGGTGAATGCGGATAATCTAACTGCTGCATTGGGCCGTGCACACCCTACTCTCAGTGGGGAAAATTCTGAGGCTGCACTGCTTTTTAATAAATGGCTGGCGGCAGCGGTCAAGGAAGTAGCACCTGAGAAGCTGCTATTCATGAGGAGAACTAAACCATCTTCTCCCTGATATAGTAGGGAACTCAAAGTCTTGAAGAGAACGTGTATGAGGGCTGAGCGCCTTTGGAGAGTGGACTACAGTGTTGATAGCAAAGTTAGGTATAATTGTGCTCTATTAGCATATAGAGATGCAATAGTTGCAGCTAAAGGCGCATATTACGCGACTAGGATCAAGGATGCAGGGAATTCGGCCAAGGAGCTTTTTAAGACAATAACCGCTCTCTCTAAGCCACCTCAGGATAACACCTACCGGCCAGATCAAGAAATGTGCGCAAAGCTCGCCTTGTTCTTCCAGGAGAAGGTTCAGCTAATCTTCAATGATTTTACAAATTCGCACCCGAATTCGGAGAGTCGTGGGCAGCTGTTGACAATTAGCACTAAGAGCCATCCCGGCCTTAGGAACTTTTCCCCTATCACAGGAGAAGAAACCTGCAGATTGATTACCCTAACCAAATCAGGGTCTCCTAAAGATCCCTGCCCCCTTCAATCATGCATCTCACTGCGGATGCGATTGCAGGAGAACTATTCCCTCTAATTAATCAAGTACTTGAGTCTGGCAGCTATCCTTCAAGTTGGAAGATAGCAACAATTAGACCATAGTTAAAAAAACCCGCACTGGATCCCCATATACCAAAGAACTACCGTCCCATCGCCGCACTGCCCATTGCAGCCAAAATTTTGGAGAGGGAGGTAAACAGATAACTGACAGAATACCTTAACTCCTATAATCTGCTGGACTCCACTCAGCATGGTTTCCGTGCTCAACACTCAACGGAGTCAGCGCTGCTTGTGGCAGCAGAGGAAATCCGCAGTATAGTGGACAAGGGAGGTAAGGCGATTCTGGTGATGTTAGATCTGTCGGCTGCCTTCGACACCGTAAACCATACGGTGTTGATTCAAAGGCTTCAGGAAACCGGTATTGAGGGTTCTGCGGTGTCCCTTCTCTCTTCTTTTTTGGAAGTAAGGGAGCAAAGCTTTGCGTGGGACGGTTTACAGTCGGACAGCTTCTCTCTGCCATGTGGGGTTCCGCAGGGTTCAGCGCTGTCACCTACGCTGTTTAATATCTATGTGACCCCCCTGGCCAGACTCATTAGGAAGCATGGCTTCACGATAGTCTCGTATGCTGACGATTCCCAGATCATAGTTTCCGCAAGCAAACAATCTAATGACATGGCGTGTAAATTCCACAACTGTCTGTGCGAAATTATGGTCTGGATGCAGGAGAGCTTCTTGAAGATCAAAACTGAGATTATTGAGTTTGGCCAGGGGAGTCCCCTGTGGAACAGATCATGGTGGCCGTTAGAAGCCGGGGAGTGTCCCTGCCCCGTGCCCAAGGTAAGAAACCTGGGCGTGCTGTTTGACAGTCAGCTAAATTTTGCAGCTCATGTCAACAGCCTCGCGTCATCCTGCTCCTTCTTAATAAGGACTCTCCGTAAGATCTTCCCTTTTATTAAACCAGAGCTGCGTAAAACTGTTGTAGTAGCACTTGTGTTATCTAGATTGGATTACTGCAACGCCCTACTGTTAGGGATAAACAAGACGCAGATAAAAAGGCTGCAGACTCTGCAGAACGCTGCGGCGAGGCTATTACTGGACGTCCCTAGAGATCATTCTGTCTCAGGAGGAATCAAAACATTACATTGGCTCCCAGTTCAACAGCGTATAGACTTTAAGGCCATATGCCTAGTGCATAAGGCTGTTTTCGGAGGAGAAGCAAAGGACATTCAGAAATTATTTATTCCTTATACCTCTGGCCGTCTGCTAAGGTCTAGCACCCAGAGTCTTATCAAGATCAATCGGATTAAGAGAGTCAGATGGGGTGGTAGAGCTTTCTCAATCCGTGCTGCTGGACTCTGGAACAAGCTCCTCTGTTCCCTAAAACTAGTAGAAAATCATCAATCCTTTAGGAAACTGCTAAAGACACTGCTCTTCCAAGAGGATCGTATCGGAGGAGCATGTTTCCACCTGTGCTTACCAGCGCCAAGACGCTTCGGCATTCGCGCGCTATACAAAACCATATCCTTTCCAATCCTATCCTAAAACCCTCACATAGTTTGTGACCAGGTGGGCTATCTGTTCGCCCAGGGAGTGGGGAAAATGGGGCATGCCTTGAGGGGGCCTATAAAGCAGGACACATACAAGTGGCGAAGCGCCAGATTCAAACTCAAATTTCATCACCAGGCTGTCTACCAAGGGTAAGTAAAGTGGGACAAGAGTCTTGTAGTTAAAGTCATGGCGAGTAATGATAGCTACTCCTCCACCCACTTTCCCCTGGGATGCTTTAGATGCATGAAAAGATTATTGTAGGAACTCCATTTTGTACAAAAGGTTCAAGTGTGTGTTTGTGGTGTGGTAATTGTGGACCCTTTTATTTATTGTTTAAATTTTTTAAAATTAATTTTTCCGCCCCCAGTCAGTGTCATGGCGCACATTTGCTGTTCTGCCAAAGGTATCTGGTTAAACTCTAGTAACAAGCAGAGAAACGTCCAAGTGGATCCTATTAAGAAGGAGCCTGGCTGGTTTCATACACTGGATGGGGCTTTTATGTTGGAATGGAGGAAGTCACATTCAACTCTTGAACTACAGACATGTTCTGACATCTGTGGTCGGAGACATATTTATCAAGTAGTTGCATCACCTTTAAACCACGCAATAGGTGCAAGGGTTACGCAGCTACTAAGTGAGATTTGTCAACCCACACAAGGCCACCTTGCGTGGCCCTGCGTGACTTGATAAGTCTAGATTAACGCAATGCGTCGCATCTCGCCCCAGAGAGGTGTTTCATGGGTGGAGAATTGGTGGAGCACGGGTGTTCCCACGCATCCACTCATGGATTTTGGTGCATTCCAAGGTTTAGCAACACTGGTAAACCTGGGAATGCGTAAAAATGCTACGCCACCCCAAGTGAGCCATAACGAGTAGAAATATCTTTATTTCTCCTAGTTATTTTCCATCTTTCTATGTGTGCTACATTCCTGCCCTTTCCCTATCCCGCAGTGCAGCAAGGTGGTGAGCTGCACAGCCCTGTGCGAGTTTGTTTACAATTCAATATACAGAGTGAGTTTTGGGTCAGTACCTTGATCACTCCATTGGTTTCTTGTCTATTCCAATTCCCTACTCCTTATTTGAAGAACTTCCTCCATCTCCTTGTGTTTAACTCACCCTGAAACAAAGCATCTTACATTAATTCTAAATAGAAGGTTTGTAACCTTCCACTGCTGAGGTGAGGGGACCAATTTTTAAGATGGGTTTCAGCACTCCATGGGAGTGCATCACTTTCTTTTCTCTCTTTCTCACCTCAGCTCATAAGACAAGACACTCACCCCCACCACCCCCCACCTTCTGTTTCATTTGTTTTTTTAAATGTTGCTTGTGCGTGGGTCTGGCAGAAGCACACTGCTGATAGACTGCTCTCTTCTCTGTACATTGCTCCCCATTCCTACTGTTTCCTATTTTTTGTATTGTTCCTTTTTTCCTTCCTTATACTTCCTGTGAGGGCCCGGCAGTTGCATGCTGCAGCCTAGATAGTTTTAGCCCCCTCCCGCCAACCATGCTGCTTTTTTTGTTTTTTGTTTTGCACCTGCCTTTGAAAAAGCTTTAGTTGTCTTGCCACACTATTATTTCCCTGAACAAATAATACATATTGCACATACAGAGAGGGGCTTTTGGTGGCTATCTACTGTTTTGTTAAACTGTCATTCACATTTTTCATCTGTCCATTTGCAGCGTCCTGCCTGGGACAATGGGTCAGCTCACTTCACCCAGAGCCTCACTCCACTTTGAATGGCTGCACAGAATCCATGCACATTGCTCTCATCTGTCTGAAAATAGCTCCTCTCTATTCTGACACAAGCCTGGTTCAAAGTGCGCTTCATTTTTTTTATATTAAAATTATACACTGGCTGTTTATTTGGACTGCGGTTTGGGTGTTTAGTTACACAGTGATTTATTTTCTGTCTCCTTTTTAAAATTGCTGTAATAAAGTGTTTAAGTGCCACTGTAACATTTTAGCTACTGGTAATTTGTGCGTTTCGTTTGGTAGTGATTTATTCTTGTCTCCTACATAAATAAAAAATAATAAAATATCAAGCACAACTGAAAGGCTCACTATTTAAAAAATATCACTTGTAAAGTGTGCACCTCATTGAATGTTCTTTAATTACATTTCTTTTTATTACAAGCATAAGGCAGCCACGTTCAGGTAGCTGCATGTTTTTCTAATTTTATTATGTGTAGGGGTGGGCGGAATTTGCGTAACCGCGTTACGCAAATCTCCGCGAAACGGTAAAAAATCTCCGCGAACACGCAGAAATTCCGCGAACACGTGGAATTGCTTGTTCGCGATGCTTTTTTCCTGTTCACAATCGCTGTTTGCATGCTCAGGGAGAAATATCTTGCGAACACGCATTTTGAGAACGCGAACAAGCAAAAAATTTTGCGAAGCCGCGGAAAGCAGAATTTTGGGCAATTTCGCATTCTCCACGGAACGCGAAATTACCCAAATTCCGCAAATTCCGCGAGCGGAACGGAATTTACCGCCCAGGCCTAATTATGTGGCATATGCTTGCATTAAAAAATCAACCATTACACATGTGAAATCCAGAACTATTGCCTTTGCCAATGCTTGTCACTTTTGCCAAGAGCCGAGCACCTGCACACTACTACCGGGCCTCTTGTTTTTCCTCCAATGCACGGAACACGCACACTTTTTATAACTGTTTCATTTTTTAAATACCCGTGGTCATCATGGAAGTGTAAATTAAAAAAGTTAAAATACTGTCGCTCCGGACCAGACGGGGTGCGCAATCATGTTGGCCTTGTTGCCTTGTAATTTTTTTCTTTCTTGCTACTAGATAACCTGGCCATTCAATTGCAGAGTCCATCTAGCACAAAAACAATATTGGCAAAGACAATAGTTTTCACAGGAGAGACATGTTGGTTTTGCCAAGGATCGTTACATGGATACAACCATCTTTAGTGAGTAGAAAAAGCAACCTCTTATGCAGCATCCACAACAAGTATAGCATCTTCTGTGAAAGCACACACATCTGAATGATGTCCTGGGCTGTATAATTGTTTTTCCCTGGTGGACCCGATAGATGAAGCCTTTCACAGTTAAAATGGAACTCGTTCCCTTTCAGGGCACGTATTATATATCAGATGCTCTGTTCATATTTGCAAACAGTGCACCAGATTACAATGAATTCGTAGCACCAGCAGTAGGCAACACTCCCCACCCCCACCACAATAGCATGCATGTTCTACGCATAATTAAAACACACCACACAATTCTTGTTTGGGTAAAAACTGCTGCAGGTTTATTACATAGACCGTTATGTAATATGGTGGGTTATTTTACGCGCAATCCATTGCAGGCAACCATCTGGGCCGCCTGCCCACCTGATGAGCCAAGCAGCACTGGGGCGAACCCCATCTGTGCTGCCCCTTCGGTGATCCTCTTCCCGGATCACGGTCCCTTATTACTCACGCCCCTTTCAGGGCAGAGCGTAGCAAGGCAAGCCCCCGGTTGTTCAGGCCCACAACCGCCCGAAGGACTAACAGGGTGCTGACACGGTTTTCCAAGAACCACCCATGAGGCTCCTGGGCTCTGGTTCGGGCACCCCCTATGGTGCTGCGCAGAGGTACCCTTCGGTACCCATTTGCTTCCGAATCACCCTGTAACCCCACCACAGCTCTGGAGGCGGCCACCGTCGCTGCCAGAGCCCCCCACCAAAACAGCTATAGTCTTGCCAGCTAACTCTCCTGTCTAAAGCCTCCTGAAAATCTAGATGAAAGAGAACATCCCTACTGCTTATTGATGCCCCATCTATATCCCAATAGCCCTAGACGTTAGCTTGGATCAACGAGTGTCTGGAACCAAACGCCCTTTATGCCTGTGAAGTTGTGTCAAGCACTATTCACCTCATGCAGCAAAGTTCCACTGCGCCATCTGACTCAGCCCCGTCCCACTCTGGGCGGGACAGTTTCAGACACCCTGGCACACGATCCCCCACCTATTTGCTGATCCCATCTAGCACCGTGTGTGATTGGACACATGTGTCTCCCATCTCTGGGACAGCAGCTCACATGTTAGAAGACCGTTCCAACCCCCGCTTGCCAGCATAACCTATACAGGCGAGAGGGATTATGCTTAACACTGGCACGGTCACTTTACTTGCTAAATCCATGCACACAGGAATGTCCATGACAGGCATATGAGACAATGAGCACGGAGGCCCTCCAGCACTTTTCCTGCATCCCTTATTCCTTATGGGAATTTCGAACACTCAGCTCCCTTTGGTGAAGCCCCCTAGGCATACCCGCTCAGAGAATCTGTCTGATTCGATACAGGGCACACTGTCTGTAATCCAGTGCCTAACACTTGATGTGGGAGATGCCACACACTGCCTAGGTCATGGGAACCTAAAGGAGCACACCCTATTACCCCGGGCGTACCTCTAGATGGGACTGGCTCCACCCCGCTGTGACGCCAGAGACACACATCTTTACTGGTTTTTTGCCCCTTGGCACCGTTCTTGTTGCAGCTTTGTGTATTGTAAAGAGCGCATGCCCCCGGGGCACCGAGCCGCTGACAAGCCAGTGTATGTTACCCACTCGCTGATACTTATCTATCGCTAACTACTCTGCCTTGGATAGAAGGAGTGCTGGATGCTACCCAAGGACTGAAGACTTAATGTTCCAACCCAGCTTGACCCCAGAACTTGGGGGCAACCCAAGTAGTGACTGTGCCTTTCATGGTGCATCTACCCCGGTGCCTGACTATCAATGTGTTCGGGACCCCGTCCCAAAAGATGCACCTCCTATTGTCTGATTCTAGCCCGCAGAAGGATAACCCAGGGGGGCAGACACGTCTGTGGACCCAGGGGAAAAGTTATGTGCATGAATTTAGGGATGCCAAGAAGGTCAGTAATACCCTGTTGCCATTTGGCACTAACGCAGTGTTCACCAAACTAAACTGTGCTGCAGCACACTGTTAGCCGGAAACTACCACCACCCGCCTGCCGCCCTGGTTAAAGCGTGGGTGGATATGTCTTAACAGAAGCTACCGGATACCGGCCCTCGGCTGCAGGGGGATGCCCGCCCAGTGTGCATGGTACCTGCTTCTATATGGTGCTCGCAAGTGTTCCCCATGAGGACCATCGTAGTCGATTGCACAATGCAGTCTCAGTATTTAGCAGTGCCTCTTTTTGCGTTGAAGTTTCCTGAGTACGTGTAACCTTCGACTTTCCCACCAATGGGCTGGTAACCTGTGGGAAAGGCAGACTGTTATTTTGCGGCTTCTGACCTTGGCTCCGGATATATACTACAAAACCAAAGTACCACAACACGCCAGACCCTTGGCTTGAACAATGCTTGTTAGTTGTATAAGATAACTGAAGCCAAAATACTGGCTTCCTTGCGTAGCATATTGAGAATGCTTCCGTTCTGAACTGGTGGTACTGACACCCTAACGTGAACAACCTTAAATGTCTCCCTTCGATGAATAGCAAGCTCTACCGCAAATGGGACCATTACACTACACAACTTCCGCAACAGCCAGACAGGTCACCTGCACGTGAGCCAGGTGCCGACGTCAGAAAGCGGGAGCCCTTTGGAAACGGAATACGGTGCACCATCTCCGTGTTGGAGACAAAATTGACCTCGCTGAACTGCGAACGAAGCCCATGCGGGTACCAAATGACTATTCTTTGCAAGACTGAGCCTGTCCGTAACATTTGTCCCTGTTGGGACAAAGGATGAACTATGGGTGACATTTAAGGACTAAGACTGACACTTTATTGCGAGAAAAATTAACAATGAAGATGAGGGTGACATATCGATATCCGTAATAACCCCCGTTAGACCAACGAGAAACTTTGAGACCACCAAGGTTTAGGGTTGCCATTTTGTGCATTACCGGGCTTAGGGGCACCTAGAGCGACGTACACCTGTTACATAACCCCTGGTGGCACAAGGACCTTGTCGGCCAAGCAGTGAAGTCTTCACACAATGCACTAAACGAAACCGATTGCTCCAGCGCATGGCCCCCACAGCGCCCCCCGATGCCAACGGGACAAGCCGAAGGTAGTACCGAGCTCTGGGGACTTAAATCTCAGCACTTACTCCACCACGAGCGTGAGAAATGACACTAGTTAGCACCGTGCAATCTTGTACGTAATATGAAACGGGTCAAGCGCATTGTGCTCCCCAACAAAGTGGGATGATAATAATAACATTGACTCCCTGTACTATACAGACCTGTACAACAGTACCTACATATAAACCAGTCCAACATGTGGTGCTTGATAACAATGTTCAAACTTAATACAATTGATGCCGTGCCTATTCACCAGTGTATAAACAAGTCAACTTCTTCTGAGGAGAACATGTGAAATGCATGCTAGAGGCAGTGCATGAACATATAGCTTATGGGATATCTTGAGGACCTTGGCAGAATTACCCTTGTCTTGTGGGAGCGTGCTCCACCAGAGGCACAAGGATTACCATTGAGTTTGCGTAAAACAGTGGGCAAACGCGGTCCCAAAATCATCCGCCGACGAGACCTGCAAGAACAATTATCCTCCCCTTTGTACGTTAACACCCCAACTAGGATGGATTGAATACCAGTTGTGATGTGTGTATAACATTAATAATTACTTGGCTTAAGCCATCCCGGATGAGGTTGGCTTTGTGCTTAAGAGAGACTTGCCTTTCCTGTAGAACAACTCATGATACTACTTTATTGGCAATGCTTGCCCGGGAACAGTGAAGCAATGCCCTTGAGTGAGTCTATCTAACATAGCGAACCTACGCTTTATACGTGAGTGACTTCCCCCCATTATGGTACGACCAAACCAAGGCTAAAGCAATAGGAGCATGCGCCTTAAACAACGTGTGTCTATGTGTACTGAAAACATTAATAAGCCACCCAAAGAACCATGGACATCCCCTTAAATGCGAGTCATCAGATCATCAATGCAAACGTTTTGGATTTGAAACTTAGGCGCCATCCAAAACTACTGATTAAAATTAGCGAAAATAGTTCTATGAAAGAAAAGCATGGAGCAATGCCCTTTATTGGTATTAGTGAATGAAGGCATTGTTCATTCATGTGCAGCCAACGTGAGAAGCACTGCCCTCCAGTGGCCTTCCCACTTATGGCCCCTGGCTGGACAAATTGGTTTAACGCACCAATCATCAACCCCAAACTGATATACTGTTATGCCCCACCCAGGTCACCATGGCCAGTTGCTGCCAAGACACACACCCTGCCCGCAAAGTGCAGTCAAATCTATGATGTCATAGTCACTACCTCTGGCATATTCTCATAACTCGCCATATCTTACTGACACCGCACTCTCATCCTATGCTTTGTGTGATCGTGGCCCACTTGAGTGAGAGCAGAGACCCACGATGCATACTTGGCTTCCTGGTCGACAATGCACACGTAAACTACCCTGCTGCTCCTTGCCGCTGGGTCATCCTACCCAATGGAGCCCTACAGAAAGACCAGGGAACATTATATCACCCTCAACACTTAATCTTTAAACTTTGCTTAGCAAAGGTGCTGAAAGCGATGTGTAAACCTTCCACCTGGTCCCGGACTCAGCAGTGAAGAGTTCCAGGAGGACCTGGCCAATATATAAAAGACACCAACAGAGCTGAGGGAACCCTGAGCAAGCTTCAAGGATTGTATAAGCGTAAAAACTAATATGCAGGGCTACCCAGCTAGCTCAGGCAATGACTGTGGCATTCAGACCGGCCACCGGCACACCGCGCATTTACTAGGTATTCCGCTCCCTGGAAAGCCTGACTGATCCGCCATTCATAGCATTAATCTAACGCGCATTGAGAATTACATATGAATTATACAAATGTAACCTGTATGTGAATGCAAAGGTATTGAGATGCTATACATGAGCGCCAGTTACATTACATATGCAGTAAGTCATTGCATACCTATATTTATTAAAGAGGAGCACTACCTACAACAAGCCCATCATTGGCTGATCAGTGCTTCCCTTTGCATAAGGTGAATTAAGCCACAGTTATAGCTCAGTTACATAGACAACCAGGGGGCTGTCCGCCCCCATCCATAGCTGCCCAGGTTTCAGATTTCTATGTGTGACATTTCCATCATTTCAGTGCAACTGTGAGTGACATTCAAAAGACTATGAATGACACTTTCTAGCGAGCAAAATCAAGCAATGATACGGTGCATATCCAACCTACCCATGCCAGCTACCCCTGCGCATTCCAAAACAAGGTAGTCGACAGCACACTATGAAGGGGTATTCAGTGATGGAATGTGTTGTGGGGTTCATCAACACATCGAAAACTTTATTCGAGTATAATGTATATTCAAGATAGCAAGATGGAGGGAAGGCTTGCTAGGTTGTAGCAGCAGACGAAATTTGTATTTCTGATCACGCTATGAACCCAACCACGAGGAAACATCCCCGTAGGCAGAATGGGCTCCCCGGGCAAGAAGGATGCCCGCCGAAGAATAACACGATTAAGCAGATGGGAGGCATTGCTAACCGTGGTGTGTAGGTTAAGAGCAGCATGATTGCGAAGTGCCATGCTTCGTGAAGGACAAATGTTTCACGAGAGGAAGTCAGAGCGACTTTTTTCTGAGACAATAGAGCCCTTATTCTGCTCATCTTGTTGAACTCTGCTTTCAAGGTTGGGATGGAAGGCCAGATGGATACATCTAGTCTCCCATGCGGGGGAGGGAAAAGGACATTTTTACAGCAGACTACGCGTTGTGAGACAGTTACAATGTACGGAATTCCCACTAGCATCCTGCAGCATGCCTCATTATTTAAAAACAAATAGCTACCGTTAGCTAACAAAGTAAAAGTGGGTGTAATTGCTGGCACAGGATTTCCCTTCAGAATGCAAGCTAAATTCAGTGCCTGAACGTTGCAGGCACCATGCAATTGGATGTGCCTACAGACTACGGAGTGATCAGGTGTGGAAGTGCATTCCTCTCCTTTTAAATAAACTTCTTTACCCTCTCTCATGCACCTGTATGTAAATGGGAGTGACCAAACATCATGCAGGAAAGCAGTACCCAATGGTTCATATCTGCCTAGGGCATAATGTTTCCTACATGAACTCAACTTAAACAATGGAAACGGCAAGGTGATTAAACCGTGGATAAGCCACACAGCTGAGTTCGATTCGGCCACAGAGAAAGGTAAAGGTTCCAATTTTTCAATATGTAATAATGAGTATGTTGCATCTTTCATGGACATGAACTGTTGTTTTGCAGTCAGCTTAAACGGCAGGAATAAAGATGATGAATTCATGTAGTCCCAGGGAACTTTCCCAGCCTTCAATGTTTGCAAAGTCCATGCAAATTGCATTATAGAACGTAATTGATTTTGACCATGGTATAAAACAGACATATCATCCTGTACAATATCCACAACAGATGAAACAATATTATCTAATGTGTAAATTCTGGAAGAAAGGGTGTTAATGCTATTATCGATGAAAGCTAGCACTTTTTCTAAATTTTCTTGAGCAATAGCTCTTAATCTGGAAGCAGCTTCAATTTGAGATAATTTCCAAACTTCGTTATAAATAGCATACACCCATCTTTTGGGCCTGCCAACCACAGGACCCTTAACAAAATAATTCAAATCTACTTTGTCATTTAATTTTGATAAATAAGTTTAACAGATGCCAAGGTGGAATGTTGTAGCCAGCTCTGACATAACTTCCCGACAGAATAGGAAGTAACAGAATGGGAAGATTCAAATCAGGGGTCTACTCTAACCTGTGTATAGCCAGGGTATAGACTCAGAAAACGATGTTGACAGGAGTCTGAGCTCTTCTGCCATATTAACCACCCTTCATGGTCTAGGTTGGAAATGTTGAAGGATGTATTGGTAATGAATGACTGCAATGCATCAATGGACAGATCTGTGTGATTATTCCATTTTGGATAAGCACCCAGATCAGGAATAGAGGGGGAATTCATCTTTTTCGAAGTAGCCAATCCAAAGCAGGTGGTTTGAAAAATGGTAGAATTAAAAAAAAATGTAGTTTGGGATAAGGCAAGCATGATGTAGAGCTTCCGTACCTTGTACCTGCCATGCTTTAGAACCCCAAACAGATTTAAGATCAATGGTATCTTTCCACAGCTCATAGCCCCCTACAGCCAATTCATCCATAAAGGACTTGGAGTACAATAATTTTGTGTGGGTCAGTCTAACTTTGGAAGCTGACTAAGCAGCCACTTTAAAATCAAAGGCTTCAGGTTCAGATACACTGAAATCAGTAAAATATGTAAATTTGTTCACTAGAGTTTTGGAGCTGCCTTCAATGGGCGCTGGGCAATGTTCCCATTGCGTATGATTGACAAAATTCCTAAATGTATTCGCTTTATGCAGAAAATGATTGCCATAATGTTGGTAGCAAAATGACTCCCCATAATTAGCTGTGTCTAAATACAGCATAATATTTCAAATCAGAAAACAGAGCCTCTACGGCTTGGACATCCCAATCATCAGTGCGTATGTTTTGTTTCACAACATCCCCCATAGAAACATGAAGTACATTGGGGACATTAGTCACTTCTGTGGGACCATGAATTTGAAATTTAACAGCATCCCATACAATCCCATCTAACACAGGCCAGGCAGTAATATTCACAAATGTCTGGTCTCTCTTCATGATGTGTGACTAGGAGTGGGGTGACAAAGTTCCATCAATTAATATAATTGTAGGTCTTTCGGTGAGATAGTGTCCATTTACTAGATGAAAAAATACAACCACAAATCCAATGGACATAAACAAAAAAATACTTATAAGCACCAGCCAAATGTAAGTCCAAGGGCAATTAAAAAATGTCTTTTAAACCAAGCAACAAAAATAGAAATTTCCGATGGGGCATTGGAAGTCATAGAGTTAGTGTCAAATGAAAAACGAGACTGGTCAACTGCACTTGACTGTAGACCAGGCAACGACACATCTGTGGGATAAGTATACTCAGCATCTTCAGTTGGACCACCAGCCGGTGGAGGCAATAAAGAATTAGTAACTTTATGCATCTCGATGGCAATGTCAGGCCTGTTGGTAGTCGCCGGAGCCAAAACAGAATTTCTCAGCATTGCTGAACAAGAGACCGCTGGAGTCATACTAGGAAGACTCGGCCACTCGGTGTAGTTTGACATTGTCAATGGAGATGTACCTGTTATCCTTGCGACCAGGAAGTGGAGGTAAATGGCTGTTCTTGTACCCTGCACGCCAAGCACTGGTACTGGAGCACGATAAGAGGGGCCGAACTCCTTCTTGTTCTCCACCTTCTCACGGACCAGGTCACCAACTCGAGGTAGCCAGCCAACTACCGGAATCTGAAGCGCAGCATCAGTTGTGGAGGGCAAGTGTTCCTTTGCAAGTCTGTCTCTGGTCTCTTGTAGATTCTGTAATACAGCATGGTGATCATCTACGTCTAGATCATCAAGGTCCGGGACAAACATCTTTATGCCAAAGAGCATTTCGTATTGGGTCCGCCCACCCAGAGACCTTCTAGGGAGATTATTAAGTGCACGTTGAACGCTATACAGATGGGCCAACCAGTTTCTGCCAGTACCTAGAACCCTAGCTGTCAGGGATTGCTTTAAGTCACAGTTCATTCGCTCCACAAAACTATTGCCCTCAGTCCGGTATGGAGACGAAAATTTGTCTTGGACCCCCAAACTTCTCATGGCTTCTTTGTACGCCTTAGAGGCGAACGCAGGACCTTGGTCAGAATGAAGGGTACCACATGCGAAAATTCCCACAAAGACACGCAAATCCCTGATGACAGTTCGAGCATCAGCACTCCGTTGTGGCCAGACCCAAAGAAAACGTGTGCACGAATCCACTGCAACTAAGATGTACTTATTCGCAGTATCAGAGGAAAAAGGACCGCAGTGATCTGAAGAAACGCACCCAAGTGGTTTATTAGATATGTACAACTGTGTTTGAGGTGGGCGCCCAGCAGTCAAAGGTTTTATCTGCTGGCAGATGTCACAATTAAGAACATAAGAACGAGTCTGTTTATACAATCCACGCCACCAGTAGCGTTGTTGTAAGAGAGTAACAGTTGCTGAAATGCTGGCATGTGCAGAAGCTATACCTTCGTGAGCCGCTGTTATCAAGGAAAGTCTGCAGTCCGCATTGGGAAACAATCTGTCACCAACGTCGGTAATTCTCACATAGGGAACTTTATCAGGACTTAAATGATAAGAGTACTTAGAAGGGAAATCTCTAGGGTAATCACTTCCCTTCTCTATTGCAGCAATAGCTGCCAAGATGTCATCATCAATCTTACTTTTGGATCTTGTAACTGCTGCTACTAGATATGTTGCCACTGCTGTTTTCACTGCTTCATCAGCTAAGCTGTTCCCAACAGCGTGGACACCCACTCGCTGGTGCTCAAGACTATGAATTACATTCACAAGCGGCAGACGTTGTTTAAGGTCTGCGACTCGAACCCAAAGCATTTTATACTTGTTTGTGCTACCTTTGGAATCACGATATTCATTTTGAGACCAAAAGAATAAATTGTCGTTGAAGGAGCTGGATGAACAAATTCATACAGCAAATACTCCTGAGTCTGCAATGAGGCATCAAAGATGTAAGTAACATCCGGCGATGTCAAGGAAGTGGCCCATTGTATCCAACGTGGATGCAAAGCTTTAGAATAAGGTACACTGGCTCTCGTTACCGCCACTAGGGCAGGATACGGTGTAACAATCAACATGCGTTTCCCCTGTGACAGCGCTCTCTCTTTCAGAATCGCCATCTGCACTGCAGTCAACACCTTCTCGACTGTGGAAAAGCGCATTTCAGCCAAAGTGTACAGTGAGATTTGTAAGCAATGGGGACAGTTTCGCCCTCATTGAACGTTAAGTACGTGAAACCCACTGCGCCAGGCACAATTCTTATTACCAGGTTAGTGTGGTTATCACGCGTCAGTAAGTATTTCGAAGCAAGAAGATCAGCCTGCAAAGATTGCAAGATGGCTGAATGTTCAGGCAGCCAGCTCGATTTGGGAAAAGTAGGTTGTACCAAGGCATATAGCAGCTTGATATGCTGGGCATAATCGGGAATGTAACTACGCCCGAAATTTAAAAAACCCAGCAAAGATTGTAGTTTTTTCAGTGTCGTTGGGGCACGCAAACATGCGCACTTCTCCAGGAAGTGAGGGGCTAATCCTCGACCTTCATTGTTGAGTTCATAGCCCAAAAACAACACTGTATACTCTGCAATGTGTGACTTTGAAAAGTTGAATTTGTAACCGAAGTCCGCAAACATGACAATGATGCGGTCAACGCGACACAGATGCGGCCATAATTCGTCGTCTGGGAGATAGATATCATCAACATACGAGTACGCATCAGGGTCAGTGCTCTCTAACAGAGAGACTACACGAGCGGCAAAGACACCCGGACTGTTTTTGTAGCCCATGGCTAATCCTTTAAACTGGAAGTGCTTGCCGCCGGAAGTAAAGGCTGTCCATTGACTTCTAATCGAGGACAGATTATGGCTGTAAAAGCCATTGGAGATGTCAAGTGTGATCTTAAACCTTTTTTCACAAGACTATGAACGAGGGCAGAACTGTGGGTATTCTGTACGGCACAGGTCCGACAATGAGAGTTCAAATGCCGGTAATCCAAAACTAGGCGGTACGACCCATCAGATTTAGTTACAGTGAATAGAGGATTATTCATGGGTGACACATATGTTTCAATAACACCTTGATATTCCAATTGTCCAAGGATTTCTGTGACGTGAGATCTAGCTTCACGGCGCATGGGATATTGGGGTTGCAGCTGGGGCATAGACCGTAATGGAATCTCATGGCTAGGCGACAACTTGTCCCACCCAACCTGAGTACGGTACAACGCCGGAGCAAGTACCTGAGCCCACTCTTCTGCAAAGTTCTGAGCCTGATCCTTCAGCACAGTGTGCACGAAAGATGGGAGGATTACCTCCTCCCATTTAGGAGCGGCCAAAACGAAAGCAGGGGGCCAGTCTGCCTCTGCTGACAGAATGTCATATGTAGAGGTCAGATTTTCCCCCAAAATCCCTTTTATGGTACGTTGTATGTCACCTTCTATTAAAAGGACTATGTCATATAGTCTGTCAGGGGGAGCCACTCTAGTATCAGCAGTTTCTACAGTAATGATAGTGTCAGTTGCTGTCGTCTTCAGATAAGGACGCAGTGCTTGCCGCACTACTGTAACATCCGCTGTGCTGTCGAGCAGCGTTAGTGCCCATGTTAGGTTCCGAAGCTGCGTTCTCACTATCTGTGGCATACCTTGCTATTAGTGCAGCAACTTTCTTCTTTTGAAACGGGGGTCGTTGTCATGCAAATTCGTCCTGCTTGCCTTTACCGTCAGTCTGGCGGGGTTGCTCACGTCATTGCTGGGCACCCCGACCTTTGCAACGTTCTCCTCCACCGGACTGTGAGACTGATGTTTCCTGTGAAGAACGCATATCATATTAGCCGCTTGGACTGGCGACACAGGACGAGACACATATTTCTGTTGCTACTTTCCCAGTTTTTTAGCTTTCCAATTTTGTTTCAGAAATGCTGGATGTTCGTCCTTAGAAGACGTCCCAGTCTTAGTTTGCGGTTGTGTTGTTGTTGTCTGAACAAAAGGCGTAACCCCTAAACTATTGCGGCCAATGGTCTTATACGCTTCCGCAATAATCTTTGGTAACTGCCGGGGTTTATCAATGTCATTGACGAGGCGCAGCGCATTTGACACTTGAAAGTTAACCGCATCTCCCTTGACGTTAGCAAGGATGAGCGTGGCAACTACATCGAACATGCCGACAAGCCTTATTCCTAACTCGACCGCCGCCTCCGGACCGTGTTGATCCTGAACACGTTTGATCACGTAGGGTAGTACAGACATAGACGGGGTGCCGAAGCACTTTGAGTAGACTGCTGCAAACACTTTACCCCAGTTATCACAATCAGCTACCTCTGGGACCAAGTCTTTCTGCAAACTAATGGTGAGAATCCTGTGTTTTTCCACAGGAGTAGAATTCGGAAAACTGCTTCCAGCTGGTCAAGTTCCTCAGCAAGCCAATAAGGCATATCGTCCTTATTTTGGGGGCGCTTGCCCATTACCGAACTAACCATGACGGGACTAATAGTAATCCCCGCCCGATGTAGCTCGATGTACCGCAATCAGGGCGGTATGGAGTTGACTTAACTCATCCATCGTGGCTTGCAAATAACGTAGATGTGGTGTAAACCTGCCCAATACTGGCCAAGTGGCACCTGGAATGGACAAGTGACCCAAATGAACCAGTGTAACCGTGTGGGGGAGGGCGCCATTGAACCAAATACGATGCTGCCAAGCGGAAATTGGAATTTCCTGTGTCCTATATGGCGTGTAATTTGCCGGGACTGCCGTAGGAGTGTATGAGTGAAACATACCATTGTCCGCATTCACCTCCGGCAAAGTAACCCAAGAGTAAACAGCTCATAGGGATGCGATGCATCGGCACTCACTACAAAGATAATAGACATCCCATCGTCAGGCACCCCGAACTGCGTCAAATGACGCTGGAGAGGTGCGTGACTATGCACTGCAATAGCGACTTCAGCCATGAGGACACAGAGAAGAAAAACAATCTATATGAACAGTAGCACAAAAAGGTTATAAGATAAAATGAAACCTTTTTAATTGTCAAGCTTGAGAGAACCTATATATTAACTATTTAGGTAGGTTGAAACCGTCACTCCCGCTAACAGGAAACAAGAGTGAGGGTATTGTGAACTAACCTAAGCACTACTAAGGCATCTCAATCATAAGACCAAACGTTAAGTGCGCCATGTTGCAGGGATTCTGCTCATGCACAGAACTTTGCGCAGGAAACCAGGACCTCAGTGAATTGCGGTGTACCAAAAAACTCACTTCAGTACCCAGAACTCCTATCCGACTAGCATCAGTATCTCATTCGCTCTCCGTATCATCTCGAAGCTACCAATGATTAGACAACCCAGAACAAGCGACTTAGAGTACTCTCAGAAATGGTGGGAATCAGAAACACCTTTTCGTTATTATTCTCATATCAGTCCACAACAAGAGTAATCAGAGACACAGTAAAGTTTAAAATACTTATTTTTAACTATGTGCCCTAAGGTGCAGTACTTTGGCTAACATAAGCAAGATTAAAAACAAAACCATCAACATTGTTACAATACCATAGAAAATGAAGGGAGAAATCATATTACAAATGATAGTGGAATATAGCCACCCTCCCTTCGCTAATAAGCTAGTTTTATGAAACTAATAGAAGGTCTGTAGGCTTGAATGGGGAACTCCATACCGTCAATATCAGCTGAGGTGATTCACATCAGGGGATCAGCTCTGCTCTGTGTCTGGAAAAGGTTGTCTCCAAAGTGTCTGAATCATGCATGCAAATGCAAAATTAAAGGCACCCGAGTTTCAGATATTTGCAGCTGTGTGCGTGTTATGGCTAGAGCGTGGGCCGATCAACCTGAATTCAAAAGCTTCTGCACACAGTGTTTAGACTAAGGTCGCGGTGCACGTCTAGGGATGTGAACAACAGACCGTTCTCATGTGAAGAAAAAGCAAGCAAGCAGTTTTCCTTGTAATAACAGCTACCTGCAGTGTTGTGTGCAAAAGCAGCAAAGTGGCAAGATGGTGTTTTATTTCTAAAGCGCTTATGCTAACATAGCAATGTGTGTACATGGAACTCCGTCTCCACTATAGTAACATCATTTTCAGTTCCTGAGAGGTTCAGCTCTTTTAAAATGTGTGAGAGCTAGGAATTGCATGTACATTGGGCGCTTTCCCACCCTGATATCTACAAATTGTCTTTTTAAAACTATTAAAAAAGACTAGACAGTTTTACATCTTATTTGTAAAAGCATGCAGAAAAAACTGTACTCTGTGGACGCAAAATTTGAAGTAATTTCATTCAGCATTTTTTCTGTATCTGTTGTCAAAACCTCATATTGGAGTTAAAACTGAGTAATCATATTTTACAACCTCTCCACTCCCAACAACATTGGCCTCTTTTTCCAATGAGCAAAAAACGTTCAAGACTCTAACATACATGGAATCTAAAGTTTCCTTCAGTTTTGTCAAGTAGTGTCAAAGGGACTAGCAAATAAATGTCTTACATCGCAAAGTCAATTCTAACCATAAGTTAAGATGCAATTGCTTTACATATTCCTGCGCTCTTTCATCCTTGCATAATAAAGCAATTTTTGGAACTGCAGCAGTAGAGTGTGGCAAGGATAGGCAGCAATACTTGCAACAAAAAAAAACACAGAGACAGTGTGTATGCGTAGGGAATGGAAGGAGGGGAGAGAGCTGAGAGGCAGTGATATATCTTCTGGATTTCTTTTAAGAACATGGTCTGGAAATGGGTTTTCTAAACTCTCCGACAACAAGGACTGTGTTAATATGCCAACCCGAGACAGAAAAACCTGATAGACCGCAACCAGCGCATAACCCACTGAGCATGAGTATAATAGGTAACAATCAATTCCATAAGATATCACAGGGTTCGTTAGTGGAACCCACTCCCTCTTTCCCCATGAAAAGGCACACTCAATAACACTAGGAATCCAGAAATATATATTCAAGATTTATATAAAATCAAAATCCCCTCTTAATGCATACAATAAGAATAGTAGCTATTATACACACAAACCAAATAACAGCAATGATACTTATCAGGAGGGTAAAAGATAAAAACAATATTGTAACATAGTGATGATATCATAAAGCTTCTTTATATCTTCAACCACATCTTCCTCTCGGCTAACAGTGGCCATGTTGGGCTTGAGTGAGGGTGACTAGGATTTCGACAGCGTGGGGGACCATGGCTGTAAGAAGATAGCCCAGAACTATTCCTTCACATTACAGAATGCTGACACCAACAGTAGCCAGTGCCTTTAGTAAACCTGGTAACACTGTGGATATTAGGTCGAGAGGGGCTGAAAAGGGAAAACATCCATTACAATGCAGTTATTACATCGCTCAGCTTTTACAACGCAACTGTTACAACGCAACTGCCTTTACATCGCATGCCATTACAACAAATGCCATTACAACGCATGTCACTACAATGCATGTCATTACAACGCATACCATTACAACGCATGTCACTACAATGCATGTCATTACAACGCATACCATTACAACGCATGCCATTACAATGCATTATAAGGTAAGCAGTGGAGATTTTTTTGTTTTAGGATGGGTTTGGGTTTTGGGGTAGGTGGGAATAGTAATTTTTACCCCTACACCATCCTACACTTTCCCTACTGTTGCACTCACGTGAGTGGGAATAGTAATTTTTACCCCTACACTATCCAACACTTAACCTACTGTTGCACTCACTGGAGTGGGAACAGTAATTTTTACCCCTACACTTACCCTACTGTTGCCCTAAAAGTATTATGCGTTGTAATGGTATGCGTTGTAATGGTATACATAGTAATGGTATGCGTTATAATGGCAATTGTTAAAAATGTGTTGTAAAATCATGCGATGTAATGGTAGTTGCGATGTAAAAACCGTGTTGTAAAAGCATGCGTTGTAACGTCCTATATTCCCGAAAAGTAGGCAAGTGGTTGTTTTCTTATTTCCATGTGTTTTGATTACTACTGATCGGGAGCACCCTTCCCTCTCAGAGCAATACAGTATAAACAACTTCTCATAATCTTGCATTCCTAGATCCAGGGCATGACAGAGTCTTACTCTCAGCCGAAGGAGAGCCTTTTCACACTCATTGTCCAATAGTAGCGGATCTGACACATTTTATGCGTAAACCTCTGTAGAGGCTTTGCCACTAGGGAAAAGTTGGAAATCCACTGATGGCATTTGCCCACCATTCCCAGGAACATCCTGACTACTCTCTGTGTTTTGAAAGTGTTTATTTACAATATAGCAGTGATTCTCTCTTGAGACACTTTTCTTGCTCCTTACTCAATGTGATGTTCTAGAAACAAGACTTCTTTCTGACAGTACGGCAGTTTGGTTAGGGGCACCTTATGTTCATTTTCTTTTTTTCCAGTTCTCTTTATTAGATTATAAGGAACATATAACTATGCTGGTAATATCATTTAATATGCTGGCCAGTACGAAGGTGGGTGGTAATGTGTGTCATTAAATGTAGATCCTGGCATCATTAAACAAGTGGTACAATAACATAAATCAGGGAGTCCCTCCAACAATATGCATGGTGTAACATGCAGTTGCCTGGTATTTACTGTACATCTATAATTATGGCAGGCCACTGTAGTTCCTTCATGGGTACCATAACTTTCAGAATTTATGTGGGCATCCTCTCCCTTCATAAATAAAACGTTGATTAGTCATATACCAGTCCAGGCCTGCACCCCATCATTCACCAAGGATTGGGCTCGTGATTCCCATAAATGTGCTATATTACGTCAGGCCACCACTAGTCCCAAATAGCAAACATTTTGGTATCTAGTTCCTTCTGTGTCCCTCCATCTATCCAACACACAAAGCTTCTGTTCCCAGGCCAATGTCAGGCTAGTGACCCTCTCTAGCCATCCTATCACTAATGTCCAAGATGGTTGTACTGTAGAGCATTCCATAATGTATGTAGGAAAGTCCCTTTGCGTCCGCATCCCCTAAGACAATTGTAACACTCAGCCCTCCCAATTCTAGTCAATAATAGCCTTTTGTAGTAGGTCCTGTGTAGAATATGCAATTGCACAAGTCAGAACCCTGTCTTGATGGCCATCTCCTGTGGCTCCTAAGTCCATCCGTCCATGGTCAACAGAGAAGTCTCCTAGATCACGTTCCCAGAGACCCCTCAGTGCCTCAAGGACATCCGGCACATTGTTCATGATCTTTCTGTAAATGAGTTTTTAGTATCTGGGTGCACCCGCTATGTCTTTAGATAGATTATGCCAGATTCGCAGAAAGCGGAAAACCTCCCCCTCGGGCATTTGGTACTCTTCTCTAAGGACCCAAAATTCCTTCATTGTTGCGCCTACCCAGACATCATGAAGCGCACTGATTTCTATAAGGTCCCAGTGATGGAAACTAGACAGTCCTGTATCTCAGATAACCTCCAGTAGTGTCATGGAGGGGTGCTTCCCGTAAGGGTCCAACACCTTTCCATCAGACAGTGATCTTTATCCCATGATGTATGACGTCCAGCACGACCTATTCTTCTGCCCATAGAGGGCCGCTAAGTAACTTCTGGGTCCCATTGGTGACCTGTCTTCTCTCACAGATGGCTCATGCAGGTTCGCAAACACCCAGTTGTTTACCAAAACGAGCTGCATAGCCTCAGAGTATCTTTGGAGGTCCAGGAGCAAGATGCCCTCTGATATACGCTTCTGGTGAATCTGGTAAACGCAAACCAATGGTCACTCTGGAGGAAGCTGTCCGGAATGACATAAGGCGTGTTTTGTAACATGTACAAACATTTTGGAAAAATTATCATTTTATATAACGCCACCCTATCCAGCAAGGAGCCACATTCCACAATATTCCAGTAGCTAAGCATTTTTACATTTCAATGGGCAAGCCATTTGGGACAGGGGCTTTTCCTGATTGGAGAGTGGTGATCGCTTCCTCTATCTCTTCTACAGTGATAGGTGCATTTAGTACTGCTCTATTGGCGCCAGAAAGGGCGGGAATATCGCAAAGGAAGGCTCGTACCTTGACAACAGTATGAGCTGTCAATCTCATCAGTTGTAGTTGGTTGGCAAATAAACCAATCTGACTATCACCTGCAGTCCATTCCGCCTATCTGTCACCAGGGCACAGTCTCCCCGATCGACTCCATTCACTCTCATTAAATCCATTAGGAATGTGCATCGCAGTTACATGGTCAACCACTAGGAGCCCGTGGAATATCAAGCATGTGCCACCAATATGTAGCCTCCCCAATCACATCTTGCCTTTGGCTCCCATCAAGGAAGTCTCCTGTAGGATCACCAAGTCTGGAGACTTCCGCCCGAGGAATTTGTCAACAATTCCTCTTTTTATTGTACAACCCACCCCATTAACATTCCAAGAAAGTACTGCAAAGCACCCCTCCCCCATGGTCTCAGTATCGCTCATCCAAAATGGCTAACAGTTGAAGATGTTCTTCCGCCCACTTGTACCAAGAAGATTTATCACACTGACCATCACCACTAAACCAATATGTCCAACAAAATAATGCAGCAAGCATTGGCATCCAACAATCACCCCAACTTGACCCCACCTTATCCCTACCCACCTGCTAGGCATTGCAGGTTCAAACTACCTGCTCCCCCCCACCCAATTAGCTGACAGTCTTTCTGCGCAAACATACTAAATTAAACTTTACAAATTCAACAGATAATCAGAACACTTTCCTGAGTAAGTAGTCATATCCCACATTGACTAGGAGTAGGTTATACCAGCACCAATACATGAGAAAAAAACTGTGTAGCCTAGAGGGAAGCTCCACCCCCAGAGCCATGCACTGAAAAGAAGATGGATCTCATGTGTCTCTGTTTCTCCAGGCTGCCGTCACTCAGTGGTTGATGTCATCGAGGTAGGTACAGCTGAGAGTCGAGAGCCTCCAGAATAAGGCAGTCCAGCTCACAAGGTGAGGCATAGGTTCGGAGTCCTGCATTAGATCATCCCTCTCATCCCGTCTCCTGGGGCCCTGCCAACTGGCTCCCTCCACGCCTCTTTGAGGCATCCAGTGTTGCAAATGGTTGCCATGCCTCAAGCCCATCCAATGCCTCCTCCAGCATCAAGAAATTCCAGGTTTTCCCGTCCGCTATTATTCGCAATTTGTTGGGAAAGAGCATCATGCAGTTTAACCTCCTGTTCCTGCAAGCGACGTTTAACAGCATCGAAGGCGGAAAGCAGTGAAGTCCGGTGTTATACGGACATTGGAATTTTCAAAGTTTAAGTCCCTTACTCGGCAGGACACCTGCAGTATTGTGTCCTGATAGTTGAATATTCTGTCGATTATTGTACTTGGCGCTTGGCCTGTCCTTGGAGGGGGTACCTGGACCTTATGGGCACGTTGCACTGAAAAGAGGTTGGAGAGGCCTTTTGGTTTAAGATGGTTTATGATCAAGTCCTCCACGAAAAGGTCCACACTGGGGCTCTCCGCCCTCGCCAGCACACCAACAATGCGGAGCTTGTTGCATTGTGAATGCCCCTCTATGTCCTACATGCGGGCCCAAAGTACAGCAGCATCCTGCTTGAGCACAGAGCGTTAAATCATCCTGCATGGGGTGGTGGTAATTTCCGCTGATCGTACTCTGTTACTGACCTTACCAAGGTATGCGGGTATTAAAACGATTCCACTGATATGCAATCAATTTTGGATCGAAGGTGGTTTGGACATTTTGCACAGCCTGCATCAAGTCCTTAAGCATGGGCTCCGTTTGCTTGAACCCGGGCTGCAGGCAGTGCATTCAATTCAATTTTCAATTTCAATACAAGTTTATTTAGACCAATGGTCCTCAAACATTTTAAAACCACATCAATAAAACATCAGTAAAACATTCTAAAACCACAATTCATTATTTGACCTCATTAAGGGCCTCATGTAGGTAGCTAAATACCGGTCGGTAACGGCCGAAATTCGGTAAAAAACTCGTTACCGACCGGTATTTAGATAGTTGAGATGTAGGAGGCCAAAAACCCATATTCGGTAAATATGAATCGGTAAATACCGATTCAAATTTACCGACTTCTAAAATACCGCTTCAAATTTACCGAATACATATTTTCCGATTCGGTAAATATGAAGTGGTAAATATGAAGTGGTAATACGGAAAAATGATATGTAGGTAAATTCGGTAATTAAGAAATTCTTGAAAATCGGTAAATAAGAGTCGGTAATTAACACTGATAGAAAGCAGGTGGTAATTTTCAACAGTGCATATAAGCAATCCCAAAATGCAACAGCATGGACAACATGGCCGCTCTGTATGTCATTGCAAGGCGGCTACGTCTACAGGCTGCAGGACTGAGGATATGGAGACGGGAGGAACGCATCTACAGACAGCGCATCACACTCTTCCAACTGACTGACGCAGAAATACATGAAAGGTACAGGCTACACCCCCAAACCATCATGGACCTGATAAGGGACCTGCACCCACTCCTGGACCAGCCAACAAGAAGGGCGCATGCCATACCACCACATGTGCAGGTGCTCTGCAGCCTACACCTACTTGCATCTGGCAGTTACCAGGGGGTGATAGCTGCGGTGGGCGGTGTTTCCCAGAGTTGCCTGTCCCGTTTCTTCAGGAAGTTCCTGGATGCCATGATGCAGAGAATGCACCACTACATCAGCTTCCCAAACACACAGGCTGAACTGCAGAAAACTAAAACTGACTTTTATCACATGGCACAGTTCCCCCATGTCATTGGCTGTATAGATGGCACACACATCCCAATCTGCCCACCAGCTGCCACTGAGCACATCTACAGAAACAGAAAGTCCACCCACTCCATCAATGTGCAGGTAATCTGCGATGCAGGGAACATCATCACTGATATCGTTGCCAAATTCCCTGGGAGCACCCATGACTCCTACATCTTCCAGAACAGTGGGATCTACACACGACTGCTTGCGGGAGAATTTGGAGAAGGATACCTGCTAGGTAAGTTACAGTGACGCTCCATAGTACTCAGTGCAAATCATAGTGTATTGAGGCATGTGACTGATGTCTCCCTTTTACTCACCTAGGGGACAGTGCATATGCCGTGCGGTCATTCATCCTCACTCCCTACCTACACCCATCAACCCAGAGTGAGAGACGATATAATGTGGCACACAAATCTACTCGCAATGTGGTGGAGTGCACGTTTGGACTACTGAAGAGCAGGTTTCGCTGCCTCCGTAAGAGTGGAGGTGCACGCCAGTACACACCCATCCTCTGCTGCAAGATTATTGCCACTTGTGCAATGCTGCACAACCTTGCCACAAAGAGAGGCACAGAGGTCGAAATTACATATATTGAGGACAATGATGATGAGTTTGCACATGCAGAGGCCAACGCAGCAGGAGTACAAACAGCAACAGATGGAAGAGTGAGACGGGCAGAGATCACATGCAACTATTTCTGAATGAGTAAGGGGACACAGCCTGTAGTTGTATGCCATAACGTAGTTTAATCAGGCAGCACTACGCCACAACTCAAATGAAATTGTATTCCAACAACAATGAAAAATAAACCTTTGTTAGTTAAGGGTTACTTCACCCAATTGTGTCATTGTTTTGCCTGACGCATTAATGTTTGCGCTCACGCGCACCAGTGCGAGATGGAATTGAGGGGGCGTCCTCACTGGCTGGGGTACCAGTGGCACCACGGTGACGCCTGTTGCTCCGACGAGTGTCTGGGACAGGGGGGGTTATGCTGCTCCTGCTGGTCGTGTCTTCTGTGTCGCCAGCATCCAAAGCGCCAGCTGTTGCAGACTGGCTGGTGAGCAGCACTTCTAGTGCACTTGTGACCCTAACCATCCCCCTGGACACATCTGTGCTGCACTGTGCAAGGCCCTCCTGCATCGCCACAGAGCGCCTGCAGATCAGCGATGTGGCAGTCGCCAGCCGGTTCACTGCCCTCGAGGTCTGATCCTTCCTCTGATGTCCCCTGCGCCGTGTTGCCCTGTCCTCATCGTACTTTGAGCACAGCAGCATGATGGATTGGGACATGTCCCGCATGCCCGCTGCCATATCAGCCATGCCCCCTGCCATGGTGGTGATGCCCTTTTCAATGTTACCAAAGGTATTGTTGAGGCCACGCATCTGTCGCTGTACGGACACCATTGCCCTTGCCTGGATGCGTTGTATTTTCACCATGGTGCCCTCAAGACCTGAGAACACTCCATGGCCCTGCCCAAGGGGAGGTGGACTCTGCGGCCGAGCCCTGCGGCGCCGTCTGCCAACTGTGTGTTCTCCCTCAGACTCGGAAGGCACACTGGCATGGGTTACATCCTGGGGTACAGTGGACGTTTCCGGGCCCCTCGAGTCTTCGGATGATGAGTCGGTCACATCCAACCTGGCTGCAGGACGCCTCCTCAACCTGTGCAATGCAGGAGGTGAAGATGGTGGTGACACCTGCAGGACTGGGTATGCTGGCAGGAGCGGCGATGCTGGCTGGGGTGGTGTAACTGCCTGTGGTGCCGTTCCCTGGGCGGAACTGGTGGTGGCCTTCTCTGTGCTGGGTGTGTGGTGTGCCCTCTCTCCCTTGTCATGGCCAGTTCTGTGCGCAGTAGTGCCTGTGGGCAGAAAAGCGACAGTAGCTAAGTGTACCTGAAGCATTCTCTTGATGATATGACAATACAGTTTCTAGACAGTATCTCAATGTCCTCGTATCATGTTTGGCCTTTTAGGGACTACATCTCCCATGATGCATTGCAGGCATGCACTAATACCTGTACTGGAGTGGGATTCTCATAGCACATTTTGGGAGTTGGGAAGGGGTAGGGGGGGGCACATTGCTGTGCAAGCGTCTTACCTTGTTTGGAGGTGCCTCTGGCGGAGCTGTCAGCGTCCCCAATCCCCACGATGCTTTCTGGCTCAATCGTTGTCTCCACTAGCTCCTCCAGTTCTGTCAGGGCTGGTGCTCTGTTGCGTCCACCTCCTGTCTGGCTGGCCTCTTTTTTTAATTCTGCCACCTTCCTCTTTGTGATGATGCGGATGTCATACCACCGCTTCTTCAGGACATCGATGTCCCGGGGGGTCACTCCCATGGCATTCACCTGTGCCTGGATTCCAAGCCAGATCTTTCGTTTTTCTGACTCAGGCACTTGCTGTGACAGTTTTCCAAAAAGTTTCTGGTGCTGCTTCACGACCTCCTCCACCAGAACTTGCAGCTCCTTTGGGCTGAATTTGAGCTTTCGCTTCCTCTCCCCTCCTTCCCTCTCTGTGTCCTGGCTGGCCATTCTTGCAGTCTCCAGGGCTGAATCAGGCAGTTGCTCTCTTCCTCTCCTCAGCACTCCCAGCCTCTCCAGAGTCTGCTAATTGTGTGCACCTGCCTGGGTGTGGCCACTCCCTGGTTGGGTGGGGTTTAGGTTGCACAGGATTGGCTGCTTGAAGTCATGTGTTTTTGAACTACCGATTCGGTATTTACCGAATCGGTATTTACCGATTCGGAAAATACCACTTCAGTATTTACCGATTCGGAAAATACCGCTTCGGTATTTACCGATTCGGTAAATTCCGATTCATGTTTACCGAATTTTACCGATTCGGTAATGTTTACCGATTGTTGACCTACATATAACTTACCGATTCTTAAATACTGATTCGGTAAAATTCGGTATTTAAGACTCGGTAAACATAATTTACCTACATATGGCCCTAAATTTCATAAAATACACTCAGCATTCCCTCAACATTTCATATCACATAGGCCACACAGAACTATAAAATAGGCAAATCAATTCAAAACGCTAATTAGGAATCCTTTAACTTTTTGGAAAAACTTCCCCATGGCACACGCTATGTCTAAATTACTCACTTTCGTTAAGAGGTTTACTCAATGCATTCAATAACGCTTCTCGGTCTCACTTTCTCCCCCATTTGTCATTTGAGGAAAGCACAATTGTCCAGTTTATGTGCTGTGGCTTTTTGCTCGATTTATCTTTACCCATGATGGGTCCACCGGGCACAGAAAGGTACACAGAGTAGGCACCACCAGCCGCAGTAGGTAGTAGGAGTAACTGCAGGGCGGTGACGTGGGGAGGGGGAGGGGCAGGGTGGGGGGTAGTAAACTATGGATTACGGAGGTTTACAGGTAAATTAACATATAAATTAATAAAACGAATTTCGTTTCGTGCACTACATCCCCAAATGTGATGCAGTGCATACAACGAAAATTGTTTTATTAATTTATATGTTAATTTACCTGTAAACCTCCGTAATCCATAGTTTACTACCCCCCACCCTGCCCCTCCCCCTCCCCACATCACCGCCCTGCAGTTACTCCTACTACCGACCGCGGCTGGGCACCACTAAGGGCCCAGAGTCTCTTCGCCTCCGAGCCACGAGCGCAAGTTGCAAGACGACTCCTGCACTCATAGTTCCCTGCACAGTGTCAGCGAACAAGAACGCGCCCAAGCTCCCAGTGAGCAACCGCGGGGGACTCCCAAAGTAAGGTCCTGACTGCACCCGGCCACCCGCACTGTGAGTCCCATCAACAATTAGGCAGTTGCACTACTTTCTCTAAGCTGACTAATGCTACAGGCCCTGTTGTCAGTCCCGGCTGAGGGCCGCCCCACCCTCTCCAGGCAGGGGCTCAGGCAGCCACGATCACTCAAGCCGAATGCAGGATCGGGACCCAAGAATGCCTCTCAGGGGCCACAACTGTTCACTTTGCAAGTGGGAGGGTGGGTCTCTTCCAGGATGCACGTCCCCCAGCCCACAACAATTTGCTTCATGCGCAAGAAAACAGGACCAGGGTCGCCGAGTGCACTCCTCACACAGTCTTCCTCCACTCTCAGGCACTGTCATTGTGAATGATGGAACCTGCGGTTCCAAAAGTGTCAGAGACTGGGAACCGTTGGAATGTGTCTGATCTCGGGAAGGCATTCTGTTGAATTCTGGAATTCAGATTAGCATTAAACCTTAGGGTACTTAGGTTGCGCTGCATTGGGGGATTCGGGGACCTTTGCATTTGCACATTTGCCATAACATTCACATTATGATGTATAGAAGAACAGTGATACGGAGCAATTAATATATTGCTTTTATTTTAACGTAGGGAACATTCAATTACCCTCACTTTAGTCTTTGAATCCAACAGAAATGTATTACCGAAATTAATGTGAGGCACACCTACACAATGGGACCGGTCTTCAAACAATAATAACAATCAATTGTACAAAGACATACAAATATACATAAAGAAATAAATATACAACACAAACAATAATACAAACAACTTTATCTTGCCAATACCCTGAAATATTTTTCTATAGTTAGTGTCTGCCCATTTATTTGTGCACAGAGGCAAGAAGTGCCCTTTATATAGCTCTCTTGTGTCACAAAACGTTTTTTATATATCACTCGTTTTAAATTTAGTGAGGACTCCTCCAAAGTGAATGTTGTCGACGCGGATGCGTTTCAGCCTTTGTAATCTTTTCGGCCTCCTCAGGACGAGGGCACAGGAACGATAATCATCAGATCCTCTAACCGTCATGTGTTTAATAACCCCGAGTTGCGCCTCGGTGGTGCCTCAATGGCGCCTAAATTCAAAATAGCTACCCTTCTCTTACTCGAAGGGGTCTATCTATCGTTGTGAACCAGTTCATCTGGTGTTTCAAGTGTAAATACTGCGCGCGCTGAGTTTTAAAAGAGGACCGAGAGCACTTATCAGCTCGAGACTTTACCGCTGACCGGCAGGCAGTATTTACCCTCGTCCTGAGGAGGCCGAAAATATTACAAAGGCTGAAGCGCATCCGCGTCGACGACATTCACTTTCGAGGAGTCCTCACTAAATTTAAAACAAGTGATATATAAAAAACGTTGTGTGACACAAGATAGCTTTATAAAGGTCACTTTTTGCCTCTGTGCACACATTTGACTACCTCCGAGTGGACCGCCCAAAATAAATGGGCAGACACTACCTATAGAAAAATATTTCATGGTATTGGCAACATAAAGTTGTTTGTATTTTTGTTTGTGTTGTATATATATTTCTTTATTGACAGTTGTACGTCTTTGAACAATTGATTGTTATTATTGTTTGAAGATCGATCCCATTGTGTAGGTGTGCCTTACATTAATTTAGGTAATATATTTCTGTAGGATTCAAAGACTAAAGTGAGGGTAATTGAATGTTCCCTACACTAAAATAAAAGCAATATATTAATTCCTCTGTATCATTGTTCTTCTATACATGACTGTGTTTTATACTCAGATATAGGAGGGTGAGTTGGGTATATCCCTTAGGTATACATATATAAAATTCACATTAAGCATGTGCCTATCAAAATGCATTTGATTTGATTAGATCTACTTTCGCAGTTCCTAATGGTCCAATTTGTTACAGTAATGACATGGCATATTTTTCTTTAACGTGACTGTATCCACTCCCAAGTTCAGAACTTAGAAGGCACGTCCACCTTATAATGGGTGGTCTTCCTGCATTCATTTGTCATTGTCTCTACCATGATATCAACAAAGTAGGCCTTAAATTGGTGTTGTTTGGACCCTACTCCAACTCTGTAAAACAGCTTGGTAAGAGGGAGCGTTTGCCTTCCACAGATGGCTCCCTGTGCCTCACTTATCTCTCTCTCTCTCTCTCTCTCTCTCACTCTTTCTCTCACATTCCACGTACCCGCCAGACAACTCAGATATTCCCAACTTGCCCTCGCCTCCGTCCCCAGCATCCACAAGACCAGAACAGGAGGAAGGTCATTCTCCTACCTCGCTGCCAAGACCTAGAACACCCTGCCCCTGCACCTCAGGCAATCTGCGTCACTGACCAAATTCAGGAAGGACCTCAAGACCAGGCTCTTTGAATGAACTTCCAACCAGTCAGACCAGCAGCCCCCTCGCCAAGCACCTTGAGACCCTCACAGGTGAGTAGCCGCGCTATATGAGTCCCTTATTAATTGAGTGATTGATTTGCCACATTTCCAGAAAAGAAGAGAACTCAGTTGAGAGTGCACATATCCCATATATTCTTACCTAAAACCATTGTTTAAAGACGCAGAAACCTGGCTCTCTAGCGCTTGTGGGTTAAAGCAGCTGGACCTCAGATTAGCTGTCCCTCTGAACTCCTACAAGTTCATGCTCCCAAAACGATGGCAGGAATCTGAGATATGCAAGAGGCCTCAACACCCTTCTCTGGGTTTTCCCTAACTCCTTCACCTGCCATGAAGAATCCAGGAATATTTAAATGAAGATCTCAAAAGACAAAATAAATATTGTGCCAGAGACCATCTGTTTCACCAGAGAGGAAGTCTCGAAAGTGGAAATCAGGGTTATAGGTACACCACTTTAGAATATGTTCCTACTGGAATTTCATTGAAAATGCAAGATTTGGAACTCCACATAACTTTCTGATACTGCGTCCAATATGCAAAGAAGTTTTTAGTTTTAAGCTGAACGGGGTCCATTTTGCTTCTGGAAAGCATTGTGTGGATTGATTGTACAGGACCCATGTTAAAACAATCAAATAAATTATTTTTGTACAGTAGGATGCAATAAAAATATGTGCAAATAGCAAGTAGTATGGGGGTAGAGCATGACCTTATGCGCAAAGTACATAATGATACCAGTGCAGCGTTAGGGTTAGGCTTAAATGGAGAAATCGATAGAGCCAACTGATTTATGTGGCTTAAATACAGGCTTTTGGGTCTCGGCAAAAGACGGCTTTAGCTGTCTCTACTCAGACCTGCTATTTACAAAAAACATAGCGCTATGCTTAGAGTGGGCTTTGGGTGAGCACCTTGCTCATTTTTGGATGGATTGGTGTCAGTCTCAGTTGACTGCTAGATTCCTCTCATTTTTGGGTACGTCCCGCCCAGGAGTATATGTGTCTCAAAGTTTCTGACTGGAGTAGTTGTGTCCTTCCACAGTATACCTAGGGGACTCTTTTTTCCAACATTGCTGGTTATGCGTGTGCATGTGTTCTGATGCATGCGGTGGCATGCCAGTGTCAACAAGCAGAGGCAAAGCCAATAACTCCGCTTTTTTATAGCCGGGACCTGTTGACTTTGCAAATGCTTGTTGTGCTACAGAAGACTAATTTTCCCCCTGAGGATTGCCCTAGTTCTCCTGGATGGTGAGGTGTGCCCATCCTTCCCCTTCTATGGCCCCAAATATACTTTTCGAGAACGGTGTCAGTCCAAGGATATCACGTGACATCACAAAATGATAAATTAAGCACCATTTTCAGTTCTGAGCAGCCAATGAGGTTCAGCCCATTTAAAATGTGTGAGGTCCAGCAATGGTATGTACATTGGCGCTTTCCCACGCTGATATTTACAAATTGTCTTTTTAAAACTATCGAAAAAGACTGAACAGTTTTCTATCTAATTTGTAAAAGCATGCAGAAAAAACTGTACATGCAACATTTGGAGTCATTTTATTCAGCATTTTTCCATATCTGTTGTCAAAACTTCATATTGGAGTTAAAACTAAGTAGTCATATTTTGCAACTTCTCTGCTCCCAACAACATTGTCCCCTTTTTCCAAACAGTAAGAAACATTCAAGACTCTAACATCCATGGGATCTAAAGTTTCCTTCAGATTTGTCAAGTAGTGTCAAAGGCACTAGCAAATAAGGGCCAGATGTAGGTAACTTCCATTTAGCGAGTCCTTAATAGCGATTATTACCGAATCGCTATTAAGGACTCGCTAAATGGAATGTAGGTAGGAATCGCTAAAATATTAGTGATTCCTTAACATTCCTTAATAACGAATCGGTAAATCCGATTCGTTATTAAGGAATACCTAGCCATTCATTCCTATGGGCTAGGAGGCCCACAGGAATGAATGGGAAGAGATTCACTGTTAGCGATTCGGTATTACCGAATCGTTAATAGCGGGAGCTGTTTCAAGGGTGCCAGGGTGTCCAAAGGACACACTGTTGCACCCCTGAAATGTGCATGTGTGCACATGTGGCGCACATACATGCCCTAAGGGCATGGATGTGTGCCACATGGCACATTAAAAAAAGCAAAAAAGTGCCTTTTGTAAGAAAATCGCTACTTACCACCAACTTGAAGTTGGTAAATAGCGATTCCTTAAGGATGAGGTGCACTGTTTTCAGTGCTAAGTACATTGCATTTAAGGAATCGATATTTCCGAGTCCTTAAATGCAAGAGCAAAATAAGGAATCGCTATTTTGCGATTCCTTATTCTCCATGTAAGTTTAAAGTCACCTACATCGCACATGGTTAAATACCAGTCGGTAACGCAGAAATTTAACGAATTTCGGCGGTACTGACTGATATTTAGCCACCTACATCTGGCCCTAAATGTCTTACAACGCGAAGTCAGTTCTAACCATAAGTTAAGATGCAATTGCTTTACATATTCCTGTGCTCTTTCATCTTTGCATAATAAAGCCATTATTAGGTCACGCCAAGAGACACAGCGCATGCGCTGCACACCTTGGTGAGACCTATTGTCGTCGGTTTTCCATCGGAAGGGGGACAGGAGATGTGCAGGCGTACAGACAGGGGATGTGCACTCCGCCGTACGCGTGCACATCTCCTGTCCCACGGCTCGTGGCGTTTTCCAGGACAACGCGCGCATAGCCCGCTTTCACTTTCCCTCCCTCTCCCCCATGATCTCCTCCCCGTCACAGAGGTCTTGGTCACCCCAAAATGTAATTAAGGAAAAAATGTAGCGCTTCAAGACAGGAGTTAGATTCTTCCAGGCTGGAATTGGTTTGGGGAGCACAGATGGACATGAGCGGCTCCACAACAACTCGCCTTGTCTCACCAATTTGGGGTGGTGGGGCATAAAATAAGAGGCACAAGTCCAAATAAAACCCAACACTGATGGAAATTCGCCCCCCCCCCATCGCCAGCTGACAGGCAAAAGCGGAGCATACAGTGCGACATGTGTATACCACGCTGATATGGCGGTGTCCACCAGCCTCTCTGCGCCTGAAGTCGTCCTGTCCTTCTTGTTTCAGGCCACAGGCTCGAGCTTCAGGGGGAGCAGGGTTCGGGGGACAGAGACAGGGGGACAGGAAACAGTGAAGAGCACGATGCAGAATCACGGCCCTGTTCCCTTCCCACTCTAGCACTGCAGCTGCACCACCATGTCTGCATGTTTCGACGTTGCCCGTGCCCTTCCACTTCCTCCGCTTCCTTCCTTCAGCAGTCAGGTGAGCACACACACAGATTCTGTAGTTCTGTATGTCAAATACATCAAATGGAATGGCATATTACACACCATTTTTAGCGTAATAAAAGGCATTAATTTATTTTTATGACACTGCATTTTCTTCTGTCCATGATCCAGGAAACATTTGGCGCTATTAACTCCAAGTCCTGATGAAGATCAGATCAAGATACTCTATGAACACAAATGTGTGGATTAGATAAGGCATAATCAATAATATATATATAAACAGATAAGGCAATAATACGATCATTTAACAAGAACAAGCTAAAATCCCTACTAATATTCTAGTAGAGGAGGTCTGTAAATAAAATACTGTATATTAAAATTAAAGTTGGACCAACTTAATCATTACAAATCCTTAGATAATGGCAAATGAGTTTTACGCACCAAGCAATATGGCGTAAAATCGCTGGACTTTTTTCCTCACATACAATTTATATGACTTTGTAAAAATATCAAAGAGTGAATTAAAGATTATAACATGGTTACATTTATCTGTTGTGATCTGCAATAAAATTTCTCCAACTTCTATTTGCTCTCACTTTAAACAAATCTATATCTAAGCTAAAGAAATTAGACGGTTGACCTATCAAGAAAGTCAAGTAATTGATTCTGGGCTTGCCACATATTTTTTTAGGCCGTGCATTCGAGACCTTTTTTGTGCACTTTAGTATATACTTATTATATACTTATATGTGTATGTACTTTGTGGGCTCTTGAGATCAGCCCTAGGATCTGTCTGCTTCCGCTTATGGACTCTTTTTTCTGTTCACCTGCCTCTATTTAACTGTCTTGATAGAAAACGACCAGCAGAGGTCAGTAAAATACCAGAATTGCTTTCTGCTGAGGGACTTTCTTTTTTTTTTCCTCTGGCAACTTCCTCTATTTAACTTTCTTGATAGAAAACGACCAGCAGAAGTCAGTAAAATACCAGAATCACTTCAGCATTCTCTAGGTTCCTGTCCATAGAAACTGTCTTCCATGAGCACCCGTAGACAATAATATTTTTTTCAAATATTGTATTTTCAGTGATATGACCACCGAAGGCGCTGATGTTACAATAAAAATGGAGCTTTGGACTATACCATTTCCCCCGAAAAGCAATATTTTTCTCCATGTGTTCCCATACCTGACGTGTCATGCAGCGTTTTGCTTACTTTCCCTCCATGTCAAAGAACAGTAGATGTTTCAGCAACCAGACTAATATGCTGCATAGCTAAATACATATAAGGTCAAAAAGGCGAGACCGATTGCATTGCAAATGCTTGTTTCAAATGCAGCAGTAGAGGGTAGAGCGTGGCAGGGATGAGCTGCTATACTAGCAAAAAAAACCAAAACCAAAATAAAAACACAGTAACTATTGTGTAACCCTGGGCATAGTTCGCGAAGTAGCGCTACGCGCAACTACGCAAAGTGCACTTCGCACTACGCGAGCTATGCGTAGCACTTCGCGAACTGCGTAGTACCCTGTTCGCACTGTGCAAGATGTCGTTTTCAATGATTGCACAGTGCGGACAAGCAACCGGCACTGTGCAATCATTGAAAACGGCATCTTGCACAGTGCGAGCTGTAGTTTTCTGCCGCTCGAGTAGATTTTTACTCGAGCGGCAGCTTTCTCAACGCGGACTGGTAGTTTCTTATACGCGACCACTCGCAATGAGAAACCTGACCTCCTCGTGTTGAGAATCTCGCCGGGAGGTTTATTTTCCACACTCGCGATCGCCAACTTGATGCTGCTGATCGTGAACGAGGAAAAAGTCAGGCCGGGATGTCATTTTGCTTGTTCGCGGTCGCCAACTTGACGTTGAGGACCGCGAGCAAGCAAAATATGACTGCTGCACTACGCAACACTACGCTACGCGTGTTTGCACTGTGCTACGTACAATTCGTGATGTCGCGCATACTTCGCAAACTACGCGAGCGTAGCGTAGTGCTTTGCCCAGGCTTACTATTGTGTTCAGGAAAAAACGGAGACAGTGTATGGGAATGGAAGGTAGGGGAGAGCTGAGATTTATTTCAAGAACATGGCCTGGAAATGGGTTTTCTAGACCCTCCGACAACAAGGACTGCATTAATATGCTAACCCAAAACAGACAAACCTGATAGACCGCTGAGCGTCACTCGAGTGAGAGGAATACTAGGCAATGATCAATTCAATAAGATATCACAGGGATAATTAGTGGAACCCACTCCCTCTTTCCTCATGAAAAGGCACACTCAATAACATTAGAAAACCAGAAATATATTTTAAGATTTATATCACATCAAAATCCCCTCCTAATGCAAGCAATACGAATGGTAGCTATTATAGACACAAACAAAATAACAGCAATGATACTTATCAGGTGAGTAAATGATGAAAAAATATCGTAACATTGTGATGTATCATAAAGCTTCTTTATATCTTCAACCCCACCTTCCTCTCGGCTAACAGTGGCCATGTTGGGTTCAAGTGCGGGTGACTAGGATTTCAACTGAGTGAGGGACCATGGCTGTAAGAAGATAGCCCATAACTATTCCTTCACATTGCAGAATGCCGACACCAACGGTAGCCACTGCCTTTAGGCAACCTGGTAACACTGTGGATATTGGGTCGAGTGGCTGAAAAGTAGGCAACTGGTTGTTTTCTATTTCCATGCGTTTCGGTTACTACTGATAGGGAGCACCCTTCCCTCTCAGAACAATACAGCATAAACAACTTCTGATAATCTGCATTCCTAGATCCAGGGCATGGCAGAGTCTTACTCTCAGCTCATGGAGAGCTTTTTCATGTCATTGCTCAATAGTAGCGGATCTGACACATTTTATGCGTAAGCCTCTGTAGAGGTTTTACCACCAGGGAAAAGTTGGAAATCCACTGACAACAGTAGCCCACCTTTCCCAGAAACAACCTGACTCTGTTTTGGAAGTGCTCATTTGCAATAAAACAAAGATTCTCTCTTGAGACACTTGTCTTGCTCCTTACTCAATGTGACGTTCTAGATACAAGGCTTCTTTCTGACAGTATTGCAGTTTGGTTAGGTGCACCTTATGTCCATTTAATTTTTTCCAGTTCTCTCTATTAGATTATAAGGTACATATAACTATGCTGGAAACACCATACAATATGCTGCCCAGAACACAGGTGGATGGAGATGCGTGGCATTAAATATACATCCTGAAATCATTAGACAAGTCGTCCAATTACATAAATCATGGACACCATCCAACAAGAGCATGGTGTAACATGCAGTCGCCTGATATATACAATACATCTATAATTATGGTAGGCCACGGCAGTTCCTCCATGGGTCCCATATCTTTTGGAATTTATGTGGGCAACCTCTCCCTTTATATATAAAATGTTCATTAGTCATACACCACTCCAGGTCCTCACCCCGTAGTTCCACCAGGGGTTGGGCTGGTGAGTCCCATAATTGTGCTCTAATGCGTCAGGCCATCACTAGTCCCAAATAGTGAAACAGGCATTGGTATACAGTCCCTTCTGTGTCCCCTCATATACCAAACACACAGATCTTCACTTCCTGGGCTAATGTCAGGCCTCTGACCCTACTCTAGGCATCATATCACTCATGTCCAATATGGTTGTATTGAAGGGCATTCCCATAATGTATATAGGAAAGTCCCATTGTGTCCGCCTCACCTAAGAGAATCGTCACTCTCAGCCCTCCCACTTCTAGTCAATAATAGCCTGGTGTAGTAGGTTTTTGTGAAGAATATTCAATTGCACAAGTCAGAACCCTGTCTTGATTGACATCCCCTGTGGCCCCAGAGTGCCTCAGTCCATTGATCAACAGAGAGACCTCCTAGATCACGTTTCCAGAGGCACTCGGGCCTTCAGCACCTCAAGCACATCCGGCACATCATTCATGATCCTTTTGTAAATGAGCGATGGATTGGTTTCCAATATCTGGGTGCCACCCGCTATGTCTTTATCTAGAGCATAACAAATTATCAGAAAGCGGAAAACCTCCCCCTCGGACATTTGGTTTTCATCTCTAAGGACCCAAAATTCCTATATTGTCGCAGCTACCCAGACATCATGAAGCACTGATTTCTATAAAGTCCCAGTGATAGAAACTAGACCAGTCCCCGTGTCTCAGGCAACTTCCAGTAGTGTTTCAGAGGGGTGCTGCCTGTAAGGTTACCAAACCATTCCATCTGATGGTGATCTTTATCCCATGCCTAAAGTACCACATTAATGTATGACGTCCAGCATTACCTATTCTACTTCCCTTAGAGGGCCACTTTGTAACTTTTGGGTCCCATTAGTTCCCTGCAAACACCCAGTTGTTTACCAAAACGAGCTGCACAGAGGTCCAGGAGTGATATGCCCCCTGATATACTCTTCTGTTGAATCTGACCAACACAAACCGCGGGTCACCCGGGTTCCAGAGGAGCCATCTTAATTTGCAGTACACACTCTGGAAGAAGCTGTCCAGAATGACATAAGGCGTGTTTTGTAACACGTACAAACATTTTGTCAGAATTATAATTTTATCTAATGCCACCCTACCCAGCAAGGACAGCAATAGTGTTTACCAGAGCGTGATATCCCTCTTGAATTTGTCCAAAATATTATATAGGATATCTCTATATTCAGCATTTACTAGGGAAATAGTCCGAAAGGAGCTATATTGGTCCGCTGTTTTGCCATCTTTACGAATGACCGCGATCATGGGTATTTGTGTCTCCTCTGCCATACTGCCCTGGATCAATGCTGACATGTACATCTGGCGGAGGTAGAACGATATTCCACTAGCAAAGCATCTGTACACTTCTATGGGCAAGTCATTTGAAACAGGTGCTTGCCCTGATTGGTGAGTGGTGATCGCTTTCTCTATCTCTTCCACAATGAGAGGTGCCTCCACTATTGCTCTACTGGCACCAGAAAGGGAGTGGAGGGGAATATCGCAAAGGAAGGCACGTACCTCCACCACTGTATGATCTGTCAATCCCATCAGTTGTAGTTGGGAGGCAAATATACCAATCCGACTATCACCTGCAGTTCCCTCCACCTACCTATCACAAGGGCTTAGCATCCCTGATCATCCCCAAACACTCTCATGAATTCCATTGAGTATGTGTGTCGCAGCAATATGGCCACCCCCCAGGAGCCCGTGGTTTATCCAGCATGTGCCACCGGTATGTAGCCTCCCCGTCACCATCTAGCCTCCGGCTCCCATCAAGGAAGTATTTTTAAGGAGCACAAAGTTTAGAGACCTTCGCCTGAGGAATTCCTCTTTTTATTTTACAACCCACCCCATCAACATTCCAAGAAAAGACTGTGAAGCACCCCTTCCCCATGGTCTCAGTATCGCCCATCAAAAATGGCTAACAGTTGTAGATGTGCTTTTGCCCACTTTTAACAAGAAGATTAATCACACTGACCATCACCACTACACCAATATGTCCAACAAAATAATGCAGCAAGCATTGGCATCTAACAACCACCACAACGTGACCCCACCTTATCCCTCCCCACCTCCTAGGCATGGCAGCTTCCATCTTCCTGCCCTCCAAATTCGCTGAGAGTCTGTCCTTGCAAACATTCTAAAGTATAATCTACAAATTCAACAGTAGTAGCAGTAGTCTCCTGCACCATATCCCCCATTGAATAGGAGTATGTAACACCAGCACCAATACATGAGAAAAAACTGTGTAGCCTAGAGGGACGCCCCGCCCCAGGCGCCATACACTGAAAAGAAAATGGGTCTGATGCGTGTCTGTTTCTCCAGGCTGCGGTCACTCAATGGTTGATGTCATCAAGGTAGGTACAGCTGACGGGTCGGGAGCCTCTAGAGTAAGGCAGTCCAGTTCTACAGGGCAAGGCAAACGTTCAGAGCCCTGCACCAGATTATCACTCCCATCCCATCCCAAAAGGCTTGCCCCATACCTCTCTGGGGCATCCAGTGTTCCAAATGGTCGCCATCCCTCGAGCCCGTCCCACGCCTCCTCCAGCATCAAGCTATTCCAGACTTTCCCGTCCGCTATGATTCACAATTTGTTGGGAAAGAGCATCATATATTTAAACTCCTGTTCCTGCAAGTGACGTTCAACAGCACCGAAGCAGCAGCGCAGTGAAGTCTGTTAATATATATGGACAGTGGAATATTCGACCTTTAAGTCTCTTACTCGGCAGCACGCCTGCCGTATGGTGTCCTGACAGTTGAATATTCGGCCAATTATTGTACTTGACGAGTGGCCTGGACTTGGAGGAGGGGACCGGGACCCTATGGGCACCCTGCATTTAAAAGAGGTTGGAGAGGCTTTTTGGTTTAAGATAGTTTATGATCAAGTCCTCCACAAAAAGGTCCACACTGGGGCTCCCTGCCCTCGCCACCACCCCAACAATGCGGAGCTTGTTGCATTGTGAACGCCCCTCCATGTCCTACATACAGACCCAAAGCACAGCAGCATCCTGCTTGAGCACAGAGATCATAGATATGAGTACCGGTACATCAACCTGCATGGGGTGATGGTCATTTCTGCTGATCGTACTCTGTTGCTGACCATACCAAGGTATGTGCGTAGGAAAACCATTCCACTGACAAGCAATCAATTTTGGATCGAAGGTGGTTTTGACATTTTGCACAGCTGCATCAAGTCCTTATGCGTTGGCTCACTTTGCTGAACCCGAGCTGCAAGCAGCGCATTCAATAATGCTTCTCGTTCTCACTTTCTCCCCCATATGTCATTTGAGGAAAGCACAATTGTCCAGTTTGTTGTGGCTTTTTGCTAGATTTATCTTTACCCATGATGGGTCCACCGAGCACAGCCAGGACACAGAGTAGGCACCACTAAGGGCCTAGAGTCTCCCGCCTCTGGGCCACGAGTGCAAGATGACACCTGCACTCATGGTTCCCTGCACAGTGACAGCGAACGAGAACACCTCCCAAGCTCAAATGGTGCCACTGGGGGGACAGGAGGGGCCTTCCTCCCGAAGTAAGGTCCTGACTGCACACGGCCACCCGCACTGTAAGTCCCATCAACAACTGGACAGTTGACAGTCCCAGCAGAGGACCGCCCTACCCACTCCAGGCATGGGCTTAGGCAGCCACGATCACTCAAGCCGAATGCAGGATCGGTACCCAAGAAGAATGCCAGGGGCCAGGGGCCGCAACTGTTGACTTTGCAAGTGGGAGGCAGTCTCTTCCAGGATGCTCATGCCCAGCCCACAGCCATTTGCTTCATGGGCAGGAAAACAGGACCAGGGCTTCCCGGGTGCACCGCCTCACACAATCTTCCTCCCCTCTCAGGCACTGTCATTGTGAATGATAGAACCCTGGATTGGAACTGTTGAAGGTGTCTGATCTCAGTAAGGGATTCTGTTGAATTCTGGAAATCGGACTAGCATTAAATCTTAGGGTATTTAAGTTGTGCTTCACTGGGGGACTCGGGGACCGTTGCAGTTGTTCATTTGCCGTAGCAACACATTGAGCATGTAGCTATCAAAATACATTTGATTTGATTAGATCTACTTTTGCAATTCCGATGGTCCAATTTGTTACAATAATGACACAGCGTATTTTTCTTTAACTGCTTAACCACGGCACAAATTCTCCTGCAGTGCGGGAGAATTAATGAGCGGGCGGGGCTGCGTCGGCCAACGGACGTGCGCAGCACCAGCGAGGTAGTGCTTGCGTCGACCGTTGCCTGACACAAGCACGGAACAGGTTAACGTGGCTGTATCCACTCCCAAGTTCAGATCGGGCTGCATTCCTCGCCCTCTGCCTTGTCAGAGACCATTCCCACCCCGCATCATATACAGCCACCGTGCTATCCAACTCCCTGCATCCACCAGAACCACAGCTGGGGTCTGCCATGTACAGAACACTTTGAAATGCTTTCTTGGCTAATTTGGTCTGAGCCAACAACATTTCTTGATTTTCTTTTGACTTGTTTCCAAATTATCACTACAGTACTTTGCATATTACTGAATATCATCTAAAGGCTTTCATTGGCAACAACTCATAATCTGCTGGATGTGCGAGCTAGTGTCCGAATGCAACCCAAGAATGCACTGCGACACCAAGTTACTCAGGTGTCCTCGCTCAGGAGTTTTGATGCCACTATGTTGACGAAAAGCCTGCATGAGTTGTTCATAAGAGGCAGGCACTGGCTCCTGTGACTCCTGGGCAGTCCTTGAGATTTTCAACCAATCATGGGGCATATCAACAAGGGCTTTATCTCTGCTTTTTTGGCTTTAAAAGCCAAAAAAGCAGAGATAAAACTAGCACCCTATCAACAACAGGGTGCTAACACGCAAATTCGCATGTTAGCACCCTTTTACTCTACGCTTCCCCTTGCATCTCTAATGAGATGCAAAGGGGGCGTTCCAGAGTAAAATAATAGGGGAAATGTCGCTAAGCGACATTTCTCCTATTATCAAGAATGTCGCTAACCCTGTTAGAGACAAAAAAAGCAGCGCTAACAGCGGTTAACGCTGCTTTTTTACGTCTGCTAATTGTCAGACTTAGCCATGATATCCTATGGAAGGAGGATATCATGGCTAAGTTTTCCTGTCCCTATCAACAAGGTAACGTGTGATTATCGCTGGGTTTCCAGCGATAATCTCACGTTAGCCTGTTAGCGTGTAGATTTTTATCGCTATTAAGATAAGCGCTGCTAATAGCACGCTATCTCAGCGATAAAAATTCACGCTAGCCGGCGATAATTATCCTCACGCTAAGAGCGCTGAGCGATAATTATCGCCGGTTGTTGTTGATATGCCCCCATGCTTTTTCCAGGGAACCTTTGTTTCCAAAACATAAATCACTTCATTATCCTTTTCTATAAGCGCAGTGGAGGGAGCACGCATCTGAGAGTCCGTTGGTGACTCTGCATTCAGCCCCCTCACGGGCATCTTAAACTCATTCGCGACAACAATGTCAAAGGAAGTATCCAGATATTTCCAAAGCACCTTAGAAATGTTCACAAATCTGTCAACCTAAGTGTACAACAAAACAGGATTTTCTCTTAATTTGGGAAATTGATTTGTAAATGTGAAGAGATCTCCACGACTCCAGTGCACATGCAAATATGCTCCCCTATGTACTTCTCTCAAAGGGCAGCCTCTCACCTCTGAGTCAAATTGGCTAGCCTCTCCTTCTGGCCCTCCAGCATCACTGTCCGTCCTCTTCTCCACCTTGTTAGCGGCACTGGTCTTTGATCTTTTGAGTGTCACTCCATTTCTGAATGCTTCCCACAATTACCCTCAGATGCAGTTCCATCCCTGTCTACATTGGAAAGGCCTCCTCAGTTATGGAGAGATCAACTCTGTATTCCGTCGCTATCCCTTTTAAAACTTCATGAACCTCTCAAGCATGCCCAGCAGGTTCTTTACACAGGAAAAGGAGAGCTTCTTATTTATGTACTCTAATTTAGGTGTCCCTTTTAGTATTTCCTCAACAACCTCTTCAGGAGGGAAAGGGCGTTGACCCACTGCTTTCATCCGCAACCCACTTTAAATAAAAATATAATAGCCTTAAACTGTGGATTCAAATGTTTGGTGCATTTAACATATCATGTTTATTTGGCCTCATACTGAGTCAGGGTTGCGCTGCAATTACTTAGTCAGAAATCCCATCACGGAGGGAGGGGGCGTGGCTGTTGCCATGGAGAGGGCTCTCCTCAAGTGCACATGACAGACAGACCGGTCTCGGGACTCAGACAGCTTGACTGTATTTCAGCCTTCTCCTTTGTAAATCCACGCTGCCTAGAACAAGCAGGGGTTGAGCCAGATGACGCAGCCCCCCATTTCTTTAGTGGGGAACTGTGATGCCTTTGTCCATCCAATCCCGACGCAGCTCTCTTGGTATTTCATATAAGAAATATCATAAGAGCTACGCAGGCATTGGCACGTTGGCACACAGGAGCCTCCAAATTCGGGCACAGAAGAGCCACACAGTGCAGGGAAGAAACGTGTGCGCAACATGGACAATTATGGCACCGCTTTATTTTGAAGAGCACAAAGATTTGACAAAATTATTATTATCCTCTTCTGGGCTTGGTTAAGCCAGTATTTGGGAAGATGCGCGCTCCAGTAGTCCATGCTGACAGCGGAGCTGGGCGCGTGCCAGTTGTCCCGAGAACGTGTGCACGCCTTGATTGCTTTTCTTCTGCTAGTACAAGGTGACACGCTGCAAACAAGTTAGGTTCCTGCGGCTGCCCTGCCAGACAAGTACACAATGGTGTTATTATTTTGTCAGAATGAATAGCCAAAATGTGAGGTGCAAAAAAATTAAACACGAGCTAAGTCGGACTGTCCGTTAAATAACGCAAGCATTTGCAATGCAATAGGTCTCGCATTTACGAGAGTTTAAGCTATTGCCATTTACAATGGCAATAGCCCAAACTCTTGTAAATGCGAGACCTATTTCAGTTCAAATAAGCAGCCACCAATGGACTGCTTGAAAGTGAAAGTGCGCATGGCGAGCAAAGCACGTTGTGCCTGCAGTAGGAGAAACCCATTACAGAAGAGTGTTTACAAACTAAATAAGACAGACTGTGTCGCATCTAAAATAAAAGGATCAGTTGCCATGGGAGGTTACAAATGCAGACAAGGCGGTACCAAGGAGGGACTAACAAGCCTAACAACGACTCGAAAGCCAGCATTTACAAAGGACAATGACACAAGCCAATGACAAGTATGGGCAGAGAGTGGGCGGGGCTTCAAAGCCATACTCCAATACTGCATGACTTGCAGCAGCGCATGCGCTGCCCAGGCTCAACCAAAAAATGTAATTAAATGTTAGCTTAGGAGCGCTAAAGTGAAAGTGAGAAACTGCACAAAAACAAAAACATAGTGCAAATGCAGCGTTTTCAAAGCGATCAACAACATGGAACATAGTACAGGAAAACTTTAAACAAAATCCCGTGGCAAGATAAAATAAGAAAATAGTCTGTTGAAAACAATATAAACGCCCTTCGGAGAAAGAAAAAGAAGACATGTGAACAGGCGAGACACCATGGGCAGGAGCGAAAACACAAAAGGCGGGACAATTAGGATGGATTCACCACCCAAAACAACCGGACTTGAAAAGAGACATAAAGTCACAAATGAAAAGCGAGGGATGTGCCGTAAGCCTGTTCAGTAGATACAACACGTCTCGAAGAGACAGCGCATGGTGAGACCTAACAACAGGAGCTGTTTAGGATATGTATGCATAGGTTGTCAGGTTGCTGCATGAAAGCAGATATGTGTGTATATTGTATCTGTAACACAAACCAAGCCAGTTGTACATGGTAAAAGTCCCGCATAAAGTCAAAAAGTAATAAGAAAGGTAGAGGGTTTGTGAACAGCTAATGGTCACCATGTTTTCAGACATGGCTTTTTGGGTCATAGATTATAGTAATGAGGAGGAGCCCCCTCCGCAAAGCAGCAAGCATATGCCCAATTCCTTGCACACAGGTGCCGTTAGCAAGAGCAAAACCAACCATAGCTACAGTATTCTACTGTGATATTTACCTGATGTGCACAGGTGTTTGCTGCGGAGGCCACCAAAGGGGCACTCTGTCTCCCTCAGTAATCCACCACCCGACAGAGACCCCTTGTCCCCAGAGACCGCAGGTGGAGAAGGCTGCAGTCCGTTATTAAACATGAATGTGCCTTGCTGCATCCGCCCTTAAATTAACAAACATCGCAATTAAAACAACGGATACCTCATGCATAACTAGTCAGTGAATTTGCGCTTGATACAGACAAATCTTAGCAGGAAGCAGGGGATTAACCGAGTGAGTTGTGTTAAATCATACATGCACACGGCTGGGCTAGTCGTGTAATTCGGCGGTTTCACTTCTTACCATGGTTATCTGACGGTCACGGATTTGAATGTAGTTTCGGCCCGTCCTGCCTTTTTACCTCGAATAAAACAAGCAACAACCAAGACCGTTAACCATACCTCCCTCCCGCTAACATTGCTAATAAGCTCCAGGGCTGTGGCAACAAATGGTATCTAAATCACACAAATAACGTGTGCATATTTCAATTTGTGTAAATGATTAAGTGCTGCAAAGGAGGCATAGCGCCTTTATGTAGGTGAAGCTAAAACCCCACATTTTATTTTCAGAAAGGTATCCACCCTAGTGGGCAACACAGCACTATTGGTAGCACGGGTACAACTTTGCAGCTTTGGAACGCGAGCTGCCGCTTTATGAAACCCGTAAATTCAGAAAATAAAGGCAGCGGCAGATTGTTAATGCCCAGACTGCCTGAAGCCCCCTCTCTGGTCCCAAGGCCCGCCCACGGTGGCAGTTCTTGGCCAATCCGCCGCGGGCCTTTCATTTAAATGGGAAAGAATGCAGCCTTGTTTGTGTAGGACCCGGGCCAGGCCGGCTCCTCTGATAAGCGGCTCTGGGACATTGGTGTCTCCCGTCTGTGCGGGCTCTGGGACCACATTCCACAGATACTTAGAGCAAAGTAAACACGACCTTCAGCTTGGACGTGGGAATGTGGCAATGTTATTCACTGCCTCGATGGGATACATCACACGCTCCGGCAAAATAAAAATAAATAAAAAATGGAGCAAAGCAAGAGGCCCGAACACCGAACATGTTCACAGGTCAGATTGCGAGAATGCATTTCAGCCCTCCCCGTATCATTTAAACCGAAAGGGTGAACGTGTAGCACAGAGAGATAAAAGTTCTGGTCTACGGTTACCTCCGGTTCAAGTTCTTGCTGGCACGCAGTGGAAGCTTGCCAGATAATTGTTGACCTTTTTACTGGGTTGTTCATTTACAACACTTGGGGATAGTTTGAACACCATCTTTAATCACTCTATAGCGCTGATGTGTTTCAGGAGAAAAGGGCACAACCTGCAGGTCAGACAGAGGCTGGAGTCACGACAGTCGTGGCTGCGACTTTAATCCACTTAAGGACCACAGAACGAGCACCATCAAGCCGTGGATTGGCACGGTACCCTGCAATAACGTAAAGGGCACCCGTGCCAGGAAACATTTCACTTTTAAACACATATTACAAACACGCCCAAGGCAGTTAAAAACAAGCGCGTGTCTGCCTTGTATAGTTGCAACGCGTAGTGAAACTAAAAGCTGAATCAAGCGCGTGGTGGGAGCGTGTGAGCGTGTGGTGGGAGCGTGTGAGGCAGCGAGGAAACGCCATGCACATGCACATCGCCTGTCCGTGCGCGCACATGGTTTGTCTCTCTTCGCGCACCACACCGACAACAATAGTCTTGCCAAGGTGAAGTAGCTCATGCGCTGCGTTCGCTAGGCGAGACCTAAAAATAAACAGTGTGTGAAACTTCCACCTTGAGAAATTCCTTTGCAAAATGTTCAAATTTATTTCACCAATTGCTTTGTGGAAAATGAATCTCATGTTTGGCAATCTGGTTGAAAATAACGTGCAACATTAATAATAAAATGTTTATTGCTGGCCTAGTTTCAGGATTTCTTTCTTTACCTGAGATGTATGGTGCCAAGAGAAAGATAAAAGAGCGTCCATGATGTTGGAAATTAGATGAGATAAAGTGTTCATTTCACTTTAGAGACAAGGAGAGCCTTTCTTCATTCTAATCTAGGGTTGTATGCAATAGTAACTTGGTACATTATGGTAAAATACTAAATGTTATCTATCATTTACTCAAGTTGTTTCATATAGCGATTGCACAGCGGTGGCTCCTCTGCTATGCCAGAGGATCGTATCCCCTCCCCCCCGCCACCCCCAACCCTGCCAGCTGCTTCAAAACATTAGGAAGGGAAAAATAAAACGATAATAAACACGTTTTATTTTTCCTTTCACGCTGAGTCTGTGGGGCCAGAGCCATTGGGAATGGCAGGCTGAAAGAGGAATGATGGGCACTCCTGTCAGTGCGCATGACAGTTTGTCCAGCTGTCCCAGACCGGCCAAACCGTCATGCTCACTGCAGCTGTCTCCAACCTGAGCTGCGTTGCCGGGTTGGAGATAACAGGCACGGGATTCCAGTCTCACTTAATTGAACACTAATTTCAAATAAAACATCCTCACGATAGAAGTTAATAGATCCCTATATTTTGTGTGGCCAATAGCGCTCCATGGTTTGACACCACAAACCTTAACAGACAAGTTACAAGTTATAACATAATATGCTCAAATGTTTATTCCAGGATCTTAGACTTTTACAAGTCTGATAACCGAAATTCAACTCTTTCAGCAAGCACATTACTCTTCATGAGCCCAAGCAGTATACAGAAGACAGCAACCACAAATCTCACGACAACACAGATTCCTTTTGGACTCAAAATGGACACCACACCATGCAGCATGCTAACTCGTCAAACCCACAAACATCGCTCGACAACACACAATTAAAGATGCATAACCATACTATATTCACACTCCTAGGACACTGCATCCACTTCCGGAATACCACAACACCACCAATTCTCAAAAGTGTAACAAAGGACCCTAAGGGGCACGGACTGGGCTGGAAAAAATTCTAAGGGGCAGATCTACAATCATCCTCTGATACAATCTTGATAGAGGAATGATAAAGGTGTTTGCACTGCAAATAATTTGTGAAAATATTAAACTCTGCTATACCGATTTAACAGCATATCAACAACAGTGAAACAGATTTTCCCCACAGTTATGACAGAGAGGAGAAAATTTGCCAACCATTAAGGTTATTAACAAATTAGTAAAATTACAATCTTAAATCGAGTTTAATCATAAATCAATAATCACCTGAATGAAGCATATGTGAACATAATCCAGTAAAACCAAATAGCAAATGAGGTAACAAGTTATTGAAAGACAGAGTAAGCAAATGTAGATAAAGTCAGTTCCCCTAAACAGAAACTACCTAATGCCAAGGTAAAGTTGCGGGCAAATTCCGGCAATTCATAAGCAGGAGGTTTCAGCAAATATAATATCTCAAGTAGAACCAAAAGCAGGTTCAGATCAAGAAAGGGAGAAATGTACTGGGGGGCAGATTTATGTTTCCTGGCGCATCCCTGCAAATCAGCAGGGATGCGCCATGAAAGATGCGTCACGCAAGTTTACCCTTGCGCCACCACAGATGCGCCGCATTTACAATGCAGCGCATCGTGGCGCAAGGATAAACAGATGCGTGACGCATCTGATGGCATAAGGGCGGCGCATTGCTGGAGTCGTGTCGCAAGCACGACGCAACTCCAGCAATGCTCAGAGGCTGCCCATACCTAACATGCTGCATCATGCCTTACGCCTGCTTCAAGCAGGCGCAGTGTTTTGACGCAGCAGCGTTGGAAAAGTAACTCAGTGAAATCTTGTAGAATTCACTGCGTCACTTTTCCGAGGCTTTTTCCGACGGAACGCCCACTCTGCATACATTAAACCTGACGCAGGTTTAATGTAGCGCAGGGCTTTACAACGTGATGCATCTCCCTAGATGCGTCACGTTGTAAATAAGGCGCAACATGGTGCATGGTTTACGCCGCCGCTGCGTCACAGAAGTGACGCAACGGCGGAGTAAATGTCTCGCAAGGGGCTTGTAAATCTGCCCCTGGATCTGGAAAGTAACTCTATAAGCAGTAATATAAAGAGCATTGGGTCTCCAGAAAAGGAAAAAGGAAGGTCCGTCTGCCAAGGTGGACAGGGGCAAGTCCAACGAGCTAAATTCACTTTCACAGAGTTAAAGAATAAAATTACATCTAAGAGATACATTGCACAAGTTCTCACCAAGTAAGAACCCATCAAAATGACACCTTCACGATGAGCATGGGATCAGCACATTTGACACGATAAAGGCAGCAAGCAGCTCCAGTCCTTCGGATGTATCAGACAAAGGGGCATATTTACAACGAGCTGATAAAAAATTATCGCCGCTTTAGCGGCCGTTTTCGGCCGAAAAGCGGCGATCATTTTATCGCTATATTAGCAAGGCCACACTAACACGTGAAACCTTGCTTTAGCGTGGGGATGTCTAACGCCCAGCTTTGCATCTCTAATGAGATGCAAAGTGGGCGTTCCTGACATGATAGGAGAAATGTCGCTAAGCGACATTTCTCCTATCATCAAGCCCCACGCTATGAAGCATAGCGTCAGGAAAAGTAGCGATAACCTCTGTTATCGCTACTTTCCTAACACCTGCTTCAGGACTGACTTAGTCATGATATCCTATGGAAGGAGGATATCATGGCTAAGTTTGTGAGTCCCTATCAGCAAGCTAACGTGAGATTATCGCTGGGTTTCCAGCGATGATTTCACATTAGCCTGTTAGCGCTAGGATTTTTATCGCTGATGAGATAAGCGTTGCTAATAGCACGCTATCTCAGCGATAAAAATCGGCGCTAGCCGGCGATAATTGTCCGAGTGCTAAGTGCGCTCAGCGATAATTATCGCCGGTTGTTGTTGATATGCCCCAAAGGGAGGACTTCCTCTCCTCTGACGCCTTTTCTTTCCCAGGTGCAGAAAGCAAACATTCAACTGATCAGGTTGCGGGAAATGTAGTTCATATATAGTTGTAATAATAAAATTTCAAACTAACAAGATCACAGCAGCTCTTCGCGCCTGAAGCAGAGAAAGCTGATGCACAGCAAGAAAAAATACAACATTTCATTACAATGGAGCCAGTCATCTGAGGCCTACAGTGAGTCCCGCTGAAGAAATAGGCGCACACTCTGACTACAGTTAATCAAATGTACAAAAATCACTCATTATACTTACGCTAAATATAATATATCATGTGCATGTATGCAAGCAAAGATTATAGGTGTTATATATTAGCATGTCATTAGATGCGAACGAAAAACAGTCACACTGTGTCACTACACCCAGTGAATATGTGTGATGGGTCAGAAACTCTGGCAAGCACCGAAAGGAGGACAGAATTGACACTCCTCAATTTCCCCATTTTGGGACCAGGCCCATGAGCACATGCAGTATGCCAAAAGAGATTAAATAGGTATTATGATGCTATTAAGCAGGTCGGATTTCACTGGGGTTATGATAATTTCAGGTGGTAATCTTGAGCCCACACCTGTGATGTGGGTGAAATTTGCTACTTTTTCGAGGCATTTCATTTTTTACTAGTACTGCCATAGCACTCGAGAACATTTGAAATGATAATAACCTTCACATGAGCATGTCTAGGGTATGGATGTTCAAGGAGAACCAAGTGTGGGTTCACCTAGCCGAACCCTGAGTTTCACATTTTATGGAGATTTTAGATTACTAGAACAAAGACTGTGAAGACACATCATGGATACATTGAAAAATGGTACCATGACCTAAGAGAGACAGAAAATGATGATGAGGCCTAGAGCAGGTAAAGCAGATGCATTTGTGTGAATGTAAAGCAGTCACTCACAATCTAATTCCTACACATCTATTGGCTGGAGCAGACACTATTGAAGTACGACTTACTATTGTCAGGAAACCCAGCAATTGAGCCCGAGACTCATTTATTGTCTCTGTAGTATTTGAAGGTGGGAAGCTGTATACATCAGGATTACACCTCTCATGGAACCCTTGTTTAGGGCACGTATTCGTTACTGGTCTTTCTTTAAGCTATGTCCCATGTTTGTGTTTTTGTATTGTTGTGCACTTTCTTCTCTTGCCACTTTCACTCCTTATTTCCAGCCCTCCGCCTCTATCTGTAAGCTAAGACAACCGATCCTTTGAAATACTCGCACCTCTATGAGTGGTAAGTAAGACCGAGCAACCAACGTCTAGCACTAACAAGGGGAGGCTCCCAGGTATTCAAGGGCATTGCAAAAAGTGCTATAAGGATCCTGATTAGAAACATTGTATGTACTTAATGCACAATCTAGGTTTTAACTAGAGACATTTGGCCTGATTTAAAAGGTAAACTTACACTTTTGTGTAAGTTTACAGTTGGTTGCTATTCACAAAGGGATTTAAGAATGGTATCTTTACGAGTGTGGAGTCTCTGCACATAAAAGACCAATCTTTTTATATGCGGAGATTCTGGACTTGTGAAGATACTGGACCTGATCCACAAAGGGCCACCGCACTCCGCACTCATGGCAAAGGCACTGCAATCATGGGGGAGTCTTGGCACTCGTGGTGGAGGCCCCACAGTCATGGGTGAGACCTTGTATTCAAAGTGGAATGTCTGCTATGAGAATCCTCTTTGTGGAGATTCCATCCTGAGTGTGGAGACTTCCCCGACTGAGGGGCCTTCACCATAAGCGCTGAGGTCCCATTGCGAATCAGGTCCTACATCTTTACGATACACTATTTGTAAATCTCTTTGTGAATAGCAAACAATCGTAAACTTACACAAAAGTGTACGTTTACCTGTGTGAATCAGACCCATTGTTGTTAGCCCCTAAACCTACAGACCTGCAATATTATTTAGATAGCCAAGCAGCGAGAAGTAATATGTCTCCAGAGTACATGAAGAGAGATCTAGGGGCATTTCAAGAGAATTGTACCTCTACTAGGGTCCGTTGCCCTGTTGGTCAGCCAGCCACAAATCTGTGCTTCTCACAAATTCTCTTTGATTACGGTCAATCTTCCCCCGGCAGGATATGCAGAGTCTGAGCACCCAGATCAGCAAAGTGCCCGAAATCTTGGAGAAGTAACTGATTTCCCGGCACAGCGACTGAGAATTGCTGCACGACTAGCCGGGATATTGCAGTTGGCACAGAAAGACCCTCGGACATCCGTGTTCCACCAACCTCCTCCCTGGGGCACACCTTACCAGTCAATAGAGGTACTCCCCAAGAGATCCAGTAATAACCCAGTAGACACCTGTTCCCAGGTACGGTCCAGTTCCAGGTGGGGAGAAGTAACACAATGGGGGAAGGCGTAGGGAGTGAATTGTATTGTACCAGAAGCACTGATCCTGCCGAGTAAGTTGAGAACTTCGGTGGTGGTTGTATGAGCGCCAGGGTCCATGCCGTCTCGGCGTCCTACATCAGAAGTCAAACGGGTCCAAGAAAGAAGAGGGCGTGGCAATTATCCACTGTGATCTTTTGCTGAAAAAAGCGCGACTTGTCTGAGGACTGATGGTGAAGGCAACTCCTGGACATGATTTCTGCTCTTTGTCTTACTTGTGATTGAAGTAATCTATTTCTTAGATCTTCTAATAAAATCTGTCCCTTTTACACTAAAATAAACACTATTTGTGACTTAATTTGGGAACCTGAGGTAATTGCGATGTTAAAGGCCGGAGTGATACTAGCGTTATCAGTACCTTTTACTGTAAAACGTCATGCAAGCAACGGTCAAGTTTAAGGCCCTGGTAGCGGCCCATGCTGCTCTTTACGACTATGGCCCAGTCTACCTTAGGAAGCGTTTTCAGTTCTATGCCCCCAGCAGGCAACTGCGCTCCTCCAGTATGCTGAGGGCAAACATTCCCAGATTCCGCCTGAAGAGGAAAGGTGGCAGTTCTCTGGCCTACCTGGCTGCGGTGGCCTGGAACTCTCTCCCCTTTGACTTACGCAGCCTGCAGGAACCCATACAATTCAGAAAGAAACTCAAAACTCTCCTCTTCAACTGGATGTTTCCCTCTTTTTGCTATATCCCTCTCTCTGTCTTTTGCTCCAGTGCTTGCTCCGAGACGCTCTTTTGAGTAGCTATACGCGTTACAAACTCTGTTAACATAACATACCATAACATAACATAACATAACATAACATAACATAACATAACATATACTTTAGCTTGTAATGTGTAAACATTGGTCTATCACTGGTTGTGCCAGTGTTAGTGCTGGATAGTTGCTCACCCTGCCTCTGGCAGCCTTGAGCTGTTGTTGCCATTTGCGGTAATTACCGTCAGGCAGGACAGAAACAATGCTGAGATGAAGACATGCCTGGTAACTTGGCTACTCAGCATGTTTTCCACTCAGCACTATTGCGCCAGCACTTAAATGTGGCTCAGTGATGGAGGTGGGCATTCAATGACTCAGCAGTGACACTGAAGCCTCCATCTCCAGCAGCGTTTTTAATCGCCCTACCCAAAGCCAAGAATCAATATAGGAAGATTTTATTTCTTTCCATTTTCAGAAACATCTGTCATCCTCCTTCAAGTGTTTACGTAATGACACAGCACCTTCCATGCCCAGGCCTGACTATGAACAAGGTCCAAGCCAAACACACAAGAATGACAACACAAACAGTGTGATGGTTTTTCTCATAAACCACAATGTTAGAGCTACTAAGGACATTTTCAAATATACAATTATATGATACTGTACAGCTTTATTTCCCAAAGAATGTTTTAGGTTTAAAGAATGTTAGGGAGCTGAGCCAGTGAGTGTGATGCCTTTAGTGCTCGTGCATTTGTGTGGATGGGTACCCTGGACTCTAAACAGAATATATCTCTTCCACGTCCTATGTACAAGGAAGCAGACTCTGAAATCAGCGGTGCCAGGACAGAAGCAGGCGTGCCACACTGTATGGAAGCCACAAGGTTAGATGGCAAGAGAGGTTATACAATAACGTTTCCATCACACACATTAGGGTTGAAAGATCACGTCTTTATTTCAAACATTAATATTCCCAGCATCGTGACATCCGTCTCTACAGGAACACGAGTTTCCCACCAAAACTATCAGCAAGAGAAGATGTCAGACGTCATTTCCCAGCATCCATCTCTACAGTAAATATCATCACGTGCTGACATCTGAAACTTCTTAACTACTTCAGTCAGTTCCCTAGGATGCCCCACAGCCTGGGTACCTCTAGCTTACAGCAGATACAGACAAGGTCTTCATCTGTTTTGACCTGTTAGTGTTAGGAAGAACCTTGGGCCAGAATCCATGCTCCTCTTTGTAGGAAGCTGGATATTATAGTGGGGAAAGGGCTTCTCACAACCAGACAAGATGTACTTTCGAATTGGGCTATTTATTCCATACTTTACCCATTGTAGAGGACAACTTGTGATGAGCAGAGTCTGTTCATCAATCAAAAAAACTTTATCCTCTCTACCAATGCGGGGTGATGAATGGCACACTAATCGAGGACACTTCCATCAATTTCCCAGGCATAAGGCGCTGTGACCAAGATTCATGGGGGCATATCAACAACAACCGGCGATAATTATCGCAAAGCGCACTTAGCGCTAGGATAATTATCGCCGGCTAGCGTGGATTTTTATCGCTGAGATAGCGTGCTATTAGCAACGCTTATCTCAATAGCGATAAAAATCCTCACGCTAACTGGCTAACGTGAGATTATCGCTGGAAACCCAGCGATAATCTCACGTTAGCTTGTTGATAGGGACTCGCAAACTTAGCCATGATATCCACCTTTCATAGGATATCATGGCTAAGTCAGTCCTGAAGCAGGTGTTAGGAAAGTAGCGATAACAGGTGTTATCGCTACTTTTCCTGACGCTATGCTTCATAGCGTGGGGCTTGATGATAGGAGAAATGTCAGGTCAGGAACGCCCACTTTGCATCTCATTAGAGATGCAAAGCTGGTTGTTAGAAATCCCCACGCTAAAGCAAGTTTTCACGCGTTAGCGTGACCTTGCTAATATAGCGATAAAATTATCGCCGCTTTTCGGCCGAAAACGGCCGCCAATGCGGCGATAATTTTTTATCGCCTTGTAAATATGCCCCATGGTTCTTCGAAAGCTACGATTTTGGAGGAATAACTGGTGAACTGATCCTGATGAAATCACCTGATGATGACATGGGTGCTGAAACATGTCGACCTAAGTGGTAATTGCATGATCAGTCTTTACCACCTGTTTTCTATTTGCAGAGTAATACTTAGTTTGAATAAAATGAGGGTTGTTAGGTGACTTCTTACATACATTTAGAATTAGAGGCGTTTCTCTCACAGAAAGTCCTTTGAATGGTTTCCTTGTGTTTTTTGTTTATTGTTTCAGCTTTGCAACAAAGCTATACATCAATAGATCATAAAATTGACAAATCACAAGCTTCCTGAGTACATATAATACATTAGATCAATACACCTACTAGTTAAAAGTACAAAATTTAAAAACGGTTCCTTCATTATACACTTTTCCTGATGAGGAAATGACTTCCATCGTGCATAGCCTTAATTACAGATTGCAGTCTACACAGATGAAAAGTAATCCTCAATGTGTGCTGTCTAAGTAGCTTTCATAAATAGCCTCATAGAAGGGTTCAAAAGTGTATTTTGGCCATCGCCCTCAGCATCAATGGCAAATAATTTACAATATTTCTAGGCAAGAGTCACACAATAGCAACAAGCAGCAGAGTTAAAATTGAATGAATAATGTATCTACATCACAACAAAATAGCCAGATAGAGTATAACTTGCCTACTAAAAAGTGGAAAAGACATCTTGACTTGTTATACAAAAATAGAAAGTGTAAAAACAAAACAATTAGTATCCTTGACTGTGCTAAGAACCAGTAAAGTGCTGGATTTAATAAACATATAAGGCAACACTAGTCTTGATGACTTAAATATGTCTATCTCAGTGGCCTTATCTGTGCAAATCTGTCCTTTGATTGGAATTATTTTCCCTGAATTAAGAATCAGTACAGCTAAAAACATACGTCTGCAACACTAGCGAGGTTTTAACCAGAGTGTGACTTGAAGTAGATGGGGTTCGCAGTTGCAGAAGTGAGCCATTCGGACCTAAGTGTCCCTGTTGCACTTTCTTGGTGGTGCGAGCTGGATAGCTGTTCATGAAGAAGGACAGAAGAGTGCCAGGGCTGCCACTGAGATGAGGCTGGTCCAGGATTATGGGCTCTAACTCTTACACGCCAAGTATTTGCAAGGGGTCTTTCCAAACTTCTTATGGGGGGCTTGCAGTGGATGCATGATTAAGAAGCCAAGGAGAACCGCTCACTGCCTATTGTTAGGAGTTTGAAAAACCCATGTTGGTCAGTATGGCAACCGAGATCTTAACATTAGACTGGGCAATCAAAATATGGGAGAACTAGTCAGTCTCCCACTTATGATACAAGGCTTGCTTAATGGAGGTGCAAGCCTGGTTTAATAATCCTCGCCGCCTCTTTATTAGACTTGGCTAGTGATGCCCCTAATAAGTAATCTTCATCGTAGCTTCTTAGGTTGTCTCTCTGGCCTGCTGCTGCCATATGAACAGGCTTGCACAGGACCTCCAGACTCAACTTCTATACCACCTGTAAATCACTATATCATTATAAATCACTATAACATAACATATCAGTAATTAACTCGGCTCAAGGATCTAGGAATTGTGGACAGCGCCAGGACACCTACTTGGTAATCGCGCGCTTTATAAATCACTATAACATAATCCCTGTACTAGCATCCATTGAGGCACTTGGGCGAGCTCCATGTCGATGGTCTGTGCGGTCCTTGCTTCTCCAATCTTTTTCCCAGTGACTCCTCTATTGCATGTATCTACCTGAACACTGGATAGAATGGATGTATGACGTTACAACGCATACTTTTACAACGCATGCACTTACAACGCAATTTTTACAACGCAACATCCACTACAACGCATTCCATTACATCGCATGACACTACAACGCATTTTTAAAAACTACCTTTACAACGCATTCCATTACATCGCATACTACCTTTACAACGCATACCATTACAACGCATTATATTACATTGCATTTAAGGTAAGTGTTGGATAGTATAGGGGTAAAAATTACTATTCTCACTCCAGGGGGTGCAACAGTAGGGTAAGTGTTGGATAGTATAGGGGTAAAAATTACTATTCTAACTCCAGGGGTGCAACAGTAGGGTAAGTGTTGGATAGTATAGGGGTAAAAAATACTATTCTAACTCCAGGGGGTGCAACAGTAGGGTAAGTGTTGGATAGTATAGGGGTAAAAATTACTATTCTAACTCCAGGGGGTGCAACAGTAGGGTAAGTGTTGGATAGTGTAGGGGTACAAATTACTATTCTAACTCCAGGGGGTGCAACAGTAGGGTAAGTGTTGGATAGTGTAGGGGTAAAATTTACTATTCTAACTCCAGGGGGTGCAACAGTAGGGTAAGTGTTGGATAGTGTAGGGGTAAAATTTACTATTCTAACTCCAGGGGGTGCAACAGTAGGGTAAGTGTTGGATAGTATAGGGGTAACAATTACTATACTAACTCCAGGGGGTGCAACAGTAGGGTAAGTGTTGGATAGTGTAGGGGTAAAAATTACTATTCTAACTCCAGGGGGTGCAACAGTAGGGTAAGTGTTGGATAGTATAGGGGTAAAAATTACTATTCTTACTCCAGGGGGTGCAACAGTAGCGTAAGTGTTGGATAGTGTAGGGGTAAAAAATACTATTCTAACTCCAGGGGGTGCAACAGTAGGGTAAGTGTTGGATAGTATAGGGGCAAAAATTACTATTCTAACTCCAGGGGGTGCAACAGTAGGGTAAGTGTTGGATAGTGTAGGGGTAAAATTTACTATTCTAACTCCAGGGGGTGCAACAGTAGGGTAAGTGTTGGATAGTGTAGGGGTAAAATTTACTATTCTAACTCCAGGGGGTGCATACTTACCTTAAATGCAATGTCATATTATGCGTTGTAATGGTATGCGTTGTAAAGGTAGTATGCGATGTAATGGAATGCGTTGTAAAGGTAGTTTTTAAAAATGCGTTGTAGTGTCATGCGATGTAATGGAATGCGTTGTAGTGGATGTTGCGTTGTAAAAAATGCGTTGTAAGTGTAGTGCGTTGTAAAAGTTGCGTTGTAAAGGTTGTTCCCCGATAGAATTAGCATCTTCCAGTGGGGTACCTGTGTGAGCATCAGCAGGAACTCCATGCTGTTCCTTGTGGTTGATTTTTATTTGTTTATTCAGTTGCATAGAACCTACAGACATGTCAACAGGCACTACAGTGGTTCTACAACAGACTATTACAGAATGTTTATAATTTAGATCCTGTCTAGCCAGAAGGCCTCCAGATGTGTCAAGCACCTCTGCCCTCCTAACTTGATTTGGAGTCTGAACTGCTTGCACCACAGGGTGCCACCTGCTTGGCATCCATTGGAAGGAACCAGTTTCCTGCAAATCCTTTAGCTAAACAGAAATATATATATGAGCAATGATCTGTGAAAGGACTATAGAACTTCACCCTCTTGGGATTAATTTGACCAAGAATTCAAATACTTACCATTTCAACCTTCGCTTGCAACCTCAGGGTGCTGCTTCAGTGGCAAACTAAGGGGCATATTTACAAGTCCTTTGCACCTCTGGCGCGTCACTTGTTTTTATGCAGTGACGGCACAGTGTAGCGATCCATATTTACACTGCCGTATAAAGCCACCTAGCGCGGCTTTTTGTGGCCTTGTAAATACAGCCCCTTCACGCAGCACTTTGCATGAAAGGGGCATGCCATGGATGTTGCTGTTGGTGTTCCCATGCAACACCCATGTGTTCTGCCAAATTCCTAGATTTACAACATTTCTTAAACCTGGAATGTGTCAGAATCCTACACCTCCCAAAGGGAGGCGTAAACAGGCGCAACAAGGAGAGGTAATCGTATTTCTCCTCGTTTTTTCCTCTGTTTAAGCGAGCTGCATTCTACAGCACACACGGAAAGAGGAAAACACCTCTTGTGATTGTTTTTGTGCAGGAAGGAAATAATCATCCCAATCATGGTGCAAGGGTGCCTGTGTTGGTACATGGCAGCCAATTGTGCACCAGCGCAGGGGACAGCACAGGGATCCGTGATAGTGTTGTAAATATGACGCATACCTGTGCCTTTAAAGTAACACAGCACGGCACAGCCAAATGGCTTGCTGCACTGCCCTGTGTTCTTTTCTTGTAAATAAGGCCTTAAGGGGCTTATTTACAAGGCCCTTGCACTGCCGATACGTCACTTTTTCTCATATTAAAAGTGACGTACGGGCAGCAAAAAGGGCTTGTAAATAAGCCCCTAAGTCTATTCTGAAAGTCTACATTCCGTAACTAAGGGCTGCATGTGCGGAACGGCAGTGCTCCTGCCCCACCAAACCCAGAATTCCCCCACTCTATTTGAGTCAGAGGAACTGCTGTGTTCACATCAGAGTAGTTTAGTCTGGTTCTGAGAGACATGGTGGACTCAGGCAAGGACATTGTAGAACTGCCCCCACGTGGTCGGAGAAAACTCCCAACACATCAGGGTCATTTATTTTTTGATTTGAAAAAACAAACTCCTGCCTTGGGAGTTTATTTTCTTAATACTAAAAGAGTTTTGGGTACTTTAAACATGGTTTCCACTCAATGAGCCTTCAGGGCCTCATTTAGAAGAGGCCTGCACCACCAGAGCATCACGTTTTTGATGCTTCTGTGACGCAGGCCTCTCATTCCTATCTATGAAACAACTCCGCCCTGCCTGGCTTTGCACGGCCTCATAGATATGGAGTAAGGCTAGTCTTTCTCTATGTGAAGGAGGCGTTCCATGGGCATTTGGGTGGGTTTTCTCATGCAACACACATGGCTTTTGACACATTCCCAGATTTACAAGGATCTGTAAACCAGGGGAGGCATAACAAGGAGAAATAGCTTTTTTTCTCCTCATTGTTTCCTCTCTATGTGTGCTGCAAAGAAGAAAACTCCTCCATTTATTATTTTTGTGCTGGAAGGTGTCCCTTCCTGCACAAAAACAATCGTGCCAACAATGCTGACACTCTGCCAGTGTGCCTGCGTTGGCACCAATTTATGCACCTGAAGAGGCAGAAATTATTGGAATGCACTGTATTTCATTAATACGGTGCATTTCTTCCCTTTCCTTTTGACGCAGGCCAGTGCAGCAAGAAGCCTTGCGGCGCTGCCCTGTGCCAAAAAGTTGTAAATGAGGCCCCCAGTGCTTTGAAGGGAACTGCAGTAAAATCAGCTTTCTTCACAGCAGAGATCTTCAATCGGGTAGAGAGACTCAGGACAGTCTAGTCCTCGATTTTTCTTTTGACACTTGTACTTCTCGTCGATAATGAGCACTCTCAGCTTCAGGGAAGAAGTTGTGGGATAAGATACAAGAAGCGGTAGTGGTGTATAATGGATCACACCTCAGGAAAAATAAGTGTAATCAGACTTGGCAATGACAAATATATACAACTTCCCTCGCCACTCTCAGAAATGCAACAATTGATTATGGTGCCTCTAAGGATAAAGATTGTACCCCACTACCTTGGGTACCGAAATACACAGGTACTGACAACAGTCACTGTGTGACATAGTATAGCATAATAATACCCCAGCACTCTAGATGTAATATCTCGTCTCTTGTATGACTTTTGTATATTAACTTCACAAAATGTTGTCACCAATATATCACATGCAAAAAACAGATATAAGTTTATACAAAAGATGTTCTTACATTACAATTTCATACAAGACTGTAAGATCCCCTATTACAAAAAACATGTAGATTGAGAAATTTTTTGGGAGGGAAGATTCAAAACTATACAGTCTTGATCAAGATGCGCGAGAACAGCCGACACGTGTTTCGTCACATCCCGTGACTTCCTCAAGGCTTTCTAAAACATTTTCTTATTCATTTTCGAGACAACGACCGATCCTGTTTCTTCATGTATAGCAGGATATGACTAAGATATGTTACTTGACAGTGTTTAGAAGTGTCTAATTGTCAGATGCCACCTCTAAGAATTATTTTTCAGAGAATAATGTTTAGTTCCAGGCCCAAAGACCATTTCCAAAATGAACTTGTCCCTGTAAGATTGTCGTGGTATCTGTGTCTAGTATTAGAAAATACGGTAGCCTTAAAAATCCATTAGTAGAGCCGTATCTGCATCCAGTAGTCAATCTTCATCTCAGGCTATACTAGGTCCCTCACATTAAATTCGGCCACCCGATGGCGTGATGAGGGCCTCCGACACTACTTTGAACGCTCACGCCATCGGATGGCCGAATTTAATGTGAGTGGTCTATTATTGCCTGAGCTGAAACCACGACAATCTATACATGAAGAAACAGGATCGGTCGTTGTCTCGAAAATGAATAAGAAAATGATTTAGAAAGCCTTGAGGAAGTCACTGGATGTGACGAAACACGTGTCGGCTGTTCTCGCACATCTTGATCAAGACTGTATGGTTTTGAATCTTCCTTTCCCAAAAATTTCGCAATCTACATGTTTTTTGTAATAGGGGATCTTACAGTCTTGTATGAAATTGTAATGTTTCGAGATATTGATTCTAAGTAAAAAGAACATCTTTTGTATAAACTTATCTCTGTTGTTTGCCTGTGATATATTGGTACAACAAACAAATGATGGACGGAATGCTGACAATGCAGACATTCTCCCCCAGTCAGAGATCTGGGTTAAATCCATCGTTCTTTTGCCCACTACGCCACCCCAGTTCAGACATGGCCATATGCAAATCAGTCTTGACCCTGTGCCTCATGGGAACAGTCCAGCCCAAACTGCCAAGCCATGTCTTCCCTGGACCGGAATCAAGCATCCTAGGACCGGTTTCTGGCTATCAGCCGTCATCAGCCAGGATAGCTTGACTCCAGTAGCGTAGTGAGCACGGGACCCACGTCTGGGCATACCCATCCCACTTAGGGCGAAAAGCGTTACAACAAACAAATGATGGACGGAATGCTGACAATGCAGACATTCTCCCCCAGTCAGAGATCTGGGTTAAATCCATCGTTCTTTTGCCCACTACGCCACCCCAGTTCAGACATGGCCATATGCAAATCAGTCTTGACCCTGTGCCTCATGGGAACAGTCCAGCCCAAACTGCCAAGCCATGTCTTCCCTGGACCGGAATCAAGCATCCTAGGACCGGTTTCTGGCTATCAGCCGTCATCAGCCAGGATAGCTTGACTCCAGTAGCGTAGTGAGCACGGGACCCACGTCTGGGCATACCCATCCCACTTAGGGCGAAAAGCGTTACAACAAACAAATGATGGACGGAATGCTGACAATGCAGACATTCTCCCCCAGTCAGAGATCTGGGTTAAATCCATCGTTCTTTTGCCCACTACGCCACCCCAGTTCAGACATGGCCATATGCAAATCAGTCTTGACCCTGTGCCTCATGGGAACAGTCCAGCCCAAACTGCCAAGCCATGTCTTCCCTGGACCGGAATCAAGCATTGTGATATATTGGTGACAAAATTTTGTGAAGCTAATATACAAAAGTCATACAAGAGACGAGATATTACGTCTAGAGTGCTGGGGTATTATTATGCTATAAGAAGTTGTGGGATGCTAGCTCTGCTCAACCACACTTCTCTCTATACCAACCAATGAAGTTCACCTTTGTCTGTACCAGAAATGGTGAGAAGGCAGATTATTTCACTATATATCCAAACTTCTTTAATCATTTTAAATGGCACTTTTATAATATGTGTATCTAGGGAGGAGATGTGCCATAGTGACAACATTTCGGCTTTGTGCCAGTTTACATTCTCAACCAAGTTGCTTGATCCTCTGCACCACTTATATATACACACACACAAAGGGTTTATATTTTTATGTAAAGTGATAACATTACCATAACAGCCTTTTAAAAAAAATCTTATTAGGTAAAGGGGGCCATGTGGCCCCCCCGGGCTGATTTCAACCCCGGGGAACCCATCCACTGGTGTCCAGCCTTTTTATTTTGTACTTTCATTTGCAATCAGGGGAGGGGGGCTAAGTGGCCCCCCATCCTGGGTCAATTTTGCCACTGGGGACCCCATCCCCGATGCCCTGCCAGTTCAATATTATATTTTTTATTTGGGAGGGGGGCTGGGCCACCCCTCTCCCCAGGCTGATTTCAGCTCCCGGGGCCCCCTTCCCCCGGGGCTTGGCCTTCTTACAAAAAGGAGGGGGCCGTTAAAGGGAGCGGCCCTCCAGTGACTTCCCCCGGGGTTGGCATTTTTTTTTTACTTTTCTTTTATTAGGGAAAGGGTGCCATATGGCTACTTTCCCCATGCCAATTTTGGCCCCGGGGACACCATTCCCAGGAGCCAGACCTATCTACAATCGGGGAGTAGGGCCGTGCGGGTTCAGCACCAGGGACCGCATCCCCTGGGGCCCAGCCTTTTTTATTTAAAATTTGTAAATAAGGAAGTAGGCTATGTGGCCCCCTTTTCCGGACGATTTCGGCCCGGAGCCCTCCTCCCCAGGTCTGGCCTGGTAACTAGCCCATTACTCCACTGGCCGCATCGATCCCAAAAGTTTAGGTCTCACAGGACTTACGCTCACCGTCTCCCAGCGGTAGGGATGTCCTTATTCAAAAAGTGGTCAGGTCAAAAACACAAGTCCAAAACACTCACAGGCCCGTGGAGTAATGGCCCAGTGAGTGTTTTATGACTATAAGCAAAGGAAGATTGTATTCGCCAGACAAGTGAGGGGAGTGACATACCTAAATCTAACATAAAAAGTAAATACTTGCAGTATCATTAATAACAAAGGGGAAGACAAAGTCAGTGTGACTGCCTATTTTTAGCATTTGTTTCTATAGGGAATGAAACTATACTACAACTACAACAATGCCCCTCATTGGAGAATTGGGTGCAAGTACCAGGAATCATTGAAAAATGAACTCACTTACCGAGATCAAGACTTTTAGAGTTAAAACGCGTTGGTATGTTCGGCAAAATATGAATGAAAACCATTACCATTTGAGATGTCATCAGTGATGTCAATGTCATCAGTGATTTCACTGACCATGTCATAAGTGATCTAATATGTGAGGTCAGAAGCAGTACATTGCAGGGGCGTAAGTTATAGTTAGCTCAGCTAACTATAACGCTGAATGTTTCTGGCTTTGTATGAGTGAAACCTGTGAGTGGCTGCATAAGTGTTTCACTGGATGTGTGAGTGGGCATGTGAGTGTCTCAGTGGGTCTGTTAGTGAGTGTCTTAGTTGGTGTCTGAGTGGGTGCATGAGTGTCTGAGTTGGTCTGTGAGTTGGTGTGTGAGTCTCTGATTAGCTCTGTCAGTGTACACTTCATTGTCCAAGTGGGCCAGTGAGTAGGTGCCTGAGTCTCCGACTTTATCTGTGAGTGGTTGTGTTAGTCTCGGTATGGGACTGTGAGTGAGTATCTGAGTCTCTGAGTGGGTATCTAAGTGGGTGCATCACTGTCTGAGTGGGTCTGTCAGTGGGTGTCTCAGTCTCTGACTCGGTCTGTGACAGGGTGTATTAGTGTCTGAGTGAGCAATTCAATGGGTGCATGAACCTCTGAGCAGGTCTGTAAGTGGGTTTCTGACTCTATGAATGGGTCTGTGAGTTGATGCATCAGTGTGTGAGTGGGTCTGTGAGTGGACGTCTGACTCTGAGTGAGTCTGTTAGTGGGTGCATCAGTGTTTGAGTGCCTCTGTAAGTGGGTGTCTCAGTCTCTGAGTGAGTCTTTGAGTGGGTGGGTGTGTCTGAGTGGGTCTGTGGATGGATGTGTTAGTCTCTGAGTGGGTCTGTGAGTGGGTGTATCAGTCTCCGACTGGATCTGTGGCTAGGTGCATGAGTCTCTGAGTGAGTGTGGAGGTGGGTGCATGAGTCTCTGGCAGGGTCTGTGATTGAGTGTCTGAGTCTTTCAGTGGGTCTGTGAGTAGGTGAGTCAGCATCTGAGTGGGTCTGTGAATGGATGTCTGAGTCTCTGAGTGGGTCTGTGAAAGGGTGCATCAGTGTCTGAGTGGGTCTGAGAGTTGGTGCGTAAGTATCTGATTAAGTCTGTGAGTGGGTGCATGATTCTCTCAGTGGGTCTGTGAGTGGGTGTGTCAGTGTCTGAGTGACTCTGTGACTGGGTGCATTAGTATCTGAGTGGATGTGTGAGTTGGTGTGTGAATAGGTACATGAGTCTCTGGCTTGGTCTGTGACTGGGTGTCTAAGTCTTTGAGTGGGTATGTGAGTGGGTGCATCAGCATCTGAGTAGGTATTTAAGTGGGTGCTTAAGACTCTCACTGCATTTGTGAGTAAATGCATTAGTGTTTGCATAAATCACTGATTTCTTTTTTCGCTGAGATTCGCGAATTCGCCGCAATGTTACATGGGGGCCGGTGCAGACAGTCGCAGTGGCTTCACAAATTTCACGTGTGGAAAAAAAACCTGAATTTAGATAAATAGCTTGTCTCAATAATGCCCTTATATCTGAAACATGGGGTCAGGGTACATCTACCTTGAACCATTATACCTTTTTCAGCTTTCAATTTCAGCCCCCGCGGACCGTCTCTCATTACATAAAATGACAGCCGAAACTCTCTCCTCAGGTTGCGGCCATGAATCACGGCTTTTCTCTTGATGCTTGCATTCACGATTAATCAAAAAATTGTCATGAAATATCCACGGCCACAGATATCACTAACTTTATTTTCTTAGATTTCCCAAGACTTCTGAACATATTCATACCAAATAACTGAAAGCGTGATCTGCGTTAGAAAATCTTCCTTTCTGACAAATTTGGTGTCACTTTGCCCAGTGCTTCGGGCTGCAGATTTGACTAAAGGTCCTATTAGAATTAACATGGAAGATGCACCATTATTTGACACTCCTTTTTCTCAGCCCCTGCGTAACGGATCACCCCAAAACTTTCCATGTGCAACAAGACCCAACTTGATACTTTTTTGGGGAAAATTTCAGGAAGATTCGTCAACCTGCGGCAAAGTTATAGGAAAGTCAAAAAATGCTTTTCCTATGGAAACATGGTCCTAACTATAACTACCTACTTATATATATATATATATCTATATATGTATATATAGATATAGATATATATAAACTCTTAATACTTACATTTAAAATGCATATGCCTTTATCATTCATGCCTTTACAACAAAGTTTGTTGTAAAGTCATGCGTGGTAAAGGCATATGCGTTGTAATATCCTGCGCGGTAATGGTTATGCGTGGTAATGATACCTGTATTGTAATGGCCGTGTTGTAAAGGTTATGTGCGGTAACGGCCGTGTTGTAATGGCTGTTTCCCGTGGAGCACGGCTAGTCAAGGGGGCTGGAATTTGTCAGGTGCATGAACAAAGCACATCTTAGTGCCAGGCAGTGGGCAGTATCTAAATTCTTGAAAGGGCAAGGATGGGGGCTAAGAGCAGAATAAGGGTAACAGCAAACTGAGCGAACCACCTGCCATCCTACACTACCATTTTTGAAGCAGCTGAAACAATGTCTTCAGAAAAAATCCTTGCACGCTTCAATTTCACACATGTGCACTCCTAGAAGCTGCAGGTCTAATATTGCTTATATGATTTTTAGTTTGTTTCTAGGTTTCCTGAAGAAAGACAGGGGATGCTCCAGGCATTGTGAAGGATGAAGCAAATACATCACCTGCTTGGTAGCATGAGCGCAAGGTTTGAGACGGAGCCTCAGCTCAGTAGGTGATTGCAGCAGTAGGTTGGCTCCCTGTTCTCCTTGTATGCTTGTATGGTGCCAAAGAGGCCCCACGTGGGCCGCTTCCTTTCATAACAGCTTCTCGCTGGCTTCCCTAGACAGGTAGGCACAAATCTCATATTTTTCCTGGACGTGGTACATCAACAACAGGCAGTCCTGTCGCCAGCAGTAAGTGTGCCCTAATCCATACACTTGCAAAGTCAGCAGATTTTTTTTTTTATTTTTAGCAAAAGCAAACCAATAAAAATCCCCAAAATATCTCAAATTTAAGCCATTAAAAAAAAACGAAAGAGGCCGACATGTTTTACAAGAGATCGCTTGCACATTCCCAGACTAAATTTGATTATGGAAGAATTTTGTTTGGTTTCATTGGCCCTCGAGTTTGAAAGTTCCTTTTCTTTCTGGGAAAGGCAAAGCAGCCGTGAAGTTCTGGGTTTACAGCCAGTAAGGGAAAGCCTTTGAAAATATTTGGTATTATTTCAATTCGGACCTTTATAGCAGTATAGGACCAGCGTTGGATCATTAGCCCAAGATCACAAGAGTCTACTGGCTTCCCCGACGTCCCCACGCATCCCACGCATCAAAGGAGCTAATTCTTCATAATAAATAGGTTTACATCTACATTTGGAGAAAATTTTTACATTTTGGAGAATTAACAGAGAAATGCGTTGGTACTTCTAGAAACTGTTGACGTTTTCAAATTTCCAGGTCTAGAATTGTTTAGAGAACCCCCTTCTACAGCTATGGAAATTTCAGAGGTATTTCTCACCTGGATAGTCATTTACTCCTGCCCTCAGAAGGAGTAAAGGCCTTATATAGAGTTCAATGGAGCGGATACTCCACCTGAAACATGCCAGATATGTTGTCTGCAGTATTACATGTGAATTGTATGTTTATGTTTATGAGATTTATAAAGCGCTCAACTACCCATGGGTGTCTCGGCGCTGTGGAACTTGTATTGCAGCTGATGGGATATCAGCCATTGGGGAGAAGAGTTGGACTAATGGCTAGGGCGAGCGACCTCGAATCTGGGGAACTGGGTTCGAGTCGCGGCAACGACGCTGAACATCCTGTGATTCTGGGCAAATCACTTACTTTCCTGTGCCTAACAAATAAATGATTGTGTCCTCATGTAAGGTAACTGGTGCTATGTAAAGCCCTCTGGTACTCGATACCTTGAAACTTGTATTACAGCTGATGGGATCTCCACCGTTATAGCCTATGGAACTTGTATTACAGCTAATGAGATATCCACCATTATAGCCTATGGAACTTGTATTACAGCTGATGGAATATCCACCGTTATAGCCTATGGAACTTGTATTACAGCTAATGAGATATCCACCATTATAGCCTATGGAACTTATATTACAGCTGATGGAATATCCACCATATTTGTGACGGAGTATGACGTCTGTCAAATTGTAAATGAGTCCCTAAAACTCGGACAATATCCAGGGATGTGCCCTAGTAATGTTGGTAAAAATACACAAAATGACTTTGCTTTCTCGCAGAGTGAGAAGCAGAAACATAAAATGGTACTATAAATGCCATTTTATGTTTCTTCTTCTCGCACACAGAGAAAGCAGAAGGGTTTGGTTGGGGGCGGGTGAGTGGGCGGTCCTGCTCTAGGGCAGAGGAGGAGTGGCTTGCCCACTCTGAAGGCGCTGACTGATTTGTCGGCCCCAGCGCCGACCAAACTAGTCATACACACTCTGCATTTTCTCCATTTAGGCTGCATTGAAGCTACATGGTGAAAATTGCCTCCCCATAGACGCCTGTGTGGTCGGCGTCCCAGCCAATCAGAACGCTTCCATTGCAGCGTTTGATTGGCTTAGGGGAGAGAAGCTGCTTGCTTCCTGTTCCGCGGGACCCGGCAAGGAGCTGAGACTGCGCGGGACCCGGGAAGGTAAGTTTATTTTATATTTTTAAAATTAACCCCCCCTCCTGTGCGAACCCTGCGCAACCCACCCACCCACACGCTCCCCCTACCTGCGATGCAAAAAGAACTATTGATGGACAGAATGCAGAAGAATATCATACATTCACCCCTGTCCCGCGAGTCATTCCGGTCGTGACTGGATTTTATGTGATTGGCTAAATAGGCAAATATCCGCACCTTGACACTTCACATGTGCATTCCTGGGAACTGACACTTCAGCGAGCAGATAATGGCTTGTCACGGAAACTAGTACCTTACTGAAGTAGTATCATAGAGAGCAAATTTAGTTACAGGTGAAAATTCACTTTTTATGAAAAACAGCTATACTTTTCGTGGATTGAGATATTCATGCACCTAACGTCACACATCCTAAGGCAAATAGTAGTTAAAATGCTGCTAGATTGCCTGCCAGTACTGCATTGCCATTGTCTATATCTGATTCCTCATCAGTTATGTACTATTGGCGGCAAGTTTTTCTTATTTAGATATTTTGCATTAGTAGCAACATTAACATGTGCACATGCAAATGAATTTACTGTGCATTATTCAAGTTTGAGGTAACCATAGGTAATGTAGGCCTCATTTTAAGATGGCTTACATTGGATGCCATGTCTTCCATGTCTTATATATCTCTTTCTCTCAGAAGAAGCTGATCCTGCAATTTTGAAAAATGTATCCGTTATCTTATTATGCAATCCTTGTAGAAAGTGTTAATGCCCTCTTGCGAAGCACCTGCTAAGCTCAGCCTTGGAAAGTATAGCTCTTTATGTTGCAGATAACTACAGTTTGAAGGACTTGGTGGGAGTACATTGTGCTTTAGCTTGAGAAACTAATGACTTTGCCTCATCTCTTTGTACTTTAACCTGGTTAATTCTCTTCTTGGGAACATGTGTAGGTGTAGCAAAATACTAGAAAATGTGTTTTAAACTAATCTCATGTAGACGCAGATTCAGATGCCCTTTGTTGCCTTATTTAGAGCAGATGCTCGCTGTTGCCTTTAAAAGGCTTTCTGGCAGAATCCCTTTATCCTGACTCTTTCCCAAAATGTCCACATTTTTTCCCTAGCTTAGCAAACTAGGATACTCACTTAATGGGAGACATGATGTGTTCTATTCTACTTGAGACTTTATACAAGTTTGTCTTTGTTCTCTTAATATGAACTGCTTTGAAGGTATTGAGTAATGCATTCATGTATTGCCCAATGAATCAGAATTAATTCTGTTGAGTTGAAATTCAACTTTGCAATTCTTTTAATAAGCCTTCATGATTTGAAACGCATTCACTCTGTCTTCTTTGGGGGTCCTAATGTGCTTCATGTTACTGAAATGTATTGAATTTTGATGTCAACCTAAAGATTCATAAAGTGCTGTCTGAATCGGAGTTTGCACCCGAATATGCATGGAGCAAAGTACCCTGTCAAAACTGGCAGCAGAGGATGGTATCAACTCAGGCTCAGGAGGCCTAAAATAAATTTACCCCAGATAGACATAAAATGTGCCCCATCCCAGTCTACATTCTCAAGCTTCCATGGTCCCTTTTTGAGTATTGACCACATTCCAGCTTTCCTGAAGGGGTTCCAGTATCCTAGTATCTCAAGAGTGTGGATGTAATTAAGTTTATGGGTTTTGAATGTATCAGTTGCTAAGAGTTGCAGTGTTTGCATTTTGTTTATTTTTTATAAATCTTTTATTGATGACAATATAAACATAAATCAAATCTGATCATTTTTCTTTAAGCAGAGCATACATTGATTAGGACGGATATCATATTTCCCAACAAATTCTATCCAACCAGTTTTGGCATACGGTTCTGGGATGTTCTGCTCAATCTGTAAAGTGTTTGCAGTTTTTGATGAATGGTGGCTGTTAGACCTGTGAGCCTTAGGGTGGTCTTCGCCCAAACCTTTTGCCTTTCCTCCATTTTGCTAAACTTATTTTTGCTGGCCATAGGTCTTTGTGCACTTTACCATTGCCAACCCGTGCAAAAGTGCTTGTGCTCACACACCTGACAAGGTTAAACTGACTTATACCCAATTGGTTTATTTAATTTACTTCTAAGTCCTTTGTAGAGTGGATACCAAACATCCAGCAACTGTAAATCCAATAATACCAGTGGACCTTCAGCACTTATTGTGTCCCCCCAAACCCGCCTTAAGTAACACCTTTAAACATGTCCCAGGCCTGCCACTGAAGCCTAAATTCAGTTTTAAACTGACGTGTCGACTTGGAATTAAAACTTCCTTGCCAAGCTTTAAACTCCCCCTTTTCTACAGATATGCCACCCCTAAGGTAGGCCCTAAGAAGCCTATAGGGCAAGGTGCATTGTAATTAAATGGTTGGACATGTACGTTTATACTTTATGTGTCCTGGTAGTGAAAACTTCCAAATCAATTTTTCACTACTGTATGGCCTACTCGGCCCAAAGGATAACATTGGAGATTCCTTATTACATTTAATAAACCAATTCCAATTGGGATCAGGTAGCCATGTCATGCTTCGTTTCTTTGGAAATGAAATGGAAACCTCTATTTAATGGTTAAGTTGGGCTTTTGATTACAATTTTGAAAAGGCCATTTTCTGAAACTTTGCATTCTTTTTTACCTTAGCCCTTATGTGCCTCCAACCTGAACTGGGTCACATGACTGGATGTAACCCACAGTTTGACTTTGTGAATTCCTCCGACCCAGTCACACAATAGAGGGATTAGGTGTTCCTGCACAGGCCATTTTCTAGCAGAATAGGGACTGAGCACAGCACCACTTGCAACTGAATAGGGTGTGATCTGCCTTCACAGAAAGGACCTAACACCTCCACATTACCTTAACAGCCAGCTTGGAGCCATGGCAGGGGAGTCAGGAAATTCCATGCACTTCAAACCCACTGTTCTAACCACCTTCTAGTAGGAGGGCACTAGGGTATGAAAAGAGGACCTCAGACTCCAACTCGTCAGGACACTTGGACCTTGGACCTGTGAATACTCTGACAGGAAGAAGGACTGCTGTGCTGCTAAAAGAACTACTATTCTGTTGGACTGCTGACCTGCTTCTGCCTTGCGGATCTGCTGCCTTTCTGCCTTGCTGCCTTCTTGCCTGGGGAAAAAAGGACTGGACTTGCAACTTGAAGCCAGGCCCACTGGAGTAACTCCAAAAGACACAAAAGGCCCCCTTCACTTTGAAATCACACCTATACCCAGCCTGAGTAAGTACTAGCCCTCCAAGTGGTGCTGCACCAGTCCTGGACCCTTAGAAGTGGTGTTGAAAGTAACCAGATAGACAAAACGCAAAATTGGGGTCTTAAATAATTTTTGGCTTCAGATTGATTTTGCGGCTTCCCCTGCTTTCCCAGGTCCTTCGCCAAAGAGGTATACAGCCTTGTGGAACTGTCTTCGGATATAAACCTGTGCCTTGTCCCTTTGGACATTTTTGACATCCATTACAGAGACCGAACGTACAAATCTTCTCTGCAGCTTCAACCCAAGGCTACCCAATGATGACACTCCCTTCTCATACACCTCCTGCAGCCCAGTCCCGCTGAACTTTACTTTCTCAGAAAATGTTTCTTAAAAATGTTTGAAGGTAAGCAGTGACTGCCTCCAATGCACTTCTTGTATCCGAACCATTCTCCAGAGCAGTCTGCCATGTTTTTCTACTTTGAACAGGTCTTGCATGACTAGTTGTTTGCAGTTGGCTGTTTGATCTTTTAGGTGCTAGTTTTCACTACAAACTATAATAATTCATAATTCTGTTTCTACAGATTAGATTTTTGTCATTTTGGTGTCAAATAATTTATAAAAATGTACTCTAGTTTTCTCACTTGGTGTGGGGTTTTTCTTCTGTTGTGTTTTCACTTTATTACTGTTGGAGTACTGCATAAATACTTTAAACATTGCCTCTAAGTTAAGCCTGACTGCCTTTGTACCAAGCTACTAGAGTGTTAGGCACAGGTTAATTTAGTGACTTTTTGTGGTTCACCCTGCAAGGGATCGAGGCTGTTGCTCGACCAGGATTCACATCCCAGTCAACCAACAACCCAATTTCTCACAGTGGTCATTGAACTGAGAGGCAATGTATAAAGTATTTATGCAGCACACAAACAGTATTAAAGTGAACACATGGCACAAGAAAAGTCCCACTCCAATTAAGAAACATAGAGTAAATTTTAATGAATAAAATGACACCAAAACAAATTTAATCCAATCAGTAGAACCAGAGTTATTGAGTTTTAAAGTTTGTTGGGAAATAGTTCCCAAAATGACAACTGCAGTTATGCTGTCCCACTGGACCAGAACACAGTCGCAGCCAGCATGACTCGTGGGTTGTGGTGCGGGGTGTCGCATGGGGAGGGAGTCACATGGGGGGGTTTCATTTTAAATATATAAAAAAAAATGTTACTTACCTTCGTGGCCCGCTTCGGTCTGGTCCCACGTTGTTCCACATCCTCTCCTCCACACCGGAAGCAGCCAAGCCGGCAGCCTCCCTTCCCTGCCCTAAGCTAATCACAACGCTGCAATGGCAGCGCTGTGATTGTCTCAGATGCCGACCGCACAAGCGTCTATGGCAAGGCCGTTTCCTCCATTCAGGCTGCATGCAGCCTACAAGGGGAAAATGGAGAATGAGCATGACTGGTTTGGTCGGCCCTGGGGCCAAGCAAATAGTCAGTGCCCACAAGATTAGGCTAGCCACTCCCCTAGACTCCAGCAGACCCGCCCACCCACCTGCCCCCAACCAAACCCTTCTTCTGCCATTTTATGTTTCTGCTTCTCGCACTGCAGTGTGGGGGGACGCTCCTCCACCCACATGGAGGAGCTGCCCCTGCCAGGACAAAGTAACAAGTTCAGGCCAATCATGATGGAGCACGGGCTGGGTACAGACTGAGTTCAGCCTGCTGGAAGGTGTACCTGGTAGGACTAGGAGCTGTTCCAATGAGACCATCGATCAAGAGCTACGAGATGATATGATGTAAGGTTGTGCATCGAGCTGAGTCATGCTCCGTCTGTTCCTGTGAGGCCATGAAGTAGGATTTTTAAGGTGCTGCAATGCAAGGTCATGCATCGTATTGCATGGTTGGTGTTGGTTTTGAGAGAATACTCAGTTGGCCAAGGAGGAGTACACTCTGATGGCAGCCAAGGGTCCAACACCTGGTGGGCACCTCTTGGGGATCAGGACTCAATCCAGCAGAGGCCAGCAGCAGGGCAGAGGCAGGTCCAGTTACGTCCGGTAAGCTGGGCAGATGCATGACTCATCTCTGATGCTTGTTGTGTCCCTGTAGCTCACACAGGAGGCCCGCCAGCTAGCCCTTGGAGTCACTCTGGTGGTCCTGGGTTCATTGGAAAAGGTTCAGTCTTCCTTCCACATGCAGCAGGGGAGTAGGGCAGTCCTTCAGCAGCAGGACAGCAAAGCAGTCCTTCTTCTGAGTCTTCCACAGGTCCAGAAGTAATCTGATGAGTGGCTCTGGAGACCCGATATTTATAGCTGTGGCTACCTTTGTGTGGTGGGGCATTCCTGGTGTCAGATTCCTCTGAGTGTGTGTGCATCAGAATCCTTTGAAGTGCAAGAGTACTGGGGGGTACAGCCCTCCCAGGATGGCCCATCCTATCCACTCCTAGGCCTCCTTTGTGTCGCTGCCTGGAAGAAATACACAACCCCCAACAACGGAGCCATTCACAGTAATGTGACCCAAAACACGGGCATAGGGCACAAATGGTTGGGAGGAGAAAATGATAATTTTCTAACAGTTTTCAGAATTGTGACTTAAAACCTGTATTTATCATTAAAGATGATTTTAAATTCAATTCATTTGAGTCTAAACAGCACATCTTTATCTGCTCGCACTCCAAAGTTAGTACTTATTATGTGTAGAAAGGTAACTCTGAGTAGGTCAATGAAAGATATAGGTCTCACTATTATGAAAAACAACTTCAGGAGTTTTTCACTGCCAGAACATGTAAACCGTAAGTACACATGTCCTACCTTTTAACTACCATGCACCCTGCCCTAGGAAAGGTTTATGCCTGGCAAAAGGTTTATTTTGTCAAATCGAATTGCCAGTTTAAAAACTGCACTACAGGCTGCAAAAACAGGCCTTAGACATGTTTTAAGGGCTACTGTAATGGGTGGCACAAGGAGTGCTGCATGCGCACTCGATCTATTGACTGGGGGGGTGTGAGTGTTTGCATTGTTTAGCATTCTGTCCATTAGCAGTTCTTTTTGCATTTTTCGCCCACTAGTAGCATTTAATATACAGTTCCTTGGTACATGTAGCACCCTTTACTATGGATTTACATATAAATTAAATGTGCCAATTTTGCGATGTTTTAGGGAGGGGGCACAAGCACTTTAGCACTGGTGAGCAGTGGTAAAGCGCACAGAGTCCTAAAGCTAATAAGAACAATTTCCACAAGAAGGAAGGGAGAAGGCAAAAGGTTTTAGGGTCTACCACCCAAGAGTGTCAGGCTAATAGGGCCTATGGATGTATCCGATGATAACTAAGGGAAGAGCAGAAGGAAAGAAAGAAATCACATGAGGGAGGTAGGGACAAAATGAAAAACACAGTGTGACAGCGATTCAGATGACGATTTTTGGGATGATTTGTTATTTCCATACCACCTCTCTATAATGTCATTCATCAGCCTGGAGGGAACTGACATCCCCTTGTGGGAGCTTCGAGAAGAGGGATTAATATGTATATAGTTGTGAATGCACATGTCGATCAGAGTTCTCTCAGGGGAGACTTGACTCTTGTCACTTCAGATCCAGCATTGAGACCTACCACCTCTACCATTTTTCTGACAACCTCAGGTAAGCCTGCTGTCACCACAGTTCTTAGTGATTCTGGTACTGGTATTACCATATAATTGGGAGCATGACCTCATACAGGAGGAGCTCCACTTATAAATACGGCTGTGACTGGTATTGAAGCAGATATAGAGTTCCACGTCTCAAGAAAGGAGACTGCTCCTAGGGGGTTGGATGTCTTGAAACTTAGAGCAGAGAATGAGGAGCTTTCAAAGGGAGACCTTGATTTAGAGTTCATTAGGGGGTACAGTGGGGAAACGCTTTTATTTTTTAGTAGAGAGGGTGCCAGAAGTGCTTGTGAAACTCATGAAAGGTTAGAAGAGTTGGCTGCGGAGTTTGAAATTAATGTGAGCAAAAGTCAGATTCTGAGGAAGAACTTTAGGATGTTCATGAGTTGTGATACTCTTAAGAATTTGAGAACTTCAGGTTTAAAGCTACCTGTAAGGGAGCTAGTCGGTAGCGTTAGAAAAAGCAGTAACATTCAAAAGTTCAAGGATCAATGGTCCAAGAAGGAAAGGAAACAGAGAAAGAAGAATGATACGGATTGGCCAGAAGGCCAAAGCAGTCAGAGCGATATAGGGATAAAAGCCTACCCGTTGAAAAAGGTGCATGGTGTGAGGATATGTGCATGCGCCTTGTAGTTGTGGCGCTCTTTCCATGTTTACAAATTAGTTTTCAAATTTGAGAGAGAACCCTGACCTATGTTATACTGAAGTTGAGAGGTTTGTGAAGATTTTGAAGGTGTTGTGGGAGGACGTGAACACTTTTTTTGACACTGTGGTCGGTAATGATTTGTGGGCAGAATGCACGGTGGCTATAGTTTGACCAGTTACTGAACCACAGTGAGATGCGCAAACTCATGTGCCTTCTCCTACTGTCATGGATGAATATAATCAGGTGCTAACCATTTTGAAAAGAAAGGTCCCACAGAAAGAGGTTGATTGGCCTAAGATAACTAGAACTACCCAAGAATCTGAAGAGTCTGTGTTTGCCTACTATGAGAGGCTCATGCAGATTTTTTTTAAAGCAAAGTGGTGTTGAAAATCCAGAAAGGAAAAATCTTGGTGGCCTCCAATCCATTCTTAGTTTACATCCAAACATAAGTGCCCATGTGCAGCAGAATGTGCTTTGTTGGCAGTCTAAGGAGCATATGTACAACAAAATGTCCAAGCGAGCAGCTTTCGGCAAATTTGGTAGTGACGCGCTCCAAAATTTTCAAAACGCAGGGATGCATCATATTTACTGCCATACTGCGCGCCCCTGTGTTTTCCCTATCACTGGTGCTAGAATTAGCTGCCTAGCGCCAACGTAGACACCCTTGCACTACAGTGCAAGGGTGCCTGTGTTGCAGGGAATGATAATTTATGTACAGGAAGGGACACCTCACCTTTGATCTTGCTTGATTAGAGTTGCGGCCAAGTTGTAGCAGCAAAAGACGGACCTGGATAATACGGTTAAAGATGGAAATGGAAGAGGGAAACTGGAAAAAAGTAAGTACTCAAGTATACAGGTATCCCAGCCACAGTAATCCCGATGGAAATGCAGATCGTGATGAGGCCTGCGAGAATTCTGTCTGGACTCCCTCCGACAGCTGCTTTTGCCTATGGGGCCATCGACACGGGAAGGGAATCCTGGCAGAGTCGGCGGCACTCGGACTGTCTTTCGTCCATGGACCAGGCAGCATCTAAATCGAGCGGGTGGGCCACCAGAGTCGGCGGCACTCGGACTGTCTTTCGTCCATGGACCTGGCAACATCTAAATCGAGTGGGTGGACCACCAAGTAGGCGGGAAGTGAAACATTTGCAAAATTGACGGCAGAAGCAGATCCACCAAGATCTAAATCAGGCCCTCAATGGTTTAACCCCCATTTCAATGCCATTGTAGAAAACGTATGCCATAGCTGTGGGCAAGATAACAGTTGTAACCATGAGCCACACAGGGAGATCAAGTGGTCCCATTATTTGCATGCATTTGCAATGAACTCCGCTATATCCTGGTGAAAGTATGCCTCTATTCTCTTCGGGTAGAGGCCTTCCCGTCTAAGAGAAATAACAGTTTCACAGTGACCAAATTACTGCTGAGGACGGTGATTGCTCTATTCGGCCTACCAGTTTCTCTAAAGTCAGATCATGGAAGCCATATTAAGAGTGACATGAAAAGGCTGTGTGAAGCACATCAACTGGAACAGACGTTACATTGCAGCTACAGGCCAGAAGCAACTGGGGTGGTGGGACAAGAAAATAATGGGACACTGACATCTCAACTGGCAAAGGTGTGCATGTCCCCATCACTCACATGGCCTGAAGCCCTCCGAAGCACTCCAGATCAGAGGACTAGGCTCTTTCCCCCCATGAACTCCTGGTGGGGAGAGCCTTGAGTCTTTTGGTGAGTCTGCAGCTGAGCTTGTGAATATAACAGATAATATGGTCCTTGACTGCTGCAAAGGATTGGCAGACGTGGTGCATTCTGTCACTGACCAGGATGAGTTGGGGACTCTGCTTACAAGGTGAGAACAGTGCCATGACCGAAGGACAGGGGATTGGGTCCTGGTGAAGAAACACACCAGGAAACATTGTCTGGAACCCCACGGGCATGGCCCTTTCCAAATCATTCCTGTGATGAATACTGCTGTGAAATGTGGAGGCCTCTTTAACTGGATCCATGACTCCCACACCAAAAGAGTGAGACAAACCCCTGAAGAAGTGGAGACAACAACCTCTAATTCACAGAGTCAAACTCCAGTACAGAACGAACATTCAGAGGGAGGAGAAGATTCTGCACAAGTGTTTCCTTTACTCATCACATGCTCTAAACTTGTCTCGACTTTTCAAGTTGAGACAAGTTTAGAGCATGTGATGAGTAAATTAAGAGTAGCCACAGTGAACCAAGCAACAGAAAAAGAAAGTGTGCATCCAAGCTCAAAAAAGGTGCATGCACTTTGGCCAAAGGAGAAAAGAGGAGAAAAAGGTGGCTGAAAGGTGGTGACAGACTAAGAGCAGATGTGTCAGACGAACGTATCCCAGAAACAGTCAGTGAAGAAACTGAGACAAGTGAGCAAAGTGACAGTGAACAGCCAGTAGTCAGAAGATAAAGGAGACAATGGGTGCCTCGCTGAAGATACTCAGCAAAATGTGCTGTCTTGTGTTACATTGGATTTACTGAACCATGCTGGCTTCGCATGGTTTAGTAAATCCCACTAAAGGAGTCACGTTGCCTTGCGATGACTGGCGTCATGCAAGGGCAATGCAATCCTTTAGGAAATCCATCTCACCCTCTCTGGCCTAAATGGAAGACATTCCAGGTTCATTATGAAGCACGGGGAAATATGTGTAGAAGCTGCAAGGTAAGCAACCACACTTCCTGTACACATTTTCCTCACCTTTCCCCCCTTTTAGGCCACATTTTCCCACTCTTTAGCCACCACTGCATACATGGTGAGAATATGAGGAGAATTTGAAGGTGAAACACATTTGTTCAAAAATGCTCCTTATGTTTACCTTACCAGCAACTAAAGCAAGTATAAGTGGGTTGTGAGACGTCACATCAAGTGCTGTGCCATTCAATTATAGGATTGCTAATGTATGTTTATTTAGACCAGCAGCCGAGATTTAAAATCAAGGTCCTGGATACAAGTGGTGCATTTAAATTTAGTATTAAAAAAAAAAAAAAACATTACACAATGTGAGTTGTAGTGACACTCCTTTCTTTAATCCGCACCTGGTTTAACCGAAGCAAAATATTTGGGTAGCATGCAGCAATAGAGCCCCACCTGGGGACCTCGGCTGGGCAGTCTCGCAGGATATGGCATCACTGGCCCTAAAGGTCTACTTATAATGTCCAGGGCCATATCAGACCATACATAAGAATAGAAATGTAGTAGGGACAGTGAAGAGTTGAAATCTTATTAGAACATTGGAATGTTGGAAGCTCCATTGAAAACAATGGAGCGCTCCGGGCTTATAATGGTTGGTATAGCCTGGAGCTCCAACATTCCAATGTGTCTTTGTTCACAGCTCTGACTGTGAACAAAGCCTTCAGGGAGCCCGATCCCCTCGCGCTCCCTGAAGGCTTTGTTTTGTTAGAACATTCTGCCCTCTAGTGGCAGAATGTTCTAATAGCCTTATAGCCCTTCGTAGCAGGGCTATACCGGCTTTTAAAGTCCCTCTGCTTTGTTAATGTCCCTCGCCTTCGGCTCGGGCCTTTAACGCTGTAGCGGGCCTTTAACAGTCGGTATAGCCCGCTACGGCGGGCTATAAGGCTATAGTATAAACACGCACACACTATAATTGCATATTTCATCTTGTATCTTTATATTCAGAAAAAAGCAAATGATATGTATCAAGCAGAAAAGTTAGTTGATTTCAATCACTGTCATTAACATCTTAAATATAAGATACTCAGTGAAGTTACATAGCACTGAAGTTACCAACACGTGTTATCTCATTTGCCTTTCTTCTGCTTTAAAGAAGCTGATTGAATATTCCGTGAAACAGTGTCAAAGGCCGCAGAGAGTTCTAATGGTGGCAGAGAAGGTTTGCTTCCTTCATCCAGAGCGGGTCACAGATATTCTGTCATAACATAACATCTATTTGTAAAGCACACGTTCACTCGTAGGTATCTTGGCGCTGAATAAGAGATGTTTATTGTTACTCAAAGGTACTCATTTTATCGACCTCAGAAGGATGAAAGGTTGGGTGGACCCACTGGAGTATGAACCTGTGACCATGATGTTGAGCACAGGCCTTACAGTAAACGCATTAGTCCACTAGGCCACCAGGCCTAGGACGTATACAGTACTCTTCACATTGTCATTAGGCCTGGGCAGAATTTCAATGAAGCCGGAGTAACCGGAGTAAATTTGGTAACTCCACATTACTCTGCCATGTGGCTTTACGGATAACAACGTTATTATGCCCACTCCGGTATTTAAGAGCAATCTGGGGGGAAAAATACTAGTGCAAGAGCATATTTAGCGACCGTAAGCGGCTGCTCGCGCTGCTTTTTATGTTCTGTTGCATTTAGCGCCATTTTAAGCGTGAGGGTGCATTTTGCTAGGAAGCTTCTATGGGTACATTTTGCGAAGAAACTAGTGTTAAATGCGCGAGTAAGTTGGGGGTAAATCCTAACTCAAGTACACATTTAGCAAGCACAAACAGCTGCTCACAGTCGCTACTAATGTCGTGTTGCGTTTGCCTTATTTCTTACACCAAAACGCAGCCCGTGTCCATTTTGCAATAAGAAAATATTGCTAATACAAAATTACTCTTCTTGCATAATTCTGTGTGATTGTGTGGAACCGTTGGATAATTCCATGTGATTACGCTACACGGAATTATGCAAGTTGCGCCCAGTTGTCGTGGGTCCTGGGCCCTGGGATTCAAAACCATGGTAGTAGTGAGATGGAGCTAGTTGTTAGCACCTGGCAGTCTTAGAGGCAAGGATTGAATCCTTAGGGTACCAGTCACCTGGGCTTACCAGATGACTCATGTCATGAGGAAACTCCCACTGCTAGCCCTACAATAGCCAAGTACTGGACCCATGTGTATGTTTCTTTTTGTTATGATTGAAAATAAGCTTTAGAAATTGGGCATCAATTATATCTTTAAAGGTAGAAAAAATACTGCATGAATGTAAGATGAATCTGAAGAAATACTATAATGTTATAGAACTCCTGGGACAAGAGATGGGCAGGCAGGCAAGCAGGCAGGCAGACAGACAGAGAGGCAGGCAGGCAGGCATGCAGGCAAATGGATGGATGGATGGATGGATGGATGGATGGATGGATGGGTGGGTGGGTGGGTGGGTGGGTAGGTAGGTAGGTAAATAGATGCAGAAACAGACTTTGTGAACCAACAGTATCAGGGAACTGCAAGGAAGTGATCAGTTAAAGCTAAAATTCATCCATGGATTTTCAAATTAAATCAACTCACTTACTGTCCTCAGTCAGTCGAGAATATAATACGTACTCTATGACTTTGCTTTTACTTTTATGGCAACATTTCTGCGCGCATGTGGCGAGTGTTCGTGTGTCAGCATCAATCTAGAGGAGAAAAGGAACTCCCGCTCCTGCCGTCCGGGAGACCACCATGAGGAACCTTTCTCCAATATGTTGCGTCTGCCAAGTCCGGAGATGCGTCTTTTCCAAACTCGCGTGATGAAGAGGGAGTTAGAAAGATAGAGGGGAGGCAAAGGGGAGAGGACCAGGTGGGATACAAAGGAAAGGTTCAGGGGCACCTGCTGTCTTTAAAGTGGGGCCTCCCAGCAGAGTCTGCCGCTGAACACAGCAGCCGAGACTTGTAACTTTCCTCTGCACATGACAGACCTGCTGCTGCCAGGGGGGACGTCAGCCAAGCACCTTAGTGTTTAACGACGTGATAAAGTGCATGGTCTGCAGGAGAATTCCGTTCTATTCCAGCTCCAGCCAATGGGACCGGCTCTCCTCCTGGGGGCAGGCTCAGTAGACTGTGGCAAATGCAGACATACCTGGAACTTTATGATCTGCAGGAGGTCGGGCGCTCTGCCAGACTGAGCTGGTCACAGGACAGCTGCTCGGAGAGATGCAGGACATGGCCCTCTATAGGGGCAGCTGCAGAGGGCAGGACGGGGCAGTATCGGTCATTTCACACTGTCTTGTCTCCTCATTGCTCAAGAACGCATGATGCTGCTGGAATATGTGACGTTACAACACAAACAATTACAATGCAGTTTTCACAACACATTTTTTAAAACTACCATTACAACACATTCCATTGCAACGCATACCATTACAACGCATACCATTACAACACACAATACGTTTAGGGCAACAATAGGGTAAGTGTTGGATAGTATTGGAGTAAAAATTACTATTCCCACTCCAGTGAGTGCAATAGTAGTGAAAGTGTTGCCTAGTGTAGGGGTGAAAATTACTATTCCCATGTACCCCAAAACCCATAACCACCCTAAAACTAAAACATCTCCATTACTTACCTAAAATGTGTTGTAATGGCATGCGTAGTAATGATATGCGTTGTAATGGCATGCGTTGTAGTGACATGCGTTGTAATGGCATGCGTTGTAATGGCATGCGATGTAAAGGCAGTTGCATTGTAACAGTCGCATTGTAAAGGTAGTGTGTTGTAATGACTGCGATGTAATGGATGTTTCCCTGCTGCTGCTGCTTGCAATGCAGATCCTAGACTCCCTAACACTCCTTGCACTGGAGAGCCTCCCTTACTGTTCATGCAATGGAGGGCACAGGCACCCTCACTGTCCTTGCATTGGAGATCCCAAGTCCCCTTACTGTCCTTCTAATGGAGAGCTAGGCTCCCTTACACTCCATGCACTGGAGAGCCCAGACACTCTTACTGTCCTTGCACTGGAGAGCCCAGACTCCCTTACACTCCTTGCACTGGAGTGCCTCCCTTACCGTCCCTGCAATCGAGAGCGTAGATTCTCTTACTGTCCCTGCAATGACAAACCCAGACTTCCTTACTGTCCCTGCAATGACAAGCCTAGACTTCCTTATTGTCCTTGCAATGGAGAGCCTAGACTCCCTTACTGTCCATGCAATAGAGGGCACAGGCACCCTTACTGTCCTTGCAGTGAGGCTCCCATACTGTCCTTCCCATGGAGAGCCCAGACTCCCTTACTGTCCTTGTAATTGAGAGCCAAACTTCCTTACTGTCCTTGCAATGGAGAGCCCAGACTCCCTTACACTCCATGCACTGGAGAGCCCAGACTCTCTTACACTCCATGCACTGGAGAGCCCAGACTCTCTTACACTCCATGCACTGGAGAGCCCAGACTCTCTTACACTCCATGCACTGGAGAGCCCAGACTCCCTTACACTCCATGCACTGGAGAGCCCAGACTCTCTTACACTCCATGCACTGGAGAGCCCAGACTCTCTTACACTCCATGCACTGGAGAGCCCAGACTCCCTTACTGTCCCTGCAATTGAGACCGTAGATTCTCATACAGTCCCTGCAATGACAAGCCCAGACTTCCTTACTGTCCTTGAAATGGAGAGCCCAGGCTCCCTTACTGTCCTTGCAATGGAGAGCCCAGGCTCCCTTACACTCCATGCACTGGAGAGCCCAGACTCTCTTACTGTCCTTGCACTGGAGAGGCCTTGGCTCCCTTACTGTCCTTGCAATGGAGAGCCCAGACTCCCTTACTGTCCATGCAATAGAGGGCACAGGCCCCCTTACTGTCCTTGCAATGGGGAGCCCAGACTCCCTTACTGTCCATGCAATAGAGGGCACAGGCCCCCTTACTGTCCTTGCAATGGAGAGCCCAGACTCCCTTACTGTCCTTGCAATGGAGAGCCCAGTCTCCCTTACTGTCCTTGCAATGGAGAGCCCAGGCTCCATTACTGTCCTTGCAATGGAGAGCCCAGGCTCCCTTACTGTCCTTGCAATGGAGAGCCCAGGCTCCCTTACTGTCCTTGCAATGGAGAGCCCAGGCTCCCTTACTGTCCTTGCAATGGAGAGCCCAGGCTCCCTTACTGTCCTTGCAATGGAGAGCCCAGGCTCCATTACTGTCCTTGCAATGGAGAGCCCAGGCTCCCTTACTGTCCTTGCAATGGAGAGCCTCCCTTACTATCCATGCAATGGAGAGCCCAGACTCCCTTACACTCCATGCACTGGAGAGCCCAGACTCTCTTACACTCCATGCACTGGAGAGCCCAGACTCCCTTACACTCCATGCACTGGAGAGCCCAGACTCCCTTACACTCCATGCACTGGAGAGCCCAGACTCCCTTACACTCCATGCACTGGAGAGCCCAGACTCTCTTACACTCCATGCACTGGAGAGCCCAGACTCTCTTACACTCCATGCACTGGAGAGCCCAGACTCTCTTACACTCCATGCACTGGAGAGCCCAGACTCTATTACTGTCCTTGCACTGGAGAGTCCAGGCTCCCTTACTGTCCTTGCACTGGAGAGTCCAGGATCCCTTACTGTCCATGCACTGGAGAGCCCAGACTCCGTTACTATCCTTGATTCTCCAGAGGTAGGAATCGCTGAGCAGAAAAGGCTTACTTTATGAGGTAGTTAGGACAATTTAATACAACATTTAACACAGACAAAAACAGTTAATTCACAAACAGATTTTAGAGCATCTGCCTTTTCTGTGCGTCACCCCATATTTGTCTGTGAACCCCAAGAGTTGGTTTGCTGCTGTTGGTGTCTGCTGACACCCCCTGAATCTCCTAGCGCCTTTCCCGAGCTCCTGGGAGTCTTTAAAACTGTGCTCCTGTCAGAGATTGGGACTAATGTCAGAATTTAAAAATCTTTGACCAGGTTGAGCCTGGTTGGTTTATCCGACAGCAACTCCATCGTCTTCAGCCTCTAATTGCTCCTAAGCCTCACTTTGGGTGTCAATGCAGGAAGAACAGAAGGGAGATAAGGATAATAACTATGGTACACCAGACCTGCCCTTTCTTTTTCAGAAATAGGCTTACATTGATAATGCGGACTCGGGAGAGTCTTATACAGATCTCATGGGAAAGAGATGGCAGGGTCTCGGGCATCCAGACGGATATCGGCGTTGGATGATTATAACACTGCCACAAGAAGGTCTAAGATGGCCTCGCTATTGCATCAACCCGGACGGCACAATTCGGCTCCTAGGACGTGGGACAGTAGCCCCCGGCAACAGCAGGCGGGAGAGTGGACAGGAGAGTATAATACTGCACCTTGACCTCCCTCATGTTGCACACAAAGTTTTGCATGGAAGGCTGACACTTGCACAGATGCATGGGAGGGCAGCCCAGAGGGTTAGTCGATGTCATTGAGGAACAGGCACAGTTGGACTGCGACAAAGGGAGTTTAGAAGAGAGTGAACTGGTGGATGATGAGATACACGAAGAAATCAGGTGGTGGTCAAACACCACAGGGAGCATATAATGTAGCTGTTTTTAGTGTAATGAAGGAGCGTCATGATGCTCGGGGAATAGGGCGGAAAGCAGTGTGTGGCAGCACAAATTCACAACTGGTTGGACAGCTGGATCCAGAGAAGAAGCCGACCTTGATGCCAAGTAAGGGTGCGGGAGGTGCTGGAAAAAAGGCAATACCAACATGCAAAGTGTCTGTGGGGGTGAGCACTGGGGCGAGGGGGGAGGTGAAGACATGAATTTAAGGAGAGTTTTGTACATTAATGTTGCCAGAGTAAGTACAGAGGAGAAGAAGGTTGGGTTGGGTAAAGTGCAAACAAAAGGGTAAGGGGGCAGGTACAAGATTTAGGGATTCCACACGCTGGCTCAAAAGGACCACAGAGCATTCCACAGGTAAAATGAGAGGAGCAGTTGGGTCAGGATAATACAGGGGAGATTTTAGAAGTTGCCGTACATGGGGGTGACTAAGCTTTTGGGAGCCCACCTAATGTTGGCAACCAAAGAAAGGATATGGAAAGGGGAGTACGTCTAGATGGCCAAGCTACGCCACAGGGAACTGAGGGCAAGGGAGGGATCAAAGGAGGGGGAATTTGAATTGTCCTACAAGCCTAGGGAGCTTACGACAATTGTGAAGTAGATGGTGGTGTTTTTGATTTTCACGAGTATTTATTGTGGAAAATATCCGGAGCCGTGCGTCTCGGTATTCAAATATATGGATGTGATACGTACAGCACATATCATGTATGGGGGTAGGCCAGGGCACATTATGACAAGGAATTTCAGGCATGGCTAGCGTGGGATCCTAATACTAAATGGGGGCAATGGGTACAGATCTCCACCAACAGACCATGGGTTCGGTGAAATTTGGCAAGACAACTTTTACGGCGAGTGGCTTACTTATAGTATATTGACCCTTTTAGCCCCGCCCACCTGAGGAGGTGTGGGGTGGTGGCAAAGACACAGGTAGCAGCCATCGGCTCATGTTGGGACTTCAATAAAGGCTTTTGTAAGAGAGAGTGCCGTAAGTCCTGGCACAAATGTTCCAAGTGAGCAGGTAGACACTCCCAGGTGTGGTGCTATGGGGTGTGGGGTAGTGAACAGGGCAAATAGGGAGGACAATGGAATCAACACCAAGGGGCATGCAGCAGGCAGAAGGGGACTCAGGCAGCGGGAAGCAGAGGAGGTCGTGGGGCACATTAGAATATGGGCAAAGGCTCCTACGTCAATCAATTGCGAACGACTGGAAGGTTGGCTGGCCTTTAATAATGACAAAGGGGATGCAGGGTTGCTGCAAGATGGTTTTTGGGAAGGGTTCTGATTGGGGTACAAGGGCCACAGAGAGGCGAGATAAGCAGAAAAGTTGAAATCTGTACGGTCACACAGAAAAGTAGGGGGGGACTCTGTAAGGAGGTACAGGAGGTCAGAATGGCTGGGCCAATTCAGTCATTGCCAATGCCCAATTTGATTGTATCCCCAATTGGGGTCTTGCCAAAAAAGGAAAAAGGACAGTTTTGGCCTATACAACACTTGTTATGGCCAGAAGCGAGCTCGGTAAATGATGTCACTCCAGGAGAAATAGCCTCGGTATCAGATTCCCTGGTGGAGGTGCCAATGGCACTGGTGGAACAGATCAGAAGGGAAGCAGTAATGGCAAAGTACAACATTAAGTGAGCTTTATGGATGCTGCCAGTTCATCCGGAGCACTTTCAGATGTAGGCATACATTTTGAAGGCCAATGGTACTTCGACAAGGCGCTACCCATGGGTTGTGCTATATCGTGTGCGCTGTTTGAGCAGTTCAGTTTCTTCCTACAGTGGGTTTTTATGTCGCACACGGGGAAGAGGACGGTAACGCACTACCGTGGTGACTTCTTTTTGTCAGTTGACCCAGTTCTGTCGACTGCCAGCAGCAGTTGACAAGATTTCAAGAGCTCATTGGTGACATCGGAGTTTTGCTGGATCCCAAAAAGACTGTGGGGTCAGCAACGGTACTTGCATTTCTAGGCATTGAATTGGACTTGGTATACATGGAGGTGCGCCTCCCGATGGAAAAAAGGGTACAAATGCAGCTGCTGCTGGATGCATTGTTGTGAAAAAAAGCAAACATGACTATCAAGGAGGTGCAAGTCCTGCTAGGCCACTTGAATTTTGCGTGTGGAGTAGTCAGGACGGGTAGGACTTTTGGTAGGTGGCTAGGCATGTTGTTGGCTGGTTTGTCACTTCTCCATCACCACATGCGTTATCTGTGGGCACCAGAGAGGATCTGCGTATGTGGCACATATTCTTGGAGGAGATCAATGGCATCCCAATCATAATTCAAAGGGAATGTGATTGGGATGTGCAGATATATTTTGACGCTTCTGTTTGCTGCAGGTTCAGGCTGTAGTGGCAGGGCAGGTGATGCGCAGAGAAGTGGCCCAGGATGTAGAAGCATGGAGGCCGTAGCTTTGCATTCCTTGAATTGTTTCCGTTAATGGTGGCAGTGATGCTTTGGGGGCCGGAGTTAGATCACAAAAGTGTGTTCGTCAAGTTAGACAATATGGCAGTGGTATAGGTGGTAAATAGAGATGAACAGGTGCTTAAGTTGATACGCGTCTTTGTTTTGGTTTGCTTGAAACATGATGTAACCTTTAAAGTGAGGCATGTACCAGGGATGGACAATGACATTGCGGATGCTTTGTCTCGTTCACAATGAGAGAGGTTCCATGGGCTGGCCGCGGAGGTTGACGGGCACAGGACACCTGTGCTCGTGGACATGTGGAACATAGGACAGAGAGAATGCTTCAGTTGGTGGTAAGGTCATTGGGGGTATCCACCAGGAAATCATATTCGCAGGTTTGGCAAGAGTTTCTAGCGGGGGCGAATGGAGGCCAGAACTGTGGAGCAGGGAAGAAGATGTAGTGCAGTACATGCTCACAATGGTGGAGAAAGGTTTGTCTAAAGTAACAATAGCGGGAAAACTGATTGAGATTGCATTCATGGGCAAACTGTTCTAGGGGTATATGCCATTGTCCAGTGTGCAGGGACAGAGGATGCTAGAGCGGTAGGAAAGAAAGAGGGGTCGCAGGCCACAGGTGAGGAGGTTGTTATCTCGGCAGTAGTTCGACCAGCTCTGTGGCCCTGCCAACGTTGTGCAGGAATGAGGTGGAGGTGGTGTTCTCCCCTAATATGTTGTGGATATTTTTGGGGCCTTCAGGGTCTCCAAATTACTTGGGAGTGAAGGGTTTCCAGGGTTGGAGTGGACGGACGTCAGAGTGATCAGAAGGCAAAGGGAAAGAGGGTTTTGTAACAAGTATTCCCAGGGAGGGAGATATGCCCCGTACAGTGGGGGATACAGTGGCAAGTTGTTACTGGGTAAGCGCTAGGAGCGGCTTTTCGCCATGCGGATGGAGCTCGATTTACGGCGTATCTGCTGCTGTGGGTATTGCTGAAAGCTTTGTCAGGCCTGGGAGAGGTGCCAGGGGAATATGGGACAAATTACTTTAGGATCGGTGTGGTCACAGTGCGGCTCAGCAAGGGTGGGGTAGGAACAGGATTATGCAGTTGGGTAGATGGTCATCTGAGTGTTTTAAGTGGTATGTACACATCGGAAGTTAGAGTAAGTTCCTTTGGTGGTATCTCACATATGTTGTTCTTTTCAGGTGCAGTAGCTGGGGCAGAGGCAAGTGAATTATCAAAATGGATAGTAGGACATTTATTTATAAAATGGGTGGAAAGGCATGAACGTCAGAAGGGAAAAGGTCCTAACCCCGGGCGTGATGAAAGACTCTTTAATGTGACTAAGCATGGAAAAGGTGATATGAAATGGGAAAGTTGTTACAATGCTTGAATAAGTTAGTGAGGAGACACAAATGTCCGGATAGCCTCATTTGGCACCTGGTCAAAAATGATTTGGTGGTATGCAAGGGATTGGCTTTGTTAAAAGTAATGATGAGGGATGTGCTGGAGATCAGGAGACAGTGGTCAGTAACTTTCGTCATAGGAACGGAATTCATTCCAAGGTATTATTGGAGGGGGCGTTGAGACCCGCCTAATCGATGAGGTCAGGCGCAAAATAAATAGGGACATGTGGTGTTCCGCAGAGAGGAGAGGTTTGGGCGAGTGGAACATCCAGAGTTGATGTACCATGCACCAGAATTTTTTAGAGTGGATGAGGTTCATTTGTCCAAGTATGGAGCGGAGATATACCTGATGCAAAATAAAGAGGTGCTTGAGAAAACGTTGAAAGGGAACTGGTGAAAGGGAGGCTACCGGGGAGGGTCAGAACAGTGGGGGGGTAGGCCTTTTCTGAGTGGAAGTGGCAGTTTCAGTTGCCATGGTTATACATAAAGATTATGGTTGTGAACATAGGGAAATCAGGACAATGTGGGTGGTAATAAACTTATACATAGAGGAAGCAACAAATTAAAAGTTAAGAGTTAGGATACTTAGATAGTTTGATGGTCATAGATGTAGGTTTAAGAGTTATGGATGTTAAGGTTAACAGTTCAACGCCAGGGTAGCAGTTACAGTCGCAGGTAAAGATGATAAGGGGGCTTGACACTTATGTGTTAGTGGTAGGTGGAATTAGGTGAAGTTATGTATATTGAGGTCTAGTTTTGTAGAGCAAATGCCTATGGTTCTATGGTTAAGGAAATGTGAACCTGTCTTCAATAAAGTGGCCCTTTTCACACAAATAAGTGAGTATTTGGTCAGTGATGGCACCTTAAAACCCAATCTTATTTTATTCCAGTGAGTGTATTTTAAATACATTACTTATTTTAATTAAATTTGGAACGCAAAGCAAGGGAGTACAAACAAGCTTCCAATAAGGCTGCATCAGAATATGCTGTATGCAATTAAAGTTCTTTCAAAGTGTATAGGGTTTATTTTTGAGCTTATAATTCATATATTTGTCCAATGCATTTTTGAGGCCCCAAAAAGTAGATATCTACCAAAGCTCTTTCCGTGTATTGATTGATTTTAAATTTAGATTATATCTCATTAAAACACTGAGTGAATGCAATCGACGTGATTTAGCTCGATTGATTTGGGTTGTTTCTCGAATTGTATCAGACCTGTGGTGACTCACACTCTTTTTTACCCTCTCCTTTCTGTACGAGAAATCGATTATTATGCTGAAATTTGTTAAAGTAACTACACAATGCATTTTGGTACTACTACGAGTCAAGCGCTGCTTAAAACACTCCTATTTGGGGGCTGAGTAAGGGCAGGAGTAGGAACCCAAAGTAGCCTTGGCAAATTTTGTCAGACCAGCCCCTGTACAGTGTGTAGTGAGCTAGCGTAAGGGCAAGAAAGTTGGGGAAGAAATGGCAAAAATGGTGCACTTTCCAACACATTTTTATTATATATTCAATTGTATTAGCTTTTAAAACATAGTAAATGATGACCTTACAGTGCACCACGATGCCCAGTTATACCAACATTCTGACAGGGAACACAAAATATCAGATGTTATGCCTGATACATGAATTTAAATATAACATAAACACACAAATTCACTGTTAAGCACAGCCAAGACGCTGATAACACCATGAAAGACTATGTTAAGGGCTGTTAGCATCCTCCACCCCTATAAGAGACGCAATAGGGCTGGTGTTAGCGCTGGTGGCACCCGGTGCAACAATATTTTTGGGTGCCTCCCGCCCAAGGTCCTCCTTCTCCATAGATTCCCTCACCATCGCTCTCCAACAGTGCCCCTCATCTCTCCATCCCCCGTCTAACACATGTGTTTTGTTGGTTTCGTTTCATAGGGCCTCTCATAGCAGTGTAGGGTGTTGGAGCATTTTAACCACACACACATACAGGGAGAATGACTCATAGGTGTGGTAATCAGTGTGTAGAAATTGTTAAGTAAGACCAAGGTGACTACAAGGTGTAGGATTCAAACGTCATTCATACGGGGGTCATTTTCCAAGGGCGCTTGGTCTGCAGAAGTGCAAACTCAGGATTCAAGACGTAACAAAGTGGTTATGGTTGGCTTTGCAATAATCATTTATTTCTACCCAAACAAATCATTTTTAGCAGCATTAAGGTCATGAAGACCTGGGGAAAAACATAACTGTCTAACCCATATCATGCAGTTTGCGTCCAGCTCTTTGATGGCAGTTCATAGCTCACTGTTCTATATTAGGATTGTAACTTATGAACGGCAAGTAACAAAAGGATCTCTATGATAAAAGCAGTAACCCCCTGAGCTAGGCACATAAAATACAGGTCTGTGGTCTACACGGTGCACTTTCTTTACAGCAGGCATGTTAACCCTCTGCGCTACTTTAGATGAGTCAAAAGTGCAACTAGACAAAAGTCTGATCTCTCTACAGCAGGAACATTAATGACCAGAGTTATCTTGACTTTTTTATTGTTGCCTGAAAACTGCTAGATATAAACCCATAACAATTTGCAAAACACAGTGACTCCCAGCTCAGCCATAAACTGGTCTCCAAAACGCCTGATGCCCTTTTCAGCCACCCCAGCCTTCCTCCGAGTGCTTTTTCAATGCTGTTAATGTAATTTAGTAGGTTAGGTAATTCCTGTAGAGCATTATGTAACATGCTGTCACGGCCCTCTCAGGTCTGTTTTCCATCCGCGGTGCATAAAAAAGTGTCTGTAACTGTAGCGCCAATAGACAGTTAACGTTTTGGCGCACACTTTATGAAATGACCACATTTGTTACTATATTCAGCAGGCTGATGCAGGTCATCGTTTCCAATTTTTGGAACCTTGTCAAAAATGTTTCACTATAGAACAGCTGGAATGTTCATGAACACTCTGGAAGTGGTTCTTTCTTTTATCAGAAAAATTATGACGTGTTTATGAGTTTATCTAATATCCGGACGGTGGGTGTTGGAGGAGCTGTGCATTCCTGGACCACTCCTGGAAGCAGAGGCTTCAGGAGGAACGTAGACTTATCTGGGTGGGGCTGAGGGAAGAGCGCAAGAAAAATCCAATTATTCAGATGAGGAAAAATGCACACTTCTGGAACACACACAGACAGATTAATCTGATGCTGGTATCACTACATACCGCGAGTGACACATGTTATGATGCAAACCAACCATAAAAGCTTATATCTAGGGAGATATGTGCATCTGCTCAAGATCAGGCCATGCGTCAGAGTAGAGTCGGGATTCCAAACACAGACCCTTAACCATTACAGCAAGCATCAATCCATACAGTGTATCCATACCGTATCAATCAAACAGTCTCTGTAAAGCGCAACACTGTCACCCCTAGGGGTATCTGGCCGCTCTGTCTCCATCGAAGAGCCAGGTCTTGAGTCTCTTTCTGAAATCTGCCAGCGAGGAGGCCGTACGGAGCTGGAGGTCGTTCAAGGTCTTTGCAGAGATGTAGGAGAAGGAGTGTCCACTGATGTGGCTGAAGTAGATGAAGGGTGTGTGCGAGGGCGAGTGAAGTGGAGCGCAGGTGTCTTGAGGGTTGGTGGAGGTTCAGTCGATGGTTGAGGTAGGCGGGTCCTAGGCCATGTAGGGGATTGTAAGCATGTGTGAGGATCTGGAACTGGCATCCATTATGGATGGGCAGCCAGTGGAGGGCTCTCAGGTAGGGGGCGATGTGGGTTCGTTTGGGTAGTACCAGAATGAGTCTGGCTGCAGCAATCTGTATGGTCTGGAGTCTTCTGAGGAGCAGGGTGGAGATGCCGGCGTAGAGGCGGCTGCTGAGGAGGGCATGAGTGACGGTCTTTCTGGTATGCTTTGTTATAGAGCATCCATACCCTATGCTTTATAATAACTGCTGTTTTCTTTGAACAGTGCACTGATTCGCCAAATACTTCAGGATCAATGTCGGAGTACTGTCTATTTGAGATTTTGTCACGCATGGACTGGGCCACTTGAAGGGTAGGAGGGGCGGAGCGCGGCTCGCGGCACACTAATAATGCATGAGCTCAATGTTTGTACTGCTTGGCAAGGATCCTGGCAAGATGGCCGTGTTTGTAACTCTGCCCTCTACAGACACTGGCCTGTTAACAACGGGTCATCTTCGTCTGAGCAGGTTTGACTCAGCCTTTCATCCATGGATGTCACCGCACCAAAATGGCAGGAGCAGCGGATGTGATGCCACAGGACGTGATGTCATATGACATCTGGCCCTGATGATATCACAGGACATGACATCACGTTAGTAAAATAATCAGTGCAGGGCAAGTAAAATTACAGGTTGCTTTGGGAATTGTTGCGAGACGACTTCAGTTAACACACATTATCAGCTCGTTTGCAGCCATGATACACAGAGGTGTATACTGACATGCCAGTGGGCAGCCATCATCTAGCCGGCCTCAAAAGGTTTCATATAACCAGCATATCCTGGGCACAGCCTCAAACGCCCTGACAGCCATAAATGCCCAAGTGCAGGTTTGCGCGTAAAAGAGTAGGCAGGTCTTTCGAAAATGGAAAACGACGTTTGAGACTATTTCATGTTTACCTTTTGCAACTCTTGCATCACCTTTAGGGGCATATTATCAAGCCAGGCGATAAAATTATCGCCGCTTTAGCGGCAGAAAACTGCCACTAAAATGACGATAATGGGCTTGATAATATGCTCTATGGAATTCCAATTGAAGTCCATGTTAGATGTGAAGGACATCTAACATGGGCTTCAATTGGAATTCCATAGAGCATATTATCAAGCCCATTATCGCCGTTTTAGCGGCCGTTTTCTGCCGCTAAAGCGGCGATAATTCTATCGCCTGGCTTGATAATATGCCCCTTAGTTTTTTAATGCAGGTGTCCCTTTGTGTGCACGTGCGTAACCTTTTATTATTGGATTTAATGTTATGTTACGGGAATTTATATAGCGCGCGATTACCAAAGGGTGTCCTGGCGCTACCCATTATTCCTAAAGGAGGGGACAGAAGCTTTCACACTACCTATTAAACAACCAGGTCTTCAAGCTCTTCCTGAAGGCCAGAAGATCAGGGCACATTCTAAGATAGGGCGGAAGGGCGTTCCATACCTTGGTGGCTCGCAAAATTAAGCTTCTTCCGCCCCAGGAAGCCTTCCTTATCCGTGGTACTATCGCCAACCTGGCTTCCATTGACCGTAACGTCCTTTTAGGATGATACCATTGGATGTTTTGTTTCAGGAACTCCGGGCCCATGCCCTGAAGTGCCTTAAACACAATTCAAAGGGCTTTAAAACAGACCCGCTTCCTCACAGGAAGCCAGTGCAGTTTGCTAATTTCTCTGGAAATAGGCCCAAACTTAGCTGTGCCTGACAGTAGCTAGCTGCCGCATTTTGAAGCGTTTGCAGTCTATTCATATGGCATTCCTGTAGGCTCAAATATAGACCATTACAATAATCAATCTTGGCCATCACGAGAGAAGTAACAACTGTACGTTGACTCTCAGGCGGTAAGAAGGGGAGGATCTTTTTGATCATCCCAAGGATAAAAAAGGTGGCCAATGAGATAGTTTTAATCTGGTCACCAAAATGAAGCTTGGCATCTATGAAGATTACTAAATTTTTTATGTTCTTTTTAGACGGTGTGGGAAGAGAACCGAGGGTGGTAGGCCATAAATTAGGAGTCCAGAAGTTTACATTATTCCCAAACAGGATGACCTCTGTTTTACCTGAAATCAATTTAAGGCAGTTGCGAGACATCCACGTTCCCACCGCTACCATGCAATCATGGAATTGTTTTCCAACTTCCAAATCCTGACCTGGCTGTAGTGACACAACAATCTGTGTATCATCGGTATAGGAGGTCAGTTTAAAAACAAATGAACTAATCAGTGAGCCAAGAGAGGAAACGTAAACATTAAAGAGTAGGGGACTAAGAGACGACCCCTGAGGCACTCCACAAGGCAAGGAGAAAGGCTTCGAGTGAAAATTGGCCAATGCTACTGTCTGTGAACGATCTGATAAAAAGGACTTTAAAAGCAGCCAGGCTTTCCCTTGAATACCACAATCTGACAGACGGTCCATCAATAAGCCATGGTGGACAGTATCGAAAGCTGCCGACAAGTCCAGCAAAACCAAGGCAGCCTTCCCTCCCCCATCTAAGGCCTCCCTGATCTCTTCTGTTGATTTTATAAGTGCTGACTCCGTGCTGTGACCCTCTCTAAAACCGTATTGCGTGGGGTCCAGCACTTTGTTATCCCGTAGAAAGGCACTTAGTTGCCTATTCATTTCCTTCTCCAGCATTTTAGCTGGAAAAGGAAGGCGAGGAATCGGGCGACAGTTATTAGGGTCCTTACAGTCAAGATTCGCCTTTTTTTAGTAATGGTAACACTGAATCCATTTTCCAAATTTTTGGGAAGAGCCCTGAGTCAAAAATGATGTTAAAAAGATGGGTGAGGACTTGAGCTACCGGGTTTGGGGCAGACTTAACTACTGCGACCGGACAAGGGTCAAAAGGCGAGCCAGATCTCACTGTCAAAAGGAATTTAATAGTGTCAGTTGAGGAAATATCATAAAATTTATTAAAAACCTGGGGGGAATCCTTTAAAAGTTCTACTCCCTCCTGAAGGGGAGTATGATCTGTATTACTACAATTGAACACGGAGAAAATAACCTCCACCTTGTTCAGGAAAAAACTCGCGAAATCCTCGCAGAGTTCCTGACTAGATTCAATTTTGCCAGTGCGAGGGGAGATCAGGTCAGATACTGTTTGAAATATTTCTTTGGCCGAGTTTTTTGCTTGAACAATTTTATTTGTGAAAAAACATTTCTTGGCATTAAAAATTAAACCCTTGTATAATGCCAAACTCTGTTTGTATCTTCTTCTGTCTGCCTCATATTTCGTTCTCCAACTGCGTTCTAGAGATTTACAGATACGTTTCTGGGTTTTCAGTTCTTCAGGGTACCAGGGGGCTGTAGGATGCAATCTTTTAGGAGTACACAGTGTTTTGGGGGCTAATTTCTCACAGGCTGCCGCTAACCACTTCGTATAAAAGTATGTTGCCTCCTCTGCCCCCGTGGGAGCGGACGCAATGTTGCTTCCAATTCTACCTCTAGATCTTTCCCCTTAATTTTATTCCAAGATCTACTCTCGTATTGTCTCTTGGAGTCCCCCTTGTTGAACCCATAATTTGGACAGGTGAGTTCGAAACACACAGCGTAATGATCAGTCCATGTAAGAGGAAGCACACCTGAAAATATCAACTGAGGATCATTAGAGAAAATGCCATCCAACGTGTGGCCTGCTAAGTGAGTAGGCTTAATCACTCTTTGGGTCAGATCGCCGCTCTTCATTGTTTCCACAAGAGTCCTAGTATCGGGATCCTCCAAGGCCTCAAGATGGAAATTATAATCACCTAGGATCGTAAAGGAATTGAGGCATAAGCCCGCTTCAAGCATATTCCCAATCGATCCAAGAAAAATATTTCTAGGTCCAGGGGGTCTGTAAAGTAAAATACCCTTGAAAGTGTAATGGTCCGACAGGGAGAGGCTAAACGAAAGCGCCTCACAAGAAGAATTCGCCACCGCACAGAAACCTGTCCTCAAAGAATTATGAAAGATTATTGCTAAACCCCCACCTTTTCTAGCTGATCTACTCATAGTATGACAGAGATATCCCAGAGGGGTTGCTTTAACAATATCAGGCCCGGATGCTTCATCCGTCCAAGTTTCCGTAATAAAGGCAGTTTTAATGCCTTTTTCCACCATCAAGTCAGCACATTCTGTGCTGTGTTTAACTAAGGCTCTAGCGTTCAATAAAATGCAGTTAACAACTACATTCTCTGGAGCTGTGTTGATCACCCTCTTAAAAATAGAGGGGCTGATGCTTTGGTTGAGGATTTTGGGTATGGTACAATTACAATTTGGGCATATAGTCTCGGGTGAGAAAAAACATAAATCACACCTAAGGTACAGCCAAGCAGAAGATGTCAGCGTGGATCTTACCATAAGTAATTGTTCTTTGATGTAGGTTTGCACACAAGGCGATCCTGGTTTGAGAGGAGCATAGGGGCTGACGCTGAGCGCGGTCCAAGCGCGGACGGGCGCAGACGGCCTTGAATTAGGCGCGCCCATTGCGCACGGCCGCCTCTGCAGGCACATTTCAAGGCAACCCGAGCAGAAAGACTAGCCCGCTAACCTGTCTCCCAAAATGGCGGTTCAACTCCCTCACCCTACCCGGATGCAGGCAACAGCCACAGTGAATAACCCAGGAGCGATCCGGTATCGAGCTCAGTACCGGCGCTTCACAGGACTTCGGTAAGTTATAAAAAAAAATCCCCCAAACGTTAAATTATATTTAAAAACAACGAAACATATTCAGCTAGCAGCAATAGTTGTGATTAAAAACAGCAATGAAAATAAAACATCAAAGCTAAAAAATGAACCTTCAGGGCAGTCCTATCAAGGAGACCTAAATATGTGCAAAACAAGCAGTGCAAAAATACCTTCTCCCGGCTCAAGCCTCAGGAGATAATGGATATGCGCGGCCGCCTCTGCAGGCACATTTCAAGGCAACCCGAGCAGAAAGACTAGCCCGCTAACCTGCCTCCCAAAATGGCGGTTCAACTCCCTCACCCAACCCGGATGCAGGCAACAGCCACAGTGAATAACCCAGGAGCGATCCGGTATCGAGCTGAGCACCGGCGCTTCACAGGACTTCGGTAGGTTATAAAAAGAGTCCCCCAAACGTTAAATTATATTTAAAAACAACGAAACATATTCAGCTAGCAGCAATAGTTGTGATTAAAAACAGCAATGAAAATAAAACATCAAAGCTAAAAAACGAACCTTCAGAGCAGTCCTATCAAGGAGACATAAATATGTGCAAAACAAGCAGTGCAAAAATACCTTCTCCCGGCTCAAGCCTCAGGAGATAATGAAAGGCTTTACGGCATTTGGGACAGAGCAGAGGACTATTTATTTGGGCCTTTGGCGAGGCTAGACTCGCACGTGCTCAGCGCCAGGATACCCTCCCGGAGATAGTTCTTCCTACCATAACACAACACATAGCATAACACATAACATTAAATACAACAGATAAGAGAAGATAAGATAGAGCAACACAACACATCACCCAACATAACACATAACATAACAAAGAAACAGCACTTAACACATAACATAAAATACAACAGATAAGAGAAGCTAAGATAAAGAAACGCAACACAACATAACAGCTAACATAACACATAACATAACATGAAAACAACACATAACATAACACATAGCATAAAAATAACACCACACAGAACATAACACAACAACACATAACATAACCCGTAACTGCATCATTCGCTCCATGAGTGGGCCACAAAAGGTACTACAGGGCATATCGTTTGGGAATTAAAATTTGGCTTTGTTCTGCTCATAAACACAGCAGTTTGCAAACATTGAAGAACATGGAACATCTGCCGTTTATTTCATTTCTGTTATACGCTGTACCAGCTGTGGTGCTCCTTTACGACTTTATCTAGTGTGTCCCATGTGCACGATTCATTGACACTTTTAAAGCTGCATTTACACAAACAATGAATAACCCAGCGTGTCTTGCTCTGGTTGCTACATTCGAATGTTGTTTTCTGGTTTCTGAATATTGCAGGCACATTAGTCGCACCGTGCTCCAGTGAACAGACCAGTTATGATACAATGTACTGCTTTATAAGTCCGATAAGAGTCATCAACATCTTGTCTTGTGGTCCAAGCAGCAGCGCCGGTCCCTGCTCGCTCCAGGGTTGCAAGACTGATTTCCAATTCCTAGAAACGAATGAATTCCATTAACAATTAACATGTCAAAAGGCTAAAACAACGACATATTCATGATCAATTCTGATACGTTATTACTTTTACAACGGGCTCGAACAGCACAGCCAGGTAGGTTCGTCCTGTGCCCAGCGGCATGGCGCCCATGGGTGGGCACTGCACGCGCAGAGTGAGCAGGTGAACGCTTTCATCCGAAGAACTGGGGGGCATATTTACAAGGGCCTTATCTCCGCTTTTTTGGCTGCTAAAATCCTGACTAATGTATGTTGACAATGGGAGGTGGACTGATCTGTTGCGACCACAGGGTCGTATCATCAAGCATATCGCCGTTTTGCAGGGAACATCGCTGGAAAACCAGCGATGTTCCCTGCAAAACGGCGATTTCCCCTCTATCGCTGGATTATATATCGCCCTTGAGTTATGCGTTGATGATAACGCGCTAACTCGGCGATTTAATTCAGCGATAGCCGGCGTTAGGGAAATCAGCGCTGGGCGATAATTATCGTCCCTCGTTGTTGATATGCCCAGTGTGTGTGACTGTTCCTAGTGCCTCGCCTGGTGTCTGTGGCGCTTTTTCTTTTAGTCTGACCTGTTTACCGGAGACCTGATGGCAGCCAGGAGTGCCTACCGCAGCTTGTTCAGCTGTCTGACTCCCCCCTCCCCCCCCCCGGCCCCAGCCTACAGTAGAGTGGACCTCATGAAGCAGTGGGAGGGACAGCAGCACACACCCTCTCGGCCAATGGAAGGCAGGCAGGGTGCTTGGGGATATATCATTCAGAAGCCAGATGGAAAGCCAGGGCCATTGAAGTGTTCTGGATTAATTGATGGGACTCAGTACTATGATGATGGTGAAGATGATAATGGGACTATTAATTGCAGCTGGCCATCCTGATCAGTTTCTAAATCTAGCAGACTGGCATGGTCTTGTGCAGACTGAGCACATCCTTCAGGTAGAAGCGGCCAGAAGCCCTCCTTATATCTCAGACCCCCATATTCACTCTCATCACCTTCTGAGTCCTTAGGGCGCTGGTTCTGAGGGAGCAAGAAGTTATTCTTAAAGGGAGGATTCTCTACTTCTCCTCTTCCTGACTGTGCTGAGAACCACAAAATGGACCTCCAGCTAACCAGATACCAAGAACACCGGCTTGCAGCCGCCAGCGTGTCCCCAAAGAGTCACTTGCACCGAGTAGGAGCAAATGAGCACTGCTGTGAGTGTCCCCCCAGACTGGAACCCAGAGCCTGAGCATCTCACACCTGCAGGCCCTGGAGACACTGCATGTCTCTTCCGGATGCCATCATTTACAGCCCGGGCTACTAATGGCCGTAGCGGGGTGTGATCAACATGTGAATCACATCATCTACCAATTATTAACTCCCCCTGTCCCTCCCCAGTATAGATGGCATGTGTTCTAGCTGGGCAGAAACAGATATATCTGGTCTGAGGTAAGAATTCTGGCACAGGTGTGCAACATTTATGTATTCTTTTACCTCTCGTCTGACTTCCCTCTTACTAGAGAGACAAATGATGTTGTTGGCCCTTCCCTTTCTTAGAATTCTGAACAGTGACTTGAAATTAACCAATCAATCAATCAATCAATCAATCAATCAATCAATCAATCAATCAAAATCTTTATTTCGGCTACTAGAGCCTTAAAAGCACATAAAAATAATTTATAACAGCATCCATTGTAATATCAATAATTAGATAGCACTTTTTGAGTAGATATCCTGGTCAGTCTGGGGTCATGGAATACCAGGACATCTCTTCATTAGCGACCTCGGACAGAGGAATGTGCTGTGTACATGCAATACGTGGCCTCTATATTTGCCGCAAAGTAAAAGCAATAACGTGCATATGCATAGTCAGGCAACTAATCTTGAGAGAAAAATTAATTCCGTTCAGACATAATGTCTTAGAGAAACACATAAGTAATACATTATACAACGAACTGTTCAAATGTGGAGGAATAACATTTACATTTAAAAAGACAGTAACAATATCATAAAAAGATGTAAGGATGAAAATCTTTTTTTAAATATTTTTAAAAGACTCATATAAAAATTAGTTATATACAAAAAATGATGTGCCAAAAGTGCAGGAGTTAGAGATAAGGAGGTAAAAATATAAGTTCAAAAAGGCATGATAGTTAATGCTGAGCGCGAAATGGTCTCTTAGCTCTTCTTGAGAATTGGTCTACGAGTGTACCACATGGAAAACAAAAAACGCGAGATGGAAAACGCAGTGGGCATACCAGTGTCATACTTGAGTAACCTAAAGACCTTGGAGCAATGTCTGGACCCCAGGTTCCTACACAACTGTACTAGCCAGTGGGTCCTTTAAGCAAGGTAAAAGAAAAGTACATGCATTTCAGTTTCCTCTACATTCTTGCATGCGGGACAATCCAGACTACGGGCACCCGACCACTTGATGGTAAAAGATCGGAGCGGGAGAACCCCGTAGCTGAATTGGAGGAATAGCTTCTTTGCAAGAAGCGGCTGAATATCATCTAGTGCCGATTCTAGCCTATACTGCATTTTTATTTCCATGAACCTTAGGGATAACAGACCAGGCTTTTTCCTCCATAGCAGGTCCAATTTATGTTCTGTGTATGTCTCAAGGAGTACCTTTCTGGGGGTCACAAGGCAAATTTCTTCAGCAGAACCCCACAAGTCTGCCCTCCCCAGGGCCTGGCAGGTGTTCCTGATATGTGCCAACCATGGGAGCTTGCCCGCGTCTTGAAGGCTCATGACTTCTCTCAACTCATCCCTGTATGAGGCTAGTTCAGGAGTACTCCAAAGGCGTCGCCAGAATAGGAGGAGTCTTAAAGATACTTCATCTGCGCTGGAGCTAATCCCAAGGTGCATTCTAAGTGGGATTAAAAGGGAACTAGAGGGGAGACCCAAAGGTTGCCTAACAAAGGAGTTCTCTGCAAGCAATAGGGGGGTGGTTGGACAGTAACCCCATAATTCTGCTCAGTATAAGGCAGGGCCCCTCGCCTGTACCTTGTACAGTTCAGCAGCTGGGCTTATTTATTTGTGTGTGCACTTGTTATATGCCTTTGACAAACCCCCCCGAGGACTGGGCCAGCTTTAAGCTAGTTTTCTTTATTTGGGCCCCCCATTCAATTTTTTCAGTTAGTGTGATCCACAAGTACTCAAAGATAGACACCCTCTCTAGAGCCCTACTATCTAGACAGGGGTTTGGGCGCGTGCTGTTGTTTGCCTTAAAGACCATGTACTTAGTTTTCTGAAGATTAATCTCCAACCCCCTATTTTTTACAAAAGACACTGAATGCATCGAGAACCCTTTGCATGCCCATAGGGGATTTCGAGAGCAAGAGGGTGTTGTCTGCGAACATCAGGGCAGGTATTTTGCGGTTTGCTAGACTAGGGGCATCAATCGTTTCCAGCCAACAATATCTCTATTAAGCCATTGATAAAAAGGGAATAAAGAGTTGGAGCCAAGACGCAGCCTTGACGTACACCTTTCTCTACTGGGAAGGGAGCTGAAAGTTCCTTGTTTTTTCCATACCTTATTTGTGCAAAATTGCCTTGATGTAGGCATTTCATCTCATGGCAAAGGTAGTCTGGACCTCCCATGTCCAATAATAATCCCCACAATTTGTCCCTCTGAAGTAAATCAAATGCGGATTTAAGGTCCAAATATATAAGATAGAAGCTGCCACCATCTATAGTCACAGTTTTCTAATATAGGAGTTGTAATCTAAAGATTTGGTCAATAGTGGAGATCGTGGCCCTAAACCCAGCTTGGAGGAGTGTGAGTACATTACACTCTTCTACAGGACTGAAGACGCCCCAAAAGTGCACGTGCCTATATTTTCTGGCTTACGTCTGGGAGGCTAATGGGGCGATAATTGACAGGACTAAGAGGTGAACTCTTTTTGTATATTGTGATGATTTCTGAACCGGCCCAAGTGGTGGGAATCGCCATACCCTGGAGGATGGAGTTAAACAGAGACAACAAGTAGGAGCCCAAACAGAAGGCTCGGAGCGAAAAAGGTCCCTAGGAATCTTGTCCAGCCCTGGCGCCTTTGCTGGTCTTATCTTGCCCAATGCTTCTGTGATCCCCTTTAGGGAGAACAGGGGCGTATCTCAATGGGTTACCTCTAGGTGGGGGGCGGTTATTTCCACCAGCCCGACTGCCTCCTCTGCCATTGCATAGAGTGATTTAAAATGGGCTCTCCAGACTTCCTCCCCTATATTTGCTGATATGGCCGATTTACCTTCAGTGGATCCTGTGTTAATCAGGTTCCAGAAAGCCCTCAAATCATGGTTATCCAATGCAATTGTAAGTGTATCCCATTTTTCACATTCCCAGATACTTTTTGCCTTGATTATGGCTGTTCTGTAGGTTGCCCTAATTTCCTTAATTTGTGGCCTATTGTTTGTTTTGATGGCAACTAAAAGGGATGACTAGGCTACCCTGCAGTGTTCATTATACCATGAGTGTCGTGTTTTTTTGGTCAACCTAATCTTTCTACTAGTGTGGAAAAAAGATGCCAAGATGGCAAGCATGTCTCGAAGGTTGTTAGGCAATTTAAGTTGGGTGGTTGGAGGACCATTGGTCGTAGAGAGTTGGTGGCTACAGCAAGAAAGGGGATAATTTGTTGATACAAGGATGCCAACTTTTTTTGTGATTAGGAGAATTCCCCCCAGCGTACTCTCCTCCCAACATTGGCCAATATTAGACTAGGATCAGGTTGTGATGATATACTAAGAGAGCCTCCAACTTGTGGTGGGGTTACTTCTAGCACAAGAGCGTTATGATCACTCTCATGACGAGGGGTAATCTTAAAATCGAGGACCCTATGCCATGATTTAGTGTCAACAAGAATATAGTTTATAATTGATGCCTGCCCAGGTCTATTGAAGGTGTGTTTCCCAGGGCTATCCGATTCCAAGCGGCTATTACATGCCCTTAGTGAGAAGCTCAATGTAAGTGTATGCATCTGTAGGGCCAGAGGGTCCAAGCACGAATGGGCAGAATATTAGGCTCTGGGACAGCACAGAGGGAATCCTCCTCTCTTGAAATACTTGTGACCAGACTGTTCAGAGGTTCGAACTGGCAGTTAAAATCCCCGCCTATAATTACCCAGTAATAATCCGGGATTGTTGAGAGAAAAATAGTCAATTGGTCAAGCGTGGGGGAGGTTTGGCCATAGCAGACAGGGCGTGAGTAGACATTGATCAGAGCTATTCTCACTTTTGTGGTAAAAGATAAAAAGATACAGAGAATGTCTCGTGAAGACGTCCCTATCTGTTTAATCTCACAGCCAAGGTGCACAGCGACCCAGATACATAGTCCCCCAGATGGTCTGCCCCTACCCCCCTTGGTAGATAGTGCTACATGACACATAGCCCATTCTGTGTCTGTCCACCCTTGTCCAAGTTTCCTGGAATATGCATAACTCATGTTGGTCTATAAATAGCCCCCATTCTGCAATATCCAGCTTAGAGGTGACTCCTGCTATGTTCCAGGGTAATAACCGCAGGCCTGGTGGGACCACTTCCTTGGATATAGTGGTTGAAAGAGGAGAACAGGCCCTTGGATAGAACTGTTGCTGGTCATGTGTCCCCTCCCCCCCATCAGGCTTTGATCGCTACCCAAATTGCGGTTGCTAACTGTGGCAGGGGGATACTTTACAGTAAATGGTAAAATGGTGTTATATTCCTGTAGGTTCTATCGGGTTTGATGGGGCGACAAGTCGCCAATGAGGGCATTCTCCAGGTTTTCACTGAATACATCTCCCGCTCTTCCCCCAAACACCTTCTCCAAATCACCTTTCTGCCTCAGACAGCCTCCCTGGTATATAAGTACATCCTGGTGCGGTGGTCCCGTGCTGAGCTCTATTTGGCGGCTGGGACTTAGATATAAGAGACCAGTATGTGTTAGTCAATCAATTGAATCTATTGGGCTGTATCTGTTTGTAACGGGAACATTATAGAGAAGTGGTCTAAGGAGGTCCTGGCTCATTTTAACAAATGGCCTATTCTGGTTCCTCAACCCCCCAATCAATACCTGCCCTTCCCATATTATGGGGGTTAATCCCGGGGGGCAAAAATTATCCCAAGGTGAGGGGGACTATATGCCCATTCTCCCTCTGGTAGCTGCAGTCTAAAATGGTTTGAACAACCTGTGTATCTCTGAAGTTTATCACTATACAATCCCCGGAGACATCTTTTGGTCTCCATCCCACCCATCCTACCCTACGTGTGAAAATGATTTTGTTAGCATCTTTATAGGAGAATTGCCTATGATTTGCCAGCCAGAAAATACATTTGTTTTTAAGCTCAAAATTAGATTCCCTACACCTCCTGCTCAATTCTGGTACACCTGTTAGCACATTGACATAGGGAGTTGAGGCCGGGGGGGAGATTAATGCATGGATTGGCAGTCCCTGTTACAGGGGCTTCTTCACAGCGTGCTGACCTTTCCCTATCCCCACAGATTGGGGCCTGTTGCTGAGTGACTGATACTTGTGGTCTTACCAATGGAGGTCTAGGGATAATTTCTGTAGGTTGCCCTTGGTAAAGCCCCTGAGGATGGTCACTTGGGTTTGATCGTAGGGGCAGTGGAAATTTCGTGCAGGGATCTACAGCCTCCTGGTTGGTTAGATTGGGCCTAGTAGGACTGGGGAGGGTATTAGGTGCTAGCGATACTTGTTTAATTGAGTGGAGTGCTGTTTGTAGAACTAGAGATTTTGTTGTCTCAACCCTTTTAAGAATTGACTCTGCCTTGCCTACCCAATGGTCAACCAATGATGTTGTTTGTCAACCCGGTCCATTAAAATGTTAAGTTCGTCCTTTACAATGGACCTGAATTGAGCTTGGAAGTCCATCACCAGGTTGGTCACGCAGGGTGGTTGATCGAGGTTGACCTGTGATCAATCAATCAATCAATCAATCAGGGTACTTGTAAAGCGCGCTACTTACCCTTGAGGGTCCCAAGGCGCTGAGGGGTGGGGGGGGGGAGGGTGCCGCCACTGCTCGAACAGCCAGGTCTTGAGGAGTCTTCTGAAGGCGAGTAGGTCTTGGGTCTGTCGTAGAAGGTGGGTTGGGAGGGTGTTCCAGGTTTTGGCAGCGAGGTAAGAGAAGGATATGCCGCTGGCGTTCGTACGTTGGATGCGGGGGACATCTGCGAGGGCGAGGTTGGCGGAGCGGAGCTGGCGGGTGGGAGTGTAGAAGCTGAGTCTGCTGTTCAGGTAGGCTGGTCCGGCGTTGTGGAGTGCTTTGTGTGCGTGGGTGAGGAGCTTGAAGGTGATCCTCTTGTCGATGGGGAGCCAGTGCAGGTCTCTCAGGACGGGGGTGAAGTGGCTGCGGCGGGGGGCGTTGACGATCAGTCGGGCGGAGGCGTTTTGGATGCATTGTAGCCGCCGTTGGTGTTTGGCTGGGATTCCTGCATAGAGTGCGTTGCCGTAGTCCAGTCTGCTGCTGACGAGGGCCTGTGTCACTGTTCTTGTTTCGGTCGGGATCCATTTGTAGATCCGGCGGAGCATGCGTAGAGTGTTGTAGCAGGAGGAGGAGACGGCGCTGACTTGCTTGGACATGGAGAGGGAGGAGTCGAGGATGAATCCTAGGTTGCGTGCGTGGTTGGTTGGTATCGGTGCTTTCCCCAGGGCGGTCGGCCACCTGTGATGTGTCCCCTGGTCCAACTGCCCCTATGTCACTGTTCGTAGCTGTTATCACTGTTTACTTTTTCCGCTTATGACCCAAGATTGTAACAGTTTTGATTTTCCCTTTTTTTTGCCGGCACTCTGCAAAGGCATCCCGGCAATGTATGTTGCGCAAGCCTTTGCGCGTGTCCTTGGGAGTTCTGGTGGTGTATCCGGCGTTAGGGTTATAGGTGAAAAGGAGCTGTTAGAGTCCTGTGTGGTGGTGCATGGGGCTATGACCGGAGCTAGTGAAAGGCGCCTTTCCGTCTGCTCATATTCCGTTGCAACACCTCCTATTCCATTTGTAAAATTATATCTATTTAAGTTGGATGGGGGGAGGGTGGATTACGGGGCGGCAGAATTTCTTGTTTTACCCATATCTGGTGGCAACAGTGCCAGTGGCTCGAGGTTTTTAAGAACTAAAAAAACTAAATAAATAAATAAATAAAATAAGAACTCTGGCAAAAAAATAGTGCTTCTCTGTAGTTCGTGTTATGATAATGCCCAGTGGTTAAATTATTTGTTTGGACTAAAACGGGCGGAAAGGATACTGGCCACAAAAGAGAAATAATCCCTAGCACGTCTAGAGGTGGAAAACACACATCATTTGGAGATAACACTAAACTTCTATGAGCAGTCCAATAGAGTTAATTGCCCTGATGAATCCGCTATCAGAACCAAGAGTCTCCTCTGGGCTCTGATGGGCGCAGACGGGTCCGCCCTTGGTGCGGGAAGCCCTGGCCAGTTATGAAGCGCCTCCTGGCACGTGCTGATTGCGCCCGCGGCGTCACTGCTGCAAGGCGCACGGGGGCTGTAGTCTGCTGCCTACCCCCTGGCAGCAGTGATGTCCATGTCGGCGGTGGCGGTTCGGATCCTGAGCACACGACTTGCTGCAGCAATCAGATAAGGAAGAAATTAATCTACAATAATCAAGGGGAAACCTATTCTCTGATGAGTAACTGAGTACCTGTCAGGACAGTGTAAACCTTATCATGTATTCACCACCAACTTCAAGTCGTTGTCCCAAACTGCAACATAATAAATGCACTCACCAGAACATAAGTACAAGCCCCATAATTTAAAGAGAATGGGCAATTTGTGCAACACCACATTTTCATACTTTGTGGCTTCGGCTATCATTTTGGATTGTGTGAAGACATTACAGCAAAACAGTGCACAGTTAAGTTACAACACATATATTAAGTTTAGAGGGTTTTCTGAGGTCAGCATCAACCTTGATTCATGAAACTACCATTTTAGGGACAGCTGATAAATTGGATATGGCATTTTTAGAGAAAGCCTCGTATTCAGAATTTTCAATTAAATGATTTATGTTTTAAGATCGTTTATTTCAGGCGAGCGTGAAATAAACTGCAACAGTGGCAGACTGGATGCAATTAATAAACCACAGTGTCAAAGAAGCAGCATGGAAACCATTAGAAAGCATGAGAGACCCCAACAAATTTAGGAGAGGCAGGTGTCTATGAGTAAACCTTGCTCCCCTTTTGAGACTGCATGCATTTTTCAAGCCCCTTTTTGTACTCACTCCCTGCAGTTACCCCACCCCTGAGGACCGAGATACAAGTCTAGAGCCAGGCATTGAAAAAGAAAGAGAACTCCATGTTGCCAATGACTCACGGCTCATGTCCAGGGGGATTCTAGTGGCTGCGATGCCTGGACACAGTGCCCAGGAAGGACTGAGGGAGGAACTTTGTGGTCTTGTCTGCAGGCCCTTGCCTCAACTGTAATGAAAGCAGAGCGTTCTGAACCGTGCAGCGCCCACTGCAGCCTGCTCTAATGCAGCACTATGTGGAGCGTTCTCCCCAGCACTGGAGCACGTAAATGATCACGCCGCACACAGGGCTCTGTAACACACGTCTTTATTCTTCAGCATGCAACTGTTAACTGAACGCATTGCATCATAAACTTTATTGACCACACCCAGACACACCCCAACTGAATGCCTAACTTTGTTAAGAGTCCTCTGAGGATCACAAGGTTTCCATTGCACATAATCACACTACACTACACTAGGCAACAGATGAAAGACAATCAGGCTACTACAGAAAATGGTAGGGCGGCAGCATTCTCAACACCTGATCCATGCCATCCCTGCTTGAACTCTTTCCCTGGATGCACAGATCACACAGGCAGTGCCAGGGAAAAGAAGGGGCAAGTCAGGAGTAGCATCTGCAACCCCTGGTGATCCCAAAATGACATCCATGCTTTCATCCTTCCATGAGTCACACAATTAGCAACATTAATCAGGATGATAAAAAACACTGCCTTCTAATATTGTCACCAGCAATGGCAAAGTCGAGAGTGGCTACCAACCATCTTGAAAGTTTATTTTCTATACTTTCAAGATTGTTGCCATGTTGTGTGATGCACCATGGAAGCCAACTTGAAAGAAGTATAACAACTTTATTGTCTATACTTTCAAGACAGCTACCGCATTAGGAGATGCAACGTGGCACGGCGCAATGTGGTAACAGTCTTAGAAGTATGAAGAAGATGAATTCTATATTTAAAGAGGTGTCATCATGTTGCTTCATGCCACATCACATCACACAGCTTGGCAGCCATTCTATGCACTAAAGATGGCTGCTCACCATTATTGACCTGTAGGCGCGCAGACCTGTGCCTCTTTTGCTGTGTAGTACACCCCAAAAACCTGGCCTGTGGGCGGTGTAGTCCCTATCGGACTTTGGTGCTCCCCACTGGATACACCTTTCCTGTTAGTTAAATCATACACATTAAATAGATTTCTGATTAAGAAGGACAAAGAAAGACTAAGGTTTAAAGGTGTACTCAAAGAATATCAAATACACGAATCCATAAGCTGGGCCATCAATCAACTGTTTCAATAGGCGTATGAACCAAAAGGAAAACAGAGAAGAACTTAGTAAAGCTTAAGCAAAAGGGTGTCTTCTACAACAAAGAAAAATCCCATCCTTTATAGGACTTTAGACAAAAGATGTTATACATTTATTACACACATACATGGTTCACAGGATTTTCCCCAACAGCAAACAAGTGAAAAGAAACATTTTTCTACAGAATACATTAGGAGATTCTCTCACCATTCTACTAGATTAGACATTAGAGTTCTACTACATTAGAATCAGACATTCCCAGAGTCTATACATGTGACATGACTTGTTGCATAGTATGTTATTCAGTCTGAGACCGTCATGTTGTCCTTAGATAGGTACATCACGTTCAATTCAGTTGGGAAAGTCTTGATCTTTTTATTATGACAAAGCCTACAATCCTTGCTTACGACAAAATAATAACAGCAGAAACGATCACATGGTATATTACAGCGATGAATCCAAGATGGATGAAAACCAAAGTTGTCCTAAGTTAGCAAAAGCTCAGGTTCATGTAAGTTATGCAACATATTTTAGATAACTGATCCCATAAACGTTGCCAATATAGCACAATTTTAAAAGCGTTGGTAAAGACAATGGTTCCAAACAGTAAGTATTGGCAAAAAGAGAACCATTGAGTTTCCAAATGCTTGTTTATTTAGTTATTTGTGCAAATGCCATGTTATGTTGATAGTTGCTGGCTGATTTCATTTTACTTTCTGCTGCCCACTTTCTCTCATCTGTTCCCTGACACCCCACGCTCTCAATATAACTTATTTTATTCTATGGATCTTGTAAAGCATGTGGTTACCCAAATGCCTCCCAGCGCTAAAACAGACATCATTAGTTACCACATTTTCAGTGTACTGCTCTCTCGGTGTGCCCTGTGCTCGAACCATATGATTTCGCTCACATTGGGGCCAAAGTAAAATCGGGGTCACCTGAGGACCCTTACCCACCGAAGTTGTTCAAAACCATCATTCCAGTGATAGAGGCTGAGGTTTTTTACCTATTAAATCTGTCTTTGGAGACAGGAAGGATACCACAGATGTTTAAGGAAGCCTTGGTGATCCCGTTGCTGAAAAAGGCAGGGGCGGATACCAAGATTCTCAAAAACTTTAGACCCATTTCCAGACTCCCCTTCCTGGCTAAAGGTCTTGAACAACACGTACTCAGAGTCCTCTCGTATTTCGTTGAACAACATCAGCTGCTACACACTCGGCAAGCCGGTTTCAGGGCGCAGAACAGCACTGAGTTGGTGATGCTCTCAGTGCAGGATGACCTGTGGCTTGCAGCCGATAAGAAGACCCCCTCAGCTCTAATCTTATTGGACCTCTCAGCCACATTTGACTCAGTGAATCACGTGCAGTTGCTAGCCCGTGTCTGGCGGCTGGGAGTCACTGGGATGGTCCTCAAATGGATTACCTCCTTTCTGGACGATCGGTCTCAAAGAGTCCAATTAGGAGATTGCACGTCTAGGCAGGGCAAACTAAAATGGGGGGTCCCACAGGGCTCCGCACTGTCCCCTCTGCTTTTTAATATTTACCTTCAGCCTCTGAAAGATGCACTAGCCAAAACAGATTGTCAGGTGTTTAATTACGCTGATGATACCCAGTTAATTGTGCAAATTGACAACTCTCCCGACTCACAGCGTAACATCCAGAATATCCTCCGGTTCACTATGAACTGGATGACCTCTAATTCACTGAAGGTAAATCCAGATAACACAAAAGTACTTGCTCTTACATCAAGGGTCTCGCCCTGGTCCAGTCTTTTTTGGCCTCAAGAGCTGGGCACCACCTCAACACCGGCAGTGAAGAGCCTGGGTATAAAGTTGGACACTGGATTCACCCTAGATAGTCAGGTATCTGCTGTTGTGGGGAGCTGTATTGGCCTAATGCGGCAACTTCAGAAACTGATGACCTTGCTGTCTTTTTCCACCATGCAGACGGTCGTGACGGCATTAATCCTGTCACGCTTAGGCTTTGGCAACGCAGTCTACACTGGGCTTTCCGAAAAACGTCTGAGGAAGCTCCAAGTGGACATAAATGATGCAGCGAGGTTTATTTATACATTTCCAAAAAGAGCCCATACCACCCTTCTGCTGCAGCAGTTACACTGGCTTCCCATCAAGCAAAGGGTTAAATTTAAGGGGTTGTGCATTGCACACAAGTCTCAGTTTGGAGAGGCACCCAACTACATCAAAGACCGCCTGAGGCTTTATGTGCCCGGGCGCTACCTTCGGTCATCAGAGTCTTGCTTGTTAGTCTGCCCACGTTTTAATAGAACGACTCGAGGGGGCCGGGCATTTTCAGTTAACATCCCCCAGATCTGGACCAAACTACCAGACGGTATGCGTAAGGAAGCCAGGTTACTACCGTTCCGGAGGAGACTTAAAACCCTTCTATTTACAGAGGCTTTTGGATAAGTTTACTCTGCTGTGTGTTGAGTATAGTTGTGCGAAAGGATTCTGGACCTCTGATCTATGTTATAGTGCTTAGAGACCTTCCGGTGATTGGCGTTCTATAAATATAATTTAACATAACATTGCCACAGAAGAGGTAATTATGGGCAGATGGACAAAGAATAGGAATAGCGATTTTTATTTTGCGATTTTATCTGAATCGCTATTTGGAAATTGCTATTCCTTAAAGATGAAAAGTTTTGTTTCATACTTGAAATTCCTAGTGGGTCACACATCGACCTACCTCATGAACTTTAAGGAGGAAGGTTGCAGTTTGCGGGTCTTGAGGAATCGCAGCCATCACAGAGATGGTGGTAATTGCATTCAAATAAAGGGTTTTTGTTGTTGAAATGCAACCCTTTTTCTTTTAGGGAAAATGGGATTTGTTTCAACAATAAACAATGAAACATTTTTTTTTCATTTTTTAATAGAAGGCAGTGATCCCGCTCTTAAAAATCATTTTCCAAACATTCACAAACGAGAAGGGGTTCCAATTTACAAATGCATTGCCACCAACATTCAGTTGGTAGTATTGTGCAAATGTTTTGTGACCCCATTTCGGTCACAAAAGATTCGTACATTCCACGTCCCAAACACGCCACTTCCAAATTACGAATCTCAAAACTCAAATTGGTATCCAGTAAATATATTCTAATAAAATACGGGAGAGGGCCCCACACAAGGGAACAGAGCACCCTTGTAAACAGTGAAATCAAGTCTCCCCTTGGGAAATAATCAATCCACATGTGTATACTGCATTGAATTTTCAAACATCCCTTAAGCTAATAATAGAAACACTGTTAAATCTACAGATCCAGTACCACAGCAATATTAAAAGACACCAAGCTTTAATAGTGTATTTTCCATGTATTCTTTTCAGTTGTAAATTCTAAATCCTGCAGTGTGTTCATTAACTATGTCACAATAATAATGATCATAACCGTACCATTCAACAGGTTAAAAACACTTTCTACATAAGAAGAATATCTTACAGTTTCAACTGCCTCAATACGGCAAAATGAGTTTTATACAAGAAGCAGAAAAACAAAAGTAAACAAAACAGGGAAAGACAAAGAAGAGAACAACAATTGTCTATATAAACAGCAATTGTCTATGCAAACAGACTGATCCGTTCAATCTATATATATGCTGTGGTATGAGGATCACCATCTCTCGTATCCAAAATTTACACCGATTCAGAACTGTAAGTTTTATTGACCCACGTCGGAAAATCTCACAAATGTCTTTCCACCTTCTTCAGGACAAACATATAAATTCTCCCAAGTGCATTAAATAAAAACAATTCAAACCTGTGAAAAAATGATGCACTTTGGGAAATATTTATGGCACTTACAGAAAATTATTTTACACAATGTTATCTCAACCTAAATAACCCCCAGTGATTCCCATACTGCAGTCAACACACAGCTTATTCATGGTACCAATCACAACATTTCAAGGGGCCCGATTCACAGAACTTACTTAAGACAAAATCCTAAACTTACTACCATTTTGGTATTCACAGAAGGCACTTACTCATTTTGGTATTCACAGAAGGCACTTACTCATTTCGGTATTCACAGAAGTTAGGAGTCCTAACTTTCGGACTCCTAAATGCCTTCTGTGAATACCGAAAGTCTTAAAATTAGGATTTTTCTCAATTTAGTAGTAGTAAAGTTAGGACTCCTAACTTTAGGACTCCTAAATGCCTTCTGTGAATACCGAAAGCCTTAAAATTAGGATTTTTCTCAGTTTAGTAGTAGTATAGTTAGGACTCCTAACTTTAGGACTCCTAAATGCCTACTGTGAATACCGAAAGTCTTAAAATTAGGATTTTTCTCAATTTAGTAGCAGTAAAGTTAGGATTCCTAACTTTAGGACTCCTAAATGCCTTCTGTGAATACCGAAAGCCATAAAATTAGGATTTTTCTCAGTTTAGTAGTAGTAAAGTTAGGAGTCCTAACTTTAGTACTCCGAAACTGAGAAAAATCCTAATTTTAAGACTTTCGGTATTCACAGAAGGCATTTAGGAGTCCTAAAGTTAGGACTACTAACTTCTGTGAATACCGAAGTGAGTAAGTGTCTTCTGTGAATACCAAAATGAGTAAGTGCCTTCTGTGAATACGAAATGGTAGTAAGTTTAGGATTTTGTCTTAAGTTAGTTCTGTGAATCGGGCCCCAGGTGTTTATATCAACCATACATAACACCCATTTATCCTAATACACATATGGTGAACTTAGTAACCCATCATTTCAATTCTGTCTGCTGTTAATCATTCATGCACTTACTATTAGAACCAACAGACATACATCAGTTGGCCGTTCCAACACTCAACAATGACACACCAATAAGTTCCTTGAAGGGTCCTTCACTTCATTCCTAGTGTCTCCTCAGGGCTTCTTATCTTAAAGGCTCATAATCAACAGGAGATCACCCTCATCCTGGAGGAGCATTCTAAAACTGGAGTGAGCAAACGCTGATATCTCTATCTCTCTCCCAACAATCCAATGCATCTCTTTGTATTACTGTAAAAAACATTCCTTTGCTCACCTGTGCTTTCCTTATTACACTACTCAAGTGACAAACGAAATCACAGAAAGACAACATTCCATTTTGGCAATTTCTCTAATTATCCTAACGTTCCCCATCTGCTGTGATTCATCCAGCATTCAGATTGCTTTTCAATGGTAGCTATTTGATGTTGAACAATCAAGGCTGCTGTGGGAATAAACTGGGAATTGCCTATCTGGTAACGGTTTATGCGGTCGTGACCTGTTGTGCACAGATACTGTTTCCACCTGCCCATACAGTTAGGGATGCAACAGTTTGGCCTTCGATTAAGGTTTAAAATGTGGACTTTGATGCTTTAAGCAGATTGAAAGCCTCTTTATTTCAGAAGGATGTAGCCTCAACATCTGCAAGGGAGATGTTTGGTCTTATTCCTCTGAGATACAGTTGTTACTCCGCACCAATTTCCCACACAATTTTGGGAAACTAGTACACAGCATTTTTAACATTTTCAACACTGCTGGAATAGCGCACTTTTTAAGACAATTGGCTCCGGGTTGGTTAACACTTTCTAAATGGTCTTCAGAGTAATCCCACCGTTTATACACTCAATCTTGGAAGCGTTTTTAACAATTTACCGCTTGTCCTGTTTCTACTTGTGGGGACTCTGACTTCCCAGAGCAGAGTTTTTTCCTCGCTCATGCTCGCCAACATTAAGTTATCTAATCTAATGCTAAACGACATCCCGGCAAGATTTCTCAACGCAGGGGTTCGCAGATGCTCATGAACGCTCGCTTTGAGAAACCATCTGTTCGCCTTGAGGTAGCTGCCGCTCGAATCGTAAATTTACTTGAGCAGCCGAAAGTAGCTGCGCCCTCTTGCACTGCGCCTGGTGCAGTTTGCACTGATTTCCCAGTGGGAGACAAACACCTGGCGCTAAAAATCAACATGAATGGCGCAACCTAACGCACTCTGCAGTTTTCAGAACTCCGTATAGCATGGCCTATCCTCAATGGATGTTTCATCACGCGGCTGAATTGGGATGGCACTGCCACACGTGCTCCTGTTTCTTGAGAGAATGATACAGTCCTTTGGTGCATCTTTGCTCCAAAAACGAAACCATGAATGGTTCTTGTCATTTCGACCTGTCTGGCAACAGTGCGTGGAGTGTGTATTCTGCTGTCCACTGTGTACTTTCGAGTGTGCCCTGGACATATGCTTGGGGATGCAACCATTCAGTCTGCAGATATAGAACTGTAGGTGGGTCCCCTAAAGGCCCACTTGTATTGCTGCACTTCGCAATTGCCGTTGCTTCGAAATGCACACTGTGTGCCTTCCTGTGATGCTTCAGCTCCTGGTGATTTGGATCCTGGCTCGTCTTCTGTAGAGTTGATGATGGTCATTCCTACTTCAGCAGCTGCTGAGGGGGTTGGATTTGAGCATGTTCGCTCTATGCAGCTGGCGCATTGGATGCCACCGGGAACATCGTTTGCGGATGCTGCGATCGGCAATGTTTTGCCTACACCACGGAACATTTAAACAATATGGCAGTTTCTAACAGTGCAGATTTTTTAATTTGGTCTTGTTTTTACCATTCTAAATTGCTTTGAATATTGCTCTTTTTTAATTCACTTTATATTGATTTTATTGCAATTAGGCTTTCTGTATGCTTTTAATATTATCCAAGAGCACGTTGCTTTTTTAGGATTTTAGGTTTTTCATGACAATATCATTTTTTATTCATGCAAATATTTTAAGGAGATTTTTAGTCGCCTTACATCCAAGGAGTAGGTGTCCTGTGGTCACATATTTAGGCACAAGTAGGCACACCACCATTTTAGATGCTCATGTTTTAAAGTTGCCATCTTAAAAGCTAACATTTGATATACACTTGCTTGCGTGCCTGTGCAGGATAATATTCTCTGAAATAACTTTGCTTAAATTTACACATCTTTGAAGGTATTTTATCAAGCACCTTAAACATTCTGTAAAAAGGCTAAATTCTCTACACAACATGTTGTTTATTATTGTCCACTCAGCAACTGCCCTAGCATGAAAAAAACATCAATAGTGGCCTGACTGGGGCTCCGACATGATTGCATGAGTGCATTTATTATATAAAATAACAGCACTCCTTCGTTTAGGCAGAGAAGCATCTTGCTGACACTGCTGAGGCCGCCCCTATGCCGGAATTCCAGCCCAGCTGAATCCTGTTTACCTCCTGCGAAGGATGAGGCCCTGCTCTCCACCAAGACGGGCTCTCTGAAGACACTTGGTCACTGGTGACAGGGAAGTTAGATCACCCTACAGGGATTCTGGCAGATTCACCCACCCTTGAAACACTAGGATGGGTCGTGCTAGGTAGGAGTACAAGATATAAAAGCATACATTCTCTCTAACGGCAAAATGGTTTAATTATTTATCTTCTTCACCATTCTCATAATGCTGATCACACTAAATGTTTCCTTCTATTGATTATTGCAACACATATATTTTACACTAGAATCGTTATGCTTCAATAAATATTGAAGCTCCATGTTGTGTATCTCTTTTGGTATGCATGAGTTACCAAACGAAAAGGTTCTATGTCTGTTATCGCGATTTCCTTGGGGAGGCAAGGTTGTCATGCTCTGAGGTTGCATATTCCACCTGTTGCCTTGCCAGGTTAAGGGTACAGATAGTGCACTGAGAGCTAGCAGGACTAAAGCCAACACATCCAAATGGTGTGCATAGAGTCAGTAGTGCACAGTTTGACCTTTATGTTGTCCAACAAATGCACAGTTTTACTGAGAAAGTATGAACCTTATGACAAGAGGATGGAAAAACAGAAAGAGGAGGGTGAACACAACTCTCAGGCACACATTCAGATTCACACAAGCATTTGTGTACATGGACACACAAGTATCCACCCACACATAGACATACATGATGCACTCTGACACAGAAATACATACATACACCCACAACTCTCCCGATAGTTTAATTTGTTGATGTTCATTTTCCACTGCTGCTCTTTTATGTTCTCCTGCTTTCCTCTGAGTCTCCCTGATGTGTGAACTCTGACCTTGGGATACCTTGGAGCAGCCTTGCAAGACAAGGGGGCCTGCCGAGAAATGAGATGCAGGGTGCACGGCAGCTTAAGAGTGAGATCCCTCTACAGTATTTTCTACTCATGTCCCGCCCCTTCGGTGGTCTTCTGTACATGCTAGCACTACGACCTCAAAGCGACTTGAGTGAAGTTATCAGTTCACCCTCCCCCTTTAGCACTGGCATGAAGTTTTAAATGTGGTCTCTTCACCCTTTCTCTTGTGACCTCTAACTTTGGGTCTTCTCAGCAACAACATCTCTCTGTCCTAGTCTATATCTTGCTTTCGCATATGCAGGGCCCTTCAGCCTCAACCACAAGGTCTCCTATTTATGTTCTTTCATGTTGACAGCGAGCAAACACTCACAGTCCAGGTTGTGGCAAGAGTCATGGAAAACTGCAGAAGGCTATTTCCAGCACTGCCTGCCTCACAGAGTCACGTGATAGATCATCTGACTAGTGGACAGCCAATCAGACACTACCCTGTATCTTCCTAGTAGAAAAACTCTGTTACAATAGGCACTTCCCAATTCAGGGAACACAACGGCAACTATAACTTCACACCTCTTCAAAACATTGGAAACCATGATGGAGAATCCTTTCACTAGTACTCACTTTATGAACTCCAATAAAACCTAAGTGTAAAGCAATCCTCTGATCCCTTTGCTATTGAAGAATGCTTCTCTGGTCTTACTACAGCCCTACTAATTAGTTCATGTAGTTCATCCCACCTCAGGGTCCGACCCAGGCTCAAGACTAGTCATGGGAACTTTTAATTAATTTCTGTTTGAATAGTAACATAAATCAATCTTATAATAAGGTATTAATAACAATGAAGCAAACATTAGGGCAGAAAGTGTATTTTTTAACACGTTAGATAAAATGAAACAATAAATCTTAAAAACTAAAAACTAAAGTAAAACGTCAGTGGAGAAAGGAAAGGGATTGCACAGAACCTAAGCCAACAAACAAGACTACAGAAAAGTGGTAAACTACTGACTTAAAAATAAGCCATCAACATGATGGACACATAGCAACAATAAGTGATTAGACACATTAGTACATTTAAAAACAATAGATTAAATGACTTTAATTTTGAAATGGGCATATTGCTTTATACATGACTTTTCCCAAGAGTGTCTCTAAATTCAGTTCAAGGCCCCAGCCATCAAAAGATGAGAATCTTTTACTTTTTCATACTGTTAGGAGCATATTATCTAGAGATATATCGCCGCTTTTTCGGCACATAGCGATTTTTTGATCACAATATCAAGGACACGCTAACAAGCATTAGCGCGTGTTTCCTAGCGACTTTGCATGTCAGTGATCAATATCGCTAATGAAATGCAAAGTAGGCGTTCCCTAGTCCTCGCTAACACGGCTTCGCGATATTAGCAAGCCATGCAGCAGACCCGTGAAGCGGTAAAAATAACCGCGCTAACCGCGGTTATCGCAGGAATGTAACACCTGCTTTAAAAGTGACTTCGGCATACTGATATTGGGAGGTGGAGTGCCAGGTTAGGTCCGCACTCCCCTATCAGCAAGCCTGGCTGTGAAATCATCGCTGGATATCACGCGCTATTCCTGGGAATCGGCCTCTATCGCTGGAATTACATCACCTGTTAGCAAAACATTGATAATAAGTCACTAACACGGCGATGTAATCCAGCGATAGAGTAAAACGCGCTAATCGCGATTTGCTATAATTATTGCATCTCTTTAACAATATGCCCCTCAGAATGTTTTCTTTTCCTCTAAAAAGTGGAGACTATTTTTTAATTGTAGTGGAAGAAAAGGTAATTTAATCAAAAGTAGCAGGAGTTTGCTGGAAATATTGAAGTGTCTCTCAATTATGAATGGATTTGTGCCTTTTGGCACAGCAGAATCCCAATATTAATAAGCTGCCACCTTTAATGCCCAACTTACATAAGTTACAGGTGGAACAGTAAGTTTTAGTTTACTCATAAGACGTCTGAACAAGGTCTGGAGGAGGACATGTTATTGGTATTGCTCGTGTTTCCCTCTGGATTCCAGAAATCTTGCATTCCCTTGAAAGAAGCAGAGATCAGTCTATGAAGGAGGGCGAGAGGATGTCTCTCCAGAGTATGACGCAAGAGGGATGTGATGGAAGAGCGCATGAGCAGTGGGCGCCATTCGGTCTGTGATCCCTCTGAACACAACCTCATACATGTGCCCCTTTTGAACCTAAGGTTAGGACTTACACTGGAAAAGAAAGTCAAACTCAAACACTGGCTCACCCTTCAGAGGAGGGTTAAACACGTACTCATACCTACAATGGATGTTCACTGGTAGAAATCATTTTATCTTAGAAAAATACTTCTGCAGCCCAGATGCATGAACTGAGCGCAGAGTAATTTGTGACATCTATGATTGTGTAGGACATGACGCATGAGCATCGCAGAGACTGACAACAGGTGGTATGCCAAGCCACCTGCCCATGGACCGGCCAGCAGTCATTCTGAGAGGTTAATTGTCATGGGTTGGGAGCAATATGATGGTTCATGGAACCCATACATGCTAGCTTCTCCACTGATCAGTTGACATTTCGGGTATCTGATCAGCTTGCAGATGTGTAGGTACCCAGCATCACCACATCAGAGAGCACCACCAATCCAGACCAACTCCAGCCCTTCAACAGCCACACTAACTTTAGTAAACTCTGCAGAAACAGCTTGCTAGGGGTATGAGCATCTGGGACAATCAGGACACCCTGTGAGGCAACACCAGCAGAAACAAACAGATGGACTAAAATGACATAGAGAGAAGGCATCAATATCAGAGCTTCCTATAGTATCGGCTCTGGCTTTCTTACATGGCAGTGACCCATGACACAGGACACCTGTAAAGGTACAGATGTACGACTGTTCACATACGGGGTACCAACACTCATTTCACATTGATAGAAACATTGGGCCTGATTGGCAAAGGTAAGTTACACATCTGAGTACGTTAACCCTCTGAAGTAAGTTTAATCTTACTACAAAAGTGTAAGTTATAAATCTCTACCCTCCAGAGTAAAACAATTGGCTGACTGTTGTGTGAGTGGGTGAAGTCCCTCCAAAAACCTGTCACTGACCCTCCTTAAACCCCTCTTATTCATCCCTAAACTCTTGCCCTTTAGGAGTGCATCTGCCTCTTTTTCACACCCACTTCCCTGTGCCCCTCCCACATTTACTACTAAAACCTATATGTACATGTGGAGAGACTCCACAGTTGGGCCAGGGAACTCAACATACATAAGTATAGGTAAAACTGACATGTTGTACTAAATTTTGTAGTACTACAAAACATACTATAAAGTGTGGTTTGTGTATCAGGCCCATTATATTTTTCTGTGATTTATATATGGTCAGCCATGGATTTCCATGTTTTAAGGCACCGGCTACCAATTTGAAAGTGACAGGTTTCCCTAAGTAAGATAGTAAACAAAGGCAAATTAATACTCCTCAGACAATTAGGGGTATATTCACAAGGAGCTTGCGTCGCCACTGCATCATTTTTTTGACGCATCGTTGACGCTATCATTGTTCCATATTTACAAGGTGACGTCTAGGCTGATGCGTCACTTTTCGTCTGTCTGCGTCGGTTTTTTCCATTGTCGGTATCGGCTGCGTCACGTTAGTGTCAATATATGCAAGAGAGGCGTTCCCACCTAAAATCCCACGTATGACTTTTTCCCGCAGTGACAAATCTTTGAGAAGCAGGACACTGAGCTTGAGATGCGTAAACAATCCTATGCCTCTAAAACACAGGTGTAGGAATGATGCATTTGCTGTTTCAGAGGAATTTGACCAGCTGAAGTGACTTGAAACGGTGTAATCTGCAATCAAGTCACATCCCCTCAACAGGTAAGTGCACACATAAGGTAGGTAACACAGTAAATCAGATATTGCATGCCATTAATTACATGCCACACAAACGTAGGTATAGTGGTACATATATGTACACTATGCCCCATTGTATGCGTGACATCCAGGATCAATGTAGAAGAGAACAAGGTGAGTTTGTCACCTTTTGTCACTCTATTATATCGGTCCCCATACAGCAGGCTACTTACGTCAGTCACACCTCATGCAGCGCCTCTGTTTTTTGATGCATTGATGGTGTTGAGTCAGTTTATGACCATCTACATCAATGAGCCATTTTTGGGCCTGAGGCCTTGTGGCATCCTTCCCATGGATATGTCAGAATTTTTTTACGCATACTTAGGACCTTGCGCCATGGAGCCCTATATTGTAAATACGGTGCATCCATGGCGTCATAAGGATTTTTGCAAGAAATTTTGACTCATCGCTGCCTTAGCGTACTGATGCGTTATTTGTTGTAAATATGACCCCAATTCTCAAGGAAATATGAACAATAGCAAACATACCTGAAGCTGGAAAACCCTAAATACAAGACCTCCCAAGCACTGAATTAAACTTCCTCGGGTGTTCTGGAATTGCCTTCCTGCGGCACAAGAACTGAAGCCATGCTCCTCGGTGGGGAGACAGATAACAGCCCACCTCTTCTGGCTGTAGATGAAGGAACATTCCCTCTGGAGCTAAAACCTACTCGCCAATGTTCATGTTAAAACTAGTGTCACTTTGGTCTGTTTTTATCTCTTCAACTTGGAATTTACAGGTTATTGTAACGCGCATTGATACCTTCAAAGCAGGAGCACTGGAGAAGTTAAATCAAAAAATAGTAAATCAAAATACAGGCATTCAAGAGGCCTGGGAAGGGCCATTGCAGAATGCAGACAAATGGGTGCTTATTAATATGATGCCAGCGCCAGGGGTCACACAATTCATTTGGGGCAGTGGATAGTCCATCCTGACACAGCAACTAGACCCAGCAAACATGCACAACTCCCACATTTCAAAGCTGGAGTTGGTGTGCCACTACAGTGGTGCACATTGACCTGAGTGTATAGTGAGAAGATGCCCTCAGTCCATGTGTAGATTATCACTCTCTCAACGTTGAGGAACATAAGGTGACACAGGGCACCCAACCACAACACATCGCCATGGGCCATTCCCGAAAGGGAATACACTGCCACACCCAACATGGTGGACAACCCCTTCCCTGACCATTAGAGTCCAAAAGAGGCGGGAAGTAATCTGGCTCACAGTTAAATGCAATGCATTATGAGGAGGGTGATCCCCACGCTGAAGTGGCGTCTCACATGACTACATGGAGGAACACATCAATATCTCCTCTAAGGAAAACATGCGCTTCATCAATTACAATGGCCTGAAGGAAGATGGCTCAGCACGTCTTGTACTCCTGCAGCTCACACCTCAGGACCCTGTTGAGGCTGGGTGGCCAGAGATCATTGAAAGAACCAAACCCTGCTCACGCCCACCTCGCCAGGTAGTGGTAAATCTGTAATGTACATCTAAACAACATGTGAGATTATTTTCTGCCGTGATATGTACATGAAAATATACATGTACAAAAACGTATGCTACCCCACATCATCAGCCCTGGATCTTGGGTGAAGACCTTTGTGACACACAATACTGATACAGGGATCCTTTTCAATCAGCTCCTAAATTGAATGCCGCGGCTGCATTGCCTTTTCTTCCTAACACAGCACACAGCATGGGACAATGGATCAGCGCCATCCATTAATGACTTGAGGTACTGCAGCTTTGTGACCACTTCAGAGAGTCGGATCCGACTGAAGAGGGGCATCAACTAACAGTGAAGTTCTGCAGCTTTGTGAAAGGCCTTCAGGGCTGTTGCATCAAACTCCAGAGAGGTCTGTAGGAACAATTTGCAGTAGTTCAGGCTTTTGAATGTCTTGAAAGACTCAATGATTCTAAAAACTTCATAGTGAAAACACTTACATATATATTAAGCCTGGGCAAAATTTAAATACATTTTGTGTAAAACCCAAAATTATACCATTATGGCACTTCACGTAATTGTACGCCATTCGTGCTAAATATACTGTGAAATGTGCTAATTATGGGGAAAACGTACCGTGAATGCACTCGAACGACAGAACAGAAGTTGATGTTTTGAACAGTGCTTTTGTTAATTGCGTCTTTTTTTGCAAAAATTGACTTGCAGGCCCATTTCGCTCTAAAATATAGTGCAAAATTGATGATTTGCAGTTTGTGAATTGTGTTTCATTCCACTAAATGTTGTTACAATTTTGCGTAATTGTGAAGGAGAAACGTACATAAATTTTGCCCACCAGAACTTTTGGTCAAATGTCTTTATCCATTGGTTTGTTCAACTGGCATTGACATTTTGCTTCCACCTGCCACCAAATCTTTTAAGGCTACTGCATCTGACTTGAGAAAGAATCCAAGAGCAAGAGGTACTACAGCTTTGTCAAAGACCTTTCAAGCAGTGGCTTCTGACTTGCAAAGCATGTCTAGGGACATCTTAAGGGACTGCAGCCCTGTCAAAGACTTTAAACTGTTGCTTCTGACACAAGAGGCTGTCAAGTAAGGACTGGAGATACTGTAGCAATGAAAAAAAACAGACTTTTGGCTTTGTCAACACCTCTTGTGTATTGTGGTGAGGTGTCCCTTCTGCTACCAGCAATGTGCTTCTATGGCTTCTTTTTGTTACATATTATGAGGGGAGTGCCCCATGCCTCTGTGCCCCCCCCGTGGTTTATTTCACTCCCATTGCTCCTCTGTGCCCCTGCATCTCTTCCCCACCTGCTCCTGCTGTGTGTTTCTGTGGCAAGGAACAGCTGCGGCAGGTGTGGAGAATGCCAGAATCATAGAGTCCACCTACCCAGAGAAAGAAAAGTCAATCTTCTCTGGCTAAATGGGTAATCCACTCTGCTTCTACTGCGGTATGTGCAAAATTATGTTTTTCAAGTTAACACATGTGTGGAATTAGCTAAGGGGCTAATCCTTTCTATGATTACCAAGCAGTTTTTGCACACTATAAAATAAGATGGAATAAACTAATACAGCTTCTGTGAACTGTGCGTAGAATTTATATTTATTACTAGTGAAACCCCCATCCAGGGTGCTTCTTCTGGGTTGCTGCACACTCTGGGAGAGTGGCTTGGTTCTACTCAGGAAGTCTCTTCCTGCAGCATTAGCCACTCTCTTGGTAGGTAAAGCCACAGCCAGAACCACAGCTCTCCAGCAAGATGAGAAGATTTCAGATAATGGCGCCTCACCTCTTGCCAACTGACTATTGGAGGGTCAGTCTTGGATCTATGTTCTCTGTGAAGCACTCCCTCCTTTAGTGGAGAGGTGTGGTGCAGCGGCCTGGGCAGCTAACTTCGGAGCACAGGGTTCAGGGCTTGATCCCCGGCTCCGGTGGCAGCTTAGCTCAGCACCATGTGACTCTGGGCAATAGCTCACTTAATTTCCATGACGGCCCCCAGCGCCTTGAGACCCGTAAGGGTGAGTAGTTTGTGCTTTACAAATACAGATTTTAGTCAGTCAAGTACGTGGAACTGGATCCAAGTGGGACAGTTTGAGTCCCACTTGTATACACAATTTCCTGCCAGGGGATTTGAATCCCACGGCAGAGTCCTGTAACTGGTTTGAGGTGGTTGCCTTTCAAGGATCTTTCTCCTTAAATATAGTGCAAAATTGATGATTTGTATTTTGTGAATTGTGCTTAATTCCACTAAATGTTGCTACAATTTTGCGTAATTATGCAGGAGCAACGTACATGAATTTTGCCCGCCAGAGCCTATGGTCAAATTTCTATATCCATTGGTTTGTTGGCGACCCTTGACCGTTCTGTGGGCCAGGTCGCTCCTCATTTTTCGGACTAATTTCTGCTGTGCGCCGCCTGGTTCATTGTCTCCCCCTCTTGCCTCTGTACCTCGTCTCTCCCGCTCCTGCCGCTGCCCCCTGCAGCCCCGCACCCTTTTTGCTTTCTGTTTCCCACGCCCAACCACTGCCCCGTTCCCGCCTGCCAGCTGCTCCTCCCTCCCTCTCCGCCTTATATGGAGGCCGCTGCACGGCGGTGAGTGCGACCCTTGATCGTTCTGCGGGCCAGGTCGCTCCTCATGCCGCACAGCTCAACCAGTTGTGCCCATGCCTTCCCCACTGCCGCCTCCTGGTAGCGTAAGTTCGCCGCCTCTATTGTGCCCACTGTGTTAACTTTGCCGTTCTTCTTCCCTGTATTCCAGTGCTTGTATTTTGATTTTTCTGACTCATTTCTGCTGTGCTCTGCCTGGTTCATTGTCTCCCCCTCTTGCCTCTGTACCCCGTCTCTCCCGCTCCCGCCGCTGCTCCCCGGCAGAGCCGCCCCCCTTTTGCCTTCTGTTTCCTACGCCCAACAACCGCCCCGCTCCCGCTCCCGCCTGCCAGCTGCTCCTCCCTCCCTCTCCGCCTTATCTAGAGGCTGCTGCGCGACTGCGCGCAGCGGGCGCACTAGGGGCGCGCCAGAGGCAAGCCCGTCTGCACCCGTCTGCGCCTGGACCGCGCCCAGTGCCAGGACCCCTGGACCCCGCGAACGCCACAACTCCAGACTCCGCTACAACGCCAGCACCCTCCACGCACTCAATGCCGGCCGATACCACACCTGCTTCCAGGCCGCCCCGAAACGGAACCATAGACCCTTCTCCTGCCACATCTGCAGCTTCACCTGCGACAGAGCCACCAAACCTCCAAGGACTGGACCCAACCACCTCCGCTGCATACTCCTCAACACCCGCTCCGCACGCAAACACAGCGTCGAGCTCTGGGATCTGCTCGACACCTCCGCCCCAGACGTTGCCTTCCTGACCGAGACCTGCACCTGACATCGCCATAGCCATCCCAGACGGCTACAAGATCACACGCAGGGACCGTGCCAACAGAATCGGAGGAGGAATTGCCATCATCCATAAGTCCACCCTCAAGGTCTCCACCCACGCGGACGACACCCTCAAGATCACCGAACACCTGCACTTCCGGATTCACACCTACCCCAACACCACCCTCAGAGGAACACTCATCTACAGACCCCCCGGACCCCAGGCACCGTTCAACGACTCCATCACCGACCTCGCCAGCACCCACGCACTTGCCTCCACGGACTACATCCTCCTCGGGAACCTGAACTTCCACCTCAAGAACAACAACGACGCCAACTCCGCCACCCTGATCGACAACCTCGCCAACCTCGGCCTCAGACAACTCGTCACCGCACCCACCCACACCGCCGGCCACACGCTGGACCCCATCTTCTCCACAAGCACACACGTCGCCTTCAACCACACCACCGAACTCCACTGGACTGACCACCGCTGCATCCATTTCACCTTCAAGAAACCAACCACGCACCATCGCACCCAACAACTGCCCGTCGCTGCTGGAGCAAAATCACCGAAGATAAGCTCACCACCACCCTCGCCCAGAACCCATCAACCGACCCCACCGACACAGACGCCGCCGCCTGCAACCTCAGGCAGTGGATCGAAGACTGCGCCAACACCCTCGCACCAATCAAGAAACCCTTCATCAACCACTCCAGCAAGAAAGCCACCTGGTTCACCGATGAGCTCCTGACCTCCAAACGCGCCTGCCAGAAACTGGAGAAGAAATGGCTCCACGAACGCACACCCGACAGCCGCGCAGCCCACAAGGACGCCACTCGCAGACATCACCACCTCATTAGACGATCCAAGAGATCTTCCTTCAAAGACCACCTGGATAACAACGCACACGACAGCAAAGAGCTTTTCAGCATCGTGAAGGAACTCTCCAACCCCAGCGCCAACGCCAACGACATCCCGCCCTCACAAGAACTGTGCAACTCACTGGCCACCTTCTTCTACCGTAAGATCGCTGACATCCACGACAGCTTCAACACCACAGCCACCCCGACAACGCCAGACCCCACCCCTATGAATACCACCCGCACCAACCACCTGGCCTCCTGGCTCAACGTCAACGATGACGAGACACGCAAGGTCATGAACTCCATCCACTCAGGAACACCGTCGGACCCATGCCCACACCACGTGTTCAACAAAGCCGATGCAGCCATCGCACCCCAACTACGAAAGGTCATCAACATCTCCTTCGAAACAGCAACATTCCCGGAAAGCTGGAAGCACGCCGTAATCAACGCCCTCCCCAAGAAGCCCAAGGCGGACCCCCAAGGACCTCAAGAACTCCCGGTCCATCTCCCTGCTCCCGGCGAAGAAAATCGTCAACACGCAGCTGGCCCGCCACCTCGAAGACAACAACATCTTAGACCCGTCCCAATCCAGATTCATATGAAACCGCAGCACCAAGACAGCCCTCATCGCCGCCACGGACGACATTAGGCGCCAACTCTACAACGGCGAAACATCAGCCCTCATTCTCCTGGACCTGTCAGCCGCCTTCGACACGGTCTGCCACCGAACTCTAAAAACCTGCCTCCAAGAAGCCGGAATCCAAGAGAAGGCCCTCGACTGGACCACGTCCTTCCTCTCCGGCAGAACCCAGAGAGTCCGCCTCCCACCCATCCGTTCCGAAGCCACCAACATCATCTGCGGCGTCCCCCAGGGTTCATCCCTCAGCCCGACACTGTTCAATGTCTACATGGCCCCCCTCGCACAAGTGGCCCCCAGCACGACCTTAACATCATCTCCTATGCCGACGACACCCAGCTCATCCTCTCCCTCACCAAGGACCCGTACACCACCAAAACCAACCTCCACGAAGGCATGAAGGCGGTTGGCGACTGGTTGATGAGCAGCCGTCTGAAACTGAACTCAGACAAAATGGAGGTCCTCATCCTCGGACCCACCCCCTCAGCCTGGAACGACTCGTGGTGGCCGACCACGCTGAGTACAGCGCCGTCACCCACCGATCACACACGCAACCTAGGATTCGTCCTCGACTCCTCCCTCTCCATGGCGAAGCAGGTCAACGCCGTCTCCTCCTCCTGCTACAACACCCTCCGCATGCTCCGCAGGATCTACAACTGGATCCCGATTGAAACAAGAAGAACGGTGACGCAGGCCCTCGTCAGCAACAGGCTAGACTACGGCAACGCACTCTACGCAGGAATCCCAGCCAAACACATGCGTCGACTACAACGCATCCAAAACGCCTCCGCCCGACTGATCCTCAACGTGCCCCGCCACAGCCACATCACCCCCCACCTGAGAGACCTGCACTGGCTCCCCGTTGACAAGAGGATCACCTTCAAGCTCCTCACCCACGCACACAAAGCACTCCACAACACCGGACCAGCCTACCTGAACAGCAGACTCAACTTCTACACCCCCACCCGCTCTGCTCTGCGAACCTCGCCCTCGCCACGGTCCCCTGCATCCAACCACAGACCTACGGCGACAGATCCTTCTCTTACCTAGCCGCCAAGACCTGGAACACCATGCCGACCCACCTACGGCAGACTCAAGACCTACTCACTTTCAGAAGGCTCAAGACCTGGCTCTTCGAGCAGTAGCGGCACCCCCCTGCTCCCCCCATAGTGCCTTGAGACCCTCACGGGTGTGTAGCCCACTTTACAAGTATCTTGATTGATTGATTGATTGTTCAACTGGCATTGACATTTTGCTTCCACCTGCCACCAAATCTTTTAAGGGTACTTCATCTGCCTTGAGAAAGAAATCTAATAGTGGCATGAGGTACTACAGCTTTGTCAAAGACTTTACAAGCAATGGCTTCTGACTTGCGAAGCATGTCTAGGGACATCTTAAGGGACTGCAGCCTTGTTAAAGACTTTAAACTGTTGCTTCTGATATGAGAGGCTGTCAAGTAAGGACTTGAGATACTGTAGCAATGCAAAAAAACAGACTTTTGGTTTTGTCAACACTTCTTGTGTATTGTGGTGAGGTGTCCCTTCTGCTACCAGCAATGTGCTTCTGTGGCTTCTTTTTTTAAATATTATGAGGGGAGTGCCCCATGCCTCTGTGCCCCCCTGTGGTTTATTTCACTCCCATTGCTCCTCTGTGCCCCTGCATCTCTTCCCCACCTGCTCCTGCTGTGTGTTTCTGTGGCGAGGAACAGCTGCGGCAGGTGTGGAGAATGCCAGAATCATAGAGTCCACCTACCCAGAGAAAGAAATGTCAATCTTCTATGGCTACCTGGGTAATCCAGTTTGCTTCTACTGTGGTATGTGCAAAATTATGATTTTCAAGTTAACACATGAGTGGAATTAGCTAAGGGGCTAATCCTTTCTATGTTTACCATGCAGTTTTTCACACTATAAAACAGGTTTGAAGAAACTAATACAGCTTCTGTGAACTGTGGGTAGAATATACATTTAGTATTAGTGAATCCCATAGAACTACTGCTGCAAATAGTCTTTGAAGCTCGATCCTTTATATTCATAATGAGCATATTATTAATTTTAGCAAAGTTTTCATTCGATTCAAATTACCCTAAATATAAACAATGATAAGGAGAATGCTACTTACCAGTAGGCATCTGTTCTTGGCATGTAGAGCTGTAGATTCGTATACTTGTGCATAGACCGCCATATGGTGTTGGGCTCGGATGTTTGCACTTTGTTTTTGTCTTGGAAGAAGTCTTTGTAGTCACAAGGTAGGCGACTCCTCCTTAGGACGATAGTGCGCATGGACATTGACTCCATCTCCAGATTGTTTTGCAATGGAGGGTTTTGATAGAGTTAGTAAGAAATAGAAAAGATGTCCATGTGTAATGTATCTAAGTAAGATAGCACTGGAACAGATAGAGGTATCCGGGGGCGGGTGGGCGTATACGAATCTACAGCTCTACATGTCAAGAACAGATGCATACTGGTAAGTAGCATTTTCCGTTCGAAGCATATGAGCTGTAGATCGTATACTTGTGCATAGACTATACAGCAGTTACCTCCTTAGCGGTGGCTACCTGTATCTGTTGCAGTGGTTTAAAAAAGTGTTCTTAATACAGCCTGGCCCACACTAGCTTGTTGTTTTGCTTGCACATCTACACAATAGTGTTTAGTGAAAGTGTGTGGTGTAGACCAAGTTGCTGCTTTACAGATATCATCTAGGGGAATGTTTCCTAAGAATGCCATAGAAGCCCCTAGTTTGCGTGTGGAATGAGCTCTAGGGGGAATGGTTAGTGTGCGTTTGGCTTTAAGATAGCATATTGGGATGCATTTAAAAATCCACCTTGCAATACCCGCTTAGGAAATGGGATTGCCCTTATGAGGTGGGAGAAAGCCACAAAGAGTTGTTTAGTTTTCCTAAATTATTTTGTCCTTTCAATGTAGTAAAGTATTGCTCTTTTAACGTCTAACGTGTGAAGATCCCGTTCTGCTACTGAGTCTGGTTGTGGGGAAATAAGTGGGAGTTTAACAGGCTGGTTAAGATGGAAGGCAGAAACGACTTTAGGTAAAAAAGTTGGGTTAGGTCTAAGAACCACTTTGTTATGATGGATTTTTAAAAATTGTTCTTGAATGGTTAATGCCTGGAGTTCACTAACTCTTCTGAGAGATGTGATAGCAACTAGGTAGGCTACTTTCCAAGTGAGGTACTGTAGTTCGCATTTCTGCAGAGGTTCAAAAGGGGGACCCAAGAGTCTAGTAAGAACAATATTTAAATTCCATACAGGAGTGGGTGAAGCTCTAGGTGGAATTATTCTTTTAAGTCCTTCCTTAAATGCTTTACAGGCAGGTACTCTAAACAAAGACAAGTGTTGTCTGTTTTGAAGATAAGCTGCTATTGCAGCGAGATGTAGTATTATTGATGTATATGCTAGATTACATTGTTGTAGGTGTAGGAGATACCATATAATGTTTTGAATAAAAGCATCTAGTGGATTGATTTTGTTGTTTGCACAGTAAATTACACATCATTTCCACTTTGCAGCGTCACATGCTCTGGTGGTAGGACGTCTAGATTCTTTAATGATGTTTATGCAGTCTGGTGGGAGATTGAGGTAACCAAACTCTAAGACTTTAGGAGCCAGATCACAAGTTTGAGTTGATTGGGATCTGGCTGTCTTATCTCTCCATGGTTCTGAGTGAGAAGCTTGGGTGACAGGCGCAGTTGTTGATGAGGGACTACTGATAGTCCCAAGAGGGTTGTGAACCATGGTTGTCGGGCCCATGTTGGAGCAACCAGGATCCTTGTGAGGGAATGCTGTTTGAGCTTCCGAACCACTAGCGGAATTAGTGGGAGAGGCAGAAAATCGTAAGCAAATTTGTCTGACCAGTTTATCCATAGCGCATTGCCTTTGGACAAGGGGTGTGGATACCAGGATGCGAAGCTTGGGCATTTTGTGTTTTGATGTGTGGCGAACAGATCTATTTCTGTCTGTCCCCACATGTGAAAGAATGGAAGAAGAACTTGAGGATGAAGTTCCCATTCGTGGATCTGCTGTGTTTGAAGACTGAAGATAGACGATTGAGCAGATCTGCAATCTGATTGTGTAACCCTGGGAGGTGTTCTGCAAGGAGATATATGTTTTGCGGAATGGCCCATCTTCATATGCTTTGAGCTAGGTGTGAAAGCTGTAGAGAGTGTGTTCTCCCTTGTTTCTGTATGTAGTACATTGCTGTCATGTTGTCTGTACGGACTAGGACAGCTTTGCCTACTAGATGGAGTTGAAAGTATTTTAGTGTCAGAAAAATTGCCTATAGTTCCAGGTAATTTATGTGGTGTTGTTTTTGCTGAGGGGTCCATATACCCTGGATGGTATGATTCAGAAGATAATCTCCCCAGCCGGTGAGCTATGCGTCTGCTGTTAGCACTATCTGTGGAACTGGGTCGTGGAACAGCCACCCTTTGGAAAAGTTTTGTGTGTTCCACCACTGCAGAGAGTGATGTGGTCGGCTGTCCACCAACAACAGATCTGTTACCTGACCGTGAGCCTGGTTCCACTGACGTACCAAACACTCCTGTAGGAGAGTAGGATCTGCTTCTTATAGTTACCCCCACTTTATCCTGATGTTTCACTGTTTTTCGACATTAGTCTGGCTGGGGCCCTGCTAACCAGGACCCCAGCCTAGCTGCTTCCTCTCTAAATTGATTACCAGTACTTTAGGTAAACTACAGATTGGATTCTGGGGTACCCTTATAAGTCCCTAATATATGGTATACTATGTACCCAGGGCATAGGTACCTAAGAGGCCTACCAGGGACTGCAGCATGTATTCTGCCACACCTGGGAAGCCTTCCAAAAAGACACCACAGGACTGCTACTGCAGCCTGGATAAGGTGGTGCATGCACCCCATACTGAGATATAGGTTCACTATATCTCTCCATATCACTGCACATATAAACCTACCAGTCGCCCCTATGGCAGGCCTCACTAATCCTGAAATCAGGGTGCTCGGTTTTATGTGAGAGGGTGCCCATGCATGAGCAGAGCCCCCCTGCAGCCTTCGGAACCTTAATTCCGGGGTTGTTTGATATGCAGCCAAACCATAAACTCTTAAGTGCATTATACCCAAAAGTAAAATGCTAACTTTGGGATGGCTGCACAGAGACATGTTGTGTTTGGTGTCAAACACCTTGGAATCATACCCCCACACCAGTAACTGGTGTGGGAGTATGATCCCACCCTTCTAGAGGGAGAGACATGACAGCACCGATATACCCGGTACCAGCTAACAGAGCCCTGGCATCACAAAATGGATGTTCACAGACACGAGTCTGCCCTCCTGCTGCTGGACTAAACTCCAGCAGGGGATGCCTGGACAATAGGTTTCCTGTCACAGGGAGGTGTCACCACCTCCCAGACAGGCTTTAGTGTATTGCGGCTGGGTGGGTGCACTCCAAGACAAGAGTGCTTTGAAATCTGCACTGGGGGCACATTTGTTGTCCCTGTGCATAGTCCAGCTCAAACCGGTTGCATGGGCTACCAGCCCCTGCACCGGCTCAAAACTGAACAAAGGAAATGGGTGTAGCCACCCCTCTTTCCTGACCCTCCCATAGGTGGGTCCCTAGAGTTTGTCCCACCCCTTCCTTGGGTATAAGATAGGAACCCCTGGCTAAAGGACTTTAGATAACACCTGGATGAAACTCTAATACTGAATCCTGGAACTTCGACGATCTACATTGAACTAGATGACTGAATAATCTCCCTTGGAGCAAAGGAGTTACTCCCCTGCAAGGCAGGCACCAAAGACGCATCTGACTGGTTTGCATCTTCGAAGCTCCTGCCGGACTCTGAAGAATTTTGCAACACAGGAGGTTGGTTTCCATGGTCTTAGAGGTTGATCAGTGCCCACAGCAAGTCTGATGCCCGTATCCCTTGTAGGGACCGTGCAACCCAAACCCCTGGACATCGCTGCACTTTGCAGAAGCATCAGCTTTCCAGCAACCTTTGCAGCTGAGCTTTGGGTTACTTGTAGCCCTGACCCTGAGCAGCATTTCCACCGAAGATTGCCTGTCTACGCTCCACAAGTGTTCCGTGAACTGGCCCTTTGTGTTTTCTCTTGAGGCCCCTTCACGATCCCTAGTCCGTCAACTGGTGGGTCCCTGTAAAGGCAACTCTAACTCTAATTGGGGTTACCTGGTTGAGCCAGCTGTGCCCTGACTTTCCATTGCTTGGGGAGTCCCCAGGACCTTGCTGGTCCTCACCAAAGCATCTTTTCTCTTCCTGCGTGAGTTGCTGTTGCCAAGGCTTGTTGTGATCAATCCGAGCACCGACACCACAGCACTCGACATCCTTTGTGGGACAGATTGAATCCAGCTCCTGGTTGTCGTCGACACCTCTTGGTCCCCGTGGCTGCAGAGTTAAGCTTTATCTCTTCGCACCTGAAACACCCGACATCGGTGGGCATTCGTATAGCAAGTGACCCAAACTCTGTCCCCTCTGCTTTCAGGTTCTTCTGGTCTTCGATCCAGGCTTGGATCACACCGGACACTTTTCTCCTTCCCGGCAGCAGCACTTTGCAGCAGATCGCCATTGAAATCAATGACGATTCCCGACACCATTTGACACCTATGCACCCGGCTTCCCTGGGTGAGGTAAGTCGAGTACTATGGTGCTCATGTGGGTGCTGGCCCTAGAACCCCCTAAGTCTAAAGGGGTTTGCTCAAAGTCCTCTCCTAAGTGTCCTTAACTTCTAAAATTCCAACCACTACTTTCCCATAGAAAAGTACGGGGCTAGCGCCTGTGTTCTCACACTACACACGTCTCCCGTGGGTCTCCTGTGTCACTGCCTTGGGTGGGTACTTGGGGTCCCAGCGATTCTACATGCTCTAGGCACTGTGTCAAGTCAAGTCGTGGTTCTTATACCACTTTGTTAATATATGGTTTGGTCCGCCCCAAGGGCCCATTGTATATTGTGCTATTTACTGTCGTTTTAGAACTATATTATTGTGTATCTTGGACTCTAATTTCATAAAGAGATTAGTAGTGAGTGTTTAGAAATAAATACATATATTTTATATATACCTTGTGTGGTTCTCCTTTTATTTAGTAATTCAAGAGGTTATAATCTGGTAAACCAAGCTGCTTTACATTCCTTCAACTCTTAGCCTGAAGGCTGCTTCCATAGCTACCACTAGGATAGCTTTCAATAAAGGTTGTCTTTAAACCTATCATCAATAAGGGTTGTTTGGACTGGTGCAAGGTGCTCACTATAACTAGAGGACAGCATCTGCCAGGCCAACTTTTCACAACTCCTATAGGGGACGCATCTGGAGTCTTGCATAAGGGACGATGAGAATGCAAGAGGCCATCATCCCGATCAACTGCATGAACAGTCGAGCTGGTAATGAGTGTTGAGGCTGTAATTTGGATATTAGAGCTTGCCTACTGCTTATCCTGAGAGGGTTGGGGTATGCTAAAGCTTTTGAAGTGTGGGTATTGCTGAGTGTTGGGCGGTTGGAGGTGGGATTTGGTAATATTCCCTGTGTATCCCAAGTTGTAAAGCAGCTGGATTGTTTTGTGTGTGTGTTGCACACAGCTGCTGTGTGACTTGGCATTTATGAGCCGGTTGTCCAGATAAGGGAACACGTGAATGTGTTGTCTTCGTAAGTGAGCTGCCACTACTGCGAGGCACTTGGTGAAGACTCTGGGTGCTGTAGTCACTCCGAACGGAAGGACTTTGAATTGATAGTGTTGACCGTCCACCACAAACCTGAGATATTTCCTGTGTGCGGGGTGAATGGGAATATGAAAAAAGGTGTCCTTTAGATCTAAAGTGGAGAGAAAGTCGCCTTGTTGAAGCAGTGGGAGCACCTGTTGGAGAGTGACCATGTGGAAGTGGTCTGACTGAATGTAGAGGTTTAACGGTCTGAGGTCCAGTATTGGCCTGAGAGAGAAGTCCTTTTTTGGGATTAGAAAGTAGAGGGAGTAAACCCCTGTGCCTTGATGAGGCAAGGGGACTGGTTCTATCGCATGTTTTTGTAATAGAGAGAGAACCTCTTGTTTCAGAAGAGTAAGATGCTCTGAAGACATTGAACGTTGTTTGGGAGGGATATTTGGGGGTGTAGAGGTGAGTTCCAGGCAATAACCATACTGGATAATTTGTCATACCCACTTGTCTGTTGTGATAGAATTCCAGAAAGGTAGGAACAGTGAGAGGCGTCCCCCAACAGGAGTGGGATGATCAGGGGAAAGTGAAGGGGAGTCACTGCTTGGTGGTAGGGGATTTGCCGGTAATGTTACCGTGACCTCTTCCCTTACCATTGTTGCCTCTGTACCCTCCACGAAAGTATCCTCTGGAGGAATTGTTTTGATTGGGGCTCTTATAGGAAGAAGAGGGATGCTCCGAGCTAATAGTTTTGAAGCCAGCCCTATTAAAGGAGCGACAAAATGAACCTCAAGAGGTTTGCAAGGCCCCCATGGCCTTGGCAGTCTCTGTATCATTTTTTATCTTCTCTAAAGATGTATCTACTGTGGGTCCAAAACGATGCTCTTGGTCAAAGGGCTGATTAAGAATAGAGGACTGTACTTTCTGTCTGAATCCGGAGATTTGGAGCCAAGCGTACCTGCATAAAAAACACTGGTATTAATAGCACAAGAGGCAGTATCGGCTGCATCAAGCGCACATTTGATGAATGTATTTGTTATTAATTTTCCCAAATGTATAAGGTCATTAGCTTTGTTTTAAAATTGGTCAGGAAGATGTTGCATTAGCTTTTCAAGCTCATCATAGTGAAGTCTGTCATATGTGACCAACAAAGCTTGGGCATTGGCAATCCGCCAATGATTTGCAGCTTTTGATGGGATGCGTTTGGATTTGGATTCCTTATCAGGAGGAGGGGTGTCACCTGTGCTTTGTGAATTTGCTCTCTTGCGTGCATTAGACACTACAAGGGAATCTAGAGGGACCTGACCTTTAATGTACACTGGGTCATTGGAAGCTGCCTTGTATATTTTGTCTATTCTGGTGTTAAGATAAGAATCCTCGCTCTGACAGGGTCCTTAAAAATGTCTGCTGCATGTTTTAACATGCTTTTTAACATTGGCAGGGTGTGTGTGGACTTTTGTGTAGGTGTAAATATTTCCAGTAAAAAGTCTTCCTCTAACAGGTCAGAGTGTAATTGTTCCCCGTGGTACTGAGCAGCTCTATTAATGAGTTGCGCAAACACAATATTGTCATCTGGTGGTTATGGCCTAGAGGGATACAGGTCCGGGTCATTGTGTGGGTCGGGATCTGTGCTGTAATCATCACAAGGATCTGGATTGTGTGGAATGGTATCTGCGTCATCATCTGTGTCAGGAGCTCCATTCCCACCCTCATCACTATAGTCATCTTCATAATCCTGTGGTTGAGGTGAAAATGTATGTTGTAGGGAGTTTGCTGGAGAAATTAGCAGATTTGAATCAGCTGGAGAAGGAGAGAGAGGTGGAGTAGTGTTAGTGCCCATCTCTTTTCGCTTCATGGGTATCTTAGGGTCTTTTGAAGTGTCCAATTTTCTCTTTTTAGGAGGCTTGGCGACAACTTTGCCAGTCTCTGGGTCAATGTAGAAAGTTTTTTGTTTTGAATCTGAAAAATCTGTCAGAAGTTGTTGTGCGGGTACAATGTCCTTTGTCGGTGCTGAAGACTTGGGGTCAGAATGTTGTTTAGCCCATGTGTCTGAAGCTTTCTGTGGTTCCTTGGACTCCTTAGGTTTTGGTATAGGAGTTTGTGGCTCCGAGTATTTTTTCGGCTCAGAAGGTTTGTTCGGCTCCGAAGATTTTTTGGGCTCCGAAGATTTTTTCGGCTCTGAAGATTTTTTCAGCTCTGAATGCTTGTCCTTTGTTTGTTTCGATGCCGAGGGCTTCAGCGTCGAGTTTGTTTTCGGTGCCAACGAAGAAGAGCGTGGCACCTCTTTGATTTTGGACTTCGGTGCCAAAGGTGATTTTTCGGCACCGGAATGGGGTTGGCTCGATCCCAAGCTGGAAGGCTTTTCTTTTTGTTTCATCGCCGGGCCAGAGGGCGGGGTGTCTGAAATGTGTTGTTGGTGTCGACCTGAGCCCGATGGCGAAGGTGTTACTGGAGCATTAGGTTTGGTTTTGGTTGGGAGAGGGGTTTCGGTACTCATGGACCGCTGAGCTGGGGTGACTGCCTGGTCTTTGACATCGGAGTTGTCGGCTTCGGAGACGGAGATCTCTCCTTCATCAGCTTGTTGTTCCAGCTGGAGATTGGGATCTGCTCCGAAGATGTCCGGAATCGAGCTGCTTCTGCGAGACATTTTGTGTCTTTGTGCTCTGGTGAGAGGCAGAGGTTACAAACCTCGTGGAAGTCCATGTGTGGGAACTTAGCACCGCACCTGTGACATTTTTTGAAATAAGTCCTTTCCACTGACTGCTGACATGGTTGGTGCAGATAGGCCCAACGGCCCACATCGAAGATCGAGGTCGAGGATTTTATATATTTTGAAGATACGCATTGAAAGGGAAACGCAACTGAGACAATACCATTGAGTGGAGAGGGATTGCGCGTCGATGGGGGTTCAAAAACGACACTGACCCGGAGCGCAGCAAATCACATCCGAACCTGATAGAGGAAAAAAAACAATCTGGAGATGGAGCTGATGCCCATGCGCACTATCGTCCTAAGGAGGAGTCACCTACCTCGAGACTACAAAGACTTCTTCCAAGACAAAAACAAAGTGCAAACATCCGAGCCCAACATCAGATGGCGATCTATGCACAAGTATACGATCTACAGCTCATATGCCTCGAACAAAGTGATCATCAGGGTATGATCTGCCCTTATTATTTGCTTTTCGCACATTACATTGGTAAAAAAGATATACCCTTGGGTGTCACAGGAAAGATGCCTGGTAGAATCTTCCTGGTTTCTTCTAATACCAGACGCCCAGGTATTCACAATCTTGGTCTGCGAAAGATAAGGATATGCCTTCAGTAGCCACATTGCCACCAACACTAATTAGCGTCTATCAGAAAGTGCCCCCCAGAAGTAGCCCAAAAGAGGAAAAAAAACTCAAGATGGTGGTGAGGCTCTGGAATCGGCCACAAGGTTTTGACTCGAAGAACATACAGGCATCTCAAAGAGAGAGAGACAGCAGAATCCAATACCTCCGACATCATGCATAAAGCAGGAGCTGGAGAGTGATGATGCAGCCTGTAGGGAGGCAGAAGAATTCAGAAAGCAGGAAAGAAAATCCCCAGGAAACAATGCAAGAAAGGGTCTGGAGCGTAGAACACTTCAAAGTACTGCTCGATGCTCTGTGATGCAAGGAATAAGTAGGCCATCAATTTTTATAGCCAAAAAGCAGAAAAAGATTTCAAACTAGCTGTCTTCCATCTTGGTTTGGGAAGATTAGCATTAGTTGACCCAGTCAGCTGGAAACTCCTAGAAAGGCCTCCAAACTTGAGACAGTAATATGACAACTTTCTAAAAGTGGCATTTTCAAAATTATAATCCAAAATCTGACTTTACAATGAAGGAGGATTTTAAATTACAATTCATTTGAGTGTGAGCATCATGTATCTATCTGCTACATATCAGAAGTTAGCTCTTATTAATTGAAATAAGGTAACCTATTGTTAGCCTATGGGAGATATAGGCCCTACAACAGTGAAAACCAACTTATGAGTTTTTTACTGGCAAGACATGTAAAACTTAAATACACATGTCCTTCTTTTTAAATACAAGACACCTTTCCATATGAGCCCTTAGGGCCTAAATTAGGGGTAAAGTGCACAGAGTCCTAATTCCAACGGAAAAGAGTTCAGCAAGGTAAGGCAAAAACTTTTGGGGGAATATAAAGTCAAGAATGTGAAGTCTAACAGACTTCATAATGCAGTCCAACAATCAAGGGAAGCTTCACTTCAGTCTGGAGTCTTTAACATGACTTGTACATTAACATTATCAGAATCCATTCAGGAGCCATGGGGCAAGCAGGTTTTCTGGGCAACAAACCAGCATGTTCACGCCACTGAGGTGCTAGGGCCTGACCTGATATAGCACTGAAACCTCGGTACCGTGTCCTTCCTTGACTCTTAGAGTAGCAAGGGTGAGCAGTTTAAGACTTCTCAGGGAGGTTGTTTAAGTGTAAAGATTCAGAGCTAAAACAGTCTCAAACAACAGACATAAGTCCTGTCCAGCCCAATGCTGTATTGTGTAAAAAAGAGAAATACTTTAATCACACACCAGAACATAATACTAAACACAGAACTGTTCAAGCTTCAATCTGACACTGATGTGAGCACACAGTGTTTTTGTTCAAGAAGCGCACCCGGTTGTATGACTCGTAGGCTAGTCCGCATATATCTCACTTATAAGGTTCTTTTTAGCAATTCAGTACCACTGTGTTAAAAAACCTGCTGAAGTATTAGCGGAGGAAGACACTGTCACTGGTCAAATTCATACAGCTCAAGTTACCAGGTGGACTGGGCGGTTGGAACAATGTAGCATGAAGAAGCTGATAACCGGAGAATGGGTGAGTAGTCCGTCTTGCAGCTTCGAATAGTGCTTCCCTTCCTTCTCTCTCTATTGGTGTTGGTGTTGATTCTTGAGTACTGTAACTCTTTGGGAGTAGCCCATGTCCAACAGCTCTTCAAGGTCCCTTGCCAACAGGAATCCTCCCACCAGGACAGCCTTCAATCACATGGCTCCATGATGTGGCAGAGTCAGCAACATACTCTGGCACCTGGTATATGACAGGTACAATCATCCTACATCCTCATGCATATACTGGGGTTGTAGAATGATGCAAATCACTTTGCATGTTATGGAAGCTGCTAGTAAGTCCAGAAACCCCTCTACAGACTTGGGTCAGCAACAGTTACTCTCCCCCATCCAATGTGCTTCTTCTGGGCTTCTGCACACTCTGGGAGAGTGGCTTGGTTCTACTCAGGAAGTCTCTTCCTGCAGTGTTAAGCACTCTCTTGGTAGGCAAAGCCACAGGCAGAACCACAGCTCTCCAGCAAGATGAGAAGACTTCAGATAATGGTGCCTCACCTTTGGGCAACTGACTATTAAAGGATACTCTGAGAAACACTCCCTTCGTTAGTCAGTCAAGTACGTGGAACTGGATCCAAGTGGGACAGTTTGAGTCTCACTTTTATACACATTTTCCAGCCAGGGGATGTGAATCCCACAACAGAGTCCTGTAACCGGTTTGAGATGGCTGCCTTTCAAGGGGCTTTCTCCTTCTGTAGAGCAGACGTTGTCTTTGCTGTAGGTGATAACTCTCACAGCAGCTAGGGACTGTGATTGTGGTCCAATTGGAGCATTCAAAGCATAACCACAATGAGGTATGAAGACTTAGCACCTGACTGGTTTCGGACGAGCTTAGAGAGCATATACAAAGCTGTCAAAGGCAAGAGAAGAGAGAGAGTACTGATTATACCAATGCAGAAACAGCCAAATATAAGATGTGCCTTGCTCTATAAGACTCTAATCGGTAAGGAAAAGGCCAAATATTTAACCAGGAAGATAGAAGAAGTCAAAAACTCTACCAGAGAATTGTTTCAAACCGTCACCATGCTAACTAAGGACTCTTCTAAAAATCTCTGCCCTATTAGCCAATACTTCTGTAATGTTTTGGCTAACTTTTTTTCTTCAAAAGGTGGAGATGATGTCTAAAAAATGTACCTCTTCCACCTCTCATACGTGCAGTCGTAGGCCTCTCTTGCCTCCTGATGTGCAGGATATGTGTTAGTTAGTTTACCTTACCCTCCTTAGAGCACGGTAGCAATCTATTGAGATCCACATCCTCCAGTCCCCCCCCCCCTTGTCCCTTGCTCTCCGAGGGTAGCCAAGCTTGTGGCAAACAACATCACCCCTCAGCTCAGAGCCATTTTTCATGGTATGTTCCAACCCTCTCATTTCCCATCTGCCAGGAAGAAAGCCTCTGTGCTTCCCATGCTAAAAATAGCCTCCTTGGATCTTAAGGATCCAAACAACTACCACCCTATTTCTTGTCTACCTTTGCCCTTGAAAATCGTAGATAAAATCATGAATATTCAACTTGCTGAGCAAATCACATCTAATAACCTCTTGGAACCACCCAACTTAGCTTCTGTAGTAGCCATAGTACAGTGTCTGCCCTGATCAAGGCTACCAAGGAGATCGGGCAGGCGCTCTATCAGGGGGGTGGAGGCACCCTCATCCTGCTTGATCTCTTGGCAGCCTTTGATACTGTCAATCACAGGCTGCGATCGACTAGCTAAAATCGAGATCACCAGGTCAGCCTGGGATTTGCTGAACTCCTATCTCTCTGGCAGTGAGCAGTCGGTGCAGATTGGTGAGCTTGTCCCTCATCCGTTCTCGCTCCCTTGTAGGGTTCCTCAGGGGTCCTCACTTAGTGTGATACCTTTAATTATCTACATCACCCCTCTGGCCAATCTAATACAAACCTTTGGCTTTGCCTTAACCTCTTACGAAGATGACACCCAAATTATCGTCTCCCTAGTCAATGACGATTGAGGCGCAGGATATAGATTCTGTGAATGTATGGAGGCAGTTAGCAGCTGTATGGACAGGAACTGTTTAAAAATTAATTCAGCTGCGCATGATTCTCCTCTCAGATTTTGCTCACAGGAGTTGTCCGTTAAGTGTCACTAAACTGTGCTTATACTATAGCTATCTAATGTATGGACTATGCACCTGTGAAGAAAGATTGAACGCAATATGGTTTTTATAAAATGTTTATAATCTTGGAATAAAATTGAATAAACAGATTTTGAAAAGAAAATGAATACAGGTAAGACGGAAGTGGGTATATTTGGTGACCAAACTTTTAGACCCCGTACTGTTGGCTACAGGACAGGGGCTCTTTACCTACACCTGTGAGGATTCCCAGAAATCTCGGATTTCTCATTGCTCATAAACTGAGCTGCATTGACTAAGTCAATGTGGTGACTTCCTCCGCCTTCCTCACACTCAGAACATGAAAAAAGATACTTTCTTACATTCCTGTTCATCTTCAGAAAACTCTTGTCACCCCACTGGTGATGGTCAAATTAGCTTACTGTAACAGCCTCCTCCGCAATGCTCATCAATGCATTTTAACGAAATTGCAAACTTTGCAGAATGAGACAGCTAGGCTCCTTCTAAAGATCCCGAAATACCATTCGGTGTCTAACTCAATCCGAAAACGGATCTGGCTCCCCATTAGACAGAGGATCACTTTCAAATCGCTTTGTATTGCAAACAAAGCTCTTCATAGCTTCGGCCCTAAATATCTACACCATAGATTCAGCTGACACTCCCCAGGCAAGACCTTACGCTCAGCTAATGCTCAACTTATAGTTGTTCCAGGAGTAAGGGAACAGCCTGGTGGGACAAGAGTTTCTTGCTTGGAGCCACAAAAGCCTGGAATGCACTCCCGCTGCATATTAAGAATGCCCTCAACTTACTGGCCTTTGGGAAACTGCTAAAAACTTGGCTTTTCAACACTCTTTAGCTTTCCAGTCCCCTCTGTGTCTTCCACTGCCTTTCTAGCTAGCGCCAAGACACCTCTGATTATTCACTGCACTTTAGAAAACCTAATTGTAACATAACATAACATAACTAGAGATCAAGGGCCTTATTTTTGAGGCCTTGCGACAATTTTTCGCTGCCATTGCGTCACTTTTTTTGAAACGTGCCCCCTATTGCGCCCTATTTCCAAAGTGGCGCATCTAAGGAGATGCGTCGCTTTGTAAACCCCTGTGCTACATTATACCTGTGTCAGGCATAGTGTATGTAGGTGGGCATTCCCACACAAGTAAGCCTTGTAGAAGTGACGCAGTGAAATCTATGAGATTTCACTGCATTACTTCAAGGATGCAAATGCGTCAAAACCTTACGCCTGCCTAGCGACAGGCGTAAGGGTGACGCAGTGCCATATCCACAGCCCTCCCTCTTGCATTCCTGGAGTTGTGTCACACTTCCAACACAACTCCAGCAACTGACTTATCTTTCATTCCTTGTGACATGATGTGTGATACAGTAAATATGATGCATCCATTATGTTGCAAGGAGGGCGCTATGAAAAATGACGCACCGCTATTTTCACGCAGCGATGGATCACTTTTCATAAATGAGACCCCATATTTAGTGTGCCACTCCAGACTGCCCTTTTGGACCTGTCTCTTTCCTGGACCTTTCCTTTTCCTAGAACTGTTCTTTTCCTGAAATTACATCTTCAGAGCATATAATGGTGGCTCATGAGGCTGTTACTTTCCACAACTATTGCTTCTCTGAGAAGAAACTTTGCATATGGCCACCCTCACCCTCTGCTTCTGGCAGTTGCTCTGCTTTCTACGCCCCGATTGCCTCCTTCCCATTGTCCTCGTCTCCTTGCCTGCTGATTCTCCTGCTCTCATAAACCTGTCTCAGGTTTTTCTTTTTATTAGTTTTTGTATCTTTTGGATTTAATGTTATATCAGGTCAATTTATGTCAGTGCTGCCAACTGCTTTGTATTATAGTTGCTTTAAACTGAGATTAGGTGTACTTTGTTCAGGACTGTGCCCGAGACTGAGGGCCTTGTTAAAGCTTTGATGGGCAGCCAGCCAGCCTGCCAGGGTCTTCATGCTTTCAGCACATCCATCAGAGTGGCAGGGGCACTGATGAGTGCTGAGCGGGCGCCATGTTTTTAGATAGTTTCACATTCTTTTTTTTTCTTTACTGGACACACTTCTAAAGAAAGGTTTGTTTCAACATAAAACTGAAAAAATCAATGGGCCAGTGTTGCATGGAGTTTTCCTTCTGTCCATCAGGAGCATTGTGTTTCTTCCCTGGGAATGCCACGCCTCACATGGCGATCCTGGACAGGGAAATTCAGTGATGGTTACCCCTCTATAAATAGGGTGGGACAACTCTTACTGTGGCCATCAACACAATGGCAGACGGGTCAACATTGGATGGGGCGCCTACTGGGGCTTCTTTGGCTGAAATTCTTAGGTTCTCCGACTTGTAACTGGGGAGGGGGCACAGCAAGGTTGGATGATGGGACATCAGATGTTTTAAAGCAATGCCCCACATTCGCCAACCTCTGGATGTGGCTCTGGGTCTCTTAAGGTCCTTAGGAACTAGGGTTTGCTGGGGGAGGTCTAGGTCAGAGAGAAATCCCTGGAACAGCTATTTTTTGTGTGAAATGTGTTCTACGCCAATGCACTTTACGCCACTACACACTGCATCACTTCATGCCACTCTAATCTATTCTGCACCATTGCACTCCACACCACTGCACTCTATACCACTCTACTGTACTGCACTATATGCCTCTCTGCTCCACACCTCTGAACTCTACCCTAAACCACTCCACTCTATGCCACTTCACTCTACTCTGAAACAATCTACTGTATGCTTTTGCACTCTATGCCACTTCAAGCTACTCTATACCACTCTCATCTACGCCATTGCACTCTAAGCCATTCTACTCTGCGTCACTTAACTCTATGGCAATGCACTCTACTCTCTCTCTGCCACTCCATGACACTTTACTCCACTCTATTCTACGAAACGCTACTCCACTCTACTTCACTCCCCTGCCCCCCCTCTACACAACTCTACTCTATGACAATCTAAGCCACTCCACTCTACAACAATCTACTTTGCTCTACGCCACTCTATTCTACAACAATCTACTCTATCCAGCACCCTGGACACCACTCAACGACACTCCATGCCTCTCCACTCTACGGCCCTCCACTCAATGACACTACTCCATTCACAACACTCCACAACACTCCATGACGCTCTACTTCACTCCACCCCACGTCACTCAACTCCACATCACTCTACGCCACTCCATAACACTCCACTACACACCACTCTCCTTTAACCCACTAACGTTTAGCCATGCTGAATAGCAGCTGGTGAACAACATGGGTATAACATTGACAAAGCCAGTAGCTCTTGCATAGGTGACATTTATTGGCTTTGCTAATGCTTGTTGTTGGTTGGGGCCAGTCTCTCTGGCAGTGAAACTTCACGGGGAGTCAAGGCTGCTCTATTATTTCAGCAGGCCTGTCCCCTCCAAGGTGCGCTCTGCTCTTTATAGAACTCCAGCAGCAGTAAGACTTCCAGTAATGTTCTCTGCACAGCACTTACTGGACAGGGGACATTGCTTAGACAAACATGTCAAAGGTATCGCTTGGCTTGAAAGAACATTATAAATGAAGTTTATGGACTTTTCCTTGACAGGATTAGCGACTTGAGAATTATAATTGCGGGTATTTTTCCAACTAACTTTTCAAGATTTGTGTGCGCTAAATTCAGCAGCTGTGCTCAAAGGGGGCCAAAAAATAACTTTGCCTTCCCGGTCCCTGCTTTATTTTTAAGATCTTCCACCATAAAACAAAATCATGAAAGCTTTTCATAACCATGTTTGCTTTGCATTTCAAATGTGGGCTGTGGTTTGATTTAAAGGAGCCGATGCTGAAATAGTCCAGCACAGCGTGCAAGTTCCAAGCAGACGCGGGGGCATTAACAAGTGTTAGGGATTTAAACCCCCTTTTTACGTGCAGCTAAATGTTTCCATGTTCCTTTCTTTTGAAGGCGAGCTCTCCGTTGAAGCTTCAGCCGAGGAAACTGTGCACGGAATTGCTGAATCCAATGGCGGACACCCAGACACCCATCATCATGAAATGACACGCAGACACATGCACACACAGCCGACACACAACCAACAGGTCACAGGATGTTATGCAGGACATCATCCAAACATCACCTGTGCACTCTAATCAGTTATTGCTTTGCTCTTAGAAGACGCACCAGATGCAAACATCCAGCAACATCAGGTCTGGGCTGTCTTTAAATTCTCATCAGAACCCCTCAGACACCAAAAGCATACACACCAACAACTCACTTAGCATGCCACCACCATCCAAACAGGGGCGATGACAACACAATGGCCAGAGCACATCATGACACGATGATTCAGACACTGGTCTCCAATGGGAACCCTCACTCGCATGCTGAGGCACCCCCAGAGCAGCCAACATTACAAGGCTGGCTGTGCACTACACAAATGCCCATCACATAAAAACACTACAGAACTCAGCTTGCTGCCTTGGAAATGTCATCCTTGCACCTTTCAAAGCAGCCATCGCTTCAGCAGCCACATCAGAAAGACTGATGATGCCTCCAGAGGAATTAATGGAAAGTATCGCTTCTCTCTTGTGTTCGGCAGAGTGTTTCACCTGGACTGTAGGATGGGTCTTAGGTAGAGTTGGTGAAGAGTTGCCGCCTTCTGTCATCTGAGGCCGCAGGAAAACGCGCCCGGAGGCGCTATATCTACCGAGGCTCCCTCGGTGGAGCGGGGGGTCCTTGCTGCGAAGTCTGCCATCCTGAGCATAGCGCTCCACCTACCTGCTATCCAGTGCACCCGTGAGGAGTCTGCAGCCCTAATTCCTTCGTGGTTGTTTGTTTCCCCCGCCGCCTTCTGTCATCTGAGGCCGCAGTAGGGGGAAACTACAGGCCCCAGCATCCTCCCTTGCTCCGCCCATTGCCGCAGGAAAACGCGCCCGGAGGCGCTATATCTACCGAGGCTCCCTCGGTGGAGCGGGGGGTCCTTGCTGCGAAGTCTGCCATCCTGAGCATAGCGCTCCACCTACCTGCTATCCAGTGCACCCGTGAGGAGTCTGCAGCCCTAATTCCTTCGTGGTTGTTTGTTTCCCCTGCCGCCTTCTGTCATCTGAGGCCGCAGTAGGGGGAAACTACAGGCCCCAGCATCCTCCCTTGCTCCGCCCATTGCCGCAGGAAAACGCGCCCAGAGGCGCTATATCTACCGAGGCTCCCTCGGTGGAGCGGGGGGTCCTTGCTGCGAAGTCTGCCATCCTGAGCATAGCGCTCCACCTACCTGCTATCCAGTGCACCCGTGAGGAGTCTGCTGCCCTAATTCCTTCGTGGTTGTTTGTTTCCCCTGCCGCCTTCTGTCATCTGAGGCCGCAGTAGGGGGAAACTACAGGCCCCAGCATCCTCCCTTGCTCCGCCCATTGCCGCAGGAAAACGCGCTCGGAGGCGCTATATCTACCGAGACTCCCTCCGCGTCGCGGGACGCCCGCGGGCGCCGCCGGGCTGAGCCCGGGCAGAGGGCGGGCCGTCTGTGGCTGCAGGAGGCTGGGCCGGGCCACCTTATTGACCATTCGTTGTGGACCTCTAAATGTGAGTAACGCCAGTTGAGACATTGTGGAAATTGAGGCTATAGCCTATTTGTCATTCCCGTGACTCTTTTTTTGGACTTGATGTGGATGTTGGGTTTATCAACTCTATGTGAGGCATAGTGATAGCGTTGTAGAAGGTGGGTGATTAAAACAATCCACGGTAGTTGTATAGATACTGACCTGCAGCTGGGGGAAATATGGCTGGTAAAACACAGACACGCTCGTTAAGAGCCAAGCGAGGTATTGCCGAGGTTTCCCAGGCACAGAAAGAGGATATCAGCCCGGTATTCCCAGTTAAAATGCAGCCCACAGCCATTGACCTCATGCTAAAAAGAGCGCTAGGAGCTGTATCTAGTGAAATTGAGCGCACCGAGAGGCGCCTCTCCTTAACCCCTGCCCATGACCCTGTCGCAAGTACACAGGTCCAGGAGCAGGAGACTCTGCTCATCTCACCCCCTAGCCCCCCGGAAATTAGTGAGAGGGACATTCCATGTGCCCAACCCATGTTTATTAGTCACGAGAAGGATCTAGGCCCTACCAAACATGCCACTACACGCATAAAGAAGAAACTCGCTCCAAAAAAGCGAAAGATTATTAATAGCTTAGCCACCTTTACTAACCCAACTAATAGAAACCCCAGTGGGATTCAGCGAGCCACACAGACAAATTCCCAAACAGAGGCCCCAAGCTGGTTAAATAAGATCATGTTAGATCTTCAGGCCCAGGTAGAGTTACTAATCATAAATCAATTAAAGCCGGTGACAAGTAGACTGGATAAAATTTTAAGTGAGTTAAAGAATAGAGCATCAAAAGACAGCCCATTAGGCGCCTCAAGTACCCTTATTAGTCCCTTAGAGACCCATCCAGTAACCCAAAGGGCGAATAATTTTAATGACAGTAGGAATACACATATAATTCCAGCACAAATACATGACCCACCGATCCCTCATGGACAAGTGGCGAGTAAAGATACCTCTAGTGAGAGCAAACGGCGCCCGGATAATGGACAAGGCAAACAGAAGTTAGATGCACAGTCTCGACCCCCGGCTGGCCCCTTAAACAAGGAAGTTGCCCGCGAAGAGAGGCCCCTCCCCACACATAAGCGACTCCCCACGATAAACCTTCCCCCTGAGGCGTGCCCGTTGGTTATTGTGTTTGCAGGGGTTCCAGAACTAAAAGAGGCACAGAAAGAATCACATGAGGAGTTAAAAAATAAACTCATCTTCTGGCTTAACCAGAATAGACCAATTTCCAACAACCAGGATGGGGAAATTCTTTTGGTTAGACGAGTGAACTGGATAGGGAGGAGCCCGAAAAATATCGAGGGAAACTGCATCATTGCAAATTTTAGGGACAGCAGGGTGGTCGAGCACATTCTGAGCCCGGCACCTCTTGGATGCATGACAAGTATAAGGCCCCTGTCACTCAGTTATTTTTACTCAAGGCAACAGGTATTAAAAGAGGGACAGCATAGCGCTTGGAGACGTGTGGAGGGACGACACTCTGGCTCAAATAGAGGCCCAAATTTCTCCCTACAAGCAACCGGGTTATGGGATGGGGGACACCCGTGTTGGGTAAACAGGTTCACCCCATTAAGGTCACTAGAGGAGATCGATTGACTATTTGACTCTCCCTCTTCCTTAGCACAGGCTGATATGGATCTTACAATAATTGACCAGGTAGGCCTGTTACAGGAAGTCTCTCGGGGACACGGTTTGCCCACTGAAGATGGGTATCCAGCACCAGGGGGGGACAGGCCCAGGACCTCAGTAAAAACCCGAGGAGTCCTAGATACTCTTAGTGTGGGTTGCGCACAAACACCCCCTGAGTTGGTCACTATAGCCATTAAACGAAGAAAACAGGATAGTGACACACAGATACAATCCCTCGAAAAGGAAAATGGGGGGCGAATTAACACCAGTCAAGAAATGGTAGCGGTAGGGCCCGTTACCATTGAGAAAGAGGGCTTGAGAATTATCTCGTGGAATATAGCAGGAATTGCAGGAAAATTCAATAACAAGGAATGGCGACAGTTTATGGCCTCTTTCGATATAATCTGTCTGCAAGAAACTTGGGCTATAGATAATACTCACTTCCAAATAGCCGGCTACAAATGTTTCTTCGCACCTGCACAGAAAACCCCCTCGGGCAGGGCTAAGGGTGGCCTGTTGACATACATTGATTTAAACATAGAAGACAAATGGTCTAAGGTGGATTGGTTCACATGGAACATACAGGCCCTGAGGTTTAGAAATAAAGGGTTTGGTCTTGTCTTGTTCAATGTGTACAATGCCATTGCCTCGGAAAATAACTCCACTATTCTGAAGGAACTGGATGCCAGGCTGAAACAAGAACTTGCCCCAGTTCAGGGCGCTTTGGCCCCTTTGTTATTAGTTATGGGTGATTTAAACTGTCACTTATGCCCGGGGCTGTTCCCAATTAGTGCTAATTGGTCCAAATGCCCCATAGAAAAGGGTCCCCATTTTAGCCACTCTTTTAGTGGCACGGAATGGGGTAAGTTGATTCACTCCTACGACCTTGAGCACACAGTTGATATGATTACTCTGGGACCGGACGGCACTCTCCCCCCCACTTTTAAGGGGAGAGGGTGCTCGTCATATATAGATTACATACTTGTCTCGAGAGGTTTAAAAAATCGCATTTCCAAGGCAGATATAGAGTGGAGCCCATTTAGTGATCATAACCCTTTGGTTATGGAGCTCCTGTATCAAGGAAAGCAAAAAATTAAGCCAGTGGATGGCACTATTATGGAATGTGTGACGGCCCAGGGTAGAAGGCTCAAGTGGGCAAAAATAGACGGGCCCAGATTTTACAAAGCCCTGATGGAAAAAGGCAAGTCTCTCATTGATGAGTGTTTAGATCCGGCGGTGGAAGGGGCTCGCCTTATAAAAGTGTTTGACCAAATAACGTGTTTGGTGGATGAACTATTGTTGGCCAAGGCCCCTAAGAAAACTCACTCAAACTCACCAAAATGGTTTGATAGGGGATGTACAAGAGCACTGAAGAATCTAAAATTGGCCCTGAGTGGCAACCCGAGGGACCAGGTTGTAGTTAAAATATGTAGGTCTGCATACAGGAAGGAGTTAAAAAGACGGAAAGTCACGCTGCAGGTAGAAGCATGGGCGGCCCTGAGGGAGGCATCCGAAAACAGGGATATCACTGAATTTTGGAGATTAAGAAACTCCCCTTGTTTTCAAGACAATAATGCCCCGGAGATCGCCTCAAATATCCTTCCCGATCAGTGGATTGCTCACTTTGAGGGTCTATTTAATCATGGGAAGGAGATTTTATTAAAGGAGAAGGGGAAGAACCTGGTGAGTAATCAAGTGGTATTCTCCTTGGAAGAGATCAGATTGGGCATTGAGGGACTCACTAAGAACAAAGCCCCGGGCCCAGATGGGATCCCCCCAGACCTATTTTTGAGCCAAGTGGATCTTTGGGCTCCTATTGTAACCAGAGTGCTAAACGCAGCTATAATGGCCGGTTTGCCACGATCATGGTCAACGGCCATTATAGTCCCTATCTTTAAAAAAGGCAATAAAGATGACCCTCAATGTTATCGGCCTATCTCTTTGATAGATGTCACTGCCAAAATTTTGGGCAGGGTAATCTTGAACCGTTTGACTGAGTAGGCCGAGGACAACAATATCATCTCAGATGTCCAGTATGGTTTCCGGACTGGCAGGTCGACCAGCGATCAATGCCTGAACCTATACATGCTGGTAGCAAAGTACACTAAAACCAGCAACGAAGCTATGTATTTGGGGTTCATGGACTTGGCCGCTGCATTCGATCATGTCAACAGGAACAAGTTATGGGCAATGATGAATCAGCTCGGAATTGATCCCGGGTTAATTCATATATTGAGGGAATTACATAGCGAAACCTCGGCCAGGGTACGGTATAACAAAGATGGGGGACTGACAGAACCTTTTAGATGCACAAGTGGAGTGAGGCAGGGATGTATCTTAGCCCCTTTCTTGTTCTCGTTGTATATTAATAATTTGGAACAATGCCTCAATAATTTAAAAGCAGATTGCCCAAGGGTTGGGACCCACAACATTCCAGTGCTGCTGTACGCAGACGATGCGGTCCTGTTGGCACGGACCCCTAATAGTCTGCAGATTCTCATTGATGGGTTCGTTAAATTTATGGAGACAATTGACCTGTCTGTCAACTTAAAAAAATCATATGTAATGACAGCAGGCCACAGGCCATTGACCGGTTTCACCTATAGAATTAGCACCCACGTTCTTGAAAGGGTGCAAACATTTTCATATTTAGGGGTGTTATTTGACGAATCTTTAAAATTTACACCCCTTGTGCAAGAAAGAGGTGAAAACTGGTGGCATCATTTGGTGCAATCTCCGGCTATGGGAGGAAAGTTGGCCGCTGGTTCCCAGAACAAACAATAAATTTGTATGGCTCGATGTGTTGCCCAAAAACTATGTCTGGATCAGAAGTATGGGAATTCATTAATTTGGATGGTCTGCAAAGGGAAGAAAACAAAATATTTCGCTCAATACTGAACGTTCCCAATTGCACGCCAGCTATTATTGCCCACAAAGAACTTGGAAGACCCTACATAGAGGATTTGATTAAGTTTAGACCAATCTTGGCCTGGATTAATTTATGGACGAACCCTGAAGCCGCACTGAGTAGGTTGATCATACAAGACTGCTTGGGAAGAGACAAACACTTGAAAATCCCATGGATCAACTATATTAAGAACACTCTGGAAAATATGGGTCACCTAGAGATGTTTCTCAACCCTCTATCGATCACAGCACAGGATAAGCTAAAATTAAAGAGAAGCTTCCTGGAATTAAGAGTAGCGGCTAGGAGCACACTAGAAGGGAGCAAACCCTCGGTGAGCACCCACAGTAGGCTTGAAACAACTGGTGGGATGGAACCGTACCTCTGTGTTCTTTATAATGCCCAAGAGAGGTTTTTAATGGCACGTTTTAGGCTCAATTTTTTACCTTATTTATTAGCTGACCCAGCTGGTTTTAGTATGTCAATTGAGCAGAAGGGTGCCTGCGGCTGCGACACTAGGTCTCCGCAGGACACCCTTCATTTTGTACTATTATGTCCTATTTACAGCCTCCCCAGACGCAGATTTTTAAAAGGCATTCTAAAAAAGGAAAGATTTACTCGAGCTAAGGAGGCATTGACTTTTTTACAAAGGGCCAGTGATCCGTTAACTTTATGTGCAGTGACAAGTTTTTTAAAATTCGCATTTAGACTTAGAGTCTCTAGAGGGCAGCACTAATCTTGAAGATTGTAAAAGTGTCAATTTGTCAGTTCTAGGAAACCCATCCATGAGGATTGTACGTGAGCAATGAATTATTTGTATATATATAGAGTCATTCAATGTTCTGTATATTGATTTAATACTGTTTTAATTGTATAAATGTGTACTCTTTTATGATGATTTTTAACCATCGAATAAAGAACTATTGAATTGAATTGAATTGGTGAAGATGAGACTGAACCCTCTCTTTGACAGGCTACCTAGAAGTGATGACAAAACACACCTACGGCCTCAGTTACGAGAAAATGACACAGCACGGCGACAAAAGCCATTTTGCTGTGCCGAGCTGTATCATTTTTAAAGCAAAACAATACAATGCATCTGTGTGCTTTGCCATGCGCCAGCCAGGGCACCCTTCTGTAATTTTTCAAGGGTGCCTGCGCTGCGGAGATGATTATTTTTGTGCAGGAAGGGTCGCTGAAAACGAGGAGAAATAAAAGTGTTCCTCTTTGTTGCGCCACTCCTATGCCTCCCTGGGGGAGGGGAGGCATAGGATTCTGACACATTCCCAGCTTTACAGAACATTGTAAATATGGGAATGTGTCACGTTCCATGAATGTTGTGTGGGAACACCCACAGCAAAACCCATGGAATACCCCTTGCAGAGTAATGCGTAAAAAGGGCCCATATTTACAAGGCCATGAAAGGTCACGCTGTGTGACTTTATGTGGCCTTGTCAATCTGGGCAAGACCATTGCACAGTGGTACATCAAAAAAAGTGATGCACCAGCAGCGCAATGGGCTTGTAAATGAAGCCCCTTGTTCTCAAACAACAACTCGGACTCAGAGAATACACAACCCAGTTCAATGGGGATTCTTCTGGCCATGTGCTGAGAAGATCTAATTTATTGCACAACAGAAGTCACATCTTAAAAGCAGATCTTCTTACTTTCCGTACTTCAATAACAAGTATGACTAGCATCACAAAGGCATAAGCATAAAGAAAAGATTCCAAAATTCCAGTATTTATTGTCAGATACCCTTGGTGTTCCAAAACGATGGCTGATAACTCTAGGTACTTGGTCTCAACGCAAAGCAACTCAACAGAAAAGGGCACTGAAAAGCAAAATGGTGTGTTGCCACTTAGGGGGTGAATGATGTTATGGTATGTTATGTTATGCAGATTCGTGGAGCAAATTTTGGCTCTGAGCAGGTGTGAGTCTAGCCAAAGCTAGGGCCTATTGGGACTACTCAAGAAGCCAGATTTTCAGCTTTTTGTGGAAATTGAGAAGTGAGGAGGAGGCTCTGATGTGTAGCGGCAGGTGGGTCCACTTTTTAGAAGCATTGTAGGAGAACAGACGATTGTCGGATCTGCTTTTCCATATGTGTGAGATGTGCACAAGTTGGAGTCCAGACTTGCAGAGATGTCTGGAAGGCTTATTGAAGCAGATGGAATTGTTGAGGTATGCTGAGCCAAAGTAATGTAGTGCCATGAAAGTGTGGGTGAGGAGCTTGAATGGTGCTGATTTGTGCATGGGAGCTCCTGCAGGTGTGGCATCATTTGAGTGTGGCATGGGAGGGTCTGAGTAATTCTGGTGACCTAATTCTGAATGGTCTTCAGCCTTCAGAAGAGTTTTATGTTGATCCAAGAATAGAGAGTATTCCTGAAGACCAGTTTGCTTGTGACCAGGGTGTGCGTTACTGTTTTCCAGGTGTTGATTGGGAGCCAGCAGCTTCAGGGTATGAAGGCATGAGGTAGTGACGACATTGACTTGGGCTGTCATGTCAAGTTTGCTGTCAAAGATGATGACAATAATGATCCCAAGGTTCTTGGCGTGGGTGGTGCTGGTGATGGATGTCGGTCATAGCTGAGTTGCCTACCAGGTAGAGTCATACAGTGAATAGGCCTGGGCAAAAAGTTTGTTCCGTTCGCGGAAATTGCGATAATTTGACATTTTCGCGTTCAGCGGAAAGCACGAAAATGTCAAAATTTCCGCATTCCACAGCTTGGCGATAATTTGTTTCTTGCTCGCGCTGTAAAATAATACATTCTGGCGCGCGCGCGATTGCCTTACCTGAATCCCTGCGTTCGCCGACAAGTTTTCTTGATCCGGTCGCGTTCTCCATGAGATGTTGTATTGTTTTTAGCCATTTGCACTGTCTCGCGACAGTTCGCGCCCGCAGTGACGTCATGCGTTGCGCGATCACGTCTTTCTTCTCGCGATCATGCACCGCGAGACAACTGAAAACATGATGGCCGTGCCCGCGAGCAACCACATGGGTAAGTTGGCGAGCCGCAACCATGCAGAAAATCTCGCGAACATGCGGGAAAAAAACTTCTGCATCTTCGCGATATTTCCGCGTGTTTGCGATAATTTTTTACATTTTGGCGATAATTTGCGAAAGTGGATTTCGCAAATTCCGCCCACCCCTAACAGTGAAGAGCTATTCCTGAAGAACACAATGTTGGTCTTGTTGGTGTTCTTCTTTCACTGTGTGATTTCAGTCATGAAGGCATTGAAATTGATCTGCGCACTGAGCGTCTTGTCCTTGACAGGGAGAGTGAACTGTGTGCTGTCAATGTAGGAGAGGATGTTGATGTTGTGAGAGAGGATGATGCTGACTAGAGGTATCAAGTATGTTGAAGAGGTTTGGGCTCACAGAAGAACCATGTGGAACTCTGCAGATGAGGTTGCAGACGTCAGAGGTAAGTGCTGCAAGGCTAACTGACTAGGTCCATCTAGTCAGGAAGGAGCAGACCCATTGGCGTGTGTCTCCTTGGATTCCAATGTCATGTAGGCGTTGGATGACAATGGTGTGGGAGACCATGCCAAATGTTGCAGAGAGGCCCAGGAGGATGAGGGCCACCGTGTCTCCTAATCTCCTCATCAGTGGAGTTGATGAAGGCAGTTTCCATGCTGTGGTTGGGTCTGAGCCCAGAATGTGTGATGTTGAGGAGTTGGTGGTCATTGAGGTATTTGATGAGATGTCTGTCTTTTGTTGATTTCCTCTAAGACCTTGGCTGGGAATGGTAGCAGGGAGAATGGTCTGTATTTGGTCAGCATTGAAGGGACCACAGAGTCTTTCATTAGCAATGGGAGGACAGTTGCATGTTTTCAAGCATCTTGGGACGTCACAGAAGAGGTAGAGGCTTTCAATATAGGTGTGAGCATAGGAAAAGATGAGCTGCAGTTTCCTGGATAAGGTGTGGCGGGGGAGGGGTCTGACGGGGCCCTGGAGTAGATGGACTTCATGGTGGTGACATTTTCCTCTGGGGTGATGACAGGCCATTTAGTTAGCATTGGTTCTTTTGAAACGATCAGGAGGTATTTGGCCAGGTCTAGTTGTGGGTTGAACTTGGTGTAAAAGGGGGTGATTTTCTTGCTCAAGAATTGAGAAAATTGTTCCAGAGGTCGGGGGGGGGGGAGGGGTGGAGGCAGCTGCTGGTGGGTGAAATCCATCACGATAACGAAGAACTCTTTGTTTCTGTTGGTGCTGACATCTACGCGGTCTGCCAGAGCAGCACTTTTGGTAGTCTGGATCATTTGGTGGTAGCGTCTATGGGCAGATTTGAACGTGCTGCTGTCTGCCAAGAGTGGCTCCTATGGGGCCGTGGTGGTGGGCTTGGCGGTGGTACAGGCAGGGGGGGTTAAATAAAAGAAAGAAAAGTGCACTCACCTGGATGCCACCTCGCTTCCATTCTTCTTCCGTCTATGACAGGCCAATCACGACGCTGCTGATAGAAGCATCGTGATTTGTCTGAGTGCCATGGTTCAGCACTCAGACAGGCAGTGGGAGACTGGACACGTTCTCTACCCAGGCAGTAATACAGCCTGGGGGGTGAACATACAAAGTGCGCGTGTTGGTTTGGCCGGCCTGAGTAGGCCGGCCAAATTGTCAGGCACACTTAAATGTACCTATCACTCCTCCCCCTGCTGGCTGACAGCCCAGCCCACCCCTTAAACAAAACTGAGCCAGTACCGTAAAAATAAAATGATAATAACTTCTTGTTATTATCATTTTATTTTTTTGCGTGGGGCAGCGCCCCTCCACCTTAGCGGAGGAGCCACAGCTGCTGTCTGCATTTTCCTGGCTCATTCTCCATTTGTACTCCAGTTGATTGCAGTGGTGTTTCATCAGTCTGAGTTCATCCGTGTACTAACTGGCCTGGGCTCTGTCTATATCTTTTTGTATTGGTATGTTTGAGGGAGAAAGGAAGTTTTGAAATTCTTGATGGGGTGTTGAGAGTGATGCTCTAGTCCTTGTCAGTGATGCTGCTCCAGTTTCGGCCAGCTGGTGTGGCAGTGGTGAGTGTGCATGGGACAGGGATGCTGAAGTTGATGAGGGCATGGTGTGTCCAGGAGACGGGTATGAGCTATTTGACTCAGGTTCGGAGAACATGGTGAAAATGGGCTCTAGGAGGTGTCTGGCGACTTGTGCAGGGCCCTTTAATTGTTGGGAGAGGATAAGGCTTCAAACATCTTCAATTAGTGCATTTGCGCTGGAGTCAGTGTGGTCGTCCAGGCAGAAATTCAGATCTACAAGTAGGATGTAATTACTAGCATTGAGGGCGAATGGGACGGTGAAGTTTGAGATGGTGTCGGTGAAGTTGGTGCACTGTCCAGGTGGTCTGTAGATAAGAGTGCTGCTTAAGGTGATGTTGACTGTGGCATGAAGCTTGCACAACAGGTGTTCGAAGTTGGTGAATGACGTGTCCATGGAGGTGATGCAGCTAATTGCGCTCTTGTGGATCACTGGGATATCTCCTTGGGACTTGCAAAATCTCTCCTACCTGATGGTCGTGTAGCCAGAGGGATGGCTGTGGTGCGGAAGCAGGTTTCAGTCAAATTTACTTAAGGAAAAGTAGGTCCGGGGGATTGTCATGCCGCATGTCTCAGTGATATCAGTGATCTCAGTGGAGTGTTTGGTGAGTGAGCGGGTGTAGAGGAACATGCATGTGAGTGCCGAGTGTTATGTGGGAGGTTGCATGACTGCGTGAGTGTGAGAGAGTGGGGTGTTGGGTGTGCTCTGTGCTGGTGCAGTGAATGTTGGGTATAGAAAAGTGCATTAAAACTTGCCGGAAGCACAGGAGAACACTCCCTCGATGTTGATTTGGTGTGGTGAGACAGCAGTATGGGGAGTGGTGGCTATGGCCACAGGGTTGCTAAAGGGTAGTAGCAAGACGAGGGAGGACCAGGGTTCCTGGCGCTGTGTGTAGTCCAGGTCCAGATGGGCTTGTCATGGCCTTCAGCACACCAGCGGCAATTCTACTGCATGTGCTCACTGTGCAAACATGCTGCAGCTGCCATTAATCAAATTTGGTAGCAACATCCATCTGAGTGAGATAGGTGGCATGTACCACCCTTCTCCTTACTTACAATATCTAAAATGTATATGTTGACCAATACAGGAGGCACACTTAAGATGACTACTTAATGGAAATACAGGAGGAACACTTAATATAAATATTTAAATGTGATCCATCGCCTGCATTATTGCATACTTGAATGGCATGAAGTAGGACGAGTTCACCAATCCAAAATCTTGTAGCAATTGTCCCAGATGACTTCCTGTAGTCGTGGCATTGGGCACAATTACCTTAAGAGTGCATGTGAAAGGAGAACAATCTGTCCTTCTGAACAGAATTCAAAGCTGGCCATAAGAGGGAGTCCACGGCAGGACCTACTTTCTGGCATTCTGGGAGGCAGTGTGCCATGCAGAGCTTGGAAGTGTCACCCCAAAAACAACTGGAAAGAGGATACCCCAATTTTAATTTCCCATACCTCCAGAAAAAAATGTCAGCAGAAATTAGTCACATCTCTTATATCTGAAACCTGTTTATTTAAGATATGAAATGACAGAATTGTAAACTTAGTGGAAATAGTCTTAAGAAAATCATCAGGAATATTCAGGGATATTTGGCTATCAGTCCGCATCCATGAGAACAATCTTGACTTGAGAGGGCGAGGAGGACTCAGGGTGAAAACGTGTGAGGAATTCTAGGAGAGGTTCAAGCCAAGCTTTGCTGTGGGCCCTCTTGCTCAATATCAGTGCATGTATGAAGTCTTTTGCTATCTAGAATAGAGTGTGGGACCAGCCTTTTCATGTTGTGCAACCAATACTGTGCTGCTGTGGCTATGGGGGCAGAAAGAAGCACAGACTCAATCTACACTTCAAAAGAGTCCCTTGGAGGTTCCTGGTTGGAAGAGTGAGTGAGATGAGACATGTTGAGAGAAGAGGGTTTGTCACGGTAGAGAGGTAGACGTTTTTAGATTTAGAATAGTTGAGCATGAGGATTAGACCTTTGTTCACAAAGTGAGTTTGTTAATGAGGAGTGAGAGGTGAGAAAGAGAAGACATTTTAACTATCACCGGCACACAATTACGAGAGAGACAGAAGAGAAGTTAGAGCAAGTGACTGATGATCCATCCTAAGGAGGGTGTGAAGAGCATGACAGTGGGAACCAGAGGTTGACATTGGGAGACACCAGCATAGATGTGGTGGACATGACAAAGTAAAGGATGATCCACTTCCATCACAGCCATAGTGAGGTAAAAGTACTCTCTGAGTTGACCGCAGCATACCTCAAACTAATGCACGATGGCCCCATCACCCAACCTTGTTCTAACTCCTTCGACATTCTCAGCTTCATTTGACACTCAGCCAGGGTTCGACTGGCCTAAAGGAAATTTGGCAGTGCCCGAAGAACCAGAGTAGGAACAAGGAAGTGACAGAAGGAAATACAAATAATTAACAACTGCTGAGTGCAATGGGTTACTGAGGTTGTACAAGTAGGTAGAGTGTCAAGCTCATTGTGTAGTACATAGAAGAAGCTGGAGATGTAATGAGGGTGTTTGGGTGTAGTTAGAAGGAGATACACTAACACCATTATACACAGTATAGGAGAGGCTGCCACAAAAAGCACAACAAGATTTAGGATTAAGATAAACAGTGTTATATATTTTAGTAACACGCAGACTGCACTTGTAGTGCAGCCATTTTTTTATATCTTTTAATTAAAACATCCATTTCACAGCGCAGCCGGTAACGCCCTTACAATCCCTCTGAGAAAGAACACATCTGTGTCATCAGGAGGCTTCAGGTGATTCCATGAATCAAAGTCAATGTCTTCCAATCAGCATTTACGTTTGTAGATTAACCAATTGCACACAATTACATTTCCTCCTGGCAGGAGCAGCTCCCCCGCTAAGGTGGAGGAGCGTCGCCCCACCGCTCTCAGAGCAGTGGAAAAGGGAAAAATAAAATGGTAATAACAGGGTTATTATGGTTTTAGTTTTTGTTTCTGCAGGGCTGAGTTAGGGCGGGCCGGTGGCTCACAGAGGAGAAGTGGGCTGTGCACATTAAATGCACAGGACTGCTTGGCCAGCCGTCTCAGGCCAGCCAAACAGTCCTGGGTACTTAGCATGTTCCCCACCCTGGCTGCATTAAAGCCTGGATGGGGAACATGTATAACATAACATATAAAACATATATAACAAACCAAAGAGAGGGGCCCCGTACCACAAAAGGGGTGGAGCACCAGCAGACGAAAGTCAAAGAAACAATTCCCCTTTTGGAACAACAGAGTTCATCAACACATTCACAGCTTTGTACAATCGATCACCAGGACAAGGCACCAAAAATCATCCCCAAAACAAGCTAAATATAAGAAATTCAATGTATTTTTATTGTTAAAAATGATTAGTGATATGGGATCACACAAAAATTCATAATGAGCACAATAAAAACAGGTAATTTTTTTTTAAAACAATACACAAAATGATAACTGTACATAAACAACAATACACATACATTAGTGCAAAACACAGGGAGACTCAGTAAGAAACACTTTTTGTTCTCTTATCAACAGGAGTAAGGAGACATATGATCATGATCTACTATTTTCCTAGTTGATTGTGTCAACATTCAAGTAATTCGGAAACTAGGAGTCACAACAATCTATACTCTCCCTCCTACGATTGCGTCAACATGCACAGGCTACCTGTCCCAGTCTGAGTGCCGAACCACCGCACTCAGACCAATCATAACGCTGCATTGCTGCTTTGTGATTGGCTCAGAGGAGCCTGTGTGCTTCCGGGCACTTCAGTAACGAGGATGAAGAGACAGTTGCGACGCAAGGAGGTGTTTTGCTTTTGTTTTTAAATATTTTGTACCTCACCGCACCTCTTCTCTTCCAGCCGACACTGCCTCCTTGTAATAGGCACCCTGGTGAGGTATTTGATGCACACCGCTCAAGTTGTGGTCTTCAGTTGACAAATATTTATGTTTGTTCAGCAGGCTTTTTAAAAGCTTTAACTCCACCTGACCCCACAGCATGTTTATGGATGGCAGCCTCTAGGTTTTAGCATCCCATTGCTGAAGTATTTCAGATTTCAAGGGTGTCAAAAGAGTCAAGATTGAATTGCATTTTAGAGACCGGGAGATATTCAGCACAAATCAACCCGCCCCTTTCGAGGCCACAGTTAGTCAGGTTCTTGTGACCTATCCCGTCTTTTTAATGAGATTAACCAGTGGGACGCGGTTCATGTGTCAAGAAACACACCTGTGGACTAACGATTCCAAGCAATTGATGTCAAGGTAACTGTTATAATGCATTTATTATATCACTATAATACATAGGATTCTGCAATCCCTGTCTAAAAACCCATCTCCTATATGTTTATAATATGCGACTTGTGACGCACCCAGCCACCTATTATAAAGAAACTGCGCCAGAACTCAACTGCAAGAGTGAGGTAAGTCAGGTCATAGAGCATAGGTAAAGCAGATGTTGAAAGGGCGAAAATGAAATGCGGATTTTCTTTCTTCTGCTCTGTTTTTCTACCTGTAAAATGACAGGCAGAAAGGAGATATTTATGGCACCATGTTTATTTTTGGTTGTCCTTAGATAATTATAGGAAAGATAGAATGTTTCTTCAGGTTTCTGCACATTCCGAACAACTGTGATTTTTAAAAAAAATAAACCTGACGCATTAAAATGATTCTAATATTTTCTTGCAACAAATATCTAGCAGCTTTTTGATGTGTTTAATTTTGCACTAACAATTCTATTTATCTTCTTCATGTTTGCATATGAAAGAGCCATGCACCAAAGAAGAAAGTGGTGTATGGGAAAGGTGATAGTGTGATGATGGATTCAAAGGGATAAAAGTATCCGTGCCATACATGATAAGGATATTGCAAGTCACCCTGGAGTTCCATAACCTTATATAGGAACTTAACCTTTGGCCTCTTTCCTCTTTATGGCCATGGAACTCCCCAGTGACTTGCACTAACCTAATAATGTACAGCAGGGGGTACTTTATCACATATGTAATTACACAATTTTTCTTGCCTCTACACTGTGCCCCCAGATGGTTTTTTGTAGAACTTTCTCTGTTTTGCCTTAAAGAGTTTGATGATCATAGCTGCGTGTGGCATTAATGTGCATTGGATATGTGGCTTTGAAGCTGCCTATACTTTATAACTTCATTGGCGACGAGGACCTGTAAAGCTGTCCAGGCACATCACTGGCATCATCAAACTCATCCTGTGCATGAATGTCTCAGCTATGAAAATATCATACACGGCATTGGGAATTGGTACAAGTAAATAGTAGCAGTACCAAGCCTGATCTAAAGGAAGACATTGATACTACAAAAAGCACTGAACATACTGGACATGGACACTGTGTTGAAGAACTAAAGGCACCAGTGGAACAACCTGTACATGAACAAACTGAGTTATGAAAATTTAAAAGTGAAGGAAAGAATTATGATTAAATGAAGTAATTATTATGAAAGTTATAAGCTAAAATGTTTTTCGCTGACAAAAATAATGATCATCTAGCCAATAGTGTATTATGTTATGACAAACAGTCTACTTGTAGAAAATTTAGAAAGAGGGAACATTACACAAGGGCTTGAGGGGAATCTAGAAGGAAGCTGGTACATAATGATGATCATTTATAGGAAGGTGTGAATAAAGTTGGATTGCAATGTCACTATATATGATTGTGTGTCAAACCCCCATGGTTTTCATGCTCAAACTACATTTTAATTGATAGAGGAGGTTTTGAGGCAGTGTTTGGTTAGGGTGAGTCCATGTTACATGTCCCTGAAATCTATCCTTCGAATGCACATTTTATCCAAAAGCAGATTCACTGTGTGAAAGACAGAGCTTTAATCTACTTGATTGAGACCTCAGAAAGAACTAGCAGTTAAATGGACCCAAATTAAGTAGCTCCTCTCCTGTTCGTATAGACAACTCAGGAAATTGGATGTATGCACAGAGTTCCCTGGAGTGGTTTTGGATAAGCAGAACATTATTCTAAATTTGTAAGTTTAAACAATCACTTTAGAAATATTCTTAAAAATAGGTAGGGTTGCTTTTAGCAAAGTGAAGCATGTGATAGATAAAGCTCCTGGGGGCATATCATCAAGACCCGGAGATAAAATTATCGCCGCTTTAGCGTCCGTTTTCGGACGGAAAGCGGCGATAATTTTATCGTCTTATCAGCAAGGTCACGCTATCGCGTGAATCCTTGCATTATCGCCCTTTCCCCCAACGCCCATCTTTGCATCTCTAATGAGATGCAAAGTGGGCGTTCCTGCCCTGACACAACTGGAGAAATGTCGCTAAGCGACATTTCTTCAATTATCAATGGGCACGCTAACCTGCAGAGCGACAAGCAAAGTAGCGATAACCTCGGTTATCGCTACTTTCCTTACGCCTGCTTCAAGACTGACTTAGTTATGATATCCTATGTAAGGTGGATATCATGGCTAAGTATGCCTTGCCCTATCAGCAAGCTTTCACCAAACCTTGTGCGATTATTGCTGTATTTCCAGCGATAATCGCACAATTGGCAGCTTGCGCTCTGAATTTTATCGCTTTGCAGATAAGCGTTGCTGATAGCACGCTATCTCCACGATAAAATTCAGAGTTGGCCGGCGATAATTATCCCAGCGCTAAGAGCGCTGAGCGATAATTATCGCATGGCCTTGATGATAGGCTCCCTAGCCTTGTAATTGTTATGCGAACACACACTCTATTTTAACAACGATGCTAGCACGCGGGCCTCATGACATGCCTAACGCACGTTATAGGAGGGCAACAAGAAAACAGTGGCACTCGCATCGACGTCACTGAAGGAATAAATAAAAAAAAATTATTATATGATGGATCCTGAAGATATTGCATGCTACCAGGCTGCAAGACATTTCAGATCTTATTTATGGAGATTATCTTTTCTGGAATGTACTGACAACAAACCTTTAATTTGTTTATTCATCAGCAGGGGATTTGCTCGCATTGCCACATGCTTACTAGGATTGGAAGGATCCCTTTTTGAGATGGAATACCTACCTCGCGTAAAGAGTTTGGTGACTGAAGATGATGGCATGTAGTTTACAGTTGACAGTATGGAAGAGTTCCTCAGAGAGATGTCAGTAACTCACGGCGCAGTTTACTATTGCCCCAGAACCAATCGGGTGAATGGAATAAAATGATCACAAAATGTTGGCAACTGGAGAACTTGAATAAGAATCCCAGGAGAAAGGTCTTACAGGACATGACAGGGCCATATCAATATCATAAAGGACCTTTCCCATATGCTGTTTAGAAGAGCAGACAACTGAGAACTAAAATGGTGTTCTTATGGACATTTGACAAATGGAAAGTGCTTGCCGAAAAGGAAGTCATAACAAGAAGAAAATTAAGGGGCATATTTACAACAGACAGCGATAAATATCGCAAAGCGCGCTTAGTGCTTTTATATTTATCGCCGTCTAACGCTGGAATTTATCGCCATGCTTGCGCTGTATTTACAATGCATAGCGCAATGGCGATATAAATTCCAGCGATAGCGGGGTAATCGCCGTTTTGCAGGGAACATCGCTGGTTTTCCAGCGATGTTCCCTGCAAAACAGCGATATGCTTGTTGATACGACCATGTGGTCGTAACACAAGAATCCACGCCCTATGTTAGGTATGGGTTAGTCATGATTTTAGCAGACGTTAGTTTTTTGGCGAAAACAGCGGTTTTCGCCCAAAACTAACGTATGCTAAAATGCGTGGGCCACCTTGTAAATATCGCGATGTGCACATCAGCGATATTTACAAGGTTGTACGGCCCAGTGACGTGCACTTTAGAGATGGAAAGGGAGGCGTCGGAAAAAAGGGTGTTAACATGTGGTAATGCATGTTAGCACCCTCTTGTAAATAGGGCGATATTTTTACCTCCGCTTTTTTGGCTTTAAAAGCCAAAAAAGCAGAGATATGGCCCTTGTAAATATGCCCCTAAGAAAGCACAAATACAAGTATAATCACAGAGAAAGAGGGAAGGCTATGAGATGTGTGGGCAGCCGCGGTCCGTGCAGGCAACAGCAGTGGGGGGGGGGCAAAAGAGAGGATTTCGAGGGACAATGCCAATGGAAAATCAATTATTTATTTAATTTTCCTCGGCATTTTCACTCAAAATCCCCCCTTTTGCCCCCCCCCCCCACCGCTGTTACCTGCACAGACCGTGGCTGTGTGTGGGTTATAGTCTACAAGTTAAAAACATGTGACACAGGAAGACACAGTGCCTGTCATTAATAGCCATTTGTGAATTTTGAAATTCATTCCCAATGTGGGTGGGTTACAAAATGAACAGACTAGGGGTATAGGCTGCTTGTCTAAAGTGGGAAAGGTACCTGATTCTTGTTATGAAGTGAGACACCATCCACAATGATGAACAAAAGAAGCACTATTCACCACAGGCCACACCAACACTCCAGGGCAGCTTGCTGGCTCTACTGACACTGCAGAACTCACCCTGAAGTCAATGTTCTGCATTACACATCAACATTCTGAAAGCTACACCCAATAGTATAAAGGAACCCACAATACATCCCCTTCCGTAAAAGATTTTGGTAAAAATAGACAACAACTAAGTTGAATGACCATTTCAGGACCTCAGAGGAGAACTAGGCCCCCCTTAAGGTACACAATCTTCCCACCACACCGGTCTATAATGCTATCTGTATCTGCTGTTATCACCAGAAGGTAAGTCAAACCCTTGGTCATATCATGCAGGAGCAATGTCCTTAGCGTTGGTAACATCATACCACTTCACCACTCTGGACATACGCCACACATCACCATTGTCTAAAACCACAACATTGCTCTTGAATATACGAATCACAGAAGCCCCCATAAATGCAGATCTGCCTTTCCTTGCTTGGCCCTGTTTTCTTATCAGTGCTTTATCACCCACACACCATCGTAAATTTATAGCGCTGTTCTTGTGATTTCTTAATCTGTTATTATCCTGCTAACCTCTCCTTAACTCATAAAGTTTGGGGCATATTTACAAGGGCCAGCGATAATGGCCCCACATAGCGGTAGAAATATTATTGCCGGCTATCGCTGAAAATTATCGCCATGATAACGCTATATTAACAATACATAGCGCTATGTCAATAATATTTCAGTGATAGCAGTGTTCCATGGAAAACAGGGATAACATTGCTGATACGACCCTACCATAATTAGTATGCCTTAGTCTGGAATTTAACAGACGTTAAATTCCAGCGTTAAAGCCGAGGTAGCGCAATTTCTTTTATCGCTGCACATCCTTGTTAATATCGCAAAGCTGCCTTCGCAATATTTTCATGTGTTGTTTTCACAGCCACGCCTTCTTTGCATCTCATTAGCGATGCGAGGCTGTGAAAAAACGGGCTCTACATCAAAGAAACACGCGCTAGCGTGTCCTTGATGATATTGCGATATAATTATCGCCGCTTATCGCCCGAAAATGGACGCCAAAGCGGCGATAATATCGCTAGCCCTTGCTAGTATGCCCCCTAGTTCTTCTCCCTCCCAGGATCTTCTTTCTGCATCAATGCATCCATCCATGCCTGATTCATCTTCGCACAATCAATTCTGCCCCTCCAACACATAAAAGGGGACACCGCCTTAATGCAATTGGGAGTATTGTGATGTGCCCACCACATTACTCTAAGCACATCTGTCGAAGGTGTATTGGTCTCAAATGACCTCTGAACACAATATTTGACCATTCTCTTCATACGTTCATCAAGGCCATTAGCTAGGGGCAAGTACAATGCTGTTTTCTAATGAATAATGGCATGCCCTTTCAAAAATGTTTGCATTTCTTGGGTCATAAGTAGTGCCCCATTGTTTGTAATAAGATGGTTGTTGAAAACTCTTCCTTAAGAAATGCAATCCCCAACTTGGTATCCAGTGATCCTAGTCTCTTCGTTACCACTCACTTCAATGCGTAATCCACTGATAACAATAAATATCGCTCACTGGCAGGTAAAAGCTGGAAAGGTCCCATAAAAGCCAACCCCAATTTCTTCCAAGGTGTTTCTGGAATCTCGATAGTAGATAGGGGTGTCTTTGACACTGCTTTGCTTTTATCATTCTGAGAACACAGAACACAATCTTTTACAACACTCTTTACATCCCAGTCTTATCCAGGCCACCAGAACACCTCTCAAACTCCTAATTTTGTGAGATTTCTGCCTAACTGGCCATAATGAGCCAGATTAATCACTTTATCTCTCAAACGTACAGCTAGTATCACTTGCATTCCTCTATGGAGGTCTTCCACCATCTTACTCAACTCTTCTGTCACCATCCAGAATCCCTTCAAAGAATCAGGGAGATTCTGGTACTCTGGCCACCCTTTCACTGCAAAATATCCAAGCGTATTCCTTTCACTATCTTCCTCCCTCATTTATTTCCACTCACATTCGGAGATTACCTTGTCCTGCACCCAACCAACCAAATTGATGTCAGAAACTCCATCTCCACCTTCAATGGGCGGGCACTTTGTTTCTGATCCCAGGCATATTTCCCACTTGAAAATTAAATTCAGTTAACCCTTCCACCCATCTTTTAATTCTTGGAGTAATTTCATCACACTTTCTGGTGAAAAGAATGTGGACAAGATGTCTATGATCAGTCTTAACCACAAAAGACACAGCCCATGAATGAAGTTTAAAGTGTTTGATTGCCCATGCAACAGACCAGGGCCTCTCTCTCGATGACAGAATAATGTTCCTGAGCTCCTTCGAGGGAACGTGAGGCAAAGGCAACTACCTTCTAATCACCATCCACAACCGACAGTACCATTGCACCCAACACATTAATGCCCGAGAGGTGCAGGGAGGCAGGTGAACATTGTGCTAGGCGAGAAAAAGACACAAAGAGAAAGGAAAACTGTGGGTTTGCGCTGAATCAATAGCGTTTAGTGAGGGGGAGGGGGAGGGGGTCTAGCAGAAGACAGTAAACATCACTATAGATTAGGGTTTATGCTTAACCGGCTAGAAAACAAAACTTAATTTCGAAATTTTGGAATGCTGTGATGTCTACATTGTGTTGTTTCATATTTTCTCATAGTAGGTTGACTGCACACAGAAGACTTTTTGGGAAAACTGAACAAGAATTTTCTGGAAGAATTGGTGCTCAGGGACAAACATCTCGATTTGACGAAGCGATTTGCAGCCTTTTGACGACACTTTAATGAGGTTTTAAAAAGGACTCTTGGCTGGCTGCGTGACTCTTCGCCACTAGGAGCAATGATGCTAGATGCAAAAAGGCCTCTTCGCAGCGGCCAGGGCGACTGACTCCGGAATCCGGGGATCACGGTTCGATCCTCGGCGCTGCGGCAGATTAGCCTAGCACCATGTGACTCTGGGCAATAGTTTGCTTAATCTTCCCGACGACCCCCAGCGCCTAGAGACCCTCACGGGTGATTGTGGATTACAGCTCATAAACCACACTCTTGTTGAGGCTGACTTGGACTTGTAGTGTGATGTGGTGAAGAAGAAAAAGGGACGACAGTGGGTGCCTAATGATGGGAAGTAAGATCTAATATCTGGGGGTGCCCCAGGAAGGAGCTTCAGAATGGACAATGTGTGGGTGGTGGAGGGATACAACAGTATGGTCTGCCCCTTAAGGTAACACAAGAAGTTGACACACAGCAGCACAGTGAGGCATGGTCCAGACACACAGCCGGTATCCAGGAGACGTGTACCAGAATCAGCAGCGACCTGCGAAAAGCGTTCGACAATAGCTTGAGCGTCTCTTCTTGCGTGGACACACGCAGTAATAATACGCAGTACCACCGCTTAGTGTTTTTGCCTGAACCCACCTAAGCATAACCTGCTATTTATGTTAACATGGCAAGCGCTGGGCCAAACCATGACCCAGATGCTGACAGGTGGGGCTTCCATGTATCCTCCATGTGGCACTCTCAAATGGATCACTCGGAGCCCGCAATACCACATTGCTCCCCAACTACAAAACAAGCTAGCAGTTCTTGCAAATATATACTCACAACACTGTGGGATGGATCAGGCAGCACTAGGGAGAGAGGGAGGTACAGTCAAACACATAAACAGAAATGGTGGTCAGGATACTCCTTAGTATCAGCTGGACATCAGGACTCACCATGAAACAAGGTCTTTATACCGCTACGATGGTACAGGGTTTGCCCTCCCGTGGTATCTGTCTGAACCATTCCGCTGTGGCATAGTTTGTGAGGGTCGATTCCTGCTCCAGACATGCGTCACTCATTGGCGATGCCAAATGGTCATGGCTTCCACATGATGGTGAAGGGCTCTTTACTTCCGACCCAGGTGGAATGCACTCAGAAAGGTCTTCCATGTCCTCACATTTGGTTGGCGCATAGGGTCTAAGTGTGCCATAGGTAAGACTTCAATGTTCCCACACTAACACCCATGATTTTTTACACAAAGCCAGATCTACAAAGATTGCTCACATGGCTTAGATGACAACAAAATTTATATAAAACTTCTCCTTAAAACAGGTGTTAAGTGGCGAAATGTTTACATTTCTAAAAACATTTTGATCAATGAATGTGTGCTGCACTTGTGCGAAATGTTTACAAAAATGGTCTAAGCATAGAATTGTGAACGAAAATGGAACTATTTCAATACAAAACCTATGCTTGACAACAAACACACAATTGAACTATTTTGTAAAGCTGTATGTGTGGTACTGGGTCGCCTGTTTGTGCACCAGTGCAGGAAAATAAAGCAGCATCAAGCCATATTTAGTGAATATGGCTCTGCACTGCCCTCCTAGCAGAACGCAGCAATGGCGTAACGAAACTTGAGGGGGCCCTTCTGTAAAGTGCTTGAAGGGGGCCCCTCCGACCACACTCAGGAGCTCTGCTGACAGGGTACTGGGCTGAAGGCACCCTCTTGAGCTCGGACCCCCCTGCACCGCGGGGGCCTTTCTACACCCCTGGAACGCAGTGCAGCAACTTTGGTTGCTGTTAGGTTGTTATGTTAGGGACACTTCTAAAGCGCACGACTCACCCTGGGGCATCTCGGCGCTGTACCTAGTAGTCTGCTGAAGGGGGGTATGAGAGGAAAGACACAACAGCAGAAATAGAACCCTCAGTGATCAGGGAACGTTGTGCTCTTTTTGTAAAATGCAGTGGCGTAAGGAAAGTAGAGGGGGCCCCCCTGCAAAGTACAGGGAGGCCCCCCTCCAGAGTCAGTCGAGAGCTCTCAGGCCAGGCTACTGTGCTGAGGGGCCCCCTGGAGCTAGGGGCACGCCGCACAGCAGAGGCTACGGGGGCCTATGTAACGGCACAGGTAAAAATGAAATCCACCCCTCTGACTGAAAGCATCTGTGTGTCTGTCTTTTCGTGGCTGCACATCTTCCAACTATAATGATGAGTCAGCTCCCAGCTTATGGACATGAGCATGCAGCCAGCGGCTCTTTACCTGTGGTCGGGGGACCCCTGGGAGTCCATGAGACCTCTTCAGGAGGACTGTGACTGTTTTACAAAATTAAATAATATAACAATTAATAAATTAAGATTAATAAAGTATATATAAAGAAATAATCCAAATTTGAGGCATTTGTTTGGTGTATGCTTGTTTTTGTATTTGTGTGTATTGGTTTGAGGTTCAAATCAAAGAAATTGCTCAGAGTGGGGGTCCTTGGCTTTCAATAAAGAATCAGTGGGGGTCCCTGGATTCCAGTAATGTTCAGTGGTGGTCCACCGCAGTCAAAAGGTTAAGAACCGCTGAGCTAGGCAAATCATCGCGTGTTCAGTGTATTCTCCACCAATTCATGTTTTGCACGTAATGGCTGCTAATGCAAATTAAAATAATTCTATAAACAGCCTAAGTTTCTCTACTCTGTTATCAAATTTCTAGCTAATTTCTGGAGATAAATGCCATTTTTTCTACGAGCAAAAAACCTATGGAGTGTATCTCTCAGTTCAGGTTTTAGTGAAAATACTGAGCACCTGCACGCTCACTCATCTGTCAAGTGCTACTCGGAACACAGAGAAATGGCACCAACGCCTGGGCGGTGACCTCGGTGCTAAATAAAAGACACTTACCTTTTAATTCACTCTAAAGAGACACAAATGTTGGGAACAGCAAACTTGGGGGCAGATTTACGTTCCCTGGCGCATCCCTACAAATCAGCAGGGATGCGCCAGGGAAGATGAGTCACGCAAGTTTGCCCTTGCGCCACCGCAGATGCGCCGCATTTACAATGCGGTGTATCGTGGCGCAAGGACGAGCAGATGCGTGACGCATCTGCCGGCATAAGGTTGGCGCAGTGCTGAAGTTGTGTCGCAAGCGCGACCCATCTCCAGCACTGTTCCAACCTGGCCTATCCCTAACATGGTGCGTCACGACTTACGCCTGCTTGAAGCAGGCATAAATATTTGGTGCACCAGCGTCGGAAAAGTGACTGCATGAAATCTTATAGATTTCACTGCGTCAGTTTTCCGAGGCTTTTTCCGACGTAACGCCCACCCTGCATACATTAAACCTGACGCGGGTTTAATGAGGCGCAGGGCTTTACAACGTGACGCATCTCCCTAGATGCATCACGTTGTAAAATCTGTCGCAACATGGCGCTAGCTTTGCGCCGCCGCTGCGTCACAAAAGTGACGCAACGGCGGCATAAAAGTGGCGTACGGGGCTTGTAAATCTGCCCCAAGGTGTTCTTTGAGGTGAATATGGAACTTGTCTGCTAGAAGCTGGAAGAGGGAAGAGGGAATATGTGTGAAAGAAAAAAGAACCGCAGCTTTCTAAAGGTGTCCACGAGCTCTCTTCCTTTAAGGAGGCGAAGTTCAGTCCAGGACACTGAGCAATGCTTTGGCACATCCAAATGGAGGTATTAAAATGGGATTATGGGGCAAGTATTTCAAATACACAGTAATGAAAAGAAACCGAGACATAAAACAAAAATAAAGATTGTACTTCAGACTGAAATAAACTTGACTTATAACTGCTCTGCTTCATGAATCCAAATTTCGGTAGAATCCATAAAACACACAGAGCACTATTCTCAGCCTTGGAGGACAACCAAGGCCCAGATGGTCCTCCTGGGCTGTCCTTCAGCCGATCTTGATATGGTTCTATTCTGGGAAGCAATTTCTATCATGGCCCCAGCTGCACATGTAGCTGGGCTTCCTGTGGCCAGGTCTCTCATTCCTGTCTCTCCCTTCTAGGTGCCAGAATGAGCCCCCTCTACACAGCTGACGCCTTCCTCTGCGGGGTGCCAGAGGCAGAACTCCCTGGAAAGGGTTTAAGTGCATGTGGTAAAGAAAAAATAAAGAATTGTTGGTGCCTCCAACAATGGAACATTTCTGCACAGGGCCAGCACATTTATTGCAACAATAACTTGAGCTGTGTTTATCCACACAGACTAAGGTGTGTGGAATTCAAACTCCATCTGGAGAGGTCACTTGGAGCCCCTCATTTCATTCAAATTTCCCACTTCGCCAGAGACGTTATAAAATGTATTGCATTGTTCAATTTATATAGCGCTTACTACTGCTTACATGAGGAGCATGCAACACCATGTGGTGGGTATGGTTGGACGTGATTTATCTTTTTTAGGTTCTATGTGGAAAGGGGATTCAAAGTCCTGCATGATGACCACCAAGGTGCGGTTATTGTGTTATAGGACGCAGTACTTAGCACTGAAATATGGGAGAGAGGCACAACGTTTATGGTTTTCAGCAAGCTGCTAGCTATGAACAGCTCTGCATGTCCTTGTATGATATTTCTTATGATCATAGTCCACTAAGCTGGTCACCCCGCTATGTTGTCCATTCTGAGATGTTTAGTTTCAAGTTTATTGTCCTTAGCAGGCATTGTTCGATGGAGAGCTGGGGGAGAGATCTGATGGGATAGACATTGTTAGTATTAATTCATATATGATTTTCATTGTGAGATGTCAAGACGTGGTAATAGTATGCAGGTTGTGGAGACCCACAGTATTGGACTGGATTAGAATCTATCTTTGGCCAGTGGTATGTAGCAGATTTGTCGCGATTCCGACTCTGCTCTCATATATGCAATCCACGTCCTTTTTCAGTGACGTTGCCTACCACTCTGCATTCTTTTCCACCTCACTGTCACCTTATGGGCAAAGGCTGTTGCCTGCAGTCTCCTCTGCTCTTGCCATCGTCCTCCTGCTATCTTTCCAAATGTTCTCCTGTTCACCTCCCATATTCCCTGTGTATAGCATGTTTCTCCCTGCACTGTTTTCTCATGTTTGCATGCTCCAATTTGTATCTAACTTTGTTTTTGCAAATTCTTGTAATTACTTGCTACTGCTGTAAAGCGCTCTGATACCATAACGTGTCATGTTTGCGCTATACAAAACACTAAATAAATAAATAAATAAAATGTGTACAATTATTTCAAGCCTGTTCAGTTGGTGATGAGTGCTGTGGACAGGAATGGTGACCCATAGGTGTTCCGTTTTATGAGTGGGTACCAGAGTAAGTGTATAAGTGGGTCATATAGCATAAGGATGTTATTACACAGCCTGTTTGAGCTACAGTTGCCTGCACGACTGCTGATTCGTATTATATTAGTACTGATAATTGCTCTGCACACATTTACTTGGTGCAAAGTACTGATGGGTGGGAGGAAAGGTCTAATATCAAAGATTCAAATGGGGAATGGGTTGAAACAGGGGTGCATATTGGCTCCACTTCTGTTCTTTTTGTATTTTTCTGACTTACTAGCCCTATTCTCTCAGGTAAGAAATGCCCCCCAAACTATCCTCCTATCTCTCAACCCACTGATGCAGGTAATTTGGAGGTCTTTGACTTAATCCCAGTTGGGTTACAGAGCAACCTAAATGTCCTACATGCATATGCTAAAAATAACTTTCTCAAAGTTAGCAAATTTTAAACTAAGGTGGTTGCTTTCAAGGGTAGGAAACTTTTGTAGCCTCACACAAGTACTGTACCTTCACTGTGAACCTCATACTGGCACTAGAAAAATTAGTGTGCAGAATCCAATATTTTCCGTCATGGTCTCCTGGACAACTAGGGCCTGATTTAGATTTTGGCGGACGGGTTACTCTATCACAAGAGTGACGGATGTCCCGTCCGCCGAAATATAAATTCCTCTATATTACATGGGATTCATATTTCCGTGGACTGGATATCCGTTACCGTTGTGATGGATTAACCAGTCGACCAAGATCTAAATAAGGCCCTTGGACTACTGAAAAGCACTGTCCCGACATAAAGTCATAATAAGAAGAAGCTCCATTTTGCGTAGCCTCACTGCTAACTGTCCCCAGTACTATTGATGGAGCAAGGATTCATAAAAACGAAACTTGCTCGGATCAATCCTTCATTAACATTTACTAACGGCTAAAACTGGAAATGAAACGGAATTAATATACACCAGTCACCGACACATGGGGAAAAAAGCTTTACGCATGCTTAATTAATGTGGAATTAAGTGCAACGCGACTAAAACCCTCTTTAATTCGGAAAAACGCTTTGCGCATGTGCGAACTAGAACTACATTGAAGACAGCGTGACTAACCTATTTTGAGAGGGAAAAACTCTCACGCATGTGCAAGAAGCACTAACCTGTGATCATGAAGCACCACATGCCCGGCATATGCTTGCTTGAACTTAAAAGAACGCTGCTGTTGTTTATGCTTTTGCTCGTAGAAATAAAACTTACATAGGATAGAGTAAAAGTGGATGGTGAACAGTGAGAATTATATGATTTTGAAAATAACATCCGTTTATGATTCCTTTATTAATTGTGCGCACCTAGGCCTGTTATACATTGGCATCAAAAGAAGATGGCGCTGGATGATCCAAAAGTCGCGCATGCTCGGTGGAGTTGTGAGATGACCTAATGGCCGAGACCCTGAATGGTTGCCAGACGCCAAGGACAAAAAATCCTGGGAAAGAGAAGATGTGCCTGACTAGTCTATGAAGCCTGTATTAAAGTTATATAAAGTTTGCAACAAAATATGTATGAGAATTAATGTCATGAATGAGCTAAAGGGGAAGGGTTTGGGGAACAAAAGAACGTTAATAAAAAGGAATATGTTAGCATAGTGTGATGAAAACTCCCTTTACCCTGTCCAATCATATTTCGTATTTTACTAAATTTGCAACTATTGAGGGTGGGACATGTAGAAATAAAGACTATGGGGCAGAATTATGTTCCCTGGCGCATTCCTGCAAATCAGCAGAGGATGCGCCAGGGAAGATGCGTCACGCAAGTTTGCCCTTGCGCCACCGCAGATGCGCCGCATTTACAATGCGGTGCATCGTGGCGCAAGGACAAGCAGATGCGTGACGCATCTGCCGGCGTAAGGTTGGCGCATTGCTGGAGTTCCGTTGCAACCGCGACGCTGCTCCAGCAAGGCTCGGGGTGCCCCTATCCCTAACATGCTGCGTCAATCCTTATGCCTGCTTCAAGCAGGCGCAGGGATTTGACGCAGCATGGCCGGAAAAGTGACTGAGTGAATCTTGTAGATTTCACTCAGCCACTTTTCGGAGGCGTTCCTGTGCCGGAACGCCCCTCCCCCCCCCCCTGTGCAGGTACGCCCACATGTGGCGCAAGCTTTACAACGTGACGCATCTCCCTAGATGCGTCACGTAGTAAATCTGCCGCAGCATGGCGCTGGCTTTGCCCCGCCGCTGCGTCACAAAGGTGATGCAACGGCGGCGCAAAAGTGACGCACAGGGCTTATAAATCTGCCCCTATAACTAGAGTGACTTAAGAAACGGAAATGGGCATGTGTACGGCATCATCAAGAAGAGAAGAGGTCTGATCGCTGAATGCTGATGCAGAGAGGAACAGAGCGAGAGCGGAGACGAGAGCAGACTGAGAAGATTCAGATCCATGAGGCAGCCAGATTAGATTGGAAGATTGCAGAAGAACATCAAGGAAGGAGAGAGTGTAAGAGAGTGAAGCGTCCTGGTGTGTTGGGTTTCTATTTCAATTTATTTACTTATAGAGCGCCCGAATCAACCCATTAGGGTATCTCGGCGCTAGGACCGCATAAGTGAGCTAATGAGGAACAATCAGAACAGTGAGGTTTTCAACAACTTTCTGAATACCAGGTAATCCGTGCATTGATGCATGTGAATGGGGAGTTCATTCTAGTAGTGTGGGGCGGGATTTGGAGCAGGGCTTTAACTCCAGAGCGGAGGGGTCTGGGGGGAACATAGTGAACAAATTTATCATTTAGGTAGCTGGGGCATAAGTTGTTTACTGCTTTGCATGCCATACAGCAGACCTTGAATTTGATCCTCTTCCGTATTGGCAACCATTGTAGTTTTTGAAGCAAAGAGAGTGATGCGGTTCTTGGGGGGGCATTGGTCACCAGTCGGGCCACGGTGTTCTGAACCACTTGGAGGTTGTTTAAGGAACTTTCATTGGCTGAAATCAGCAGCGCATTACAATAGTCCAAGCGGTTTAGGATTAGAGCCTCAATCAAGGTTTTCTTGGATGATAGTGGCAAGAAGAGGAAGGCTCTTCTGAGTAGGCTGAGGCTATGGAAACATGCTCCAGCGGTGGAAGAGGCATGATCTGCCAATGTGAGTTTGTGGTCCAACTGAACTCCAAGGTTTTTTACCACCTGTTTGGGACATGAGGTAGGACCTAATTCCTCTGGCCACCAGCTTGGGGACCATTTCACAGTGGCTTCACCAAATAGAATTATCTCCAACTTAGCTGCATTGAGTTGGAAAAAAGTGACTTTCATCCACTCCACTATGGCCTTCTATCCTTCTGCAAAGGTGTTCTGAATGTTGGAGTTGGATTTGTCAAATGAGAGGAGCAGTTAGGGGTCATCAGCGTACGATATGGGGATAAATCCGAACTTCCTCAATAGTCTCGCCAAGGGAGTAACGTAAATGTTAAACAAGGTTGGGCTCAGGCATGAGCCCTGTGGTACTCCCTTGGTCACCCTGGTAGTCTGTGAGTGGAATGGGCCTAAGTTAACGGCTTGAGTTCTGTCAGACAGAAAGTTGGACAACCATTTCTATGCGTTTCCTGTGATGCCGATGTCTGCCAATCTTCTAAGTAAAGTCTGGTGGGAGATAGTATCGAATGCAGCGGAAAGGTCAAGCAGCACCAAAAGCACTCCTTGACCCTTATCCAGCAAGATCCTGATGTTGTCCGTGACTGCCACCAGTGCGGATTCTGTGCTATATCTCGGACGGAATCCTGATTGGGAGGGGTCCCGGCAGTTTATAGATTCAGCAAAGTCTGAAAGGTGTTTGTTAATGTGTTTTTCCAAGATGTTGGTGTGAAGGGGAAGAAGAGAAATGGGGCGGTAGTTATTTAGGTCTTCCATGGGGGTTTTAGGGCTCTTTCTAATTGGGAGGATCTGCGCGGCTTTCCAATCCAGAGGGAGGGTGCCTTCCTTCAAGGAGCTGTTTAGAATAGAGCAAATGGGGCCAGCTAGTTGTTTGGACAGAGTTGCGGCTATTTTAGCAGGAATGAGGTCCAGTGGGGATCCTGATTTAGCGCAACTTAATAGAGCTTCTGTCTCCTCTGTCGTGAGTAACAGGAAGTTCTCTAACATGTGAGAGATTGGCAAGGCTGGTGGGAGATCCAACTCAGGGTCAGTCTGGGGTCCTTTCGTTGAGGTAATTTTATTATAAATCATGTCAATTTTCAGGGTTGGATGGCTTGCTATATTGTCGCACAATGTTTGAGATGGGGCGGATACAATGTCACAGGCCTTAGGGTTTGTGAATGTTTTTAGGATCTGGTAGAGAATTTTCGGAGAGCTTCCTGCTTGTTCAAGTGTGGTTGCGATGTGAGTTTTTCAAGCATTTTTTAATTTATTGTGGTATTGAGTTAGTACATATTTAAATCTTTCTTTATCTGTTGGGTCATGTGAGCGCCGCCACTGGTGTTCAAGTTTTTTACAATACCACGGTGCCTGGCGTCAGTTTATGTTTGTGGGCCATTGTCTCAAAGGAGCTAGGCTGTCCATAGTGGATAATAGGCTGGCATTGAAGAAGGCTAGGCGTTCTTCTACATTATCGGATTCAGAGTGTTGAGGTGGGAAAAAAGCGGCTTGAAAATGTGATGGCGTAAGTTTATACCACTGTCTGTAGTTTTTTTTAGGGTAATATTTGAGGACAGTCTGTACCTTGGGGTTATTGACACGGAACTCGACCATAGAGTGGTCCGACCATGTCAAGGGGAGCGTAGCTCCATAGGATATATCGGGGAAGTTTGTTAATATTATATCCAAAGTATGTCCTGCTTGATGTGTAGGGGCTTTATTTATTATAGTTAGTTTGAGTGAAGACAGTTCTGTCAGAAGGGACGACGCCTCTGGGTTGTCTAGGTTTTTGCCGTGTACGTTAAAGTCTCCAAGGAGTATAAAATTCCTGGCTGATATGACATGTGGAGCAATGAGTTCCATAAGCTGTGTAGTGGTGTTGGATAGTGGTCCCGGTAGGCAATATACTAGAGCTCCTTTCCAGCTAAGACTTTGGTGTAAGTTCATTTTAAATACCAATATTTCCAGCTGGTCGTTGCATACTTGGTCTAGAATGGAGAATGTGATGGGGTCTTTGTAAATTATGGCAATTCCTCCTCCTGTCCTGTGTGGTCTGTTTAGTTTTTATATGTGGGGTTTTATAGAGATGTCTAGCAAGTATCTGTCCTTTCCTGATCCTGCCCTATAGTCTTTGTCCCCTGAGTCTAACTCAGGGGGCCCCCACCAGTCCTTTGGCCAGACTGGTGGTTTTCGAAATTCTTAATAGGTAATTTCTCAAATTTGCATATTTCTTTGCAAATTTATTTTGTTTGAACCCTTTTGTCTCTTCATCTATTCACTCTTATGCATTGATTTGTTGAATGAGATTTGTGTAAATGAATATATTTGCTAAATGATTTTTCTCTCCCATATAAAGAATGATGGAGTTTACACTGTGAATTTGTATTGATGAGTGTTCAATTTATGATTGAAAACTCTTTAGATAAAACTTATAAATCTTATCTAGAGTCTGTGGTTATTTCACTGAGATCTGTGAATTAGTTAGGTAACTTTTAATATCGCCATCAACTAACTCAACTAAGGGTCCATCGACCAGAGGAAAAAGTGTTGATTTGTGAAAGATTAGTTAGACATCGAATATTGGTAAGAATTTTTGTTTAAGTTTTAGGAAGATAACTAGTCAGAACTTGAGTGAATTACAAAACTTGACCTCCAGCGGAATTCACCAGGGAGTGTGAATCTGTGTATGGGCCCTATTGAAATATTTTTTTTTAAGAAGTGGTAATCCCTGGGCTTCCGCTGAATCACTATCGGCAAGGTCCAATTAGGATGCACTAAACAATAGTATATGGTAAACAGTTCTACTTTCAGGAAAACATTGATAACTGTCTCTCTGTTAAAAATAAATACATTTTTATTTGTTATTAAAAAATACATTCAAATAAAATATTTGTGCATCCAATACTAATTAGGTCATACTTTGGACAGGGTCCATTGCACAAAACTGATACTGTCTAAGACCTTTCCAGATATGGTACATTACAAACAAGCTCAAATTTACTTATCTTTATATTTAGAGCATAGTGCCAAAGACCAATACTACTGCTGAGGTCAGGCATCCTTCCATTGAAGGTCTATGTAGGTGAATGAGTAGATCACAAAAACGATTGCACTTTGTGTCAACTTTTTCGTGGTGGAAAACAAGACTAAAGACGTCCTTTTTGTTTGACCAGTAATTGCAGAATCACTGAAACTTTTTTCAAACTTTTAAAATCTGTTATATATAAAGTTTATTATAACTAATCCAGATGAATTCACCAATTTTATATTGATTCCACCAAAGAAATATGTATGTTTTAATCTTTTTTTTAAATTTGTAAGTGCTTTCTAATGATGTCTTAATATTTATGTATGAATTACAGGATTAATCTTAATATTGCTGTAACCTTATGAGATGCTTTAATTGTTGATATCAAATCAGATGTAAAACAATAAACATGAAACTTTGGCATTTATATTATTGATGGGCAGAACAGTTATATATGAATTGTAGCAGCTCCTCCCTGCATACCAAAAAAGAGCAGTCCACACTCCAAAGATTTTGCTTAGCAGTGAAAATGTATTTTATATTAAAGTAACCAGAAAGAGTTGATCTTACTATATAAAAGCCAGGCTAGATGTAGGTCAGCCCTTCATAACTTACCTGAACATAGCTAGTTGTGTGCTGGGTGGGTTGTTCCATTTCTGAGGACTGTGGACTGTAGATTTTACATGAAGGATAGGTTATTTTTCCTGGCTCTACCCCGGGGTTATTGGATGAAGTAGATATCTTGGAAATGGTAATAATTTAATCTTTCTTCTGAAGTGTAAATGCTACTGAATTGGTTGGTAGATTGCTGCAGAGCGCGGCAGCTTGTACAGAGAAAGCTCTTCCTCCCAAGATTTTCATTTAGTAATGTTGCGTGATGACCCGTGGTATAAACATAGAACACAGTGTCCTACTGTATGGCATTGCTTGAATTTAAATTGTAGGTATATTCCTTGGAAGTCTCTGTGGATGATGCAGAGTGCCTTGAACATTGCTTGTCTAAGCGCAGATGACAGTAGAGTAATTGGAGTCATGCATTCTGTTGGGTGGAGGTTATGAAGGAGTCTTGAAACAGTGTTTTGGATTAGTTGTAGTTTGTCTGTGATAAGACTGGGGATGCCCAGATATAGGCTGTTGACATAGTCACGCTTGAAGATTACAAGTGTGAGTATAGCTTGTAGTTTTTCTAGATATCTAAAGTTAGGGAAAATGTTTCAGTGTTTAGTCGCTGCTCATTGTGACTTTGTGACCTTGTTGACATGTGACATCGAGGGTAGGTCAAAATGAATGGTTACCCTTAGGTTTCTTTCCTCTCTTGATGTCATACGATTGATCTCAACTCCTTGGGCCACATAATGGTCGGCTGGTGTTTTTGTCATTGTTCACACAAAATCTCTGCCTTTGCGGAGTATTAGATGGTTACTCATCCATGCATTTATGTCGCAAAAGGAGGCATCAAGTTTTGATTTGTAAAGATCTTCTTGGACATCCATATTTACAATAATTTGTGCATCATCTTCATAGTTTTAACGGGTAAAGTTGAACAATATAATCTGGACCGGTAAGAAGGTTTGGTAAATGTTGAATAATAGAGGAATAATAGAGGAGGTGTGAGGGGGCACCAAAGGGATGCCACAGTGCTGAGTATGAGGTGCTGGTGTGAAAGGTAGTAGGTATACCAAGCTTTGTCTGTCTTTCAGGTAAAAGTAATTATTTTTAGAGCATTTTCATGTGTTCCAAGATGATGGGGTCATGGTAGTACTGTGTGGAGGTTGAAAGTGTCAAATGCCGCTGACAGGTCTAGAAGCATTAAGATGACACATCTGTTCTTGTCTACTGTGAGTTTTAAGTCATCTCAAAAGGTTAAGAGGACTGTCTTAATCTGGATTTTTAATCTGACATCAAGTCATTTTCTCCGTAAACTTGAGTGGCTCAGTAAAAACCACTCTTTCAAATACTTTACCAAGAAAGGGTAAGTAGATGTTGGGCTGGGGTTTGCTGGGCCGGATGGATCATAATCCTATTTCATGAATCCTGAAATCCTGTCGGACATCAGGCTGCAAGGAATTATTTTTTCTGCTGTCTGATTTGAGACAACAGCTCCCGATACCTGTCAGCAGATCCATCTTGGGAATTCCAGCAATGAGGAATGGGCCTGACTGACAGTGGAAACATTCCTGCTTCCAGGTAGGGTTCCTATTTTTCTCCTTTTATTAGAACTTTACCAAGTGCGTACATCTCAAAATGTATAAATTGTTTAAGAAATGTTCCCAAAATTGAAAAGCTGTTAGCTAAGCAACTTCACACACTAGTAATAGAGATCTTGTTGTACAAGTGATATCTGTCCTTATATAGTACCGTCAATGAACAAGGTTTGTTTGGGGGTAAATAACTCACTACAACATGCTGTAAGAATAAATCAAGTCACACAACAGCTATGTAAAGTCAGTAAACACTGAGGTGGGTTGTAAATGTATGTACTGCTGGGGAATATTTTGTCTATTTAATTCATGGTCTTTACATTTGAAAGCTACATAATACAAAGTAGGACTCTCATATCATGAGGCTAATCTCACATTTTGACAAATTATTTGCTGCACTCCACTGCATCCCACAAAATCTTGACATTCTCTAGAGCATTTTACTGAATAGTTAAAGTTGCACAAATCTACATGTCTGTAACTTCTCTGTGCTCAACTGGCTTGGAAGAGATAAATGCATTGGTCTCTTACATGGATTTAGGGCTTGGGTGCAGTTTCAGTTTCCTCCGGTCTTCTTTCCTTTGCAGCCAATTAAAGAATTTAGCAATATTTCGGTAGTTTCCCTTGGTCTACAACACCAGGGGTACTCCTGGCTGCCCCTTTCCTCCTCCCTGTACCCTGACAGCAGGAAGGAGATATTTTGTTCAAGGATAATTGGGTAAGGAGCCAAACCATTGATGCCATTGAGTGCCAGTAGGTTTTTAAATGACACTGATGCTACTTCCATTGCCCCATTCATTGCTTTGCTCTCTCTCACATTAGGAATGTTTACTTCTGGGGTCTCCAACAATATCTTTAATGGCAGCTACTGCTGTTCAATGAAAAGCATCCCGAGCTTTTACAATAGTCGCCGCGTCAGATAAGGCCATCACCTCAGATTGTGATTTCCATTAATTGTGCTCGAGCTACTCTACTGTTTTTTCCCAGCCATCTACTCACTGACGTGAGCCTACTTTACGACCAATCAGCAGCTGGCTTTGCTGTATTCTGATTGGCTTGTTGCCAGCCACATGATGTCATATAAGTCCATATAGCAAAGTAAGCAGACAGATGTAAAATAATACCAACCACCTTTGGAATTACTATCAGCAGCCCTTCTTAACTCGTCCAGGACTGATACCAGTGCAATGTCTTCAAGAATGTTAATCAAGTCCATAAAGATGGATGATTCCACTGATACAGCACCTTTTAGAATTTTAGCTAATGGAGTTAACAAGGTGATGGGAATGGCCATTTGTTGGCTGCCCTGGATCTAAATTTGACATTTTCAGGAAGAGTCTGATTACACCTTTCTGTAGTTCAGTAGGAACAACTCCTGAACTTAGGAACAGATTGACAATTTGCTGTATGGTCGTGAAAGGCACCCTCTGAGAAATACCTTCTCTGAAATCTGAGCTCACTTCTCCATAGCTTCAAATAGATTTCCCTACTTCTTGCACTACTGCCGTAAATCATTAATATTAGCCCCCATTAATGTATGGAGGTCTCTCTGGGATAAGAGAAACAACACTGAATACTAAATAAAGTAGGCATACATGTGAGTACAAAGCCGAGAATTATTCACAGCCTCAACACAGGGAGTCTTACCTGAAGAGAGAACATGTGGGATTCATGACAGCCAAGGCCTGGGTCTGTGAGGAAGATCAGACTGCATCCTTCACTCTCCAGAAAAGCCCATGACCAGAACAGCATTGCATACGCAAGTATAAGCCGCTGGAAACCCCACCCACACCCCTCAGTAATCCCTCGCTAAGAAAGTTCCCACACCATACCACCACGGTATCCTATGGTGTCCCAGTGGAGTAAGAGAGTAGATGGTGGTGTATGAAGTATGCTAAAGGTTCAGGAGGCTCTAAAAGGGTGACACCCATCTCTGCCGGGTACTGAGTATGCTCACCATAGAGTTGACTCCTGGTAGTCATTTCTCTAAAACTGAGCATGACAGGAAGTGTGTTGCCTCATGCTCCTGCAAGACCTTCATTTTGTTCCCTCAGTGATGAGGGGATTCTGCCGACTCAGAATACATACCTAGGGCTAGATTTATGAAGCCCTTGCATCACGCAAGGCGACATAAGGCAACACGAGGGCTTCAGTGAGCTTTACTAAGCCATTCGAAGCACCTTGAGTGGCTCTGCGTGGCTTGGTAAATCCAGAGTAATGCAAGGCAGCGCAAATCACTGCCGTGCTTTTCTCTGCATTGGGAAGTCATTCAATGAGTGGAGTGCGGGCATTCCCACACATCCACCCATGAAGTCTGGCACAATCGCAGATGTACTAAGGGTAGTAAACCTCGGATTGCGTCAAATTGTACACAATTCCAACAGAGGAGTAAAGAGGGGAAATATGTGAATTTCTCCCTATTATGTCCTCTTTTTACATGTGCAGCATTTTGCAGCGCACTTAGAAAAAAGAAAATGCGTCTGAGGATTGTTTTTGTGCAGAAAGGTGTCCCTTCCTGCCATTTCACTACTGAGTCCCCCACAGTCAATATATACTCCAAAAACACCAATGGTCCTTATGCAGCACTTTATGCATTCCACGCATACCAGGGGAAAAACAAAGACATTAGAAAGAGAACAGTCCACAGAGAACAAAGCACCGTCAGGAGAGAGCTCTGATCTGCAACCATGCAGTGAGTGACATAACAGGCTTCACATATCCCACAAGGCATGTCTCCTTAGGCCAGCTTTTCTGTGAGAGTTACATGATCCGCACAAACATAAAGAAAACTAGAAATTTCCTAAGTCGCAGGAAGCCCAGTAACCAGGAACAATGTAAGATTATACTTGCATAAAAAAATAATGCATGGGTCGAAAAATAATTCACTTAACAGCACCAAACACTCTACAAAATTGTAATCTTTAACTGAGATTTTGACTGATAACTTATAGGTAACGTTTTCTGGGACATCATTCAGCCACTGCCATTAAGACTTGTTTCACTGCATGTGATTGGCTATCCCACATTCTCTCTTGGCTATCTCACATTCTCTCCTGCCATCCAGTTGGAATAGATAATGTTATCCCACCCCATTCCTTGGTAACCTTTTTCAATTGGTGGCATTCAGATTGACTAAGGATAATGGTTTTTCTCTGCAATTGTTTTAATAAAACCGTACAATTTTCATGAATTTCACATAATTTGCAATGTTTTTAAAAAATGTAGGAGAAAAGGTGAGTTTGCGAGAGAGACTCCTCGAAAAACAAACTTTTAGCAGGTGAAACCTCCACAAACATGCTTTTAAAAAGAAAATTGTCCTGTAAAAATATTTTTTACATCAAATATCTTTTGTAGTTGAAGGTTCGGAAATTTAGCAAGTTTGACAATGCGTCTACTATTCATGCCAAATTTTGAGTGCAAAGTCTTTGTTTTTGTACAGCCCTAGCATTAAGTGCAAGATGAACAAATCTTTGTGAACTTTTACAATATGTTGTATGTTATTATAAAACCCATGCACAACATTTTCCACACACACAATTACTAGCCACTAGCCACTCAAACAGTCCTTTTGGGAGTAACAATCTCACGTTATAACTTTTATTTGAAGACTGCTGGATTATCATAATAATTCACTATTCACAGCAAGTTCTAGTGCTCCAGGACTCTCAAATAAAAGTGTTTCTTGCTGTTCCAAAAACATAAATATTGCACTGCAAATCCCTCGCGTCCCTCGATGGGATTGATGAATCATGGCTTGAATCATGAATGGGCAGCGCACAAACCGTGAACAGGATTACAAATCAGAGGATCAGAGAAGGTGAGAAAAGGACGAGAAGATTAGACCCTGGAGCACTCTGGGACATGCACAGAGGAGGTTGGATCAGAAACATGGAGAGCACTGCACCTAATTACAGCACTAGGGATAATGCCAACTGTGTTGAAAACGTTTGGACCTGTGATGATGAATGGAATTTGAAACATAGAAACTAAAAAGTATAATGGATTAATGGAAATAACATGTTTTTTCCTCACAATACTCCTGCCATCAAAGTAGTGTTTGGCATCCATCTCTACCACTCTTTTTCAAGTACTGTAGTACTTCTGTGCAAGTGCCTTTTTAGGTATGGCAAAGACAAACTCTTACGTTTAATACACATAGGGGCTTATTTATGGGATTTTGGCACCGGGCAGCGTAGCAAGTCAAAGTGAAAGGGCAAGAATGCACTGTATTTAAGCAATACGGTGCATTCATGTCCTTTCTCCCTGTGCTGACACTGTTTCGGCAGCCTAGCACCAACGTACGCATCATTGAACCATGGTGCAAGGGTGCCTTTTTTGCAAGCAGGATTGTTTTTTCCAGGAAGTAGCATCTTCCTGTACAAAAACAATCCTAAGCGGCGCTTTCCTCTTATGTGTGCTGCAGAATTCAGCACACATAGAAAGAGGTAAAAGCAAGGAGAAATAAACATATTTTTCCTTGTTACTCCTCATCTCGGTAGGCGTACGGATTTGGAGCTTCCCCAGGTTCACATCACTTTGCAAATCTGAGAGCATCAAATTCCATGGGTGTTGCATGAGACAACTCACTGCAATGCCCAGAGAACACCTCCTGGGTGCATAGTAAGGCGAAACTGCGATTTGCGTTGTGTCACCTTACTTATGATTTATGAGGCCACTCAAGGCCACATAAGGTTGCTTTGCTTGGCTTTATAAATCGAAATTAGAGCCTTACGTAATGCGTGTACCACTTTATGTGGTGCAAAAGTGATGCAGGGCTCTCGTAAATAACCCCCGTAGAGTAAGATTTTCGTTAGCCCTCTTCAAATGATTGGCTTGCTTGGCAGATGCTCCATCAGCCATCATTGAGTTGAAATGGTTTAACTGTGGAATACCGACTACAAAAACATCATTATAGAAATTGTCTCAAAAACATTGATAACCAAAATATAGAGTCTAAATGGTATCTATGTACATTACAAATAATATTGAAAACTTAAATATTGTCATGTTACGTATCGATATTAGTAGGGCTGGGTTAAATTAGCGTAGGTCCTGAGGGTCAGTGTGCCCGGGACAGGGGTCCGATCTCCTCGGCCTGGCTGGGTTGAGAAGCTGGGAGCGGCCCCGGGTCCTGGGTTTCGGTCAGGGCCATGAGGAGTGGGAGCCCCTGTCCTGTGGCCTGCCAAGTGTCCATCTGCCTGGGACAAGGGTCCCTGGTGCAGAGCCCCGGAGCCCTGCAAGGGCAGGCGGGAGCCCTACCGCTATGGCTCAGCTCGGGGTGGGCAGATGGGCGTCCTTTCGGTCCCGGCCATCTGGTCGCACATTTCCCCTCGGCCATCTGGTCACAAGCAATGCTTTCCAATGGGGTGACCAGATGGCCCGGCTGCCCTGGAAGTCCCGATGGGGGCTCATTTGCCTCCCACATCCCAGCCAGGGCTCCAGGAGGTTGGGCGGCTCTGGGCCTAGGGTCCCCTGAGTCTTGTGGTATGCACAGGTTCCCAGAAAGAGGGGTAGCTTTCCTCTGGATTACTAGGGGCTGGGTACGCCAGGACACCCCTACCAGGCTGGAGGTTCTCTGCCGGGGACCAAATGGGCTATGCTTGGACAACACCTCCCCTCTGTCTGGGGGCTCCCTTCCCCGGCCCACGGCGTAGCAAAGTGCCCAGGACGGGCTCAATGGGTCATGGGCAGTCCTCCCCTGGGTATCCAGGCCATAGAGCTCCAGCAGTCCTCCCCATGCCTGAGGCCCATCCTGGGTCCCTCAGCCCCCGGAAAGCGGAGCCCCTGAGCCCTGCAAGGGCAGCCGGGAGCCCTACCGCGAAGGCTCGGCGCGGGCAGATGGGAGTCCTTTCAGTCCCAGCCATCTGGTCGCACCTTTCCCCTCGGCGACTGGTCACACGCAATGCTTTCTAATGGGGCGACCAGATGGCCGGGCTGCCCTGGAAGTCCCGATGAGGGCTCCTTTGCCTCCCCAATCCCAGCCAGGGCTCCAGGAGGTCAAGCGCCTCCACGCCTAGGGTCCCCTCCGTCACTCGGTGCGCACGGCTTACCAGATTGGGGGGTAGTTTTCCTCTGGATTACTAGGGGCAGGTTATGCCAGAACACCCCTCCCGGGCTGGCGGTTCTTTGCCGGTGACCAGATGGGCTATGCTCAGACAACACCTCTCCTCTGTCTGGGGGCTCCCTCCTCTGGCCCACGGCATGGCAACGTGCCCGGGACGGGCTCCATGGGTCCCGGGCAGTCCCCCCCGGGCATCCGGGCCTGAGAGCTACGGTGGTCCTTCGCGTGCCTGAGGCCCAGTTGGGGTCCACGAGCCCCCCAGGACGCGGAGCCCCCGAGCCCTGCGTGGGCAGGCGGGAGCCCTACCGCGAAGGCTCGGGGTGGGCACATGGGAGTCCTTTCGGTCCCGGCAATCTGGTCGCACCTTTCCCTTCGGCCATCTGGTCACACGCAATGCTTTCCAATGGGGCGACCAGATGGCCGGGCTGCCTTGGAAGTCCAGATGAAGGCTCATTTGCCTCCCGGATTCCAGCCAGGGCTCCAGGAGGTCGGGCGCGTCCGCGCCTAGGGTCCCCTGAGTCTCGCGGTGCGCATGGGTTCCCAGGACGGGGGGTAGCCTTCCTCCAGATTAGTGGGGGCAGGGTCTGCCGGAACACCCCTCCCGGGCTGGCGCTTCTTTGCCGGGGACCAGGTGGGCTTTGCCTGGGCAACACCTCCCCTCCGTCCAGGGGCTCCCTCCTCCAGCCCACGGCGGGGCAAAGTGCCCGGGACGGGCTCCATAGGTCCCGGGCTGTACTCCCCCGGGCGCCCAGACCCGAGAGCTCTGGTGGTCCTCCCCATGCCTGAGGCCCAGCCGGGGTCCCCGAGCCCCCAGAGACGCAGAGTCCCTGAGCCCTGCGTGGGCAGGTGGGAGCCCTACGGCAAAACCTCGGGCGGGCAGATAGGAGTCCTTTCGGTCCCGGCCATCTGGTCACACCTTTCCTCTCGGCCATCTGGTCGCACGCAATGCTTTCCAATGGGGCGACCAGATGGCTGGGCTGCCCTGGAAGTACGGATGAGGGCTCATTTGCCTCCTGGATCCCAGCCAGGCCTTCAGGAGGTCGGGCACGTTCACGCCCAGGGTCCCCTGATTCTCGCGGTGCGCACAGGTTCCCAGAAAGAGGGGTAGCTTTCCTCCGGATTAGTAGGGGCAGGGTATGTCGGAACACCCCTCCCGGGCTGGCGGTTCTTTGCCGGGGACCAGATGGGCTATGCCCGGACAACACCTCCCCTCTGTCTGGGGGCTCCTTCCTCCGGCCCACGGCGTGACAAAGTGCCCGGGACAGGCTCCATGGATCCTGGGCAGTCCTCACCTGGGCGTCCGGGTCCAAGAGCTCCGGTGGTCCTCCCCGTGCCTAAGGCCCAGCCGGGGTCCCTGAGCCCCCAGAAAGCAGAGCCCCCGAGCACTGAAAGGGCAGGTGGGAGCCCTACGGCAAAGGCTCGGGCGGGCAGATGGGCGTCCTTTCGGTCCCGGCCATCTTGTTGCAACCGTCCCCTCGGCCATCTGGTTGCGCACAATGCTTCCAATGGGGCGACCAGGAGGTCGGACGTATCTGCGCCTAGGGTCTTCTCAGTCTTGCAGTGCGCACAGGTTACCAGAAAGGTGGGTAGCCTTCCTCCGGATTACTAGGGACACGGTACTCTGGAACCCCTGTCGGTCTAGCGGTCCTCAGCTGGCAGCTGGATGGGCCAGGATGCCGCACCAGCCCTGGGTCCGTCCCCAGATCTGCTGCTTGGCAGGCTACCCTGGATAGGGTCCAGCGGGCATGGGGAGCCTCCCCCTCCTTGGCTGGGTCCAGGGGCCCCAGGGAGGGTATCCTCCCCACCCCAGGCTCCGTCCTTGGTCCTGCTACATGGCAGGGTGCCCGAACGAGGTCCCGCGGGCCCGGGTAGGCTTCCCCTTTGCCTCCAGGCCTGGGAGCCCCGGCTGGGTCTGGGGGCCCCACCAGGCCCCGGCTCGGGTACTCCACCCCTGGACCCCGTCCCCAGGCCTGCTGCCCCGCAAAAGACCCGGGACGGGGTCCCATCATGCCCGGGGAGCCTCCCCTTGCTTGGCTGGGCTCAGGGGCTCCCTGAGGCCCTGGGGAGGGTGGCCTCCCTACCCCGGGCTCGGTCCTTGGTCCTGCCACGTGGCAGGGTGCCTGGGATGGTGTCCGGTAGGCCCAAGGAGGCTTCCCCTGTGCCTCTGGGCCTGGGAGCCGTGACTGGGTCCAGGGGCCCGCCGGGCCCTGGGTCAGGTGCTCTGGCCCTGGGCCCCATCCCTCCGTCTGCCGGCCCACCAATGGCCTGGGACGGGGTTCTGTCATGCCTGGGGAGCCTCCCCCTGCTCGGCTGGGTTCAGCGGCTCCCAAGGGCCTGTGGCCCGGCTGGCCCGGGGAGGCTTCCCCTGTGCCTCTGGGCCTGGAAGCCCCAGCTGGGTCCACGATGAGGGCTCATTTGCCTCCCCGATTTCAGCGAGGGCTCCAGGAGGTCGGGCACTTTCGTGCCTTGCGTCCCATCTGTCACCTTGTGTGCACGGATTACAAGAAAGGGGGGGGTAATTTTCCTCCAGATTACTAGGGAGAGGGTCAGTCAGACCTCCATGAGGTCTGGTGTGTCAAAACAGGGGAAGGCAGAACCCGTGCTTGCCCGCCGGGGCCCCCAGGGGCCCGGGTACGCACCTGCCGCTCAGCCTCTTCCCAATGGTCATTTTTCTCCGAGTTTGCTCAGTCAGACCTCCATGAGGTAAGGCGATTCTGAGACCGGGGAAGGCAGCACCGGGGCCCCCAGGGGCCCGGGTCTGCGCCCGCCTCTCAGCCCCTTCCTGATGGGCCTTTCCTTTGAGCCTGCTCACCCCGGGAGCAGGCAGGGATGTGAAGCCGGCATCCCCCTGCGCAGGGCGGCCTGCCAGGGATGCCCTGGCTGTACTCTGATCGATTGGGTGCTCTCGGTCCGTTTAGGGATGGACTGCTAGGCCAACCTTGGCTGTTGTTTCAAGCAAGGAGCTTCCGCCGCGTATGGACCGTCTGACTCGAGGGCCTGGCGCCTCGTGGGAGGCCTTTCACCCTACCCAGCAGAGCAAAGGCTGAGTGGCCCCGGCAGCTCGTGCCCCCCAGTGGTCTGACCCGAGCGGACGGGGTCGGGTGGCACCAGGCCCTCGAATGCTGCTGCCCGGCACGTCTGTAGGCCCCGTGCGCCATGCCGTCACCCCTCTCCGCCCAGCACATTTCCACAGCAGCTCCGAAGGGAGCTGCCGCCTCCAGGCTCCGGCTCCCCTGCGTCTCGCTAAGGCTGCGCCTCGGCCTGCCTCTCCCTTCCAGGGGAGACGGCTGGGCCCGCCGGTGCCCATGCGACCGCACCTCTCTAACGAGCCCTCCCGCCCAGGTGGGCAGGCTTCTTCTCCTAGCAGGCTCCCGAGAGGGAGGGGTGCACGAAGGTTGTCCGGTCGGGGAGATCCCACCCCATCAGCAGGTGCGGCTACATGGTTGATCCTGCCAGTAGCATATGCTTGTTTCAAAGATTAAGCCATGCACGTGTAAGTACACACACTCGGTACTGTGAAAATGCGAATGGCTCATTAAATCAGTTATGGTTCCTTTGATCACTCCATCTGTTACTTGGATAACTGTGGTAATTATAGAGCTAATACATGCCGATGAGCGCTGACCTCCCGGTATCTGCGTGCATTTATCAGACCAAGACCAATCCAGCGCTTTGGTGACTCTAGATAACCTCGGGCCGATCGCACGTCCCCATGAAGGCGACGATACATTTGGATGTCTGCTCTATCAACTTTCAATGGTACTTTCTGTGCTTACCATGGTGACCACAGGTAACGGGGAATCAGGGTTCGATTCCGGAGAGGGAGCCTGCGAAACAGCTACCACATCCAAGGAAGGCAGCAGGCGCACAAATTACCCACTCCTGGGGAGGTAGTGATGAAAAATAACAATACAGGACTCTTTCGAGGCTCTGTAATTGGAATGAGTACACTTTAAATCCTTTATCGAGGATCCATTGGAGGGCAAGTCTGGTGTCAGCAGCAGCGGTAATTCCAGCTTCAATAGCGTATATTAAAGTTGCTGCAGTTAAAAAGCTTGAAGTTGGATCTTGGGATCAAGCTACCGCCTGTCCCAGCCCCTGCCTCTTGGCGCCCCCTTGATGCTCTTGACTGAGAGTCCTGAGAATTCGAAGCGTTTACTTTGAAAAAATTAGAGGTGTTCAAAGCAGGCCGGTCGCCTGAATACTTCAGCTAGGAATAATGGAATAGGACTCGGGTTCTATTTTGCTGGTTTTCTGAACTGTGGCCATGATTAAGAGGGACGGCCGGGGGCATTCGTATTGTGACGCTAGAGGTGAAATTCTTGGACCGGTGCAAGACGAACCAAAGCGACAGCATTTGCCAAGAATGTTTTCATTAATTAAGAATGAAAGTCGGAGGTTCGAAGATGATCAGATACCGTCGTAGTTCCGACCATAAACGATGCCGACTAGCGATCCGGCGGCGTTATTCCCATGACCCGCCGAGCAGCTTCCGGGAAACCAAAGTCTTTGGGTTCTGGGGGGAGTATGGTTGCAAAGCTGAAACTTCAAGGAATTGACAGAAGGGCACCACCAGGAGTGGAGCCTGCACCTTAATTTGACTCAACAAGGGAAACTTTTCTCGATTCTGTGGGTGGTGGTGCATGGCCGTTCTTAGTTGTTGGAGCGATTTGTCTTGTTAATTCCGATAACGAACGAGACTCCTCTATGCTTACTAGTTACGCGACTCCCAGCGGTCGGCGTCCAACTTCTTAGAGGGACAAGTGGCGTTCAGCCACATGAGATCGAGCTATAACAGGTCTGTGATGCCCTTAGATGTCCGGGGTTGCACGCGTGCTACTCTAAACGGACCAGCGTGTGTCTACCCTTCGCTGACAGGTGCGGGTAACCCGCTGAACCCCGCTCATGATAGGGATTGGGGATTGCAATTATTTCCCATGAAAGAGGAATTCCCTGTCAATGCTTGTGTTGATCAAGTCCCTTCCCTTTGTACACACCGCCCGTCGCTATTACCGCTTGAATGGTTCATTGAGGTTCTCTGATTGGCCCCGCCGGGGTCGGCAACGGCACTGGCGGAGCGCCGAGAAGACAATCAAACTTGACAATCTAGAGGAAGTAAAATTCGTAACAAGGTTTACCGTAGGTGAACCTGCGGAAGGATCATTAACGGCGGAGCGCCTGAGCGACCTACGGCACCAGCCCAAAGCCCTAGGCCTGCCTCCTGCAAGCACCCACTGTAGGCACAGGGCCCTGCCCTGGCGCGCCCTGGCCGGTGGAGCGGTTTGTGGCTGCATGGGGTGCTTGGCTGAGGACCGGGCCTATGGCAGGCCTCTTCCACCAGGGAGGACCCGACTGACGCATGAGGGACCTGGGACGGACGCAGCCCCTGTCCCCTGTCCCTTTCTGGGAGAGGCACAGCGGTAGTCCCTTCCAAGACGGAACCCAAGCTCACCTGCCATGACCCCCACGGTTAGGGGGAAACCGAATGGCTGTGCATCCCCGGGCAGGTACTGCCCCACCCTCGAAAGGCCATGCCACTGGCTGGGTCCTCCTGCGCCTGAGTCACGGCCCAACCGGGTTCCGGGCGACCGTGGAGCGGCCCTTCTCGTGCGGCAGGGTGGCCTGGAAGAGAAGGGGCTGAGGGCCTGTGAGGGCACCTCGGCTCCTCTCGGTGGGAGGCGTGCGGGATGGGGAGCCACCTGGCCCGGGCGAGGGTGGGGTGGACTAATCGCCAGCCCTCCGGCACGGCTTGGGGCCGCCTGGCAACGGACGGCTGACATGCAGGTGTTGCCAGGTACCATGTTTGACCCAGTCCTGTGTGGCCAGGCTGAGGGGTTTGAATACTTGCGCGGTCCATCCCGGGTTACACCGGGAGGGACCGACGGCTGCGGGGCTGCCTGCTCCCATTGCTCCGGGAGCCCCCTTCCTCGTAATGTTTTTTTCTCCCAACGATGCAGTCTGACTCCCAGAGGGTAAGCCTTAAACGGGATGCCTGGGCCGTCTCACCACGCGGGCGGTGGATGGACAGCGTCGCCTTCCTCCCGCCTCTCCTGCGCCCGCAGGTGGGTGAACATTTTCGAAAAGTTTCCTGTGACTCTTGGCAGTGGATCACTCTGCTCGCGCATCGATGAAGAACGCAGATAGCTGCGAGAATTAGTGTGAATTGCAGGACACATTGATCATCGACACTTCGAACGCACCTTACGGCCCCGGGTTCCTCCCGGGCCTACGCCTGTCTGAGGGTCGCTTGATCGCCAATCGCCCCGGGGCTTCCCCGGGACACGGCTGGGGCCGTCGCAGGGTTAGCTCCGCTTCCCTTCGTCCCCCCACAAGGTCAGGCCCCCTGATCGCTTGTGGCAGGGTCCCTCGCTGGGTCTTGCCGCTGAGGTACATCGCGGGCGCGTCTGGCCCCGAGAAGGGGTCTCACGACCGGTCTGCCCAGGGCCTGTCCCAGGGTGCCTGGCTGCGTGCTGTGTGTGGCTGTCTGTGAAGTCCCACCGGCTGCCCGCGTGCACGTGCCTCGGGCGCCCACCTCTGCGGCCGGCTCCCCGGGGAAGGCGAATGCCCTCCAGATCCGATCCGGGGAAAGAGGGCGCACACGCTGCCGGGACGCCAGGCCCCTGCTCCGGCAGGGGCTGGCCTCCCCAGGCATCTCCCCCTGACGCTACGGCATTTTTTTTCCGACTACTACCTCAGATCAGACATGGGGACCTGCTGAATTTAAGCATATTACTAAGCGGAGGAAAAGAAACTAACCAGGATTCCCCCGGTAACGGCGAGTGAAGCGGGAAGAGCCCATGCCGAATCCCCGTTCAGCGGCGGGAGTAGGAAATGTGACGTACAGAAGACCGACTACCTGGCGTCGCTCAGGGGGCCCAAGTCTTTCTGATCGAGGCTCACCCCACGGACTGTGTTAGGCCGGTAGTGGCTCCCAGGCGCGCCGGGATCAGGTCTTCTCGGAATTGGGTTGCCTGGGAATTCAGCCCAAAGCGAGTGGTAAACTCCATCTAAGGCTAAATACGGGCGCGAGACCGATAGCCAACAAGTACCGTAAGGGAAAGTTGAAAAGAACTTTGAA